>NC_063161.1:65953766-67203766 GCF_023159225.1 Perognathus longimembris pacificus
ACTTGATTGTCAACAGTCAAGGACTGTTTATTGAGGAACAGTGAGAGGCACAGACCTTCCCCCCCAATTGGAGGTTGTGCCTGGGGCTGGATTTGGGTGTGGGTTTATATAGGGCTTAACAAGGAAGTAGAAAACAGAAAATGGGTTATGGTCTCTTAGGGGCGCAGGGCGATGTCCTTGGCCAGGCCCACAGTGGAATGCTGCACCTGGGGACCAAGGATGGCGTCATTGGCCCGGCCCAGATTGGAATAACTGCCTGTAGACAGGCATGTGGTTGAGTTTGTTGTCTTGCTTGACCTTGGGAATGAGGCAGGAATCAATCCTTCAATGATGTTAAATCCTTTAATTAGGACCCTATTAAAGTCTTCACACATCCTAATCATATTTCCTCAGTTAAATTTATCTTGATAGATTTTTAAATATCCACTTGTTTCAATTTTTATTTTGTGCCAGAACTAGGTTCTGGAACTCAGGGCCTTGCATTCTTCCTTGCTTTGTCCACCCAAGGCTGGCACTCTACCACTTGAGCCACACCTCCACTTCCTACGTTTTGCTGGTTAATTGGAGATAAGAGTCTCTCTGATTTGTCTGCCTGGGCTGGCTTTGAACCTCGATCCTCAGACCACAGCCACCAGAGTAGCTAAGATTATAGGTATGAGCCACTGGCATCCAGCTTAAATATCTGTTTGCTTTCCTTTTTCTCTTTTTTTTCCTTACCTTATAGCATAAGATGTATTGATGATGTCACATTGCGGTATTTTAGCCTTAACTTTCTATCTTAGTAATTAGATAATTACCAAGGAAAAGAGGAAACCTAATTTGTAATTTGTATCCTTTTCTGGGGAAAAGTGAGGTGCGTTTGGGATTGTGAAAGCCTGCCTACTGGGACCCCTGTATTGGTTTTATGGTTTTGTTTTTGTTTGGGTGTTTTTTTTCCTTTGGCCAGTCCTGGGGCTTGAACTCAAGGCCTGAGCACTGTACCTGAGCTTCTTTTTGCTCAAGGCTAGCACTCTACCACTTGAGCCATAGCACCACTTCTGCCTTTTTCTGATTATTTGGTACTGAGGAATCAAACCCAGGGCTACATGCATGCTAGACAAGCACTCTACCACTAAGCCACATTCCCAGCCCGGTTTTATGGTTTGAATGGAGGTTCTACCTGATTTCAAGAGACGCACATGGGAACCAAGTTACTAAGGCATGAACTTGTGATGGTTAATTTTGGTGTCTACTTGTCTGCCCAGATATTTTGTCCCATGTTTCTTCTGGATGTTTCTGTGGAGATGTTGCTAGTGTGAGATGAATATTTGCATGGTTAAAGTGTGAAGAAAGCAGATTATCCCTCCAAAACAGGAATGTGTATGGGACTCACCCAACGCATTGGAGGTCTCAGTGGAATAAAGACACACCTTCTAGAATAAAAAGAGCTATGGGGTCTGGCTTCAGATCTGGTCTGAGTCTCCATCCCACAGGCTTTAGATTTGTCAAGCACTCAGAATTCTGGGAGCAGGTGAATAGGGGAGCAGGGGCCTTAAAATATCTCTGTCTCTGTCTCTCTGTCTGTCTCCCTCTGTCTCTGCCTGTCAGTCTCTTTGCTTCTGTCTCTCTTTGTCTCTTTATGTCTCTGTGTGTCTGTCTGTCTGTCTCTCTCTTTGACTATGTCTCTGCACATAGACAGACACATGCAACTACAAGTAAACACAAAACTCCTCCTGGTGGTTTTTCTGGAGAACTCTATAAATTAGTAGATAGGTAACTGAACGAGGTGGCTCATGCCTGTTGTCCTAGCTACTCAGGAGACAAAGGCCTAAGGGTTTCAATTCAAAACAAGCCTACACAGAAAAGCCCATTTGCCTCTTTTCTCTAGTAAACCAGCAAGAATCCAGAAGTGGAGGTGTGCCTCAAATGGTAGAGTGTTTTGCCTTGAGTGAAAAAGCCACACAAGAGTACAAGGCTCTGAATTCAAGTCCTAGTACATACCACCACCCCCACACACAAACAAGAAAGATAACCTATGTCATCACTTCACAAAACCCATTACTTCTTAGTAAAAAGCATTGTGTTTCTTAGACACCAGGTGTCATTCTTGTTCTATTTGTGTAAATGCTCAACTGAGCTTTTATTTGTGAGCTGACTCAATTGTTTAACTATCCAGAGGAAGTAGGGCATACAAGATGGTGGTCTAGATTATCATTTTATAATCCTTAATGTGGAACTAATGTCTCACTAACTTCTTAGGAACAATAATAACACTGTGCTTTCCCAATTAGCAAGGATATTTACATATTCATTATTCATATTTAACAGTCTATAGCATATTGAAGGTACTCAAAACGTGTTTAATCAATGATGCTGATTAAATCTCTCGTAGACTTTGTTTTTGGAAAGTTTAATGAGCTCACAGAAATCACATAGGAAGAATATATCAGAGCGTTTGCTAAATTTGGCCTTTTTAAAACCAGCCTGGATTATGTTTCCCAGCTGGGATTTTTGCCAGTTTGGTTTTTCTTGACTATGGAGTTTGGCTAATTCAATTAGTGAAGCCTATTCTTACCAATCCACACAAGGCCCTGGGGACTCGTATTCTTCAACCATGTTTTCCAACGGAAACCCTAATTTTTATAATAAGCTTACCAGTGAGGAGAACCTAAGATTGCTAAGTGGTACTCTCTGAAATGAGAACAAGAAAAAGAAAAATATTCTCTTTTTCACTACTTGATGAACAGGTAACTGACATACACATGACAGGGGGATACTGAGGCTGAATTCAGGGCTGGTGCTCTTGCTTGGCTTTTTAGCTTTAAGGCTGGTGCTGTACCAATTGAGCCATACCTCCAGTTGACTTTGAACCATGGTTCTTAGGTATCAGCCTCCCAGCTAGCTCAGATTACAGACGTGAGCCCCCAGCACCTGGCTCAGATGTGTGTTTTTGTGGCAGTAAGTAGAACAACAGCTCTGGAGAATTTAAAGATTGTGGAGTTACCTTTTATGAGGAAGCAAACTGGTTTCTCTTAGTTTTCTCATTTTATAGCATAAACGCCGCATGTTGATTCCAGTGATGTGGACTGATAGTCTATGACGATAAGCTGCTGAGACCTCGTCAGTCCATGCCTTAGAAGTTGTGTCAAGAGTGACACACAAATTCAGTGGCTGTGGAATCCATTGACAAAACTGGTTAAAAAATCTGTTCCTTGCAGCCAGGCACCGGTGGCTCAGTCCTGAAGTCCTGGTAACTCAGGAGGCTGAGATCTGAGACCAGCCTGGCAGAAATTTCTGTGAGACTCTTCTCTCCAAGTAACTAGCAAAAAAGCTGAAAGCGGAGGTGTGGCTCAAGTGGTAGAGCACTAACTTTGACTGAAAAAGCTCAGTGACAGCACCCAGGCCCTGAGTTCAAGTCCCATGACCAAATTTAAGAAATCATCATTCTTGAAGAGTTACCAGCATTGACAAGAGTTTTGACCAAAGTTAAACAGGCAGGGTGTTTGCTTTTTTTCTTTTCTTCTGCTTTTTGTTATTTTTCTCTTTTAAAGGCCCTGGGCTGCATCTGCAGGTAGGCAGGCAGGCAAGGACTTCATGCTGTGGAGAGAGAGCATTCTGTTCCCACTCCAGCTTCATGTTGGTCCCAGCCATGTGCTCCTGCCTGCAATTCCCAGTCCTCAGCTACCCCAGCTTTATGGGCAGACAAGGCCCTGGAGGTTCCCATTCTCCAGTAAGTGCCCCTTTTTGTGGCAGCCATAGTCTGCATGTGTTCCCCAGACCCAGGGTGCTGTGCCCCGGTATGTGAGCTTGAGTGGCTGTGGCCGCCTGAGCCCCAGCACTGCGATCCGGCCTCCTCCGTCAGCCTCCTCTAGGGCTCCCCACAAGGAGCGGCACTGCAACCCTGGTCCTGGTCAGGGAGAGCATGTCACAGACACTCTGCCCATGGCCCTGTGAGGGGACTCGTGTCAATCATACCAACAGTATCTCTAGGTGAAGCCGCAATGAAATCCTGATCACATCCTATTTTTTGATAGCTGTCTCACATCATAAAGAATGGCCATCATCAAGAATACAAATAACAAGTGCTGGCAGGGATGTGGGGACACAGGGGGCCCCCCTGCACTGTGGGTGGGAATGGAAGCTAGCGCACCCACTGTGGAAGGCAATATGTAGATTCCTCAAAAAGTCAACAAAAAACTATGCTTATGATCCAGCCATACCATCCAAAAAATTACAAGTCAGGATAAAGATTTGCATACCCATGTTCACAGTTTCAGTATTCACAATAGCCCAGTTACAGAAACATCTCAGATCAATCACTCACTCAATTGATCAGTCAGTAGAGACACACATATATACACATCAGATTGGAAGTTTACTCATCCATGAGGATGAATTTCATTATGTCATTTGCAGGAAAATGGATAGACCTGGTAAAAAGACTTTAAGTCAAGCTCAGAGAGACAACAGATGCATGGCTTCTCTCATAAGTGGAAGTTAGGTCTAAATTATAAACATGTATGGAAACATATGCAGAGTCATATACATACATACACAAATTAATAAATTGTGCATGGTCTACACCCAAAGGATTCCAATGGTGTAACTCCTTTGAGCAGCTAACTTGCAGTCTAACAGTACCAGGAGGCTGGAACTTGAGGGAGTGAGGTCAAGGTGGTGGTGGGGAGGGGGGGTGGACAGAAAGGAAAGCAGGTGAGTGCACATGTGCACATGTGTGAACATATGAACCTGGAACTGGGTGACTTGGGAGGGGGGATGGGGGAGAATGATGGGAGGGGTGACACTGATCAAATGCATTGTACTCATCAACTGACATGCTGAGTTGAAACCCCTTTGTACAACTACTTAAAGATAAACTGGAGAGCTGTTGTGCCTAGAGCTGCATGCGCCTGCGCTCTGAGTGCACTGCCTGCTGCAGGCCTTTTCCTCCTGCACCAGCTCTTCTGGAAGCCTCACCTCGCTGCCAGTGACCTGGAAGTGGAGAAGCTCAGCTGCTGAGCACTGTGTTTCTCCCGCTCTAGGAGCATCGTCTGGGATCTGCCAGCACCAGCAAGGAGGCAGCATGTCCATGATTGCAGAGTTCTACAGCAACAAGTCCATCCTGCTGACCGGGGCCACGGGCTTCCTGGGCAAGGTGCTGATGGAGAAGCTGCTGCGCACCAGCCCCGACCTCAAAGCCATTTACATCCTCGTGAGACCCAAGGCGGGCCAGAGCCTCCAGCAGAGAACGTTCCAGATCCTCAATAGCAAGGTGAGCCCTGCAGGCCTCGCCGGTCACAGCATCAAGGGGAGCAGAACCAGTCCCCGAGGCTCCCACAGAGTCCCAGGCCTGGAGGAGGGAGGAGAGGCACTCTCCTCAGCGGAGAGCAGGGGAGATAAGGAACACTCATTCACTGAAAATTGTTCAAAGCTATGGAAAATGTAACAAAATTTACAGTTTATTTTAATTTTTAAAATGTTAAAAATAGGGCTGGGGATATGGCCTAATGGCAAGAGTGCCTGCCTCGGATACACGAGGCCCTAGGTTCGATTCCCCAGCACCACATATACAGAAAACGGCCAGAAGCGGCACTGTGGCTCAAGTGGCAGAGTGCTAGCCTTGAGCGGGAAGAAGCCAGGGACAGTGCTCAGGCCCTGAGTCCAAGGCCCAGGACTGGTGCCAAAAAAAAAAAAAAATGTTAAAAATATTTGCTCCAAAAATTAACAACTAAAACACTGCCCGTGGCTGTATGGACACTCCAGAAACTTCCTGAAGTACTCACTACAGCTGAAGGGTCTAGAGGCCACAGAGACCATGGAGGTAAAGATAGCACTGATAGCAAGGGGCCGGGGCGCACACCTGCAATCCTAGCTACTGGGGTGGGGGGGAGGTTGAGAGCTGAGGGACAGTCCACGGGACTCTCATCTCCAATTAAACCACCAAAAAGACAAAGAGAAGCTATGGTCAAATGATACAGCACTTGCCTTGAGCAAACTAGCTCAGAAACAGCACCTGGGCCCTGAGTTCAAGCCCCAGAACAGGCAGATATGCACACACACACACACACACACACACACACACACACACACACACCTAGAAGTGGAGTACGGCCTAAGTGGTAGAGCATTAGCCTTGAACACAAAAAGCTCAGGGACTTGCCAGGCACTGGTAGTTCCCACTTGTAATCCTACACCTATAATGGGGCAGCTGAAGTCTAAGGATCATGGTTCAAAGCCAGCCTATGCAGGAAAGTTTAACCAGCTAACCATAAACACTGGAAGTGGTGCTGTGGCTCAAAGTGGTAGAGCACTAGCCTTGAACAACAGAGCTCAGGGACAGCGCCCAGGCCTCAAGTTCAAACCCCAGGAGAGGCACACAAAAAAAATGAATAAATAAAACAAATGAGATGGAAAAAACAAGCCTTTCCTTCAGAAATGCAGAATTGCAGACAGCAAGCAGGAAAACTTTGCCATAACCCTGAGTTGTGTTTATTAGGAAATCCTATTGACACAGGCTAAGCAGACCCTCTCAATTCCTTACATAGCCTCCAATGAAGAGGGAGCCTCTCTTTTGACAGTCATTTTTGGGGGTTGTCATTAATGGCTCCAGCCTTCTGGAACCTTCTGGAAGGTTCTTTCTTTTTTTCCCTCCAGAACTGTCAGAAGGTGGTGAGTATTGAGGAATGTGCTCTTCTCCTTCTTACAGCTTCAGATTTCATTCTGGAGGCTGGGAACCAGTCGATGTGTTCAGGTTTAAGGGTAGGTTTGCTGTTTATTTGCTGCCAGTTGATTAGTTCATTTGGTGAGTAGAGTTTAAAGTGGACATTATATGACAGAGAAAAAGCACATGATGACCTGCCAAGGGCTACATATGTAAGATCAACAAGTTGTGACTCTTTGGGATTATTTAGAGACTCACAGCTAGGTAAAGAGGTCTGGTTTTCTACTTATCCACTTCCTTCACCCCTTCCTCTACCTTATCTCCCAAAGCTTTCCCTTAGGTATTGCATTTGTGCCCAGACTAGCCTGGACCACAATCCTCCTATTTATGTTTTCTAGGTAGTTAGGATAACATGCATTTCCCAGCTATTGGTTCAGATATGGCCTCATTAAATTTTTATCTGGGATGCCCTTGAATCTTGATCCTTCTAGTTTCTGCCTTCCAAGCAGCTGAACTACTTGAAATAGTGTGTTGTTTACTAGCTACCAGTACTAACTACCAGTATTGTAATGAAGCTACATGAATATAGAATTGCTGTTATTTTAAGAAAGGCTGGATTAAATAAATTTTTACCTTTAGGGATTTTGTTTTTGTTTTTGTCAGTCATAGGACTTAAACTCAGGGCCTGGGCACTATTCCTCAGCTCTTTTGCTCAAGACTAGTGCTTTATCACTTTGAGCCACTTTGCCACTTCTAGTTTTCTGGTGGTTAATTGGAGAGAAGAGTCTTGCAGCCTTTCCTGCCCATGATCCTCAGCCTCCTGAGTAGCTATGATTATAGGAATGAGCCAAGAGTATCTAGTTATTTTGTTTATATAGTATATGTTTATAATTTAAATTAAATGTATTGTCAGTAGTGTCCCTTATGTAAAGTAGCTGGAAAACTTTTTTGGCTGTAGTATTAGTGGTCAAACCCAAGGCTTCACACATGCTAAGAAAGTTCTCTACTCCTGAGCTATATCTCTACCCTTCTTTATAAGGTAGAAAACTACTTAAACACTCAAGTAGGGGCAAGGGCATGACTCAAGTGGTACAGCACCTGCCTAGTAACCACATGGCCCTGAATTCAAACCCCAGTACCACCAAAAGTGAAGAAAAAGAAATATGAAAGCAGTCTAGGCCAAGATTGTATTCCTAACCACTTTTGAGGCCAGCCCAATCAATAAAAAGTTGAGTGTAGTGGCATATACCTATTTCCCCAGGTGGATTGAGATCCAAGTTGACCCAGCCATAAATGTGAGACCTTATTTGAAAATAATAAAAATGCCAAGAGCTGGTGGCTCGTGCCTGTAATCCTGGCTACTCAAGAGGATGAGATTGGAGGATTGTGGTTCAAACCCATCCCAGGCAAGAAAGTCTGTGAGATTCTTATCTCCAATTAACCAACAAGAAAATTGGAAGTAGAGTTGTGGCTCAAAGTGGTAGGGTGCTAGCCTTGAACAGAAAAGTGCCTGCCTAGCAAGCATGAGGCTTGTGTTCAAACCTTACTACCACCAAAAAAGAAAAAAAAAGAGAAAGATACATACAAATAATGTAATTAGATACCAGATACAACGTGTTTATCATGCAGGTTCCTAAAAATATTTTCTAAGTAATTTTATAGACTCTAAATAAAACTGCCTTTTAAATGTTAAAAAAATAAAAAATAAAAAAATAAAGTGGACATTATACTCACTAGATGGTGCTCCACTCTTAAGCCACAATCCATCCCTTTTTTGCCTGAAGTATTTTTCAGCTAGGGTCTTGTAACTTCCCTCTCCCTCCAGATCCAGATCTGGATTGTGGTCTTCCTATTGATACCTTTTATTCACCTAAGACTACAGGCATGTGCCACTATACCAGGCCCTAGAGTCAGTTGTTGGTTGGCTCAGAGGCTATGGAAGAAGGAAAGCCCACAGTTCATGCACATAGTGGCAGATTTCACAAACGAGAAACAGAAATGAGAAGATCCATAAAGAATTATGTATTTGGTATAGAGTTAGATAAAAAGAGATAACCTATCATGTGTTTAACTTATTCATTCAATTATTATTTGCTGGATATACCTACCTACTAAGTTTCTTCTTTCCTCTCTATCTTTCTCCCTTCCTTCCTTCCTTCCTTCCTTCCTTCCTTCCTTCCTTCCTTCCTTCCTTCCTTCCTTCCTCTCTTGTTTTCTGTTCATTTTTAAATCCATTGGTCATACAGAACCAGAAAACTGGATTTCTTTTCTTTTTCTTTCTTTTTTGCAAGTCCTGGGGCTTGAACTCAGGGCCTGAGCACTGTCCCTGGCTTCTTTTTGCTCAAGGCTAGCACTCTACCACTTGAACCACAATGCCACTTCCAGCTTTTTCTGTATATGTGGTGCTGAGGAATCGAACCCAGGGCTTCATGTGTATGAGGCAAGCACTCTACCACTAGGCCACATTCCCAGCATCCTGGATTTATTTTCCTATCTGTGACTTTTTAAAGTACTTTATCCCTCTTAAAGAGATTTACCAAATGTAAGGGAAAGGGTCTGAATTAATGGCAGGTGTTCTCTCTCTCTCTCTCTCTCTCTCTCTCTCTCTCTCTGTCTGTGTGTGTGTGTGTGTGTGTGTGTGTGTGTGTGTGTGTGTGTGACTTCACTCACACTTAGCTTTTTCCCTCAAGGCTACTGCTTTGCCACTTGAGCCACAATACCTCTTCTGGCTCTTTTGCTAGTTAATAGGAGATAAGTATCATGGACTTTTCTGCCTGGGCTGGCTTCAAACTCCAAACCTCAGATTTCAGCCTCCTAAGTAGCTAGGATTACAGGCATAAGCCACGAGTTCCTGGCTCAAGTGTTATGCTCAGAGGTTAAAATCAGGTCTTATACTAAATACTAGTTGCCTTTTATGTGACAGTGAAAATCCATAGAATTTTAGCTTTACTCCTTAAAGCTTGCTTGATTTTTAATTTTTTTTCTAATTATGTTTGCATTGCTAAAACATCTTGTACATCTGAGCCAGTTAACCAAAATGCTGGCTTTCTGGGAAAGGATGATAATTTTGTTTGAAAGCAATTATTTCAATAGAAATGGAAATTATCACCATTGTAAACATGAAACTGGTGGGAGGCTCATACCTGTAATCCAGGCTACTCAGGGAGGCTGAGATCTGAAAGATTATCATTCAAAGCCAGCACACGACAAACAGGTCTCCATCTCAAAATAACCAGGGCTGGTAGTATGACTCAAGTGGTAGAACACCAGCCTTAAGCAGCAGGCTGAGCAACAGTGTGAGTCTCAGAATTCCAGCCCCTGTGTGGATCAAGGTCAGATGTGTTCAAAGTACTAGCCTGGCCAGACACCAGTGGCTCTTACCTGTAATCCTAGGAACTCCGTAGGCCAAAAATCACAGTCCAAAGACAGCCCAGGCAGGAAAGTCCATGAGACTCTCATGGCCAAGTAGCCACCCAAAAAGGTGGGAATGGAGCTGTGGTTCAAGTGACAGAGCATTAGCATTGAGCAAAAATACTCAGAGACAAAGCCTAGGCTACCCTGAGTTCAAGCCTCAGGTACTGGTACAGCATGTATACACACACACACACACACACACACACACACACACACGATGCACAGGCTGTTGGTTAGTAGAACTAACCTTTTTGTTGACATAAAAGGAGCCGGAATGATTTTATGTACCTGACGGGAAGCAGGCGAGGCTTGAGTGGAGAAACACCTTCCCTGGGCGATCCAAGAGTGGCCACACAATCCCACAAGGCCCAGGCCGCCAGTGGAGGCGATGATAAGGCCGTGCTTTTTGCACATGGATTTCTGTTGTTGTTCCAGCTCTTTGAGAAAGTGAAAGAAGCATGTCCTGACATTCACGAGAAGATCGTGCCAATTTCTGCCGATCTCAACCACAGCGACTTGGGCCTCAGCAAGGAGGACCTGCAGGAGCTTCTGTCCTGCACCAACATCATCTTCCACTGTGCGGCCACCGTGCGTTTTGACGACAGCCTGAGGTGAGGCTCCTTCCACATGTGCTGCCTTGTGGCCACCTGTGTGCACCTGCCTGCATGTGCCTACCTGTGCGTGCCCTCTTTCACATGCCTACCTGCCCGCACCTACTTGTGCGTGCTCGCCTCTGAGCTGCCTGTCTGCCTGCACATGCACCTACCTCCATGCGTGCCTGCATGCGTGCCTGCTTGTGCACACCTGCCTGCCTGTGCACGCCTGCCTCCTCGCACACCTGCCTGCATGTGCCTACCTTTGTGCGCCTGCCTGCACATGGCCAGTTTCAGCACTGTTGTAAAAAAAAGAAATCATAACTACAGTGGCAGCTCTGAGCATCATGGTTCAAAGCCAGCCTGGGCAGAAGTGTCCATGACACTGATTTCCAAAGAACCACCAAAAAGCCACACGTGGAGCTGTGGCTCAAGTGGTAGAGTGCCAACTTTGAGTACAATGCTACTGGACTACTACCAGAGAGTGAGGTAAACATGAAGATAGAGTAGCTTCATGTATTTCGTATGGATTGTCTTTAGAAGCATTTAATAGTTTATTTAACAATCATTTTAACCATTGTTTAGCAATAACTTATTAAACAGTTACTTAACAGTTTAAGCTTATTAGTTTACCAATTCATTTTTACTGTTTGAAATGAAACTCATAAATTCCTCAGAATATTTTTTGATGTGTGTATGCTTGAACTGGGACTTGAACTCAGGGCCTTGCACCCTTGCTTAGCTATTTTGTCCAAGGCTGGTGCTCTACCACTTGAGCCACGACGCCACTTCCAGTTCCCTGGTGGTTCATTGGAAATAAGAGCCTCCTGCCTTTCCTGCCCCGCCTGGCTTTGAACTGTGATCCTCAGATCTCAGCCTCCGGAGCAGCCGAGATTGCAGGCCCTGAGGCTCTTCCCGTCTTCGGACGAGGAGCCAGGGAAGCTGAGCCGGGGAAGCTGAGGCCCGCTGCGTCTCCTGCCTCTGCCTCTGCAGACATGCCGTGCAGCTGAACGTCACGGCCACACAGCTGCTGCTGCAGATGGCCGGCCAGATGCCCAAGCTCGAGGCCTTCATCCACATCTCCACCGCCTTCTCCAACTGCAACTTGCAGCACATCGACGAGGTCATCTACCCATGCTCAGTGGAGCCCAAGAAGATCATTGACTCCATGGAGTAAGCTGAGGGAGTTGGGGGAGGCCGGGTGGGGAGGGAGTGGGGCGTGGACAGGAGGCGGGGCCTGGGCGGGTCGTGGGTGGGGCCGAGGCATGGGCGGGGCCAGGGCGCTGTCCTGCTCTTTGAGTCTTTGGATTCCTCATTAATAAAGTAAGTGAGTGGGACGCTTGGAAGCAGCTTCAGAGCCACCGGGCCGACCCATCGTGAGACTATTGTCTCCAGCAACAAGCTGGAAGCGGGGCTCACCTGACAGAGTGACAGCCTGGAGCCAGAAAGCAAAGGGACAGCGCCCAGGCCCCGAGCTCAAGCCCTAGTACTGACACACAAAATATATGTTATTTTTAAAAAATGAGAAGTCATTCCTTTACTAACATGTATAGATTTTTATTGTCATTATCCCTTATTAGATTATCTATAGCAAGTATTTGCATTTCCATTGTACAAGATTTCCATTATAAGTAGTCTAGCAGGTATAGTAGTGTGTGCCCATAATCCCAGCTACTTCAAAGGCAGAGGCAGGCAGGAGTGTGAGGCCAGCGCAGCCAAGCCTGTCTCAAACACAAAATAAAGGGTGAGCTAATGCAGGCGTGCTATTCAGTGTGCACTGTGTGAAGAGCGGACTGTGTGGCTCATGAGCAGGGCTGGTGGGGGGGGGGGCGCCTGGGGCACAGCAAAGGAAGGGGCGACAGTGTCCAGAAAGGAAATGGACTGATTTCCTGACTTACGAACTGGTCACCTCTCTATCCAACACCTTCATAGTAACAGTAGACTTACATTTAAAATATAAAGAATTAAACACGTCGTTTTATGTAGGAGACTTGAGCACCCATTGGTTTTAGCGTCTTCTGGGGCCTGGCTCCAGTCCCCTGAGACCCTGAAGGCCGTCCCCTCCTAAGATCAGGGCGGCCCTGCGTCCCCTGGCCACCCGTTGCCTCTGCTGGCCCCTCACTCAGGCCAGGGCTCCACACACATTGTAGTGGAAGGAACTTCTCAGTTCTCCAGTCAACTTTGATGGGAAGGTGCTGGGGCTGGCGCTGGAGCCTTGCGCCTGCAATCCCAACTCCTGGGAAGGCCAGAACCTGGGGACCGCGGTTCAAAGCCAGCCTGGGCCGGTACCTGGTCCCCAGCCCTCCCCTCCGTCCCTGCAGGTGGCTGGACGACAAGATCATCGAGGAGATCACCCCCAAGCTCATCGGGGACCGGCCCAACACCTACACCTACACCAAGGCTCTGGGGGAGATGGTCATCCAGCAGGAGGGCCGCGGCCTCAATGTGGCCATCATCCGGCCATCCATCGTGGGCGCCTCCTGGCAGGAGCCCTTCCCGGTGCGCCCTCCTCCCCAGGGGCTCCTCCGGGGCAGCTCGTCCTCCCATCCCTCCTCCTTTCCCTCCTCTCCCTCCACTCCTCCCCCTCCCCTCCCCCTCTCTTCTCCCTCACCCCTCTCTTCTCCCAACCCCCTGCCAACCCTGGCTTCTCTGGATTAAGAGCTGAGCACAGCAGAGCAAATGGGAACTCCTTGTGTGATGGCTCCGTTGGGAGTGCTCCGACTGCTCCTAGCAGGAGGCTGTGCCTGGAGTCCCAGCTCCTTCGGAGGCTGAGATAGGAGGATCACAGTTCAAAGTCAGCCTGGGCAGGCACACTGGAGAGAATCTCATCTCCATTTAACCACCAGAAAGCTGCAGGTGTAGCTATGGCCCAGATGGTAGATTGCCAACCTTAGACAGAAAAGACCCAGGCCCCAAGTTCAGGCCCTAGGACCAGCACAAATAAATACTACTCTGACTTCCCTAGGGTTGAGTTGGAGATCTTAATTCTCATCTCAAATTTCCCATCTGTTCATGACTTGTGCTTCTCATTATCACTGCACTGCCCCAGAATGTTCTTCACGGCCAAATTGAAAGTATTGTAACTGCCCCAGGAGCCACAGGCACAGAACTCGGCTTTCTTCCTGAGGGAACATTTCACACAGTTCCACTCTGGCTTTTGGCAGGTTCGCTGGAGAGAAGAGTCTCACAGACATTTCCAGCAGGCTGGCTCCCTCCCTCCAGACCGCAGCCTCCTAAGTAGGGTTTCAGCATGAGCCAGCAGAGTGAAGGGTTCTGTTCAGAAGAGAAAATCAGACCCTTGAGGGAAAAAAGTATTTCTGATGAATTTGTTAGACGATTATGGTAGTAAGACAAGGCATAATGATCATAATAATCATCACCATCATAATAATCCAGGAAGCCACTCATACCTCAGATCATGAACATCATTGCTGGCAAGATTTTTATTCTTGCAGCCCAGTTAAATGTTAAGATTTGCCAGTACTTTGTGTCTGGTGCTATTTGGGTATTTAGATTTAGTGAGTAGTCTGCTCTGTGGTCTCAGCAGTCTCATCAACATCTTAGCAAGAGTGCACTGCAGCCAAGCCCAGTGGCTCACGCCTGTAATCCTAGCCACTCAGGAGGCTGAGATCTGAGGATTGTGATTCAGAGGTTCAGAGCCAGCCAGTGCAGGAAAGTCCATGAGACTCTTATCTCCAATTAGCCACCAGAAAACTGGAAGGGACACTGTGTCTCAAGTGGTAGAGCACTAGCCTTGAGTGAAAGAGTTCAGGGACAGTGCCCAGGCCCTGAGTTCAAGCCCCAGTACAAGCACAAATATATATAATCACTACAGCTATTGTGGTTACTACTTTTCTGAAATGTGTAACTGATAGAAATTTCCCTTTCTTTTTTAGGGTTGGGTTGATAACCTGAATGGGCCCAGTGGAATAATCATTGCTGTATGTATAACGGGGAGGAGATAACTGTTTGTAATGTAGTAGAGAAGGAATGACTACAGTCTCCTGGTCTTAAACTTCATGAATCAAAAAAAAAAAAAAGAAACACTATAAATGTCACTGTAGTAACAATTAGAGCAGTGTATCTTGATTTGCCACTGCTTTTATTCTGTGAGAGCTTCCATATCTGCTCATACACTGAAAAAAGGTGATAATTGCAAAGTTTTAGTCTTTCAAAGAGTTTGAACATTGAGAATTTTCCTTTCCTTACCACAAAATGGGGGTTATTTCTGTTTTTCATTTGGATTTTTTATTTTGTTCTTATTTGTTTGTTGTTGTTATAGGCTTGAACCCAGGGCCTGGATGCTGTCCCTTAGCTTTTGTGGCCCATTGAGTACTGGGCCACACCTCCACTTCCAGCTTCTTGCTGGAGATAAGAGTCTTAGAACTTTCCTGCCTGGGCTGGCTTCACACTGCAATCCTCACATCTCAGCCTCCTGAGTAGCTAGTGTTATAGGCGTGAGCCACAGCACCTGACAGGAATCCTTAATTCTTAAAATACCTTATGAAGCCAGGTGCTGGTGGCTCATACCTGTAATCCTAGCTACACAGGAGGCTGAGACCTGAGGATTGTGGTTCAAAGCCAGCCTGGATAGAACGTCCATGAGACTCTTATCCCCAATGAACCATCAGAAAACCAGAAGTGGCCCCATGGCTCAAAGTGGTAGACTGCTAGCCTTGAGTAAAAAGAGCTCAGGGACAGCGCCCAGGCCCTGAGTTCATGATTCTTATGAATTAATTTTTCAGGTGTGAAAACCTAGTCCTGGTGTTGATTCCTTAATTAAGTACATTGATTTCTCCCAAATTTGAGACACTTAATTGCCTAAAGAAATCTGGTACGCAGTAGTGTTCATGGAAATGTTGGCTCTTGCTATAAACTTGACAGACATCACACAGGAATTTAGGAAGCCATAAGTCAAAGTGGCTATTTTCCTGACAGCGCTGGTGCTAGCTGTAGAATTTCAATTTAGCCCTAGCTAGGTTTAATATTTAATATCATGGCTTCATATTAAATACTATGGTTAAGTTTAATAGTGTGGCTTCATGTTATTCTGGCACATATTTAATGTCATGGTTCGATGTTTTCTGGCCTCATCCTGCGAAGGCTGGAAAAGGGTTTCTGCGGTCAATCCGTGCGAACCCCAAGGCCGTGGCTGACGTGATTCCGGTGGACACGGTAGTGAATCTCACCCTCGCTGCAGGCTGGTACACGGCCGTCCACAGGTGAGTATGCGAGTGGCCAGCGGGGATGGGACCATACATTGGCAAAGTAAGGGGGGTTTGTTGCAGAAGACAGCAAAATCGACAGTGTGTTTGATTCAAGATTTTTTTTTAAATTTTTTTATTTTGGCCAGTCCTGGGCTTGGACTCAGGGCCTGAGCCCTGTCCCTGGCTTCTTTTTGCTCAAGGCTAGCTACTCGGCCACTTGAGCCACAGCGCCACTTCTGGCTTTTTCTATCAAGGTGGTGCTAAGGAATCGAACCCAGGGCTTCATGTATACAAGGCAAGCACTCTTGCTGCTAGGCCATACTCCCAGTCCCTTGTTTCAACATTTTATGTACTTGCCCATATGCTATCATCTTTGTATTAGGTTGTATAACTGTTGCTTAGGTTCTGCTTTGATCCTTAGGTAATATACCATAGGAATCATTTAAGCGATAATATTTTATTTGTGTATTTAATTTTTTTGTTTTGGGTTCTTTTTGTTTGTTTGTTTGTTTGTTTGTTTGTTTTTGGTGCTGGTCCTGGGCTTGAACTCAGGGCCTATATGCTGTTTCTGAGCTTTTTTTCTTAAGGCTTCTGCTCAACTACTTGAGCCATGGTGCCACTTCTGGCTTTTTGGTGATTAACTGGAGATAAGAGTCTCATGGACTTTGCTGGCTTTGAACCCTGATGCTCAGATTTCAGCTTCTGAGTAGCTAAGATTACAGGCATAAGCCATTGGCACCTGATTATATAATATTCTTGATAACCAAAAAAGCTTTTCTTTCCAATCAGTTACCTAAAAAACAGATTCCTTTTATAACTCAAAAGAGAGGAAAGTTGATGAAATAACAGGATATTTTGTATTTATTCAACTAATAAATAAAATAATGCATAGTATTTTTCATTTGTTGTTCTTGGTAGGTGCCAAGCTTAAATCACCACATGTAGGAAAATAGCCAAATATAAGTGGTTTGGGAAGTAGGGAATCAAGTGATAAAACACTAGCCTTGAGCAAAAGAAAAAAGAAAGAGAGAGAGAAAGAGAGAGAGAGAGAGAGAGCTGGAGGCCCAGAGTTCAAGCCCCAGTACCAGCACAAAAATAGTGACTTCTGTATTCATCTGTAAATGATACACAGAATTAAAATGTTCTTATGTGAACTAAAATACATGTGCTCTACAATGTGTCTCACTTGTTTGCTGGCTTACATGAACACACACAGACACAGACACACACACTTTTGCTTGTCTTTTTCCATTTTGCGTTTTAACACAAAAAAGGATTTGAAAATGGAATGTTTCACAGGTTGTTGTATTCACGATTTGTACCTGTGCTGGTACTGGGGCTTGAACTCAGGACCCGGATGCTTTCCCTGAGGTTTTGTATTCAAGGCTGGCACTTCTGGTTTTCTGGTGTTTAATTGGAGATAAGAGTCTCATGAACTTTTCTGTCCAGGCTGACCTCGAACCTCAGATCTCAGCCTCCTGAGTAGCTAGGATTACAGGCCAGAGCCACTGGTGCCCAGCTGAGTTGCACTGTCTTAATGGTACTTTCTCTTCTCTGTCTTTCACGCCCTCCCCATTTTGTTTTAATTTTTCTAACTTTTATGTCATCCTCCAGACCTAAGACAACATTGATCTACCACTGTACATCCGGGAATCTCAATCCATGTCAATGGGTCAAGATGGGTGAGTGCTTTTGGCAGTGGAACTGCAGGGCTACGAGTGCTTATCTCAGGGGGAAAATTAGAATGACTCACAGAAATTAAAAGCTAATGAGGTAAAACAAAAACAACAGGTAGAGAGACAGTACACTGGAGGTCTATTATCCTACCCCTACTTAGGAGGCTGACATACAGTGGTCGTGGTTTGAAGGCAGCTTAGGAAGGAAGGTCTGTGAGACTCTTATCTCCAATAAACCAGCAAAAAGCCACAAGTGGAGGTATAGTAGAGCAGCAGCATTGACTGGAAACACTAAAGGACAGCACATGGGCCCTGAGTTCAAGCCACACAAGAAAGAGCTGGTGCTGGCAGCTCACACCTGTAATCCTAGCTCCTCAGGAGGCTGAGATCTAAGGATGTTGGTTAAAAGCCAGCAGACAGGAAAATCTGTGAGACTCTTATCTCCATAAACCTTAAAAAGGCTATTCTGGAACTGTGGCTCAGCGGTAGAGCACTGGCCTTGAGCATAAAAGCTTAGGATAGCACCCAGGCCCGAGTTCAAGCCCTGGGACCAGCCAAAAAATAAAAGAGAGGAAAAAAAGTAATTGTAACTTATAAATTGTTATAATTCACTAGAATGTACTGTGGTATATGAAAGAAAGAAGTCAATGGAATTGTGGTATAAAAGATAAAGGGTCTTCCCTCATGGTGTATTGCAAAGAATGTGAAATGACCAATGGCCAAGGAAATTTAGGAAATCAGAAGATAGTACTCTTTTGTTCTTGAGTCATAGCCCCCTCACTCCTCTCTTGCATGTTTGAAGCAAGTGTAAGCTTGAAAGTAACCAGTGCCTAGAAGAAATTGCTTTTCTTTCCCCATCAGTCCTGGGACTTGAACTCAGGGCTTGGTGCTGTCCCAGAGCTAAAGGCTAGCACTCTACCACTTAAGTCACAGCTCTACCTAAGGCTTTGTGGTGATTAATTGGAGATAAGAGTCTCATGGACTGTCCTACTCAGGCTGACTTTAAATGAAGATCCTCAGACCTCAGCCTCCTGCATAGCTAGGGTGACCTGCATTCTAGCAAATCCTCAGTTGTTTCTACTTGACAGATTGCTAATGCCTTCCAATAGAATGGGCTGGTAAGCTTTAAGGCTTCACACTTTTTCTATTCCCCACTCCTGCCCCCAGGATTCCAAGTCTTGGCAACCTTTGAGAAAATCCCATTTGAGAAAGCTTTCAGAAGACCATATGCTGACTTTGCAACCAATAGCTTCACAGTGCAGTACTGGAATGCCGTGAGCCACTGGGGCCCGGCCATCATCTATGACGTCTACCTTCGACTCACCGGAAGGAAACCCAGGTGAGAAGCCAGGTCTATGGGGCTGAGGGAGGCCTTGCATGAGAGACATCGGGGGTCATTAGTTCTCCCTGAAGCCCATGGTTGAAGGAGACAAGCAAGTCACATCCACATCCACAACATGAGGAACACAATAAAACCCCAGTAATGACAAGCAACAAACCACTCTTTCCCTCAGTGCTCTTTATAATATAAAAGAGTGTGTGTGTGTGTGTGTGTGTGTGTGTGTGTGTGTGTGTGTGTGTACCAATACTGGGACTTGAACCCAGGGCCTTAAGGGCTGTCCTTAAGCTTTTTTGCTCAAGGCTAGTGCTCTTCCACTTTGAGCAACAACTCTGTATCCAGTTTTTAGTGGTTAATTTGAGACAAGAGCCTGCTAGAGTTGTGTACTTGTGTTGGGTTTGAACCATGATTCTCAGATCTCATCTTCCTGAGTAGCTAAGATTTTAAGTGTGAGCCACTGGCACGTAGCTTCAAGCAAATTTCTTAATGTTGATTTCCTTTACCTGGGTACAGATGACTTGTGCCTGTAATCCCAGCTACTCAGGAAGCTGAGATCTGAGGATCATGGTTAGAGGCCAGCCCGGGGAGGAAAGTCCATGAGACTGTCATCTCCATTAACTAACAACAACAAAAAAGCAAGTGGTGCTCTGGCTCAAGTGGTAGAGCACCAAACTTTAGCAAAACCAGCTCAGGGACAGAGCCCAGACCCTGAGCTCAAGCCTCAGGATGGCATGGAGGGAGAGAGAGAAGAAAGTGTGAGAAAGGAAGGAAGGAAGAAAGAGAAAGAAAGAAAGAAAGAAAGAAAGAAAGAAAGAAAGAAAGAAAGAAAGAAAGAAAGAAAGAAAGAAAGAAAGAAAGAAAGAAAGAAAAAAGAAAGGAAGGAAGGAAGAAAGAAAGAGAAAGGGAGGGAAGGAGGAAGGAAGGAAGGAAGGAAGGAAGGAAGGAAGGAAGGAAGGAAGGAAGGAAGGGAAAGAGAGAGAAAGAAAGTGAGAGGAAGGAAGGAAGGCAAGCAGGCAGGGAAGGAGGGAGGGAGGAAGGGGAAGGAGAGAGGAAAGAGGGGAGAATGAGGGAGGGAGAAAAAGGAGAGGGGAGAGAGGGAAGGAGGGAAACAGAGGCAGGAAGGGATGAGAAGAAAGGGAGGACAAAAAGAAATAAATGTGCTGGGAAATTTTAGAAAGCAGTCATTTAGATGAAGAGCAAATGAGGCTGTCACTGGGATTTTCTGAATAGGGGGCAATTTTAAACTTTACAATCCTAATGGTCCCACACAGGGCTAAGAATATGGCACAGTGAAGGGGGAAAAGCCAGGGAACAAGTGTGAACGAGGTCAGGAAGTGACGGGAAAAGATGGAGAGCACTGTGTCCACGCCAGTGTTAGGAACTCCACTTGATGCCACTGAAGAGAATAAGGTGCACTGGTGCCTGGGCAGCTCTGCTGCCATCTAGTGGTGGATCCTGGAACAAATCCCTGAACTCATTCTCACTCAACTCTAGTCACTTTTGTAATTACCTCAGGAAATTCTCCTCATTAAGAGTTAGGGCATGTAGCTAGCGCTGGTGGCCCATGCCTGTAATCTTAGCTACTCAGGAGGCTGAGATCTGAGGATCACTGTTAGAAACCAGCCTGAGAAGACAAATCCTAGAAACTTATCTCAAGTTAACCAGCAAAATGAGGATGAAGATGTGGCTCAAGTGGTAGAATGCTAGCCTTGAGCAAAAAAGCCAAACTAGAGGTTGGATACCAGTGGCCTCATGCCTGTAAACCAAGCCGCTCAGGAAGCTGTGATCCAAGCAAGCATCGAGATTCAAAGCCATCCAAGCAAGAAAGCCTGAGAATCTTATCTCCAATGAACAACCAGGGCCCCTCAGGGCCTGCTCACCTCCCTCCCTGCATGGGCCAGTCCTCTGAACTTTGTGCTCTCATTTTTTCCTATTAAGAACATCCATCCAGGTGCCAGTGGTTCATACCTGTAATCCTAGTCAAGAGGCTGGGATCTAAGGATCATAGTTCTAAACCAGCCCAGGCAGGAAAGGCCAAGACACGCTTATCTCCAATAATATTGCCCCCCAAAATCAGGTAGTGGAGCCAGGACTTAAGTGGTAGAGCACTCACCTTGAGCACAAAATCCCAGGGACAGCACGCAGGCTCTGAGTTCAAGCCCCAGGACTGGCACACATACACACAAAAAAAGCCAAGCAAGAAGACTGTGAGGCCCTGAATTCCAGGTCCAATATACTCTCTTCTTTCTCACATGCACACACACACACACACACACATGCACACACACAGAGGAGGAGAGAGAGAAAGAGAGAGAGAATATCAGAACATAAATCATATGTGAATATGATTTTTTAACTAGCCCCTTTAGAAAAGAGGAAGTTTTTGTTTCAGAACATTTTTTATCCATATTAAACTAATCCATGTTTTCAGGGAGCTCCTTTAAAGTACAGACTTCAGCTCTTAAGATTAAGAGAAAATTATATGACTGTAGGAAGACAATTTGAATGTGGCTTATTAAAAATAGATGGGCATGCCAGGTGCTAGTGGCCCACGCCTATAATCCTACTTAGGAGGCTGAGATCTGAGGATCTTGATTCAAAGCTAATTGGGCAAGAAAGACTGAGACTCATCTCCCTAAACCAACCAGAAGTGGAGCTGTGGCTCCAACTGGTAGAGTGCTAGCCCTGCACAAAGCAGCTCAGGGACTGCTCAGATCCTGAGTTTAAGCCCCATGATTTACAAAAGAAAAAAGGGGGGACAATAAAGAAAAAAACCAAGCATTGTAGGCAGGAATGCGAAAGTCTTCCAAGTAGGAAATTGATGGGGATAAAAAGAATTTAAGTTTGATGTGTAAAAAAGAAAAACAAAGTCAAGAGGGAAAACCCAAAGCAGTCTGTGTGTATTTTGTTTACTTGAAATTAAGTTGCATTGAAAAAGAAGCTGTTCTGTTTTCTGACAGAAATTTTTAACAATGACTTTTATGGAAGGAAAAGCTAAAATCCTAAATCCTGGGTTTGATACTGACAAATTGCAACACCTGAATCAGAGCCTTTGTCTTGTTGGTCTTGAACAATGAGTGCACAGACAGAGAAGTAAAACCACAATGACTTATAGGAGAAAAAGCTAAGCAGAGCTCCTGCTAGACAAGAGGGTGGCATGAGAGGGCACCACCTGGGGTGCAGTATGCAGGGCTAACATTGTGTCTCCAGGAGAGGGCTGTGACTCTCAAGATCACTGGACAGCCAGTGGGCCATGGCTGTCCCCAGATTCAATCAGAGGCTCCACAGTCCACATGAACTCTCCATGCACACTTTAGCCCCTCTGATTGGATACCCAGTTCAATGGTACAAACCTCTGAGGTCCAATCAGCTCAGTGTTCACATTGAAGTCTTCTAGAGGCAATGTTCCGCAGACTGGGCTGCAGCTATGGTAAGGATACAGAACCTCTCTGGGGACAGCCCCTGCCCTGACTGCCCCGCCAGGCCTTTTCTGCTCTGTCTCTGTGTGTCAGCAACAAGGCCTGGATTAATGCGGTCATGCTTTGAGACATTCCACCCAGGGAGCTTTTTTCTTCTACTGCTATCAAGAATGAGGTGACAAAATCAGTGCATAACTGCAGCGTGTTGCCATGTTTGCCATATGCTTAGTGAGATTTCTGGATTTGGGTGTTGGCAGGAGGGTGCGCATGCGCACATGTGTTCGCTAGTCCTGGGACTTAACTCAGGGCCTGGGCACTATCCCTGAGTTCTTTTTGTTCAAGGCTAGGCTCTACCACTTGAGCCACAGTGCCATTCTGACTTTTTAGTGATTCATTGGAGAGAAGGTTTAGGAACTTTCCAGACTGACTTCAAACCCAATCCTCAGATCTCAGCCTCCTGAGTAGCTAGGATTACAGATGTGAGCCACCAGCACCTAGTTGGGAGATAAATCTTTTAGCTCCTGTCAATTTTTCCACTCAATTTTCACTACCCTAAATGCATGAAGGTTCAAAACAATATGCTTTACTCATTCACATTAATATTTGACAAATCAATCTTTTAAATTGTCACATTCCTAAATAGGAATTGTACTCCTTTGGTTTTTATTTTTATTCTCCAAATTGCTGGAGTTTCATTCACTGTATATTTTAAGCTGTTCTCTGCAAATCGCCTGTTTTTCCATTTGTTTTCCCTTACTTGCAAGAGTTTGCATGCATCTCTGTACATCTCGCAGGAATTTTCATATATGTGGCTATACATATACATATTCATTATAAAAAGCCTTATAATACAAGCAGAGGTACATGTGTGGTTGGGCCCAGGAATGTGGATTTCGCAGGCAGACTTCTGAAGTTTGAATCCTAGTTTCAGTCACTTAGCCATAAAATCACGTCCTCTTTCTAAATTCCAACTTCTGCTACCATAGAAAGGGGATAGAAAGCATGGTGTTGGTGGCTCACACCTGTCATACAGTCTACTCAAGAGGCTGAGATCTGAGGATTGTGGTTCTGAGCCAGTCCTAGCAGGAAATTCTGAGATTCTTCTCTCCAGTTAACCACCAAAAAGCCAGCAGGAGGTATGACTCATGTAGTAGGGCACTAGTCTTGAGTGGGAGAAGCTAAGGGAAAGTGAGAGGCCCTCAGTTCAAATCTCAGTACTGGCTCAAAAAGATAGGTAGGTAGGTAGAGATAGATAGATAGATAGATAGATAGATAGATAGATAGATAGATAGATAGATAGATAGATAATCTGCTAGTCTTAAGAGATAATAGAAAGGAAGAGGCACCTGGTGGTATTGAGGTATCTGGCGGAAGTTCTAATGAGGAGCTGGGAAGAAGAGGGATACATCTCACCTGGCACTCTCAGTGACACTTCCTCCTCTCTGCTGTCAGGATGACCAAGCTCATGAATCGCTTGTTGAGAACTATCTCCATGCTGGAGTACTTTATCAACCGAAGCTGGGAGTGGAGCACCAATAATACCGAAATGCTGATGTCAGAGCTAAGTCCTGAAGACCAGAAGGTAAGGAGAGCTCTCACTTGGAATTTGGAATTATTTGACTTGTAAAGCTGGGGAAAGTGAAATCCCAACTACTCCGGAGGATAAAAATCTGAGGATCAAGGTTCAAAACCAGCCAGAAAAGTCCATGAGACTATCTCCAATTAACGACCAAAAAGCAAGATGCAGAGCTGTGGCTAGGGCTGTAGAGCCCTAGCCTAGAACAGAAATGCCAAGGCCCTGAGTTCAAGCCCCAGTACTGGCACAAAGGGAGGAGGAAAGGAAGAAAGGAACAAATGAAGCTTTGGTTATACAGTTATTTGTCAGCTAAGAAAATCAGGCTATGGGCTGGGAATATGGCCCAGTGGCAAGAGTGCTTGCCTCATACACATGAAGCCCTGGGTTCAACTCCCCAGCACCACATATACAGAAAATGACCAGAAGTGGCGCTGTGGCTCAAGTGGCAGAGTGCTAGCCTTGAGCAAAAAGAAGCCAGGGACAGTGCTCAGGCCCTGAGTCCAAGCCCCAGGACTGGCAAGAAAATAAAAATAAAAATAATCAGGCTATGTTTATCTACAATTACAGGAAACAAGTTAAATATAGGAAAGAGACCTACATTTTGGACATTGGTTAAATTTTCATTATTGTTCTGCATTCATATTTTATACACTGCAGTTCAATTAGTAAACTCTCAGTATTTATCTTTTGAGCAAGCCCTCAGTTCCTGTTAACCCATCTTTTTTTAAACTGCTGTTACTGGGCCTCGAACTCAGGGCCTCACACTCTTGTTTAGCTTTTTTGCTCAAGACTACTACTCTACCACTTGAGCCACACCTGTACTTCCAGCTTTTTGCTGGCTAACCAGTGATAAGTCTCATATAAACTTTCCTGCCCGGGCTGATTTTGAACCATGATTCTCAGCTACTCAGCCTCCTGAATTATAGGCATGAGCCACCAATAAATGTTTATTGAATGCCCAAAATATTAGACAAGCCCACTAATATTTAATCACTTCCTTCTTTGGTATATGACTGCTTCTTAGTGACTAATATTTAACAGTTATTTTCATATAAAAGAGCAAAATAGATAGCTCTAGAGAACTACTGAATCTTTAAGGTATCAAACTTAATTATATTAGTTTAATATTTTCTGGGTAAAAGGAAATAGTCAATCATAAAAAAAACAGGTGCAAGTTATAAAATAAACACAAGACATTCTCAGAAAGTAGTGTTCCTGGTTGTTTTTTGTTTTTGTTTTTTTGGTTTTGTTTGTTTTGGCCAGTCCTGGGCCTTGGACTCAGGGCCTGAACACTGTCCCTGGCTTCTTTTTGCTCAAGGCTGGCACTCTACCTCTTGAGCCACAGCGCCACTTCTGGCCATTTTCTGTATATGTGGTACTAGGGAATCAAACTCTGGGCTTCATGTGTATGAGGCAAGTACTCTACCACTAGACCATATTCCAAGCCCCCTGCACCTGTTTTAAAGAGGATAAACTTATAGTGGTAATTGGCTTTTAGGATCTGACAATGTCTCTTTTATTTGGTACAATCTAATCCTCCATCAAAGACTAGCTCTGTACAAAGAAAACAGTTTAATGAGGTCATACCCACATGCATCTTTTATAAACACCAAATAATAGAATTGCTATGAAATAAGAAAGACACTTTTAGCTTTTAAAATGACTATGAGGGCTGGGAATATAGTCTAGTAGCAAGAGTGCTTGCCTTGTATACATGAAGCCCTGGGTTGGATTCCTCAGCACCACATATATAGAAAACGGCCAGAAGTGGCGCTGTGGCTCAAGTGGCAGAGTGCTAGCCTTGAGAAAAAGAAGCCAGGGACAGTGCTCAGGCCCTGAGTTCAAGGCCCAGGACTGGCAAAAAAAAAAAAAAAACAAATATGAAGGAGCAGATGAATGTTCACATCTAATAATCCCAGCTACTTGGGGAAGGCCCAAGAGCACAGCCATATTCTGAAGGCTAGCTTTGGCAAAAAGTTCTAAGTAGAATTAACATTCTACCTGAAAATAAACAAAAGAAAACAAAAGTGGGGGGGAGTGGGGGCAGAGGCACAAGGCCAGCCAGAGCTGCCTGTGATCCTAGCTGTTCAAGAGGCTGAGATCTGAGAAGCAAGGCTCAAACCCAGCTCAGGCAAAAAAGCCTGAAACTCTTACCTCAGATTAACAACCAAAAAGCTGGAAGTAGCGGTGTGGCTCAAATGGGATAGCACCAGCCTTGAACAAAATAATAAATAAACTAAGGGACAATGAGAGACTCTGATTTTAAACCCCAGTTACTAGCACAAAAACTTTTTTAAAATTAAGAATGAACAAGAATTCATATTAAGGGCTGGGAAGGTAACTGAGGAGAGTATGTGGCTTAGCTTATACAAAGCTCAGGGTTCACCTCTAGCAGTCCTCAAAACAAAAATAAATTAATTGAATTTTGTTACTATTGAGGTGTATAGAGGTGTTACCATTTCACAATTCAGATGAGTACATTTCTCTTTTGCACAATAACACCCCTTCCTTCACACAAAATAAATATTAACATTAGAAAGTTAATTTGAGATAGGCACAGGTGGCTCCCACTTGTAATCTTAGCTACTCAGGAGGCTGAGACCTGAGGAACATGATTCAAAGCCAGCCCAGGCAGGAAAGCCCATGAGACTCTTATCTCCAGTTAACCAGCAAAAAAGCCAGAAGTAGAGCTGTGGCTTAAGTGGTAAAGCACTAGCTTTGAGCAAAAAAGCTAAGAGACAGTACCCATGCTGGTAGCACATGCCTGTAATCCTAGCTACTCAGGAGACTGAGATCTGAGGATTACAGTACAATGTCAGCCAGGGAAAGTCCATGAAACAACCACAAAAAGTGCTGGAAATAGACCTGTGTTTCAAGTGGTAGAGTGCTATCCTTGAGCAAATAAGCTCAAAACAGTGCTCAGCTCTAGTCCAAGCCCCAGGACCAGTGCCCCCATGTGCATACACGCACATGCGCGTGCACACACACACATTAACTTGGAAGTCTATGATTCTCTCATGCATTTAGCAAATATTTATTATTGAATGCCTCCTTTGTGCTAATATCATTTACTCACACTCAGCTGGGTTTTGTTTTGTTTGCTATTAAGATGAAAATCCTTCTTGTAGAAATTTAATCAAGTAAGTCTCCTCAAGCAACTCTCTTCAAACCACAGGAGGAAAATTCTGACAAGCTTTTAACAGCAAAATGATCAGAGTTCAAATGTTTAAGAAGGGAGGAAAGTGCGTGAAGGGAAGAGCCAGGTTTCCCTAGACAAACTCTCTGCTCAGTAAGGTTTAGAAAGCACAAGAACCTTTTTTCTTTTTTTGTGCCATAAACGTTTTTGTCCCAAAACTGGGACTTAAACTCAGGCCCTGAGCACTTGCCCATAGCTTTTCACTCAAGCCTGGTGCTCTACCATTTGAGCCACACCACTCTGGCTTTTTGGTAGTAAGAGATAAGGGTCTCTTGTGCTTTCCTCGTGCCAAGCTGGCCTTGAACTGAGATCCTCAGATCTCAGCTTCATGAGTAGTTAGGATTACAGGCGTGATTGTGGCTGCTTCCCGTCCCCTTTCAGGAGTCTCGTTCCTTCACCACCGGGCCCTGGCATTGTCAATATAAATTCTGCTATTCTTTAGGACTTTGCTTCCCAAGGTTCACTCTTCACCACACGAGCAATGAGAAAAGTGGAAGAGTCCACTGAGGGAACAGCTGTGAAGCTGAGGAGGAATGATGGGCTGGGATGCAACTCAGCGGCGAAGCACGGGCCTAGCAAGTGCAATATCCTGGATTTGATCCCTAGTAGCAAAAAAGAAAAGAACTAGACTGATATTGGTTCCCTTGAGCTTCCCTCATGATTTCCTAAATGCGAAGTGCTTGGGTCTGGCCCATGTTATTGTCAGTAAGCTTTGAAATAACAGCACCCGAATCTCCTCTTTGGAGGCAAGCCAACCTGTGTCCCAAATCAAATATTCCTTTCTGTAGAAGGTGCTTGCTCAGTAATCACCACCACTAATGTGATTCTGGCTCTCCCTCCTTGCAGATATTTAATTTTGATGTGCGCAAGCTGGACTGGTTGGAATACACTGAAAATTACGTCTTGGGAGTTAAGAAGTACCTATTGAAAGAAGACATGGCTAGGATCCCAGAAGCAAGGCAACACTTAAGAAGGTAAGTGTAATCAATGTAGGTGCTGATGGCTCCCGCCTGCCATCCTAGCTACTCCAGAGGCTGAGATCTTAGGATCACAGCTCAAAGCCAGCCCGGGAAGGAAAGTCAGGGAGACTCTTAACTCCAACTAACCACCAAAAAGCAGGAAATGAAGCTGTAGCTCAAGTGGTAGAGCACTAGCTTTTGAGTTTTGAAAAAGCTAAGGAGCAGTGCCCAGAGCCTGAACTCAAGCCCCAGGATCAACCCAAAGAAAAGAAAAACATGAGCCTAATCATTCCAGGGAATATTTCCAGAGCCCTCCTTCTTTCATCTGACCTTATACTACACAAAATTTGAGGTTAAGGGATTCACTACAATATAGTTTCCTTCAGATTTCACTATGCCCCAAGGAGTTCTTCTGTTTGTTGTGAGTGTTGTGTGTGTGCACCAGTAAAGAGGCTCAAATTTAGAACACTGCAGACTTCCATAGTTTGTGTAGTTGCTCAAGGCTGGCACTCTACCACTTGAGCCATCTCTCCACCTCTGGCTTTCTGCTGGTTAGCTGGCAACAATCTCTTGGATTTGTAGAACTGGGAACCTTAGATCTCAGCTAGTAGTACAGGTGTGAGCCACTGGCACCTTACCGGTTTTATTTTTACCACAGAAAATATTTAGGCTCAACAAAGGGAGTAGATCCCCCATGACCCCTGTGTAAACACTTGTTCCTGTCTTCTATCACACAGCAGCAGGACGCAGGCAGACCATGCAGCAGAACCTCCACCTCTGTACGGCTCTTCTAGTCACAAATCCAGAGGGACAGGGAATTGTAGCATGCAGGGAATGATAAGGATGGATACACAGATCACAGACAGGGAGGAAGCAAAAATCCAGGCTGAGAACTTCAGAATTTACTCTTTAGTTAATGGGAGCCAGAAGTTTAAGACATGGTCCAAACATCAAAGTACATTTTTAAAAGAGAAGCTGATTATGCTTGTAAAATAATTTCAAGTTGGGAAGAGGAGAAAGAACAAGTAGTCAGGGGAATGTGGTAGAAATATGATTCTCTAGTAGTAATGGTCTGGGAATGAGACATGAAGGCCATGAGTTCAAGTCCCATGCATTGTGCTACTTAATATAACATTTGTTGGGCAGTCAAGAGACATGTGCGCTTTAATATAGTACCGTCAGTTTCTGGATACCATGTTCATTTTGTGTCTGTTTTTCCCTCCAGGCTCCGAAATATTCACTACCTCTTCAACACAGCTCTATTTGTTATCATCTGGCGCCTTCTCATTGCCCGGTCTCAGATAGCACGGAACATCTGGCTGTTCATCGTGAGCTTCTGTTACAAGTTCCTCTCTCACTTCAGGGCCTCCAGCTCTCCCAAGGCCTAAGCACATGCAAGGACCACATTTTCTCTGGGTCCTCTCCTCAGATACCTCTAAATCAACCAACTGTGATTCTTCAGATTAGGAAATTAAGAAGGGACCAAAGCAGTCAAATGGTTATGCATTCATTCCCACTTGTTAACTGTATATTCTTTTTATTCCAGTGACAAAGGAAAGCTATAGTTTCTATATCTTCACATATTTGGGGGAGGGGAGCGAACCTTCTGAATTATTTCCTAACATCCTCCTCTAAGCTCTTGCATATTAAGCATGAAAGTGCCCATATCTCTCTGCATTTTGCTTACCTTTTTTTCCCGTGAGGATCAAGTCAACTCAATAGGCAAGGAAGACTTGGTAGAAAGCAAAATGAGACAAGGAAATGCCGTACTGGCCAAGGCTTGGTGGCTTACACCCATAACATTAGGTACTCAGAGTTCAAGGTCCAACTGGGTGGGACGTCAGTCCTATATAGTTTGTGATCCCAGCTATGTGAGGGGTGTAAAAGAGAGAATCACAGTCCAGCCATGTGAGGGGTATAAATGAGAGGATCACAGCCTAGCTATGTGAGGGGTGAAAATGAGAGGATCACAGTCCAGCTATATGAGAGGAGTACATGCAAGGATCACAGTCCAGCTATGTGATGGGTGTAGATGAGAGGATCACAGTCAAGCTACGTGAGGGGTACAGATGAGAGCATCACAGTCAAGCTATGTGAGAGGCGAAAATGAGAGGATCACAGTCTAGCAATGTGAGAGGCGAAAATGAGAGGATCACAGTTCAGCTATGTGAGAGGTGAAAATGAGAGGATCACAGTCCAGCTATGTGAGAGGAATAAATGATAGGACCACAGTCCAGGCTGGCAAGGCAAAAACTGGACCCCCTACCTGAAAATTAGCTTAAGAGGGAGAGAGAGGGGTAACTTAAATGGTAGAGCATTTGTTTAGCAAGGGGAAGGCCCCAAGTTCAAACTTCAATCACACCAAAAAAAAAAAAAAGTACGGCTTTTGTTACCATTCTGGAATACTAAGGAAAACAATTCAGAATCACAAATGCTGTAAGAGAAATAACCTCCCACTAGAAATGTCTTTCCTCCTTGAATTTTCCATGTTATACATCAGGGGCAGAAAAATGGGACTCCTATTTACCTTTTTTTTCTGGATTATATCCACTCTTTTTTTTTTTTTTTGGCCAGTCCTGGGGCTTGGACTCAGGGCCTGAGCACTGTCCCTGGCTTCTCTTTGCTCAAGACTAACACTCTGCCACCTGAGCCACAGCGCCACTTCTGGCCATTTTCTGTATATGTGGTGCTGGGGAATTGAACCCAGGGCCTCATGTATACGAGGCAAGCACTCTTGCCACTAGGCCATATCCCCAGCCCCTATATCCACTCTTTAAACCTATTAAAAAAAAAAAAAAGATGAAGAATTGTCAACAATGATGTTTATGAGAACTTAACTGTTACTGTAGTCAGGTATTCTCTATAGCTTATTATATGCTTTTAAGGCCTCAGAATTTCAACAACAATCAAAAGTTTCTAATCAATTTTTCTGAGGGCCTTCCTTCTTGCTCAACAGTGTTGCAAAGCCCTGATACTTTATTCCCCTCAGGCCTTGCAGAGTGGCTGTCAGGAGAAAGGCCTAGACTAGAATGTGTATGTGATTACATAACCCCAGCTTCTTACATCAAACTGAGGGGATCACTCTCTATGATCATGAGGATTACCAGAATTTTGTTCATTCCAGTCCTACCAGGGTAACTGTACAAAGCACGGCACAAGTGGATTTCATTACCTCTAAGTTTAGACAACAGGGTAATTTTTATTCTTCAATATTTTATACATAATACAAATTTTTTAAACTTTCTCTGTCTTTAGCTTTCTACATAACTGTTCCTTATTGTTTAAGAGATGAGGGTATGTTGCATTGCAACATGGAATATTATTAAAACCTAAGAGCTGAGGTCACACAAGCTGGTGACAATTAAACAGGCACAAAAGGCTAGTATAGAACAGCAAGTATCTGCCAGGTATGGTGGCGCATACCTGTCATCTCAGCCATAGAGAAGGCTGAGAGCTCAGGACCAGGCAGCAAGTCTATGAGACTCTTATCTGCAATTAACCAGCAAAAAGTCACAAATGGAGGTATGGTTCAAGGGGTGGTGTGCCAACCCTTGAGACAGACAAGCCAGAGCTTGAGGCCCTGAGTTCAAGCCCAGTACTGTCATACACAGACGCACACACACAGAGTAGCAAGTATATTTATGATCACTTTCTGGAACAATTAACTAGTAATAAATAAGCAGGGCTTGTGCAAGGCAGCCTCTGACCAGCGTTGTCTATGACCCCTGACCTCCACACAGGGCATCTTCCGGGTTAATGTTTGTCCTAATCTGGTCCAAAGGTGAGGCTGTTTTCCACCAGACAGTTCTGCATGTTCTGTAAACCTTTAGTTCTCCCAAGACAGCAGCTATGTCCATGAAGTTGAGATACAGGATTGGTTTAATCTGTAGCTCTAAGAATCTCTTTGTTTCAATGATCCTATCTCATCAATTCAAGAACTGTCCCATTCCCACTTGACTTTTGATTGAGTGATCTTTAATGTAAAGCTGTTTCTGCCTGTCTTCTGCTGTTGCATCTTTGCTTACTGGTTGAGGGTCCTGCCTGCTGAACACTCCACAACCCCACCAGGGAAAAGGAGATAGCCTTCTAAAGAACTTGTACATCAGAGCAAATCCCAGGAATCAGGTGAACATAAACACACATGCCTAGCTTTGTTTCTAGGGCTGTTTTTAATGAGGGTCCCATCTGTGGCATTGGAAATTTGTCACAATAGAGCTCCCTTGGGAAGAGTAAATAATCAAAGTAGGTAACTACATGAAAACCCCAAGCAGATGGCCCGCAAGACCAACTAACAATTACTTGAAATTGTAACCCCTCTGTGTGTCACCTTGACAATAAAATTAAATTAAAAAATATTACTTGAATCCTCAATACATAAAGGTTTAAACGCCTCTTGGTAATCTGTCTCCACTGGTAATCTGTCTCCACCCATACGATGGCTTAATACAAAGTACAAGACAGTCTCTACCTATGAAAATACTAGGAGGAAAACAAAGCCAAGGTAGGTGAGCACAGCTCAGGAAAGCACTTCCTGGATTTAGTAATAAACTGACAGCACCTCCACCTCTGTGGTTTAGATCTTAAAGGAAGCAGACAACACGGTATTGGGAAGTGCAGCCTTGAAGCCCGCAGAGGCGCCAAGGAATCGCAGGAATCACAGGCACATGACCACTCGGCTATTTCTCTGGAGGTTATGTCTTCTGTGCTAACTCCACATGCAAGCCCAGTATAAGTGCTCGCTGCCTACTTTCTAGAATATAGTTCCTTAAACTGGCAACTAGTGACTTGTGTATGTGGGTAGTTTCAGAGTAATCCCTGCATGGAAGCCATGTGACACAGAATGGCCCAAATCTCTGCAGGCACATAATTGCTGTAGGTGTAGAGCAATTTCATCTGAAATACTGATTCTAGTCTGGAGTTGGTGGCATGTAAATGTTGTAGGTATAGAGCAATTTCATCTAAAAAGCTGATTCTACTCTGGAGCTGGTGGCACGTAAATGTTGTAGGTATAGAGCAATTTCATCTGAAATGCTGATTCTAGTCTGGAGTTGGCTCTGGGTAGACAAATGTATGGGAGGGAAACTTGGATCAATTCTAGAAAAGGGGTGGGTGGGAGGACACACTCACACCTAATCCTAGCTACTCAGGAGGCTGAGATCATGGTTTGGAGTCAGACCAGGTATACAAATCAGAGACTCTTAATTTCCAATGAACCAGCAAAAAAGCTGAAAATGAAGGTATGGCTCAAGTGGTAGAGCACCTTCCTAAAGAGAAAAAGCCAGGTATGAGCCTTGAGTCCAAGCCCTACTACCAGCACACACATATGCACACACCTAGAGGTGATTCCAGCAGTAAAGAAATACTTCATAAAAGGAAGGAAAACTGATGACATCATCACAATAACAGGATGAAAGGCTACTTACTCAAGTGTTCTATCAAGAGGGAGCACATAAGTATTTTGAAAAAGGTTGATTTTGAAAAGGTTGACTTCCTAAAGGTCTACTAGAGTTCAAAAGCGAAAGAAAAATGCAGCTAGGCAAAAAAGGGTGGCACTGATCAAGACACACTGTACTCAAAACCTGAATACAGAACAGTAATGTCTTTGGACAACCACTTAATAATTCACAAAAAAGTAATAAAGGGTGCACTGTCCCAAAAGCAATGTACTCATTCCCTGACTTACGTAACTGTAACCCCTCTGTACATCACCTTTATATAGCAATTTAAAATTTTTTTAAAATTATAAAGAAAACCAGGGGCTGGAGGTATGGCTCAGGTGGTAGAGTGCCAGGCAATGATAGCAAGCTTCAGATAGTGAGGTCCAGTCTTGGACAAAAAAAAAACAAACAACAACTTTATCACCTAATCCCACACGTAAGGGGAAGACGTGGCTTCAAGGAGGGTCTGAAGACTTCTAGCCACTCCAGCCATCAATTCTGCTTCTCCTCTGCTTGCCTCGTTCTGTGACAACTACGCAGCAATGACAAGTGCAGTGACAAGCAATAAACAGCAACTGAGTTTTCGAGGAAAAGAACCAAGCTCCAGTGAACTTTGTGTACGTGTATTGATCCTGGAACTTGAACTCAAGGCCTGGGTGCTTTTTGTCCCCTCAATGCTAGCATGCTACCACTTGGCTATAGCTCCACTTCCAGCTTTGGGATAGTTTATAAATCATGGACTTCCCTGCTTGGGCTGGCTTCAAAACTCAATCCTCACATCTCAACTTCCAGAGAAGTTAGGATTACATGAGCCATTGGCACCCAGCTGGCACTAACTCTTAAATTAACATCAACGAGACCCAAATTACTGACGGAGAGTAAAGACAAGCCCTTAGCGCTGAGGGCTTGGAATCATCACAATGCCATGGCGTCCCTGCTAAGCACACGAGGGGCTTTGTCCTGTGGGAACACTGGGAGGAGCGGGACTGTACACCCAGCAGCCTTCTGACTGCCACACAGCCCATGACATTCTTCACTTGCCATATGCTTTCTAAAACTCCACAGCAGAGAAAAAAAAAAAAATCAGTTATCCACATATAAAATGTCACTTTACTGTGATAAACCTTACAAGAATTTGATACCATTTTATGCTGTTAAGAAATCCACTTGGGGATTTAGTGAGCTATTTTTTTCCAATGCTCTAGAATATTGCTAATAAAGTGAGTTGAATGTACCACCCACCCCCCCCAAAAATAGTTGGGCACAGGTGGCTCACACCTTATAATCCTACTCAGGAAGCTGAGATCTGAGGATTTAGGTTTGAAGACAACCCAGGCAGGAAAACCCAGGAGATTCTCATCTCTAATGAACCAGCACAAGAATCAGAAAAGGAGCTAAGGCTCAAGTGGTAGAGCACCAGTCTTGAGCAAAAAAGCTAAGTGTCCAGGCCCTGAGTTCAGGGCCTAACTGGCACATGGGTGCACAAATACACACAATATGGAGGCTTGAACATTCATGTATATTTTAAATATTCTAGTAAAATGAAAGGATTGAAAGAAAAGCTGCATAATAGGCAGTTCATGACCTACTGCCAGGAACAAACAAGAAAGACAGGTTGAGGACAAAAACTAACAAATTCTAACATTCTGTATATTTCTATATTTAAAAAGCTATTCCATATTTGAATTTTTTCATTAATGATTACTCTATTTGAAGATGGAAAAACTTTAAAATGAAAATCAATGTCAAAGCAAGATTTTGCTTTAAACAAATTATTTTACAGATAGGTAGAGTGGCTCATGCCTGTAATTCTAGCTACATAGGCTGGCTGAGATTGGAGGATTGTTGTTCAAAACCAGCCTGGTCATAAGACCCTATTTCACCATCTTAACCAATAGCTGGGCATGTTGTACATGCCTGACACCCCAGTTACACAGGAGATGTAAACAGCGGGATTTCAGTCCAGGCTAGCTGGACAAAAGGTAAGTGGACTCTATCTCTTAGTGGTAGAGTGTTGGCCTAGCATGCATGAAGCCCTGGGTTCGATTCCTCAGTACCACATACACAGAAAAAGCCAGAAGTGGCACTGTGCCTCAAGTGGTAGAGTGCTAGCCTTAACAAAGGAAGCTTAGGGACAGTGCCAAGGCCCCGAGTTCAAGCCCCTGGACTGGCAAAAAAAAAGGTTGGAGGCATGACTCATAGGTAGAGCACCTGCCTAGTAATGTAAAAAGCTCTGAGTTTGCTGAGTGCTAGTGGCTCATGCCTCACCTAGCTACTCAAGAGGCTGAGATCTGAGGATTGCAGTTTGAAAGCAGACTGGGTAAGAAAATCTGTGAGACTCATACCCAATAGGCTAACCAGAAAAGCTAGAAATAGAGCTGCGGCTCAAGTGGTAGAGCAAAAACCTTGAGAAAAAAGCTGACAGGCCCTGGGTTTGAGTCCCAGGACAAGCACACACACAAAAAATAATAAAATAGATTTTTCAAAAATAGCTCTGAGTTCAAGCCCCAATACTATAAAAAAGAAAAATCACTTCTTCTATATAATCAGTTTTGGTGAAACAGATTCATTTCAATAAAATTTTAACACTGTATTTAGAAAACATGAAATAATTCAAAATCATGAGTATCAAAACATGATTTTAAAGATACTTGACAGCTGTAATCCTAAAAGTAATCCTAAATTAGCATACTTTTTCTCCCACAAAACAACACAAAAAATCCAATGAATCACATTTCCTAACAAGTAGCTTTAGAAGAACAATATTCAGTCTTTCATTGTGATTCTCTCCAGTTTAAACTGAGGTGCTCTACTCATTTCTTGTCTAATTTCATTGCAAATATCTGGGGGGAAAAATTTAAACTCAGAGAAGACTACATCATTATATTAGGAATTTCCTGATTCAAAAAAAAATTTAAAAACACATGAATTGGTTCACCTTACCAGTACTTAATGATGCCATATATTTTTACCCAGGGAAGCGTCAGTATTTTCTATAAAATTCATACAAAACATTCTACATAAACTTCAGCTCAAGGTCTTTCCACCATAATTTCTTTCACCATTATCTACTCTTCCAAGAATTTTATAATTAGTAAAAAGTATTTTGAAAAAATAGCTTGTGACATGTCATTCTCCACAGCCACCATTTAATTTGTTTACTTCTGCTTGGTTGTTTTGCCAGTACTGGGATTAAGCCCAAGGCTTAAAATCATTTTAAATCTAGTTGTAAATGAAGTTTTATTTGTTCAGTCTCATCTCCTTGGTATTGTTTTTGTACTCCCCTAATGACTAGAACCATAGAAATGGGTGGATGGCTCATCTCCTGCCATTGTTACAAAAGCAAAGCTGATACTGGCACACATCTTCCAAGTAGTTTGCAATGGTACCTGAGTGGTCATTCTTCTTTTCCATCAATCTAATCTTTTCTTTCTTCCTTTTTTTTTTTTTTTGGTGCTGGTCTTGAGGCTTGAACTCAGTACTTGGGTGCTGTCCCCTGAGCTTTTGGCTCAAGGCTAGAGCTCTACCACTTGAGCCACAGCTCCACTTCTGGCTTTTTGATAACTGGAGGTAGTCTCAAGGAGAATCCTGCCCAGGCTGGCTTTGAACCATGATCCTCAGATCTCAGATCCTCATGATTCTCAGATCCTGAGCAGCTAGGATTCCAGGTGTGAGCCACCAGCACATAGCTTATTTTAATCTTTTATACTAAGGAAATTTCAAACCAAGGGTATGAAAATGAGACCAGCACCACCTAGTTCAGTATCAGTAATCTTCAGGACACACTGGAGTTAGTATTTCTTTCCTAATCCTTTTTCTTGTGTAATGGGCACTGTCAAACTGCAGGCCTTGCGCTGCTTCAGTTAGCTGCCCCCTTCCCCCTTGCCACATGTGTAAAAGTATTTACTATCTAGTTTTTTCCCCTTTAAGAATTTAGGAGCTGATATTGTCATCACAGGAGGTAGATCTGTTTATTCCTATTCCCAGAGATCCTAATAATATTGTGATTAGGAAATTTTAGCATTGTCTTTTTAAAAACATGCTTTCTTCACACAATAGGGTCTCCATTGCAAAATCTGTGATAGCTATGTTGTATCACAACACTTACCCAAGTGTTTGATTTCACCTTTGTCTTCTAAGATTCTACCTGCGACAGTTAGAAGAGTCAATAGCCAGAGTTCAAAAGACAAACAGTTGCCTTAAGACTAAAGTTTAGATACAAGTGGTCTTGTCCGTATAGCTTAATGTATGGCTACAGAAGGACCTAGGCCGAGTGACTTTACTAAGAGTGACCTGGTGACACTTGTTTTTTCAAAGTCTAGACTAGTCCATTATGTTTTACACCTTTTATTCTTACATCAGGTTTGTAAAAACAGAAGCAGGTGACATTTGCACTTAAAAAAGCCTTTTCCTTAGCTGCGGTTTTCTTGATGGAGAGTCCCCAGGTGTGAGAGTAGAAGCTCATCTTGGCGCCAGCATCCGGCCAGCACCGTCACTGATTCGCGGCATTGTCTCTTCTAGGACACTTGTGACAGACACAATATCAACAGGATTTCACATTGGGGTTTTTTTGTTCCTTTTTTTTTTTTTAAATAAGTATGTTCCCAGTTTCTCATTCATACTTTTCTTTGAATATATTGCACAATATTTGATTATTTAAAAAAGGTTTTTAGATCTCAGGCAAAAAAAAAGTTTTTTCTCCTTCCCCTCAGGAGGTGCTAATGCGTATTATTTTCTAAAAGAGGTAAGTGGTTGTCTGTGTGGCCATCCTCAAAGGGAACCTAGGGGACAAGGGGAAGAAAGACCAGAGCATTAGTGTTATTCTCTAACACCATGCTGCCCTGGGGCCAGGGCACTGGGCTTCAGGGGGACACCAGGCCTGCCACACCACTCACCGAATGGACAGCTTTACAGGATCCAAGTCTGAAACGACAGCAAATTATCTCCACTATAAATTTTCCAATTCCATGTAACATGCCTGCAATAAATAAGTTCAGATTTCTTTAAGTCCTTCTGTCACTGCTATAATTAAAACTCACCAATCATAATGGACTACATTAAGAAAGGAAACCAATTGGCTTGCATTATTTATGTCTACTGTTTAAAATTCTCAAAAGGATGGGGGTTGGTGAATCAGAGTACAGCCAGGCACCAGTGGCTCACACCTATAACCCTAGGTACTCAGTAAGAGATCTAAGAAGCACAGTTAGTAGCCAGCCCTGGGAGAAAAGTCCCCATGAGACAGACTCTTAATCTCCAATTAACCACTCAAAAACTAGAAGTGGAGCTGTGGCTCAAAGTGGTAGATACTACCCTTGAGCAAAAGAGCTTAGGGACAGGGCCCAGGCCCTGAGTTCAAGCCTCACAACCAACAGAAGAAAAAGAGAGACAGAGACAGACAGACAGACAGACAGAGACACAGAGAGAAAGAGAAAGAGCGAGAGAGAGAGAAAGAGAGAGATCTTCAATGTACATATATGAAAAAGGAACCAGGTAAAACTTGAGGGGATGAATGGGAGTGAGAGACAAGGGGAAAATGATGGAAGGAGGCCACACTGATCAAGATGCCTTGTAGTCATAAACTGACATGTTGAACTGAAATCCCTTTGTTTTTATTTATTTATTTATTTTTTTTGGCCAGTCCTGGGCCTTGGACTCAGGGCCTGAGCACTGTCCCTGGCTTCTTCCCGCTCAAGGCTAGCACTCTGCCACTTGAGCCACAGCGCCGCTTCTGGCCATTTTCTATATATGTGGTGCTGGGGAATCGAACCTAGGGCCTCGTGTATCCGAGGCAGGCACTCTTGCCACTAGGCTATATCCCCAGCCCTGAAATCCCTTTGTACAACTACCTAAAGATAACAAAAAAAACCCTCAAGAGATATTAACAAAAACATCTTCAAAATCACAAAGTCAACAATAATTCCTGACCTTGCACAATCTTTTCAAGGTTAGCTCACAGACTTTTTTGCCAGTCCTGGGCCTTGGACTCAGGGCCTGAGCACTGTCCCTGGCTTCTTTTTTTGCTCAAGGCTAGCACTCTGCCACTTGAGCCACAGCACCACTTCTGGCCATTTTCTGTATATGTGGTGCTGGGGAATTGAACCCAGGGCTTCATGTATACGAGGCAAGCGCTCTTGCCACTAGGCTATATCCCCAGCCCCAGCTCACAGACTTTTTAAACCAAATGATATTCACAATATACATTCAAATAAATTGAAAGGAAATAGTAACAGAAAATTCTGTAAGAAAAGCTATTCATTCTTTCCAAAGTTATAATTCTAAAAAAAACATATGATTTCATATATGTGAACTACCCAACTGTGTGTAAACATTAAACAGGGACTGAAATAAAACAGGAATAGTTTCTTTATATACTGGACTTAATTCTCAAATTTTCATAATTACAATTCTCCTAACAATCTTTAGTGCATCCCAAAATCTCAGACCAAAATTCAAAAGCACTGGATCTAAATTCAGTGTAGCATGAGCTATTTAGCTTTTATATGCTGCACCGCTAAAAGAACCATAAATGGAAAGCAAAATTAACATTGAAGTGATTATTACTCGGCATTTTCTCATTTAACCCTGCAACACACAAGCTAGGTATTAGATTCCAAATTTTACAGATGAGAAAATTCCAGACAAAACAGATAGCCCAGCAGACAAATGGCCGAGCTGAAGTCAAGTCTAGTTTTGTCTGCTATCCATGCCCAGGATACATATAGCTTACCATTTCATCTCCCTGAAACTACTAAACAACATGAAATCACTTACGTTTAATGGCTAGTGAGTATAATTCAAATCTTAAAACATCTGTGTATAGATGCGTTTCCCCCTCCCAGATGCAGCTTCTTGCAGGGCTGAGAACTGAACCCAGAACCCAGGACCATGCATTGTGTACAAGCACTCTCCCACTGACCCACACCCCAGCCCAGTAAGTGCATCACAAGCGGAATGGACACTTCTCCAAGTCAGATTAAGAAATGCATATTGACCTGTTGTTGAGAAGATTCCTCCAACAATACCGCAGAGTCTTACAAAAAACTGCCAGAATGGCATATGCTCCTCAGTGACAGTCACCATGAGAGAGCTGAGATCATATTTCATGAAGATTCCAGAAACTCCATGGCTGCCCGCAGCATGGTTGATGATACGCTCCTAAAAGGAAAGAGAGAGGAGAGGAGGAAAAACAAATTCTTGCTACTTCATTACTAACACAGAGATTCCACGTTTAGCTTTATGGCTCTGCAGTACAAGGAAACATCCCAAATTCTTTATCAACTACTACATGTGAAGTTCTTCACAAGACAATTAGTGAATATCCCTTGTGAGGTTAGCTTTCCGAAGTACCTAAACAACAAAATGCAGCCAGGGATGGGGGTGCGCACCTGTAATCGCGGCACTCAGGAGGCACAAGGCAGGAGGAACTGCACAGAGGAGACCACCGGGCTATACAATGAGACCCTGTCCCATTTTCAGGTTTTTCTACTGAACCCCATAAGTTCGCAACTAATTCTATGGCATGTTCCTTAATGACTAAATCCATTAAAACTAATATTCTGGTAAAATTGAGTCTTATTTCTTTTAGGAATTCACAACAGAATAACACTTGCTACTTAAATGATTGGATTTAAAAACAACTAGTTTCACTGTCTATTATTTAAACTATATGGGAGATACAGAAAAAAAATTAATGCACTAAGTAGAAAGATATAAATGTTTGAGCTACTGGTTTTGTTTTAAAAGAAAAAAATTAATGAATTCAACTAGAACTACCTACCACAATGTGCACATGGATAAAAAGCACTTTTATTTCATTCTATCCTGTCTATATTTCAGCAATCGAGTTCCCAAACTTTCTGATAGATTGCTATTATAGATCCAAACTATGATTCAATTACAACTTTTGAGCCAGAGTCTAACTAATTTGACAAAGCTATAAGTAAAGTGCAAGTGTTAGGAATATTAATAATGAAGTTACTGGTATTTAACAACTACTAAAAGAAAACTAGAACATTTTCATTGGCTGTAGTAAGAAACCTATTCCCCTACTCCTAGTGCAATAGGCCCACATAAGCCACTGATTGAGGGTCCAGGAGCAGCTCCGCTTTGCCCCGACATGCTCAGCACCGCAAGTTATGACTACACTAGCATCACTTGTAGTAGAGACGGATGCCTCTGAGTAGGGACTGGGACATCTCAAGTAGCACAAGCAGACTAATAATGACTTATGTGGGGTACTGAGAGTTTTACAAAGGGCAGCCCTTTCCCTCCATGCCTCCTCATCCTTCACTGTATCAAATCAATTTTCCTCTTCTTTTATAAATGAAGCATAACTATTTTAGTTACTTATCAGCACAAACACCTGCCTCAAAGGTAAATGCTCTGGAACTGTACTACTTTATTTTTATTTTTTTGTGCCAGTACAGGGACTTGAACTCAGGGTCTGGACTACTCTCTCCTTTAGCTTTTTCAATCAAAGCTAATACTTTACCACGAGAGCCACAGTTCCACTTCTGGCTTTTTGCTGGTTAACTGGAGATAAGAATCGCATGGACTTGCCTGCCCAATCTGGCTTCAAGCCTCAATCATTGGATCTCAGCTGCCTGAGTAGGTAGAATTGCAGTTGTGAGCCCCTGGGACCAAGCTAACTTTTGTCTTTTTAATATATCCTGTCAAATAAATCCTGGACATAATACCATATAAGGACAGAGACATCTTTCTTATTCTTCCTTTGTAGACATACATAACTTGGGATATGTCTAGTCTCCTACCACTATTAGCAAGAACACACTATTTCTGTACTTATCCCATTATATCTCAGGAAAGATGTCCTAGGGAAGAGATCACTGCATCCATGGTGATGTGCTTGTCACTTTCCAGATGTTGCCAGAGTCTCTTACAGAGACTGTTTCATTCAACTGAACATGCTATCTTTCAGATGCTGGCCAACTTACAGAAAAGAGATGCTCTCTAACTTCACAAAAATGTGAAAAAGCAGAGTATGCATTTGCATATGCTTGACCTAGTTTCTATGTACTATTGTGTATACTCACACACATACATATACAATTATCTATACTGATAGCTTTTCCCCCTCAAACCATATGAAAAGTTAGTCATTTCACAATACATCCTTAAAATAATACCTAATCTCAGAAGAACAAGGAAAATTATGTATATATGAGAACCTAGTCATAATAATTTATAACAATAGTAGAAGAAACCTACATATGGAAGAATACAGATTTAACACAAAAAACTTAAAATGTGTCCTGGAATTCTTCCAGATACTAGTGATTATTTATCAGCCTTAAACACACCAAACAACAACAAAACTCAGAAGAGATATCTATTAATCATCTAACTATAAAACTTTCTTCTTTGATGATTGACTGACTGATCTGCCTGTCTGTCCTGAGGTTGTGAAACACTTTCTATCTATCAGACAATGCACAGCATGAACCAAAGGTGCTATCTCACCTTCAATAACCTCATGTGGTCCACGAAAAACAGATAGCACAGATATTAGAAAACTCTGCTGTAATCTAAGACAAAGAATGATATAAAACCATGACACTATGCCAGGAGCCACTGGCTCACACCCGTAATCCTAAATACTCAAGAGGCTGAGATGTGAGGATCATGGTTCCAAACCAGCCTGGGTAGGACAGTCTTTATCTCCAATCGATCTCCAAAAATCTGGAAGTGGAGCTCTGGTAAATGTAGAGTGCCAGCCTTGAGTGAAAAAGCCAAAAGAGTGCAATGCGGAGTTCAAGCCCCAGTACCCAAACCAAAAAAATAATGACACTAATTAGATCACTGATATAATCATAGTTTAACAATTTTAAGTCCTAAGTGAATAGGAACACTTCAGATTTTTTAAATCTACTTCTTTTGCCCTAGAACATATTAATACCCACTTCTATTTTTTTTCTACTTAAATGACAATTCATTTCAAGAGTCCTAGGTTTTATTTTTTTTAATTTTTATTATAAAACTGATGTACAGAGAGGTTACAGTTTCATACGTTAGGCATTGGATACATTTCTTGTACTGTTTGTTACCTTGTCCCTCATACCCCCCTCCCCCCTCCCCATCCCCCCCTGAGGTGTTCAGTTCACTTACACCAAACAGTTTTGCAAGTATTGCTTTTGTTGTTGTTTCTCGTATTTTACCCTTTGTCTCTCAATTTTGGTATTCCCTTTGAATTTCCTAATTCTAATACCAGTACACACTGTTTCCCATACACTCAGATAAGATTACAGAGATAGTGTAGATACAATCACAAGAAGGTGATACATGAACATCATCAATAGTAGAAACTACAGATACACATGGGATGTTGAAAGTAGTTACAACTCTGATATAACAATCATTTTCATAAAATGGAGTTCATTTCACTTAGCATCATCTTATGTGATCATAAGGGTATAGCTATTGGGCTCTTGTGATCCTCTGTTGTGACTTGCCTAAACCTGTGCTAATTATTCCCAATAAGGGAGACCATAGAGTCCATGTTTCTTTGGGTCTGGCTCACTTCACTTAGTGAGTCCTAGGTTTTAAATGGAAGATGGCACCAACTTAAAGTCCAACTTTATCTTACAGCTGAACAACTATAAAATGCTAATAAAAATTGTTTTTATCAGTTTCGCCTTACCCTTTCTGTGACAGAAAACTGATGTGTTTCTGCTGAAATTTTATATGTCTGGAGTTTTGTTGGCACAACTGTAATAAAATATTGGAACATCTGGTTGTCTAAAATAAGAAGAAAAAAATGCTTTTGTCAGTCATGTAGCAACAATAGTAATGCCAAACATATCCTTTTCCCATAAGTTAAACCTGACATTTAATATTATATCTCACTTAATGAGAGATTAAAAAAAGGAGAAGCAGTTAGGTGCCAGTGGCTCACGTCTATAATTGTAGCTCTTCAGGAAGCAAGATCTAATAATCATGGCTCAAAGCAGCCTGGATAGGAAAGACTGTTAAACTCCAATGAACCAGCAAAATGCCAGATGTGGGGTTGTGGATCTAGTGGTAGAACACTAGCCTTGAGGGAAAATGCTATGGGAAAGCACCAAGACCCTGTGATCAAGCCCCAGGAATCACAAACAAACAAATAAATAAATGTGAAAAGAACGGATACCAGTGATATAATTGCACTTGGTAAAACAAGGTCCTCATCAGTATAAAATAGGAATGTGCACGTGCATGCATGCATGCATGCATACACATGCATACACACATACACACACACATAAGATGTTAAAAATGAACCCATGGTTCAGTTTGATTACCTTTACATCATTAACTTCCTTATATGGAAAAATAAAGGTAGCATTTCTCTACAGTATAAATACTAAAAAGATAAAAGATATTTTTAAATTACAGTAGTACAATCATCATGATGTTTAATGTATGCTGGTACTGGGGCTTAAACTCAGGTTGTCACATTCCCACTTGGCTTTTTTGCTCAAAGATAGTGCTCTACCACTTGAGCCACACCTCCAATTCTTCTGACTTTTGGCTGGTTAACTAGAGATATGAGTGTTAACAGACTTCCCTTCCTCAGCTACCTTCAAACCAGGGTCCTCAGATCTCAGCCTTCTGAGTAGCTATGATTCTAGGCATGAGCCACCAGCGCCCAGTAACCAACACAATTTTCAGCTTCTACGAGTAAACTAAAATGGAGCTCGCCAAACACTGAATAAATACTAGGAATGGGTACTAGAGCAAAGGATAGGTGATAAGAAGTGTTTGGGGGGTTGTTTTATTTTTTGCCAGTCCTGGGGCTTGAATGCAGGCTTGGGCATGGTCTCTGGCTTCTTTTTGCTTAAGGTCAGCACTCTAGCACTTGAGCCACAGTGCCACTTCTGGCTTTTTCTATATATGTGGTGTCGAACTCAGGGCTTTATGAATATGAGGAAAGCACTCTACCACTAGGCTATATTCCCAGCCCTAAAAGTGCTCTTTCTTTTATAGCCATTAGGCATCTGTAGTTTATTATAACTTACAAATACTAACAAGTTACCAACAACAGTTCATATAAGAGAAAATCTACTCACTCTGTAAGTCTATATTCTAAATGTTTAGTTTCATCTAAGTAAGCAAGGAGCCTTTTCTACTTTTAAACTCAAACACGTGCAATACATTAGAGGACATGACAGTAGTTTTCCTTTCTTTTTTTAAAATAAAATCACCTACACAGCTTCTTCAAATTAAAACTCCAGGGCCTTTCCCCCAAAGCAATCTACCCCAAATGGACAAGCTGGCTAGAAAGATGCAATTCTGACAACAGCCATGCGCACTCTACCACTTGAACCACGATCCTACCAAGAGTCCAATTCTTCATATACTTAGAACATTTAAATTCTTTCTCTTGCCTGTCTTTACTTCTAATTCCTTTACTCTGTCTATGATTTGTTTTTTAATGTATTTTACTTGCTTCAAGGATACACACTAGACTTGCTTTTTAATGTGCTAATTATTATATACTAAATAATTATAAGACTTGCTTAGTTAACTACTAATTCGAAATACTTGTTTTGTTGTTGTTGTTGTTGTTGTTGTTTGCCTCTCCTGGCCCTTGAACTCAGGGCCTATAAGTGCTATCCCTGAGCTTTTTTTTCTCAAGGGTAGCACTCCACTACTTGACCACAGTTCTCCTCTGGCTTTTGTTTCTGGTTAATTGGAGTTAAAGAGTCCTGGGGACTTTCCTGCCAAAGCTGTACTGTAATCATGATTCTCAAATCTCAGCCTCCTGAGTAACTAGGGTTAAGAAATATGGCAAAGACTTGCTTTTTTTGGTGTTAGTCCTGGAGATTGAACTCAGGGCCTGGGCACTGTCCCTGGACTTTTGTGCTCAAGGGTAAAGCTCTACCACTTTGAGGCACAGCTCTACTTCCAGCTTTTAGTAGTTAACTGGAGATAAAAGATTCTCAGGGACTTTCCTGCCCAGGCTGGTTTGGAACTGGATCCTTACATCTCTGCCTCCGGAGTAACCAGGATTATTAACTGGCTAAGACTTATTTCTGAATATGCAAATTTCACTTCTCTCTGCACACACAGCTCATTGACTGGCCACTTAAGATTCAACTTACAAGGATAGTGTCTAAAATATACTAATAGCAAGGTTCTGATTGCAATTTCACATATGTAGATTCCAGTCAATACTTACGATCTACAGCAATTTTTTCAGTTCCATCCAGAGGATTAATGATTCCTGGAACAACCTCTCCAAAAGACAGGTGATCTATTCTGTGAGAAAAGTTGTAGGCTAAGAGGCAAAAACAAGACAACTGAGCAAAGAAATTTTATTATTCAAAAGTGCCTTCAATTCACCTGTTCTAAGTGAAAACATTTACATCTGCACGTATGAAATAAAAAGTACTTCAAACATAATGTTGAGGAGAAAACACTTGGGCACCTGCCCACACAGAAAGGTAGACATTAAACACTGGCACAGTAACTGTCTAGATGTATGATGAAACCTTAGCTCTATCACAGAGACAACAAAGCAGCTCCTTGGCTCTGCAACCAAAGAGGCACAAGAGGGGGGACTGGGCCCTTTCCTGTGACCAGTGGATCCCTATGACTCCCACCAGAGCACTGGGTGGTAGTAAACACAGCGGCCCACCAGCAGTGAGCTGACCCAAGGTCTGCACATTCAGGACAGGGCCAGGGTTGGAGAGAGCCACTTGGAGCTGTGCCTCAGGTGCAGTTCAAGAGTTGGATGAGCCCTGAGACTTCCCCCAGCCAGCAGCACTGGTACACAGGCATCCACAAGGGACTTTGGGCACAACAATCTGACCAAGGGCTGCACAGCTGGGACCATACAGGGAGGGGTTGGGGAAAACAGCCAGTGGATGTTATTCTGGGATGGCCCTGGAGAAAACAAGCTGAGCACACAGCGCCTGTGACTGGCACATGTCCTGGGGACTGCCAGACTCAAAGATCACTACCTGGCCCTGTGGGTACAAGTAAATACACGCCTACCAAGGGCTCTTGGTAGACAGTGACCTGTTCCATCTCCACCCAAAAGCTGTCCCAGCTCAGAGCATTAACAGACCACTGGAGACCACATCTTTGCTGTACCCCAAGGGTGCTGGTAGATTGTATTTTCATCAGATTCTAAAACATTTTAGAACCTGGTCCTTAATTCTACACTGTTTCTTACTATCAATAGTATATTTTTCAATCTATATGCATTTGAATATACAAAGATTAGATATATATTAAATATACTATCTAGATATATCCATATCTATATCTATAGATACTGCAGTGACTTTTGCTGTAGAATTCTAGTTTAATTCCATTAAGATCTGATAGAAAAGGCGTTATTTTAACTTTGTTCACTACATCTTGCTTTATGTGCTAAAATAGATTAGCTTATGGAACATTTTTCCATAAGCTACTGGTAATGTTCATTGTGCAGCTGCTGAATACAAGAGTCTGCAGAAGTCTGTTAAGACATCTAGTATACAGAATGTCATTTAGTGCCAAGGTTTCTTTGTGACTCTGTCTGGATGATCTGTCTGTTGGTGAAAGAGGGGTATGGAAGTCTTCCAATATTTGTTTAATGAACTTATGTGGACTAGTTGGTGTGCACATGTTAACAACTGTTATCCCCACTTTGTGGATTCTTGCTTTTATTAACAGGAAGTAGCCTTGTCTTTTCTGATCAATTTTGGTTTAAAGTCTATTTTAACAACTATAAGCATAAATACTCTACCCCTGTCTGTTTTCAGGGCTCTTTCCTTATAATTTTTTCTCTCCTTTCACCTTAAGCTTATATTTGTGTCTGTGAGATTGTGTTTCTTATAAACAGCAAACTCTTGAGTGTGTGTGTGTGTGCCCTAAGGCTTGAACTCAGGTCCTGGGTACTGTTTGTAAGGTTTTGTGCTCAAGGCTAGCTAGCACTTGAGCCACAGCTCCACTTCCAGGGTTTTTTTGGTAGTTAGTTGGAAATAAGAGTCTCATAGACTTCCCTGCACAGGCTGGCTTCAGATAAACTACGACTGCAGATGTGAGCGATTGGTGCTGGCTTGCATCTTATTTTTAATCCAACTTGCTGCTCTATGCCTTTGAATGAGAGAGTTAACACCATTAACATTTGGAGTTTAATACTGAAAGTTACATCATATTTCATATCAGTTTGTAAGAGGCTCATTTCTTTCCTATTCCTCTGCTAATCTACTCAAATAGTGGGAGTTTATTCTTTCCTGTATTTTCTGTTTTCTGCATGTAAGATTCCTTCAAACATCTTCTGCAGTGCTACTTTAGGGGTCATGTATTTGCTTAGCTTTCATTTATTGTGGAAGGTATTTATTTATTTCAAATTATGAAGAACAGTTTTACTGGATACACTCACCATTGTCTTTTGACTAACACAAACTAATTCTTATTTACCTTCACTCCTTGTTCCATTCTATTGTTTGGGCATTCAATTGAGTTTTATTGGTATTATTGAGTTTTTCATTTCTGAAATTTTTAGTTTGATTTTTTAACATACACACACATCAATAAATGTAACATAGCACATAAACAACCAAGGACAAAGGTCTCATGAGCATTTCACATGACGTAGAAAAAGCCTTTGAAAAAATTCAATATCCTTCTACTATAAATCTCAGAAAAAAAAACTAGGAATACAAAGAATATATTTCAGTATAATAAAGACTACTTATGACAAACCTATAGCCAACATCATACTAAATGGGGAAAAACTGAAATCATTTTCTCTAAAGTCAGGAACAAGACAAGGGTGTCCACTCTCCTCACTCTAAGGAATACTGAAATTCCTAGCCAGAGGTATAAAACAAGACAAAAATTTTAAAGGGATTCAAACAGGAAAGAAGTAAATTATCCCCATTCTCAGATAATATAATTTTACACTTAAAAGGCCCTCAAGATCCCGCCAAAAATTTCCTAGATCTGATATTTTCCTCCAAGTAAGGGGACATAAAATCAACATACCAGGGGCTGGGAATATGGCCTAGTGGCAAGAGTGTTTGCCTCATATACATGAAGCCCTGGGTTCGATTCCTCAGCACCACATATATAGAAAAGGCCAGAAGTGGTGCTGTGGCTCAAGTGGCAGAGTGCTAGCAAAAAAAGCCAGGGACAGTGCTCAGGCCCTGAGTCCAAGCCCCAGGACTGGCAAAAAAAAAAAAAAAATCAACATACCAAAATCAATAACTTATTAACATTGGCCAGGCTGAGAAAGGAATGAGAAAAATAATTCCATTCACAATAGCCTAAAAAGATAAAATACCTACATATAAACTTTACTAAGGTAATGAAAAATCTCTACAACGAATAAGCACAAAATCGATCTTGAAGAAATTAGAGAAGAGAACAGGATGTGGAAAGACCTGCCACGTTCACCAATTGCCAGGGACATCATGAAAATGTCAGACTATTAAAAGCCATCTACAGATGGCAAAGACCATTAAAATCTCAAAGTCGTTCTTTTCAGAAATAGGAAAGTTAGTTCTAAAGTTCATATGGCAACAAAAAAGAGCTCAGGTCCCAAAAGTAATCCTGAGCAATGTTGGAAGTGTCACAATGCCAGACTTCACAGTAACAAAAAACATGGCACTAAAGGGGTGGAGAAATGAGGGAGGAGGTAACAAGTTGAATAAGAAATGTACTCATTTAAAGACCTCAACATCAGACCCAAAGCCCTGAAACTACTGAAGGACAGAGTAGGAGAGACACTAGAACTTATAGGCACCTGCAGGAACTTCCTGAACAGAGTCCAAGGGGCACAACAGATAGGGGAGAGTCTCGACAAATGGGACTACTACAAAATAAAAAGTTTCTGCACAGCTAAAAACATAGCCAGTAAACTAAAGACAGCCAATCATATAGGAAAAGATTTTCATCAGCAAAGCAACAGACAAAGGCCTAATATCTGTCATCTATAGAGAACTCAAGAAACTAACCCCCTCCAAACCCAGTAAACCAATTATTAAATGGGCAAGGGAGCTAAAGAGAGACTTCATAGGAGAAGAAATAAAAATGGCAAAGAAACATATGAGGAAATGTTCAACACTCCTGACAGTAAAGGAAATGCAAATAAAAACAACCCTGAGATACCACCTCACCCCAGTTAGAAAGGCCTATACTCTGAACTCAGGCAACAACAAATGCTGGAGGGGATGCGGGGAAAGAGGAACCCTTCTCCACTGCTGGTGGGATTGTAAACTACTATAACCACTCTGGAGAACAGTATGGAGGTTCCTCAAAAAACTCAGCATAGACATACCCTATGACCCAGCCATACCGCTCCTAGGCATCCATCCTTAACAGGATCCAGGATACCACAAAGACACCTGCACATACATGTTTATTGCTGCACAATTCACAATAGCCAAAATATGGAACCCAGATGCCCCACTACAGATGAATGGATCCAAAAAATGTGGTACTTGTACAAAATGGAATTTTACGCTGCAATTAGAAATGACAAAATAATGGCATTTGAAGAGAAATGGTCAGATCTTGAGCAAGACAAGCCTAGAACAGAGAACAAAGGCACAGACCATCCCACTGATATGTGAATGTTGGGGGTGGGGAGGTGTTGGGCTTCAGTTTCGGCCTTAAAGGGGGAAGGGCACAGAGCTCCCAAGATGCTGCCCTTCCCCCCCAGCTCTGGGGTAGTGTGGGAGGAAGTCCCTCCCACCTTCTGGCCTCAACCGGAAAAGAAAGCCTCCCTAGGAGGCAAACACCTGCCTGCCACCATGATGGGGTTGTCCCGCCCACAAAGGAAGTTTCATGATATCACTTGATGGACATGGTCCTTAGCCTATGACCGGCCCTTTGGCCAGCCCCCTTTCTTTCCTGCCATTGCCTCTATATAAGTTCCTTTCCTATTAAAGATTTTGAGACGCATCCCACCATAGCAGTGTGTCCCTGATGCCTTCTTTCCGCCCCCGGTAACATGTGAGGGGACTGGGGGGAGGGGAGGCTTCAGCAACCTTTCCTCAACTTAGCACAAGTCCATGAGAGTACACCTTTGGCCTTCTGCCAGCGGAAGGCAAGGCTGAGTGCTCTTTCATAGATTTTGGGGTTCACCATTCTCCCCGGGAGATCGGGGAGAAAGGGATCATTCAGATCCCGACAGGGAGGGAAGAGAACAGTAGAGATGGTGTCTGTAAAATAACAAGCTTCTTTTTCAAATGGTATTTCCACATGTTTTGGTCAGCAACTTTACATCATGTCTCTAAAACCAAAAAATTACTAAGTAAACATAAAAATGTCTAGGATAGACCTATCAGAGGATCACAATAGCTCAATAGCTACGTACATATGATTATATAAGAAGAGGCTAAGCAAAATGAACTCCAAGAGATGGAAACAGAAGGATTTTACTGTTGTCATTATGTTCAATGTACTAGGTGAATTTCCTATGGCATACCCCCTGTGGTCACTGTACATGATTTTGGCACACTGGATATTGTATATATGTTTATCTGAGCTAGGGAAGGGAAAGAAAAATGAAGGAGGGTGTAAAAAATACGGCAAGAAATGTACTCATTACCTTATTACATAACTGTAACCCCTCTGTACATAACCTTGACAATAAATTTTTTAAAAGAAATGTACTCATTGCCTTACATATGAAACTGTAAGCCCTCTGTACTTCACTTTGACAATTTAAAAAAATGAAATTAAAAAAATATATGGCACTGGCTCAAAAATAGACACAAAAACTAATGGAACAGAACCAGAAATATAGCCACACAGCTATGTCTGCTGATCTGAAGCCAAAACACATACACTGGAGAAAAGCCAGTTTTATCAACAAACACTGTTGGTTATCTACAAGCAGAATACTAAAACTAAACCTCTGTCTCTTGCCCTGAACAAAAATTAACTCTAAATGGATCAATGATTTTCATTCAAGATCTGAAACCTTGAGACAACTACAAGAAAACTCTGGAGGACACCAGCACAGGGATTTATTTTCTGAGTGAGAATCCAATTGCCCAGCAAATAAGAGCATGAATTGATAAATGGGACTCCATCCATTTTGGAAAAGGTTCCGCACATTCAAAAAGTTACTAGAATCAAGACAACCCACAGACTAGCATGTTAATGAACAAATGATTAATATCCAGAACATAACAACAGCTCAAGAAACTAGCAGTAAAAGAACAAGCAATCCAAACCAATGGGCAAATGAACAGGACAGCTCTCACAAGAAGAAACAGAAATGCCAACAACAACATGGGGAATACTCAATACCCTCAGCCATAAAGCAACACATATCAAACCACACTGATTTCTCCTCACCCCAGTCAGAATGACAATCATCAAGAAAACAACATGTGATGTAGAGGATGAGGGTAAAAGTTTATACACTGTTGGTGGCAACATGAACTAGTGTAATCATTATAGAAATCAGTATACTAGTTCTCTAAGGACAGTACATCATTATATATTACACATCATGTTTATGGTAGCTCTGTCACAACAGCTGAATTGTAGAATCAGCTGAGGTGCCCAACAACTAATGAGGGGATAAAATAGTACTGCAAATGCACACACACACACTACATATGCATATATATGCACCCATAGAATATTACTCATAAAGAAATATGAATATGTCATTTGCACAAAACTGAATGGAACTGACAAGTATCAGGTTGAGTAAGATAATCCAACTTCAAAAAGCTACATATCTAATGTTGTTGTTCATTTGTGAAACCTAGGCCTCAATGATGATTATCATAATAGTAAAAGGGGGACTGTCTGGGGACAAGAAAAGATTACTGGAATACAAAGAGGAACAAGTTATCTTTCATATTACGTATGAATATAGCAGAATGAAACCCACCAAACACTGATAGAAGGAGGAGGAAAGGAGGAATGGAAACATACTGGAAGGGGTGAACTGTTCACCTAGGGGAATTCTCATAATGAAACCCTCTCATTGGATTAATGTATGCAAATTCAAAGTAAAAGAATAGGTTTGGTTAAAATGCTGTCTCAAATGTTAAGAGTTACATACAAACTAGGTTCTATGAAATGATGTAGCATCCAATCCTGATACCAAGAAAAAATCAAAACCTTTCTTAATCCAAAATACCATACAGTAAAGAACAGGAATGTTGTTAGAATAACTAGGCAACATTCACATAGCAAATATTGAAAGTGATCACATATACTTTCAATACACACCATCTCTATGACCAAAGTGATTTTTATAAAATTTATGGTTGGGACGGAATGTGGCTTAGTGATAGAGTGCTTGCGTTGCATGCATGAAGCCCTGAGTTTGATACCTCAGCACCACATAAACAGAAAAAGCTGGGGCTAGGGATATGGCCTAGTGGCAAGAATGCTTGCCTCATATACATGAGGCCCTGGGTTCAATTCCCCAGCACCACATATACAGAAAACGGCCAGAAGTGGTGCTGTGGCTCAAGTGGCAGAGTGCTAGCCTTGAGCAAAAAGAAGCCAGGGACAGTGCTCAGGCCCTGAGTCCAAGCCCCAGGACTGGCAAAAAAAAAAAAAAAAAAAAAAAAAACAGAAAAAGCTGGAAGTGGCACTGTGGCTCACGTAGTAGAGTGCTAGCCTTGAGCAAAAAGAAGCCAGGGACAGTGCTCAGGCCCTGAGTTCAAGCCCCTGGACTGGCAAAATAATAATAATAATAATGTTTTCATTTTCTAAAGTAAATCTTCAAAAGTTTCATAACCATCATTATATCAAACTATGTGTATATGGCAGTAATGTCCACATTTAGGTGTATAAGCTGAAGTAAACCTCCAACATATTCCCTTCATTATATAAAAATTTGAGACCATCATAACACCAAACTAATTTCATGTAGGTATGGGAATATGTACATTTAGGCTTACAAGCAGAAATAAAACTCTGACACACTTTCTTCATTATCTACAAAACTTCACTGAACCATCCACGAGGGAGAACAAAATATTTTCTTTCATAATCTTTGCAATTTGGAACTGAAATTAAATGCAAATACAGGTAGCTTAAAGAATTAAAGGAATAAGACATTTATGTTCAAATAGCTTACTTTTAAAGTTTTCCATTATATCACACACACACACACACACACACACACACACACACACACACACACAGCCATCCACACTGAGAGAAGCATTTCTCATGCTTACAGTCATGGTTGACCAGTGCTGCCAAGTGTGCGTGCCCTCGAGGATGTGGAATTGCCCTGAAAGGAGGAAAAGGATTTTAAAGTAATAACATTTAATGTACAACTAATTCCCATGCAAAAGTGGCTGTGCATCCTAAGCTGCACATGGTTTGGAGTACAACATAAGAACTTGCAGGGCTTGTTCTTCCCTGCAGGTCACTACAGCAGTATCATAAAGCAGTGACTGGCTTTTTTTTTTTTTTTTTTCTGTAGAGAGCCAGATAGTCACTATCTTAAAGCTTTGTGGGTCAAAATACAAAATCAAGACTATTACAGTTTCCTAAGAACAACACAGATTTCACAACCTTCTACTGAAGAAACTCAGAAACTAGTAACTGACAATCGTGTGTGACACAGTCATCAGTTTTGCAGGAAAAGCACATTTTGCTTATTGAGGCTCAGATCTACGAATTTCTGTTTTCAAAAGTGATCTCTAATTATTGTCTGTTTCCTGGTGACCACTAATTAAATTTTACATATATCATCTTTGAAAAAGTTAATCCATGAATGTTTGATTGGAATACATTTACTGCTTGGAAGACATTTCAAGTCTATAAGAGTCTTCCTTATACTCTCTATTAACGATGTCCTTACAGTACAGATTTAACTTTCGGCAAAGGTAGAATTTCTTCCACTGCATTGTTAGTGAGTTTGGAAAATAAAGATTCCATTTGTACCAGATTCAAGGTCCAAAATCACTTGAAGCACAGATTCAGGAGAAAAAAAGATTACCAAGAACTAGAGTGGACATTTTCATTTTTTAACTTTGTTTTTTTTTTGGGGGGGGGGGGGCAGTCCTGGCCCTTGGACTCAGGGCCTGAGCACTGTCCCTGGCTTCTTCCCGCTCAAGGCTAGCACTCTGCCACTTGAGCCACAGCGCCGCTTCTGGCCGTTTTCTGTATATGTGGTGCTGGGGAATCGAACCCAGGGCCTCGTGTATCCGAGGCAGGCACTCTTGCCACTAGGCTATATCCCCAGCCCCTCATTTTTTAACTTTGAACAACATAAAACTGTCACTCAAAGTCACTGAACACTGTTACTGAAATAACTTCAACAAAATATCAGTTTCATTCATAAACACTGCCTTTGTCTCATAATGTTAGGTCAAATTCATTCGGAAACATTATGGAAGAATGTACAAAACTTAATTTCCAAAGATACCAGTATTTACTATTTACTAACAGTGGTTTATGTTTTCCTTATTCAGAAAAATATCCATCTCAGCACTGAGTTGGACACGTTTGGATCATCCACACTATATTTTTAACAAAACTTCATGGAAATAACAATATATAACTCTACTGTAGCAAATGAAATCACTGGGTCCTACTTAAAAATACACCATACATTCAAATATTTTCTACAAACTACTGCTAATGAAAAATGGATAAGCAAAGGCTTTAAACACTTCGTTTTTACACAGCTTGGAAATTCATTCAAGCAAGCCTTCTTTCCTGGGATCAGTTAGAACTCACCATGGTAGATTTCATTACTGGCTGTACAGAATTTGAGTTCAGCCTAAGTTGAGGGAAACAATCAGCTATCTGCTTTGTTTTCTAATTGCCAACTGCTAAATTTCATAGTGTGTTTCTCCTAGTAGGCCCTTAATGTCTTATACTGTACAACAAGCACTTAAGAATTTAAAAAAAAAATTTTTTTTTGGTCTGTCATGGGGCTTTCACTCTGGGCCTGGGCACTGTCCTTGAGCTCTTCAGCTCAAGGCTAGCACTCTACCACTTCTGGTTTTCTGGTGATTAGTTGGAGATAAGAGTCTCATGGACTTTCCTACCCCGGCTGTCTTGGAATCGTGATCTCCAGATCTCAGCCTCCTGAGTAGCTAGGGATTATAGGTATGAACCATTGGCTCAGAGCAAAACTAAAAAATTTAATGGCTATGGCCAGGCACTCACCCCTGTATTTCTAACTACTCAGGATGCTGCGATCTGAGGATCAGAGTTCAGAGCCAGCCCAGCCAGGAAAGTCAGTGAGACTCAACTCCCAGAAACCAACAAAGGCCAGAAGTGCAGTGGTAGAGCACTGGCCTTGAGGCCCAGTAGAGGCATCAAAAAACAAACAAAAAGAAACTCTCATGTAAACATGCAAACATTAGAGAAGTGCATTCCCATCCAACATAAAGTCTTCTAGAGTCCTGTGCAGTAATGCTTCCCATACAGTGATGGGTAGTTTAGGCTGACAAAGTCTAGTAAGGCCTCAGACTCACCACTAGCAAGAACACCTTGTCACAGGCTACCCAAGTCCCTACTGATCCCCTCATTCCCCAGGACTCCTGCTTCCCAGGAATCTTACCTACATCATCAAATTACAGCATTATGTCTGACTCCAATGGTCTCCCTTTTATTCAGAGAGAAATAGATAATTGTTTTAAATAACACCTTTTCTCTTTACTTGTTTTCTTGTTATTTAGGAAATAAGCCAGATGCTGGTGGCTGACACATTCAGCCCTAGCTACTCAGGAGGCTGAGATCTGAGAATCATGGTTCAAAGCAACTTAAGTTCAGGAGACTCTTATGTCCAGTTAACCATAGCTGGAGGCAGATCTGTGGCTCAAGTGCTAGAGCACCAGTCTTGAGCAAAACAAGCTCAAGGACAGCACCTAGGTCCTGAGTTCAAGCCCCAGTACTGGCCAGAAAAAAAAAAAAAAAGCTTTGGGAAATAGCAGTATAAACAAGTATCTCAAAAAATTAACTATTTCAAAAAATTAAGTTAAAATTCAAATTAGATCACTCTATAGTTCTGACACTTGTTAATATCCTTCAGGATGAAGCCAAATGGTCAGACTTCATCTAGATATTTTCTTGCTCATTGTATGGCTAACCCATCAGATTGGAAATCTAGCCCCAGGGACTTTTCAGTGGAGAACAGGCTGTTCTGAGAAGCGGTAGGGGTGGAGCTAGGCACAGGTGACCCACATCTGTAGTCCTAACTACCTGAGATCTGAGGTTCACGGTTCAAAGCCAGCCTGGGCAAGAAAGTCTGTGAGATTGTTATCCTCAATTAACCACCAAAAAAAAAAAAAAAAAGCCAGAAAAGGAGGTATACCTCAAGTGGTAGAACACATTGAGTGAAAAAGGTAAGGGACAGTGCCCAGGCATGAATTCAAACCTTAGGACTGATACACAAATATAAAATAAAGAAGAAAAATGAGGCAATAAGTTTGACAAGAAATGTACTCACTACCTCACGTATGTAACTGTAACCCATCTATACATCACCTTGACAATAAAATTAAATATATAATATATATACATATGTAAGATAAAATAAAGGGTTCTGAGCCACAGGTGTTGTATACGTCTGTAATCCCACCTTCTTGAGAAGCAGGGAAATGACAAGTTCAAATCCAGTCCAGGCAAAGTTAACAAGACTCTATTTCAAGAAAAAAACAAAACAGGAGAGGCCTATAATGTGTGGGTCAAGTGGTACACAGCATTCTCTAGCATGATTAAGGTCAAGATTTCAATCCCAGTACCAAGGAAAGAGAAAACAGTGTTTGATATTTTTTCCATAACTTTTACCTAATTCAACTTCATACTAGACACCAATAATTTCTAACTTTATCAAAATATTCATCTAAAGCTAGGCAGCAACTGTAGTTTGATGTGAATAAGAAAGTTGGACAAGACCAAAACCTAGAATAAAAAATTTAATTTTAAAATGCCTAATAACATGAGAAAATGAACACTAATGAAATACTGAGGTAAGAGCTCTCTAGCTACCTTTAAAACTTACCAAGGAACAGATTTTAATTCATATGTGCCTGCAGATCATTACCTTAGTATACAAAATAACCTGACACTTCAAATCTCAATCTTCAGACATCAGAAAAACACATCACTTTAGGCACACATTTAGTAGTTAGCTGCATGTTATCTGTTTAGGAAAGAATTTGCTTTTAATGAAGCTGCAGCCCCATCTAGGAACTTTCATAAGGGAAAAGGACATACTTGCCCACAGTTATGTGAAAATTCCCTGCTACTTTATTAACGTTGAGATGGCCGCGTATTCTGCATGCGTCTGGAGACTGCGACAAGTCGTCGTCCCTACAAGACACATTAATGTTGCTTGAACACATTCAAAAGTTACCATTCTGGGGCTGGGGATATAGCCTAGTGGCAAGAGTGCCTGCCTCGGATACACGAGGCCCTAGGTTCGATTCCCCAGCACCACATATACAGAAAACGGCCAGAAGCGGCGCTGTGGCTCAAGTGGCAGAGTGCTAGCCTTGAGCGGGAAGAAGCCAGGGACAGTGCTCAGGCCCTGAGTCCAAGGCCCAGGACTGGCCAAAAAAAAAAAAAAAAAGTTACCATTCTATGCTGCAAACACTGCATACCACAAAAGGTAAAAAAAAGGTCCTATAGATCAATTTTTAGACAATGTCCTGAAAGGCAGCCATGGAACAGCCATTGCCTGAACTTTACAGTTAGTTATTAGAATCATACTTCTATAAAATGTCAAGATTTTATATCATGATTACACAGCTACACATATATTCATACAAATCTAAAATTTTTCAGCACTTTATCCAGAGACCTAAGTCAAGGGAAAGAATGAAAACAAAACAATTATCCTGGCTGGATGCTGGTAGCTCACAGACATAATCCAAGCTACACTGGAGGCAGAGATATGAGGATTATGACTCAAAGCCAGACCATGCAGGAAGGTCTGTGAGATTCTTTTGTCTAATTACCCACCAAAAAAGCTGGAAGTGGAGTTAAGGCTCAAATGGAAGAGCTCCAGCCTTTAGCAAAAAAAGCTAAGGGACAACATCCAGGCCCTTAGTGCAATCCTAGTGTTGACACCAAGAAAAAAAAAGGCAATTAAATAAAAATGAAATATACTCATAATAATCCTGATTTTAAAAATCACAAAATTTATGAACTAAAACACTGTCGTGGTACAACATGATTCTGCTTTCTTCTTCAAAGAAAAACAGACTCATAAAATTAAAGCAATACTAAAAAGCAAGTAGATGAGCTCACATTTAAGATCACAGAAAATGGGACCAACAAACAGGTAACATTTCCATGGCACCTCACCTGGGTGGAAGTGCAGTGGATGAGCTTTTGAAAGCACTTTTGAATATCACATCCTGAAGAGAATGTTCTTCTTGTAGCCTGCTCTGAATCAGCTGTAGCATCCTAAATTTGATACAAACTATAATTCAGAATGGAGATGTCTAGAGACAGCCAAGGTTGGTTCAGACACAATGGTTAGCTGGTTTGGTTGAAACAGTATGCTTATGGTTATAGGATTTCATTCTATGGTCATTTCCATGAAAGCAGGAAAACAGAAGAGGGGTGGACAGTTTAGTAACTGGCTCCAGAAGTCTGTCAGGTTCACTGGTACTGGACATGTAGAAAGGGCTTATCTAAGTAGTTAAATTCACCAATTACACATCGAGATACACTTATTAAATCCTTACATTTTACCAGGCATTGCAATAAAAAGAATAAGACAAAGTAACGGCCATACTACAGGCTTGAGGGACTTGATGGGAAACACCGCCTCACAAGCATCTGACTCCCATTAGCAACCAGGCCACTGAAGCAGCCGCTGTCCCACTAAACTCTAAGAATTCTGATCATTTTGTGTGAGTATGTATGTATGCTGGGACTAGGGCTTGAATTCAGGGCTAGACACCATTTCTAGGTGTTTTTGTCAAGACTGGAGCTCTAGCACTTGAACCACAGTTCCACTGTTGGCCTTTCTGCTGGTTAACTATAGATAAAAGCCTCAACTGAATTTCATGCTTGGACTGGCTTTGAACTGCAATTTTCAGATCTCAGCCTCCTGAGTAGCTAGGATTAGGGACAAGAGTCAATGGTACCTGGTGTTTCTTATTATTTTTAAAAAGAGAATGAACATTTTAAAAAGAGAATGAACATAGAAGGCAAAATATACATTTTAGCTCCCTTAATATTATCTTTTAAAAAGAAAGACTTAAGAGTATTGATTAGTTGCACATGTGGGAAGGGAATATTCATTGTATTTCTACATATGCATACAAAGCACCCCAATCAAACTCATCCCCTCCATTGCCCTGTCAATCCCCACTTAATTGTGTATCTTAAATAATTATGTATCTTTAAGTATAAATTTATACAGTGAAGGAAAAACAGAGAAAACAGGGCAGTGACTGTATTGCTGATAGGATGATAATCATGGATACATGATATCACTTGTGTGTCAACTCCCAAGACACATTACACCAAGAATGAACTCTAACATAAACCATGGAGTTTGCTGTACTATAAGTGTACCACTTAGGGGCAGAATGTCCATAATGAGAGGTGAATGGGCCCTACTTTCTGCTCAACTCTTCTGTAAGAACACAGTAACACACACACACACACACACACACACACACACACACACACACACCCCACACAACTTGGAAAAAAATATACATTAAGCATTTTGTAGAAATGTAAGTAGGAAATAAAATACACAATTAGTACACAGGTAAAATAGACCTGTTTAAAAATTTAAAAGGACTTATATTGTGAACTTATATTAGAAATTAATATTTGTTTGGTGCTGGTACTGGACTCAGGGCCTGGGCACTGTCCCTTAGCTTTTTCACTCAAGGCTGGTGCTCTACCACTTGAGCCACACCTCCACTTGCAGTGTTTTGGTGTTTAACTAGAGATAAAGAGTCAGAGGTACTTCCTTGTTCTGGGCTGGCTTCAAGATTCACAGATCTCAGCTCACTGAATTGCTAGGGTTACAGGCATGAGCCAGCACACATGGCAAGAGTGTGTGCTTTTAAACACAAAACAGTTTTAAAAGAAGAAAGCAACTAAGCTAAATTGATTTACAGCATGATCAAGTACTTGCATAAGAACTAAATCCCAATGGGGGATTGGAAGATATTCAACTGATTCATAAAGAAATGCTAACTCAGATAATAATTCTTACCTATTAGCTGCAAAAACAAATTTTTAAATTTAGTTATACTCATTTGGGCCCATAAGGCTTTAAGCTATATAAGTAAAAGAATATTTGGGAGGATATATGTCACTATGTATCACAATATTAAAGGAGCTATCATCTGAAACAAAAATGTCAATTTCTAAGAGTTTTCCATACTTATGTAGTTAGAACATGTACATAAGGAATTGGGTTCAGAGGCTGACTACAATGGCTTCTGACCAGAATCCTAGTTAATTGGAAAGCAAGGCTTGGGAGGATGAGTTCAAGGCCAGCACAAACAAAAGTTATTAGCAAGATCTCCTCTCAACAAATAAGCCTGGTGGTGGGGAGCTACCCTGGGATCCAATGAGGACAAGAGGATCTCAGGTTGGCCCTGAACTATAATGCAAGACTGTATCCAACATATTGGCTCAAATGGCAAAGGGTCTGCCTGGTAAGCTCAAGGCCTCAAGTTAAAACCCTAGTACTGCCAAGAAAAATAAATAAATATAAAGAATTAGGTATCAATGTATTGATTTTTGTATGAAACTTGTAGAAGTAATCTAAATGTCCATCAATAACAATACAATTAAACAAGTCAGTCTATAAAATGGACTTTCAATCTAAAACATTACATTAGGAGGAAAAACTGTACAACAAATGGATACAATGACCCAATTTGTATTAAGTAACAGATTATAAGTGTATTTTCAAACAAACAGGAAGAAATTATGTACATACAGAAAATACATAGGAAGCTATACTAGGGCATTACGTCTGACTTAGAACCAGTCAATATAATAGTTTCTTTAAAAAAAGCTTTCCTTGTTCCTTTACATGATTCTATTAAAACTTAATTATAAACTATTTTCACATATTACTTTCACAATTAAATCACTTTAAGTAGTTCACTTTAAAACTTGATTCAAATAAGAGAAGACTATGTATGACTTTCCTAACATCTGATAGCTTTTAATATTTTGATAATTCAACCAGAGAATCATGCTAAACTCTAAATAGCTTACATGACAAAACAAGATTTAAGATTTAGATTTCTATAGATGCTAAAAGTTTAGCTTTACCTCTGCCACTCTTTTTGCTGTGGTGAAAGTTCAAATATTACCTGAAATGAAAGAAAACACAGTCACTGGCACTGTCAAATCTTGTTGGGTTTCCACACAACATCTTTCGTGTGTGTGTGTGTGTGTGTGTGTGTGTGTGTGTCTCTTGGTCATGGGGCTTGAACTAAGCGCCTGGCCCAGGCTGGCTTTGAACCAGCATCCTCAGATCTCAGCCTCCTGAGTAGCTTAGCAGAAGATCAATGTACAGTGTTACTAAAACTAGATACACCTGATTGGCATTCATCTTCTACAGACCAAATTATAAATTTTAATGGAATTTTACTCAAACATAAATTTTACCAAGCATGCATAATTCCCTGATTGGTTGCCTAATTTATTAGAACAAATACAAGCTAGAAATCAATTGCATGTATGAAATGATATTTTAGGATTTAAAATAATCTAAATGATGCCATCATAATTACTATGGAGGAAAGTTGAGGAGAAAAATGAAGCATGAAATGCAAGCGGCTAAGCCCTGATTCTCGCTAGGAAACAGGAAGAAAAGAATCCTTTTCTCTGCCAAACAAGCATGCTTCCCAAGCTACAGGGGAAGTCATGGCAGAGGTCCAGATGATACAACCCATTTATTCTTGCTAAAAAGTCTCAATAGTCAATCCACAAAATGATCAAAAATAAACTAAGAATGATAGGAAATAGAAGCCAATAGTACAGTGTTAAAAGTAAGCAATTCTTTTTTGAGTGTCTGTTAGTACTTAGGCTTGAACTTAGGTGTTGTTGTACAGCTTTTTCACTTAAGACCATTGCTCTATCACTTGAGCCACAGCTCCATTTCTGCTTTTTGGTGGGTAACTGGAGATAAAAATGTCATGGACTTTCTGGCCTGGGCTGGCTTTGAACCAGGATCCTGAGATCTCAGCCATCTAAGTAAGTAGGAAGGGAGGCATGAGCCACCAGTGCCCAGCTCAATAATTCTTCCTATGTTTATCTGTATAATAATCATCATGGAGACATGAACTTCCATATAACAGTACAATCAATTCAGAAGGGACCAGCTTCATAGGAAAATTACTATAAAATCAAATTTGTCAGTGGGAAACTAAGTCAGGAAGGGAGGATTAGAGTGTTAATAACAAAAATTATTTTTCTACAGAAAGATCTATTTCAAAATAGCCTGAAATGGAGTTGTGGCTTAAGTAGTAGTGTGCTAGCCTTAAGAGAAAAAGCTCAGGAACAGTGAGTGCTCAGACCCTAAATTCAAGCCCCAGGATTAGCACAGAAGGAAGGAAGGAAGGAAGAAGGGAAAAAAGGAAGGGAGGGAGGGAGGGAGGGAGGGAGGGAGGGAGGGAAGGGAATGGGGGAAGAGAGGAAGGAAGAGAGGAAGGAAGAGAGGAAGGAAGGAAGGAAGGAAGGAAGGAAGGAAGGAAGGAAGGAAGGAAGGAAGGAAGGAAGGAAGGAAGGACCACCCTTCATTCTGGAGTACCTTACAATGTTAAATTGAGTATGTCAACTATTACAATTCAAATATTTTTAAAAGATCTTTAAATGTGGTAGAAGCAGTATAAGGTATGAGTTTCCAAATTACTAAGGAAACAGTAAAATTTTCATCACCGTGACAACTGAAAAAGAGAAACTGGAAACTATTAGGAAGTCAAAAAGAAAAAAGCACCATACAAGAGGCAACCAGAAGCCACTGACTCACACCTGCAATCCTAGCTGCTAAGGAAGCTGAGCTCTAAGGATCCCAGTTCAAAGCCAGCCCAAGAGCAAAATCCCTAAGCCTCTCAACTGCAATTAACCCGCTAAAAGCTGCATGTGGAAATGTGGCTCAAATGGTAAGGCCTTTGGTGAAAAAGCTAAAAGAAAATGCAAGGCTTTAAGTTCCAGCCCCAGTACCAGCACAAGAAAATAAATAAAAAATAAATACGACTATAAAACTGGCTTTGAAGTTTATTTAAAATGCTAACAAGTCATTTCTTTGATTTCAGACTCAATTCTCAACCCTGTCCTCTACCTAAATTTTCCAGAGAATATGGATTATTTTGAAATAGGAAAAAAAAATGTATAATACATATACCAAACTAATAGGCAATTCAAGATGACTCCAAGGGTTTAATTCCTAAGGCATATATTTCAAAAACTACATAAATCAAACTTACTGGTTCATAAATAAGACCATCTGCAGAAGCAACCATTGTTTCTGCTAAATCCAATACATCTGCTCCAACATCTGCAGAAAAAAAACACAAACGTTTCACAACCTATGCTCAGCTCAAAACTATACCTGATATAAAGCAAATTAACACAACTAATAGAAAACTCAGTCTGTAGTATCAGTTTTATATATTGTTCAAAATTAAAACAGAGCACTATACAGCTTTGGCATTCTAAATGTTAAATTTTTAGCATTCTAAATGTTAAAAATGGTTATTTTTTTTAAATTTCTTGCTCTGAAAAATAAATGACATGGAGTTACAGGGTAAAAAGCGTCATTTTAACTGAATTAAAGAGCTTTGTAAATATTGGCAAAAACTGGGCTGGGAATATGGCTTAGTGGTAAAGTGCTCATCTTGTACACATGAAGCCCTGGGTTTGATTGCTCAGCACCACATATATATAGAAAAAGCCGGAAGTGGCGCTGTGGCTCAAGTGACAGAGTACTAGCCTTGAGCAAAAAGAAGCCAGTGACAGTGCTCAGGCCCTGAGTTCAAGCCCCAGGACTGGCAACAAAAACAAAACCAAACAAAAATTGGCAAAAACCTAATCACAAGTACTAAATGGCTGAACAAAATATTAGCTACAAAAATTATTTTCAGAGGTTAAAAGAAATCTTAAGCTGATGCTTTTTCAAAATAAGTCAAGCCAGATACCAGTAGCTCATGTCTATAATCCCAGCTACTTAGGAGTCTGAAATCTGAGGATGGCAGTTTGAAGCCAGCCCAGGCAAGAAAGTCTTACACTCTCATCTCCAATTACCCACTAAAGAACTGGAAGTGGATGTACGGCTCAAGTGTTAGAGTGCCAGGTGTCAGCAAAAAAATCAAGTGAGAGCTCAAGGCCTTGAGTTCAAGATCCAGAACTAGCACACACATCATTATAAATTTTACTGTGAAAAGGCTAACAGTAACGTCATTCAAATATCCAAATAAGGCAATATGATTTATTCACCACTAGTATTAATTCAAAATTTAAATATTAAGGCAATACTGTTTTTCTTAAAACTACTAACAGAAGGAAAAATAAATAAAAGAGCTATAAGTGTCCTGTGATGGATGAGATCTATTTGAAACTAATTACTTTAATTGGGTAAAACTATTTCATACTAAAATATTTTGCCTGAATATATGAATTCTTCTTTCAAATAAATATTCAAGCAATAACTCCAAGGAAACTTTTCATGTAAAAGTACCACCATTTTGGAAAGCAATACTTTTGTGTGTATATGTGAAACATTAGCATTTTTTCCATTTGCCTCAGTACAACCAAGTAAACCTAATGAAGGAAATGAAATGAAGAACTCATCACTATTCAGTCTGAAGCATCATGAAAGGTGGTCACCTGAAACTGTGAAACAGGATTCTGCCTGTGAAGTGACATGTACATCTGTTATGCCAACAAGACAAATACAGCCTAACTTCAGATCTCATTGACAATCATTTCCTCTGGTTTTCTTACATTTTAATTCACTAATGTTAAATCCCTCTCCTCCCTCTCCCCATGCCCTCTCTCTCTCCCACTCTCTCTTTGTGCCAGTATTAGAGCTTGAACTCAAATCCTGTCATTCTCCTCTGGCCTTTTCATTCAAGGTTAGAGCTCTACTACTTGAGCCACACCGCCACTTCCACCTAATTGCTGGTTAATTAAACAGAAGAGTTTCATGGACTCTTGCCCTGGTTGGCTTTGAACCTTGATTCTCATATCTCAGCCTCCCAAGTAGCTAGGATTATCAGCATGAACTACCAGCACCCAGCTAGATCTTCCTTTTGTTATCTTTTCTTTTTTCTCGTCAGCGTGGGACTTGAACTCAGGGCCTAGGTATTGTCCCTGAGCTTCTTCACTCAAGACTCTACCACTCTGACCCACAGCACCACTTCCAGTTTTCTGGTGGTTAATCAGAGATAAGAGACTCACAGATTTTCCTGCCTGAGCTGGCTTCAAATCATAGTCCTCAGATCTCAGCCTCCTGAGAAGCTAAGATTGCAGGCATGAGCCACCAGCACCTAGCTAAATCTTTCTTTATGGCTAAGAAATTTACTGAATCGAAACTGAAGTGAGACAACATGTACCATTAAATAACATGATAAAATATTTAAATATTCTAGGGGAAAACTGTGAAACCACAGATAGTGGTTTTGAAGTTCTAACTGCAATTGTCTGAGCTCTAAACTGAGTGGAGATAGGCCAAGCTTATGGTGTACTTACACTGGCACTTCATGGCAACAGTAATATCTATATTGATTCTCAATTTACTAAAAGACAAAAAGACAAACATTAGTACCTAGCAATCAGCAAAAGCATGAGCAATATAAACCAATCTATCTATGGAAGTCTTAGATTTCAAACAAAAAAGGTCTAATTAGAACTCAGATTGCCTTTGTTATAGTAAAAACAAAGACATTTCTAAAAAGTTCTATTTGGTGGTTATTTTTAAAACCTTATACTATAATGAATCCCAAATAACTACTGCAATACAGAAACATATTCATGTTACAGATAAAGGAACTAAGGCCCCAGATAAGTCCCTTAATATGACTTGCACAAGGCTACACAGCAATCTTCAAATGTTGATTTACCTGCTAAGTCCCATGAAAAAGAAAGAAAGAAAGAATCCTACCATTATTATTTCTACCTTACAGAACAGAGGGGTTGAAATGCATGCAGATGTGAGTTAACAACTAAAGTAATGGAGCAAGTAAAAGGCAGAGCTGAGGTTTTATTCATAGTTAAAGCTGTCTATTGCAATCCTAATACTATAAATCTGCTACCTACAGAAAAGAAAATCCAAAATAGCCAAGCGCCGATGGCTCATGTCTGTAATGCCAACTAATCAGGAAGCTGAGATCTGAGGATCACAGTCCAAAGCCAGCCCAGGCAGGAAAGTCAGTGAGACTCTTATCTCCAATTAAGAAAGCCAGAAATTGAGCTGTGGCTCAAGTGGTAAAGCACTAGCCTTGAAACTCAGAGGCAGCACAAAGGCCCTGAATGCAAGCCCCAGGACCAACACCAAAAAGAAAAAAAAGACATGAAAATCCAAAACAACAACAATAAAATGAATAAATACAAATTTTGCCTCCTAATCATTTTTCAAAGGTTTACAAGTGAAGCCATGTATACCAAAATTAAGCTTAGGTATAATTCATAGAATTATCTTTTTTGCTTTTAAGCTCGCCCAGAAGTTTAACAAGTAGATAATGTCAAACTTTGCTACAATATCCACAACTAAGGAAAGACAAGTTCCTAGTAAATATGAGAATCTGCTTCATACTTTAAGTGGAATTTAAATTGTTAAAAATGTTTCAATACGCAAAATGAGAATTTCTCATAACCAAAATAACCCAACAAAAGTAGAGCTTAGGTATTGTAAGATATAGTTACCTAGAAAAATCTTTGTCTACTTCATATTCATACTTCATCCATGTATCTTGATATACTGAGAATTCCATTATTGTTAGTAAAGCCATAGTAGTAAATGCTATCAGAGAAACTGAAAAACAACAAAAAATAAGATCAAAACTGTAAAATATTAAACCACAAATTATTTAAGTGAAATTAAAATTAGTAAAAAGCCTATTACAATGGCCACTTCATATAGTAAAGTTTCCCATCAAATTTGTATTACAGATTTGTTCTAAAACAGCTCAAAAATGAAATTTACTGAGCACAAAAAGGAAGAAACAAAAAACATTTGTATTCTGAGAAATAATTGTATTTCTTCAGTTTTAAGGGTATCTCACTAAGTAGATTTACCAAAATTTTACAAAGCACAAAGTTGTTCACTTTCTTAAACATACCAGTGTCAAACATGATAAATGATGAAAATAAACATGTTTTACAGTACAAACTGAAAATACTTCCTTCATTATTAAGGAAAAAAAAAAACCCCACCAGAGTGCCATTGTCTCATGCCTAATTCAAAGGCTAGTGTAGAAAAGCCCACTGGGAACTTTACCTCAATTAACCAGCTGAAAGTAAAGCTGTGGCTCCAGTGGTAGGGAACCAGCCTTGAGCAAAAGAGCTAAGGGACACTGCCCAGGCCCTGAGTTCATGCCCCAGTACTAGCAAAAGCAAATAAGGCATTACCAACAACAAAAAGCACACCCATGTTTATAGCCTAATTCAAAACAAAACATTAGCTTAGGCTCTTTTTTTTTTTTTTTTTTTTTTTTTTTTTTTTTTGCCAGTCCTGGGCCTTGGACTCAGGGCCTGAGCACTGTCCCTGGCTTCTTTTTTGCTCAAGGCTAGCACCCTGCCACTTGACCCACAGCACCCCTTCTGGCCATTTCCTATATATGTGGTGCTGGGGAATCGAACCCAGGCTTCATGTATACGAGGCAAGCACTCTTGCCACTTGGCCATATTCCTAGCCCAGGCTCTTACATCTTGAAAAGCACAATAATCAGTATGCCAGGAACTAAAATAGCAGTCCCAAATCTAAAACATTCTCTTTTAGTCTGCCATCTCCTAAATATATTACCTCATTCATAAATTGAGACCAAAAAACTAATCAAAAAAAGAAACATTCATATGTTATTTTTAAAAAAATTTGACTTCATTTTGTGCAACAAGAATTTTCACTGTATTTATTAAGAAAACAATCACTAGGGACTGGAAATAATAAGTATACCATTGCACATTGTATCCAACAAAATGTCAATCTTCTCTGGAACTCTGCACTCATTCATCACATGAGAAGAAATACTATGAAATGTCACCAATTGTCTTTGAAGAATACTTTAACAAATATATCTATCTGTACCAGGCACCGCTCTAAACATTTGCATCCAAGTGTTTAATAGATGCAGTAACCCTAGAAAGCAAATAAAGATGTCCTCATTTCACAGAAGAAACTTAACAGACAGACTGGAGTAATTTCCTCAGATTAAAGAAAAGTAGGATCTAAGTCCAAAGTCTGGATCTAAAATCTAAACTCAATGCTGTTACGTATGACAATCTTTTAATGTCATTATACTGAAGCTTCAGAGAGGCAAAACTACACTCCCCAATCAGTGGCATTGGAATAAGCACTGCTGACTCCAAGCAGCCTGTGTTGGATGCTGTGGAGAACGTAAGTACAAATAAAACCAGGGCAAATTGTGACATGGAAAAAGACCGCCTACAAAGTGACTGCAAACACCAGGCTAGTAAGCTTACATCCATAATCCCACAGGTACTAAGAATCACAGTTCAAGCTAAATGGAGCAAAAAAAGTCCATGAGATTCTTATTAACCAGTGAACTGGCAAAAAGCTGGAAGAGAGGTATGGCTCAAGTGGTATAGCACTAGCCTTGAGTGAAAAAGCTAAGGGACCGTACGTGGGCCCTGAGTACTAGTCCCAGTACTGACACAAACTCACAAAATAATAATAAACAACAAAATAAATTTTCAAAAAACAGTAACTGCACAAGTCACTGATGGTGGTTGATAGCACCACCTACAAATTTAATACCAGCTCACCTGTGCCCCCACTCGCTGAGGTCTCTACATAGCTTTCGGGAACCTTTGGAAAGGCATCCAGTTCTTTCACCAAATTTAAGGTTTTTTTCCGATTCAGTCGCCTCATCTTCAGGAAAACCTTCCTCTTCCTTCATATAGTTATGCTAAGGAATAAATAAAGCAAGCAATAAATTAATCTGCCAAAGAGATAGAACATGTATTTTAAGAGAATTGAAAAATTCCCTTACAATGACTTGGTATTTCCAAGTCTCCTTGAAAGAGTAAGCAAGCAAAACAACACAAGATACTTAGCTACATCCTTCTTTCCCCATTCCCACCCTGACAAAAAAACTACTAAGCAAAGGTAATTTGCACATGCACAAACATTTTATACCAAATCAAAACAAAAACAAAGAGACAATCACATCTTAAATATGTAAGTATACAAATTAAAATCAGTGTGATTTTGTCTTACGTAGTTGATGCCTGGATCAAAATTACACATTGCCAATGGTGGACGGCAATAGGTAAAATAGCCTAATAAAAATACATATATAGGCTAGGCATCCTAGCTATTCAGGAGACTGAGATCTGAGGATTCCGGTTCAAACCAGCCCAGGCAAAGTTTGAAGTCTGTGACACTCTTATCTCCAATTAACCAGCAAAAAGAAGTAGACCTGGTCCACATGGCAGAGTGCCAGCCTTGAGCAAAAAAGCTGACAGGACCCAGACTCTGAGTTCTAGCCCCAATAGCAACACTAAAAATAAAATTTTCAAATGCTTTAAATCTTTGGGGGGAAGGGGACCACATAAGTGAAGGAAGGGTGAGCAAATGCAGACATGGGACATAGTCAACACTATGTGGAAAGGAATTATGAAACTTGTGGACAGGGAAGGAAGGGAGAGAAAATGAGAAAAAGTGAAGGAAAGAATGACACTGTCCAAAAAGAAATGTACCCATGACCTAACTTATAAAATGGTAACCCCTCTATATAACACTTATTGACAATAAAATTATATATTTTTAAAAGCTTTATATATAAGACTTTTAAGCTTAGACATGTAATGCTCAAGTTTTGGATTTTGGATTTCCAGATTAGAAATGTCTATACAAGTATTTTAAAACTAGAAAATCGACAAAATCTAAAACTTCCAGTCCCAAACATTCAGATAAGACCTTTTCAGCCTGCAGCATACTCCCCTGGCTTTCCTCCTGCCTCTAAGACCTTCCTCACCTCCTTTAGACTCAAGGGCTCTCAAACTGCACACTCACCCTCCTACCAACCTTCACTCTCCAAGCAGTTCCCCATTCATTCAGCTTAGGTCTGCACGTGGATTTCCCCCAAATCTACAAGGTCAGCCCAATTCTCTCTGCAAACACATTTATCTCTTTGCTTCTATTCCATTTGCATTTTAGATGAGCCAAAGACAATTTAAACTCACCTATGAAAACTAGTCCTCTGCCAGGTACAGTGGCTCATGGCTGAAATCCTAGCTATTAAGGAGATCTGAGGTTCATGGCTCAAAGCCAGATGGGGGGGAAAAAAAGTCTATGAGATGGTTAATCTCCAATTAGCTATCAAAAAGCCAGTAGTGGGGGCTGGGAATATGGCCTAGTGGTAAAGTGCTCATCTCGTATACATGAAGCCCTGGGTTCGATTGCTCAGCACCACATATATAGAAAAAGCGTGAAGTGGCGCTGTGGCTCAAGTGGCAGAGTGCTATCCTTAAGCAAAAAGAAGCCAGGGACAGTGCTCAGGCCCTGAGTTCAAGACCCAGGACTGGCAATAAAACAAAACCAAACAAAAAAAGCCAGAAGTGAAACTTCTGGTGTAAAGCAAGCACCAGTCTTGGGCAAAAAAGCCAAAGAAGAAAGCAAGGCCTTGAGCTCAAACCCCAGTAACAAGGAAAAAAATAATTTAAAAACTTCAATTTTTTTCCAATATGCCAGAAATATTTTCTACTTTTCTAGAGAGAAACTATTTCTCCCTCCCCAACCTCATTTTCCACTCACTTTCTTTTTTCTCATTTAATCCCAATTGTATTCTAGTCCCCTGTTTACTCATCTCTGGGCTTTAGCCCTCAAAACCTATTTGCTACTGGAATACAGTACCATTATTACACTATTTCTTTGTGTGTGGTGGATGTCCTGGGGCTTGAACTCTGGGCCTGGGGTTCTGTCCCTGAGCTTTTTCCACTCAAGGCTGGCACTCAATCACTTTGAGCCATAGCACCACTTCAGGTTTTCACATAGTTGAACCAGAGTCTCACAGACTTTCCTGCCTGGGCTGGCTTTGAATCATAATCCTCAGAGCTCAGCCTCCTGAGTAGCTACAACTGCAGGGGTGAGCCACCAGCCTAGCTTATCATACTATTTCTTATAGTTTGTTTCATTTTCTATTTTCTCCACTAGATTGGTAGAGTGGGAACTGTGTATCTACCTTGATCTTTGTGTCCCCAATACCTGGCACAGCAGGTCTTCACAAATGTTTATTAAGGGCAGGAAATGTCCCCAGAAACACACAGAACAGTTTCATACTACCATAAGTAAACACATGAGCTCCCCAGGAAAGGTGTTCTGTCTACTCACAAGAATATCCAAGCACCTAGACAATGACTGGATGGTACAGCTAGAACAGCACTGCTGAGAAATAAAATAGTGTGCCAGGCCCTGGTGGCTCACATCTGGCTAGTCAAGAGACTAAGATCTGAGAATCGAAGTTCAAAGCCAAACCAGGCAAAAAAGTTCATGAGACTCTTATCTCCAGTGAACCAGCAAAAAGTCATTAGTGAAACTGTGACTTAAGTGACAAAGCATCAAAAGTCAAGTATGAGTGTAAAGCTCTGAGGTTAAGCCTCAGCATTGACACAATGAATAAATAAAAATAATGAATTCTACGTCTAAAGCTTGTTTATATTTTTATAATGGGCTAGAAGTGGAGCTATGGCTCAAGTGATAGAGCACTAGCCTTGAATGAAAAAGCTGAGACACACCTAGAATTGGCACCAAAAAAAAAAAAAAGCACAATCTACCTTCTACCACACAAGTTTATTACGTCAACTTCTACCTATATATCTGCCCATGAGAAATCTTTGATATATGCATGTTGTAGGCTGAACTAAAAGATAACACTGAAGCTCTGACGCCTGGTATATGTGAATGGGCCTTACTTGGACCTGTAGGGCTACACAAATTAATTGGTTATGATGGAATTCTACTAAATTATTGTGATTCAGTGGATTGTAAGGTCCACCCCGGGAGGGCTCCATGCAGATACCACCCCCCCACACCTGTTTAAGTCTGCGCCCAGTACCTGCATTTCCTAGGTGGCATACCTGGAAGCAATTATCTCCCCCTTCTCTGAGATCACATCCAGTCTACTGGGCCATACCTCCCGCCCTTGCCCTAGATAAGTCATGGCCCAGAGGTGGTTCAGCCCTTCTCTCCAGCCATGCATCATCTAACAAACACTTTCCCAGTGCTTATTAACAGGCACTGTACTAAATGCTTCATATGGTTTAAAGCATCTAATCTTACAACCTACCTGGCAAGTAAATATTATTATATAATTATTATAAGTGAGGGAGCAAAGGCACAAAGGGATTAAATAATAATTGTCCATTTTGATATTAAAGGGAAGAATTGAAATATATACTGAAGAACTATTCAATAAAATATATCACACACATAGATTGAAAGTGATTTCTATTCAAAATAAATTCTGGGCTAGGTATGTAGCTTAGTAGTAGAGTGCTTGCCTTGCATGCATAAAGCCCTGGGTTCAATTCCTCAGTACCACATAAACAGAAAAAGGCGGGAGTGGTGCTGTGGCTCAAGTTGGTAAAGTGCTAGCCTTGGGCAAAAAGAAGCTCAGGGACAGTGCCCAGGCCCTAAGTTCAAATCCCAGGACCAGCAAATAAATAAATAAATAAATAAATTCCATCATTTTCTTCAAGATAAATTAGCAACACCTAGCTAGGCACTGGTGACTCGGGTCTGTAATCCTAGCTTCCCAGGAGGCTGAGATCCAAGGATTTCAGCTCAGAAGATAGCCCAGGGGAAAATGTCCGGGAAGCTCTTATCTCCAATTAACCACCAGAAAACCAGAAGTGGAGCTGTGGCTAAGAGGTTAGCCTAAGAAGCTCAGGGGACAGCAACCTGGCCTTGAGTTCAAGCCTTATAACATACCAAAAAAAAAAAAAATCCTCAAAAACAAAAAAGTAACCTCAGAGGAGGAGAGGGGAACAATGGGAGATGGACAATTCTGAAGCCTGTGGCTGTTTTGTTTCACCAGAGGTCTAATTTCCTTCAATACATCTTTTAAATGCTGGTGCCAGTGGCTCACACCTGTAACCCTAGCTACTCAGGAGGCTAAGATCTGGGGATTTTGGCTTGAACCCAGCCTGAGTACATAAACCTGAGAGACTCTTATCTCCTTTTAACTACCAAAAGCCAGAAGTGGATATGTGGTTCAAGTGGTGGAGTGCCAACCTTGAGCAAAGTGAATCAAGAGCATGAAGCTCTTATTTCAACCCCAAGTACCAGCAAAATAAGCAAATAAATACATAAGTAAGTAGATATTTTTAACTTTGTATAACTTAAGAATTAGAATTCAGTATACACTATGTGGAATATGAACTGTGCAACTGGTGGGAAGAGACAGGAGAAGCTGAGGGAAAGCAAAAGTGTACTCATTACCTGGCTTACGAAATAGTAACCCTTCGGTAAACCTTAACAATAACAATACAAATATTTTAAAAAAGAATCTGTAGCATGAAGTTATTGTCATCACAACTTAACTGTGAGCCAAAGCTGACAAAAAGGAAAAGACCTCACAACTTCCATTTGCACTTGTAATTTCGTTTCTATTTCCTATCAGAGATGGAATACATTAATTCCAAAATAGCCATATACAAATTTAGGTAAATAACTATGAGCCCTTCTTCAGTGAAGACACTATCAGGCAGGCTAAGTAACTGAACAACTTCAACTGAGAGACTACTTGTAACTGTATCTTTCTTTGCTCCCGAAAGCCAATCTTGCAATATTGCAACATATGTTACTTGGTCTTCCGTCTCTAAGGGCATTAAAGTCTAAATATACAGGTTAAGAGATATTGCCGGGCTCACGTCTGTCATCCTAGTTACTCAAGAGGCTGAGATCTGGGGAGTCACGGGCAGCAAAACCCAGAAACGGAGCTGCAGCTCAAGTGGTGGAGCGCTGGCGAGGATGCCACGGAACAGCGCCCGGGCCGAGTTCAAGCCCCAGTACTGGCAAACACACGCACGCGCACACCCAGCAAACACACAGCCTCACACACGCACACACTACACTCGTCTCCCTCCCACCATATCCACGGACTTCGTGCACAGCGGCGGCCTGGGGACAGCTCGTCCGCTGCGAGGGTAGGTGGGCCGCAGGGGCCGGCTGTCCCTACGGCGTCTCCCGAGCCCTAGCCAGATGGAGACCACGCAGCAAGGCCCGAGGGGACCGGGTCTTTCTCGCGAAGAGGAGCACGGCGCTCCCACACGGCGGTGTCCGTCCGAGGCCAGACGCGAGTCAGACACCTGGGGGGACCGGACTGCCACCGCCACCAGACCCCACATCGGGCACTGGGCGATGGAGGAACACCTCCGGGCACGAGAGGGACGGAGACCCGAGCCCGGGGCGGAGCGGGGCGGGGCCGGCCGTGGACACGCTGCCCGCCCCGCCGGTTCACGCCGCCGGCGAAGGCCAGGGTCCGCTCTCCGCAGTCCGCCGCCACTCGGGACCACAGTGGGACGGGAAGGCCAGCCAGACCCTGAGCCGCCACTCCCCGCCCCAGGAGCTCAGGAAGGCCGGGCCGCGCCTAGCAGGGGCTCCTGTCCTCCTACCTTGTGGTGCGGCCCCAGCCGACCGCCATGTTTCAGAGGAGCCCGGGTCGCCAGGGCTCCCGTGTACCTGGAAATCTCGCGATAATGAAGAGGCTATCACGGAGCGGCGGAGTGGCTCTCGCGGTATTTTTTGTGCTGACGTAAGGGTTACTGAGCCAGAGGCGTAGCCCTATTTTTAAGTGGGCGTGGTCAGTGCTGGAAGGGCGTGGCCAGTATGGATGTGGGCGGAGCTGTGTGGCCGTGAAGTTTCGACTATGGTCCAGAGTCACACACTGGTACTGGGATGTGAAAGTTTCCCTCCCGGTGACAGGAGCAGAAAAAGGAACGGAATCAAACTCAGCTCCCCACACAGGTGAGAGCTTTGGGCACAGAAATGCCACCTCAGGGCCTGCACACCTCGGTCCTCTGCCTTTGCCATCTCATTTTTTCCTATGAAGAACAGCCAGGCGCCAGTGGCTCACGCCTGCAATCCTAGCTAATCATGAGTCTGAGATCTGAGGATCATGCTTCTAAACCGGCCCGGGCAAGAAAGGCTTAATAAAGACTTAATAAAACTACTACCAAAAAGCAGGAAATGGAGCTGCAACTCAAGTGGTAGAATACCAGCCTTAATTGTTTTTTAAAGCCAAGGAAGAGGGTGAAGTCCTGAGTTCAAGCCACGATGCTGGTACACACACACACACACACACACACACACACACACACACAAAACGATACTTGATTCTAAGCAATAAGAGGATCAAAGTTTCCTCACATTTTTTCAGTTACTAGAATATGAGTTCAGGGCCTCACTTTCACTAGACTGATACCACCAAGCTACACTTCCAGCCTTGTTTTTCACTAGTTATTTTTAGGATCCAATGTCCCTTCCAGGCACATCCTTAAACCAAGATCTACCTACTTTTTGCTTCCTGTTATTTCTGGGATAACAGGCACACACTAAGAGATGAGCGTCCATCTAGGCAGATGCAGATGCAGATGGAGTGTTAGACTTTCTTGCCTGGCTAGCCTGCAACCACGGCCCTCCCATTCTCACCTTCCTACACATCTTGCTTGGATGGCAGCTCAAAAAAAATGCCTGGAAGTTGGGTGCTGGTGACTCATGTCTATAATCCTAGCTACTCAAGAGGCTGAGATCTGAGGATCAAGATTTGAAGACAGCCCAGGCAGAAAAGTCCCTGAGATTCTTATCTCCAAGTAACCACCCCCAAACCCAAAGGGGAGCTGTGGCTAAAAGTGGTAGAGCACCCAAACCTGGAGTTCAAACTCATTCAAAAAAAAAAAATCTGCCTAGGCAGGCCTTAATCTGTGATGTTTGCATCTTAGAGTCCTAAACTAGTTAGGGTCACACACATTAGCCTGAGTAGCTAGGATACCAGACACGAGCCACCAGCTCCTGGCATAAGGAGACAGGTCTAAGAAACATGGCCTTGTCTTCACAGCCATCTTGGCACCCAGTTGGATGATGGGGGATTTCCACCCAGCTCCACAGCCCTCGAGGTAAGACAAGCCATGCTTTGAACTATGTAAGGTTTTAGGTGAGCAGAGAGCACGCAGAGAGAAGTAGATGTGATTGAGAGTTTATTGGGGTATGCTCCTGGGAAGACCCTCTGGTCTGGATCAGAGAGGTCGTGCCTGGGCCTGGCTAAGGCAGGGTTTATATAGCCAGAACAAAAAGTGGAACATCTAGTCAGTGGGGACTTTTGGTCAGCAGTGGTAGTGTGTAGCTTGTTCTGCACTTCTGGATGGTTCCAGTTAGTCTCAGTCTCATGCTTCTAGGAATGGATGATGCAGATGATGTTTCCTGATAGGGAGGTGGTTTATTTCTGGCACCTGTGAGCCCTCCAGCCAGGGCAATGATAGTCTAGTCATCTGGCTACTTCCTGCTGAGCAGGGGCTTAATGGGGTAGGATGCTGATTTGTCTGGGGCACAGGGGAGGTGGGGGGTAAAGTGGGGGGCTGGGGGTTGCAGTATGCAGATGAGTATACAGGTGAAGGAGAAGGACCAGGGGAACGGTCATTTCCCATATCCACTCCTGTATAAATTTTAAAAGGCAGGGGGCAAAAAGAAAAAATAAGCAGAGTAAAATTACAAGTCTTACCAAAGATTATTAGATCCTGGAGAGCTAGGAGAGCTCAGCTTCAGAGAATCGCAGATATATCCTGTTGTTTAGCCCCAGGGGAAGCCCTTGATCTAGAGGGTTGCTTTGTTTATGTATAACACTTGTTAAGGCTTGGTCTCTACCCCAACATGGGATTTTCACCTTTAAAGGCTTAGTTCAGGCTAAATTCTGGGTCGCCAGTCTTTGTGATAGGAGTCCACCTGCAGTCAACAGGCTCCCCAATAGACTCTCAATTCCACCTCTTAAAACATGGCTTCTTGGTGCCTCTGGAGTTCCCGTACAACAGTGGAGGTTCTGCTGAGATCCCAGTGCCAAGTGGGGCACTTGGGTTCCTGGAAGCCACTGGAAGATAGCCTTGGGAAGCTGGCTGTCAGGGACAGGAACACCACAGGGGAGGGCCCACCTGAGACACTCCAGGGCCTTCTTCCTGCTGCTCTGACAGTTCACCGGACATGCCACTATTCTTTTTGGACTCACTCAGGAGACCTCTGGAGTAAGTCTGTTTCCTGCTTATTTTCTGTTTTCTGGGGATCGATCCATCTGGAACAGTGTAGGACAGGGGAGTGGACGCACTTCGTAACCTACCCCTTGACCTCCAGAGCATGACAATGGTGGGGGTTTGTGATGCCTGAGGTGGGAGAGGCCCCACCCCAGCCAACTCATGCTGGGGAGAGTGTGGGTACAGCTAAGGGAAGGGGCCCACTCAAGAAGGGACAGGCTTCAACCCAACCAATTTTATTTTTCCTGTTTGTCTTGGTCTTGTCGCTCTCTCATTCTGTCTTTTTTTTTTTTTTTTTTTTTTTTTTGGCCAGTCCTGGGGCTTGGACTCAGGGCCTGAGCACTGTCCCTGGCTTCTTTTTGCTCAAGGATAGCACTCTGCCACTTGAGCCACAGCGCCACTTCTGGCCATTTTCTGTATATGTGGTACTGGGGAATTGAACCCAGGGCCTCATGTATACGAGGCAAGCACTCTTGCCACTAGGCCATATCCCCAGCCCACATTCTGTCTTCTTAAGAATTGGTTGCAGTTTGTAATGTGGATCCCTGTTTTCTGCATCTTTGTTCTTCACTTAGTCATCTCTGTGGAGGGAATCAAAATCCCATTGTGGGCTGGAGCTAGTCTCAGGCCTGCCGTGGCTGCTCTACACTGCAGCAGTTGGAGGTGGGGCACAGGCAGCTGCAGGCCTGGTTCAGATGTGGTCAAAATTGGATAAAAGAGTCAGGCCACTTGGTGGGCTAAGAGTTTAGTTCCAGGTTACTCCACCTGAAGGTATTCAAAGGTCCACTGATATGATAGTGTGCCTTGATAATATAAGTAAGCCCTGGAGAAATGAGGCCCAGCTGATGGGCTTTGTTAGAAAAGCTCGTATAAACACCTAGATCTTGATCTGCAAGAGTAAGAGATTCTGCTTGTTTTCTGGTGAAAGTATCTCTTGCCACTGGAATTCCAGAAAATATATGGCTAGTATTCATCTTTGCATGCTTTAAGATCTTTGTGAACAAGTGTGTGAGGGACCTTGTTCAAGATAAAAACTGCACTGTAATCAAATTATCTGGCTTAACAAAAATGTAAATCTTGAGGATATAGGGATTATTTCCCTCCACTGTTAAAATTTGGGGCTGAGTATCATAAATTTAAGTATAAAGGTTTATTGTTATGCCTAGATTTCCGGTCCCCAAAGACGACCAGGGAGTCGATACCGATGCAAACACACAATACTGATGCAAAGTATTGCAAGCTAGAGCCTAGACTCCCAACTGTCACCAACGCAGCGGATCTGGATTGAGAACCCCAACCCTCAGATAGGCAGGGTTTTTTATTGTGATTACAACAGGGACAGGGTATTTCCAACTTGGCAGATACTTGGTTGGATGGCATTTAGCAAGCAAGTCTTGTCCTATTTCTATTGGCTATCTACTCTTTCAGTTATCTATTTTGGCTTTGATATAGGGAACTGGCCTCGATATCAGGAATTGACAACAGGTGGTAACGTAGCACTGATGCAGGGGGTTAGTACAGGGGGTAGAGCAAGTCACAAATGGGTTAAGCAAGCCATTTACAGAAGCAGAATATTGCAGTCAGGCTGACCTAGTACCAACTTTATTTTAACAATTGCGACCATGTTTTCCCATTACCACTAAGCAAGCTTGAAGGGGCTAAAACAATCCAGTACTCAGTCATAAGTAAATCAACCTGACAATTACCATGGCATTTCTACTACTATTATGGTTATTTCTATAGTCTATGACTATGATCATTTTTGCTGTCCGTTACCATGGTTGCTACCCAGGTATAGAGGTGAACAGTGCTCCCTACATTTTTAAATGTCAAACTATAAGAAACTAGTCTCACGGGTGGGGGTTCAGCCCTCTATCATGGAGTCATCACCAGGATTTAGAAACTGTTATAATTTTAACACTAAACCTTATATTTAGTTACTCCAGTTTTCAGGTCAGCCCTAACATTATCACTGTGAAAGACTGTTCATTCTGTCTATCTCTCTGGAACTGTTTTGGTTTTTGTCAGGAAGGAATCAAGAGAAAAGCCTGGTTTGCTTCAGCTCCTCTGAGGATGCCCAAGGATAGGATGGGCCTATCTTCAAGGGATGAGGATGAAGTGCACCTTTATGCCAGCTCACAAAGGTGCAGTTCATCCAGCTAAGCGTCAGATAGATATACACTTATTCTATAGAATGAGCCAGTGACACATCTTCACTTTTCTTTCTTTCTTTTCCTTACAGATGGACACGGAAAACATGATGCCAATGTGGTTAATGTGATTAGTATTCTAAAAATGCCCCTTGGCTGGGCTGGGGATATGGCCTAGTGGCAAGAGTGCTTGCCTCGTATACATGAGGCCCTAGGTTCGATTCCCCAGCACCACATATACAGAAAATGGCCAGAAGTGGTGCTGTGGCTCAAGTGGCAGAGTGCTAGCCTTGAGCAAGAAGAAGCCAGAGACAGTGCTCAGGCCCTGAGTCCAAGCCCCAGGACTGGCCAAAAAAAAAAAAAAAATGCCCCTTGGGATGTATTAAAAATATTGGAAAAGTTGGGGCTGGGAATGTGGCCTAGTGGTAGAGTGCTTGCCTAGCATGCATGAAGCCCTGGATTTGATTCCTCAGCACTACATATACAGAAAAAGCCGGAAGTGGTGCCGTGGCTCAAGTGGTATAGCATTAGCCTTGAGCAAAAGCAGCTCAAGGAACAGTGCCCAGGCTCTGAGTTCAAGCCCCATGACTGGCAAAAGTAAATAAATAAATAAGAAAAGCTTTAAAAGGAAGGTTAAAAAAAGATACAGAATTTAATCTCTGTGTAATGTAATTTGGTTTCTATAAATTAGCATGTTGAATTTTAAATTTCAATGCTATTTGCAATTAGATGCATGTTGGGAAAAGCAAAAAAAAAAATGGCCTAAATTCCTTAAGTTTGTTAAGCCTGGACTCTTGGTGCAGTGCCAGTCTACATGCAATTTTTACATTAAGAAAAACTGTGTGACGAGTTCAAAAGGTTTTCTAAGAGTTAACTTAGACTGCAGGAATAAAGAGGCAGTTTTAAAATCAGGCCACAAAGAGTTAGATAGGTTACTAAGTGTTACAAGGTTTCTAAAGGATTATTTTAAATGCAAATTAAAGCAATGAAAGTGTGAAGGGGGGGAAAAAGTTAGCCAGAAGGCTTTGGCAAGGAAATTGAAAATGGATTCCTGGATATAGAAAATTTGGAAAGTAAGAATTGTCCTAAATGTTTGTTTCAAAGTGGAAAGGAAGTGGGGAGGGGGGGAAGAGATTAGGTCTGTTCACTTGTGTTAGGGTCTTTTTGCTGTGTAATGTCTGTTTCTCCAGGATGTGAGCTGCTTTGGATACAAAGCCATTTTCCTGCATTCTTCCTTGTAATCACAGAGGTTTGACTTGTAACATTGGTTTTAATTAGTGTCCTAAAGTGTTATATTCAGTTAAAAATTGAGAGAATATGGGTTGGGAATATGGCCTAGTGGTAGAGTGCTTGCCTTGTATACATGAAGCCGGAGGTTGGATTCCTCAGCACCACATATTATAGAAAAAGCCAGAAGTGGCGCTGTGGCTCAAGTGGTAGAGTGCTAGCCTTGAGCAAAAAGAAGCCAGGGACAGTGAGTTCAAGCCCCAGGACAGGGAGAGAGAAGGGGGGGAGGAAGGGAGGGGGGGGGGGAGAGAGAGAATGAGAGAATGAGAGAATGAGAGAATGATTGTTTCATTGCTGTTTCAGTTTGCCTTTACAGGCCTGCAACAATTATAGCCAGGCCCAAAGAGGGACAGAGACTCTTACAAGTTTGTCAGATGTAACTTTGATTCTTAATAAGACCCAGGTAAGCCCTGCTTAAAAACTATTTCTGTTGATCTTCTTGTTGCTTCAATTGGAGTAAAGGGCCTATTGACGAAGACTCACTTGATCTGAGGACTGCAGTTTGAGGCCAGCCTGGGCAAAAGGTTCCTGTGAGACTCTCATCTGTAATTGGCCAGCAGAGTTCTGGAGGTGGTACTGTGGCTCAAAGTCGTAGAGCATTAGCCTTGAGGAAAAGAGCTCAGGGATAGGTCCTAGGCCCTGAGTTTAAAAACAGAATCTGACCAAGAGAAATGCAAGTGGGAGCATTATCCCAGCATGGAGAAGACACTCCAGACAAAGCTTGTCCTTCAGAGGCAGTTGGAAGACACTGCTCAGATGAGAGAAGATGGGTCAAATCCTAGAGTCAGTTGTACTTGGCTCTTCAAAAGTAATCAGAGCCAGGAGGTCATCAGAAAAGTTTATAAGCCTGCTTATCCAGTGCTCATGCCGCTGAGCAGGAACTTACCTTTGCCTGACACCATTGGTTATAATGGGTAGCAAAAAAGCTAGGGTTTTCAAATGGAGAATAGTTTAAAATTAACCAAAATCCCAGCTTCCGGTATCTCTTCAAGCCCTAGCTGGCAGCAAATTTTGGTTTGGCAGTAGCCACATAAAGGCATCTGTTCAGGAAGACAGTTGTGGACTCCCTACTGGGCTGTCTGGGAACTTCACAGGATGCTGTTATGCACTGTAGGGGTCACCAAAGGTCAGCCTCCCAAGCAGCCAGGTAAATGCTTTCTCAACCCAGAGTGCTAAACCGGCTGCACTACTGTAGCCCAAGGAGAAATCTGTGTAATTGCTAAAAGTTAAATATTGTATGTACTTTCCAGTTTGGGGTGAAATATTGCTCCTAATGACACACAATCCTGGCAACTCCTTGTATGCTAAGGCTTTAGGTCTCTGGCGAGGCAGGGTAAACACCCCTGAATCAGCTTGTACAAGTTACAAAAGATAAATCTTTGCCCATCAACTCCCCTTTTGGAAAAAAAAGAAGCAGGATAGATTAAAGGAAGAGGCATGGGAAAACAGTGGTGCAGACCCAGGAAATCCTAGCCTTAGTGAAGGAAATCTGGCTACCAAAAGTTGTTGCCCTGCTACATTGCCACGGGCCACTGCCTAAAAGCTGCCTTGAAAACCAGTGGAGCTGGGAAGCAACCAGGGAAGTATAGGGAGACAGGGTTCACTAAAGACAGACTCCAGCCTTAGGTTATGTGAATAATGCTTCCTTAAGTCTCCACAGAACTTGCAAGCATGGGGCTAGGAATATGGCCTAGTGGCAAGAGTGCTCGCCTCGTATACATGAAGCCCAGGGTTCGATTCCCCAGCACCACATATATAGAAAAACGACCAGAAGTGGCACTGTGGCTCAAGTGGCAGAGTGCTAGCCTTGAGCAAAAAGAAGCCATGGACAGTGCTCAGGCCCTGAGTCCAAGGCCCAGGACTGGCAAAAAAGAAAAGAACTTGCAGGCAGGTTAGCAGAGGTGTGTAAATGATTCAGGAGACACTGCTACTGCCCAGCTCGGACCCAGTCTATCCCTTCCAACCTGGAGATTCCATTTGGGTTAAGAAGTTCTTCAAGGAGGGCCTCACAGCCACGTGGAAGGAATCTTGCATCGTCACCAGACCAGCCCATGTGGTAAAAGTAGACAGGACTCCTGCCTGGCTCCATCACACAGGGTGGATATGCTGAAGCTAAGACTTTTGTCTCACCCCTCTGTCAACTCCTTCCCTGGAGCTTCCTTTGTGTGACACTCTTTCTGTGGTACATAGATTTGTAAACCTTATCCAGCCTGACCAAGGAAAGGACTGCTGCTTATGTTTAAGCTCAAAGCCTCCTAACTATATGGGTATCAGTCACAAGGAGACAGGCAAAGACTGAAGGGAACTCTGCACAGCCTCAGGGGAAACATGTTGTTTTACAGGAGACCCTCCTTTGTAAATCTTGGTTAAAGCAACTTGGTTAGAGTCTTGATCCTAAGGGCCCAACGTAGCTCACTCACCGAGAAATCAATGATTTGATTTCATGTACACTGAGGAAGGAAATAAGGAGACTAGGTTGAAGTAACATTGCCTTGTCCTCACAGCCATCTTGGCACCCAGCTGGGTGATGGGGGCTTTCCACCCAGCTCCACGGGCCTAGAGGTGAGACAAGCCATTCTTTGAACAGCAGATGCTTAGGTCCAGGAGAGCCAGGAGAGCTTGGCTTCAGATAATAGCAGATGCATCATGTTGCTTAGCCCCAGGAAGCCGTGCTCCTTGATCTAGAGGGTTGCTTTGTACATGTATAATACGTTTGTTAAGGCTTTACCCCAACATGGGATTTTCTATCTTTAAAAGCTTGGTTCAGGCTCGATTCTGGGTTGCAGGTCTTTGTGATAGGAGTCTACCTGCAGTCACAGGCTCTCCAATAGACTCTCAATTCCACCTCTCAAAATGTGGCTTCTCGGTGTCACACTGATGGAGTTCCCTTACAGTGTAAAGTAACCCCTCAACAAAATAAAAATTAAACTAAATTATGCAAGTTCAGGACTTTGAGTGTTTGCTACTTCAAATCTTCTGGGTGTGTAGAGGAACTCATAGTCATATAAAAGGATCACAAGTAAGGTGAACACATAGTTGTATTGCGGGAGCAGAGCTGACTCCATCTTAATGTGCTAAGTTTCCCCCCACCTGCAGAAATGAAACAAAGTGTGAACATAGTGAGCATGGATCCCTAAGTTTTCTTTTTTTTAATTTTATCTATCTATCTATCTATCTATCTATCTATTTATTTTGCCAGCCCTGGGCCTTGGACTCAGGACCTGAGCACTGTCCCTGGCTTCTTTTTGCTCAAGGCTAGCACTCCGCCAATTGAGCCACGGCGCCACTTCAGGCTGTTTACTGTACACGTGGTGCTGGGGAATTGAACCCAGGGCTTCATGCATACAAGGCAAGGACTCTTGCCACTAGGCCATATCCCCAGCCCCCTAAGTTTTCTTAGAACTAGGTGCCTGGGGTTTTTTAGTGAGAAATATAGTAAGTTTTAGTATTAAATTATAGCAGCTTCTAAACCCTGATGGTGACTCCATGCTAGAGGGCTGCACCCCCACCCATAAGACTAGTTCCTTGTAGCTTGACATTTAAAAATACATGTAGCCCTTGTTCCTCTCTGTATATAGGTAGCAACCATAGTAGTAGATACAGAAATGCCATGGCGACTGTCAGGTTGGTCCACTTATGATTGAGTACTGGATTGGTTTAGCCCACTCATGCTTGCTTAGTAATATTAGGGGAACATGGTAACAATTGTTAAAATAAAGTTGATATTAGGTCAGCCTGACCGCAAAATTCTGCTTCTGTAAATGGTTTGCTTAACCCATTTGTAACTTGCTCTACCCCCTGCGTCAACCCCCTGAGTCAGTGCTGCGTGACCACCTGCTATCAAATATGTAGCTTCTACCTTTATAAACCCCAGCTCCAGGACTGCTAGGGGTCGCAGTTATAGCTCTGAGTCTGTGCTGCATCCCTGGCCAGTCAGTTCACTTTCTACTTCCCCAATAAATTCATACTCTTGCTTAAGACTGTCTCTGTGTGGTGGACTCTTGGAGGGATGTGGATTCCCCTCCAATGGGCCCTGTAACAGTTGAAAGTGAATTTGAAACCACACCTAGCCCCCTGTCAATTAAAAATACATCACATGGCTGGGAATATGGCCTAGTGGTAAAGTGCTTGCCTTGTGTACATGAAGCCCTGGGTTCGATTCCTCAGCACCACATATATAGAAAAAGCCAGAAGTGACACTGTGGGTCAATTGGCAGAGTGCTAGCCTTGAGCAAAAAGAAGCCAGGGACAGTGCTCAGGCCCTGAGTTCAAGCCCCAGGACTGGCAACAAAAGCAAAACCAAACAAAAAAAAATACATCACAGGAGGGAGGGAACGAGAGAGGAGGGAATAGCTGATACTTAGCAACAGAAATGAGCTTTACATATCACTGGATATATGTAAAGTTGACCTTGCTGTTTATCACCTCTAAACAACAATACATTATGAACAGTGTTTATGCAGGTACTGAATGAAACCAACCACAGTCCCCAACTCCACAAGTCCCATGTTTGACCCAACACCTCAAATAAAAAGATTTGGTGACACTAAAACTAGTGGCACAGGAAAGGAAGAAGAGGGCCACCAGGCCTCACCCTGGGAGGGCAGTGTAAGTCCACTTCCATGGTCACCACCATCCTTCCACCCTGGGGGCGGGGCCATTCTCTCCTGGAATCTGGGCAGGCCTTGAGCCTGCTGGGACCAGGAAAAAGGGGTGGATCCACCCTGTGCCCTTCTGAGTATAGCCAGTACAACATAGCAGCTCCTACTTTTGTTCTTGGTCAAGTCAGGCCCAAAGAAGTGTGTTAAGACTCCTAAATGGAGGTGGGGGGAGAGAGAGGGAGAGGGAGGGAAGAGATGGATGTGCAGCTTAGTGCCACACATAGAAGCCAGGTCTTTTAGGCCAGAGTGGCCAGCCACAACCTAAGAGTGACCCCAACTGACCCTCTGTAGAGCTACCCAACACAGCCCAAAAGTCAGAGGGAGAAATGACCATTTGCTTCTGGTCTGACTTTTTTGTTTTTGTTTTTTTCTTTTGTCCTTTTTCTGGTTGGTCCTGAGGGCCAGGGCACTGTCCCCGAGCATTTTTAATCCAAGGCTAGTGCTCTACCACTTGAGCCACAGTTCCACTAATGGCTTTTTTTGGGTACATAATTGAATACATGAGTCTGATACACTTTCTTGCCTAGACTAGCTTCAGATCACAAATCCTCAGATCTCAGCCTCCTGAGAAGCTAAATTTACGGGTATGAGCTACTAGCACCCAGCAACAAGTCATAAGTTTGGCAATGGCATGTTCCATAGCAAAAATTAGTGGAAGTACATTCTGGGGCAAAGATATGGTAGATGCTGGGGCTGGGATGGGGGAAGGCACAGAACTAAGAAGGCTTCCTGCCTTCAATGAGATTAGGCCCCAAGGCCTAAATATAAACGATATTTCTCACTATAAAACCCCAGGCACCTAGTTCTAAGAAAACTTAGGGGGCTGGGGATATGGCCTAGTGGCATATCGTCTTTCAAACATGTCCTTAGGCCTGGGTTATGCCTAAGGGTGCTGAGAACCTGCCTCATAGGAAGATCCCAGACTGGCATGAGACTGGCCTGTCACTTTGGCCAGGGACTAAGAAGCTGTGCAAGCCCCTTGCTAGATTGGCTGCCACTGTGGCCCCTACATCAGCCAGGGTTGGGTCAGGGGAGGTCAGAGCAGCTGGCATGTGACCCCACTGTGATGTCACCCATCCCTGCTGACTTGGGGGTGGGGATCAGGAGTCTGGCCACGCCCCTTTTTGTGCACATCATTCCAGCCGGCCAATGGCATGGGAGCACTCTGGCCACGCCCACACGCTGGTCGCCTAGTGCCACTTTGGATTCCATTCTTCTGGCTCACACCTGGGCTGGAGGTAGACGAGGCAGAAGCGGCTCCCAGTGCTTGTTTGGAACCACGATCGTTGAGTTATTGGTGGACATCCCTAGTGTGGCCCCACACCCACACCTTCCCCTTCCCAGCCCCTCATTGACTGAACCCAAATCCCTGATCAGTGGCTAGAGCCAACACAGCTAGGTGAACACCTGCAGAGGAGCTGCCCAGCGGGGGCCCATCCCGGGAGCCACAGAGATGAAGAACCCCAAGACCACCCAGGGGGAATGCGAGTCCCCAGAGGAGCCAGCCCAAGACTGCCGTGACCCTGAGCCGCCACCTGCTCTGCAGAATGGCCTCGGGCCCCCCGAGCAGACCGATGTCCGCGCCGCCCTGGCCCGCATGCTGCAGGCCGCCTCCCACATCCGCACACAGCTTCTGGATCTTTCCAGCCTGGTGCACACGGCCCAGCACAGAGCCGGCCAGCTGGGGAGCACCCTGCGTGATCTCCACAGAGGGAGCACAGACCTGCAGATGAAAATCCAAAAGCTGCAGGGCAGCCGGCCTGCCCCGGTCCAGAGCGAGGAGGTGGCGGCGCTGCGGGCGCCTGTGCCCCCGGCCGGGGAGCGCCCCGAGTGCCAGGCCGGGGAGCACCGTGAATGCCAGGCTGGGGAGCTGGCAGCCGCCCGGACACCTGCTGCCCAACCCAGCCCCGACCGCGCGCGCCCTGTGGTCATTGATGTGGAGGAGGCACAGCCCTGTGTGGCGGAGGTGAGCAGCCCTAGCTGCGTGGTGCCCGCGCCCAGGCCTCGCGGGGTCTGGACTCTCAGGAGCTTCACTGACCATATTCTGCAGCTGCCCAAGATCCTGAAGCACGTGGCAGACGCGGTCATGGATGACAATTTCGCCCTCCCCTGCCAGGCCAATGATGAGCTGGTGGAGGTCGTGGTGCTTCCCTAAAGCTCTGAGGGCAACCTGGAGAGGCGGGGCAGGGCTCTGCCCCACACTACCTCCTGTCACCCCAATCCCCTGCCGCCCTGTCTCCAACAAGGCCAGGGCAGCGTGGCACAGCAGTGCCCTGGGCTTCCCGCCTCTCCCAGGCACATGGGGCGAGTCCACCGGGCGCCACACTAGGCCTCATCACTGAAGGAACTGACTGCAGGCCTCACGAGGTCCAGACTGCAGGCACACGGTCCAAACCCCGGGGCCATCGGCAGACAGCTCTGGGAGGGCGGGGGCAAGGAGGGAAAGAACTCCAGGGCAGCCTGTGCAAAACACAAAACTCTATAGATATCAATCTGGGGTGCAAGGGAATAGGTGTGTATTAGTCTCTCAGAATGAGTGGAGTTACTTTATAGGTTCCTAATAGTTTTGTGCTTTCTAAGTTATTCATGGAGTTTATACATTCGTGTTCATCATATCTCCAAAACAATACTCTTATGTGGTTGTACTCATGGTATTTGGTTCACTAAGCTATGTGACAGTGTATTCACGGTTCGCCTTTGTCAAAGGGCATTGACCTCTGCAGCAGCCTTCGTGACATTGACTTCCTATGTTATGTTCAGAGGTCACGGCGGGGACATTGACAGAGCAGCAGAATAAAACAAGAAAGAAGATTCTGGCTGAAGGTCTGAGGGGAAAGCTAGTGCTAAGGACCATGACAAAGCCAAGTTTCCTCACCATGGAACTTGGGGAAGGTGCAAAAGTTCGATGCTCCCTATATTAATGTATTCTACAATAGGTTTCTATTCTATTGTGATTATTCATTACTTTTACGATAGGGTTGTATACTCAGGAGTCTGCACTGTTCACGATTCCGTGAACTGCGTATGGCAATACTGAACTCTTTAATGGTACAAAATACCTAACAGGAAAATTGACATTAGAAAGCAGAATACAAGTGTAATGCAAATGAAAATGTTATATAAGGTGAACAATTTGAAAAAAATGGAATGGAGATATGCTGTCACTGAAAACCACATCCAAGACTGTACTTATTGCAATAGAATGCCACATACAAATACAGATATAATATCTACAGAAAGAAAATACATGTATAATTTTATATTGGAACATGTAGATATTGCATTTTTTTGTTGAATAAAATATAATATTCCAAATTCAGTCCTGGTTCCTTTTAGCTTAGTAGAAGAAGCCATTGCAACATTTGGAATTCTGCATATGGCCTCTGGTGGTGACCCATGCTGTCTGGACAGAACCGGTGCACACTGCCAGTCCAGGACACAACACTGATGACAGGAAAGGAAAAAGAGGGCCAGTTCCCCACGAGGGCATTCTCAGCACCAGGCCTCACTCTGGAGCCTCTTCCTGTGGGATCCATGGCTGGAAAGGCCCTTGAGAGCCTTGAAGGCTGCAGGAACTCTCCTTCTTGTGACCTTTTTCATTCAAGGCTAGTGCTCTATTGCTTGAGCCACACCTCCATTCCCTGCTTTTTTCTCACTAATTGAAATAAGTGCCTTGAGGATTTGTCTGCCTGGGATGGCTTGGAATCATGTTGCTCACATCTCAGCCTCCTGTGCATCTAAGAGGCAGGAGCCACTGAGGCTTGCTCACCTCATGGTTATTAAGAATGACTATAATCTCTTTAGCACTGGCATCCTCAGGGGCAACAACTTTCATATCAGTCCTTTTCTACAAGTTTTCCTGATCTCAGTAAGGGAAAAAGAGGTACTGTGAGGTAAAAATGGATAAATGTGGCCAGGGACACGACCTGTGGCAGATACAAGGCTGTCATGGGGCTTCTTCACATAATTCCATGGGCAAAGGCAGCTTCTTTCCACAATGCCCTGGGTGTCCATTCAACTTACAAAATGAGCAAGGGAGGTACATATATGAGTTCAAGACTGCACGGCACACATGTGCACCCGTGCCCAGATACACACACACATATATACACACAAAACAGATGGACAGGTAGAGATGCTTGGAGAACATTTAGATCATCCTTTTGTCTAACAGAATCTCATCTAAAATAACCCCAAGCCCATGATGCTTAGCCTTGAAGATACGATATGGACAGCTTCTTCCCTTGAAATATTCTGATTCTAGGCAGTCCTTTCTCAGCATCAGTGACCAAGAACACAAAGTACTTGGGTTTGATTACATGTTCTAGTCACCATGGGAAAGTTGTTGAAAGCTTTTGTGACTTGGTTTCCTTCCAAAAGGTGAATAATGAGCCTGCAATCCTAGGTAGTCAGGTGGCTGAGATCTGAGGATCCCAATTTGAAGCCAGCCATTGCAGACTAATTGAAGATTGTTAACTCCAGTTAGCCATGAAAAAGCTGGAAGTAGGGGTGTGGCTCAAGTGGTAAAGTGCCATCCTTGGGTAAGTCAAGGGGCAGTGCTTAGACCTTGAGTTCACGCTCTAGTACCAGCATGTGTGCATACGCAAACGTACACAAATAATGCAACCAGCCTCCATAAAACATCAGTAGGAATGAGGAAAAAGCCAGAGGAGGATACAGGGGGTGGCACCTGTCCACCTGTGGGATTTTGGATGTGGACCTGGGCTGAGGTTGCCCCGAGAGCCTGGAGGGGTGGGGTGAGGCAGATCTTGGGTGCCCTCATGGGGGTGGCTGAAGGGGCTGACCAGGCAGCAGGGAGCCAAGCAGCTGAGTATGTGGTGCTAGATAGGCAAAGAGCAGGCCAGAAGGGACAGGACTACCACTACATAACTCAGACTGACTGTGAACTTGAGTGGTCCTGCCTCAGGCTCCTTAGTGCCTGCTAGTGCCTACCATGAGCTTTCTTTTCAACACAAGGCTCAGCACTGTCCCTCTCAGCACAGCCCACACGACCTCTGAGGAAGGATGCTGTGTGCTCACAGCCCCATTCCCTTTCCTGGATCTGCCACCGGGACCCCAGATTTTGCAGGAGTCCAAATTCCACAGGATAACAGACACAGAGCCTGGATATTCACTAGAGTGAACCGAAGGCTGACTTGGAAGTTTGGAGGAGGAGATAAAAACCTATTTTTTCAAGAGAAGACAGGAGCTATGAAGACAAGGAAATGGATCCAGCATGTACCACATCAGATTCCTGAGCCAGAATGTGTCCAGTATTGTTGCACAATGCCAGTGTTATAAACTGTGTGAAAGGCCTCAAAACCAAGAATTTGTCTTGAGTCTCAGAAGAAAACTGTGGACTTAAACTTTGGAGCAATGCCGCAAGTGTAACACTGTGGAGACTCTTGAAATGAACAATGCATTCTGCACTGAGGTGAAGATGAGCCTTTGGTGGGGACAAGGACCAAATGAGATGTTTAGGCCTCCAGGAGGATTGATTATACTCACCACCTAGAGGCACAAGATCTGCAAACAAACATTTCACCAGCTCCTGAGCAGTGTGTGCAGGACTCCCACCACCAAACCAGTGTGGCAGTGCTGGCACCAGGCATATACCTAAACTGAGTCCACAGTGATGCCAGCCAAACACCATGTGGCACCTGCTGAAAATGCTGCTGTAGCTTGGCCAGCACTGAGAGTCCCTCACAGAAAGAGGGAGCTCTGCTAGATTCAAAGCATCAAGAAGACAATGCCTCCTTGGTATGTTCCCTGCCACACTTCCAAGAGCTCCCATGCAAGAAGCGAAGCCCTGGACCGCCATGCTGGAAATAACAGCAGGAACGCAGTGCAGCTGCATGCAGATTGCAAAGGAGTTCAACTCGTCCACCGTGAGCTACAAACATGCTGAATGCATTGTTCAGAGGGTCTTTACAACCCTATGTTTGGGAGTTGCTTTTTATACAGCAGTAGATATGCAGAGCATAATTACGTGTATCACCAGAGCCAAGAAACATGGGTACACCGAGGTGCATGATGTCCTCCAACACCAGGGGCCTGAAAGGCCAAAGGCCCCCATCTGGGAGGACTTGAGGACATGTGGCTCACATGAGTGTTCCAAGTAACAAGGACTCAAATGAAATTCAACTTGTCTTTCTCCAAGCCACACATAAGAGGAAATCCAGTGTTTGGTTCTCCATCAGGGCACATCAATCGGGTCACAGTGATCCTCTTTGACAACTTAAGTTTTGGCATTAGCTTTTACCTTGTTTTAAAAAAATAACTAGCTATGCTGGTTACATATACACATGTATTTAAAATACACATATATATTTGATTATATAATATATAAATATATATTTAGATATATATTTCAAATGATTAACCCTTATAAAAAAAAAGCTCTGATCACTAAAAGAATTACAAAGTAAGCTGTACCATGGTGGCTCATGCCTGAGGATCAAGGTTCAAAGCCAACCCAGGCAGGAAAGTCCATGAGGCTCTTATCGCCAATAAACTGACTCAGAAAATGCTGGAAGTGGTGTTGTGGCTCAAGTAATAGATTACTAGCCTTGGGTAAAAGAAACTCAGTGACAGTGCACAGGCCCTGAGTTCAAGCCCCAGGACTGACAAGAGAATAAAGAAAGAGATAGAGAAAGAGAGAGATGAAGGAAGGAAGGAAGGAAGGAAGGAAGGAAGGAAGGAAGGAAGGAAGGAAGAAAGAAAGGAAGGAAGGAAGGAAGGAAGGAAGGAAGGAAGGATTCCAAGTTTAAATCAGTCCTGAATAATGGCACTCAGTTAGGTAACAAAGTAGTACAATTCTTATACATAGTCTGTGCTTCTATGGAGAACCCCATCATCTGGAGAGCTCTACTCCTGTCTTCTTTCCACAGAAACGCCCTCCAGGTCCTTATGTTGAATGGATGCATTCTGGTCTGGTTGGTTCTCAAAATTATTTGATGCAGGATGACTGTCAAAATATTTAACAACTGTGATGGGCCACAAACTATTAGACTGCAGAGACTCATACGTGGCTAGAAAGTGTGGGCTGTGCTGGTGAAATGCCAGCACGGGTTTTGATGCCACACCGCCCCCTAAGGAACTTTGTAATTTCCTCCTCTACTGTCAAGAGTCTCAGAATCAACTCATATCTCTTAAGTTATTTCACTCAGTCTTTTTTTAAATTAAATTTTGTTGACAAGGTGTTGTGCAAAAGGGGTACAGTTACATAATAGGGCAGTGAGTACATATCTTGTGATATCTTACACCCTCGTTTTTCTCTCCCTTCCCTAGATTAGGTAGGCATATATACAATAACCAGTGTACCAAAATCATATACAGTAGCCATGTAGCATACGCCAAAGGAAATTCACCTAGAACTTTAAATAAATATGTCAACAATAGAGTTTGCTTATCCTTGTCTTATATGATCATATGTACATAGCTGTTGAGCTATTGTGAATAGGCTGATAGGTCTATTTTAGACCTTTTTATGTTTAGTAGTTGTTTGGTTTTAGATACATAATATAAGGTCACTGACCCAAACCTGTGGAAATACCATTTGACAAGAACTGTTTTGTTTTGCACACCTGGTCTCTACTGTACCCCCCCCCCCCCAACAGTCATATATCAAGGAGATCATGCCCCTTTGTTCTCTTTGTTCTCTGTGTTCTAGGCTTGTCTTGCTCAACATTATTTGTTCACATTCTGACCATTTCCCTGCGAATACCAATATTTTATCATTTCTAATTGCTATGTAGTATTCCATTGTGTATAGGTACCACATTTTTTTGATCCATTCATCTGTAGTGGGGCATCTGGGTTGTTTCCATATTTTGGCTGTTGTGAATTGTGCAGCAATAAACATGGATGTTCAGATGTCTTTTTGATATCCTGAGACCTGTTGTTCAGGAATGGTATGGCTGGGTCATAGGGTATGTCTATGCTGAGCTTTTTGAGGAACCTCCATACTGTTCTCCAAAGTGGTTGTACTAATCTGCACTCCCACCAACAGTGGACAAGGGTTCCTCTTTCCTGGCATCCCCTCCAGCATTTTGAGGAACCCTTATACTGTTCTCCAAAGTGGTTGTACTAATTTGCACTCCCACCAACAGTGGAGAAGGGTTCCTCTTTCCTGGCATCCCCTCCAGCATTTGTTGTTGGCTGAGTTCAGAGTATAGGCCTTTCTAACTGGAGTGGGGTGGTATCTCAGGGTTTTTTTTTTTATTTGCATTTCCTTTACTGCCAGGGATGTTAAACATTTCCTCATATGTTTCTTTGCCATTTTTATCTCTTCTCCTGTGAAGTCTCTCTTTAGCTCCCTTGCCCATTTAATAACTGGTTTACTGGATTTGGAGGGGGTTAGTTTTCTGAGTTCTCTGTATATGATGGATATTAGGCCTTTGTCTGTTGCTGTTCAGCCTTTAAAAAAAAAATCCATTTCTAATACTAAGGCTTGAACTTAGGGGCCTGGACACAGTTTGTTACATTTTTTTTTCTCAAGATTGGCTCTGTCATCAGAAAGAAACTTCAATAGCCAAAGTCCAGCAGAAACACAAGCTCACTAAAGACAGGAAAAAAAAGAGGAAAAAACAGCCCAACAAGAAAATGGAAGGAGAAAAAACACCATTATCCTTGATCTCTTTAAATATAAATGGTTTAAACTCCCCGATAAAGAGGAGCAGACTGGCAGAATGGATTCGCAAACAAAAAGTTGACATCTGCTGTCTACAAGAGACCCACCTTACAGCAAGGGACAAAAACAGGCTCAAAATGAAAGGATGGAGCAAGATCTACCAAGCAAATGCACCCACCAAAACGGCAGGTGTAGCCATTCTGATCTCAGACAAGCTGGACTTCTCATTAAAGTCCACTCAAAAAGACAAAGAAGGACACTACATATTAATACAAGGAAAAATCCAGAATCAAGAAATCACGGTGATAAATGTATACTCACCGAACAAAAGAGGCCCTACATATGTCAAGCAAATTCTCACAGAATTACAGAGCAAGATAGACGCAAACACAATCATAGTGGGTGACTTTAATACTCCTCTCTCTCCAAGAGACAGATCCAACACCCAGAGGATTAGTAAGGGAGCTGAGGACCTAAATAACACCATTTCCCAAATGGATCTAACAGACCTATATAGAACTTTTCACCCTACAGAGACCCAATACACCTTCTTTTCAGCAACCCATGGATCATATTCCAAAATAGACCACGTCATAGCCCACACAAAGAACCTCAGCAAATACAAAAGTATTGACATCATCCCATGTATTATATCTGATCACAGTGGATTAAAGATAACCCTCAACAACAAAGGATACCAGAGAGGCTATACACACTCTTGGAGGCTAAACCCCACGCTGCTATCCAACACTTGGGCCACAGACCAAATTAAAGATGAAATCAACGAATTCATAAGCCACAATGACAAAGAAAACACATCACAAAGAAACCTATGGGACACAGCTAAGGCAGTACTGAGGGGCAAGATCATTGCACTCAGCACCCACATTAAAAGAATGGAAGCAGAGTAGGTGAATACCCTCACGATGAAACTAAAACAACTGGAGAAACAAGAAATGACAGAATCTAAAACGACTAGGAGGGGAGAGATCACAAAGATTAAAGAAGAGATAAATCTGATTGAAAACAGAAAGACCATTCAACAAATAAATAAGACTAAAAGCTGGTTCTTTGAGAAAATAAACAAAATTGACAGACCCCTTGCAAGACTTACAAAAAAAAAGAAGAGAAGAGACTCATATACGTAAAATCAGGGACTCCACTGGAAAAATTACAACAAGTACACACGATATTCAAACAATCATAAGGAGCTATTTCCAAAACCTCTACTCAGCAAAAAAACAATAATTTTACAGAAATGGATCAATTCTTACAGAAGTACAAACTGCCCAAACTGAACCAAGAAGAAATAAATCAACTAGATAAACCAATAACTTACGGTGAGATACAGGAGGTAATCAAGAACCTCCCTACTAAGAAAAGCCTAGGCCCAGATGGATTCACCAACGAATTCTACAAAACCTTTAGTGAGGAGCTAATACCAATACTCCTCAAACTCTTCCGTGAAATAGAAACAGAGGGAGAAATCCCAAACTCATTCTATGAAGCTAATATCATACTCATTCCCAAACCAGGCAAGGATCCAACAAAGAAAGAGAACTACAGACCAATATCACTAATGAACACAGACGCAAAGATCCTCAATAAAATATTAGCTAACAGGATCCAGAAACTGATCAAGAAAATCATACATCATGACCAAGTAGGCTTCATCCCTCAGTCACAAGGATGGTTCAACATCCGTAAATCAATCAATGTAATTCACCACATAAACAGATCTAAAATTAAGAATTACATTGTTATCTCAGTCGATGCCCAAAAAGCCTTTGACAAAATACAACATCCATACCTATTAAAAGCTTTGGAGAGAACAGGAATAGATGGAACATTCCTCAAAACAATAAAAGCCATATACAACAGACCAACTGCTAATATCATATTAAATGGAGAGAAACTTAAATCATTCCCCCTAAACTCAGGAACAAGACAAGGATGCCCACTCTCCCCACTTCTATTCAACATAGTGCTGGAATCCCTAGCCATAGCAATAAGGCAAGAGGAGGACATCAAAGGGATCCACATCGGCAAGGAAGAAATCAAGTTATCCCTATTCGCAGACGACATGATCTTATATCTGAAGGACCCAAAAAACTCAGTACCCAAACTCCTACACCTAATAAACCAATTCGGCAAAGTAGCAGGATACAAAATCAATCCACAAAAGTCAGCAGCTTTTCTGTACACCAGCAATAGACAAACAGAAAAGGAAATTATGGAAACAATTCCATTTACAGTAGCCAAAAAAAGAATAAGGTACCTAGGGATCAACTTAACCAAGGACGTGACGGACCTATTCAATGAAAACTACAAAAATCTAATAAGGGAAATCAAAGAAGACACAAGGAGATGGAAAGACCTCCCATGCTCATGGGTAGGCAGAATGAATATAGTGAAAATGGCCATATTGCCCAAATTGTTATACAAATTCAATGCAATACCTATCAAAATCCCAGCCACATTTTTCACTGAAATAGAGAAACCAATCCATAAATTCATATGGAACAGCAAAAAACCTAGAATAGCCAAAGCAACTCTAGGCAAAAAAAAAATAGTGCAGGAGGTATCACAATACCAGACTTCAAGCTCTACTACAAGGCCATCATAACAAAAACAGCATGGTATTGGTATAAAAACAGATCGGAAGACCAGTGGATTAGAATTGAAGACCCAGAAATAAAACCGCACTCTTACAGCCAACTGATATTCGACAAAGGAGCTAAAGACATACAATGGAATAAACATAACCTCTTCAACTACTGGTGCTGGGAAAACTGGGCAGCCATATGCAGAAAACTCAAAGTAGACCCAAGCCTATCACCATGCACCAAGATCAACTCAAAATGGATCAAGGACCTCAACATCAGACCTGAATCCTTGAAACTACTGAAGGACAGAGTAGGAAAGACACTAGAACTTATAGGCACAGGAAGGAACTTCCTGAATAGAGTCCCAGGGGCACAACAAATAGGGGAAAGACTCGACATATGGGACTACTACAAATTAAAAAGTTTCTGCACAGCTAAGGTCATAGCCACCAAAATAGAACGACAGCCAAAGATATGGGAAAGGATATTTACCAGCACAGCAATAGACAAAGGCCTGATATCGGTCATCTACAGAGAACTCAAAAAACTAAGCCCCTCCAAGCCCAATAAACCTATTAGGAAATGGGCAAAAGAGCTAAAGAGAGACTTCACAAAAGATATAAAAATGGCAAAGAAACACATGAGGAAATGCTCAACATCCCTGCTAGTAAAGGAAATGCAAATAAAAACAACCCTGAGATACCACCTCACCCCAGTTAGAATGGCCTATACTCTGAACTCAGGAAACAAATGCTGGAGGGGCTGTGGGGAAAGAGGAACCCTTCTCCATTGTTGGTGGGAGTGCAAATTAGTACAACCACTTTGGAAAACAGTATGGAGGTTTCTCAAAAAGCTCAATATAGACCTACCCTATGACCCAGCCATACCACTCCTAGGCATCTACCCTAAACAGCAAAACCCAAGATATCAAAAAGGCATCTGTACTTCCATGTTTATCGCGGCACAATTCACAATAGCCAAAATATGGAAACAACCCAGATGCCCCTCCACAGACGAATAGATCCAAAAAATATGGTACTTATACACAATGGAATACTACATAGCGATTAGGAATGGTGAAATATTGTTATTCGCAGGGAAATGGTCAGAACTCGAACAAATAATTTTGAGTGAGACAAGCCTAGAACACAGGAAACAAAGGGGCATGATCTCCCTGATATATGACTGTTAACAAAGGGAGACGGAGAGACAGTAGAGACCAAGTCTGTGAATACTGTATATGTTCTTGATACATTGTATATTGCATATATGTCTACCTGACCTAGACAAGGGATAGAAAAACAGGTCGTAAGATATCACAAGAAATGTACACACTGCCCTATTATGTAACTGCACCCTCTTTGCACAACACCTTGTAAAAAAATTTATGTTCAATTAATAAAAAAATAAAATAAAATAATAAACCCCTATTCCATGAAAAAAAAAAAAAAGATTGGCTCTGTCACTGGAGCCACCACCCCACTTCCAGCTTTTCAATGACTCAGCGGAGATGAGGCTCAGGGACTCTGCAGCACAGGGAGCTTTGAACAATGCTCCACAGAGCTCAGAGGCAAGTAGCTAGGATTACAGGCATAAGCAGCTAGTGCTATGCCATCAATCATTTGTTAGAATTTTTGGTTCTTTTCAGCCAAGTTAAAAGGAAAAAATTCAGAAGATTATAAAGATCTGATTTACAAAAGTTATCACTTCCTCTTAGAGTTGCCAGCCCAGTGATAGTTCATCAACCTCACTGCCCATAGGAACTGATGCCTGCAGAGTCACATGTCAGGGCTTTTGAAAGGTTTGTCTTTGTAACTGAAATGGGTGTGCAGAGGAACTGGGTGTGGCTCCTGAGAGGCGCTCACCCTGACTGTGGCTCTGCACACAGTAGGAACTGCCATCTCTCAGGAAGACATTTAGAATTGCACCATTTGCCTTGGGTTTCTCTGGAATGACAACAGTCACTGAGATGGTGGCATGTGGAGTGGTTGAAAAGCAGTTGCTCCCATGCTGTGAAATCCTGCCTCCAGCAAGGCACCATTAGTGACCAACTTCAGTCTTACACTCGAAGGACTGGAGAGCACCGAAGGACGTTAGGATTAAAGTGCTGACAGCCATCTTTGTGGTGCAGTGAACAGCAGATCAGCAGCTCCAGGACTGTGGACATAGCTCAGTGGGAGGGTGCTTGCAGAACAGGCAGGAGCTGGACTCCAGAGCCACACAAGTGAAAGAAGCAACACTCCACCTGTCCTAAAACTAACAGATGTATCTAGGATTCCTTAAAATGAGGTTTAGTTTCCTCAAAACATTTTGCATCTTTGGTTTTATAAATCTACGTTTACAACACTAGGCCATGCTCTGTGAATATTCTTAAAAAGCTGAAAATATCTCAATCATTACTTCAGGGCCTGGGCTCTGTCCCTGAGCCCTTCTGTTCTACCTCTTGAGCCACAGCACCACTTCTGGCTTTTTCTGTTTATATGGTACCGAGGACTCAAATCCAGGGCTTCATGAATGCTAGGTAAGCCCTCTACCACTGAGCCACATTCCCAGCCCTCATTATTACTTTTTGTGTGTGTGCTTGTCCTGGGACTTGAATTCAGGGCCTAGAAGCTGTCCCTGAGCTCTTTGCTCAAGGCTAGTGCTCTACCACTTTAAGCCATAGCACCACTTCCAGTTTTCTGGTGGTTAATTAAAGATAAGAGTCTCACAGACTTTTCTGCCTGGGCTGGCTTCGAACCATAATCCTTAGATGTCAGCCTCCTGAGTAGGCATGATTACCGGCCTCATAAGCCATGGACACCTGGCTACATTTTTTGTTTTTGTGCTGCTATTGGGGTTTGAATTAAGACCTCCCACTCTTGGTGGTTTTAATAGCTAGCATGCTACCACTGGGCCACTCTTTCACTTCTGGTGTTTTCTGGTTCACTGCAGATAAGAGTACCTTGAATTTGTCTGCTCAGTCTGCCTTTAAATCTCAATCTTCAGATCTCAGCCTCCTGACAAGCTAGGAGGGCAAGTGTGAGCCATCAGTGCCTGGCACATCTGAATAACTTCAAAACTCCTGAACAAATAATTCATGAGTTTAAAATAAGCTGTGAAAACCATCCTCAAAGTTTTTCTATGAAAGGACATATGAAGAAATTGGGACTTAGCCAGGTGCAGGTGGATCACACCTGTAATCCTACTTACTCAAGAGGCTGAGATCTGAGGATTGCTGTTCAAAGCCAGCCTGGGCAGGAAAGTTCTCATGAGACTCTTATCTCCAATTAACAACCAGAAAACTGGTAGTGGCGCTATGGCTCAGGTGGTAGAGTGCTAGCCTTGAACTGAAGTGCTCAGGGATAGGGCCCAGGTCCTGAGTGCAAGCCCCACAACCAACAACAACAAAAAGAGGTAAATTATGTTAAGCACCCACCAGTGGCTCACGCCTGTAATCTTAGCTATTTAGGAGGCTGGGATCTGAGGATCATGCCTCAAAGCCAGCCCAGGTAGGAAAGTGTGTGAGACTCTTATCTCTAAGTAACCACCAGAAAACTGGAAGTAAAACTGTGCTTCAAAGTGGCAGAGGGCTAGCCTTAAGCTGAAGAGCTCAGGGACAGTGCCCAGGCCCAGAGTCCAAGCCCCACCACCAAAATAAATAAATAAATAAAAGAAATAAAAAAAGAAATTGGGACTTACAGGGACTTTGATGACAAGAACTAGACTTCGATTTGGGGTTGAAGGACATCAAACAGAAGTGGAGGAGGAAAATCAGGCCTAAAAGCCACAGAGAAAAAAAGCTTAAAAATACAGCTTAAAGTAACACAAATAAGAAAAAACCACATCTGTACCTTAGATGTTCAGCCAGGCAGAAGAATTTCTAGCTTGACCTTTGAGATCTTCCTCTAGCCACTCAGAAGGCTGGAATCAGAAGGCTCTTGGTTTGAAGTCTGGTAGAAAAGTCCCTGAGACTCTTATGTCCAGTTAGCCAGCAAAAAACAAGGCTAAAGGTGTGACTCAAAATGTAGAGCCAGAGTGAAAGACCAGAGTAACTCCATATTATACTAAGACCTCATTCTGTACCTGACTGATCTTACTGTAAGTCCTACCCCTACCCCTCGCTTCCCAGTAAAGACCATATCTAATTGTGAGTGTGATTTCCAGTATCTAATCAAAACCCTACAGCTGTGCACGTATCCCCCTTGCTACACCTCTATGGCTTAACCAATCAATTTTAAATGCGTTGGTCCCTTGATCTGACCAATGACCCTTTCCAGATTCCTTCCCGCCACCAAATACGCCAAACATGCTTTAGAATTATTTTATAATTTTCCCGAGGTGTGTGCTGATTTGTTAAAAGATGCTATGATGTATGCTAAGTCCCTGCCTTCCCCAAAGAATGTATAAAACAGCTGGAAGCCCTAGCTAGGCTCAGGGCCTCTTAGTGTCACCAGCGTGCTGAGTGCATGGAGGACCGAGCTAGCCCGAAATAAACGCCCTTTTTGTTGCTTGCATTGGTCTTGGTCTCTGGTGGTCTCTCGGGGGATCCGAACTCGAGCTTTTCAAAATGTACAGCACCACCTGTGGGCTTAAAGTGGAATCAAAGGCACCGAGTCTAACCCCCTCCAACCAAAAAACAAGTTATTAGCACACCATTCATTAACCAAGCAAAGGATGCTTCTGAGCACAGGATTGTGGGAGATTACACATGCATAAATCCAGGAAGCCAGTCCCATACCCCCATTTCCAAAGGGCTCTCCATCTCTGTCCTCTGCGAAGGGCAGAGGACGTTGACTCAGTGATCAGCCGGGCTCTCCACCTTTACTCGGATAAGGACAAGTTACACTTGCCATTCTGTGGTGTAAGGATCAAATTAAAAGATGACAAGATTGGGGTTGGGAATGTGGCTTAGTGTGTACTTGCCTAGTATGCATGAATCCCTGGGTTCCATTCCTCAGCACCACATATACAGAAAAAGCCAGAAGTGGCACTGTGGCTCAAGAGGTAGAGTGCTAGTCTTGAGCAAAAGGAAGCTCAGGGATAGTGTTCAGACCCCGAGTCCAAGCCCCAGGACCGGCAAAAAAAAAAAAAAAAAAAAAAAAAAGTACACTTCATAATTTGAAAAATAGCATGTGATTTATTTTTTCATCAGAACCATTTCAAGTACAGAAACAATTTCATTAGCTGCATTACAGTGAGGAAGAAAAATATCTGATCTAAAAAAGCAGTGCTTACTTTGAATATTTAAGGAAGTGTTGGTGTGGGCAGACTGAAAAGCATGAAAAACAGAAAAGGGATGCCCCGGTGGAGAAGACCCCCCGCCCCCCACCCCAAGGCAACATAGAACATTTCCTGAAGCCAAGTAACCCTTTCCCTTCAACTTTTAGAATGTAATTGCCACTTTAATGATCAAAACAGATGCACACTCAGACCTTTAGCAGCATGTTAAGTAAGGCATAATCAGCTCCAAAGGTGGGGTTCAGTTTTTCTCATTACTTTTCTTTTATGCTGATACTAGGGCTTGAACTCGGGACCTCACATTCTCTCAAGGCTGGCACTTTGAGTCATAGACTCACTTCCAACTTTTGGTTAATTAAATATGAGTCACATACTTTTCTGCCCAGGCTGGCTTCGAATCTCAATTCTCATATCACAGCCTCCTGAGTAGCTAGGATTACAGTCATGAGTCACTAGTGCACATCTTTCATGAATATTTTTAGCATAAGTTTTGGCATAAGTTTGTATCCAGGTCCTCAAATGTTGTTTAAGCAAGGACTCCCTATTTTGTGATTGGGCAACTGAGGTTTACTTTATAATAAACACTGCAACACATTTTTTTTCAGGGGCCTTTGGAATATAAAAGCCAAATTTCACAAGAGGAAAACACTTGAAGATGTTGGGTACATTTATGGTATGCAACACTGAAACACTATCAAACATAGAAGGTCACAGAGGCAATATATACAATATTGGATTAACAGATGCATGCTAATTCAAATTCTGTCATCATTGCATTTAAAACAGCCCCTCCTCATCTCTTTACAAAGCAGTTGTCTCATTCATTTCTTCTATTTACCTTGTCCCCAAAATGGCACAGAGAGGAAATAACTTCCTGCTATCACACACAAAACACAGTGTCTTTCCCTGCCCTGGCCTGCACAGGTGAGAGATTTTTGGTCTTCAGGCAACTTCATCTGTAGATTACCTGGGTCAGCACCAGGAACAGAATCCCCTGCAGCACTTCGGAGTGTGTGTGTGTGTGTGTGTGTGTGTGTGTGTGTGTGTGTCACACACAAAACACAGTGTCTTTCCCTGCCCTGGCCTGCACAGGTGAGAGATTTTTGGTCTTCAGGCAACTGCATCTGTAGATTACCTGGGTCAGCACCAGGAACAGCATCCCCTGCAGCACTTCGGAGTGTGTGTGTGTGTGTGTGTGTGTGTGTGTGTGTGTGTGTGTGTGTGTGTGTACGTACTGGGGCTTGAACTCAGGGCTTCATGGTCTCCCTTAGCTTTATTGCTCAAGTCTGGTGCTCTACTACTTGAGCCACGGCTCCACTTCTTTTTGGTTTTTTGGTTGTTAACTGGAGATAAACGTCTCACAGGCTTTCCTGATCAGGTTGGATTCAGTTTCCTGAGTGGGTAGGATTACAGACATGAGTCACCAGCAACTACCTTTACTTTTGCTTTTTATAATGATGACAAGTTTGAACCAGGTATTCAAATGTCTTCTAATCTGACCCCTAACTCCATTAACTATATCTGGTAAATTATCAATACAATTATTCTGAAGGATACTTAACGCTTAAATTTGTCATTTAGATTTATATTTTTGATGATTTGTTTTGGAAGCTGCTATGAAAACCTATGTACAGAGAAGAAAATGATCATGTATATATATTTATATATATTAAATATTTTATAAGTTATGAAATAAATAACTCTAAAAATAAATGTCAAATTGCAAGTTCATCTTTACCTTATATTCCAAATATAAATATATATATTTTCAAAATTATGAGTTTACATATTTTTCCCACTGTTTTGGGAATATTCTCCATGAAATCTCCAAAGTTACCAATGCAGACAGATTCTGCATTTCAGTCACTCATGTTGTAATCATGGAATTCTCAGGCCCGACAAGAGAAATAGAGATCTTTCCATCTATTTAGAGTCTATGAAGCTTTCTGTATGTACTGTAAAGATTCCTCACTGGTTAAATATACTTCTCAAAAATAATCTCATGATGTCTTGATAGTAAGATAATAAAGTAGAAGATCTCTCTCAGTTAACACCTTCAATATTTTATATGTAGAATATTCTATTTTTTCTCTACCAAAATAAGAGTATATTTCAAGTTAGGAACATATATGATTTGAAATGCACTTTTGTAATTTTAGAGTATAACTCCTCCTCTAGTAATGCTTAGAATAAAATTAAAGTAATTTTAAACATTTCCACAAAAGATTAGGAGTAACAAGTACCCTCATTTTCTTGTAGGGATAAAGATATCCATACAGTTTAGAAGGTTCCCTTCTGATATAACTTAAATCAAAGGAAAGTTCATTACTACTCAGAAGGCCTTTAAAGCTCACTGAACAACTGCCCTCTTCTGTGTATATTCTGGAAGGTTCTACAAAGTTCTTAGCTCTTGATCAAGCTCCCTGTGGTGCTCCACTGATCCTATATTTTTTTTGTTTGTTTGTTTGAAGTATCTGACTCCAAATGGAAGAGGTGGTCTGCCTATAGCATTTGGAGCTTGAGTGAGATTTTTGTAAATTTTTGTTTAAATGAAGAATTGAAATTAGATCTCTAGTCAGAAAATCTCACAGGAACATGTCAAGGGAAGTTGGGAGGGAAACCAAACAACATTCTATAAGATGTGTACTTGATGATTTCCTTCCTCCTCAGACCTTGCTGCCCATTCTTTGCCTGTCCTGTCCTTCCTCATGAGAATGCAAATCCTTCAGCTGGGTCAGCAGTGGATGTCCCCAGCCTGCCCTGGTCAGGGCTAGGGGTGAGAGCTGGGTGGTGGGGTACGAGTATGGAGTGGGCCTGCAACCTTTGGCCTCTCCAATCTTCTGCACTGGCCGGGAGAGCGGCACCAGGGGGTTATGTATAATCCTTTCCTCTAACTTCTTGCGATCGTTTCTCTAGGCGATGTAATTTGTGGAGATTTTCCTTCAGCAGTTTGCTGTCTGGAACCAGCTGTAAGGCTCTTTCATAATAAGCTCTTGCAGACACGTAGTGTCCCTGGAAGAAAAGAAGAACAATTCAACTTTGATCCTCAGAACCTGAGAGGAGGGGCGATGGGGACTTGCTCCCTCCCTGTACTTTCACCCCAGCTTAGTGCTTAGGGAGAACCTACTTGTATGAAGTACCAAATCATCTGGAGAACATGCAAGGCCTAGTTGTACCACTAGGGAAACAGCAAAGAAACAGAGCTCAGCACTAGGAATGCAGAGAGGAGGCCAGGAGCTCAGGAATCCAGGGCTGAGCACTGCCTTCTGAAATTGAATAGAGCCAGAGCCAAAAGTGAGAAGGGAAGGGGACTGAGTTCAAGATCAATAATTAGGATCTTCTTAGTGGTAGGAATTAGCCTCATCTTCAATGTAGGCTTTGCATGTACAAAGAGTTGCCGTGGAAATGGCTTCTGACTTACCTACTCCCCAGGTGTGGTAAATGTGCCAGCAGGGTTGGATGCCTAGGAAGCTGGGATCTGAGAATCAAACTTCCAAGTCAGGTGGGACAGATAAATCAGAAAGACTATCTCCAATTAACTGGCAATGAGACAGGAGCAGAGGTGTGGCTCAAATGTAGAGCATCTGCCTTGAGTAAAAATGGCAAATGGGAAGGCAAGTCAACTCTTGGTACCAGCACACCAAAAAAGAATCTGAGATCCTTTAGCAGGCACCAAGTGGTTCCTGTCTACAACTATCTTAACTACTCAGGTGGAGATGTAAGTATCTCAGTCCATAGCCACCACAGGAAGAAAAGCAGTCTGAGGCTCTTATCTCCAACTGACCAGCAAAAAGTGCGAAAAGTGGAGATGTGGCTCAAGTGGTAGAGCACCAGCCTTGAGCAAAAGAAACCAAGAGAATACAAGTCCTGAGATCAAGCATTTGTACAGGTACAAAAAAGGAAAAGAAGAAAGCAGAAGAGAAGACAGCCAGGGCTCCAGGCCATGCAGAGGCCAAAGGCCCTCCTACCTGCATGTGCTGGATGCCTCCCATGTTCATCCAGGCCTGCGCTTGATCCGGATTCAATTCCACAGCTGCCTGGTAGTTCTAAAGAGATCAATATTTCCAGGTTAGGAAAGAAAGCCTGCATTTAAGCCAGTGTGAGTGCAGAAACACCTTCCACACAAGTCAACATCTGTTGCTGTTTTTGTGTGCCTGCACTGGAGCTCAAACTCAGAGCCTTGAGCTCCTGCTTGACCTTTTTGCTCAAGGCACTCCACCACTTTGGTCAGAGCCCCACTTCTGGCTGTTTGGTGCTTAGCTGGAGATAAGGGTCTCATGAAATCTTCTGACTGAGCTAGCTTAGAACCACAATTCTAAGATTTCAGCCTCCTAAGTAGCTAAGATTATAGGCATGAGCCATGGGCTCATGTTTATTTCTGTTTTTTCAAAGCTGATGACTGTCATTATGGACTTAAAAGACATGCAAGCCCCCTGCTGGGAATCAAGTGATTTCTGTACTAACAATGCATTTCCTACAGACCTTGCTCTATCTCTAAGAAAACTGCTCTTTTGGGGATGCTATATAGCACACATGGAGTTGGTAAGAAAATGTCTTTTTCAAAATCATAAAATATGGAAGCAAAAGTAGAGTATGTTATAAAGCAGGTGCTTAGCATGCATGAGGCCATGGGTTCAATCCTCAGCACTGAAAAAAACAGAAATAAATACAGCTTAAAAATAAAGCCCAAATCACGGAATTTGAGTAGTTTATCGCCAGGGTTGATGCCCATCATGTATCATACTAGGGGACGGTTATTTTTCATTTGTCTTGTTTCATTTTCTTTGGCCAGTGCCAGAGTTGAAGCTCATGATCTCTCGTGTTCTTGTCTTGCTTGCCCAGTTGATGCTCTACCACTTCACCCATGCCTCCAGCCTGGCTTTTTGCTGATTACAGAGATGGGGGTCTTCAGATATTTGTGTTCAGGCTGGCTCTGAACTCTGATCTGCCTGATTTCAGCCTCCTGAGTAGCTAGGATTATAGATGTGAGCCACTGATGTCTGGAAATAAGATTTCAATAACAACTGACTTGCTTATTTCCCCACACAATGATCTGACATTTTACTTTCTAGCATAATGTAGTGTAATTTCATAACATCAGCATTTTTTACTGGTGGCTTTATCAGATACCAGGATAAACAATGGCATTTCTGTAATGTTTGTACTGATTTTGTTTTCTTGATTTCGTACCATGCAGAAATCTAATCCCAAACCTGTAGATAGTAAATGTGAAGCTGGGTGCTGGTGGCCTATACCTACAACCCTGGCCGATCAAGAGGCTGAGATACGAGGGTCACAGTTTAAAACCAGCTCAAGTAAACAAATCTGAGAGACTCTTTCTTTACAATACCATGAAGAAGCTGGAAGTGGACCTGTGGCTAAAGTGTTAGAGCACTACCCTTGAGCAAAAGAGTCAAGAAAGAACACAAGGCCCTGAATTCAAGACCTAGCACTGTTATGCCCACAAAAACAGATTCTGAAGTTTGCATTTGAGTCAACAAAGATACTGGCATCACTGTAAGAGTCTCACCTCATATGCTTTGTCAAGAAGGTTCTGCTCTCTCAGCTGGTTTCCTTTGGTGAAGAAGAGTTCAGACAGCACTTTGGGGTCCTTTGGCTTCAGCTGTAGAGCCTGGTCGATTGCACTGAGTGCCTGAAGAGGTAGCATATAGAGATCCGATCAACAGAGTTTGATGGAGAAAGTCTAGCATAGGTGATGAAACTCAACCTGTTCCTTCACAAGTATTAGCTGGGGGAACCACATTCTTCATGCCCTCTGATTTCCTCATACAGCATTAATGTCCCTGACAAAGTCATATTCTCTATCACAGGCCAGTGCCCACTGCCCTCTGGGGCAGATCACCCTCACAGCACCAACAGATCTTGTTTGCTCCTAGGCCCCAAAGCTTCTCTAGGTCCCAAGATTCTTTCTCAAGGCTGGTGCTCAATTGCACGAGCCATGCCTTCAGTCCTGCATTTTGCTAGTTATTTGGAAATAAGTCAGTGGGCTTTTCTTCTCAGGCTTTGGGCCATGATCCTCCTGAGTTGCTAGGGTTGCAGGCATGAGCCACAGGCACTGGCCTGTGGTTTCAAAGTGTAACACAATCTGCCTTGCAGGATTGTGACAGGACTCCATATAGTATCAGCCAAAAGATAAAGCCCATGAATATCAGCCTTTCCAGAGTGATACTCAAGACAAGGACGATAGCAAGACCAAGATGGAGCTAAGCGTATTTCAAGGAGGTGCAAGAGTTAAGAAGCATCTGTGCAAAGCTGCTAAGATTCAACGTATCACCTAATGAAGTCACCTTCCTCAATCTGTGACCACAGGCAGGGGACCCACACATGTACAGAACCCACGCATGCACAGAGCATGACTCATAGGCTGAGGACACACGCATGCACAGAACCACAGGGGACCCACGCATGCACAGGACCCACACATTCACACAGCATGACCCACAGGCAGGGGACACATGCATGCACAGAACCCACGCATTCACACAGCATGAGCCATAGGCAGGGACCCACACATGAATAGAGCACGATCCACAGGCAGGGACCCATGCATGCACAGCATGACCCACAGGCAGGGGATATATGCATGTACAGAACCACAGGGGACCCACACATGCACAGAACCCACGCATTCACACAGCATGAGCCATAGGCAGGGACCCATGCATGCACAGAACATGATCCACAGGCAAGGTGACGGCATGACTCACAACCTGGGGTCCCACACACGTGCACATCTCCTCAGACCCTGCTTGGTCTCTACCTTGTCATGGTGTTCCTGCTTGCTGTAAATGGAGGACAGGAGGCGATAGCATTCCAGGCACCCTGCCTCCTCCACCACCATGTGACTCACAATCTGTTCTGCTTCTTCTGTCTGCTCCATCACGGCCAGAACCTGAGCCTGCAAAACCACGGGGCTTTCATGTCTCAGGGTGCATGCTTTTGCTGGCTTGGTTGCTGAATGATTTCTAGTACTGGGACTCAACTCAGGGCCTCACATTTGCCCCCTTCCTTTTTAGGCTGGTGCTCTACCACTTGAGCCACACTTGCAGCCAGGCTAAAATAGCTGCTTATTTTGGGGGAGTCTCTCAAGGTCTCTTCTGCATAGGCTAGCACTTGGAATCTCAATCCTCTAGATCTCAGCCTTCTGAGTAGGTCCAATTACAGGCACAAGCCTGCATCTTCCTTTGTGTATTATTAAAGCCAGTGACTGGCAGGAATGCGAATGTTAATCCAATGAAATGGCTTTTACCTCTTCAGAAAAAGAGGGTGTGTGTGTGTGGGGGGGGGGTTGTGTGTGTCAAAAAGAGGAGAGAGTGTGTGGGGAGAAAGAGTGTGTGTGGAGAGAGAGAGAGAAAGAGAGAGAGAGAGAGAGAGAGAGAGAGAGAGAGAGAGAGAGAGAGAGAGAGAGATACTGACTTGAAACTGTCCTAGTGTCGTGGGTGTCTGGTGTCTGGGATGGAATCCGGACAGCATGGATGATGTCACTGGTGCCGTCTCTGTAGCTCCTCCCCCTGTGGCGCAGTGCCTGTGTGCATGCGGTGCTGTCCCAAGGGCCCCTGCTTCTCCCTCCCCTCACCAATGCCAGGCGCAGCTCCCTCTGCGAAGGCTGCAACGCTGCCGCTTCCCTGTATATGTGCAGGGCCTCCTCGAGCCGACCAGTGTTGTAATAGAGAGCTCCCAGGGGTGACAGGACCTCAGCTGTGCGTGCCACCTGCAGGGCACTGAGTTTGGGAAGATGGAAAGCATTACTATTTTCTACGAGGCACATTCCCAGAAGCAGACTGAGGAAGGACTTCTAGGCTTTGAGACTCTGTTTCAATTTTTTTTCTTGGTGCTGGTATTGGGAATTGAACTCAGGACCTTGTGCTCTTGCTTGGCTTTTTTACTCAAGACTGGTGCTCTACTAGTTGATCCACACTGCCACTTCCAGCTTTTTGCAGATAAGAGTCTCTAAGACTTTCCTACTTGGGCTGGCAATGAGCCTCAGTGCTCAGATCTCAGCCTCCTGAGTAGCTGGGATGATGGCACGAGCACAAGCAGCTGGCTGCCACTTAGTGTTTTCATGTCAATATCAAGGTTTTATAAGGTTTTAAGTGCCTGGAACATAACACCCTCAGCTGCTGTTCCTGCAGGACTGTCCTACATGCAACTGGCCCATGCTTTTCCTCAGTGGTGGTGAACTTTCTGGAAATCTAAGGCCCACCTAGTCCTGCCTGCACTTCTGAAGTGTAACCAGAGTGTTCTGGTAGAGGACATGGAATTCCTAACACTGTCTAAGCAGCAGGAAGATGGAAGCCACTCCCTAGGACATCATTTACATCACTGTATTGTTCTCTTTGGAAAGACACTGTACAGTTCAAATCCACAAACACTGGCCCTGTTCTGAGAGCCTGTTCTGAGAGCATGTGTATTCCAACTTATCGAAAAGTTAGTGTGTGATCACAAAAGTATCTAGGAAAGCTCAACAGTAAAGGAAAGTGACCATACCGTTTATAGCACTCTTCAGCCAGGCTGTTTTCTCCCAGGGACCTGTAGAGCCTGCCCAGGTTCACCATGGCCACATGATGGGCTGGGCTAAGTCTGATGGCCTCTCGGTAGTGGGCGGCTGCCTTCTCTGGAGACCCTGTCCCCAGGGAAGAGTGAGGACAGGAAAGGCCTTGATCATTGCATGGTTCTCCGCCAGAAGGACAGAATCATAGTAGTCTCACTTCGTTCCAGAGGTGGGGAACCATTTTTTACTGCCAAGAAGAGTGTGTGTGTGTGTGTGTGTGTGTGTGTGTGTGTGTATACTGGATTTGAACTCAGGGCCTGGGTGCTATCTCTTAGCTCAAGGTTGGTGTTCTTCCACTTGGGGCACACATCACATCAGGCTTTATGTTGGCTGCATGGAGCTAAGAATCTATTGGATCTGTCTGCCCAGGCTGGCTTCAAACCTCACTTCTCAGATCTCAGCCTCCTGTGTAGCTAGGATTATAGGCGTGGATCAACAGTGATTGGTTTAAGGATATTTTTTAAAGCACAAATAACAACAAAATCAGTATATTGCAGATACAGATTCTAAAGTGCAAATAACTAGATAGACTTGATATAAATCCTCAGGCAGGAAAATGTAAAGCTCAGAATGAGAGCCAAACTTCTAATCTGTGAAAGGCCCCCACAGAAGCTTGGGAGTGAAACTAGCCAAGTGGCTGAGCTTTAGAACAGTCTGGAGTTCTGCATAGAATGGAGCTCTTGACATCTGCACAACAACCGTCCCAATTATGCCCTTATGCCTTTTGGGAACATGAGACACCAAAAGCCATTATGTCACAGAGGCATCCAGCTGTCATCCACTTCAGGGGGTACAGGTGGCACTGAGGATGTATTGTGAGAGCTTACTCTGTTGTAAAGCTCATTCACCAGCAGGGGGCACTGCACGACAATTTACATACAAAAAACCCCCCCACCATTTTTCTCCATGTACCAGAATATAAACTTACACTCCATAAAACACAAGAGCTTCACCTTCCCTAGAAAAGAAAAATATTTTCAAGCATTTCCTATAGAAAAAATAATTGAAATTGTGTTTTTTGCAGGGGAGCTGGTAAACTAGTCAATAAGAATGTTTATCAGTGTTTCTGGATTAAATGCAAGTACCACTGAATTACTCCCAAGTATTCCTTGTATGCCCTAGGAAAGCATGCTGCCTGTGGTGGTTCAGCTTCGCTGTTTTCAGATCGAGACTTATTTCCTGTGTGGGATGGCCTGAGACTGTGAATGCTTCTACCTTTTCCTCCAGTGCATCTGGAATGGTATCAGCAAACTCTCAAGCCCAGTCTTCTCATTGAGGTGGGGGTCTCACTAACTTTTCCTTCAGGTTGGCCTGAAACCTGATGGGGCTCATAAACCAAGGCTACTTCCTGCCACCTGAGGAGGTTTCCTTAGAGACATAAACATGAGGAATGCAATTTAGAGAAATGAGAGCCCTAAGGCCGCTGGGTGGTTGTCACACTGTGATATCTGCCAGTGAGTGAGTTCACTGGATGGTGGCCAGTCTGCTCGTGGAGAGCATTTATTACACAGTCTTCCCAGGACACCTTCTCTTGAATTTCACTTACCAAAATCGACCAAGAAAACTCCATAGTTGTTGTGTAAATCTGAACTGTCTGGACAGTGTTTAATCCCGGCCTGGTAGATTTCTTCAGCTTCCTTAAATCTTGCCTTTCCAAAGGCGCACAAAGAGAAAGAAATGAGAAAGTTTTACAAAAATCAATACACAGAAAGAAAAGGCCTGCATATCGGGAGCAAGAAAGGAGGGGCACTTACTGAGGATCCTCCCAGCCTACACTGAGCTGCAACGTTATGGGTGCCCTGGATTATGCCTAAATTATGCCTATGTGTTGTTTGAAGGCAATCAAACGAGCAAGACATGCGCATGCTCGGAACTCAGAGGGCAGTGCAGTAGACAGTGGTCAGGGCTACGCTGCACATGCTCACGGAGCACGGTGGCAGTACTGCGCATGCTGAGGGCACGTGCTGCATTTTTGGAAGCTTGTGACTTTCCCACAGATCTTCTTCTATAGACCTGCCACACCTCTTGGGTTTTCGCTTTTCATCGTGTTAATGAGGCTCATTCACCGTTACCTTGCTTTTGGGGAGGAAGGAAGAATTCACAAAATGAAATGCTTAGCAGATCACAATCATTTAATCACAACAGAGAGTAACTCAAGACTGGCTGAGCCTTTCTTAGAAGCCTCTGGGCTGGGCTGTGGGCACATGAGTTAAAAACTGCTTTGGGGGGCTGGGAATGTGGCCTAGTGGTAGAGTGCTTGCCTTGCATGCATGAAGCCCTGAGTTCGATTCCTCAGCACCACATGCACAGAAAAAGCCAGAAGTGGTGCTGTGGCTCAAGTGGTAGAGTGCCTTGAGCAAAAAGCAGCTCAGGGACAGTGCTCAGGTCCTGAGTCCAAGTCCCAGGACTGGCAAAAAAAAAAAAAATGCTTTTGGAATCTCTCTTTGTTCTTTAAACCCATTCTTTAAGATTTTATTTAATTATTTGCTTACTTAAAGTTCTCATTAAAATTTATTATTATTTGACCACACTTGGTCAAAACTAGATACAGCTGGGCACTAGGAGCTCACACCTGTAATCCTCGTTAATTACAAAGCTGATGGTTTGAAGCCAGCCTAAGCAGAAAAGTCCATGAGACTTATTTCCAGTTTATCAGCAAAAAGCTGGAAGTAGAGGTGGGGCTCAAGTGCTGAGTGCTAGTCTAGAGCAAAAAAGCCAAGCAAGAAAGCAAAATTCTTAAGTTCAAGGCCAAATATTGGCACTTCCCCCTCCCCCCAAAAAAACCCTCAGATGCAATAAATCCTAGAATAATGCAGGCTTACTGTACCTACAATTTCTATGTCTGTGTTTAGTTCCCTTTGGGCAGACAATGGACTAGCATCAACTTTTTGAAAAGGCCTGAAAGCAGTGGCTTGAACGGGGGGGGGGGGGGGGGGGGGAGGGGGGCGGGTGCCTCTTTAAGAAGACTGACCATAAAGCAGTGCAAGAAGATACTTGGGGGACAGCAAGTGAACTGGAAGGCAGGGACCCTGGGGATTTGAATAACTGTCTTTGCATAGATAACCCTCTTTTCTACTTTTCTGCTAAACCTGTTTGGAGACAATTTTAAAGTAGAGATGGTGAACGTGATCCAGATAACAGGGAAGGGTTTTGCCTGCCTGTACTCATTTTCTCTCTGTCTCTCTCTCTTCCTCTCTCTCTCTCTCTCTCTCTCTCTCTCTCTCTCTCTCTCTCTCTCTCTCTCTCTCTGTGAGATTTAAACTCTTGCTCAGCTGGCATTCTACCTTCTGAGCCAATTTTTGCTGGTTCTTTTGGATTTGGCTGCCCAGGATGGGCAAACTGGGATTCAGATCTCAGCCTCCTGAGCAGTGAGCACTACAGGCGTGAGCCACCAGTGACCAGCCTCCATGCGTCTCTCTGCGGTGCAGTTGGTCATTGTAGTTGATTGAAATACACGAAGGAGGTTCTCTTAGGCCTTCAGTAGGAAAGAGGAGAGTATTTTAAAAACCCTTTCAGAACTGTAGATTCATCTGATGTCCACTAGAAAATTACTGTGAACTAAAAAAATATGACTGAAAGAGGTAGGTATTTTTCATATGCCAGGGCAAATGTGTGGGGTTTCTTGGACCCCAGGAGACCCCTCCACACTGCACTGCCAACTATGGGCTAGGAGAATGTTCACAGTAGCGTGTGGTTACTACACAAAAGGTGTGGAATGGAGTACAGTCTTCCACTAAACAGAGGAAGGTTGTGCTAGTGTGGACACCATGTTCCTGGGGCTATGGTTCTGAGGCGCCTTCACTCCAGCTCAGGACAGGAAGCAGACTCAGGAGCCACCGCCAGGGACCAGGAAGGCAAGAGCCTGGGAATCATAAAGAGACGAGCTAGGTGTCTGTGGCTCAAGCCTGTAACCTTAGTTACTCTGCAGACTGAGGCCTGGTAGAGCAAAGTTCAAAGCCAGGATGGGCAGAAAAGTCAGAGACTCTATCACAAATCATATGTGTAAATTGGGATTTGACAAGAGTGTCTCCTATTACTCTGATAGTATGAGATGAACACTTATTAATCTTCTATGTTTATAGTTATGGCATCCTAATCCAACTGTAAGATCAATGTATTCAAATACTGTAATTCCTTAGAAAGACAAACTCAAAGCCCAACAAAATAAGCACCAAAGAATGGGTACTTGCAAGGGAGGTGGCAAGGGGAGAGAGGTAGATGAATGAAGAGGAGAAGTGGGGGGAGAATATAGTCAATAATTCAGGCAGGGCACCAGTGGCTCATGACTGTAATCCTAGCCACTCAGGAGGCTGAGATCTTAGGACTGAGGTTTGAAGCCAGCCTAAGCAGGTAAGTCAGTGAGATGCTTTATCTCTAATTAACCACCAGAAAACAGGAAGTGGAGCTGTGGGCTCAAAGTGGTAGAGTGAGCCCGTAATGCAGTGTAATGCAGAGTAATGCAGTGATGAGAGCAGGAAAATGAGGAGACACTGATGTCTGCATCCTCCCCCAGCCGTGTTGCCCTTCTCAAATAAGCACGACTCACCCTATTACATTTTTTCTCTCGGGTTTGAAATTCTACCACTTAAGTCACTCTTCCACTTCCAACATTTGCTGGTCCACTGGAGATAAGAGTCTCTGATCTTCTTTTACCTGGGCTGCTCCAGATCTCAGCCTCCAAAGCAGCTACAATTACAGGTGTGAGCCACCTGTACCTGGCTCCCAGTTGTCTTATGCCATGGGAAATGTTCTCAGAGGAACCCATTCTATAAGCTTGACATTTTTTTTTAAAAAAAATATAATTTTACTGTTATTACTAGAGTGTTGTATAGCGGGGTTACCATTTCAAAAGTCAGGAAATGGGTACATCTTTTTGGACGATGTCACTTCTTCACTTTCCCCTGCCTGTCTTTTTCTAACAGGAATTAAGACAAAGGATCTACAAGATTTTCAGTAATTGGCTCAATGTTAAGTTCAGAGACTTTAGTCTATTAGCAATTTTTCATTTTTTAAAAAATAGCAAACAGTGAATATCATATATTAATCTTGATAGACTTTGTTCCAATTATGTTAAATAATACCCTCCTTTGTCTAGTGACCTATACTACACAGATAACATCAGAGAAGAAAAGGCTTCTAAAGCCTGTCAAGAAGAAAACAATGTTCTCACAGAGAAAAAAAGACCACATCAAGTATACAAACAATTGCTGTGATCCTAGCTACCCAGGAAGATGAGATCTGTAGATGGCGGTTTGAAGCCAGCCTGACCTATTCGGTCCATGATACTCTTATCTACAGCTAAGCACCAAAAAAGCTGAAAGTGGACCTTTGGCTCAAGTGGTAGAATGCTATCCTTGAGCCACAAATCTTGCTGACAGCAACCAGGCCCTGAGTTCAAGCCCCAGGACTGACATACATATTCACAAAAATATGAACAACAAATTTGACGGGGATGTAGGAAAAAAGAATGGTACTGCAATGTTGGTAGGAATACAAACTTAACGCAACCACTATGTGAGGCAATCTGAAGACTCCTCAAAACATGTAACTACCCCATGATTCAGCAGTATACTCTTAACTATTTATTCAAAGATTCTGTCAGGATACACTCGAGACACTTGAACACTCATGTTCAATACTGTACTATTCGCCATAGCCAAGATGCTCTATAATGTATGAGTGTATCAAGTAACTGTTACGTGTGTGTGTATGTAAATGCAATAAAAATTTACTCATCCATCAAAAAGAATAAAATCATGTCATTGGAAGGAAAATGGAAAATGGCTATGAAAAAAGTTTTGTTAAGTGAAGACAGGCTCAGAGAGACAAAGGGCACGTTTTTTCTCTTGTGTTAAAATTAGATACAAATTATAAATATTTGAAACATATAGAAGGCCATGTGCATATAGACACAAACACATGGGGAGGATACCTCTGGTAGAAATTCTCTTAACAACTAACTTATGGTTTAACAAAGTGAATACCAGGAAAGTGAAACGTGGCTTGTCCGAGAAGATGAGGCTCAAAGGGAGGAGGCAGGCAAGTGCTCAATGTACATCTGTGAACATGGAAGCTGGTAACTGGAAAGGTAGATGGGGCTAGGAGAAATGGAGAAGAACAACGGAGGAGGTGGCACAGACCAAGATGTACTCACAAATGAGCATGCTAAAATAAAACCCCTTTGCACAACTAACCAAAGATTATATGATAAAAGTGAAATCACAAAAATAAAAACAAAGCAAAAAGAAATTAGCATCAAATACGAATTTAACAATCATTAGCGATGTGGTGTGAACACGTGTATTTAACAAGGTAACATTTCAAATAGTACTATGTAAAACCAAATTTGAAAAGTTACCTGCTCAGCCAATAGTGAAGCTAGGCTTGAATATGCGTCTGCAAACTCCGGGCCATACTTAATGGAAGCTCTCAGTAGTGCAATAGCTTCTTCTTTTTGCTCCTGTGATCTAAAGATAACAAAGAAGGAAAAGAATATCTTTTATGAACACTTTGTAGAAATCCTCTGATTATATTTAAAATTCTCATTTCTTCTATCAAACATTAGGCAATTCATTCTGGATCTGGTTGCATGTGAATTAAACTACAGCATATGCACATACTCATAATAGATTCTTCCTTTGAGTGAATTCTTATCAGAAAGGAATGTAAAGTGGTAGAAGAATCTACAAATGGATCATTGATTTTTCTATCTTTCATGTTCTGCTCTTCACTTTTTCAAACCTTCACTGAATAATCTGTAAGTTTGTTAAGAAGTACTGGTCCTCTGGGAGCCCACGTGGTGACACTACTTGGGTGGCATGGAGCCACCTGCAATGTTGACAATGACGTGGAGATGCTTTGAGCTTCTCTTTTGAGCACACCAGGGTAGGCAGTTTTGAATGGAGGCCAAGCTACCAATCCAGGGTAAGCCAGGCCAAAATGCTAATGCTGATCTTTCAGTTCTACCAGAAGAAAAAAAAACATATATCATTCATGAAAGTAGGAAACACTGTGACCACCAGCTATCAAAGAATCACAGGCTATTTCATCGCCACATTTTTCTTAAAAACTTGGGCTGGTTTTGATATTGAAAACCTGCAACAGCTTTGTGTGGATTGCCTTGATGGTCCCAAAGACACCAGGGGAGAAGTAAAATGGCCAAGATTTATCAAAGAACAAATAAGCAGAGCCCCTGCTAGACAGGAGGGGTCCCACAGGAGACACCACCTGGGGCAGTGTGCAGGGTTAATAATGTGACTCCAGGAGAGAGCTATGTGACCCTCAAGGTCACTGGATAGCCTTCAGGCCATGGCTGTCTCCAGACTCAATAGAGGCTCAACACAGCCTGCATCTATCTGTGCATTGTTTAGTCCCTCTAACTGGTGCCTGTTTCAACACAGACCTCTGGGGTCCAATCAGTGCGTCAGCCATGTCTTTCAAGGGCAATAGGTCATGAAGAGATGCACAAAGGCCCTGCACGTGTCACTGCTCACTGCCATGGTGATGGGAGTCCAGAGGCTGCACACTGGACTACTCAAAGCTGTGGCGAGCAGTGCAGAACCTGAGGGCGAGGCCTCTTCCCTGATGGCCCAGCCAGGCACTCTTTTTGCCTTCAGTTTTATCTTCTGCATTGAGGTCTTCTCCCACGGTTTTACTTGCTCTTATGGAGGATCAAACGCTAAATGTCTACATTTTCTTGGTGATAGTTCTCCTTCCTGACAGTACTATAGAGAGACACTGGATCATTATTGTGAATTCAATGTCTTTGAACTCAGAAATATATGCTGGGCAGTGCTAATTTTGTTATGACTACAGTTGTACAAGTACTGACCTACTGTCTGTACTACACATGATAATGATGTCTGAAGAGCGCATAGTCTACCGGTCCCCAGCTTAAGAGTTAACAACACAGAGCTGTGTGCCTACACTTTCCCTCCTCATTGATTCAGTAATGACTGTGTATGACACCTCCTCATGAAATGTCACATATGTTATCAACTTCATTCTCACAACAGCTCAGAGAGTAACTGTCACTGTCCTGTTGCTGTGCTCAGTTTTCTAATGCAACATTCAGATTCAGCATAGTCACAACTGAGCTGCATTCACATAATTCATCCTCTCAATATTCCTCCACTGAGTCATGGCTGCTCATTCTACTTGAAGTCTGTCCTACATGAGCTATACCAGAACTGTTAGAGGATTTCTCTACAAGACAAAACTGACTTCTGTGCCAGGTATTGGTGGCTCACACCTGCAATCCCAGATACTAAGGAGGCTGAGATCTGAGGATTGAGGTTGGAGGCCAGCCAGGGAAGACAAATCCGAGAATCTCTTATTTCCAGTTAACTAGAAAAAAGCTGGAAGTGGAGGTATGACTCCAGTAGTACACCTCCAACCTTGAGTGAAATAGCCAAATAAGACCTTGAGGTCCTGAGTTCAAGTCCAAGTACTGAGGGGGGAAAAACCTCTATGTAGAATTCTCCTCTTGTGCAAAGACAGTTGATCTTTTGCTTGGTATGATAAGATACCATAAGGTTATGAGAATTAGAGCCAGAAGGGAAATGTCCAATGATGATTACTCCTCCATTATACCTTAATTAAATCATTCTGTCCTTGCCCCATCTTTCTAAGTCATTCCAAGCCATTCCCTAGCATTAAGGTTTAAAGGAACTCAAGTAAATAAATGAACCCAGGCAAGAGGAGGAGCTTGGGGGGGGGGGCCGGGCTGCCTTGCAAGGCACAGGAGACGCCTGCAAGCGTTTCTACTTGGCAAAGCAGTCAGGCCTGTGTAATTATCCCCTGCTAAAAATATTTATGCATGGAAAGAAAATGATGACATTCCATTCCTTCAAGGGAATGTAAACAAGAACAGGCTTCACAGAGCCTGTTCTCCACGCAGGGTTTCCTGTGTGGCTGCCGTCTGCCTTCGGCAGTGTGGAGGGCGGCCACTGCAGTAAAGGGAGCATTGAGGAAGGGCCCTTCCCTGGCTAACAATGCAAAGGATTTAAACATTACTCAAGTGCAACTAATTAGTAGTCATGAGTTTCATTTCAACCAAGAATATTAAAAAGTTGGAATCTTAGGTAATTAGATGTAGGATCATGCCCTGGGCACACCCAGATACAGCATGATTTCTTTTTCTTTTCTTTTGGCGCCATGCCTGGGGCTTAAACTCAGGGCCTGGGTGCTCTCCCTAAGCTTTTTTTTTTTTCTCTCAAAGCTAGCACTCTACTACCATTTGAGCCACATCTCTACTTCCAGCATTTTTTTTTCTTTTTTGGTGGTTAACCAGAGATAAGAGTCTCGCAGACTTTCCTGCCTGGAATGGTTTCAAACCATGATCCTTAAATATGACTCCTGAGCAGCCAGGATTACAGCATAATTTTTAAAGATTTGTTCATATCCCATTTTAGTAACAACCACCACCAACCATTTTAACCATAAACTCACAGAACTGTTCCTCACACCCTGACTGAGACATTTTGCTATGGACTCTTGACTATCTTGTCTTCAGCTCTCTTCATAAAAAATTTTGTTAGTCTTAATTTTTCCTTTTATTTTTTTCTCTTTCCTTTTTGACACATTGGGTTCTAAGCAAAATCAACAATCATGAATATATATGTGAAGAATCTGCTCCCTGCCTGGCTCTTGTTCTACAAAGGTGCTGCATGGAACAGCCTCAGAGACACATGACACGGCACGAGAGAGGCCAGATGCATGTGGGCTATGAGCAACCAATACAGTAGCCACAGTGGTACCTTTGAAATATGGGTAGTGTGAGATGACTCAGAAGGTAAAACTATGTAATGAACTTGAAATATTTATACTTAGAGGAAAATACAAGCCTGGTGCTCACACCTGTAATGTTACCTACTCAAGATTTGAGGATCTGGATTCTAAGGCCAGCATGAGCAGTTCATGGGACTCTTAGGTCCAATTAACCAGCTTGAAGCTAGAAGTAGAGATGTGATTCTCAAGTGGTAGAGTACCATGTTGAGTGGAAAAGACCAAAGGAAAGCACAAGACCATGAGTTCAAACCCTGACACTCACACACACACACACACACACACACACACACACACACACACGAAGATTACATTCTCCCAATATGTGAAAGCACTGTTATTTGGCGGCGTGTACAAACAGTAGTTGCAGCCTGAAATGTGTTGAAGTTAAAGCTTTGAAGGCTCAAGGCATGTGGTTATGGCTGGCCAGTGCTGCACTCACTTGAGCAGGTTGCCCAGATTGAAGAGAGCCCGGTTATGCTGGGGGTGGAGCTGCAGTGCCCTTTTGTAGTACATCTTGGCCTCCGCCGTATCTTTCGTCAGTGTTCCCAGATTGTTCAGAGCACTTGCATGGCGAGGATACAACCTGGAAGATCGACAGCATTAAGCTATGGTTTCCAAGTCAAGAACAGGCTTCCTTTTTTTCCCCCTCCTGGTCTGCTACACCAAAATCAAACAGCAAATTCTTCCTCTACTTTTTTTTTTCCTGGTCAATTGTGGGGCTTGAACTCAGGGCCTGGGCACTGTCCTTGAGCTCTTCAGCTCAAGGCTAGTGCTCTATCACTTGAGCCACAGTGCCACTTCCAGTTTTCTGATGTTTAATTAGAGATAAGAGTCTCACAGACTTTTGTACCCAGGCTGGTTTTCAAGCTGCAATCCTCAGATCTCAGCTTCCTGAGTAGCTAGGATTACAGGCATGAGCCACTAGGGCCCAATTTCAGAAACAAGGGGTGGGAGATTATTTTTATGACATTCATGACTGAGAGAGGACAGTATTTCCCTATAAGAATAATCTCCCAAGTAGCTCTACCTCCTGACCTCCTTTTTTCTCCCCATTTCCCTTATTGCAATTTGTTTCTACCTTACTTGATATGGTTCTCCATATGAATATTATGAGAACTTAAAACACTTAAAAAAATCTAAAAATGAGATAACATACAATGTGAAAACCAGCTTTCCTAATGTTCAAAAGCAAATGGTAAGCACAATGCAGTACATATAGCAGAAAACCAAATTTAAGCCCCAAAGAAAGAAAGGAATCTATGTCTTCAATTCAGAACTAAAGAAGCTAAATCAGTGTGGCTACATAGTTCAGTTGCTCATAGTTCATTTGCAATGGATACATTTAGCAGTTTCCTGGACATGCTCCATCTGTCTCACCAGGACACGTGTGTGTGTGTGTGTGTGTGTGTGTGTGTGTGTGTGTGTGTGGCGTGAGCCAGTGGTCAGGCTTGAACTTGGAGCATGTTGCTCTGGCTTGGCTTTTGCCACCAATAGTAATGAGACATTTAACCTTCAGTGAATTCACAAATTGTACAATTATAGATTCCATATGAAATAATTTCTGCTTTTTGGTACTCTGCCCAGTTTACTCAAGTGGGATCATACAGAAATTAGTCCTCAATGACAGAAGCAAGAGAAACACAACATATGCAAGAAACTTGGCTAGTTAGATTCTCTGTGTTTTTAATAATTAAATTTTTATTAGCATACATCAAATAATACAAATGGTTTTCATGGTGGTAATTCCATAGACAGGTACAGTGTACTCTAACAAATTAACTCCATCTATTACAGTTCTCTAAACTCCCTCCCCTCTTTTTCAGTATTTGGTGTACTTCTTTATATACTATCTGAGTCTTATTCACTGAAAAAAAATTGTTTCTGGTAGGGACAGGCTTTGTGAAAAATGTCTATAATCCCAGCTATTTTAGAGGGGAAAGTAGGACTGAAATCTGAAGCCAGCAAAAGAAATCCTAAAACAAAGTAAAAAGCAAACCTTCTGAGGGTGTTGTTTAAGCAAGTATAAGGCCTTCCCTGCTTCAATTCCTAGTATAGCCAAAAATACATATAAAATAAATACAGCATCTCTGAGAAACAAAGCATTATGGAAACTACTTAGACTTTATTGAGCTTTAACCTCAGCTAGGCACTGGTGGCTCACGTCTGTAATCCTAGTTACTCTCAGAAGGCTGAGAGCTAAGGATCGTGGTCCAAAGGCAGCAGAAAAGTCCAGGAGACTTTCATCTCTAATTAACCAGCAAAAGGCCAGAAGTAGAGGCATGGCTCAAGTGGAAGAGCACTAGCCTTAAGCAAAAAAGGGAATGGAGGAACAAAGGGTGAACAAATGCAGCAGTGGTACTCACTAGACACTAGGTTGAAAATGAACTCTACAACTTGTGAGTGCAGATGGGAGGGAAAACCTAGGAGAGAAATGTACTCTTTACCTGACTCAGGTAATTATAACCCCTCGGTATATCACCTGTATAATAACAATAAAAAATTACAAAAACAAAAAAGCTAAAGCTAAAGGGAACAAGAGTTCAAGCCCCACTACTGGCACACACAAAAAAAGCTTTAGTCTTCTGTGCATGGTTTTGTATGTTACTTCCATGATATCTGAAATGTACAATCTGTTCAAAAGTAAAAATGCTATTTTTATAGCTTTAGTACCTTACATAACACTTCATTGTTCAAATATAATTGGGTCCTGTGCTACCATTTGCAATTTCCTTTCAGAATCCACACATCCTTAATTTGGCACTCAGATTTTTATTCCACACATAAATTTATTTGAGGTTAATCATGCTAAAACCCTGTGTTTATTTTCTACTTCCTATAGAACAACAACAAAAAATAACATGTAAAGACAATGTGTCTAGGGGAAAAACCAACTATCAATAATAAGCCAAATTTCTCTGGGGTATAATATATAAAAATGAAACTTTTGTTTCAAGGGTTGACAGGATATTTTCAATCATCTCAGTCTTTGACATTTAAAAAAATTCTTGATTCTTTCATGTCACAAAATTCAAATCATTGTGATATTAAACTGTACCCATGTATAACTTACCGATATTGGCTTGTTTCATTTATTTATTTCATTTATGTATTTTTAGTACTGGTACTAAGGCTTGAACTCAGAGCCCGGGTGGTCTTCTTTAGCTTTTTTTTTTTTTTGCCAGTCCTGGGCCTTGGACTCAGGGCCTGAGCACTGTCCCTGGCTTCTTCCCGCTCAAGGCTAGCACTCTGCCACTTGAGCCACAGCGCCGCTTCTGGCCGTTTTCTGTATATGTGGTGCTGGGGAATCGAACCTAGGGCCTCGTGTGTCCGAGGCAGGCACTCTTGCCGCTAGGCTATATCCCCAGCCCCTTCTTTAGCTTTTTTATTCAAAGATGACGCTCTACCACTTGAGCTACAGCTAAACTGCTGGTTAGTTGGAGGTAAGAGTCTCCTAGACTTTCTTTCCCAGGCTGACTTTGAACTGGGTTCAAAGAACTGAATTGGGTTCAGTTCTTAACCGCCTGATAAGCTAGGTATAGGGTGATCTACCAGGGCCCTGAGTACTTATCTTTAAGTAGTTGTACAAAGGGCTTTCAATTCAACATGGAAGTTTATGACTACAATGTGTCAATGACATCCTTTCTACCATTCTCCCCGATCCCAACCCTACCAATCCCCTCAAGTTACCTGGTACCATTTTCACACATGTGCATTGAACATTATGACCATTATGATGGTACCTGCTCACCTTTCCTTTTTCCATTTGTCTCTCCTTATCCCTGTGGCCTCCCCCACCCTGCCCCATCCCTGTGGCCTCCCCCCTTCCCCATCCCTGTGGCCTCTCCCCTTCCCCATCCCTGTGGCCTCCCTATTCCTGTGGCCTTCCCCCTTCCCCATCCCTGTGGCCTCACCCCTCCCAATCCCTGTGACCCCCATATTCCTGTGGCCTCACCCCCGCATCCCCTTCCCCCTGCGTCAAACATGTTTCAGCTTCCTGGTATTCATTTTGTTCAACCGTGAATAAAGTAGTACAATATATTTTGATCAACGTCACCCTTTCAATTGTTCTCCTTCCATTTTGATCTGCTTCTTTGTTGAAATGATCATAAATACCTAGAAAATGTCTTCCTACTTTTTTCTTCTGTATTTTTGGCACTGCACTCCTGATTCATGAAAGATAGCCTTGGGGACAAAATGTCAAAAACAATTTAGAGAAATGTGACAAACACTCCAATGGGTGTGTGTGTGTGTGTGTGTGTGTGTGTGTGTGTGTGTGACCTCCATTCACTTGACCCTCCAAGAGTGATCTCAAAGCTCCCTCCGCCTAGCCAAATGCCAAGGTTCTGAGAGTGAAATCATGTCTTTCGGACATCCTGAGGAAAGGAGTCATTTCTAATGATGGAAGAATTCTCCTGATTTGTGAGATCCGAGGAAGCATTCTTTTTTTTTTTGCCAGTCCTGGGGCTTGGACTCAAGGGCCTGAGCACTGTCCCTGGCTTCTTTTTGCTCAAGGCTAGCACTCTGCCACTTGAGCCACAGTGCCATTTCTGGCCATTTTCTATATATATGGTGCTGGGGAACTGAACCCAGGGCTTCATGTATATGAGGTAAGCACTCTTGCCACTAGGCCATATCCCCAACCCCAGAAACATTCTTTTAAATAGAATGTAAGCCACATTTTTCAGAGACTTGGAGTGACCACGGTGAACTTTGTTGTTTTTTTTTCTTGTGATAGGATGTGTAGCAAACTGCTTTTATACATGTAAATATACCTGAAAAGGAATTAGAAAACAGGAATGGCTGTCCAGCTGTGTGATTTTTGGATCTGTGTCTGTTTTCTCTCTAAAAAGGCTAATCACAGTGCCCTCTGTGAACAGATGGGTTCTGTGTGAGCAGATGACAAGATGCTTGTAAATCACGGTCACCACGCCCAGTACAGAACTCACAGCCCACTCTGGGGACCTGACAGAGTTGGAATCATCCCACGTTGAGTAAGTAGCTCTTACTTACCCTCATGTGAACTTTTGTGTGGGTACGCTGATACTAGGGTTTGAACTCAGGGCCCTTACCTTTTTTTGCTCAATGACAGTGCACTTCAACTTGAGCCAGACTTCTGCTTCTGGCTTTTGGGTGGTTAAAGGTAGGAGTCTCTGTGTTGGGTGGTGGTGGCACTTCTAGCTATTAAGAAGGCTCTTGTCTCCAAGTAAGCATTAAAACACAATAAAGCAAAAAAGCCAAAGTGGGGCTGCGTGGTTCAAGTGGTAGAGCACTAGCCATGAGCAAAAAAGTTCAGAGACAATACCCAGGTCCTGAGTTCAAGGCCCAGGACACACACACACACACACACACACACACACACACACACACACACATCATATAGATTCAACTTTCACAACAAGTTTCACCACAGTCCCCAGGGTGGCTATGTTCATGACAGCAGGCAGGGATAATGGCTAGAACTGATAGCAAATTCCAGGGTCTTTAACCTTTTCTTCCCTGCTGGCTCTTCCTGTAGTGGGGGAATAGGACAGCATATTGTATGGCTGAAGCAGGCGCTGAGCAGCCGCGAGGGAGAGAAGTCTGCCTCAGCAACTTCCACTTACCAAGATTAGATAATTATCAAAATGATGAGTATTTTTGGTATTTACCCTTCTTCCATACCCAGAGTGTGACAGAAGCCAGCTGGGCATCAGTGGCTCACACCTGTAATACTAGCTATATAGGAGGCTGAGACCTGAGGATCATAGTTCAAAGCCATCCAGGCAGGAAAGTCCGTGAGACTCAACTCCAATTAACCAGTAAAAAGCTGGAAGTGGAGTGGTGGCTCTAGTGGTAGAGGGCCAGCTTTGAGTGGAAAAGTCAAGTTAGCACATAAGGCCCTGAGCTGCAGGCCCTAAGTGTACCAAATAAATAAACAAATAAATAAAACACTGACTCAGAAAAAGACAGAGTTGCCACATTTATAGCAGACTGGAACACTGAGCTTCTCTTCTGAGACAGAATTCAAGCATGATGCCACCTCTGGGGACACAATCCAGTCAAGAGAGGCAGGGGGTGACATGTCCCTGGTGTGAGCTTACTTGAGGGCTGTTCTGTAGTGGTAGACCGCGTCCTTGTTCCGACCCTGGTCCTTCAGGAAGTTGGCGTAGTTGTAATGGACCTTGGCATTGTGTGGCAGAGTTTCAACTCCAGACCTAAAACAGATGTGTTATGAAGTTTTTATCTTTTGTTTGTTTCTTGTTGTTGGTAGTGGGGCTTGAACTCAGGGCCTGGGCACTGTCCCTAAGTTTTTTCACTCAAGGCTAGTGCTCTACTACTTTGAGCAACAGCCCCATTCTGGTTTTCTAGAGGTTAATCGGAGATAGAATCTCAAGGGCTTTCCTGCCCAGGCTGGCTTTGAACTGTGATAATCAGATCTCAGCCTTCTGGGTAACTAAGATTATAGGCATGAGCAACCAGTGCCTGGCTTATAAAAAAGTTTTCAAAAAGTACAATAAGGAATATAATTTTCAGATTTGCTCCTGTCCTACTCAGTCTCATGATCCTGTATTTGAAGTTGTCCTTTGCATCCAGACAAAAAAGAGATTTCTAAAATTTATGAATGATCAACTACATGATTTTCTTTTTCTTTTCTTTTCTTTTTTTTGTTGTTGCCAGTACTGGAGCTTGAACTCAGGGCCTGAGCCACTGTCCCTGGCTTCTTTTTGCTCAAGGCTAGCACTCTGTCAACTTGAGCCACAGTGTCACTTCTGTCCTTTTCTATATATGTGGTGCTGAGGAATCAAACCTAGGGCTTCATGTATACAAGGCAAGCACTCTTACCACTAGGCCATATTCCCAACTACATGATTTTCTAAGGGAAATGATGAAGGCAGTACAAAACTGGAAATATACTAATTGAGCATAAACAAAATGTTACAGGGAGGTAGATAGAAGGCTTATTTTTGGTTATTGGTTGTGGAGCTTGAACTCAGGGCCTGGGAAATGTTCCTGAGTCTTTTTGTGCTTAAGGCTAGACTTCTGGTGTTTTTTTTTGCCAGTCCTGGGCCTTGGACTCAGGGCCTGAGCACTGTCCCTGGCTTCTTCCCGCTCAAGGCTAGCACTCTGCCACTTGAGCCACAGCGCCGCTTCTGGCCGTTTTCTGTTTTTTTTTTTTCTTTTTGTTTTGTTTTTCTCAAATTTTTATTATCAAACTGACGTACAGAGAGGTTACAGTATCATACGTTGGGCATTGGATACATTTCTTGTACTGTTTGTTGCCTTGTCCCTCATGCCTCCCTCCCTCCCCCTCTTTCCCTCCTCCCCCCTGGTGTTCAGTTCACTTACACCAAACAGTTTTGCAAGTATTGCTTTTGTAGTTATTTCTCTTTTTTTACCCTGTGTCTCTCGAATTTGGTATTCCCTTTGAATTTCCTACTTCCAATACCAGTAAACACGGTTTCCAATATACTCAGATAAGATTACAGAGATTGTGTAGGTACAAACATAGGAAGGTGATACAAAACATTATCTATAATAGAAACTACACATACACATAGGACGTTGAAAGTGGTTACAACTGTGATATATCACTTGTTTCCATAACATGGAGTTCATTTCAATTAGCATCATCTTATGTGTTTCTAAGGGTATAGCTATTGGGCCTTGTGATGCTCTGCTATGGCTTGCCTAAACCTGTACTAATTATTCCCAATAAGGGAGTCTGGCCGTTTTCTGTATATGTGGTGCTGGGGAATCGAACCTAGGGCCTCGTGTATCCGAGGCAGGCACTCTTGCCGCTAGGCTATATCCCCAGCCCCTAGACTTCTGGTTTTTGAGGAGTTAATTGGAGATAAGAGTCTCATGGTGACTTTTCTACCCAGGCTGGCTTTGAACTATGATCATTACATCTCAGCCTCCTGAGTAGCTAGGATTATAGGTAAGCCAGCTAGGAGGACTTAAAAATATCTGCTAGAGACACACTTGAACCCTGGGCATGCTGTGGTCATCCGCCCTAGGGTTGCTCTCAGGAGCTAGTTATAGACCTGGGAGCACCTCACCCAATGAAGGGGCTGTTAGCAATCCCCCATCTCAGGTCCTCAGCCCCCTCCCACAAAACCAGTTGATCTGGCCAGGCCTAACTGCACTGGCCTCCAGCCCTGGCCATTCTTCCCATTTCAGTTTCCAGAGCTGTTTTACCCCTAGCCCCCAGCTGCATCTGCAGAACACTGTCCATACAACCTGAACTCTACTGCCTTTGCAGAGCACCTTCCGCCTCTAGACCTGAATGTGCAGGATGCCCCTGAGTAGGGAGAGGTGCCCTTCCTCCCTCTCCTGTCAGCCTCGACTGGCAATAAACTCCTTAGCTGTATATGACTATGTCCCTGTGCTCTTCTAGGACGGGTGTTTTCAGAGCCAATCATGCAAAAAGCAGGCCAAGAGACTTTGCTAATTCCAGGTGCTCTGGGGATTCAGAAGGACATGGTGAGAAACCCCCTTGGAAAGGGCTCAGCATCAGATGAACCTTTACTCCCTTCCGTCTCTATGTGAAGAGCAGGCCTTTTATTCCCAGAGACTCAGTAAAACAGCCCCAGTGATCTCTATGTGCCCAATGCAGACAGTAAGGTTACGGTGGATTCCATATATAAGAATGTGCAGCCCAGAGCCACCGTACCTCGGAAAGCTGAGATGGGAGCTGATGTGGGAGACCCTCTGTTCTCTCTGACATTCTGGTTTCCTTCAACACTGGACCTGTGCAACCCACGAGCATCCCTCAAGTCCATGATCACTGTGACTGCCATGTTGAAAGGCATAGACTAGGAGCCTCAAGAGGTCCTTAATCACTCAACAGCAATGGGTAGTAAATGTGGGGTTCTTTGGGGGAAACGATCACATGTGTAGCCCTAGAATGGATGGTGTATGGCAAACGAACAAAAATGACAAGAAATGCAGCCCAGGACACCCACTAGAGGGCTGCATGGCAGACCAAGTTTGATGGTTTGATAAAATTAGCTTGCAAGCATTTCTCTGCAGTGCAGTAAACAGCACACCTGTTCAATATCTATGGAGTGACATATGCCCCATCCCAGAGGATGGAGATATAAATTAGTCCAAGTCTCTCTCTTTGGGGAACTTGCTGAGGTGAGACAGTAAAGGCAGCTAGGCAATTGGGGTGGTCTGCACTATTGGCTCTTAGGTGAATTGTGTGTCAATTAAGTGTGGTAGGGTTATGGTAGTGTCAGGAAAGCTGAGATTTTAAAGATAAAGAAGAGAAGTGAGCTGCACTGGTGGTTCATGCCTGTAATCCTAGAAACACAGAATGCTTGAATTCTAAGGATTATGGTTCAAAGCCAGTCGGGGCAGGAAAGCCCATAAGACTCATCTCCAATTATTCATCAAAAAAGCCTGAAGTAGACCTGTGCTTAATGGCACAGTGCTAGCCTTGAGCAAAAAAGCTTAGGGATCGTGCCCAGGCCCCTGAGTTCGAGCCCTAGGACCAGCACCAAAAGAGAGGGGGCGGGGAACTGAATTAGCTGTTGGGAACAGGAAGTGGACCACCCTAAGCAGTGGCCCTGGAGAAAAGGGAGCAGGGCTTTTCAGGGACTGAAGAAATTCAGATGGCAGGTCACAGAAGGACAAGTGTAGAGAGTGTGGAGGTACCCAAGGGCTTTAGGGCCACTGTAACTTTTGAGTTTTTGCATGTTGAGTGGTTCCAAGTCCAGAAACCAGAATCGTTTGAGCATCTGAAGAGGCAATGGCCGCAATGCAGAAAAAGACTGGAAGGAAGAAAGGCTAGAGGCTCGGACACCTGACAGTGCTATACCACAGAAATGGAGGTATGGCTCTAGTAGCCCAGCACCAGCCTTGAGAGAACAAGGTAAGCAAGATCTCAAGGGCCTGAGTTCAAGCTCCGTGACACAAAAAATAAAAATAAATAAATAGGTAAGATTTTGAAATGAGTATTACTCAAGGTGAATTTATAGACAGGATCTGGGTCAGGGTGAATGTAACAATTGAAAAAAAAATTTCTGGTTGGAGGCATGCTGAGTTGGTAGAGCACTAGCCAATGAACAAAAGCATCAGGTACTAAGTTCAAGTACCCACCTTGGACCTAAAAAAAAAAGAAAACTAAATTTCTATTCATGAAAATTTCAGAGCTTCCTATCAAGAATCCATTAGTGCCTGGTAAAATGGTAGGTTCTGAGATGACTGGCTCACACTGGCACGGTCTGGACAGGGAGTCCTTCCTGTGGGATGAGGATTGAGAGAGGGAATCCTTTCTGTGGGACGAGCAAGCTTCCTGTGCCTCCCATCTGACCCCAGGAATCATCCCAGGCCTGGCCGTGCTGGCCTGCATGAGGTCGGGGTGGAGCTGGGGTGCTGGAGAGGAAATAGTCACAGGCAAGCAGGTGGGTGGGGTAGCTAACACTCCACCACCACAGAGCCATTCCCATGGCTGGTTCTGACCTTTGTGATATTTTTCTTTTGTTTTCCCAGATTTCACTGTACAATGAATAGTTTGTGAACGTAAACAACTAGCCAAAGACAACAATTTCCCTGGGACTGAAACTGGCCAGGTGACCTGGCCTCCTGAGCCAGAGACCCCATCCTTGCCTCCAAGCTCTGTTATGGCCATTTGTTTCTGCAGAAACACTCAGCTTTACAGTGCGTGCTATGCACCAACAATGTCATGCTCATAAACTACATGGCTGGATCAAGGCCTAGCTAATAACTGCAATGAGGATTTTTTAAATCCCCATTCATTCATTCATTCACTTAGTGCTGGTATGGGGCTTTAATGCAGTGCCTGGGCACTGTCCCTGAGCTTTTGTGCTCAAGGCTAGTGCTCTATCACCTGAGCCACAGATCTACTTTCAGCTTTTTGGTTGTTAATTTGGAGATTAAGTCTCACAGACGTTCCTGCTCAGGCTTTGAACCATGATTCTCAGCTCTCAGCTTCCTGAGTAGCCAGGATTATAGAAGTGAGACACCAGTACCTGGCAAAAATCACCCTTTAGTTCAGTACTTTAATATGTGCATTTCATCTTTCTCCTCCACATTTCTTCTTTGCAGAAGACTTAGAAACCAGACAGAAAATAGTTACTTTGAAACTTGGTTCTGGTGGCTTGTGCCTATAGCCCTAGCTATTCAAGAGGCTGAGATCTGAGGAGCAGGGTTTGAAGCCAGCCTGGCTAGGAGACTCTTATCCATAATTAAAGAGCAAAAGCTAGAAGTGGAAGTGTGGTTCAAATTGTAGAGCATCAATCTTGATTGGAAAAAACAAAGTAAGAGAGTGAGACTCTGAGTTCAAGCTCTAGTATTATCTCTCTTTCTCTCTCACATACACACACACACACACACACATACACAACCACTTTCACCAAGAAAACAATTTGTGTGCTGATATTGGCTTGAACTTAGGACACCTCACACTCCTGCTTGGCTTTTTCACACAGGCTCATTTACTTACCACCTGAGCTACACTTCCACTTCTGCCTTTTTGCTGACTAACTGGAAATAAGAATCTCATAGACTTTTCTGTATGGGCTGGCTTTGAACCTTGATCCTCAGCCTCTTGAGTAGCTAGGATTACAGGTATTAGCCACTAGCATTTGGCTCACACACATATTTAAAAATTTTTTTAAAAGATTCAGCCACAAAGTGGGAGAAAAGGAAAATGAGAAGAATTTATGGCCTTTTCTAATCTTGCAGGTTGCTTAGACACACAAGGGTTTTATATTGCCATACATTAGCTACTCAGGAGGCTGAGATCTGAGGATTGCAGTGTGACGCCAACATGGGCAGAAAAGTCCACGAGACTCTCATCTCCAATTAACCACTAAAGGAGCTGTGGCTCAAGTGGTAGGGCACTAGGCTTGAGCTGAAGAGCTCAGGGACAATGCCCAGGCCCAGAGTTCAAGCCCCATGATCAACAACAACAACAACAACAACAACAAAAAGTGGGCTAGGAATGTGGCCTAGGGGTAGAGCCCTTGCCTAGCATGCAGGAAGCCCTGGGTTTGAGTCCTCAGCACTACATAAACAGAAAGTCAGAAGTGGCACTATGACTTAAGTGGTAGAGGGCTAGCCTTGAACAAAAGCAGCTCAGGGACAGTGCCCAGGCCCTGAGTTCAAAAGCCCCAGGACTGGCAAACCCCCCCCCCCCAAAAAAAAAAAAAGAACAACAAACCAATTAACCACTAAAAAGACAGAAATGGAGCTGTGGCTCAAGTGGTAGAGCATAGCCTTGAGGAAAACCGCTTAGGACAGTGTCCAGGCCCTGTGTTCAAGCTTCAGGACACACACACACACACACACACACACACACACACACACACACACACACACAGAAAAAAGAAACCCACCAGCAGGGAGCTAAGCCTTACTTCCCTGAATTATCTCCTTTGGTTTTCTCATAGTGCACCAAGGGAGATTATAAGCAAGAGGGATGTAGACCCTAATGCTATGGATCTAGTAAGCAATTGAACTAAATTCCAATCATGTCAGAATCATTGGTTAAAGCTGCAAAGTGTTTCCACAGGAAACCAGAAACTAGAACTCAATGAAGTGAGTACTGTACAGTCACAGTACTCCCAACATAGCAAGCAAGCTTCCATGGGCCCACAGAGAAGTTTCTGTGTAGTTGTGTGTCACTGGTCTCTTCCTAAGGCCAGAGTGGTGTTTCAAGAGGGACCATGTGGCCCATAAATCCTACAATGATTCCTGTCTGGCTCTCCCAGAAGAGGGTTCGTGCTGGAAGATGGGCTAGCCCCATGGTTCAGGCCCCTGGAGGAGGGCAGGGCAGGGCGGGGCAGCTAAGGTCTATGCCCTCTTCTCCAGGGCTGTGGATCACAGAACAATTTACAAGATTCAATGACCTTGAGCAGCACACAACACAAAATACACATGCTGAGTTTGCTCTCCAGGTACCTAGAAAATGGGTGTTCATCAGGCCAAATTATGTACCTGTGACATTATATACTCTACATGCATCAAATAGAAAGCGCTAGGCAGTTATGAAGCCCAGTCAGAACCAAACAGTTACCTTCTTCCCAGGTTAGGATAGAGAACACAGTCTTCTTAGGAAAGTAGACAAAATATCTATGATTACACATTGCTCTGTGTGTCATTGTAGCTCTACCCCTCTCTTTCTGTATCTGTGTATGTGTGTGTTTATACTGGATATACCTTAGGTGAAAAGATACATTTTAAAAAAGTGAGAAAGTTTTCTCTTCTTTTGGGTTTTGAGCCAGATTTAGAGTCTACCCTTGAAGGTTCAGCTCAGCTTGGACAAACTCAGCCTGTCTCCTGGCTTGGAGGAGCCCTGTGTGTATGGGGAAGCTGGGGGGACAGCTGCACATGGGCCTACAAACGCACAGCCAGGGTGGTGTCTCTAGTGAGAAGAGGCCTTGGCCAGAAGGTCTGCAGCCAGCTCGAGTCCTTAGTCAGGCCTAAGCTGGACTGTAAGTCTTAGGAATGGGTTTACGGGTTTACTGTGGAGGAAGCAGAGGGCCCTGCCAGGAGCCAGGTGAATCTCACCTCTGGAACATTTGCACATAGTTTTCTTCCATAGCTCAGTCAGCGCTTCGTTTTTGTCACTGTGGCTTTTTTGATATTTGACACATAGACACACACACACACACACACACACACACACCATCCTTCCCCTGCTCTTATTTTTGCAGTACTGGAGATGATATTTGAGACACACACACACACACACACACACACACACACACACACACACACACACACCATCCTTCCCCTGCTCTTATTTTTGCAGTACTGGAGATGATATTTGACACACAGACAGACAGACAGACAGACAGACAGACACACACACACACACACACACACACACACACACACACACACCATCCTTCCCCTGCTCTTATTTTTGCAGTACTGGAGATCAAACTCAGGGCTTCCCATATGCTAGGCAAGTGCTCTATCACCTGAACCACAACCCCACAACTTCTGCCTTCCATTTTGTTTTTGAGATAGGGTCTCACTACCTTTATTCACACTGGCCTTGAGGACTGGGAATATGGCTTAATGGCAAGGGTGCTTGCCTTGTATACATGAAGCCCTGGGTTCAATTCCTCAGTACCACATATATAGAAAAGGCCAGAGGTGGTGCTGTGACTCAAGTTGACAGAGTGCTAGCCTTGAAAAAAACAAAACAAAAAAACAACAACAACAGAAAAACATCAAACTGGCCTTGAACTTATGACCCTCCTACCTCCATCTTGCCTTTTAAATGGCTGGGATTACAGGTATACTTGCTACGCTCACCTTTTCTGATCTTTTAATATTCATCTCAGATTAGCAATAGAATGACCTTAGTCACTAGTGTTCTACATCTCATACTACAGAGTATTAAAGTGTGTTCATGTGCTCAACTCACATGTGCCTGACTCCCATGAAAGCTTCTCTCCTATCCTAGAACACAGAGCATGGTAATGACTTGGAAGCTTTATATGTGGTATTTATTGCTGGACAGATACTACTTTGAACATCCTCACAAACAACTGCATCCTTGCAACTCTATCCTGGAGAGACACATTACTGTTCTAATTTTTGAAATGCACAAACTAGGGCAACCTATCCAAACTACACAGCTCTCCAATGGTCACATGAAGTCACAGAGCCCACTCTGTACCACACACCCAAGCCCAGGTACTCCACCTCATGTGTGCCTGGCTGATCTCAACATTATTCCTCATATATGAACATTCCTCACACAAGACATGTGGTCTTGAAGGAAAGATCTGATCAGGATTTAGGTAAAAGGCCAAGTTTTTTTTTTTTAAAGCACTAAAATGTAAGAGAACTTTGGGTTACAGTTGTGGGTTCAAAACCATCTAGCAGTGGGACATGGGAAAATTAATACCCTGCCCCGACCCTCAGGAGGGGTGACGCAGACTCTGTGTTCCTTCAGAGGTTGGTGCTGTAGGCATCTCATGACATGCTATTGGGTAAGGGATGAGCCCTTAACAACATCTCTTGATGGAAGAAAGAGGGAGATGGAGTCTGGGCTTGGAGGAGCTAGGACTTCATGCAGGAGGTAGCCAAGACTTACTGAACTGGATGAATGGGTCAATGGCTGCAGTTAGGGAGTTAAGGCTAGCATATGCCATACAGATGTTTAAATGGAGGAAGGGGTTCCAGGCTTGAGGCTAGGAGATTCTGATTCAGAGAGGGATGAGGAAAGAGACAATTGGGATGGGGCAGCAAGGCAATAGGGGGCCAGAAGGACACAGATGCTGGGAAGCAATGGGAGACACCATGTAGTAGGAGCCTTGAGGAAAAGAAACCATGAAGCAAAGCATGGCAGAGCCAGGAAGCAGCAGAAGAGCCATGAGGTGAAATGAAGAGCCCGCAAGAACCACAAAGCAACAAACCCTGTGGTGTCGGGGCAACAGGAACAGAAAAGACAGCAGGAGTTACAGGAGACAGAGAAGCTACAGAGAATCCATGGATTAATAAAAACGGAAGTCCTGGGCTGGGGATATGGCCTAGTGGCAAGAGCGCTTGCCTCGTATACTTGAAGCCCTGGGTTCGATTCCCCAGCACCACATATACAGAAAATGGCCGGAAGTGGCGCTGTGACTCAAGTGGCAGAGTGCTAGCCTTGAGCAAAAAGAAGCCAGGGACAGTGCTCAGGCCCTGAGTCCAAGGCCCAGGACTGGCAAAAAAAAAACAACCCAAAAAACGGAAGTCCTAAAAGCCATGAGGAGGCCCAGCAGCCACAAGGCAGCAAAATCATGGGCTAGCAATGGAGGGAGCAGAAGAAGCTAGCAGTGGAGTAGGGATAAGTGCACCAGGAAGTAGTGGAGTCCCCATCTGGGGAAGCAGCAGAGGCCTGCAGCTGAGTGCGACAAGATGAGCCAGGCGCCAGATGCGTTTCAGCTTCCCATCCAATAGTGACCCTTTTTCAAGTTTTTGTTCTTTGAGGAGGTTGCCTGTATAACTGCTCTTGTCTCCATCACAAAAAGAAAATAAAAGCACTGAGAGCTTTGATTTGTACAACACAACACTCTATTTGCTTAGCAAAGTTTTCTGAAGGCTGCACAGTTGTTAAGAAATGTTCTGGATAGCCTCCATCCTATGAACCTGAAGCTTCTGCAGGACATCAGTGTGTTTTTAGGTTTTCATGGCCGGTGTCAGCTACATCACCAGCATGGCTGGTGGCTCACGCCTGTAATCCTAACTATTCAGGAGGCTCAGGAGATGAAAAAGTCTTTCATTTTCTCATTCAAAACTAGTGTTCAAAATAAAGCACTTAGATCACTGCTTAACACACTGGAATATTCTATAAGGATGTGTTGCATTTCTCTTCCTCCTAGCTGTGTTCTTGCTTTTGGTACTCTCTTGACTTAACAATGAAATTAGGCTTATAAGTTTCATTTTGTTTATAGCTGACTTCACAGCCTGGCTCTCATTAGCAGGCTGGTTCCACCTGAATTCACATATTCAAAGCCTTCCCAGCAGTCTTATTTTCATACATTCACTTAGAACACAGACTATCGTTTTGAACATCTAAACTTAGCCAAGCCCTGGTGGCTCACATACACAATCGTAGCTACTCAGGAGGCTGAAATCTGAGGATCACAATTCAAAGCCAGCCCCAGCAAGAACTGACCTAAGATTTTTGTCTCCAATTAGCAAAAAAAAGCTAGAATTGGAACTATGGCTCAAACAGTAGAGCACCAGCCTTCAGTGAAAAAGCAAGGAACAGTGCCAAGGTCTGCAGTTCAAGTCCCAGTATCAACACGTGTGTGTGTGCACACACACACACACACACACACACACAAAAGTTTAAACTTTCTGTGTTTTGAGACAAGTCCTAGGGCCTGAACTCAGGGCCTGGACACTGTCCTTTAGATTTTTTGCTCAAGACTAGTGCTCCTTAACAGCTCAACTTCTGGCTCTTTCATAGTTTTCATTGGCAATAAGAGTCTCAGGTACTTTCCTGATAGGACTGGCTTTGAATCAAGAACCTCAGAGCTCAGCCTCTTGAGAGGATTACAAGCATGAGCCACTGGTACAAAGCGCTCAATGCAATTTTATGGGCCAAAACTACTACTAGACCCATGGTTGGGAATCGATTTTATTTATTTGGTTTATTTATTTTTGGTGCCAGTCCTAGGGCTTGAACTCAAGGCCTAGGAGCTTTCCCTGAGCTTCTGTGCTCAAGGCTTGCCCTCTACCACTTGAGCAACAGATCCACTTCTGCAAAGTTGGTTAGCTGGAAATAAGAGTCTCTCAGACTTGCCTGCCCAACTGGCTTTGAAGTGCAACCCTCAGCCTTCTGAGTAGCTAGAATGACAGGCGTGACCCCCCCCCCCCACCCAGTGCCCAGCTTGGTAACCAATTTTTTAAAACCAAGAGCTCGGTGGGAAGAACTATTGCCTGTCTATTCATACCTGAATAGAGATTCTCTGGACAGCCAAATCTCATTCTGCTTCACAGTTTTCCAAGAGAAGAGCAGCAGTAGCAGCACTGTGGACACGGCCAAGGTGGCTCCACTTCGGTTCAGCCATGTGTAGAGTTTGCTCAGTCCATGCACAAACAGAATGCAGTAGCCCATGCTGAAAAGCAGGGTGCAGGCACAGGGTTACGAAGTGGGCTGTGGACTCTCCAACTTGGAATAACTGCATAGCTGTCAAAGAAAGCTCACCCAGGCCACAGAAACAAATGCCATTCTCTTGTCTTGTGCTACATTAACATTTTTGCCAGTTAGTTCTTTGTATTGATTGATTATGTGCTGGTACTGGGGCTTGAACCCAGAGTCTGGTGGTCTTGCTTGGCTTTTTTTACTCACAGGTGGCACTCTATTACTTGAGCCCCAACTCTACTTCTGGCTTTTCAAAGGTTAACTGGAGATTAGAGTCTCTTAGTTTTGTGTGCTTGGACTAGCTTCAAACTATGATTCTCACATTTTGGCCTCTTGAATACCTAGGATTACAAGCATGAGCCACAAGCAGGTGGCTCCTTTGTAATTTTAAAATTAGTTTCCCTTACATGGACAAATGTTTTTGAGGTTTCAAACAGAAAAAAAACAAAAAAAAAAAAACCTCAGGGCTGGGGATATGGCCTAGTGGCAAGAGTGCCTGCCTCATATACATGAGGCCCTGGGTTCGATTCCCCAGCACCACATATACAGAAAATGGCCAGAAGTGGCGCTGTGGCTCAAGTGGCAGAGTGCTAGCCTTGAGCAAAAAGAAGCCAGGGACAGTGATCAGGCCCTGAGTCCAAGCCCCAGGACTGGCTAAAAAGAAAAACCTCAGAGGGCAAAAAGATACTAAACATAGTAAAAAATTCTTACCGGTTTACTTAATATACTTGGCCAGGTACAAATGGCTCATATTTGTAATCCTAGCTACAGGAGGATGAGCTCTAATGATCAAGGTTCAAAGCCAGCCCAGGTAAGAAAGTCCATGAGATTCTTATTTCCAATTGGCCAGCAAAAAGCAAGAAGTGAAGCTGTGGCTCAAGTGGTAGAGTGCCAGCTCCAGTACTGGCACCTAAGAAATATATTTGGACAAAGCTGTTGTTGAAATCACTTGAAGCTAAGCTTCCCCCCCCCCCCCCCAATAAAAATTCAGGTGTGATCATGCAAGCACTGTCTCTGAAGCTTCCAGTGTTGTGGAGAGAAGTCAGACAATTACCTAGGCATATACAGGACTCTCTCAGCCACCACAAATCCCACCCTGAAGAAGAGATTGCTGGCCGGAAGGAATGGGAACGCCAGGAAGAGCAGGCCCACCAGGACCTCCTTATGCTCCAGCCTCTGAAACACAACAGGGAGGACAAAGAACTGTTTAGTCACCAGCAGGTCCCGGCTCTTGTACCCCAGGAAGAGTAACAAGTGGGCACCCATTAGGATGAGGGTAGAGCTGAACATGGAAGGCTCCAGGCTGGAATGGAGGCAGATTAGGTAGAGAAAGAATGCTAAAACAAATCCCCTCTCCTAGTCCTGCCCTGAAAAGCATCCATGAGCCCCACTTCCTCCCCAGTCCTCCCATGGCCACACCTGCTGTGAGTGATTAATGGCCAGCTGTGCTTAGATTCTCCCCAGAAGGAGTTCCAGGCCAGTTCTAACCTTCTGAGCCCTTACCCTGACCTTTGCCCAACAAATTTCTACTAAGGCCTCATGCACATGCATTGCATCTCCTACATACTTTACATTCCAGGACACAAACAGATCCTGTCCCAAATTCTGCAAGTCACAATCCCTCATCTCCTCAAGATCAGCCCACTGGCATGATCACAAACTCCTCTCATACTCAACCTGAGAAAACGGAAAATTTTAACCATGCATTTGTTCTGAAGCCACTTAACATGAGCTGTAATAGAGTGCATGTCCCTTGCTCAGGCTCCCGTGCTCCACACTCTGCGCTGTCTCCCTCCCTTCCTCCCTCTCCCCACCTCGATTAAATTCTGCATTTTTATATTGTGTGTGTGTCTTCATTCAAAATTCTTTGTTGGAGATGTCATTGGTAACTGATCAGCTGTCATATCATGCACCCACACATGCCACCACAAACACACCGTGGGCCCTGACCACAGCCTGACATTGTGTGTGTGCCTCGTGGTAACCCTGCTTCTCACACTGGCTATGTTTATGGAGGACAGGTCTGCCAGGCATCAAGCAGCAGGGTGGAATCAGGCTGGTAGAACAGAGACACAAATCACGTCCTCTAACAGCAAACACCTCCTGAGACCAACAATACACACCACCCAGAGAACCCATCTTGCCACAAAGGACAGGAATGGCAATGGTACAACTCCTGCCAGCAATGTGGGGTTCTTAGCACAAAAACAAGTACTAAAGTATAGCCCAATGTATTCTGGTAATAAAAACCCACTGTAAAAATTCATTCAAGCTGGCCACCAGAGGCTCACATCTACAATCCTAGTTACTCAGGAGGCTGAGAGCTGAGGATTAAGGTTCGAATGAAATCTGGGCAGAAGAATCTGTTGAGACTTTTGTCTCCAATTAACCAGCAAAAAAGCCAGAAGTGGAGCTAGGGCTCAAGTTGATAAAGTGGTAGCCTTGAGAACAAAAGCTTCAGGACAGCACCCAGGCCCTGAGTTCAAGCCCCAGGACTAGCACCAAAAATTAAAAAAACAAAGAAAGAAAGAAAGAAAGAAAACAAAAAAATCATTCAATTGGTAAAGGACTTTCCCTCATATTTGCAAAGGGGTCTTTCTTTTCTTTTCTTTTCTTTTTTTGCCAGTCCTGGGGCTTGGACTCAAGGCCTGAGCACTGTCTTTGGCTTCTTTTTGCTCAAGGCTAACACTCTACCACTTGAGCCACAGTGCCACTTCTGGCTTTTTCTGTTTATGTGGGGCTGAGGTATCGAACCCAGGGCTTCATGCATGCTAGGCAAGCACTCTACCACTAAGCCACACTCCTAGCCTCGCAAAGATTTTTCTTAATCTTTGTATAATTAATTCAATTAACTTGTCAAGAATTAATCATAAAAAATTCATGAAAAGTTTTATTACTGCTAACATGATATACAAATAATTGTTTTTTGTTTGTTTTTTGCCAGTTTTGGGGCTTGAACTCTGGGCCAGGGCACTGTTCCTGAGCTCCTTTTGCTCAGGATAGCACTCTTCAATACTTGAGCCACAGTGCCACTTCTGGCTTTTTCTGTGATTAACTGGAGATAAGAATCTCATGGACTTTCCTGCCTAGGGTGGTTTTGAACCACAATCCTCAGATCTCAGCCTCCTAAGTAGCTAGGATTACAGGCATGAGCAACCGGCCCCTGACTAACAGTAATTTTTTTTTTTTTTAAAGAAAACATAGAGTTTGCACTGGGTAGCTCACACCTCCCATCCCCATCCACAAGTTGTATAGTTTATTTCCAATATAGTGTCTAGTGGGTACCATTTTCTATGTTTTTGTAAAATAGATGCCTTTGAAAACTTCTATTTAAAACAAGCTTTCATGTATTGGATGGTTTTTGTATGTATATGTGTGTGTGCCAGGCCTGGGGCTGGGCACTGTCCCTGAGCCCTTTTGCTCAAGGTTACCACACTGTCCTTTGAGTCACAGTTCTAATTCAGATGGTTAATTGGAGATAACAGACATGGACTTTCCTGCCAAGGCTGGTTTTGAACCACAATCCTTAGATCTTAGCCTCCTGAGTAGCTAGGATTATAGGTATGAGCCACCAGTGCCTGGTTCTTCTCTCTCTTCTTTTTCTTCTTTTTTTTTTTTTAGGCCAAAAAGAACTTTCCATATTATAGTGTTCAATATTTCCTATAATCATAAACATTTTGGGTAGTTTATTCCTTTTAGTAACTGGAAAGAATAGAGAAATGATCTTCTAGGATATAACTAAAATTCCCTAATAGGAATTACAAAGTAGATACTGTTGTTTTTGGTTTGTTTTGGGTTTTTTTTTTTTGTGCCCTTCTTGGGCTTTGAATTTGGGGCCTGGGTACTGTTTCTAAACTTTTGTGCTGGAGTCTAGCATTCTACCACTTGAGTCACAGCTCCATTTCTGGATTTCTTCTGGTTAACTGGAGAGATAGGAGGCTCACAGACTTTCTTGCCCAGACTGACTTTGAAACGTGATCCTCAAGATCTTAGCCTCCCAGGTAGCTAGGATTACAAGTATGAGCTACTGGTGCCTGCCTGGTCAAAGTAAAAGATTTTAATAATCAAAACTATAATCAGCAAAAATGCCCACACCGGGCGCAGCACACCTGTGAGAAGTCACTCTAAAGGCCACAAAGGACCTCAGGTCATCCCCAAGCCACCCTTGGAGATCTTGTTACCATTCACTAAGAGACATATGTAATCCCTAACTTCTCAGACAGTGCACCAGTTTCTGATCCATTGTTGCCAGGCAGGTTTTGGTTTATCAGCTTATCCTGCCACCTGCAAGTTCTACAGGCCAAAATTCCCTGGTAGGCTGCTTTTCTGCTTCCTTACATTCACCTGACTCTTCCTAGATAATTCATCTGTTCTGGGAGTTACCTGCCAATGTACTCACTTTTGTCCACAAGGAATTATCTGTAAGTCTCCGCTTTAATGAATCCCATGTGCAGTTTATTTCAAAGAGCATAAAGTAAGGAGGACGCCAGTCATCCTAGCTACTCAGAAGGCTGAGATCTGAGGATTGCAGTTCAAAGCCACCCTGGACAGAAAAGTCCCTGAGACTCTTACCTCCAATTAACCACCACCACCACCAACAACAACAAAAAAAAGCCAGAGTAGAGTTATGGCTCAAGTGGTATAGCACTAGTCTTGATCAAAAAACAAAGTCCAGAGCCAGGGCCAATGCCAAGGTTCTGAGTTCAAACCCTAGCACCAGTACACACACAAACGAACAGCATGAACCTCCCATCCTGAAAGGCTTTTGAATTGGAACTGTGTATCATCTGAAAGAGATGATACACAGACTGTACCAGGTGGACAGGAAACTGGTCTCATCCTCCAAACACCAACCCAGAAGCTACGAATACTGGCAAGACCAGAACAGGCCTTGTCAAGGCAGAGGAAGAACTGTGGAAAGAGCTCCGCCGTTGGGGGCAGTAATTCTGTGTGATCTCTATACCGAGTTAATTCATTCACCCTGGGCTGCCTGCCAGCCCACTTGAACTTGACTGAAGCCCACTTCACCCTACCTTCTCTCCCTGATGGAACCTTTGGCTGGCAAAAGACCAGGGCTTTGGACTGACACCTTGCTTCATTCTGCCTTTTCTCAGCTATGACCCTTAGCACTTGCCATCTATTACATCTCACTATTAGTTACTTTCATGGCAGCCCCCACCAGGCAATACTAGCATTCCCAAGGACCCACTGTAAATACCTGACTATAAGCAAGGAGTGAGTCTCTAGCTCTAGCTGGAGGCTCTGCAGTTTTGCCCCCCTGAAAACCTATGCTGGTGTTGAACCCTCTGTCTATTCTCCCTTTGAAGCTAATGCTGTGATCTTCCAGGACTCAAGCTGAATGAGCGGCAATGAGGGACCATGGGATGGAGGGAGAACTCAGACACAGCTGGGCTGATGGGAGCCCTCTCCAGGGCACCCTGGGAGGCCCTGTCTTCAAGTGGTCTCAGCATTTCAGTGATTGAGTAAACCTCTCATTTATTCATTCATTCTTTTATTTATTTTTGGTGCTGGTCCTGGGGTTTGAACTCAGGGCCTGGACACTGTCCCTTAGCTTTTCATTCAAGGCTGGTGTTCTACCACTTGAGCCACAGCTCCACTACTGCTTTTTTGCTGGTTAGTTCGAGATAAGAGTCTCACAGACTTTCCTGCTCAGGCTGGCTTCAAATCATGATTCTCATATCTCAGCCTCTCAAGTAGCTAGGATTACAGGTGTGGGCTATAGGGCCTCTCACTTTTAGGGCCACAAAATCTTTAAAACTGTAAAAGATTCACAGAAACAGTCAAGATAAACACTGTTGTGAGAGTTTTACATTTAAAAATCACTCTGGACTAGGGAAGAGGAAGTTTTGAATTGTTGCTGCAATCACAATATCAAACATCAAAGCCCACTTCTTAGGACTTCAACAAGATCTAGGATCTGACCTCAATGAAAGTGAGAAGGAAAATCAGGGCCATGTTGAACTAGGGGGAATTTAGAAAGTAAAGAGCTGTATCTCAGTGGCTCACATCATTGCTTCTTCTTCCTTCTCCCCCGATTCCTCCTCTTTTTCTTCCTTCTTCTTTCTTCTTGGTGCTGGCACTGGGCTTGAACTCAGGACCTCAAGCTCTTGCATTGTGTGTTGCTCAATGCTGGCAGCTCTACCACTTGCGCCACATTCCTACATCTGGCTCTTTTCTTGGTAACTGGAGATAAAAGGCTCATGGACTTTTCTGCCCATTGCTGGCTTTGCACTGTGAACCTGAGATCTCAGCCTCCTGAGCAGCTCAGATTGCAGGCATGAGCCACTGGTGCCTGGTGCTCGCCCATTTCTTTTCTTTTTTTTTTTTTTTTTCAAATTTTTATTATCAAACTGATGTACAGAGAGGTTACAGTTTCATACGTTAGGCATTGGATACATTTCTTGTACTGTTTGTTAGCTTGTCCCTCATACCCCCTCCCTCCTCCCCCTTTCCCTCCCCCCGCCCCGGAGGTGTTCAGTTCACTTATACCAAACAGTTTTGCAAGTATTGCTTTTGTAGTTGTTTGTCTTTTTTTACCCTGTGTCTGTCAAATTTGGTATTCCCTTTCAATTTCCTACTTCCAATACCAGTATACATGGTTTCCAATATACTCAGATAAGATTACAGAGATAGTGTAGGTACAACCACAGGAAGGTGATACAAGAACATCATCAATAATAGAAGCTACAGATACACATGGGACGTTGAAAGTAGTTACAACTGTGATATAACAATTGTCTCCATAACATGGAGTTCATTTCACTTAGCATCATCTTATGTGTTCATAAGGGTATAGCTATTGGGCCTTGTGATGCACTGCTATGACTTGCCTAAACCTGTACTAATTATTCCCAATAAGGGAGACCATAGAGTCCATGTTTCTTTGGGTCTGGCTCACTTCACTTAGTATAATTTTTTCCAAGTCCTTCCATTTCCTTACAACTGGGACAATGTCATTTTTTCTGATAGAGGCATAAAATTCCATTGTGTATATGTACCACATTTTCCTGATCCATTTGTCTACTGAGGGGCATCTGGGTTGGTTCCAGATTCTAGCTATGACAAATTGTGCTGCGATGAACATTGTTGTGCTGGTGGCATTACTGTGATTTTGTTTGTGGGCTTTTGGATAGATACCCAACAGTGGGGCTGCTGGGTCATAGGGGAGTTCTATATTGAGCCTTCTGAGGAATCTCCATACTGCTTGCCAGAGTGGCTGAACCAGTTTACATTCCCACCAACAATGAAGTAGGGTTCCCTTTTGGCCACATCCCCTCCAACAATTGTTATTGTTAGTTTTCTTGATATATGACATTCTTACTGGGGTGAGATGGAATCTCAATGTTGTTTTGATTTGCATTTCTTTTATGGCCAGTGATGTAGAGCATTTTTTCATATGTCTCTTGGCCATTCTCAATTCCTCATCAGAGAAGTCTCTTTGTAAGTCTTTAGCCCACTTGATGAGGGGGCTATTGGTTCTTTGCAGTTTTGTTTTGGAAGAAGGTAATTTTTTTAGTTCTGCATATATTTTAGAGATGAGGCCTTTGTCTGTTGAATGTCCGGTAAAGATCTTCTCCCAGTCTGTGGGCTTTCTGTTTATCTTGCTCGCCCATTTCTTAAGGAACACACAGTGAGCGGAATCCTGATTTGGGCCTAAGAGCCACAGTGTCACAGGAACACAAGTTATGTTGGGAATATGGTTTTGTTCAGGATCACAGCAGCCTGGCAACCAAGCCAAATGGGCTTGGCTCAGGCGGGTGATATCATTTCTCCCTTCCCAAGAGTGATGGTACTGACTCAGAATGCACAGGATGCAAAGTTTTAAAGCGGGAAATGAATAAAGAAGTGAACCCCCTCTGAGACAAGAGGCCCTTGTATGCAACATGTCTTTTCTCCATCAATTTAAACAACCATTTTCTCCGGCCAGAGCTCCTGCGCCAAAGGCAGATTAGATGAAAATCACAGCGTGCATAAACCAACACTCTACACTTCTTGGCTTCTGGTTTGTTTGTTTTGCTAAGGAAACTTTTGATTGCATCCTCCCCCATGAACACACAGTACTGTAAGTGGGTTTATCCTCAGGGCCTCCTACTAGCTAAGCTGGGATCTACTGGAGCCACACTTCCACCCACACTTTGGATTGATTAATCTGGAATCTCATAGATTCTTCAGTAATCATTGGAGGAAGTTCTTTCACCTATGTCAAATGTTGCCATTGGGTGGAAATTGACCCTGTGAAGTACAAGTCTCTCTTGCTTTTTAACAATAAAAGTAGGTGTGTGCAGATCTGCATTTGGAAAATTACAAGTGTTTGATACCATTTTTTGGTAGGACCTTCATTTACACCCATTAGTCAGAGAAATTAGCACTTTAAAGCTGTGGCAAGGGTAGGGGGCTGTTTAACCCAGCCACAGGTGAGGGGGGTGTCATTCAGTTATGTCGGTAATTTGTGAAAAGTACCTTTTAATCACCATGGGCAGACGGGGAAACAATTATCCATCAGGTTTGAACCCAGGGCCTGGCTTTCTTGCTCGGCAAGGCTGTCTCTCTACCACTTGGGAGCAACAGCACCATTTCTACGTTTTCTGAGTAGTTTATTGGAGATAAACTACTACTGGCTGGGCTGGCTTTGAACTGCGTTGCTCAGATCTCAGTCTCTGGAGTAGCCAGGAGTACAAGTATGAGCCACCAGTGCCCTGCTCACTTCCAGATTTTTTGTGGGGTTGTTAATTGGAGACAAGACTTTCCTGGCTTCAAACTGTGATCCTCAAATCTCAGCCTCTTGAATAACAAGGATTACAGTGAACCACCAGCATGCGGCATCCATCATATTTTTATCATTGTACATTTCAGAAGCAGAAAAATGAGGCTTTTCCAATGTATTGCAACACATTTTAATTATAGAAGCTATTTGAATATGGAGTGCACTGACAAGTGACAGGACCAAATCTACCTTCATAGTAGTTCCAAAAATTCAGTTATTCAAGCAAATCCCACTTGTATCATTGTTCAACTTTTAGGAGATAGGATTATTAAACTGGTCACTTACAAGCAGAGTAATATCTCTGCAGTTGTGTGTGTGTGTGTGTGTGTGTGTGTGTGTGTGAAGTCCAGTCTTTAGGAAATATTACCTAAATTTTTGAAAGTTTCACTAGCTGAGAAAATGATGTTCATTCCTTGAGGCTCCTCCTTCTCATTAATTTTTAGAATATATACTATATGGTGGAGAATACAGCATATTATTATGGAGAATATCATATCATATATTATGGAGAATGTATCATAATATTCTTCCTGATGTACTGTCCATTCCCAGTGGCAAAAAGAAAGAAAACATCCTCTTATTTCTCTGAAAGCAGTCTGTGCCCCCACTCTGGATGCTGCAGGCCTTGAGCAGGGGCCAGGGGTAGAAAACCAGACATGTAGCGTCTCACAGGAACAAAGCTGCCTGGGAAAATGTCACAATTCTTCTCTGCCTGTTTCTTCCATTTCATCAAAGCTAAATCCACTCCTCATTTGGCTTGTGTATGGAAATCCATCTTGGTTCCTAATAAAATACTTACAGAGGGAATAAAAATGAGCCAAGAGCTGGTGGCTCACCTCTGTAATCCTAGCAACTGAAGAAGCTGAGATCTGAGGATCATGTTTTGAAGTCTCAAGCAGAAAAGTCCATGAAATTTATCTCTTAATTGACCAGCAAAACACCAGAAGTGGAGGTGTGGCAGCCTTGAGTGAAAAAAGCCAAGTCCAAAAAGAAATGTACTCTTTACCTGACCTATGCAACTGTAACCCCTTTGCACATCACTTTTATAGTAACACTAAAGAAATTAAAAATGAAAAGAAAAAAGCCAAGTAAGAGCTAGAGGGGCCTGAGTACCAGCATATGCTCTCTCCCCGCCTCCCCCCCCACCCCAAATGATTATTCCTGCCTCATTTTAGGAACTTAGTGTTGGCCCCAGTCAAATACTTGGTCATCAGTCTGGCACACTGGGGGCAGTGATAGATCCTTTAAGAGGTGGGGCCTCACAGGAGGAAGTGAGGTCACTGGGTGAGTGCACACGGAGGAGCTGTCCAAGGCTGCCCTGGCTCCCTCTTGTCCCTTGCTACTTCCTGGTGGCCATGGGGTGAGCAGCTCTGCTCCACCACTGCATGCATGCTGTCATAATGCACTGAATGCTGTGGACCAAGCCACCAGGGGTTTAAACCTCAGACGTCAAGCAAATGAACAGTGGTGCGATGCAACTGAGAATTTTTGAAATAATGCCAAGGAGGCTGGCATGAATAATCACTTCCCAATGAATCACAATTGAATAGCAAATGCCAATACTGCATTACAAGCTGATGGGGCCAATATGGCCATTTAAAGTTGCCCCCTTGGGCTGGGAATGTGGCTTTGCAGTAGAGTGCTTGCCTAGCATGCATGAAGCCCTGGGTTCGATTCCTCAGCACCACATAAACAAAAAAAGCCAGAAGTGGACCTGTGGCTCAAGAGGTAGAGGGGCAGCCTTGAGCAAATAGAAACTAGGGACAGTGCCCAGGCCCCGAGTCTAAGCCCCAGGACTGGCAAAATACTACTACTACTACTACTACTACTACTAATAATAATAATAATAATAAAAGTAAAGTTGTTCTGTTGGTTCTTTCCTTTTATAAATATTAGTGGCCTCTGGCAATTGGAGCCAGATGGGATTCAAAAGTGAGAGCAAGCCTCAGATGACATTCTCCCACAAGTGACATCACATACTGCCATTATAACAGACACACGCAGGTCTATCATAAACTTCAAGTTCCTGTTTTGTTCCCCAGCAATTAATTCATCACGAATTTTCTAAGGAAGACCTACTATGAGGCAGAACTGCTTCGTTTCCACCCAGCAAAATCACTAGTAAGGAAGGTAAAGATACAATTTGGTAGCTGGATGCTGATGGCATACGCTGGTAATCCTTGCTACTCAAGAGGCTAGGATATGACGATTGTGGTTTGAAGCCAGCCAGAGCAGAAACATGTTCAATTAACAACCAAAAAAGCTGGTGCAGCTCAGGTGGTAGAGCTCCAGCCTTGAGCAGAAAAAGCCAAGTGAGAGCTCAAGTCCCTGAGTTCAAGCCCCAAGATTAGCATGCACAGGAGCAACACACCCACACCCACGCAAAAGAGGAGGAAATGAGTTCAGGAAGAAATAAGAGACAATAAGGTGGGTGTGCACCAGGCCAAGCATGGAGAACGTTCTAGGCATTATCAAGATTTTGACTTCCTCTGAGATAAACAAAAAGTTCCTAGAAAACATTAAATCCAAGAGGGGCATTTCTGATATTTTGAGATAAGCATTCTAACAAGTAGGTTGAGAAGAGATAGGACTAACCACACAGAGCAGGGCCAGCCAGACTAGTCACAATAATAATGGGAAAAGAATCCAGGTGTAAGGGGATGCTAGGTTGTACTCAGTGGCCTCAGAGAAGGTGGTAGAAAGTGTTCAGTGTCAAAGATATAATCTCATATAGAGTTAGGCAGGATATTCCCACAGACTATATCTGAGTTTTGAAAAAGAACATGCACATAAAAGGAGAGAATCTGAAGGTTTGGCTCAGGTAAACAGTAAAAATCTGAAAGTGGAAAGCACAGTTGAGAAAACCAGACTCACTAGAGAAGTTGGGAGTTAAATTTCAGAAAGCTAATTGGAGACCTCCAGGTGTAGTCAATGGGTGTGGCACCTACTCGGCAGGGGGGAGGTGGCACATGTGCCACCCCCATTATTCTTCTTCATTAGCAATGAGAAAGATGCTCTGAAGAACTTACTGTCAAGACTGCTGTGCAGTAACATGAAGGCTCATCTTACAAGCCTGCTTTCTTCTAATACTCTGGGCAGCCTCTTCAGCAAGCACAAAAGTGAAGAGCTGTCCTTCAACATGCAACCCAGAAAGCTTTCTGTCTACTTCTATGTGGCTTGTTAGTGCTATTTTCATCTCTAAGGGTGCTAATTACATATTCCATGGTCTTCTTGGAACAAAATGGAAACAAAATGTGGTTCTTTAAATAAAACTTAATGTCCTAATGGAAATACAAAGCACAGAATGACTTGGGGAATAAGAAAAAATACCTTTTGACCTTTTTAAGTATAAAAACCATTAGAAGCAATGGATAGCTATGTGGTCAGAGATAGCCCTTCTAAAAAATGAATCATTTAAGTAAGAGAAATAATTACCAATCAAAAAGTGGCACTTTCTGTAGACCGTACTAACTCTTGCTGAGAATCACAATGCATTCAAATCAAGAAAAAGAAGGCAAGGCTGGGAATATGGCCTAGAGGTAGAGTGCTTGCCTCGCATACATGAAGCCCTGGGTTGGATTCCTCAGCACCACATATATAGAAAAAGCCAGAAGTAGTGCTATGGCTCAAGTGGTAGAGTGCTAGCCTTAAACAAAAAGAAGACAGTTCAAGCCCCAGGACTGCCCCCACCCCAAAAGAGAAGGCAAGCTGTTAATTAGGTCTGAAAACTCCTTTTGAGATTATACAACTATCTCATTCTTCCATTAATAAACTCAGAGCTTCTTCCAACACAGCCATACACATCAGAGGAGTAGTTACGTCTTATTAAACAGTGTGACTTGTGAAAATGTAATTGCTCTGTGAAAGCAAATAATAGAGGCTTATTTAATGATGCTGAGGAATTCCTGCAAAATTCCAGATCAAAAACTACACAGAATGTTCCAGTTGCAAGTCAACCATGCATACACTAACACCAGGGAGAAGGATTTGTACAACTTTCAGCGATGGCACAAGAATAACTTCACAAGTGGCATATTAATCACAAGCAGAAAAGGAAAGCCTCAGGAAGCCTTGAATCAAGGAGCTCTAGTTTACAAAGCACCGAGGAAAGGCTGCCTCTCTAATGCCTGTCCTTTTCCAGCGTCTCCACTGAGGGCAAGGGAGAAGAGGCAACAGAGCAAAGGGCTTTAAGGACAATGAGGTTCTGAGTGATAAGGAGAGCCGAGGGGGTAGCTCAATGGCAGGATGCAGTCTGACTTCCATGTATGAAATTCTGGGTTCATTTCCCACCATCTCCTCAGGTTAATTCCTCTTTTAAATCTACTTTTATGTTTTTAAATATGTCTAAAAAGACACCCATAATGAGGGGAAGTTTGGCCGTCCCAGTTAGACAGTTAGGGATAGAAGACAGAGGCCAGTGCTCACTGGCTACAAATGGAGGCAGATAGCAAGATGCATGCTCCCTTTGCAGCCATGGCCACATGCATGCTTCTCCTCTAATCAGGAGCCCCTTCCACACTTGTGAGCAGAGACGGGAACCCAATCATAAAGAAACTTTCGGGCTCACAGTCCCAGGCGAGGGAACCAATCATTAGACTCCTACAGTCCATGTCTATTCTTCCAGCAATCAGACCCAGGCAAGTACTCTATGTCTAGCAGTCCCTGAAAGACTGTGCACACATGGTTCTGAGAGTCCTCTGTGCACAAGGCGTCTATTTCACTCTTTCTCTTGCTCTCAAATAAATCTATGTTTGCTTTAAACACACCTGCCTTTAAATTCCCAAATCAGTGGATAATACAACCCTAAACCCTAGATGGTATCAATACTTCTCACATTTGCAGGCTTGTTCATTTACACATCCATCACTACTGTTTGCTACTGCTGGTTCTCCCTCAAGGAACTAGCAGTAGTTCTCGTTATGTTGTGTCCCTCTAGTACCTTTGAATATCTTAGCTTTCCACACTTAGGCATGGGCAATAAACACGTGGAAGATTGTTACTGGGAAGCACTCCTGTCTCCTGGCACAGAGGAGGCTGGGAGAAAGAATGATGGTGACGGTGGTGAGTTTTCATCAACAGTAATGTCACACAGAGTTTCTGATGACATAGGCTGGGCCTTGTAAAATATAGACTTTATAAAGGTAATAATGAGATTTCTTCTTTCTTGCTTGACTTCTTTCTTTTCTTTTTGTGCCAGTATTAGGGCTTGAACTCAGGGCCCATATTCTTGCTTACTGTTTTTTGCTCAAGTCCGATATTCTACTACTTGAGCCACAGCTCTACTTCCAGCTTTTTGCTGGAACTGGAGATTAGAGTCTCACAGAATTGACTGCCTGGGCTGGCTTTGAACCATGAGCATCAGATCTCAGCATCTTGAGGAACTAGGATTTCAGGAGTAAGCCATCAGCATCCTGCTCAGATTTTTATGATTGCCACTTCTACAATATGAAGGGAGGAGACCTTACAGTACTCCTGTAGTGAAGCTGTGACAATCTCACCATGGCAGTGATGACAATGACTACGAAGACAGCTGTCAGGAATTCAGATTATGTTTCGAGGCTTGCCCTGGTTTGACCTCCCACATGGTACAGGAAGGCCAGGTGAGGCCAGCGCCAACAACCTGGCGGCCACAAAATTCAGCCCCCAGCAGGTCACAGCCAGTCACTCCACTCCACACCTCCCCGCATCTCAGCCTCAGGACTCCTAACCTGGAACCTGGGACAGCTCTACGCACGCATGCATGTGCGCACACACACACAGCCTCAGTACGAAGGAAGGTTGCTTTCCCTCGATGTGAGTGGTCATGAATCACAAAACACAAGGTCCAATGCAACTTATATCACACAAGGCCACACAATGACATAAAAAAGTATGAAGCCAGGTGCCAGTGGCTCATGTCCTAGCTACTCAGGAGGTTGTGATTTGAGGATCACAGTTCAAAGCCAGCCTAGGTAGGAGAGTATGTGAGACTCTTATATCTAGTCACCAGAAAACAGGAAGTAGTGCTATGACACAAAGTGGTAGAGTGCTAGCCTTGAGCACAAAAGCTCAGGGACAGTGCCCAGGCCCTGAGTTCAAGCCCCACGACCAACCAAAAAAAAGAAAAGTGAAAAAGTATGCCCATGACTCACACCTATAATCCTAGATACTCAGGAAGCTAAGATGGAAGGATCCCATTTGAAGACAACCTGAAAAGACTGGTTAATCTCCAATTAACCACCAAAAAGCCAGAAGTGAAGTGTGGTTCAAGTGTTAGAGCACTAACTAGCCTTGAGGAAAAAAATCTCCGGATAGTGCTCAGTCCCTTAGCTCAAGCCTCATGACTAGCACACATGTGCATGCACACACACGCGCGTACACACACACTCACGTGTGAAGAACCAGTGGCAATGGGTGAACCCAGCCTCTCTATTTCCCAATACTGAATTTTCACACTGTCACCAGAAAAATGACAAAGACAATTTGAGGTTTAACAGTGTAGCCTAAAGACCAATACTGACTACAGTTACTGAGTCAGTGAACTGTGACCCAAGTAGAATGGAGTCTGCACAAAACAGATGATGCCAGTGAAGGGCACTGACTAGTGGTTAATCAAGGTTGAGAGGTGCTGATCTCTCACAACGGCTTATTTGTATGTAGCGCTGGTTGTCAATGGACACGGGAGTCATGGCAGGTCATGACCAGGGCCTCTTCTATCAGTGGGAACAAAGGTAACCTGAGGGTGGGAGTGTATCGGCTGGGGAAGGCAAATGCATTCCACAAGTCTAAGGAGGATTTCCATGAACTGAGTTTAGAATACTACTTTCAGAGAGTGAGAACTAAAAAGAGAAATGCTAGCCAAAAGAAACAGCATCCGAGCTGGACAAGAGCCACCCACTATTCAATGCAACCTTCATCCCCATGCTCCATTTGGTATGAAAACACGATGCTTGTTTTACCAGGTTTCATAATGGCTATTCTGGAAGTTCAGTGATTGATGGGCTACAATAATACTGTAACCTGAGCTAAACACAAAATAATTTCCAGATGCATGAAATTATGTTCAGTTCAACATTCAGGTTATAGATACTCATAGGAAGACACAAAGGCTAAAGGTCTCTGTGCATCTGATCATATAAAATAATATTTATTAAAATGAACTCCAGAAAATGGAAAAGTTTTTTTCTTTGTTGTTTGTTTTCTTTTTGTCTCATTTGTTCATTTATCTCTCTTTGGAAGGTTAAGGGGACACACAGAAATGGAGGGACAAAGGGTGAGCAAATGCAGCAATGGTGCTCACTGGACACTGTTGGAAATGAACTCTACAACTTGTGAGTGGGGATGGGAGGGAAAAACTGGGAGAGAGCAAGGGAAGGGGTGACACTGTCCACAAAGAAATGTACTCTTTACCTGATTTATGAAACTGTAATCTCTCTGTACTTCATCTTTATAATAACAATAAAAAATTAAATTAAAAATTGTTAGAATGGTATTGCAATTCTACCCTAGGAGTAGGCTAATTTGTTAAAGGGAAATAGTTGTCCCAGATGCCCAGGCCACAAAGATTCAAATATGTACCATTTTATTCTTTAAGAAGAAGAAGATAAAAAGCAACCAGCAGCTGAGAGCTGGTAATTGACACTTGTAATCTGAACTACTCAGGAGGCTGAGATCTGAGGATCATAGTGTGAAACCAGCCCCAGCAGAAAAATCCAGGAGACTCTCTATACCAATGAGTGAGCAAAAAGCCAGAAGTAGAAATATAACTCAAGTGGAAGAGCTCCAACCTTGAGAAAAAAGCCAAGCAAGAACTCAAGGCCCTGAGTTCAAGCCCCAGTCTGTCCCTCCCCCCCCCCCTCTCTCTCTCTCTCACACACACACACACACATTTGCCAAATCCAAACATTATCCTATTGTAGTATTTTAACTCTCATATGTGGCTAATATGTGGTTCCATTTGGGGAACAAGGTTAGCCTGTTAATATATACATAATCCCTTTGTTTTTTTGTTTTGTTTTGAGCTGTTCCTAGAGTTTGAACTCAGGGCCTGGGTGATGTCCCTGAGCTTTCCTCGAAGCTAGTGCCTACCACTTGAGCCATGGCTCCAGATTTTTTGGTGTTTAAGTAGAGATAAGAGTCTCATGGACTTTCCTGCCAGGGCTGGCTTCAAACCTCAATTCTTAGATCTCAACCTCTTGAATAGCCAGGGTTACAGGTGGGAGTCTACTGCACTCAGCCAAATAATCCCTTTCTAAGAGTGACTATTATTCCATCTCCCATTGAGATGTGAGGAAAATTTCCTTAAACAGCTTTGGCTTGTATTGAAGTGCCAGACTTTGAAGTCAGGCCCCATTTTACCACGTGAACCCCATTTTACCACGTGAACCTCATTTTAGAATCGAACCCTGAGCCAATCAGATTTGTACCTGTGTCCTAATCTTGCTTGCTTGAACACCTGATTGTTGTAACCTTGTTCTTTGCCTTTATAAGCCCTGTGTAATCACAGCTCGAGGCTCCCTCCTAACCTCCGCTGTGTCGGTGGGTAGGAAGAGGCCCAAGTTGCAGCTCGCTTAAATAAAGCCTTGCCTTGCTTTTGCATTTCGGAATGTCTGAGTCTCAGTGGTCTTCTTGGTGGTGGTCTTGCGACTTGGCACAACATTTGGGGGCTCGTCTGGGATGGCCCCAGAGACCTCCGAGACCCCAGATTCCGAAGGTAAGAAAATAGGGCAGTTCATTCTGTGTGTCTGTGTCTGTGTGATTTGTAGTTTTGTTTTCTGTTTTGACCAGCCGCCTGAATCTGAACCTGAAGGTAGTGAAGGACCAGCCAGAGTGGAATGCTCGTATGGGCAGTCCTGGAGGACTTGAGGGACACCTCAAGCCCTCCACAGGGGGCTCAGGCTTCCCACTACCACCCTGAACCTGAAGGACTGCACCGGGAGGCCCTTCTAACGGGTGCCCGTCCAGTCCACTCTATTTTCGGGGTTGTCTGGTCCGCTCCTACACAGGAACGGGAGAGAGAGAGCCTCAAGACTGTGTGGTGTGCCCCCTCACAGGGGAAGGAGAGACTCAGTGAGACTGTGTGGTCTGCCCCCTCACAGGGGCAGGAGAGACACAGTGAGACTGTGTGGTCTGTCCCCTCACAGGGGCAGGAGAGACACAGTGAGACTGTGTGGTGTGCCCCCTCACAGGGGCAGGAGAGACACAGTCGAACCTGTAAGCCGCGGCTCCCTAAGTCTGTCAGTAAGTGTTGTCTGGTCTTTGTGCCTGTGATTATTTTTGTGTGTTTCTTTCTTGCGCTGTGCCTGACTGACAATCGGATGATGGGGAACATTCCTTCCACTCCCCTGAACTTGACTTTAGCTCACTGGAAAGATGTACAGGTGACAGCCCACAATCAGTCAATCAGAATGTCGGCAAAAAAGAACTCTAGGGGGACCTCCACCCAGCCTTCTTAAGCAGAAAACTGTTTGGTGTGCTAAAATGTTTTACTAAGACTAAAAATGTTTTACTAAAACTATCAAGCCCTGGAAAATGAGGCTGGAGAATACTAAAATCATTTGTTAAATGTTTTTGTCTTAAAATGTATGGCCGATGCTAATTCTGTGCGCTTTAAGATCTTTTGAAAATGTATGTGTGTGTGCATGTGTGAGTGTGAACATGTTCAAGACTGCAGTATGATGCAAAACTAAGTTTGTTTAAAGTCAAAGGGTCATCAAGTTTGGGCATTACCAAATGCTTTAAAGGATTTCTCAGGGTTCTTTAATTAAAATTTAAAAAAAATCAGCTAAGTGTCAGAAATTTGGATTTTAAAGGGATATATATATATACTAAACTAATGGGAATAGAAGTAAACTCTCATTAACTCTATGTATGTAGGAAGAAATGGCAAAATGGGCCAATGTTTCTCACTAATATATTGGAAAGCTGAATGGATAAGTATTTCTAATTGTAATTCTTGCATTAAGGAAAAATTCAAAGGTCTTCATGCCATGCAGTAACTGGGACTGAAGAAAAAAAAAAAAGAGGCTCTTTTGAAACAAGCAGCCCGTAGGCAAAGGGCGGCACCTCGTTTCAGAATGCCTGTGAGCTTCAGTTTTTCCAATGCAGATAAAAGCTAAAATGTTGTTAGTGTTAAAAAGGCTTTGGAAATCAGGAATACATTTCTAGATAAGAAATTTGGAAGTAAAATTGTCCTAAATAATTATTGCAAAGTGAGAAAAGGAGAATTATGGCTACCAAAATGTTTAATTGCCATTCCAGCTTCTTTGTAGGTTTTTTGTAACCATTTCCAGCAGGCCCACAGAGAAGCACAGGTGATTCCTACAAGTTTGTCGAGATGTAATACTGGCCCTTAATAAGTTCCAGGTAAGAGAGCATGCTTAAAAACTACTTCTGTGTGGACCACCTTGTTGCTTATAATTGGAGTAAAGTGGCCCCTTGTAAGACTCACTGATCTGAAATCTGCGGTTCGAAGCCAGCCTGGGCAGAGAAAGGTCCCTGTGAGAGACTTGTCTCTAATCAGCTAGCAGAGTGCTGGTAACGGAGTGGTATGGAGCTCAAAAGTGGTACAGTGCTAGTCTTGAGCTGGAGAGCTGGGGGACAGTGCTCAGGCCCTGAGTCCAAGTCCAGTGGAAAGTCACTCCTTCTGGGACAAAAGTGATGGAGCATCCAGAGGCAGTAAGCCACTGCTTGGATGACAGGGATGGTGTCAGATCCTAGAGTCACTCCTGTTTGGCCTTTCAAAAGTTAATCAAAGCCTGGAAGTCCTAGAAGAATAGTTCGTAAGCATGCCTTTCCAATGCCCATGTCTGTCTACTGGGCAGGAACTTGCCAGTCATCTGTGATAGTGGGTAGTAAGGGGAAGTTTGTCAAATGAGAGGATAGATTAAAATCTCACCCCCCCGCATTTACTCAAAGCTCTGACTGGCAGTGAGAATTTTAAGCTGATACATCTGTTTAAAGCTTGTAGACCTGAGATTGTGTCCTTATTGAGATGTGTTAAAGGCCTGCAAAGGTAACTTTTTAGGTCATCAGAGATCAGTTCCCCAGCCAATCAGGAAAATGCTTTTACAAACTGGAATGTTAAAAGGCACAAATTTGTAAACCTGAAGTCACCCATCTGGGCTTCATATTAAAAGAGAGCAAGCGTTGGCTGTCAGATGCACGTAGACTGTGCTGAAAATCCCTTTGCCTAAATCAGCCAGACAAGTCAGACTTCCTGGGAACAGACTTTAGTAGACCCTGGGCCACGAGCTTTGCCTCCTGTGCCCCAGTATTCCCAAGAAGGCTTGGAGTGGATAAAGAAAATTCCCATGGCCCACAAAACCCCTGGACAGAGAAGGAAACAATGACTGGTGGAAAACTTGTGAAGGGAAACTTATCCTGCCAAAAGGGCTGGGTAAGGGGATCCTTAAGAGAATCCACTGAGTTTCTCACATGGGAACCCAAAAAATGCAGGACTTGCTCTGACACTCCAAGGTGAAAATTAGACAAGGAGATCAACTTATTGAAGATATTGTTAAAAATTGCAAGGCCTGTCAGCTTGCCAATGCCCCCAATCAACAGATTACTAAAGGAGCTCGCCTCTGTGGGAATAGGCCAGGTGTGTATTGGGAAGTAGATTTCACAGAAATTACAAATATTTGCTAGTTTTTGTAGACACCTTTTCAGGATGGGTGGACCTAAAAGAGACCTTAACTAAATTGGCCTTAGAGACTGGCGCAGACTGGGTGTCACTCCTTCCTTTTGCTCTGCTTAGAGTAATCAATTCTCCCTATCAGCTTTGCTTTACTCCTTTTGAAATAATGTACGGGTACCCCCCGCCCATTATCCCTAGCCTTCAGACTGAATTGCTTGCTGATTTGGATAATGCTGAATTTTTGTGTAAATTCGATTATTTGCAGCTCATGCACAAGAATGTGACCCCAACTTAAGGCATTATATGATTCTGCTTCTGTCCCTACCCCCCATTTATTCAGACCAGGGGACTGAAATCCTTAGAACCACGGTGGAAGGAACCCTAGACGGCATCGCCACTTGGGTTCATTGCTCCCACGCCAGGCCAGCTGACCCCTTTGCCCTGTATGACGACTACTGTGGTGGATCATGGGAGGTCTCCAAGCACCACCCAACTCACCCGCTTCGCCTTCACCTCAAGAAAAGAAAGTTAGACTGAATATTGTTATAATTTTCTTTTTGCATTCTTTCCTTACTACCCTGGCTAGTGTTGATGTTATTTTGGCAGCTCACTCCAAAGTGAGGTGACCCCCTTATTTTAGGTAGTTTTGGGCTTGCTCAGGAATACGGGTATAGCCACCCGACCCTTAGAGCAAAGCTGAGAAGTTTATGTGTTATTTTGTTGCTTACATTTGGATACTAAACACTATACAGCTAATGGTAAGTCTGTATAGCTGAAAGTTAATTTTCAGTTTGCAGTAATCCTGCAGTCCCTTGGTAAAGTAGACTAAGGTTATAGGTTCCTGGCTAGGTAAGGTCAACGCCCCTGAGTGAGCCTGAAGAAGTTACAGAAGATGGATGATCTTCACCCATCAGCCCCCCTTTAAAACCGAGGGACCAGAGTTGTTTCTGGGAAGATGAGGCAGGATAAACTAGAGGCAAGCAAAACAGAGGTACAGAGACTATACTTGTAAGAAATGGTGACAGGCCCTTTGGTTACTACATTGGGCCCTACTGGCCCATGCCTTACCTCTATATCATCCCCTAGACATGCAAGCCATTGAAATGGACAGAATGGAGCCATGATTGGCTCCCAAGGTACCAAAAAGAAAAAGGCGGGAATGAAGTGCCAGACTTTGAAGTCAGGCCCCATTTTACCACGTGAACCCCATTTTAGAATCGAACCCTGAGCCAATCAGATTTGTACCTGTGTCCTAATCTTGCTTGCTTGCACACCTGATTCTTGTAACCTTGTTCTTTGCCTTTATAAGCCCTGTGTAATCACAGCTCGAGGCTCCCTCCTAACCTCGGCTGTGTCAGTGGGTAGGAAGAGGCCCGAGTTGCAGCTCGCTTAAATAAAGCCTTGCCTTGCTTTTGCATTTCGGAATGTCTGAGTCTCGGTGGTCTTCTTGGTGGTGGTCTTGCGACTTGGCACAACAGTATCTGGCCTGGGCATCAGCTATCTTGAGCTTTGGAGGAGTGAGGTGTTGGGGTGGGGAACATGGGCAATGACATCTGAGAGATGCCTCTGCCCCATCCCCACTCCATTCCCCTACTCACTAAGTTGTCACTGGCTGTACAACTTCTCTACATGAACACAAGGACTGGCTCATTTACAGGACTGGCTTGTTTCCAGGGCTCAGAGCTGCAGCCTGTGATTTATGTTGCTCTGAGCCCTGGAAACAAGTCAGACCTGGAGAATGGATAAGATAAACTGGGACAAAACTGTATATTCCATTAAAAATGAACCAAAGGCCCAAACTTAAGAGTGAGAGAGGGGTAGAGCTGAGATCCTAATATACAATCCTAAAAGACACCCACAGCATCGTGAGACCATTGTTACCAATATCACATTATTTCTAAGCCCTGTCTGTGGGGCACGGGCTGGCCCCGCCTGTGTGTCCCCACCCCAGGGTCACGTGGGGGCAATTATGCAGAACCAGAAAGGCGGTTCTAGCTGGTCCTGCCTCCCAGCCTTGGGACCACATGTGGCCAAGATGGCGCCTGGAGGTGAAACCGGAGGCGGTCCTGTGGGCTCACATAGAATTAGGCCGCCTCTTAGGATTGGTCCCTCGGCTCTCCACCCTTGACAGACAGCTCAGGCTGCCCCCTCATAGCTCCTAGCTAGGTGCCAGCACACCCCTCCCCCTCCTGCTGTTTTAAGGCCAAAGCTCCTCCCAATAAAGCGAGACCCTGCGTGACACTCTCCCAGGCTGTCTGATTGTCCTCAGCGAGAGTGGGGCTGGGTGCGGGCAGTCCATGGACTCTTCATCTTTTCTTGGCCCGCCTAGGTCAAGGCATGCTTCCCTGCCTCTCCCACTGGCCAGGAGAGCGCTGGGGGTGAAGGACCCCGACACTGTCTACTTTCTTGTGTTTTCCTTTTACAAGTATACCCCAAGATTATTTAATAGGTATAAAAGTATCTTAAATGTTGGGCACTGGTAGCTCACTTCATAATCCTAACTATGCAGAAGGCTGAGATCAGAGGGTCACAGTTTGAAGCCAACCCACACTGGCTTCAAACTCTTATCTCCAATTAAAGACTGAAAAGACATGGGAAAGTGACAAGTTGTAATAACAAACCCAATGGTACTAACTTCCCAAAACAACCAAGTCAGACTGACAATCTTCCTGGTATATGTCACTTTTTACTAAAAGTCCAAGCTGACATCAAATCTGGAAGACTCACAAAGAAACCTCCTGTACACATTCAGCCTACAGTTCCCCTGCTCACTTCTCATTGATAAGACAAACAGCCATCAGAACTCAAATATCCTTTACCTCTACAATGTACAGATTCCCATAAAATACCCTCATCACAAAAGATGAGAACAAATTTGTTCACTTTAAAATTCATTAGATGGGTGCTGGTGGCTCAAGCCTGTCTGTAATCCTAGCTACTCAGGAGGTTGACATCTGAGAATGGTGGTTCAAAACCAACCCAGGCAGGAAAGTCCATGAGACTCTTATGTCCAATACACTACTGAGAAAAAAGCCAGAAATGGTGTGATAGCTTAAGTGGTAGAGCGCTAGCCTTGAACACAAAAAGGCTCAAGAACAGTGGCCAGGCGCACGCGCGCGCGCGCACACACACACACACACACACACACACACACACACACACAAAATCACTGTAAAAAAGAACTCATCCTAGTTGTGGGATGGTGGCTCATACCTATTTAGGAGCCCAGGATCCAGAGGATTGTGGTTTAAAGCCAGGTTATGAAGAAAAAGTTCATTAGGTTCCATCTTTAAAATAACTACCAAAAAGCTGGGCTGGAAGTCTACATCAAGTGGCAGAGCGCCAGCCAAACAGGCAAGTGAAGTAGAGTGGGTCCCCCCCTCCAAGGGAGGGGATTCCTGGTTCCCCCAAGAGTTCACCACACAGTCTCCAGCTACAAGATGACAAAAAGACAGATTTATTGGGGAAGTAAAAAGTGAACAAAAAGTGAACCAACCGGCCTTGGTCGCAGCCCAGACTCAGGAGCCGAAACTGCTGACTACATGTGCAGCCCAGACTCGGGAGCTGGAACAGCGTGTACATGTGGCCTTCCAGCCTGGTTATAAGGCAAACATCACAGACAAACCTGTCACACACAGGTGACCAATGAGGATACAACACTTACAGAGCATGCTGGGCCACACGCAGGTGGCCAATAGAGTTACAGTCTGTCTCATAGTATCTATTTGAACCAACCTATCATTCTAGTTAGAATTGGCGCATGGATTTGGCGGGGCTCACATGATGCAGGTGGATACGCCTACCCATGGGAGGGCACAGGTTCCCTTGAAGCTCCCAGGCCTCAGGTGGTCAATTTACATAACTTATCATAATAAAGGGGAGCTTCCCTGGATAGGGTGGGGGAGAGCTTAGTGGAGATGGAGTTGGCTCCTGCTCTTATCAGAGCTGGAGTCAACCTGAAGTCCCTCCACAGTTAATGATGGCACTGGCCAGATCTGACCTCCCTATTACACAAGCCTAGCAAGGCCCTGAGTTCAAACCCTACTGCAGAAAAAAAAAAAAAGATAGAAAAAGAAAAAGGAAGAATAAAAGGAAAACCAAGTCTGTATAGGGTTGAGTCATTAGGACAATTTCCATTTTCTGTGAAGGGCTGACCAGTTGGAGGTTTGGTTTTGGCGATGTCTGGCTTGGCCTGGGTCCCGGGGGTCCCTCCTAGACCTTCACAGCTTCCTGATCAGTCACAGGTGATCTGACACAAGCCCTCACTCAAGCTAGAAGCTTCCAAATGCTGCGACCCAATCCACGCATGAGTCAAAGACTCCATTCAAGCCTGCAGCATCCGTCTCCTCAGGTTTTAACTTGGCTGGGCCTGCAGGGGGCTCCTCATGGACGCACTGTTAAGCCATCAGCCACAGATGCGTGGAGAGGACTTCACTCTGGCCGCCATCACATGCTCATCTGCAGGGTCTCCCAATGTAATTCTATTTGCTCTGCAGCGCCTCCAAACTAAACCAGGTCCTCCCACCCAACACATTTGGGAAGTTTACCACCAGGTCTGGCCCCTCAGGCTGAGTCGGAAAGTTGGGGCATCCAAGAAAGGTGTGAGATGAGTCACTCTTGGAATGCCCCCCACTTTGGTTGTCACCTTAGCTCTTGTGGTTGTCTGCATCTGGGTGGGGTCTGTAAAGGGAAGGTGATTGGTTCTGACTCCCAAGTGCCTGTTTTATAGTGCATAAGGATTACTTGCATCTAGTGCATCTGATTAAAAAACAACCTGGGAATGATCATTCCACGTGTCTGCAAAATGGCTTGAATTATAAAATCCAGACCTAGCCATCAAACCCTAATTAGCTTAAACATCCGCAATGGAGGATACTCAAGCACTCTTCCTAGAAAATAAAAGATAGACTGACTTAAAGCACAAGGCTCTTGGGTTTCTTGACTCAAGTGCTGATGGCAACCTTTCCCTTTGAGGACCCTCTACTACTCTGCCACCCAGCCCTTGTCTCAGATCAATTCTTTGGTGGAGACTCCAGACCAGAACCAGAACCAGACCAGATGCCAGGCCACCAGCGACAAGGTCCTACACCTTTACCTGGTACAGCAGCTGCTTACATGAGGAAAGGCTTTCCAGTTCTTTGCTACCTTGGGTCATTTTTGAAATGCATTCAATACTTTGTCCAGTTTTATATTTTGGGGGTAGAGGGCAGGGGGAGGAAATCACCCAGTAACCTCAATTAGTTATAAGTGGAAGTAGAGTACTGACTATAACTTAAATACTTATAACTATACTACTTACCAGTATGTTATATATGCATTAAATCAAACAAACAACATTTAAAAAATTAGCCAGCTGGGTGTCTGTAGCTCATGTGTGTAATTCCTAGCTACTCAGGAGGCTGAGATCTGAGGGTCATGTCTCAAAACCAGCTAAGGCAGGAAAGTCCATAAGGCTCTTATCTCCAATTAACTAGTAAATAGCTGGAAGTGGAGTTGTGGCTCAGTTGATAGAACACCAGCCTTGGGTGAAAAAGCTAACGGATGCCGAGTGACAGTGGCTTACACTCGTAAACCTAGCTACTCGGGAGGCTGACAGATGAGGACCATGGTCTGAAGCCAGACTACGCAAAAAAGTTCTTGAGTTCTAGCCTTGAGTACAAAGAGGCTCAGGGACAGGACTCAGGCCCTACTTCGAGCCCTAGGACTGGCAAAATACACACATACACACACACAAAATAAAGCTAAGGGACAGCTCCTTGGCCCTGAGTTCAAACCCTAATACCAACACACACACACACACACACACACACACACACAACCAGTGCAAGAAGAAAACCTTGAGGGCTGGGAATATGGCCTAGTGGTAAAGTGCACATCTTGTATGCATGAAGCCCTGGGTTCGATTCCTCAGCACCACATATATAGAAAAATCCGGAAGTGGTGCTGTGGCTCAAGTGGTAGAGCGCTAGCCTTGAGCAAAAAGAAGCCAGGGACAGTGCTCAGGCCCTGAGTTCAACCCCCAGGACTGGCAAAAAAACAAAACCAAACAAGAAGAAAACCTTGAGATTCAGTTTCTGCAGTGGGGGAAAACACAGACAGATGAATCATATAATAGAAGTAGGCAATTAAGTTCTTAACAGTCTAAATTACCTATTAGAAACTTAAATACAAAAATGTTTTATAAGCCAGGGACATTCAACTTAAATGCAGACCTCCCAGGTAAGAAATGATTATTACTGAGCACAGACTCTCTTACTTCAATGGTACGAGTGAACTTGGGGACAGTTACCTTGAATGCTGCGAGGCAGTGCAGGCTCAGGGAGGTCACCACAGCCAGGAGGAGAACCGTGGCCATATTCCTCGGGTCCCACAGCGTCTCCACCAGAGGGATGCTGCCTACCTGCCAGTCGTAGCACAGGGTCACAGGTGCCAGCAGAAGCCACACATTGAAGGCCAAGAGGTAGGAATAGGTAAGGAATCTATACAGAAAAAGAAGCATATAGAAACACAACTCAAGACCCACATTTCATCTCTGTCGGGGTTATCATACCGGGAAGATCAGAAAAGATCTTGTCCCCCACGAGGGGCTCAGACATTTATCCATTCCCACGGATCATCTGTATCTGATAACTTCTAGTCACTCACTTAGGTGCTGGCCTTACCAATGGGGAACAAGCAAAGACACAGTTTCCAGAACATACATTTAAAAGCTACCATGCAAATGAGGGAGCATTAGCTGCTCCGGCTGGGTAGGTAACGACAGAAAAAAAAGCATGTGAGCTTAATGCCAGCATGCAAAAGAACTATGCATCTCCTCTGGCCTCTGGTTCCCATCAGGGCATGTGCCTCCAATGAGCTGAGTGAATGGATGTCCCACACCTCCTCTGCTTCCCAGCTCTGGAGCCAATCAAAAGAAAACTTCCTGTTTGTTCTGGAGGCACGGAACCAGGAGACCTATGACAGTTCTAGCCCTTAATCAACCAATTAAATAAAAAAATAAGCCCCCAGTGGGGGACCATGCATCTGGCTCATGGGCTACTATCTCTGGGACCCCTTTCTTCAAAGTGTCTGTTCCACTGGGTTTTATTCCCCCTCAAATCAACTTGTTCTGTCCGCTGTAAATATTTCTTTGCCATTTAATTCTTTAGTGGGCAAAGGACACAAACCTGACCTTAGACAGTATCAAAAATAAATGCATTGGGCTGGGAATGTGGCTTAGTGGTAGAGTGCTCCCCTTGCATGCATGAAGCCCTGGGTTCGATTCCTCAGCACCACATAAACAGAAAAAGTTGGAAGTGGCACTATGGCTCAAGTGGTAGAGTGCTAGCCTTGAGCAAAAAGAAGCCAGGGATAGTGCTCAGGCCCTGAGTCCAAGCCCCAGGACTGGCAAAAAATAAAATAAAACAAAAATAAATGCATTACAACCTAAGATAAATACCAGAAAGAAAATGTTTCCTGAAAGCTATGTCAGAAATGCTACTAATATCGATATGATTCTTTTGGTAAGAGATGTTTGAACTCTCCCTTCTTAGTAGTGTTCAGAAGCCCAATCAATTTGAAAACATTTTGTCATTTGTAGAACAGACTGATCTGAAGTGATTTTTTAAAAAGTTATTTGGGGTGAGGAGATAAAAATCCCTTAGTCACAAGAGTGTGAAACCCCGAGTTCATGACTTAGTACTGGCACAAAAAATCTTATTATTTTTATTTATCTTTGCTGGGTGTTGGTGGCTCATGCCTGTAATTCTAGTTACTCAGGAGGCTGAGATCTGAGGACCACAGTTCAAAGCCAGCCCAAGCACGAAAGTCCCTGAGACTTTTAGCTTCAATTAAACAGCTAAAAATTGGAAGCAGAGCTTTGGCTCAAGTGGTAAGTGCTAGCCTTGAGCAAAAAAGCTTATGGACAAAGTACAGGCCCTAAGTTTAAGCCCCAGGACACATTCCCCCCCCCCCATAATAATAATGAAGAAATAGATCGTTATGTTTATTAAATTCTACACCCAATGCAGTTACTTTTTATATTTAGAAGTATGCTTACTGTGACTTTTAAAAACAGATTGTAACTCAAATAGGTTTTAAAAACTAAAGTTAAAAAAAAATCACAGAACTAAAAGCAAGTTCCCTTGTTTATAAATACTACAAAAGTTAAAACTACTAATTTACCAAGATTCTGTTTGTCCATGTATGTGGACACACATGTGCAAGTACAGTGTCCTGGGGCTTGAACTCAGGACCTGGGAGCTGTCCCTTAGCTCTTATGCTCAAGGCTGGTACTTGAGCCACAGCCACAGCTCCACTTCAGGGCTTTTGTTGGTAAATGGGAAGTAAGAGTCTAATGGAATTTCCTGCCTGAGCTGGCTTCCAACAGTGATTCTCTATCTCAGCCGCCTGAATAGCTAGGATTACAGCATGAGCCACCAATGCCCATATTCATGGTTCCCTTGGGGTACACGTGCTATGTCTAGAAGTGCAGAGATATTCCCTATCTTCAAGCTCACATGGATTCAGGCCATGTTGCTAATAAGTTCTTTAAGTATTCTCTGAAATACTAACATAGCATTTCAAGTTTCTTGCAGATATAAGCACAAAGAGGCCATTTGGAATCACTCCAAATGCTAATGATATTTTAGGGAGGGCTGTTTGAGCTAGATGTAATCACTAGCTAAAGTATTTCTTTTTAACTTGTTAGCTATGGATTACATTCAGGCCAATCACCTTGTTCATATCTTCTAAAATATCAGAAACTAAATCAACTGTACAATATCTTGACCCTGTTGATTCTCCCTCCATTCCCTTCCCTCCCAACTCTGTCTCTGTCTGTCTCTCAGCAAGAGCAAACACAAAAGGAATTATTTTTTTTACCAATTTTCTGCTATAAATTTCACTAACAGGAGGAAAACCACTACAGTATCCTGCTAACCAAATCAACTTGGACACTTTCATCAGGCACTTTGCTCGATAAATTAGGAAAGGCATGAGGTTTCATGACAGAAACCCATAGCAGGGAAGCTAGGACTATGGGGATGGTGCATCCCATTCCTGGTCAGACCATGTGATTGAAATCAACACCAAACATGGCAGTGCTTTTCATGCAAAAACATTCATCAATTTTGTTCCTGTCTTTGCATAAACTTTTTGGCTAAGAAATAACAAAAGCATAGGCCAGGTTTGGATGGCTTGTACCTGTCATCCTAGCTACTCAGGAGGCTGAGATATGAGAATCATTGTTGAAAGCTGTCCAGGATGGAAAAATTAATGAAACTCTTATCCCCAATTTTTTTTTTTTTTTTTTTGCCAGTCCTGGGCCTTGGACTCAGGGCCTGAGCACTGTCCCTGGCTTCTTCCCGCTCAAGGCTAGCACTCTGCCACTTGAGCCACAGCGCCCCTTCTGGCCGTTTTCTGTATATGTGGTGCTGGGGAATCGAACCTAGGGCCTTGTGTATCCGAGGCAGGCACTCTTGCCACTAGGCTATATCCCCAGCCCCTCTTATCCCCAATTAACCACCAAAAAGCCAGAAGCAGAGCAGGGGCTCAAGTAACAGAGCACTACCCTTGAGCAAAAAGGCCAGACACAGGAGAGAAGCCCCAATACCAGCACAGACCAAAAGCAAAAAAGCCCCATGAGCCTAACATATAAAACCCATGAGCCTAACCTATTTCCTCATCCTACACAGAGAAAATCATGCACTACAAACAGAAACAAGCTCCTACTTGTCACCGAAGGGCGGCCACGGTCTCACCAACCAGAGCAACATAGTACTGTGCAGGCAGAGTGTTCACCACGACTGTATCATGTTCTCCTGGGTATAACCTTCTCCAGAACAGCCAAAGAAAACCATTTTCTGCATCACCCACCTCAACAGATGGGCACAACACTGTTGAAGCACTGTGTGAATTTTTCTAGGTGCTGAAGTGTAATAAGATTCAGTGCTTCCTCTCTACAAGGGCATCTGCAGGGCTCTGCCACTCAGAACGCTGCAAACACTCCATGGGTGGGGAGCATATGATAAACATCAAATCTCAAGTCATCCGCAGGGCTTTGCTGCTCAGAATGCTGTGTACATTACACGGGTGGGAAGCATATGATAAACATCAAATCTCAATGGACCTTCAGAAAGAGCAGAATAAGATGGCTCAAGAATTTTTACATAGCTTGTATTTTGGTACCAGAAGTAGGGCTTGAACTCAAGGCCTCGACACTGTCCCTTAGCTTTCTTGTTCAATGCTGGTGCTCTACCACTTGAGCCACAGCTTCACTTCCAGCTTTTTGCTGGTTAATTAAAGATGAATCTCACAGATTTGCATAGCTAGGATTATAAATGTGTGCCACTGGCACCTGGACAGAGAATTTAAATAGGAAAAAAGATGGAAACAATGAAGAAAAAAGGTTTTAACTGTATATGTAAATGTTGCTTTCTATGATTTGACAGGACAGTATCAAAAGGTATAAAATTTTTAAAAATCATAGCTGAGTATAGTGGTTCACTCCTGTAATCCTAGCAACTCAGGAGGTGGGGACTGGAAGGACTAGATGGATGGTGGTTCATGGTATGAGTAAGAACTGTACAATAAGATGTGCCCCTCATATAAACACATCATTATGAAGCTATGCTGAGCTTGGTTTTCTTCATTTGTGTTAAACTGCAATTCTTATTACAGTTCAAATAAAAAATTCCTGTTACCATGGGTAAGCTAAAAAGTAAGCCTGAAATGTCAGTGTCTGTGACCTTTGAAATGTGTCATTAATAATTATCTTATTAAGAGAGTTCCATCAGGTTTAAAAAAAAAAAGTGATTCATCTAGTTACAAAGGGCACCTACTAAATTCAGTCTCACCGTGGTCTTTCTCCATAAAGCACTAAAAGACATTTTTATTCCAAAATAACTGATGTCCACCTCCACTCACACATAGTTCTGAATCTGTCCAGAACCTTGGCTATCCGTGGAAAAATCCTGCTGGCCTATTAATGAACCTCTTTCTATCCCATTTTTTCCAATCCTGTTAGCTTGATGTAAATGACTCACACTTGTAATCCTAGCTACTTCAGGAGGCTGAGATCTGAGAATCATGATTCCCAGCCATCCAGGGCAGACAAATCCAAGAAACTTTTATCTCCAACTAACAACAAAAATCTAGAGGGGAGGTATGTGCCAGCTTTGAGTGAAAAAGTCAAGCAAAAGTGAGAGGTCCTCAATTTAAGGCATGTACTAGTGCATGTGCCCACGCAAGCACACATACACATACACACACACACACACATGCACACACACACACCTGAAATATCCTGTTAACATGTACATCACTTTGAAGTTTGTAATACTTTTGAATATAGAGATTTCCTGTCATCTACAAAACCTCTGTAGAGTGAGCATTGCCTCCTTTGTGCCTAAGGAGCCAACCATGATTTCTTCCTGTCCTAAAGCAAGCAGACATGTCCAGCCTGTGCACACAGGAGAGGGGTCTTAAATACAGTTGTACCAAGGGCTTGCTAGGAGCATTTTATTACTAATGTGGAGACCTAAAAGGTAACATCATGGTTACATCTTTTTATCTTTTTCTGTGCCAGTCCTGGGGCTTGAATTCAGGGCCTGGACACTGTCCCTGAGCTTTTGTGCTCAAGGCTGGCACTCTACCACTTGAGCTGCAGCTCTGCTTTCAGCTTTTTGGTGGTTAATTGGAGATAAGAATCTCACAGGCTTTCCTGCCTGGGCCTCAGCCTCCTACATAGTTGGGAGTACTGGCACCGGTCACATGGTCACATCTTAAGGTTGCCTGGGACGTTGACCACACCCCCCTTTCCCCCCAACCAGCACAGCCCATGTAATCCCAAGTGATCATGAAGTTAAAGCAAGGCTGACATAAACTCTGAGAATCAGGAAAGAATGCCTCTAGCAGCACACCCAGTACATAACTGCACTGCTGGAAATGTTTTCCAGAACATTCCACAGCAAGAAACAGAAGGCTGAAATCAAAGCCTGAACCTGATATTTTGCTCATTCTGCAAAGCAATTTTTGTTTGATGTTTCCATGCTAACAGAAATGAAAGAGCTACTTCTTCAGATCTTAACAACTTCTCTTAGATTTGATATAGCAATGGAAAGACAATGTGGATATTTAAACATAGTATTTTTCAAGAAGTAAAATATCAATTATCTGAATCCTCAAAAGTTCATTTTTCAGAATTCAAAACCTAAAACTGACTGGTGGCAAACGTCTGTAACCCTACCTACTCACGAGGCTGAGATATGAGGGTCATGATTTGAAGCCAGCCAGGGCAGGAAAGTCCATGAGACTCTTATCTCCAATTAACCAGCAAAATGCCAAAAGTGGAGGTATGGCTCAAGTGGTGGAGTACCAGGATTAAGCAAAAAAGCTAACCAAGACAGCAAGAAGCTGGGAGCAAGCTCCAATACTGATACATACATACAAAAACGCAGTAAACAGTAATAATACACACAGCATAACCAGCCAAAACTATAGGCTACAGCAAAAGTCATACAGGCTTCTTCTGTCTTTCCATGCCATAGATAATCTCCTTCCTTCCTTCTTTTCCTCCCTCCCTCCCTCCCTCCCTCTCTCCCTCCCTCCCTCCCTCCTTCCCTTCTCTTCCCTTCCTTCCTTTCCCTTCCCTTCCCTTCCCTTCCCTTTCCTTCCTTCCTTCCTTCCTTCCTTCCTTCCTTCCTTCCTTCCTTCCTTCCTTCCTTCCTTCCTTCCTCCCTCCCTCCCTCCCTTCCCTCCCACCCTCCCTCCCTCTCTCCCTCCCTCCCGCCCTCCTTCATTTTTCTTGTCCATAGGGCTTAAATTAAGGGTTCAAGTGCTGTCTCTGAGCTCTTTTTGCTCAAGGTTAGTGTTTTGCCACTTTGAGCCACATCTCTGCCACTTTCAGTTTCTAGGTTTTCTGATGGTTAATTGGAGATAAAGAATCCCTTGGACTTTTCTGTCTGGGGCTGGCTTTGAACAGTGTTCCTTCTTGGATCTCAGCCTCCTGAATAGCTAGGATGACAGGCATAAGCAGGAAAAAATGTGAAACTCTTATCTTCAACTAATAACCAAAAAACTGTTAGTGGTACTGTGGCTCAAAGTGGTAGAGTGCTAGCCCTGAGTTAGAGTTCAGGGACAGTGCCCAGGTCCTGAGTTCAAGCCCCACAAACTGACCAAAAAAAAAAAAAGAGAGAGAAATAATAAAGAAAAATGATTTGCCTTATTAGTCACCTAACAGATATGGTACTGTTGATAGCAAATGCCTAATTAAATACTTGTTGAATAAATAGACATAAACCAAAAGAGAACAATACAAGCAACAGGCTGAAACAAGCACCTCTGTTGCATACAATTGCCACTATGTGAATCCAAGAACACATTTCTTTCCTTGAGGTCTAAAGCTACCTGTAGTTAGCATTACATACTATTACTTAAAACTCCAGTTCAGTTCAGTATTACTTAGGATTTATATTTTATTGTTTAGGTTAGTATTGCTTAAAACTTTCTGGTGATATATGATGACAATGTAACCCCTCTGTCATCACTTTTATAATAACAATAAAAATGTTTAAAAAGTTCTAGTATAAATGAAAGTATTACTACATGTGTCATTAATTTATAAAATTCATATATACTAGTAAAATGTTAAAAAAAACAATAAAAATGTTAGAAAACAAACTATGGTATAAAAAGTAAGCTTAGAATATTTATTTCTACTGACCTTGTAAGAACATAAGGTGAGAATGAAGCTGGGTTATCCTGCTCTGAAAAGAGGGGCATAGACCCTCCCATTATCCGCAGGCGGAAGTACAAAATCACCACCACCTACAGGAAAGGAGAAGCTTGGTAAGATGGCAGTGCTGAGCAGAGCCCTTCTCTCTCTGAGAGGGCTCCCAGCGTGGTTACACGTACACAGCAGCAGAACAAGGTAGCAACGCAACTAAGCAGCTGGAAGCCTCACCGCTAAGGGGTCCTGCAACTTCCAACCTGATTATCGTTAGCACCCAGCTGCTTGGCTGTAAGGAAGTTCTGTATCTCTAGAAAGAGAGGTCATGGGAAAAGCCAAGGAGGTTTGGGTATCACAGAGTAAGAAGTGTAGGAGACAGACAAGGGTGAGCCCTTGAGAGAGATTGCCTGGGCAGGCGACTGGCACCACTGAAATGATGTAATTGACCATCTACTGAAACTAGCTCTTAACAACTATGGTTGGTATTGTTGGTGTAACCTGGTCTGAGCTGTAGTCACTGGGCTTTCTTGCTTAGCACTGCTCACATCTATAAGCCTCCCACCCACCACCACACCCAGTTTCATCCTGTCTTATCACTTGAGGGTCAGATGATTTCCAGTAAAGGTCAAGATGTCCTGACCTGGTTGTGACCGGTTCCTGGACACTTCGTGAAATGAGCCACTATGATTAGGCTAAAGGGAAAATTCCTGTGGTTTGGGGGTTTATAAGCAGCGTTCTGAGATGGCTCAGGGCTGCATCTACAGATCCCAACCTTGCGTGCAGTCTTGGCGCATCAGTACTTTCTCGCTCAATAAAATTATTTTCACCCCAGATTGTCATCTGAGTGGTCTCATTAATAATCAATTTCTGGACCCGTAACACCACCAGATAATACTGTCACTAAGCCATGCATGGCAATACATGGCTACTCTATCTAGAACACGAAATTCTGGGATCATTACCCATCAATAGATAATTCTGAGACCTGGTTCTCCTCTGTAACCCTATCTAGTTAGGAGGCTGAGATCTGAGGGTCATGTCATGGTTGGAGGCCAGCCCAGGCTGGAAATCTGTGAGACTCTTATCTCTAATAAACTAGCAAAAAAGCCAGAAGTGGAACTGTGGATCAAGTGATAGAGCACTAGCAAATAACAATAACAACAAACGGTCAAGGACAGTGCCCAGGGCCCTGAGTTCGAACCACAGGATGGTAGACTGACAGACAGATATAAAGGGCCTTCAGTGTAGACCACACTATCACTGAGTTCACACATATCTAGAATATTGTCTTTTCTTTTTTTTTCTTGCCAGTCCTGGGGCTTGAACTCAGAGCCTGGACCCTGTCCCTGAGCTTCTTTTGCTCAAGGCTACCATTCTACCACTTGAGACATTCTGGCCTTTTCTGTTTACGTGGTACTGAGGAATCGAACCCAGGATTTCATACATGCTAAGCAAGTACTCTACCATTAAGCCACATTCTCAGCCTATCCAGAATATTTTCACGCAGACCTTCCAAAACTGTGTAACATTCACATTATGCAGGGAATGTGGACTAGTGGCAAGAGAGCTTGCATACATGAAGCCCTGGGTTCGATTCTCCAGCACCACATATCTAGAAAACGGCCAGAAGTGGTACTGTGGCTCAAGTGGCAGAGTGCTAGCCTTAAGCAAAAAGAAGCCAGGGACAGTGCTCAGGCCCTGAGTCCAAGCCCCAGGACTGGCCAAAAAAGAACATTCACATTATGCAAACTCTTCTGTGTCAAGATCTCATTGGTTCTACTGATGATTCTATTACATTATCTGGGTCATGTATCTGAGCTGAGTTGAAGTAAAACCTTCTTTATTAAGACATTTCACAAACACATTTGTACACATACTTACATAACTTATGACCAGAATGGCCCTTTTGAAAAATGGTCTCATAGAAAGAAGATAATTACTGTTGCTGCCTGTTGTCAGGAACCTGAAAGAGGAGAGAAGAGGAAAAAAAAATTTAGATACATGTACCACATATTACTGTCTCCCAAGTAAATATGTAGCTGGAGAAGCTGGGAGTCAGCCCATGGAGTCTGGACACAAACCCCAGCCCCTAGCTCTGTTGCCTACAACCTAGGAGGCCAAGGAAAGCTTCTATTTATGTATGTGTATATGTATGTATGAATTTATCTATTTATTTGTGTCAGTACTGGGGTTTGAACTCAAGGCCTCATACTCTCCCTGGGCTTTTTCACTCAAGGCTGATGCTCTACTATATGAGCCACACCTCTACTTGTGGCTTTTTCCCCCCTGGTTAATTGTGGAGTCTCACAGACTTTTTTTTGCTGGAGCTGGCTTTGAACTGTGATTGGCAGATCTCAGTCTCCCAAGTAGCTAGGATGACAGGTGTGAGCCCTCAGTCCCAGCCACATGGCTACAGTTGAAAGTACACAGTGGAAGAAAGCTGACTTAAATCACATAATCCAACAAGTATTTCCCAATGCACTCTGGTTTCTCCCATTCCTTTTCATTTGCTTGTTCTTTCACTCTTTTTAATCCAATGATTACTCAAAGGAATTTCTTCTAGCATCTCTTACAATCTGCATTTGAATGAAATTTCTACACTGGGTAAAGTTATATCAGAACATGAATCCTTTTGAAAGATCTGAGTGCCTTAGAGTTTCACAGGAAAACACTCATATTGGGTACTACTTAGTATTTATGTGGTTCCTGTGTTTAGTAATAACTGTTTTGTAAGTGTGGGGAAATGACAGTCTCACTCAACAGCAGGTATTTCCCTCCGCACTTCTGTTTTCCTCTTCCTGTCTGGTCAAAAATCTTTGTAAGTAGCTGTCATTCTAACTACTCAGGAGGCTGAAATCTGAGGATTATGGTTCAAAGCCAGCCATGGCAGAAAAGTCCCTGGCACTCATCTCCAATTAACCACCAAAAAGCTGGAAGTAAAGGTGTGGCTCAAGTGGTAAAGTGCTAGCCTTGATTTAAAAAAAAAAAAAGAGTTCATGGATAGCACCCGGACCCTGTGTTCAAGTCCTAGGACTGGCACCCGCACGTGCATGCGTGTACATGCATGCATACACACACACACACACACACACACACACAATTGAAAGTGTCACATGCTCAGATCTAAGTATTAAATGAATAGGAGAAATGGAGAGTTCCCAAAATACAAAACAGAGTTAACTAGTAATGAACGAAAATAGAGTTAACTAATAATAAACTAAAATAGTTAACTAGTAATAAACTTTCTACTAGATCCATCCTAAGTGCTCCTTTTAAGTCCTTTTCCTGTCCCACGTCAGGGATACTGTCAGCTTCAAAGCACAGGAGAACAAATAGCTTCTGTCCCAAAGCTAATTTAGGGAGCCCTGAGATTGCACACAAGGTCGTGTGTGTGTGTGTGTGTGTGTGTGTGTGCATGCACACACACACTTGCATGTGCATCTATGTATTTTTCTCAGGCAAAGTCACTGGCTATGATGTTTGTTCAATTGTCAGCAGGGGTCTGTGATCCTAAAAGTCAAAGCACTCAATGCTGAGCACCCTCCTCCCAGTTTCAGTTCAGTGGTACCTATCATTTTCAGGCTTGCTCTGAATATTTAGAGGTTGAGGTAAGTGGCAGCAGGAAGTCAAAGGGAATGAATGGCAGAGGAGGCAGGAGAAGGTGGAGGGAGGACAGGGTAGAGATAAACAGGGAAAAAGGGCTTCCTGGCAGGCTTGGCTTTTGGAAAGTTCATTTCTCAAGGTCACTCACTCTGTTGCTTGTTTAACACAGTGGAAAAATCAGAAGTGGGTTTCCTTTTATAGAACAACAAGCTACAAAGTTTAAGCTTTTTTTTCAATGTTCACCTTACATGAAGTCTCATGTATTGTTTCTCTGAAAGCTTGCTGTAATAATTATTTTCAGTAATTATGGTCATAAAGCATTATTGTTGGTAAAATTCCACTTCCTCAAGAAGTTAAGCTCAGATACCAATTTACACTTAAAGTGTAACATCCCAAAGCAATGATAGCCTAGAATTCAGATTAAAAATACTTCTTTCTGAGATTCTATTTATGTCTGTTGACACTGTACTAAATGACAAAATAGGACAAAATGCCCTGGTGCCCTGATTTAAGAACCACTAGGTCAGACAGCCTATGATTCCTAAGGTGGATATGCAGCTTGCATGTGCTGAATTCTCTACATCCTCTCCTCTCCACCCCAAGAAACCAGACAACAGGAAGGTGAGAAAATGCAGTCATTGTAGTCAATTTATATTATGTAAAAAATGAACTACATAACTTGAAGGTAGGAGTGGGAGGAAGAAAATGAGGGTAAATGAAGGAGTGATATTAACTAAGAAACATTATATTTAATAACCTGACTTATGGAACTGTAACCCCTTTGTACAACTAGTAATTAATAGTAATAATAAATTTTTAATAGAAAAAAGCCAGAGCCAGTGGCTCCTACCTATAATCCTAGTTACTCAGGAGGCTGAGATCTAAGGATCATAGTTCAAAGCCAGCCCAGGCAGGAAAGTCTGTGAGACTCTTTATCTCTAATAAACTACCAAAACAAAAAACCAGAAGTGGTGCTGTGGATCAAGTGGTAGAGAAGCTAGCCACGAGCAAAAGAAGCTAAGCGACAGTGCCCAGACCCTGAGTTCAAGCCCCAGGACGGGCACCAAAGAGAGAGAGAGAGAGAGAGAGAAAGAGAGAGAGAGAGAGAGACAGGAGGAAGAGAAGGAGAAGGAGAAGAGGAGGAAGAGAAGGAGGCAGGAGGAGAAAACAAAGTTATGCTATTACAACCCCATATATTTTCTATTATTCTCAGAGCTAAAATTTGTCTTCTTCCTGAAGTTCGTCTTTCAGAGTAACTCAGTCCTCAAGCATACTGACAGACCTTGGCGGAGACCAGCCAGCCACCCCAAATCACCCACCATAGATCCTGACATCTAAATAAGTGCTTCCTGTTCTGAGTCGCTGCCTTTGTTCATGAAACATCCGTCCATCCATACTTAATACATAAGATTGTTTCCTTGGTCAGTGTTCAGTCAGGCTATGGGAATACCAGTACCCATTTGTGTATGTTCTCATAAAAAATGAGAGTTGCTAAGTCCGTGTAGCAAGAACCTCTCACATTTGATACCTGATCACCACAGATATCTGAACACACACACACACACACAACACACACTGGTGATACCTGATCATCCTGGCCTGTCTTCAGCAAGGACCCTGTTAGGCCACTTGAGCCAGAATCTTCCTTATCCATAGTATTTTCTTTCAGTAATTTTCCATCTGCGGCTATCTAGGGGCATGGTCCCATTTCTCCACCCTGCAGTGATGCAGCAAATTGATTGAAAGTGGGAGCAGAGGACAGACTCTCTGTAGGAAAGACTGGAGTTGGGAGTCTATTGAAGTCCCCCAGGAAAGTGGCTTTTATGCCTTATTCTCCTTCCCCAGGATCCAACAGGTCAGTGAGGGCCCATATGTGAACGTGGGTCCCTCATTGGTCTCTGCCACTAGATGTAAGTCCAACGGATCATGCCGGACTGTGCATGAGATGTGACCTCACTATTGAAGTATGATTTTGAGCAGGAACTTAGGGCATTGTAGGAAGAAGAAACACCATTTTGAGCAGAAGCCCAAAGCATTTTGGGAACAACAACTGCCACAATGGGCCATATGTTGCCTGCCATATGTCATATATGCTATTTTCTATCCTTCTCTACCTAACAGTTTATTTTTGCTTTCTCTCAAATTCTCTACCCCGCCCCCATCCTGCTACTTGGCTTTAACCATGCTTTTAAGGTTGATGTGGATTTCTTCCTTTTTTTTTTTTTTTGGCTGGTCCTGGGGTTTAAACTCAGGGCCTGGGCACTGTCCCTGAGCCTCTCTGTGCTCAAGGCTAGCACTCTACCATTTGAGCCACAGCGCCACTTCCAGCCTTTTCTGTTTATGTGGTACTGAGGGATCAAACTCAGGGCTTCCACATGCTAGGCAAGCGCTCTACCACTAAGCCACATTCCCAGCCCTCTTCCTTTCTTTTACATGTATAGCAAAATGATCAATAAATGTCTAGTGGCCTAAAAAGAATTTTAAGTTTCTCTACCTGCCTCTTCTCAATCCTTTTTCCTTCCAGTATGAGGCCAGGGTACAAAATAAAAGTGCTCACAGTTTGGGGTATAGACAGAATATGAAGAAGGAAATTATTCCGATAATATATTTTCTCTTCTTAAATAGCAATAGCTTAAGAGATCTTTTATCAAACATGCCATCCTTTCTCAGAAAGGATCATTTCTGCTTACATGTCAGCTCTGGGTAGCAAAATGATGAACTGTAAGACAAATGAATTACAAAGAGCTATATCTGTGATTCCTAACTTAATTTTATATATTATTTAAAAGGATATTAGTTAAAATCACATACTGAGAAAAAACTCAGAGCTTTTAGAATAAGGCTTCAGAATAAGGCTTCTTACAATAAGACTTTGCAAACAACTGCTTTTCTCTGAAACACAAGACAAAAGATTTCTGGGGACCAAAATATGGCAGAGACAGCTCACAGAAAACATTATAAGCTTACTAAGAACTATCTAGAAATGAGCTTGTTAAAGCACTCTCTTTGAACTTATAAAGTACTTCGCCAAACCTTAATAAGCAAAGGCATTCTGCAAGGAACAACCTTTGGTGTTTTGTTTGATATCCAAATGATATCTGGAGGGAAAAACTAAAGTATTCTAAGCAGTTAACAGTGCATTTCTTAGTTCTGTCTACTCAGAAGCCTCAAAAGACTTTCAGTTCCCACTCAATAGGCCTGAAAATTGTTCCAGAAATCTAAAATGATTTACCTGTCACATTACTTACAAAGAAGCATTTACCTAAGCTTCTCTTCTCTTCTCTCTCATACAGACACACACACACACACACACACACACACACACACACACACAAATGGTAGAAATAAAGACAACCTGTGGGTGGGGCCAGGTAGGAAAAACTGGGACAGAGCAAGGAAAAGGGTGACATCCCTGTAATGCTAGCTATTTAGGAGGCTGGGATCTGAGAATCAAGGTTTAAAGCCAGCCCCCAAGAAAGTCCATGAGACTAGTCTCCAACTGACCACCAAAAAGCCAGAAGTGAAGAGCTGTGGCTCAAGTTGTAGAGTATTAGCCATGAGCAAAGAAGAGTGCCCAAGTCCTGAGTTCAAGACCAAGCATAGAACAGAGAGAAAAAAAAGAAGGTAAAGCTAGGCAGATCTCGGTATTCTATACCTTAAGCTTAGAGAAGCTCAGCTTTACAAACATGTTAAAATCACTTGAGTGTCTGTCTAAAACTAGTAAAAATAGCCAGTAATCCACAGCCTGCAATCTGAGCAACTCAGGAGGCTGAGCTCTGAGGATCACAGTTTGAAGCCAGCCGAGCAACAAAGTCTGTGAAACTTATCTCCAATTCACCATCAAAAGGCCAGAAGTGAAGATGTGGCTCAACTGCTAGAGCCCTAGAGAGCTGAGTTCAAACCCCAGTACCAGCACCAATGAATAGATAGCTATCTAGAGAGACAGACAAATCTGGTAATAAGAGGTTAGTTCGTTCCTCATTGGGTTGGCTGAAGACACTAAGATACGGGTAAGATTCCAGGAGCAGTGAGTCTTTTAGGCAGATCCTCTCCTGAGGAGACTGGGCCCCTATGCTTCCCAATTAGGAGGAAAGACCCCAAGACAGGGACAGAGGGTGGATCTCCCCCACCCAGTCACAGCAGACATCATGTGACAGAAACTCAACTGACTCCTTCTAGATAGTAACTTCACCAGGAGCAACCATGCCTCAGAGAAGCAGACCTGACATAAGATGGCTGAACACAGTACCCAGGCCTGCTTAGCTGGGAATCATGCCTCCTGGCCCTCTTCTTTGTTTCCATCCTATATTTAAACCTGAAGTTCTTTTTTATTTTTGCTTTATTTATTTATTTTTTGCCAGTCTTTGGGCTTGAACTCAGGGCCTGGGCACTGTCACTGAGCTTTTTTACTTTTTTTATCTAGCACTCTACCACGTGAGCCATGGCTCTCCTTCCAGCTTTTTGGTGATGAATTGGAAATAAGAGTCTCATGAAAAAAAAAAAAGTATCATGGCTATACCTGCTTACGCTGAGTTTGAACTGCAATCCTCAGTTCTCAGCCTCCTGAGATTACAGGTCTCCTAGGATTACAGGCATGAACAAGTAATGCTAGTGTCCAGCTCACTGTTTATTTTTAAATTAAAAGTTTATCTAAAAACAATAAAAGTTTAATCTAAAAGTTAAAGGATGTCTCTTCCCTTTAAGACAGTCTTTATTTTATCACCCCTTCCTTACAGGCAGTTTAATGATCACAAGATTACTGGCTAAAATCATTCCTACTCTCTCTAAACACTAAGGCTTACAGGCAAAGTTTAATGATTACAGGACTGGTTAAAATCATTTCTGCTCTCTCTTAACACAAAGGCTTCAGAGTCTTGAACCAATAATTATTATCATGTCGGTTAGTGGCAATGGCTCAGACAGAAGAATCACACTTTAAAAGCACAATATCAAAATCAGTAGAACTTCACCACAAGAAAACAAACTCCAGGGGATGGGAATATGGTCTAGTGGTAAAGTGCTCGTCTCGTATACATGAAGACCTGGGTTCTACTCTGCAGCACCACATATATAGAAAAGGCTGGAAGTGGTGCTGTGGCTCATGTGGTAGAGTGCTAGCCTTGAGCAAAAAGAAGCCCGGGACAGTGCTCGGGCCCTGAGTTCAAGCCCCAGGACTGGCAAAAAAAAAAAAAAGCAAGAAAAACTAACTTCAAACCAGGCACAGGTGGCTCACATCTGTAATCCTAGCCGCTCAGGAGGCTGAGATCTGTGGGTTACAGTTTGAAGTCAGCCCAAGCAAGTAAGTCCATAAGACTCTTATTTCCAATAAGTTACCAAGAAAGTCAGAAATGGTAGAGTGCAAGCTTTGAGCAAAAAGCAGTTCAGGGGGAAGAGCGGCCCCAGCACCCGCCAATGGGACCGCAGATCATCAGCGACCACAGAAGCAACAGTAGAAAAGTCCTGTCGCGAGTTTAGACACCAGACAGCAGGAGCTCCATGGGCCCCAGATTGCGCGCAGACAGGACAGAGCCAGGCGGCGGCGCAGGACCGAACAGATGGGACCAGACAACAGCAGAGGAACTGGGTGCCGCGGATGTAGAGAGCTGGGACCGCCACCGCCAAACAATCCAATCACCACACCCCAGCCCAGGAAAGCCCACCACAACATAGGGCACACACACAATCCAGGACCAGTAAGTTCCCCATTGACCCCACCCCCACAAACGGGAGATTAGCTCTGGCAGAGACCCAAAACCTGATGTAGAGCTCATCACAAGGGGACAAAGAAACTAGAGCTCCCTCCCTCCCCCTCTCTGTCCTGAGGGAACAAAAGAGCCCCATATCTGACGGCTCCAGGACCCTACAGCTCCTGGGAGGACACAGGACCTAGCAGTGGCAGAGCAGCACCCAACAAAGTGGCCGGGAGACACCTTAGGCCAGTGTCCCTCAAAGCCCCAGAGGGGGAGCCTGAATCTGTCCGCACCAGCCCCCCGGCAGGAACCAAGGTCTGGTAGGCATTTGACCACCACTTGAGGCACCCTGGTCTGCGTGGACTTTTTGAACAACAGTCACAGGCTTGCTGGTGTGCAATACCAGCCCAGCAGGGTCACCTTGGCTCGAGCACACGCCCCCCTCACCGCAGAGGCACAGAGAGTCCGTGGGCACCAACCCATACCCAGACACTTGAACCTGCTGGGGGCCATGCATACCGTCCCCACAGTAGATTTGCGAGAGGGCACAAGCACCCTCCAATAATCCGGGGCAGCATGACCCCCAAAAGAAGCACAAGAGCTCACATGCACGCGCCCCTCAGAGGGCCCACATGGGTCAGCGTTCTAGCCCTCCAGCAGGAGGGTCCTGCACCCACTCACACACGGGAGCACACAGGTGGGCAAGCTGCCCCTCAATGGCAATGCCTGCTCTGACAGGAACACTCCGCACAGGTGGGCGAGCCACCCCTCAGAGGCAATACGCAAATCTGAGAGGCGAGCTCTCTTGACCCACAGCAACTAACAGGGAAAGAAAGAAGAGAAAAGTCTCCATGCCACGCTGAATCAGTGACCCGCGAACCCCCAACAGGGGTCCACAAGGGTCAGCACAACACGGCGGTGGAGCACGGTCCCTCAGAGAAAGCCACAGAACTTACCCACCCCTAACTGCAGGGAGGGTAACCAACTTGGCAACAACCAAGATGGTCGTGCTTACCCATAGGGTAGTAAGGTTCAACAGCTGAACTCAAACCCAAGGCCGCCACCTACAGGCCCCTGAAAGGAAGTGCAAAAACTCCAGATGCATAAATCACAAAGAAATATTACAAATTTTATGAAAGGTCAAGCCAACTTACCAGCTCCAAAACACAGTACAACCGAAGAGGAGATGGAGAATAAAAAAACAGCTGAGGTGAAGAAAGCAGAAATGATGAAAGCCTCAGGAACGAATTCAGAAAACAATTCCAGGAGTTTAGAATGGAAGTCGTGAAGGACCATCAGGAAGTCAAGAAAGAAATGGAAGCAAAAATAGATACAGTCTATTCCTCCATTAAAGAAGATTTTAACATCCTGAGAAATGAAATGCATGAAAAAATACATTCAAAATACAACTCATTAAAAGAAGAAATTACCACAATGAGAGCTGATCTGGCAACCATAAACAGCTCTCTCGCCTCAATGCAAACCACACTCGAAGCCACATCACAAAGAATTGATCATCTTGAATCTCGAGTCTCTCTTTTGGATGATGATTCAGCTGATAAGGACCAGAAGATTACCACACTCCAAGAAACTGTCTCTAGGGCAGACTAATCCAGGAGGTTGTGGACAGGGAGAAGAGATATAATCTGCGTATAATCAGAATAGATGAAGGCGAGGAAAACCAGAGCAGAGGTATACAACACATATTCAAGAGAATTATTACAGAGAATTTCCCCAATCTCAAAAAGGAAAACCTCACCCAAATAACAGAAGCATATAGGACACCTGGCAGACCAGACAATAGAAGATCCTCCCCCAGACACATTATAATCAAGGCCTCAGATTTCAACAATAAGGAGCAAATTTTGAACGCAGCCAAAACACAGAAAGTACTATACTACAGTGGAAAAAACATCAGAATCACAGCAGACCTCTCCATACAAACTTAAAACGCACGAAGAGCCTGGAAGAACACAATCCAAGTCCTCCAGGCCAACAACTGCCAACCCAGAATTAGGTACCCAGAAAAATTAGAATTTACTTTTGAGGGAAAAACCAGATCTTTCCATACCAAAGAGGAACTAAAGGAATATGTGAATAAAAAACCAGCTTTACAGCGAATTCTAAGAGGGGAGCCCCACCCAACAGAAATCGTACAGGATACACAGACTGAAACAGAAAGAAACTACAATAGCCAGAGCCCAACAGGAAGAGCAGCTCAATAACGACAAGAAAAAAGGGAGAGGAAACACAGCCTAACAGGAAAATGGAAGGGGAAAAAAACCACACCTATCCATGATCTCTTTGAATGTAAATGGTATAAATTCTCCGAGCAGACTGACAGAGTGGATCCCAAAACAAAAAATTGCTATCTGTTGTCTTCAAGAGACCCATCTTACAGCAAGGGACAAAAACAGGCTCCGAATGAAAGGATGGAGCAAGATCTTCCAAGCAAACACACCTACCAAAACGGCAAGGGTAGCCATCCTAATTTCAGACAAGCTAGACTTCTCATTAAAATCAGTTCAAAAAGATAAAGAAGGGCACTACATTTTAATACAAGGAAAAATCCAGAGTCAAGATATCACGGTGATAAATTTATACTCACCGAACAAAAGAGGCCCTAAATATGTCAAACAAATTCTTTCAGAACTACAGAACAAGATACACCCAAATACAATCATAGTGGGAGATTTTAATACTCCACTCTCTCCAAGAGACAGATCCAACACACAGAGGATTAGCAAGGGAGCCAAAGACCTAAGTAACACCATTTTCCCACATGGATCTGACAGATCACCCTACAGAGACCCAATACATATTCTTTTCAGTAGCCCATGGAACATACTCCAAAATAGATCATATCATAGTCCACACAAAGAACCTCAGCAAATACAAGAGTATTGACATTATCCCATGTATTTTATCTGATCACAGTGGAATCAAGGTAACCCACAATAACAAAGGATACCACAGAAACTACACAAATACTTGGAGGCTAAACCCTTCACTGTTCTCTAACACTTGGGTCACAGAGCAAATTAAGGACAAAATTAATGAATTTCTAAGCCACAATGACAATGAAAATACATCCCAAAGCAACCTCTGGGATACAGCAAAGGCAGTGCTGAGGGGCAAGATCATTACCCTCAGTGCACACATTAAAAGAATGGAATCAGAACAGATAAATAACCTCATGATGCAGTTAAAACATCTGGAGAAACAAGAAAAATTTGAATCTAAAACGACTAGGAGGAGAGAGATCACAAAGATTAAAGAAAAGATAAATCTGATTGAGAATAGGAAGACCATTCAACAAGTAAATAAAACTAAAATCTGATTCTTTGAGAAAATAAATAAAATTGACAGACCCCATTGAAAGACTTACAAAAAAAAAGAAGGGAAGAGACTCATATCCGTAAGATTAGGGACTCCACCGGAAAAATTACAAGAAATACACAGGATATTCAAACAATCATAAAGAACTACTTCCACAGCCTTTACTCACTAAAGAACAAAATTTTACAGAAATGGATCAATTCTTAGAGAAGTATAAACTGCCCAAACTGAATCAAGAAGAAATAAATCAACTAAATAAGCCAATAACTTACAGCGAGATACAAGAGGTAATCAAGAGCTTCTCAACAAAGAAAAGCCCAGGCCCAGATGGATTCACCAATGAATTCTATAAAACTTCCAGTGAGGAGCTAATACCAATACTCCTCAAACTCTTCCAGGAAATAGCAACAGAGGGAGAAATCCCAAACTCATTTCATGAAACTAATATTATACTCATCCCCAAACCAGGCAAAGACCCAACAAAAAATGAGAATTACAGACCAATATCACTAATGAACACAGATGCAAAGCTCCTCAACAAAGTATTAGCTGACATGATCCAGAAACTGATCAAGAAAATTATACAACATGATCAAGTAGGCTTTATCCCACAGATTCAAGGATGGTTCAACATCCGCAAATCAATAAACGTAATTCACCACATCAACAGAGCTAAGACCAAGAACCCCATCATCATCTCAGCTGATGCCCAAAAAGCCTTTGACAAAATACAACACACATACATGTTAAAAGCCCTAGAGAGAACAGGAATAGAGGCAACATTCTTTAAAATAATAAAAGTCATATACAACAGACCAACTGCTAATATCATATTAAATGGGGAGAAACGAAAACCATTCCCCCTAAACTCAGGAACAAGACAAGGATGCCCATTCTCCCTGCTTCTATTCAACTAGAATCCCTAGCCATAGCAATAAGGCAAGAGAAGGACATCAAAGGGATCCACATTGGCAAAGAAGAAATCAAACTATCCCTATTCGCAGATGACATGATCTTATATCTGAAGGACCCAAAAATATCAGTCCCCAAACTCCTAGACCTAATAAACCATTTTTGGCAAAGTAGCAGGCTACAAAATCAACCCACAAAAATCAGCAGCTTTTCTGTACACCAGCAACGTACAAGCAGAAAAGGAAATTATAGAAATAGTACCATTTACAATAGCTAAAAAAAAAAGAATAAATTACCTAGGGATTAACCTAACTAAAGACGTGAATGATCTATTTAATGAGAACTATAAAAATCTAAAAAGGGAAATCAAAGAGGACACAAGGAGATGGAAAGACATCTCATGCTCATGGGTAGGCAGAATCAATATAGTGAAAATGGCCATATTGCCCAAAATGTTATACAAATTCAATGCAATCCCCATCAAGATCCCAGCTACATTCTTCACTGAAATAGAGAAAACAACCCATAAATTCATATGGAACAGCAAAAGACCTAGAATAGCCAAAGTAATTCTAGGCAAAAGAAGCAGCACAGGAGGAATCACAATACCAGACTTCAAGCTCTATTATAGAGCCATCATAACAAAAACAGCCTGGTATTGGTATAAAAGCAGACCTGAAGACCAATGGAATAGAATAGAAGACCTAGAAATAAAGCCTCATTCTTACAGTCAGCTGATATTCGACAAAGGAGCTAAAGACATACAATGGAAAAAGCATAGCCTCTTCAACTACTGGTGCTGGGAAAACTGGGCAGCCATATGTAGAAAACTCAAAGTAGACCCTAGCCTATCACCATGCACCAAGATCAACTCAAAATAGATTAAGGACCTCAACATCAGACCTGAATCCTTGAAACTACTGAAGGACAGAGTAGGAGAGACACTAGAACTTATAGGCACAGGAAGGAACTTCCTGAATATAGTCCCAGGGGCACAACAGATAGGGGAGAGTCTCGACAAATGGGACTACTACAAAGTAAAAAGTTTCTGCACAGCTAAAGACATAGCCACCAAACTAGAAAGACAGCCAACCATATGGGAAAGGATCTTCACTAGCACAGCAACAGACAAAGACCTAATATCTGTCATCTACAGAGAACTCAAAAAACTAAGCCCCTCCAAGCCCAGTAAACCAATTATTAAATGGGCAAGGTAGCTAAAGAGAGACTTCACAGGAGAAGAGATAAAAATGGCAAAGAAACATATGAGGAAATGTTCAACATCCCTGGTAGTAAAGGAAATGCAAATAAAAACAACCCTGAGATACCACCTCATTCCAGTTAGAATGGCCTATACTCTGAACTCAGGTAACAACAAATGCTGGAGGGGATGCAGGGAAAGAGGAACCCTTCTCCACTGTTGGTGGGAGTGCAAATTAGTACAACCACTTTGGAGAACAGTATGGAGGTTCCTCAAAAAGCTCAGCATAGACATACCCTATGACCCAGCCATACCACTCCTAGGCATCTATCCTGAACAACAGGTCTCAGGATATCAAAAAGACATCTGTACATCCATGTTTATTGCTGCACAATTCACAATAGCCCAAATATGGAAACAACCCAGATGCCCCACTACAGATGAATGGATCAAAAAAATGTGGTACCTATACACAATGGAATACTACATAGCGATTAGATATGATAAAATATTGGCATTCGCAGGGAAATCGTCAGAACTTGAACAAATAATGTTGAGCGAGACAAGCCTAAAATACAGAGAACAAAGGGGCATGGTCTACTTGATATATGACTGTTAGGGTGGGGGGGGAGGGGACAGTAGAGACCAGGTGTGCTTAACTAAAAACTTCTTGCCAAATGATATTTTCCACAGGTTTGGATCAGCAGCCTTACGTTACGTATCTAAAACCAAACAACTACTAAACATAAAAAGGTCTAGAATAGACCTATCAGTGGATCACAATATCTCAACAGCTATGTACATATGATCTTATAAGACAAGGATAAGCAAAAACAACTCCAAAAGAAGGACACAGGAGGACTCTATTGTTGACGTTACATTTAAAGTTCTAGGTGAATTTCCTTTGGCATACGCCACATGGTTATTGTATATGATTTTGGTACACTGGGTATTGTATATATGCCTACCTGATCTAGGGATAAGAAAGAAAAACGAGGGTGTGAGATATCACAAGGTATGTACTCACTGCCCTATTAGGTAACTGTACCCCTTTTGCACAACACCTTGTCAACAAAATTTAATTAATTAAAAAAACATAGCAGTTCAGGGACAATGCCCAGGGCCAGAGTTTGATCCCCAGTATCACCAACAAGGAAGAAAAACTCCAGAAGGATGTATTTAGATAAGCACTTTACCCAAGTAGTCGATCTGACCCCTGCTACAGCCAGTGAAGAATGAAGTTAGTTCCAGGGACCATTTATTCTTTAGGACAAGGGAAGATCATGTCCAGTAGTGTAGATGAAGAAGAGCTTTCCTTTAAGACCTAAGAATATGGCAGGAGGTGCTAAATCCATTCTAAAAGTCACTAAAAGCCAGCTGGCTCACTGTCCCAATAGCACAGTGGGAGAAACTGATGGGAGACGGAAGTCCACAGGCAGCCACTGAAGCCTCCCGACCCCATGGGAGGGCCTTGAAGCTGGCCACAGGGGTGCATGACGGGAGACCCAGCAACCTCAGGGAGAGCTGGTGAGGTGCCAGACTTTGAAGTCAGGCCCCACCACGTGAAGCCCATTTTAGAATCGAACCCTGAGCCAATCAGATTTGTACCTGTGTTCTAATCTTGCTTGCACAGCTGATTGTTGTAACCTTGTTCTTTGCCTTTATAAGCCCTGTGTAATCACAGCTCGGGGCTCCCTCCTAACCTCCGCTGTGTCGGTGGGTAGGACGAGGCCCGAGTTGGCAGCTCGTTAAATAAAGCCTTGCCTTGCTTTTGCATTTCGGAGTGTCTGAATCTCGGTGGTCTTCTTGGGGGTGGTCTTGCGACTTGGCACAACACTGGCTGCTCCACCATCATGTGTGAAAAGGCAAACATCTTGCACTCCTATGGTATGGTGAGGATCAAAATCATACAGTCCACATGAAGCCCTCTGAGGGGCTGACAGGGCTGTGAAACGGAAGTGCCCATCCCTATGCCTGACAGCATTTGCCATAGTGCCTTACAATGCTAGTTCTCCCATCAAGAAAAGAGTAATAGGGGCTGGGGATATGGCCTAGTGGCTAGAGTGCTTGCCTCGTATACATGAGGCCCTAGGTTCGATTCCCCAGCACCACATACACAGAAAATGGCCAGAAGTGGCGCTGTGGCTCAAGTGGCAGAGTGCTAGCCTTGAGCAGGAAGAAGCCAGGGACAGTGCTCAGGCCCTGAGTCCAAGCCCCAGGACTGGCCAAAAAAAAAAAAAAAAAAAAAAAAAAAAAGAAAAGAGTAATACACCGGGACCTGATGGATTACAGGCTCTCCAGGTGTCCATACACAGAGAGACCACAGGAGGTCATACTTAGGAAGGAACACAAAGGCACGATACGATGCCTCTGTGCCTCTGATTGTATAAAATACTACTTACCAAAACCAACTCCAGGAAATGGAAATTAATTTTTTTCCTTTTCTTTTTGTCTTGTTTGTTCATTTATCTGTCTTTTTTTTGGGGGGGGGGGTAAAGGAGGTACAGAAAAATGAAGGGACAGAATGAATAAATGCAGCTATACAACTTGTGGGTGGGGATGGAAGGGGAAAAATGAGAAAGAGGGAGGGAAGAGATGATAATATCTGAAAAGAAATAAACTCTTTACCTGACTTATGTAACTGTACATCACATTTATAATAATAAACATTTAATTTAAAAAATAAATTAACTTGTCTAATTTTCCTGTGTTTTTTCCTTAGCTAGCCAATCTAATGGCTTTCAGAATTGAGGCTTTTACAAATAAAAATAAAATAAAATTTGCAGCCTATATTACTCTATTTCTGAGCATCTGTTTCTTCTCTGCTTTTTGTGTGTATGCATGCTAGTCTGGGCTTAATAAACTCAGGGTCTGGGTGCTTTCCCTGAGCTTTTTTGACCAAGGCAAGGGTTCTGCCCCTTTAAGCCACAGCTCCACTTCTGCTTTTCTGATGGATAATTGGAGATAAGAGTTTCATGGACTTCCCTGCCTAAGCTGGTTTTGAACCTTGATCCTCAGATGTTAGTCCCTAGAGTAGCTAGGATTATAGGCATGAACTCCCTGCACCTGGCTGTACTGGTTTTGTTGTTGCTGTTTATTTGTTGTTGTTTTTACCAAATCTAAGCAGGACTGATAAGCCAATTCACTGAAGGCACTTTACCCTGCAGTTTTTCACACATATAGTAATGTGTCATAAATATGTACAGAACCATGAGCAGGACCAATAGGGAATGCAAATTAATCCAACTGGATGAGTCATTCTCACAGTTTTATCCTTACACTATTCCAGAAATTTAATGAACCAATACTTCTTTAATATTCTGAACCTCACCTCCTAAACAGCCTAATCAACTGCTTTTAAATGCAAAGATCAGAGATGAACAAAAATTGCTTCTAAGCAACCAAAACTGTTTTAAAGCCACAATGATCTGGTTTTCATTCCTGATGCAAAATAAAGCCATGCTGCAATGAAGCTATACACAGGCGGAATGCTCTGGTGCTTCCAAACACTGCTTCTTCTCTTCCTGAGCAGCAATTCTCTACCTGGCTTATGGGTGAAGATGGGCAGGATAGGAGGGAATGGGAAAGACACCGCTTGTAGGCTTGGCCACCCAAATATGTGAATTGCCACGTGTGTTGCTCTTCACAATTACGGTGACCTGTGGTCATTGCTTGAAAATGTAGAGCCATGATGCAGACAGGAAAAATGGTTTCTGAATGACAGTGTGAAGACAAACTGCCCATCAAACAGGTCACTTAATTCAGACTTGAATTGCAGGGGAATCACTGTTTGGGAACATTATTATCTTTTTTTTAAAATCAGTTGTGGCACTCTACTATTTTGAGCCATAGACTTTCCTGCCCCAGCTGGCTTTGAACTGTGTTCCCTAGAGCTCAGATCTCAGCCTGCTGAGTAGCTAGGGTTACAGGTGTGAGCCACCAGTGTCCAGCACAAATATGATTACCTTAACAGCAACATCAACAGTATTGACAGATGGCATCTAACAGCAAGGGAAACCTACAAATTGGATGTTTGGGAATAAATCTGAGATTCTCAGTTACATTATTGACAAATATACCATTAAAATAATTACTATACAACAAAACAATGGCAGGGTTTCCATGAGCAAAGAAAGTATCAAGGACTGTTTATGGGAGTGAAATTTTGTACGACTCTATATTTATCTCCAAGTAGTAATTAGGTAATACCCATCAAGGCCTGAGACATCTTCAGGCTTTAGCCAATCACACTAAGCATTCATAGGCAATGCACCACTCATGGGCTGGCTTTGACCTTGTGGTACAGTTGCATATAAGGTAAGCAAAAGGGCAACCTAATAAAGATTCAATGAATCCCTCTGTACTCTTTTTACATTTTCCTGTGGATTTGGAGGCATGGAAGAAGAAACGCTATCACACTATTTCATTGTTGGTAAGAATGCAAAGTAGTACAGCCATTCAGGAAGGCAGTATGGAGAGTCCTCCAAAAATGAAACACAGAACTACTCCATGATGCAGCAATCCCAATCGCAGGAACACATCCATAAGATTACAAGTCAGAGCTGGGCACCAGTGGTGCACACCTGTAATTCTAGCTACTTGGAAGCTGAGATCTGAGAATCATGGTTGAAAGCTAGCCCAGGCAAGAAAGTCTGTGAGATTCTTATCTCTGATTAACCATCAAAAAAAAGAACACTAGAAGTATGCGAGATTCTTGTCTCCAATTAACCACCAAAACCAGGAACATTGATCTATGGCTCAGGTGGTAGAGCACTAGCCTTAAGAACAAAAGCTCAGGGCCTGCACCCAGACCCTGAGTTCAAACCACAGGACTGGCAAAAAAAAAAAACAAAAAAAAAAAACATGAAACAAACAAGATTACAAGTCAGAATGCAATAAAGACACTGACACATCCACATTTATTGCTGCACTATTAACCACATCCAAGTTTTGGAAACAACCCAGATATCCAGTAGTGGTATGTATGTATATATGTATGTATGTATAAATACATAAATAAATAGACATTGATAAATATATGAATAAATAAATAAAGGATGGGTAGTAAACTCAGAGAGGCAGAGCAATGGGTTAGAGGAACTGCTGCAATCAGAACTTTGTTTGCTTTAAACAGATTGCTTCCCTTACAAGACATGCTCTCTGCATTTCAAAACAGGCTAAGCTAGCCACTAGGCATTACATGATGTAAGAATCTCAATTTATTTATTATCTCAATTACTAAGACATAGTGCTTAAGCATTTATATATAGGAACTATGACAATAAAGATGGGTTTTTTTCTTAAACTTTGCTCATAAACTGGCACTGACAGAATTCTCACAATGAGAGTTTCTGAACAGATTAAAGAACTGCAAAATGAATGGGGCAAGTTTATAGCCAAGAACATTTCCAAAAACATAACAATCAGGTGCTGGTTACTCAGAAGACTGAGATCTGAGGACTGAGGTTCAAAGCTAACCCAGACAGAAAAATCCATGAGACTTTCATCTCCAATTAACTACAAAAAAGCTTGAAGGGGAGATGTGGCTAAAGCAGTACAGTGCAGACCTTGAGCAAAACACCTAACACCTAACACGAAGCCCTGAGGGTGTGTGTGTTTGGGGCGGGGGAGTAGAAGATATAACAATCCTTTTTTTTTGGGGGGGGGGGAGGTCATGGGTCTTGAATTCTGGGCCTGGGCACTGTTTCTGAGCTCTTCAGCTCAAGGGTAGTGCTCTACCACTTGAGCCAGAGCCACTTCCAACATCCTTTCTATAAGCCAATGTGGTCTCTTTATTAAAACCACAGCCACAGTCCTTGACCCTCCAGCTCACACCCACACATGCTAATTTAAACAAAAACAGCACTGCAGAATACATGTTCTCCTTCTCTTTTGAGTTTTTAAGAATGTCATTCAAATATAAATACATGCTACTTCACTTTATTTTTGGAAACTACATGTTACCTTTTGAGATCAGTATTAAGCAACTGATTTAAGATACAAATCTAAGATTTCGAATCCCTGTTTTTGTTTTTTGTTTTTTGTTTTCCTTTGTGCTGGTCCAGGGGCTTAAACTCAGGGCCTAGGTGCTCTATCACTTGAGTACTCTATCACTTGCCACCCCCCACCACTTGTGGCTTTTTTGGTGCTTAAATGTTGATAAGTAGCTAAGATTACAGGAGTAAGCCACCAGAACCTAGCTGGATTGAATTTTTTTTTTTTTTTACTGTGTGTGTGTGTTGAATTTTTATTTTTTTTTAGAGAGAGAGAGAGAGAGAGAGAGAGAGAGAGAGAGAGAGAGAGAGAGAGAGAGAGTGTGTGTGTGTGTGTGTGTGTGTGTGTTGCCTGTATGCTAATACTAGGGATTGAACTCAAGGACTCATGGCCTCAAGCTCTCACTTGACTTTTTTGCTCAAGGCTAGTGGTCTACCACTTGAGCCACACCTCCACTTTTTGTTTTAGGGTAGTTAGTTGTGAATACGAATCTCATATGGCTGGGAATGTGGCTTAGTGGTAGAGTGTTTGCCTAGCATGTATGAATCCCTGGGTTCCATTCCTCAGTACCACATAAACAGAAAAAGCTGGAAGTGGAGCTGTAGCTCAAGTGGTAGAGTGCTAGCCTTGAGTGAAAAAGCTCGGGGAGAGTGCTCAGGCCCTGAGTTCAAGCCCCAGACTGAAAAAAAAAGTAAAAAAGAAAGTAAGAAAAAAACCTCTCATGGACTTTACTGCTTGGGCAAGCTTCAAACTATGATCCTCCCATCTCAGCCTCTTAGTAGACATGAGCCATTCAGCTCCTGGCTTCAAAGATCATTTTTGTAAATAGGTTACAATCATAGGGCCTCAGGATTTCAGTAAACACCTTTGCGGAGCCACCAATTAATATACTACAAAAACTACAAGTATTTTAAAGGGCTTGACAATACCTAAATTGAAATAAAGCAGTTGACTAGGGAATGCTCAGAATAAGCAGGTAGAGTACTTGCTTAGTAGGTGTCAGGTTCTGGACCCAATCCACAGCACTCAAATTAAGTTAACTTGATTAAAATCAAACAAATAAAAGACAACAGCTTTTCCAACTCACCAATTTACCTTTACCTCTCAAAATGGCAAAATACCACACACACACACTCCCCTACCCCCACCCTGCCCCCGCTAGCACTCTATGGCTATAGTCACAGCTCCACTTCCGGATTCTTGATGGCTGATTTCTGCCTGGGCCAGCTTCCCATCATGATCCTGGAGCAGTGGCTGGTGACCTGGGTGGCCCCAGCCCACAGGACGCCACATCCAGCAGCAAGTGTTACTGCTGCCAAGCCCACCAGCAGGAGAACAGACACAAGCACAGAGCAAGAATATTGGCCTTTCAAGTGTCAATATACTTCTGTATGGATTTAACTCTAAAATTTTCTCCAAAAGTGGCTCATGCTAATTGGGAGGCAGAGATTGGGGAACTGAGGCTTGATGCCAGCCTGGTGTGAGGCCAACCCAGGCCTAAAAGTTATCAAAATCCCATCCTAACTGTGTGTCAGCCTGAGTTATGAGGAAAACACAAATAAGGATCACAGTCTATGCCAGCCTGAACACAAATCAAACCAGGGTTTGAACTCAGAGACCAGCACTCTCAGTCTGCTTTCTTGCTCAAGGCTAGTGCTCGAGCATTTGAGCCACAGCTCCAATTCTGGCTTTTGGCTGGCTAAATGGAGGTAAGAGTCTCAGGGACTTTTCTGCCAGGGCTGGTTTTAAATTGCAATCCTCAAATCCCAGCCTTTTGAGTAGCTGGTATTATAGGCGTGAGCCACAGGGGCCCTGCTCTACCCCACTTTTTCTAACCTGCATCGTCAACTTAAATTAGGGAAGGAGATTTATGATGCCTTCGACTGCTGCCTGCAGGGAAAGAGGAAAGAAACTTTTCCCATGACAGAAATAAATCCAAGTCACTGGAGCAGAGCCAGCTGCAAGGTTACAGCCATACTTTCAGACTTCCCAAATCTCTCCTCCTGATTTATAGCAGTTATTTTCCATGACTTCTATAGCTCTCCAGTGGTATTTTTCCAAAAGAGATGCACTGGAGTATGCCTTTTCCAGGAAGAATGTCTTAATGAGCTGGGCACTGGCCGCTCACATCTGTAATCCCAGCTACTCAGGAGGCTGAGATCTGAGGATCACACAGCTCAAAGGCAGTCACCACTGGGTGGTGTGGTATGTGCCTGTAGTCCCAGATGTCTGGGAGACCTCAGTAGGAAGATTCCCACTTTTAGGTTGGCTGAAGTTGGCTGGGGTGGGGAGGGTGAAAGTATGAAACTTACATGAAAACAAAAAGCAAAAACACCTAAAGCCAAAGAGGGGAGGGGCTGGGACGGTGGCTCCAGTAGTACCTCACCTAAATCCAAACCCCAGTATCATCCAAATTGAGAGACAATAGAAGAGATCAACACCTTTTAAAACAAACCTAAATTCTAAATAAAAACCCAAAAGCATTGAACCCCAACTACCCAAAGTGTGAGAACTAGGACGACTCCATCTTGAGGCTGCAACCATCTTGTTGTTTGTGTTAAGCTAAGAATAACCCAGCACATACATAAAACCCAGGAAATGGCTTGTTTATGGTGAAACTAGCCAGAAATTGTACAGATTCCAGGAACAAAGGTGCTTGTACGGCTGTTTGTGCCGAAACCAACCGGCCATGAAAACCCATTTCCCAGATGGCCCAACCGATTTGGGAACGTTCCTATCACGTTGACCGCCCTGGAATGTCCTCAGACCAATTTTAGATATCTGGAATGTCCTTTGATCAATTTCAAAAGAACCCCTAGCCCCGAGCCAATCAGATTTGTCCTCACACCCCAACCCTGCTTGCACTTCTGTTTTATGTAACTTTGTGCTTTTTTTCCTTTAAATACCCATGCAAAACTCTGCTCATGCTTCCTCCTAACCTCTGCTGCGTTGGAGTGTAGGACGAGGTCCGGGCTGCAGCTCACCTGAATAAAGCCTTGCTTTTGCATTTTGGAATGTCTGGCTCTTGGTGGTCTTCTTGGTGGTCTTTTAGGACTTGGGCACAACACTAGGAACCTAAGGTTTCCACATTAACTATAAAGGATAGAGGAGGCCAGCAAAGGTCTGAGGTCACCTCATTAACACCAATGACATTTCTTTTCTCCAGGGCCATATGCTGTACATAGCACACTTGGTCCCTCCCTGATAATGTGCTTTCCAACAAAACCAAACAAAAGGGGTGTTAATTGTGTGTGGCTGGGGTGGGGGAAGCCTGATACTAGGGCTCAAGCTCAGAGCCCTTCACTTGTTCAGTTTCCTTTCTTGGCTGGCTCTCTGCCACCTGAGTCACTTTTCCAGTCCTGCTTTTTGCTGGATAATTGGAAAAGAAATCTCACACACTTTTCAGCCTGGGTTAATTTACACAATTCAAACACTATGTTGTGCATTGAGACAGAAGATTTAGGAATCCACAAGTATCAGGTATTAAGCACAAGTATTAAGCACAAACAACTATCAGTTTTTAAAACCACAGCTTTCACTCATTTTCTTTTCTTACTGTAAGTGATTAAAAATTGAAGGTTTATTAGTGTTTTATCTAGCAATGGTTTTAATTTTTTAGGTTTAAAAATATGTGTGTATGTGTGTGTGTATATATATGCTGTTTAAGAACTGTTTAAGGCATATACACACATAAACATATATATATATATATATATATTTCCTAGGACCATTAACATTTTACTTTAGATCCATAGCATATTTTACTAAGGCCAATTATAATAATAAAAAGAAGAAAAAGCCCTAATGTATGGGGCAGGTATTTTGTTCATATTTAACATCACTTATTTTAAAAGGCGTAATTATTTTCATTTGCTAATTTATAATTTTGATTTGAATAAAACAGGAAGATCTTAACTTATTAATAGCTGACATATCTGCTCTGGAGATGTGAAATAAAATATCCCATAAATAAGTCAGGGGCAGGTGGCTCATGCTTATAATCCTAACTGCTCAGGAGGCTGATATCTGAAGATCAAGGTTCAAAGCCAGCCTGAGCAGGAAAGACTGTGAGTCTGTTCCACCAAAAAAATAGAAGTGGGTCTGTGGCTCCAGTGGTACAGTGCTATTGTTGAACAAAAAAGCTCAAGGACAGTGTCCAGGCCCTGAGTTCAAGCCCCAGGACTGGAAAAACAAAAAAAAAAGTCTTCTGTTTAAGTTATAGCAAAACTTCCTGAACCTGCAGGTAGAGATAATTTTCTAGCTGACTTCACCTAATGCAGTCACACCTCCTCTGAAATTCTCTGTTTGAAATAGACACGTGGGTGTCTCCCTCACTGCTCCACCACTGACCCTAGGTCAATGTCTCTCCAGTCAGTCCAGTCAGAACACATCACAGATCCCCAGTGTCCCGTGTACACTTGACCTGCTATGGAGCTCTGAAATCCAACTCCTATTTCTCAAGTCGAGACACAGGAAGGAGAGGGTTAACATCCACTGCCGCAGCCAGACACACAGGGCTCCATCCTCCAGCTGTGAACAATTAGTGTCACCATTCCCTCCAAGAAACTCCTGCCGCCTTATGAGGATGGATGGGAAGCAGCATCTGACTTTTGATCGGTGAGGTCATAAATCAACCTCCAGACCAGAGGTGCCAGCTGGGTTCCAGTGCTGCCTCTCACCTCCTGACCTCCCAAGTTGTTCCGATCACAAGGATCACCTTGTGCTCTGCCAGTCAGAAGGGGACAAGATGGCTCATGTCTTTCATGGAATGCATGGGAGCAGGCCACCACAGCAGACCCCTCCCTGGGTGAAATCCGGAAGTCCTTGTTGATGCACAATGCCTTGGCAAGGCTTGTCAGAATGCTAGGACTTTTGCAGAACTTTATGTCCATTTCAAATAACCTGTGACATAAACATAGATAACCCCTTCCGATGAAACAGAAAAGGTGAAGGCAATTTCAAAATTGAGTTCGAGTGTATCTAAGTAAAGCCAAGACACAACACTGCACAAGAGTAAGAAAGCCCCACCAGAAAACCAGCAGTGGAATGACATTGTGTTACTCTGTTTGTAAAGACTACAAATGGAACTGAAACAAATTAGACACATGGAAAACCTCCAGAACTATATTTCAAGAGGCTCTTTTCTACATCTGGTCTTTTTCACTTCCCAAGATGCCGACTCGTGTTAATAGAACTCATTTTCGGCATGTACAGTGAGAGGAATTTTAAAACAGTGAAGCAGTGAAACCTGCTTCCTGTGGCTGCTCTGCTGGGTGTAATGCTTCGAGAGAGAGAAGACATTCTTCTTTTTTTCTACCACTGAAGCCATACCTCCAGTTTATTCTTCAGGTAGGGTCTAGAATTTGCCTGGGCTGGACTCAGATTGTGATCCTCCTACTTCCATTTGTGAAGAGCCAGTATTACAGGCATGAACTACTATGCTAGGTCTATACAAGATTTGATTAGGCTACATGAACAGAGAGAACACTACCTACAGGGAGGAAAGTGCTGGTTCTACTTTGCTTCTAGTAGACATCAACTCTGAGCCTGTCCCTTTCTTAAAGACAAGAGCTGGATCTCAGCACACCTGAGGACAGTAACCAGAATAAGAAAACTTAAAAACTGCAATACAAAGAAAAGCCAAAGAAAGAATGTGAAGATATTTATCCTGGAAAATAAGGTATTTAGGAGGACGAAGTGCTGCCCTGACACATCTGCGGGCCTCCAGGTAGAGGAGGAACAAACAGGGCTCCTCAACCCACGGGTGAGGGGCTGGCAGTCCGGGACTGGACACAGGCTACTGAGGCTACAGAGGACTCCATTATCCCCGAGTCTCTTCTTATCTTATGAGTTGACAGTTGTCCCACTGCCCAGCTTTTTCAGGGAGCCTTCTCCGAGTCACTGGCTGCTAGTATAGGAAACCAGCATACGCCATCCCCAAATGCCCTCTCTTGGCATAGGGGATATTTTGAGCTGGTTATTTTGAGAAACTGCAGACAGCGGGAAAAGCTCTCAAAAACAGACTAGAAATTACCCTTCCGGAAGAAAAACATCCACCACAAGGGAAATCTTCACCTTTAGACCAGAAACAGAAGTTTCTGGAGCCACATGAGCTACACACATACCTGAGCTACAGATGGTCCTGCTCACCTGCCTCTCCTCTCTGCCCCCACCACTGGCCCCAGACCCTGCTTTCCTTGGTGGTGCTTGTGGGCCCTAAACTCAAGGCATGAGCACTGTCCCTGAGTTTTTTCTGCTCAAGGCTGGCATTCTACCACTTTGAGCCACAACCCCACTCGCGGCTTTTGGTGTTGAATTGTAGGTAAGTCTGATGGAGCTGGGTGCTGGTGGCTCATGCCTGTAATCTGAACTGGTTCAAAGCCAGCCCAGGCAGGAAAGTCCATGAGATTCTTCAATTCACCAGAAAACATGAAATGGAGCTGTGACTCAAAGTGGTAAAGTGCTAGCATTGAGCAAAAGAGCTCAGGACAGCATCCAAAGCCCTGAGTTCAAACCCCATGACCACCACCAACAACAACCAAAAGAGTCTCACAGAGTTTCTTGCCTGGGATGGTTTTGAACCACACCCTCAGATCTCACCTTCCTGAGTAGCTAGAATGACAGGTATGAGCCACCAGCACCCAGCTGACCTTGGTTTCTTGAGTGAATGGAATATGGAGGTAAGCCTGAAGCAAAGCCATCTTTTTGAGATTCATTGATTCCTTTTTCTAGGTATTCTCTGGGAAGATATGTTATTAAGCTTATGTCTGTTTTTCTTTAATCTATCTTTAGTTATAGGGGTCTGCTCACCTAAGAACTACGAGGAAATTTTTTCTTCCCCTACACTAGGTTTAGCCTACTCTACAGATGCCCTCAGGATGTGCAGACTAACCTAAAAAAATTATGTGTTCTATTTAAAGTTGTTTTTGTTGTTGTTATAAAGGTGATATATAGATGGGCTATGTGCTCTACTTTTTACATGACATAATTTTCCTCATACCCAAGACACGTCTGCTCTGAGCTGGAACAAAAGCACCATCATGTAAGTTAGAACCTGCAAATTAAAGGGAAGTTACAGTTCTAACTATAACCTACTTCTGTGTGTGTGTGTGTATGTGTGTGTGTGTGCGCACGCGCGTGTGGTTGAATGAACCCATTGGTAACTATTCCACTGAAGAAAGGTCTAGATGTGGTGGGCACTTCCCAAATGCAAGCACCTGAGCAACTAAAAATACAAAGGCAAGCCAGATGCTGTAATTCACATGACCTGTAATCCTAGCTACTCAGGAAGCTAAGATCTGAGGAGCGACATTCAATGCCAGCCTGGGTGGGAAAGTCCATGAGACTCTTAATCACCAGAAAGCTAGAAATGGCACTGTGAATCAAAGTGGTAGACCGACCAATAAATAAACAGATAAATAATAAAAGGCAAAAACTCAGCAAGTATAATTTGAGACATACAGGAAGTCCATTTCCTTCTGCCCATCCATTCATCACACATTCACTTTTTCTCTGATTTCAACTAATTAGAGGTATAACTCTAGCTTCTAATGGAGTGGCAGTACCAAGGAGGTAGCAGCAACCTTGAGGAAAAAGCTCAGGAACAGCACCTAGGCAGGCCCTGAGTTCAAGCTCCAGAACCGGCACAAAAAAGACAGGTTATAATTAGAATGGTAACCTTCCTTTATAAATAGCATATTATAACTTATGTGATGGTTAGGGTCAGGATTCGGAGGCAAATGTCTCTGTGTACATTGTCGCTCCTAGGATGCAATGTGGGCTGTGCAGAGGGTACTGTGGCAGAGTTGGGGAGCTGTTTTCATCTGGAATGCTAACGCTCAGCATCTTAAGCCACTTTGGAGCCAACATTCTTAGATACAATTATTGAAAAGCTAGGACAAATTCCCTGCAGTTTACTGTGCATCTTGTTAGTGACATTTCACCTTAAGTATTTTGGGGGAAACTCCAGTTTCTGCAGTACTATTTTTTGGCGTGTGTGTGTGTGTGTGTGTGTGTGTGTGTTGAAAAGTGTAATATAAAATCAAGCTTAAAAGGAGCTGCCATGGAAAAGGGAGCAGAGGAAAGGGAGGACAGAAACCAACAATATCTGTCATTGTAGGAGGCAAATATGGGACATTAGTGAACGCACAAGATAGTCAAACCCTAAACAAGCCCAGCACTGATGGCTCATGGCTGTAATCCAAGCTACTCAGGAGACTGAGCAATGAAGATCAGAGTTTTAAGTCAGCCTGGGCAGATAAATTTGAAAGACTCAATCCAATAAAAATCCAGAAGTGAAGCTGTGGCACAAGTGGTGCAGGGCCAGCCTAGAGTGGAAAAGCCCAACAGGAGGAGGCCCTGAGATTAAATCCCAATAATGGCACCAAAAAATAAAATTAAATCCAAAAGTGCCTAGAATTTTGTATCCAATGCCTGAATATTAAAAAAATATTTTATATGCATATATATACCTTAATAGACATATAAAGGCTCTTAACTATTGGTCATATTCTTTCCACTAATCTGTGCAATGGATTCCTGGAGGTTGCCATCAAAGCTTATTGGTAGAGTGAAGATAAAAATACAAAGTCCTAAAGTCGTATCTGATCACAGAACAAGCATCTCATCACTGCAGAGAAAGAGAAGCACAGTGTAGAAGCCCCAGTGTGAGGACACAGCACCATGCGGAAGTGACCCCCAGGTGCCTTGTTCTGAGGCAGCCTCACCCAGTCATTCCTGCAGATCTAACATGTCTGTCTCTTCAAAACAGAATTTAGCTGGGCACTGGTGGCTCATGCCTGTAATCTTAGCTACTCAGGAGGCTGAGAACTGAGGATCACAGTTCAAAGCCAGTCTGGGCAGGAAAGTCCATGAAACTCTTGCCTCCAAAGTAACCAGCAAAAAGCCGACAGTGGAAGTGTGGTTCAAGTGGTAGAGTACCAGGCTTGCGTGGAAAAAGCTAAGGGATAGCAACCAGGCCCTGAGTTCAAGCCCCAGTACTAACACACACACACCCAAAAAAAACTGTAGTCTACTTTCTTCTCTCACTTGGTTCCCTCTTCATACTGCAGGACATTCTCTAATCAAGCAGCTGCCTCACTGCTAACTGGCTCTGCCACTGCAGACAGGGCCTGCCCACCTTGCCACCTTCTGCAGAGCTTCCTCAGCCTGTGAGGACACAGCAGGAGCCCTGTGAGTCACCAAGCAGCCCTGCTTCTCTGCAAATGAGTGCTGGCTGGCTGTTCTTCCTCTACAATGACTGCAACCAAGCTCCCATTAGGTCTATGTGACAGCAAGCGTTTGTCATGTGCCTGGACCACCCGCATCCTTAGAAGACATTTTAAAGGAAGAAAGCAGAAAAGTTAATGTGTCTGCTCCACTTCTGGCTTCTGGCCAGTTAATTAGAGAAGAGTCTTGGAGACTATCCTGCCCAGGCCAGGTTTGAACTGTCATCTTCAGTTCTCTGCCTCCTGAGTACCTAGGATTACACTGGTACCCAGCCAGTCACAGAAACTTCTTTTTGCCCAGGCTGGCCTTGAACCATGACCTTCCTACTTCTGAATTCCCTGTAGTGAGGATTACAGCCTTTAGCCACTGTACTGGCCAAGTGGCAGTTTCTTAACACTTACAACGTAGACTCCTGTGCCCCCTCTCCAATTTGGAATGAGTTTTTATGCAGTGAGAGTTAATTTTATACTTCTCCAATGGCTGGGCTACAGTGTTCCCTAGGTAAAACACACGTAGTTAGCCCAGGTGTTTCACTGGTGTGATCCTATTTAAGTCAGGCTTTAAGGAAAGCCAGGACCCTCCTTAAAGTGAGTGAGGTTAAGCCAGGAGCTGGTGACTCCCACCCACAATCCTAGCTATTCAAGAGTCTCAGATCTGAGGACCAAAGCTCAAAGCCTGCCTGGATAGGAAAGTCTATGAAACTCTTTCTCCAAGTAGCCATCAAAACAACAGAAGTAGAGCTGTGGCTCAAATGGTAGAACATCAGCCTAAAGAGAAAAAACTGAGGCTCAAAACCCAGGCTCTCTGTGTTTAAGTCCCAGTCCTGGAACCAAGAAAAACAAACAAACAAAAAACCAACTTGCTTCAGGACTGGTTCAGGTATCACTTCTTAGTTCTCTGTCTCCACTTGCCCCATTCATTCATTCAGCAACACTAGGGATTTGAACCCAGGGCCTCCTGCTTATTTTGCAAGCTGTCTTATACCTTGAGCACTTAAATCATGCTCACCATCCTTTTCCTTTTTGGTTTTGTTCTTCAGATAGGCTCTCATGTTCATTGACTTTGCCCTGGCTGCCCCCAATCCTGTCTGTCTATCCAGAAGCTGTGTTTACAGATGTGCACAACCAGACTCAGTTGACTTCCTCATTTTAAAAGAATTCTTACACACCTCGTGTTGCAACAGTCTACTAGTCTATGCGGTCAATTTTCTCAGGGTTCTCAGAAAGGTACAATTAGAAATACTGCTGTTATTCTGGTTATAGAAGAAAATGATTTAAAAGACTGGAGAAAAATCACTGTGCAGGGAGGTCTCCAATTCAATATGCTCTCAACAAAATTGAGGTTGCCTTTCATGAGGCCATTTACCAAGGGGCCATGAAAAAGCGCTCTTTATGGAGGAGCAGTAAGTGAGTTTTGGGCAATGAACCTCCCAAAATTCAAATGATTGGTTTCTTCAATCCCATCTACACATCTATATAAAGCAATTGTTTCACTGTGAGCATACCAATAAAAAACTAAGATTGAACCCAGCTAGATTCCAGCAGAAAAAATAGTCAACATATAACAGATGAACTAATGTTCCAAATCATATTTCATTTCAAATAAATTTCATTAAGAGTGCATTTCAGTGGGCCAAATAATAAATATCTATACAATATTAATCACAGTATAGCAACTATTCTAAGTATTTTATATGCATTAACTCATTTGATGATCATAATGCTCATGTTAGGTTAATATCATTATTGTTAATTTATTTTTATGTTGGTACTGGGGTTTGAACTCATATCCTCACGCTCTCACATTTTCTGCTCTACCACTTGAGCCACAGTTCCACTTCTGTCTTTTTACTGGTTAACTGGAGATAAAAGTCTCAAGGACTTTTCTATCCAGGCTGGCTACGAACCCCAACCCTCAGATATTTTAGCTTCTGGAGTAGCTGGAATTACAGAGATGAGCCACCAGCATGTGCTTCATTTAATACTATTTCTAATATCAATTTCACAGGTTAAATAGGGAAAACTATTGAACAGCTAGAGTTATAACTAGGATTTGAATCTACTTCAGGCTTTTACTCTATGCTGCCTCAACACATTATAACAAATAATATTTATACTGTTTGGAAAAATTATTCATTAACAATAGTCCTAGTTAATATAGTAATGTTCATTCTTAGAGCTTAAGAACATGGTTAAGTTTAAAAATCATAATTTATTTGACTAAGCCAAGAAAGGTACTTATAAAAAAGAAATACTCTACAAAAGAAAACAGAGGTGTGGGCTAAAGTGGTAGGGCACCAGCCTTGTGAAAAAAGCCAAGAGAAATTACAAGGCACTAACTTCAAGGCCTAGTCAGTAGAAACACAAAAATATATACATATTACATAATATATATTAATAGGATATACATTAGATGAAATGAAATAATTAACTGTAGAAGAACCATGTAGTTAGTAATATGTAATCATTATCTCAAGAAAAGTGAAGAAAAATTTTAAAGAATAAATATCAACTTTATTTCTATATACTAGGATTAAAGTCCTGAAAATACAATTTTTAAACAGCATCTTTTTGATTGTTTGTTTTTGCCAGTCTGGAGCTTGAACAGGGCCTAAGCACTGCCCCTGGCTTCGTTTTGCTAAAGGCTAGCACTCTACCACTTGAGCCACAGCGCCACTTCTGGCTTTTTCTATATATATAAGTGGTGTTGAGGAATCAAACCCAGGGCTTCATGCATATGAGGCAAGCACTCTACCACTAGGCCATATTCCCAGCCCTATACAGCATCTTTTGTAAGAGTATCAAAAGGTAGAGTGTAGAAGAAGTTAACTTTGCCCAGAAAATGATAAAACTTTATATGATACCACAGATTTCCTAATTAATGTAGATAACTTCTCATCTATGACAAGAAAACTCAATACCAAGATGCCAGTTCTCTTAAAGTTCTTAATATAATATCAGTCAAAGCTATTAACATATTAACAGGATAGTAAAAGTTTATGAAATGACCGAGACAACTATAAAGAATTACAGAGCAATTACAATGACATGTCAGAACTATTTTAAGGCTTAGAATGCATAAAGACAAAGGAAAATAATAGAGAAGGCAGAACTGATTTTATATGTAGCAATTTCATTTATGACAATCTTAGTTGGTAAAGGACTAGACTTTTCAACATATTATATTAAGATACTTAGTTATATGGAACAAGAAGGAAGGAATATACAACAGTAAGAAAGACAAAGATAAAATGAAGACTTAAATATGAAAGTCAAAACGATGTTGTTGTTTTTTATTTTCTTGTGTCATAGTGGGACTTGAACTTAGGACCTGGGGGTTGTCCCTCACCTTTTTGCTCATGGCTGGCACTCTTCCATATGGGCCCCAGCTCTGCTTTTAGCGCGTTAGTCGTTAACTGAGGATAAAAATTGTGTTATAACCTTGAAGCCGAGGCTGGCTTTGAACTGAAGCCTCAAATCTGTCTCCAGTGTAGCTAGGATTACAGGCATGAATCATAGTGCATGGCTTCTGCCAAATTCTTAATGTAGTAACTTCTCATTCTGAATTATCAGATCATTAAGTAATAAAAACAGAATTGAAAACTACCAGTGATTATGTTTATAAAACATTGTACTAAATCAACAATAAAAGCACTACAAAACATGTTATCTGCTTCAAGTTCATAATTAATCATATACCCAACAAAGACAAGACACTTCCATAAGAAGTTTTTGATTTTAGGAAAGATCCTTTTTTGTGGGTAGTGGTAGTTTTTGTGCTGGTCCTGGGGCTTGAACTCAGGGATCTGTACTTGAGCCTTTTTGCTCAAGGCTAACACTTTACCACTTGAGCCACAGTTCCAGCTTGGTTAATTGGAGATAAGAATTTCATGGACTTTCCTATATGGGCTCGATCCTCAGATCTCAGCTGCCTAAGTAGCTAAGATACAGGCTTGAGCCACTGGCACCCAGCTCAAAGATCGTTATTTGATTCACTTGTTCATAATAGTCTGTCATCTGCAACAGCATCCAATGATCCACAAGCAGCATTTTCAAGTCATCACTGGGCAGAGTAATAACAAGATTTACAACATGCAAATGTTGAAAGCCATTATTCAAATTCTGAACTTTTATCTTTTTTTCCTCTAGGAATGATACTTCCAAAAAGACACCCCTGAACCCCAACTTTCTGCTCAAAGGAAACTTGTATACTAACCTCTCCTAAATTTGGGAGGAAGAAAGGGCCAGTTCTGGGACTTGAACTCAGGGCCTGCACACTATCCTTTAAGCTTTTTCATTCAAGGCTGATGCTCTACCACTTGAGCCACAGCTCCACTTCTGTCTTTTTGCTGGTTAATTAGAGATAAGTTTCACCGACGTTCCTGCTTGGGCTGGCTGTGAACCACAGACTTCAGATCTCAGCCCCCAGAGTAGCTAGGATTACATGTGGGAGTGGAGCCAAGGGCGCCCACGGCTCACTGAGCTGTGGCCAAGCACTTGGGAGGAGCTGACTTAAAAAGCACAGGGTGTTCTGGCTCCCTGACTGTTCTTGCAAAAACAATGCAGACTCCAGAGGCACCACCCAACTTCACAGACCTGGGGAAGACCTGCAGACAGAGAGCCGCAGATACAGACACCCAACTTCACAGACCTCTGGGAGACCTGCAGACAGCCTGCTGGGCCTCAGAGCCACATATACAGACAGGCCAAGCAGGGTTATGTTTAAAAGCAGCAGCCTGTCTCATGAGAGGACCATAGATTTCGGCATACTATCCAAATTTGGTAGCTTGACTCTAAGACAAAAGCAATTCACATGACATCTGCTCTTTATAGACCGCCGGGACATTTAAACCCAATATTTACCCTGTTACTAACAGAAGATTCCATACCATCACCCCCTCTTAATATAACCCCAGGCAAGTCTCCCTGGACTTTGAATAAAGTCCTCTTCGTGGTGTGAGTCTGTGAGGTGAACAGGAAATAAGACAGAAGTGCAGGCGCCAGTGTTCCTCCAGGAAGGCAATGGGCCCCAGACCTCTCCTCACCTCTGTGGGGAGTCGTCCTGCCTCCTCTTTACACTCATCACCAGTTTTATAACCACAGCTGAGGCTGCCACCCTTTCCATCCCAAACCCCCAAATCCCAAAAGGATGGCTCCACTTAAAAGACACCAGCCAGGCACCAGCGATTCACACCTGGAATCCTAGCTACTCAGCAGGCTCTAAGATCTGGAGGATCATATCATGTCTGGAAGGTAGCATGGGTAGAAAAGTCCAGAGCCAAACTAAACAGCAAAAGGCCAGATTATAGGCATGATTCAAAGGGTAGAGCACCAGATGAGCAAGCAAGCTAAGTAAGCAAGCATGAGGTTCTAAATTCAAATCTCAGTTTTGGCAAAAAAAAACAAAAAAAACATCCCTGCACGTACTGTAGCTATGCAGTTAGGGGACATGAATTATGTAACCAGTCTAAGGAGACAGTACACTACCTTCTCTCCCAGCCTGCAGGCGGTTCTGCAGGGCGCAGCAGGAGCAGAACTCTGCTGCTCTATCCTCAATAGGCAGACAGCATCTTCACATGCAATTAAATCCCCCAACATGTCAAAATCTAGCAAGGAAACCATGCACCTACTGGCATTGAAGCTCAGCAACTGGCAAGAGTAGGGTATGTTGATGGAGCTACAGCACTGTGTGATGAAAGAAAGGAGAAAAGAGAAAGAAAAGAGGAAAAAAGAAAAGCTCAGTATGGGTCCAGACTGATTTTCTTTAATGCAGCCTGTGATTCTGCATATTGCCAAAGATAACAGGGAAATAGGAGCCCCAAATTACAGGTGGAAAGCCTGGGAACCATAAACACTGAACTCTGTTTGATAGTAATTACAAAGGCCCAGCACTTTCTATTCACTGTTGCTCCTGACAACGGTGTTGTTCTCCACTTACTGCAGGAAGAGAGAGAGAGAGAGACAAAGAGACAGACAGAGAGAGACAAAGATAAAGAGAGACAGACAAAATTAGAGACAGAGACAAAGAGACACAGGCAGAAAAAGACAGAATGACCAAGACACAGAGATAGGCAGAAGATACAGCAAGATAAAGCAATAGAGACACAGAAAAAGGACACAGACAGAGATGGAGAGAATGGCACACACAGAGAGACAGACAGATGTAGAAGAATCAAGAGAAGAGAGAATTGGGAGAGTGCTGACTGGCACACAGTAGAAGTGGGCTTTGTCATTGAAACCCTTTAGAAGAGGGAAGGGCTTTATTAGATGCTAGAGGCTTCTTTGCAACAATATTGCAGTTTGGGCTGGAATTACAAAGGTGGAAAAGAACTGGCACACAGGACCCCCTAAGCACCAGGCTCCATTTTCAGGTCCTGTACCTAACCAGCTGAGACAGAGAACCAAGCCCAGGAGGCAAAGCAGGCAGCCAGAGACTTGAGATCTGAAAGGACAAATGCCAGTCCAGAGGCCCGGTGTTGGGTCTGAACTGCAGGAGGAGGCCACACTGGCAGTCTTGCTCCTCTGTCTATGGGACCCAGACCGGTGCCTGGAACACCCACCACTCACAGCAAGAAGGATCCCCCATATATCTGTAGTCGGGGGCAAGGGGGCTGAATATTTGGGACAAGTCTAACAATCTCCAGCCATAATCCTAGCTACTCAGGAGGCTGAGATCTGAGGACCACAGTTCAAAGCCAGCCCAGGCAGGAAATTCCATAAGACTCTTATCTCCAGTTAACCACCAGAAAACTGGAAGTGGTGCTGATGTTCTACCCCTTGAGCCATAGCTCCACTTCCAGCTTTATGCTGAGTAGCTAGGATTACAGACACGAGCCATGAGCACCTGACATCAACGTGGTTTTGTTTTTGTTGGTATTTATTTGTGCCAGTCCTTGGGCCTGAACTCAGGGCCTGGGCACTGTCCCTGAGCTTCTGTGTGCCATTTCCAGGTGTTTTTTTTTATGTTAATTGGAGATAAGAGTTTCATGGACATTCCTGCCCAGGGTTACATCAAACCATGATCCTCAGATCTCAGCCTCCAGAGTAGATAGGATTATAGACCTGAATCACTGGCGCCCAGCTTATGAATTTTTTTCCTTTTTTATTGTTAATATAAAGGCGATGGACAGAGAGGTTACAGTTATGTAAGTTAGGTAAAGAGTATATTTTTGAACAATGTCATCTCTTCCCTCGCTCTCTCCCAGTTTTTCCCTCCATCCCTATCCCCAAGCTGTATAGTTCATTTTCAGCAGTGTCTAGTGAGTACCACTGTTGCATTCGGTCACTCATTTTTCCTCCATCTCCGTGATTTTTATAGTCAAAACTACTTTGTTCCCTACTAGATCAGGAGCTCCTGGGTGAGAGAGAATTCTAACAGTCTCTCCCCTTTGCCCTCCAGGGTGGTTCCCACTCTGTTCCTCACAGGCAAGCAAGGCCTAGGTCTCCACCAATGGCTGCCCCACCCTCTAGCTTCCGATCCATTCACAATGGAGAGCAGCCTAGGCCACAGAGGGGAAAATGGGAGGGACTGGAGATCAGGGAATTTACTGGCCAGAGTCTCTGCTTGTAGGGTCAGCACCGGGTGACTGAGGCCTAAACCAAGGCTGCTCGCACAGTGACAGCTCTCCTGCCAGGTGAGGGGTGGTGACAGTTTCTCTGCAGCGCCTGATGTGGAGACGCCCCCCTGGTTGTGCTCAGTGTCTCCATACTCATTGGGTGCTCATTTCCTGCAGGGAGAACCTGCTACTACCAAACAGTAGAAACGACAAGGACCTTGACCTTGTAGGCTTCACGATCTGGACTTAGGGTGGGAGTCTGGCACAGGTCAGATATTCTTTTACATGGCTCAAGGGAATTCACTCTCTCATCACACATTCCTCAGTCCTGGGTCAAGAGCCAGCCTCTCCCAGGGCCCTGGGAGTAAGCAGGCTTACACACAACAGGGAGAGGCCCACGAGGAAGAAGGGGGGTGGGAAGTGGGCAACACAAGTGGCTCTGGGACCTGTGGAAGGACACAGCTGAAATAAGTACGATATGGATCTGAATCTGAACATATTTGTTTTTTCTTTTTTGCCAGTCCTGGGACTGGACCTCAGGGCCTGAGCACTGTCCCTGGCTTCTTTTTGCTCAAGGCTAGCACTCTACCACTTGAGCCATAGTGCCACTTCTGGCCTTTTCTATATATGTGGTGCTGAGGAATCGAACCCAGGGCTTCATATGAGGCAAGCACTCTACCCCTAAGCCATATTCCCAGCCCCAAGAAAGAGAAATTAAAAAAATAAATAAACACAGCCAGATCCTAGCTCCTCAGGAGGCTGAGCTATGAGCATGGCAATTTGAAATCAGATTGGACAGAAAAGTCCAGAAGACTCTTTAATTAAGCAGCAAAAAAGCTGGAAGTGGGCTGTGGTTCAAGTGGCAGAAAGCCAGCCTTCAGTAAAAAAGGCCAAGTGAGAGCACAAGCTTTTGGGTTCAAGGCCAAAAAAGAGAGGAAGGGAGGGAGGGAGGAAGGAAAAGAGGGCAAGGGAAGAAAGGAAGGAAGGGTGGGAAGAAACCTAGGTTTGGGGTTCAGCACAAAAAAGAAAGGAAAAGAGAAAGAAGAAGGGAGGGAGGGAGGGAGGGAGGGAAGATAGAAATATCCCATACACAAATATCACAGCTAGAAGCTTAATAAGCATTTTGTGTAAACCAGCTATATATCTTAGAAGTCAGATGGATTAAGCTGAAAGTATTAGCAGAAGTTATTGATTTTTCACGGAAATGAACTGGATTAGATTCTGAGCTCAGGACTTTGTAATATCATCTATGCAAGTTGGCTGGAGAGTTTCATCAAGATGAAACCTAGAGATCACACTAGTGACTCTGTCCTTCATTTGTTTCTCCCCAAAACATCCAATCTGCCTCAAACAAGCAGAGTCTACATTTTGAACCATCTCAGAGAAGAATCACCAGAGGGGATAGCACGGCCATATGTAGTAGAGATGGTATATATTAGAGTAAGACAAGTTAATTACTTCCTGATGTCAACAAAGGTATTCACTTGCTTTTCCTGCAGCTGTTCCTTATTAGAAGAAAGCCTGTAAAACCCCAGTAATAATGGTTCTTACATTTAAAAATCTGGCCAGGCATCTGGAATCCTAACTCAAGAGGCTGATATCTGAGGATATTGTTCAAAGCCATCCAGGGCAAAACAGCGCATGAGATGATTTATCTCCAGTTAAACAGCAAAAGTTGGAAGTGGAGGTGTGATTCAAATGGTAGCCAGCCTTGAGCAAAAGAAAGGTAAGGGACCCAGGCCCTGAGTTCAAGCCCTCATGCCTTGGTACATGCTTAGTACATGCACATGCACACACACACATACACACACACACACACACCTCACTTAAAAAGGAAAGAAAATGGTCGTCCATAGCCATGCTAATGTACACAAATTATTCCAGTCCCTTAGTTACTGCTTTTTGTTATGTATTATAGATTTTTGGGTTTTTTTGTTGTTGTTGTTTGTTGTTTTTTGCCAGTCCTGGGGCTTGGACTCAGGGCCTATGAACTATCGCTGGCTTCTTTTTGCTCAAGGCTAGCACTTTACCACTTGAGCCACAGCGCCATTTCCACCTTTTTCTGTTTATGTGGTACTGAGGAATCGAACCCAGGGCTTCATGCATGCTAGGCAAGCACTCTGACACTAAGTCACATTCCCAGCCCCATATTATAGATTTTTGCCACACAAATCACCTAATTCTTGTAAACCAATTATTTCCACTCCCATGTGGTTCCAGAATATTCTTTCCAGGACTAAATAGTTTTCTTGGCTATTTTCTTCCCATAAATTAGGATATACAATTTACAGGCAGTAGAACTGAAGAATTTTGATAAAATATAAATTAAGTTTAAGATAGAAAGGTAGGATTAGGAGAGATGGGGAAGAGTGAAGGAAGGGGTGACATTGATTAAGAGGCATTGTACCCATAAACTGACATGTCCAATTGCAAGCAAGTCCTTCACACAACTACTTAAAGATAATAATAAAAACAATCATAAAATCTTCAAAAATCTGTTTTAAGCTGGGCACCAGAGGGTCATGCCTATAATCCTAGCTACTCCACAGCTGACCATTGGGAAGATCATGGTTTGAGGCTAACCTGAATAGGAAAGTTACCAAGATCCCAGGTCAAGAAAATGGCATCCCAGCTATGGTCCAGGCTGGCCTGGGCAAATACCTTATCTCAGAAATAACCATAGTGGCAGGCGACCACCGGTGGCTCACGCCTGTAATCCTGGCTACTCAAGAAGCTGAGATCTGAGGATCATGGTTGAAAGCCATCTCAGGCAGGTAAGTCCACAAGACTTATCTCTAATTAACCAGCAAAAGAAGATGAAACTGGAGTTGTGGCTCAAATGGCAGAGCACCTGTCCTGCAAGCTAAAGACCCTGAGATCAATACCCAGTGCTGCTGAAACAATGTTTTCCTTTAGTCTTTTCCAAAAGGACACACATAACATAGATACTTGCAATATACAGAAACAAACCACAACTCCAAACCCAATGGGCCAGAAAAAACAAGTGGGACTGGGTGCTCAAAGGAGACTGCTTCAAGGACTGGTTTTTGTTTTTTTGGATGCCAGTCTTGAGGCTTGAACTCAGGGCCTGAGTATGGACACTTTTTGCTCAAGGCTAAGCATTCTACCACTTCAACCATAGCTCCACTTCCAGAGTTTTTGGTGGCTACCTGGAGATAAGAATCTCATGATTTTCCTGCCCAGGCTGGCTTGGAAGCATGAGTCTCAGATCTCTCAGCCTTCTGCGTAGTTAGTTACCAACACTGGCCACTAGCACCCAGCAGAACTGTTTTGTAAACAGGAAGAGATTAGTGAGAGGAAGATGTGAAGGCATGGAGGCAGAAGGAAGGGAACACATGGCATGGCAACAGAGGCACAGGCACATCTTAATTCAAGTGCAGAGAGCCAGTAAGCAGCACTGGGACCTGAGCTGCATCTCAACTATAACTTCATCACCATCCTCCTCTCCTTCCTTATCTTCTCAGAACTTGGGACCAGAGGAAGGTGACTGCTTGGGCCACTGCCAGTCCACGCCAGGCCCAGGCCCACCTCACTAACTGGGCAGTCCGTGAGAAGGACTGGCTGACCGAACAGCAAAATGAAGTTTTTAATTCTAGCACTGGTGGCTGACACTTATAATCTTAGCTACTCAGGAGGCTGAAATCTTAGGATACCAGTTCCAAGGCAGCAGAAAAGTCTATGAGACTCATATCTCCAATTAAACAGCAAAAAGTCAGAAGCCAAAGTGTGGCTCAAGTGGTGGAGCACAAGCCTTGAGCAAAAAACCCAAGCCAGAGTCTGAGGCCCTGAATTCAAGTCCCAGTACTGGCATACACAAAAAGAATGAATGAGTGAAAGAGAAACTAACATCCTCTGTGAAGCCACTTGTTTATTATCTTTTGTTTTCCTTAATGCCAGAGCTGACAGACATTTCATCATGGAAGGTGTCGGGGAGGGAGAAGTCAGGCCAAAGTCCCAACTGCTTAGCACATTCCTTCCAGAATTAACATTTTAATAAAACTTTCCATCTCCTGAACACACTCTGTGCCTCTCCCTCTACTAGACCAAAATCTGTGAGCAAGTTGGCTTAATGCCTCACTGTGAGCTCAATTCCTTAAGGCATTTCTTTCTTTGCCTCTGACCAGTCTTTGTTTTGACAACCCAAGGCTTTTTTATATTCATTGTGCCTTCCATAACACATTGATGCTCCTGAAGCTCTGAAGATCTACAAGCACCAATTACTGGGGGGAACCTTGCTTCTCTGTCTTCTGGGGCCTTTATGCCTTTCCTACTAGTGATCATCTCTTCAAGGTGTCCTAAAAAGCATGCCGATCCATCTGCTTCTCCCTGAGTGACCTTCTCTCCTTATAAAATACCACCCTTAAGTAGCACAGAGATTTTTTTTTCTGAAACACTCTACTGAGTCTGACCGTCTCTCATAAAATCACACACATTGCTCTGATATTTTTCATGCAAGATGTAGGAGATACAAGAATTTCTCATACAGATGAAGTTTGACCTCTTCCCAGGATACCAGTCCTGCCTCCTCCCATTTCCTAACACTTGGCATCACCCACCCTTCCTTTGCCCTGCCCCAGAAGTAGATAATGTCCTTTGCCAAAAAAGCTGGAAGATCATGAGTTACACTGACAGTTCTACAAGCCAGAGAAAAGGACCTATTTATATGGAAATGTTGGAGCAAAACACTTGCGAAAATACAACATTCCCCATGAATTGAATACTGGACTGCCATTAGCAATTTTTATTTATTATTTATTTATTTCCTCGCCAGTACTGGGGCTTGAACTCAGGGCTGTTAGGTCCTCTCCCTGAGGGCTCCATGTAGATGCCCCCACCTCATTAAGTCTCCACCCAGTTACCTGGGTAACCTGCAGACCTGGAGGCAGTTACCTCCTCTTTCCCTGAGGTCACATCCTAATCCACCTGGCCACACCCCTTGCCCCTGCCCTAGATATAAGGCAGGGCTGGGTGGGGTCGCTCGGGCTCTCTCTCTCTCTCTCCCTTCTCTCCCATCTCTCTCTCTCCCTTCTCTCCGGCCATGGATCATCTTGGCCACAGGCCAGCAGTTCGGTAATAAACTTTCTCTCCTGCCTGAATACCGCGTGGTGTTCTCCTTTACCGGCTACCTACTTTAAAAACATAACAAGGGCCTCATGCTCTGGCTTGGTATTTTCCATTCCAGGCCAGCAATCTACCCCTTGAGCCACAGCTCCACTTGCCTTGTACCTGTCTGCCAGGACTGGCTTTGAGCTGGGATCCTCAGATCTCAGCCTCCTGAGTAGCTAGGATTAAAGGCATGAGTCACTGGTGCCAGTCTAACTAGCAATTGCTTACAAAGCTCTTTAAAAAAAAAAAAAATTCCTTCCTTTCTCCTGAGTTCCAGTAGCTGATTTATCTGGGCATTGATTTTCTTCCTCTGCTTTTTTCAAAAAGAAGTCAAGATGGTGGCATGGATGAAGGAGGCATGAATCCTTCCGCCTGGATGAAGGGATCTCCTGTTCCCCAGGGTTGCCCCAGTTCTACACGCACACAGTCAGGATCTGTTTCTGTGCCTGTGCTCTGGGACGGCGGCAACCACTTTATTAGCATTAGTGTCTTCTAGGCTAGCTGGAAGTATCTAGGAACTTCAAACAACCAGTCTTATATTCAACCCACTAAAGTGACCTGGTCAGGTGAGTAGAGAGAAAACCAGAGGAGATGGCCACACTCACTCAGAGGTTAGACATGAAGGGCCCCTGGGGACCTGCCAGCCTCAGCTCCTTAACCTAGCACCCAGTTACTTTCTGAAGATGAGAGATTTTCCACTCAGATCAGCCTTCCTTTACAGTGAGTTCCAGCTTCTCCGTTAGCTGAACTTGGTTGGGCAAGTTCCCATCCTTCCAAGGTCTCCATTCTTCAGTCTTTCACATGTGGGGACTAGTGGTACTCAACACACAGAGCAATCATGAGAATTAACAAGGTCTTATACCTAAAGTGCTTAATGGTTTGTGAGTATAGACATACTCAATAAGTATTAGCTGTTACTATAATTTATAGTCAAGGAGGGATTTTTTTGGAAGTGAAGAGCATATCAAATACAAATATTATTAGTGCATTGTCTAGTATAAGCATATGTTTAATAACTACCTGTCGAAGTTTATTCACTGCAGAGATGACACTTTATAGAACATTCTAACATAAACATGGGTAGACATGGAAGGAAATGACTGCACTCGTTACACAGGAGGAAAACAACCATCTCTGGAGACTCAGATCTGAGGGTCAGTCCTCTCCTGACCTGCAGCTCTGGAGGCTGAGATCTGAGGGTCAGTCCTCCCCCAACCTGCAGTTCCGGGCAATGAAGACAGGACAAAACCTGAAGGTTCCTAGGGTGCGTTTTCCTCACATCTACCTCCCAAGCTATTTCCTACGTGGAAATGGATAGCATAACCAGATGAGCCAGTGAAGGATTAAGCAGCAGAGACAGCGTTGATCTCAGAAAGCAGGCTCTCCACAGAAAACCCAGGCCAGTCTCTCACTCTGAGAAGATTGACCTGTGGCAATGTGAAGGCAGAACTCAGCTGTACCACTACAATTCCGTCCTTTGGCGAAAGCAAAGGGAGAATTAAACCAAACATCAACAAACAGAAATGCGAATTCTTGTGTATTGGTTTTTGTGGCTTTTTTTGTTCTGGGTTTTTTTTTTTGTTTTGTTTTGTTTTTTTGTTCAGTCATGGGGCTTGAACTCTGGGCTTGGGCGGGATCCCTGAGCTCTTCAGTTCAAGGCTAGCACTGTACCACTTGAGCCTCAGAGACACTTCAGGTTTTCTGGTGGTTAACTGGACAGAAGAGTCTCACAAACTTTCCTACCCAGGCTGGCTTTGAACTACAATACTCAGATCTCAGCCTCCTGAGTAGCCAGGATTACAGGTGTGAGCCACTGACACCCGGCTTGCATATTGTTTTTAATATTCTCTTCAATACCTTAAATTTCTTAGAGAAAGAAGAAGGAAAAGGAAGAAGTGGAAAGGGAGATGAAGAGGGAAAATCAGGAGGAAATGGAGGGAGAGAGGAAGGGAAGGGAGAGAAGAGGAAAGAGGAGGCAGAAAAGGAGAGAGGGAAGGAGGGAAAGAGGAAGGGAAGGAGAGAGGAAGGGAGGGAGGGAGAAGGAAGGGAGGAAGGGAGGAAGGGAGAGAGGGAGAGAGAGAGGAAGGGAGGGAAGGAAGAGCGGAGGCAGGAAGGAAGGAAGGAAGGAAGGGAGAGAGGGAGGGAGGGAGGGAGGGAGGAAGGAAGGAAGGAAGGAAGGAAGGAAGGAAGGAAGGAAGGAAGGAAGGAAAAAAGGAATCTTTTTACTTTTGTCTATTTAAAAAGGAAGAAAAGCTAGGGGCCAGTGGTTCACACCTACAATTCTACTTGGGAGATGGAGATCAAGAGAACTGAGGTTCAAGGCCAACTTCAGACTTCAACATAATCAACAGCTGAATACTGTATGATATGTCTGTCATAGCTAAGCGAGAAGCATAAATAGGTGGATCATGGTGTAGGATAGCCGAGGATACACATAAGGCAAAATGTAACAAAAATAATAAAGGCACAAAAGAGCTGGAAACATGTCTCAAAATGGAGTTTGGCCTACCAAGTATGAAGAGCTGAGTTCAACACACAGTACCACGTGAAAAAGAAATAAACAAAGAAATAAAAAAGCAGGCCCAAGAATAGTGGCTCATACTTATAATCCTGGCCAATTGGGAGGCAGAAACTAAGAGAGGATCACAATTCAAGGGCAGCCATATCTCATCTCAGTGAAAAAGAGCAGTGAAAGCTGGTATGGTAGCATGTGTCTGTCATCTCACCTAAGCATGAGGCATAAAATAGGAAAAACTGTATCCACAGGAGCCCCAACCTGAAAAATAACTACAGCAAAAGGGAGTGAGGCACGGTTCAAGGGTAGAGGGCCTGCTTAGCAAGAGCAATGACCTGAGCTCAAATCCCAATGCCATCAATCAACTGATCGATTTTAAAAAACCAAACCGAGGATCCACTAGTGCCTCACAGTGACAATAAGTAAACATGGCTTTGCCATGTTTGTGGTGAACACTTCCATTAACTCTGCAATGTCCAGTAAGTACCACTGTCTGTCTCTTCATGTCTGTGTCAGCCCCCAATCTTGCCTTCTCTCCCTTTCCTTCTCCTCCTAGTTCCCCAATCTTGCCTTTTCTCCCTTTCCTTCTCCTATTCCTCTCTCCAACTTGTAGAAATGTCATGTACAAAGAGATTCTACAACAGATCAGCACAACCTCCTACAGAAAACGCAGCAGGAAGAATTATCAGAGACTGGACTGAATAGCTGGCTCAATAATTTTCACAGATCTTCCCAGAATCATATTTGTTTAAACACTGTTTGCAAATGAGATGTGATACACCTCAGTAGTTATTTCATCTTATTTTTAAATCTTAAAAAAATTTACAAAATTGTACAAAGGGATTTCACTAGAAAATTCAGTTTATGAGTACAATGTATGTCAGTGTATGAGTACAATACATCTTGATCAATGAAGAATCTTTTCCAAAAGCAAAAAGAGGCATAAGGAAACTCTGAAGAGGCAACCAATCAACCAGTCAATCAATGTGTATACCTTTCCTAATTTTTATGTCCAGAAACTATCAATAACAGCCTTCATCACTGGATTCTAAGGAACAATTTCAATGAAGCCTCCAATTGGCCTGAACAATGTTTTGAGTGGTTAGTAGTTGTAAAGGGAAGATGAATGGCGAGAAGAACAGTAAATACATTCATGATATTCAATGTACATACATCAGCCCAGACAGGAAATTCCAGGTGACTCTCATGTCCAATTAATCACCAAAGACCAGAAATGGAGCTGTGGCTCAAGTGGTAGAGTGCTTGCCTTAGTAAAAAACGCTCAACGACAGTACAGGACCCAGGTCCTGAGTTCCAGCCCTCAGACTGGCACAAAAAGTTTTTGAAAATAGTTTATTTAAAAGTTCATTCTTTGCAAAACAATGACCTCTTGATATATTGGTATGTTCTGAGTGGTTAACAAGTGTTTATCAATCAAAGGAGCCAATAAACTGTCTTTTAAAGGTCAACAAAATTTAGTTTGCAAATGCTTAGCTTGATGACATGTAAGATAGCGGAAGTCAGTAAGTTTCATCTTGAATATTGACATTTCCAGAAATCCATTAAATCTAAGCCCTAAAAAATGGAAGGAGCCAAGAATCCAAGATGGAAAAGACGAGGAAAATAACAACATGGAGCCACCAAAATATCACCCACTGTCTCTTTAGTCATCACCCCCAAGACCCTGCCCAGTGGAGTATAATAATTTAAATAGAAAGAAGGTAAATACAGTTTCATGAGAGCCTCAAGAAAACAGACCTCAGCCAGGTGCTGGTGATTCAAGCCTGTAATCCTTCTATGCAGGAGGCCAAGATCTGAGGATGATGTTTCAAATCCAGCCTGGGCAGGAAAAGCCCAAAGTAGAGCTGTGGTTCATGGGGTAGAGTGCTTTAGCCCTCTAGGGACAGAACCTAGGCCCTGAGTTCAAGCCACAGGACAGGTGGGACAAGAAGGGGGAGAGGGGGAGGGAGAGAGAAAGAGAGTAAACAGACCTTGAGAGTATATCAAATGACATGATGCCACCCTCCCCTGCCTCCCCAGTGTAAGTTCAGCTGTAAGAAATCCCAAGATCTAGACAGAGAACAACTGGCCCAGAGCCACAGCAAACAGGAAGGCAAGGGCAAGCCATTTTCCAGGAACAGGGTCCTCCCTAGACTTCTTCTCACTTACCTCCAGTTCCACATATTCTCTTCTAAAAAAACCAAAACCTCCATGGCTGGGAATATGGCTTAGTGGTAGAGCTTGCCTAGCACGTATGAAGCCCTGGGTTCAATTCCTCAGCACCACATACACAGAAAATGCTGAAAGGGGAGCTGTGATTCAAGTGGTAAAGCACTAGCCTTGAGCAAAAAAGCTCAGGGACAGTGCCTAGGCCTTGAGTTCAAGGCCCAGAACTGGCAAAAAAAAGAAAAAGAAAAGAAAAGAAAAGGAAAGAAAAGAAAGAAGAAAGAAAGAAAGAAAGAAAGAAAGAAAGAAAGAAAGAAAGAAAGAAAGAAAGAAAGAAAGAAAGAAAGGGAAGAGAAAGAAAAGAAAAAGAAACAAAAGAAAGGTAAGGGGGAACTCAAAAGAATCAAAACAAAAATCAGAAAACCCAGCCCAAACCAAAGTTATCAGGATCTTCTGCACAGCTCAGGCTTTTCATGAACAATGAGGGGCTGTGAGGAGTTTCTTGTTGAAGGCATTCCATTCTCTTAGCCCTCAATTAGATCCACACTCATATTGTCTGCAACCACAGGGCTAGAGATTAGTCTCTGTTCTATCTGAGAGGTTAACCTGTCCTTTACAACTGGAAAGAAGGGAGAATCAAACAGAATTGGCAGAAAATGCAAACCTGACAACCTAAACTGCAGTTTTATAATTAAAGGGAAGACTGGACTCAAACTCACAATCCTCCTGCCTCAGCTTCCTAAGTGCTGGCATTACAGTCATGCTCTACCATGTCTAGCTATCCCAGTGTTTTTAACCAACGATTTTGTCATGATGATTTTAATTTAGACAAGCTGATCACTTCATTTGGTTTTCGTTGTTGTTGCTGTTTCCATACTGGGGGCTGAAGTCAAAGCCTGGGTACTGTCTGTCTCTTAGATTTTGCACTCAAGGCTAGAGCTCTGCCACTTGAGCCACAGCTCCACTTTCAGCTTTTTGGTGGTTATTTAGAGATAGTCTCATGGACCCTTCTGCCTGAGCTGGCTTCAAACTGGCATCCTCAGGAGAAGATTTTTAAGTCAACATATGGATTTTATCCTACCTGTACTAAATGGTAACTCCTGTCACTCTCATTCCTTTCACAATCACCAAAAAAAAAAAGAAAAGAAAAGAAAAGAAAATCAGTTACAGAAAACAATGTAAAGCTTTAAAAGCTCTTTTACAAATGTTTAACTGACCATAACAAAATACTCCACCATACAGACACTGAAATATACCAATAATTCATCACATGTCTAGAGCATACTGAGTTCATGAGACACAACACAAACAGTATTCCAGCTTTTCACATAACTCTGGCTGGTTGTTTGGATTTGGATTTTTTTTCCAATTACATAAATTCATTTTCCTTCATATCCTAAAAATCCATAAAGTTCCCTTCCCATACTCCAGCAATATATGCATAAGTTAAAACATTAAAGGCAAATCGTTTGTGGGGAGTGGAGGGTGCAGAGGCTCAAACTCAGAGACTAGGAGCTATTCTTAGGTCTTTCACTCAAGGCTGGCACTCTACCACTTGAGCCACACCTCCACTTCTGGCTAATTTTTGCTGGTTAATTGGAGATAAGAGTCTCATAGACTTTCTGAATGGGCTGGCTTCAAACCTTGATCCTCAGATCTCCATCCTTCTGAGTAGCTAGGATTATAGGCCTGAGCCACCAGTGCCTGACAAGGAAAAATCTCAATAATCTTGGGTCCCTCTTGGAAACAGAAGCTTCCAAAGATTTCAGGATCAGTATTAATTTTCAGCTTCTTTATAATTAATAAAGACCAAGGTTCGAATTCTATGAATAATATTAAAAATTCATAAATCTATAATATGAAACACTTCTTCCCATGGTAATTAGGATGTCTATTTTTAAAACTAGTGAATTAAGCCTTTATTTGATTTTCCACCTAATGATTTATTAAGGCCTCATTCAATTATCATGCTAAATACATGACAATATTAAAAAGTCAACAGTCTCAGAAGTTAAGAACTACACATTTTGAGTTTTTAAAATGAGGCTAGCATTCATTAGCTAAAAATGAAAAAAAATTTTTTTTGCCAGTCCTGGGTCTTGGACTCAGAGCCTGAACACTGTCCCTGGCTTCTTTTTGCTCAAAGCTAGCACTGTAACTCTTGAGCCAACAGCACCATTTCCAACTTTTTCTGTTTATGTGGCACTGAGGAATCGAACCCAGGGCTTCATGCATGCTAGGCAAGCACTCTACCACTGAGCCCCTAAACATGAAATCACTCAGCCCCTAAAAATAAAATCTTATCACAAGTTTTCTATTGCCCTATTACACTCTGATGGATTTTCAATCAATACTACAAAAATGTTTAATTATCTATTTCCTCTACAATATGGTAATCCCATAAAATGAAACCAATTACATAGTGTAAACAAGCCAAAGCACACAATGAGTCAAATTTTACAATTTCCCTTCAGAAATGTAGCCAAAAAGGGACGTTTATAAAAAGAAAACATTTCTAAACAATTCTTCCATGATGGCTTGGCTATGAAATATATAAAATACACATAAGCAAGGATTAAAATCTTTAAGTACTTAAAAGCTACATTTAAAAGCTATTAGAAAAGCCAAGTGCCAGTGGCTCATACCTGAAATCCTAGCTACGCAAGAGGCTGAGAACCAAGGATGGCAGTTTGAAGCCAGCCTGGGCAGGAAAGTCCCTGTGAGACTTTTATCTCCAGTTAACCACCCAAAAAACCAGAAGTAGAGCTATGGCTCAAAGTGGTTGAGTGCTAGCCTTGAGCAAAAGAGCTCAGGGATAGCACTCAGGCAGTGAGTTCAAGCCCCACAACAGACTAAATAAATGTTATTAGAAGCTCATTTTACACGTTAACTCATTTTTTCACAATAGGTGCAAGTATTACAATATTTAATTCAGGAGGAATCTGAAACAGAGTTCAGGGATTTGCAAACGCTTATTATATGGCCAGGTGTCACTCCTATAATCCCAGCTACCCAGCAGGCAGAGACATAAGGATCCTCAGTGTATTCACAAAGGAACCATTCATATGTCCTGTAAGTATTTACAATGCCAAGACAAGCTGGCACTGCTTTTATAACAATCACTCTCAACAGGCTTCTTTAAGAAGAAAAGGAACAGCAAACAAGGAATTCTAAGCTGGACGACAATAGCATTAACCAAAAGATTCTAGAATCCACAGCAACTCCTTACAACACCCAACGAGACGCTACTGTGTTCTGGGTAAGAACATTAAGCCACAGAAAGTTGGCCTTGAAGCTACGACTGCCATCCTTGAGTGCGGTAGATGGCAGCAGTTGAGCCAATAGAAAAGTGTACGACTTGAGATCCAGTTCCAGGAGCTTCTGGTGAAGCTACCGCAAGCTTCACGCCAACCTGAAATGCCTGCCTCCTGAGAGCTGCTCTTTCAACATATGTCCTAGTGCCTGCAGTTGGAAGCAGATACCTGGGCTCCCATGGCTCTGTGGCTCTACATGTGGAGAGAGAACTTATCTGGCACTGGCTGAGACTCACGGGGGTGCAGGCTGCCAAGAATCAGCATCCAATTGAGAAAAAGCAGAACAAACGCAGCTCTGTCAGCAACTAGAAACTCCACCAACTGTTACCCATAAATTAAAAAGAATTTTGCCTCTCAGCATGGCATTTGTTGGAAGAAGCTTTTAGTGTAATGTTCCGGATTGAGCCAAGAAATATTTTGAGGAAATTGTTTTTGTGCTAAGCTCAATTTAAAAACCAAACGAAACCAGGTGCCGGTGGTTCACGCCTATAATCTAGCTACTCAGGAGGCTGAGATCTGAGGATTGGACTTCAAAGCCAACCTGGGCAGGAAAGTCTGTGAGACTCTTATCTCCAATTAATCACAGAAAAAGCTGGAAGGGGCACGGTGGCTCAAGCGGTAGAGTACTATCCTTGAGCACAAAGAGGCTCAGGGATACCGCCCAGGCCCTGAGCTCAAGCCCCAAGACTAGCAAAAACAAAAAGAACCAAAGGAGAAAGTGGTTGCTCACACTTGTCACCCTACCTACTCAGGAGGCTGAGATCTAAGGATCATGGGTTGAAGTCAGCCCAGACAAGAAAATCTGTGAGAATTTTATCTCCAATTAACCATCAGAAAGGCTGAAGTGGAGGTATGACTAAAGTGGTAGAGTGTCACTTGAGCAAAAATGATAAAGGACAGTGCCCAGATCCTAGTTCAAACCCCAGTACAGGCACAAAAACAGTTTAAACAGGCAAAAATACCAAAAACTAAGAAAGAAGACTGGAGTATATATATAGGGGAAAGGGCCAGAAAAGGATGTGGTATCTAAATGATAGCACCCAGGGCATAAACAGTAATAAACTCATTTGATAATAAATAACTTTAATTGTGCTATACAGTTTGTATTATTATATTAGAAAGTCATTGCTCTTTTTGGATCTATCACCAATATAAACTCCCAAATAAGTCACAGTGATCTGGCTACAGTCATCTAAAATCTACACCAAAACCAAAGTGTTTTTACCCTTGTAGAGAGAATTCCACAGCAAATATAGCCTTGCTCATCTTTTAATAAAGATGAGAAAGAACTAATGGCAAAATTTTAAAAAATTTAAAGTGAGATATGGTTAACATCTAATTTTGTATGTATATGACAGTACTAGGGCTTGAACTCTGGGCCTTCAGTTCTCATCACTTGCCATTTTTTGTGCAGACTGGCATTCAACCACTTAAGCCATAGCTGCACTTCCAGCTTTTAGGTTGTTAAGTGCAGAGAAGAGTGTCATGAACTTTTTAGCCTGGGCTAGCTTTGAACTGTGATCCTCAGATCTCAGCCTTCTGAGTAGCTTGGATCATAGGCATGAGCCACCAATGCCCAGCTTAACCAGAAATTCTCCCACTGAGAAATGCAAACAAGGTTACTATTCAACTTGAAGCAATCTTTGACTTTTTCTGCTGTGCTTCGGTTATTACTCTATGAAGGCCTCCCTTCGATTCCCTTCATGGCATCACACTCAACCTGTGGTTGGAGGTGGCAGGAAACTCTTGAAAATTCTTGTGTCTGAGTTTATTTTTAAACAAATAACTGCTAAATTCTCACTTTCCTGTGGCTTGAGGTATTTAAAAAGCAAGCAACATGCTTCAATGAATATACCTGTGATGATGAACATGCTGCTAATTGTCACTACTAGATCAAAATACAAGAAGGAAAATCTCACACGCAAGGTTTTCTTGAATCCTCAAAACTGTGCAAAGAAGAAGAGTTCCCTAGATTCCCTTCCACACTTGTGCTGTTATAAATTCACAACAACAGGCCTGGTGCCAGTGGCTCACACCTGTCATCCTGGTTACTCAGGAGGTTGAGATCTAAGGATTCAGGTTCAGAGCCAGCCTGGGCAGAGAAATCCCTGGGATTCTTACCTCCAATTAACTTGCTAAAAGCTAGGTGTATACTTGTATAGCTCAAGTAGTAGGACACCAGCCTTGACCAAAAATGTCAAGCGAGAGTGCAAGGTCCTGAGTTTAAGCTCCAACATCAGCATGCACACACACACACACACACACACACACACACACACACACATTTTTAAAATTGAAAATAATTCACGTGACACTCCAAGAACAGGCAGAAGATGAGATGTAGCAGAGTACAGGCACTCCCAAGAAAGGCAGGGGCCCCTCCTCTGATGTTAGAAGCTTCAGAGACCATGGCCAATGATTCTATCTTCAAATGATCACAGACAGCAAGGGCCTTCCTTTGTTACCTCTAGCTATTTTTCTCTCTCCCTCTCTTCCTCTCCCCCACCCCTCTCTCTGCTTTGCAGTCATGGACTTGAACTCAGGGCCTGGGGCTGTTCCTAAATTTTTTGCTCAAGGCTACTCACAGTGCTACTTTTGTTTTTCTGGTGGTTAACTGGAGATGAGAGTCTCATGAACTTTCTTGCCTGGGCTGGCTTCAAACCACCATTTTCAGAACTCAGCCTCCTGTGATTACAGGTGTGAGTCACCAGTGACCAGTTTATTCCTCTCTTATTAACCCATTCCATATAGGCAAAAAGGGAGAGAGGCACAGTGCAGAAGAAAAGGACAAAGATGGAAAGACAAGAGGAGGGGGAGCAGGAGATGGTGCATTTTCCTCCTCCAGGCATGGCACAGAGGAGGCAGGGATGAACAGTGAAGACATGCCCACCGACACCCTATGTGGTACCTCATGAGGGCTCGTGGAGATCCCAGAAATCCACTGCTTTTGGGTTCTGGTGGCAGGGGGGAGTGGCAGCCACCCCAAGCCACCTTCTGTAGGAGCCGCTGCTTCCCATTCTCTCGGTGGGAGTGGGGTGGCAAGGAGGAGGTGATGGGACTCCTAGGCTGCTGAGGGCTGTGCTCAGGGAGGACTCCGTTGCTCCTAAGTATACAAGAGAATAGAGAGTGAACAAAGTTAACACCAACAATTTCTTTTTTTTTTTAACTAAATTCAGATTTTAATTTAATAAAAAATAGTATTCACAAAAACTTTTCTAAGATGAGATGAAGTACTCAAAGAAAAAAGCACCCTCTAGAAATGACCAACAATTTCTTGTGCCAAGAAACACTGGAGTTTTTTGGTTTTTTTTTTGTTTTGTTTTGTTTTGTTTTTGCTTATGTCCCAAGGCCTCTCCCTGAAAGGAACCATGGACAAGACTTTGAGCCCATTATTTCTAATACTGGCCATTATGCTCTTAAAACAAAACCTGTGTCTTTTCTTTTACAATTTTTGGAGGAGGAACAGAAAGATGACAGGGGGATACAAGAGGCACCTGGAGGTTGTTCTCTGAAGGTAAGGCTGGTGATGCTACCGTGGTCCTTGGTCCTCACCCAAGACCAAGGGAGGGTCTTTGCTTTGTGGCCTCTTTTGCACAAAGCTTGAATTAAATAACTGAGCTCCTTCCTTTTACATGTGTTTAAGATTTACAGAATGCCAAAAGAGAGTGCTACACACTTAAACTGTCCTCATGTATTTCACTCCCAGACAGAAATGTGATCCAAATCTAGTAGCACATTGTAGGTGATGTGATTATTTTTTTTTTAAAAGACAGGATTCTTTTCAAAATCAAATTCTTCATTGAACAAGGCAAGAGAATAAATCCAGGACATTAAAAGTTCAAAAATTAAGGATCTTAGGTTAGGCACTGATGGCTCACGCCTGTAATCCTAGCTACTCAGGAGACTAAGAGCTCAGTCATGGCTCCAAGCCAGCCGGAGCAGGAAAATCCATGAAAACTCATCTCCAATGAACAACCAGAAAACTGAAAATGGCACTATGGCTCAAAGTGTTAGAGCCCTAGCCTTGAGCAAAAAGAGTTCAGTGACAGCACCCAGGCACTGAGTTCAACAGCCACAAATGACAGAAAGAAAAAAAAAAAGATAATTGCAGAGAGAGAGAAAGAAGGAAGGAAGGAAGGAAGGAAGGAAGGAAGGAAGGAAGGAAGGAAGGAAGGAAGGAAGGAAGGAAGGAAGGAAAGAGATCTGAGCCAGGTCTGACTCAACCCCTACAATTCTGGTTATTCACAAGACTGAGATTTGAGGATATCAGCTAAAAGCCAGCATGGGCAGACAAATCTGAGGGACTCTTCTCTCCACTTAACTGCAAAAAGTCAGAAGTAGAGCTGTGGCTCAAGTGGTAGAGCACTAGATTTGAGAGGAAAGAGCCAAGTAAACAAACAAATGCACAAGGCCCTGAGTTCAAGCCCTTAGTAACATCACACAGGAAAAAATGTATGCATGTAAAATTGGTTGTAATTATGAATTTAATAGTGTGTGCTCCCATTTTAATATGCCTTATTCTTATCAACTGTAATCCACAGAATAAGATGAATATTCCTTACATTTTAAGAAGAAAATGTTTGTTGTCAGTTGTGGGGCTTGAACTCAGGACCTTGACACTGTCCCTGAGCTTTTTCCCTCAAGGTTTAGCACTCTACCATTTTGAGCTACAGCTTCACTTCTAGTTTTCTGGTGGTTAGAGACAAGAGTCTCACAGACTTTCCTGCCCAGGCTGGCTTTGAACAGCAATCCTCAGATCTCAGCCTCCTGAGTAGCTAGAATGACAGGCGTGAGCCCCTAGTGCCTGGCTATAAGCTGGTTCTTTAGCTTGAAAATAACATATTAAGTAGTCAGGTATGATGATTTAGACTGGATTCTTGTAGAATTCCAGTAGGCACTTCCTAAAACTTTTATGTAACATCATGGCTAGAGCAAGCACACAGGTTCTAAGTTAGCAGTGCTACTTGATAGACAATGTTCCACTAAACTCAGAAATTTAGGCAAGCTGTTAACAAATGCAACCAATTCAGTATGAATTAAGATATTCTCAAGAGCAAGCAACTAAAACAAACTGGCAGTATAAATTTTCAGTTACATTTACATTTTTATAGTCCTTCCAGAACTTCATAAAATGTAAGGAGTCCAAACAGATATAATGCATTTATAAATAGGTCTTGTTATATTACAATCTAAGGTGTTTCTATTTCTATTTATGTTCAGTGGAAATTTAGAAACTGGCATTTTAAGGAAATCTCCCCTACTATTTAGTCCTAGACATCAAAAGTATAAAATGTAGTCAGGGAGGGTGGTGGTTCACGCCTTTAATCCTGGCTACTCAGGAGGCTGAGATCTGGAAGATCATGGTTCAAAGCCAACCAGAGCAGACAAATCCAAGAAAGTCTTATCTCCAATTACCCAGCAAAAAGCCAGAAGTGGAGATGTGGCTCCAGTAGTAGAGCACCAGTTTTGAGCAAAAAAGCCAACCAAGAGCATACCCTGAGTTCCAAACCTAGTACCAGCACTCAAAATGTGTAAAATGACTTACACCTTGTCTTCCTTGTGGGAGGGAGAAAAGAGGTCATACACCAAGCACACGCCGAACACGGTGATGCCCGTCTCTTTCACCAGCATGGCGCAGGTCCCCAGGAGCAGACTGAGTAGCAAGAAGAAGGGAGAGGATGTGGGAGAGAATCTTTCCCCAGCACAGCACTGACCCAGACTCCTGGAAGACACATAGCACATTCTCTTAACTTATGAAATTGGGGCCACTTAAGACATCTTCCCCTTTAGGGATAAGATCTAGTAACAATGTTGCTATTCCATAAGCAATAAAGTAGATCCAGAAAGCTTTCTTCAAGGCATTCATCAGGTAATTATTTAAAATTGCTAAGGTAAAGCTGGGTGCTTACAACTATAATCCTAGCTAATGGGCAAACTGAGATCTGAGGATCATGATTCGAAGCCAGCTCAGAAAGCGAAGTCTGTAATACTCTAATCAGTCACAAAAAAAAGTCAGCGGCTCAACTGGAAGAGCACCAGCCTTGAGGGTGGGGGAGGCAGCTAAAGGACAACACTCAGTCCCTGAATTCAAGCCCCAATACCTAAATAAATGCTAAATTGGGGGGATGCTAAATTTGGTGCTTAAATAATCATATATGCAAATTGTTCTAAAAATCTAATGTGTTACACAATGAATACTATATAAAGACATGAAAAATGACACCTTAGGGATTTAATTCATGAGATAGAAAGATTTAAGAGAATACTTTTTTGAGTATGCTTTTTTGAGGCCTGAATAAACCATTATCACATGCTAAGTATTTATTGCCATCATGATTACTTGAGCAAAGAACTTTTATATGGTTCTGTATACAAAACAGTAGCGATACATATATACATAGATGTACATATAAAAAGAAAATAGATAAACTTGTTTCTTTTGACTAATCTGTATTTTTTAATTTATTTTTTCGTGAACATGTATTGGGTAATGTTTATTTTCCTCAGTTTAATTTCCAGCAGGAATTTCCAAAATCTCTGTGATGCTGTTTTCTATCCTATAAAACAACTGGTCATAAGCGCCCTCACTGTCTCCCTCAGCAGGCATCATACCCGTGGGCCCCTAGAGCTTTGAGGTAAAGGCCGGCACTCTGTACCTGTGCTCTTTCCTCCTCCTAAGAGCAACTGTGTCACCAAACATGCAGAGCTGAGCATGGATGCTATTTCTTCTGGAGTTGATCTACCACTTTAACTCCTTAAAGCCAGTAGGGTGTGCACAGCCAGCCTGTAACCATACAGCCTCTGGTCACACACGTGTAGGGTCAACTCCAACTATAGTAACCACACAGGAAAGCCCAAGAAGAGGGGTGTTGTGTTTTGTTTTGTGTGTGTGTGTGTGTGTGTGTGTGTGTGTGTTGGTAATGAGATTTGAACTCCAGGCCTGGGTGCTGTCCCTTAGTTTTTTCACTCAAGGCTAATGCTCTACCATTTAAACCACAGCTTCACTTCTAGTTTTTTTCTGGTTAACTGGAGAGAGAGTTTCATGGACTTTCCTGACCAGGCTGGCTTTGAACCAGGATCCTCAGATCTCAGCCTCCTGAGTAGCTGAGATTACAGGCATGAGCCACTGGCATTCAGCTGAGGGAGGTGTTTTTAACTAGGAGCACTTTCCTCTCCTTTCTCATATATTAGTACTTTTGTGTAGCTGAGACTAAAATACCATAGAGCAACTAAAATGGCAAAGACTTATTCTGGTCCACTGTTTCAGAGAGTTGCCTGATGGGGCTAAGCACCATAGACTGAACCAAGAGTTTACAACAGCACTCCTGAAACACAGTCACTGGTTTGTAATAAGGGTCAGAGTCAAATCTTACCCAGGCATCTCTCCAGGGAGTAAGTGGCATGGTTGGCCTGCCATGCCCCAAGCCCTCTGCTCCCACACATTCTTCTAATCCACCCTTTTGGCAATGAGGATGTCACACCTCAGGTGAGAACCTCATCATTTGGAGAATTTTAAGCACAATATAATAGGAAATGACACAAATATAATAGAAAAGAAATAATGAAAATCATTTAATCTTTTTTATCTAAGTTGGAAAAGCACAGTTGGGAAATACTACTGTCTAAACTGTTATGTTAAACCTTAGGACAATAAAAAAAAAGGAATAAAAGGAATCAAATGAGAAGAAATTAAATGGCAGACAAACAGTCCAGAGCATTGTACCCTCCCCTGAATAAATTCTGGCTCAAAGTAAAGATTCTACATTCCATTTCCAGACAAACACTACAAGTAAAAGGAACTAAGAAGCAAAAAGCTTAGCATCCTCACACTCCAAAGTCTCTTTCAATGACAGCTCTCTGAAATGACTGATGCCCAGACAGTGCCTGTCCCAAAGCCTCTCAACACAGAAGCTTTCTCTCCATACAGCACAGCATGACTGTAGTCTTGGAAGGCAGTACTTACCTGTTGTAGGAAAGAAAGGCCAGCAGGAACAGAAGGCAGGCTAACACGTCCGCTCTGCCCACAATGCCAGCCACCTAAGAAGTACAACACAAAAGCAAAGTTAAAAAACAAAAATCACTAGCATTAATAGTGCAGAAAACTACAGTCAAACAATCTTATGGAAATGTGTTTGTTCTAGATGAATGAAAGGCACAATAAAACATTCCAACACATGGAATAAGCACCTCTGATGATTATATATACTTAACAGAGAAGAAAGAGAAAATGGAAGGGGCAAATTTTTCATGCTTAGCTATGTTTCTAGCCTCTCTTTCATAAGGGTCACTTAATATAGTATCAAAGTTAATTCACTTATTGACTTTTTTTTTTTATCTTAAACCAGGTGCTGGCAGCTCACATCTGTAACTCTAACTACTCAGGGGGCTGAGATATCATGACCGTAGTGGGAAGCCATCTTGGGCAGAAAGTGGTAGAACACCAGCTTTGAGCGAAAAAGGCAACCTAGGTCCTGAGATCAAGCCTCAATACAATAAAGGAAAAAGGAAAGCAACAACAACGAGCTATGTACAAAGAGCTATGTACTTTCTACAAATCCTACTAGCAGTAATCAAAAAATAACATTTTATGAAAAAATTTATTCTGGTGGGCATTTTCAGTGCCGGTAACTCCGCCCAGTACCTAGGTAACTGGCCCACCTGGAGGCAGTCACCTCCCTCTTCTCTGAGATCACATCTGTATCAGCGTGGCCATACCTCTCCGTCCCTTCCCCAAATAAACCCTGACTCAAACCCTAGCCTGATAGCAGGCCAACTCTTCTGCCACTTGTGTCTCCAGCATGCATGACAGGAGCAGCAGTTCCAGAAAATAAAGTTCTCCTGCCTGAATACAGTGTAATGTTCTCTTTATGGGTCACCTAATTTAAACATTACTAACCTTGATCTGTATGATACATTTCAGGTTGAGTAAAGTGCTCCACAATTTGATACCTGATACCTGAGTGCTGGCATGACGTTACAAGAGGAAAGTTCCATACCAGACATCAAGTGTGACAGATCAGTCACACAGTAAGCACACCAAAAATGCTGTATACAATTATCCTTAGTGGGGCATAGTGGCTCACATCTGTAATCATCCATTTTCCTAACACTGATGATTCAGGATCCATAAAAATATGAATTTCCCAAATGTTTCCAACTGATATCCTCAGATCTCAGCCTACTGAGTAGCTAGGGTATTAAGTCCAAGCCACCAGCATCCAGCTTACTGCTTGCTTGTCTTATAGCCACTGTGCATCAGTACTTTGGCTCTTCTCTGTATGGGCTGCAAACCAGCTATGGGAGGGGCCCCTTATCCACCCTTACATCCACCTGGCACCTCCCACACCAAGCACGCTCTCACTAGCCTCCTGTGAGTTATGTAACAACTATACCAACAGATTCAGACATATTTCTATCAATGTATTTAAGTTCTTCATCATTCTGGGGCTAACTTCTAAACCCATATTTATTCTTGTTTAACAAAGGAAGAGCAAGAGTCCAGTATCTCCTTCCTCCACCCCACTAGTCTCTTTTGTATGTGTTTAACAATTTATGCATCATCATCTATAATGCACATCTCTTTTTCTAATTCTCTACATCCACTTCAGAAACCTGAACTGGAATCTACAATTAAATAGCAGTCCCTCTCTCTTTTACTCTGTAGTGTAAATTATTAGGAAGGCCAAATTCCTTTGCCTCCACCGTATACATCCCTCTTATAAATGTAAATACCTTCTGTAAATAAATACCAGCCATCTGAATTCTTTGCCCCTTTACTTATGTAACTATGGGTTGGTTGGGGGCTTTTTGGTTAGTACAAAGGCTTGTTAAACCTATTTTCAAGGGTCAATTTGTTAATAGGATTTGCCTCTTTTTTAGATTCCAACTATCACACTGCATAAATTTGCCAACCTTTTGCCTTTCTTTCTTGCACACCTACTCAAATCATTATTGTTGCTGGATGCCAGTGACTCACACCTGTAATCCCAACTCCTCAAGAGGCTAAGATATGAGGATCCAGGTTTGAAGCCAGCCTGGGAAGAAAAGTCCATAGGACCCTTATCTACAATTAGCCAGCAAAATGTTGGACATGGAGGTGTGGCTTAAGTGATAGAGTGCTAATTTTGAATGAGGAAGTGGTGCTGTGGCTCAACTGACAGAGCCCTAGCCTTGAGCTGATAAGTTCAGAGACAGCAACCAGGCCCAGAGTTCAAGATCCACAACAGACTAAAAACAATAATTAATTAATTAATCTTGAATGAAAAAACTAAAGAAGAGCATCCAGATCCCAAGTTCAAGCTCTAGTACCCGCACCGAAAACAAAACACTGTTATTGCCTTGTCATTTTGATCTTTTCTGTGAGCATTGTCCCCATGATTCTCCACTGCAGATTTTCAACCATGATTTTAAAGCTATTTGTTGGAAGTCATACTGTCTCTGGCAATAGATTAGAACTTGCCACTGGTCTAGGGCCACATGTCTGATCAGTATGGTCAAAAATGGCAGTGTGTCTATCTTCCTTCATGTTATGTCTACAAAGAACATTAGAAACTTAGGGATCTCACTTATCTACTTAAACCCATATCCAAAATTTGTCACTGTACTTTCAAATAATTGAAAACAAGTAACTGCCCTTAAATTGTAAATGCTGGCACTTGAAAATAAACCCATCATGTTACTGTTCTAAATGTACCTAGCAAAAACCCAAATACCATAGCAACTCCACGTTCCTCATCTTCCATTTGACAGGCAAGATCATCTTTCACTGGCCAACACTGGCTGGGCACAGGTGATTCATGCCCATAATCCTTTTATAAGGTGAGAAAATGGAGAAGCCACATTTTGAGAGGTCGAATCTTGAAGTTTTTATTGAAGCACTAGCAGTGTGCAGGCAGCCAAAATTGTTACAAAGGCCTGAAGCCTGCAAATATACTTAACACTGTTAGGAAACAGGCCAGAGTGGAAAGAAAGAACAAAAACAATACCAACAAACCAATTCAGCTCCAATGGAGAGCTGAACTGGGACTCCATGGTAACCAGAGAACAGCCAGGAGACAGGACACAAACAGGGAGACATGAGGCATGGTGTAAAGGTGCTTAGGGTGTTCTGCGCCTAAATAGACTCACGTCAGGGGACAGGGTTATAGGAAGCTCCCAGTCCCAGACACTGGACTGACAGGTTCAGTAACCCATAGGCCAAGTGTCCAGCCCTCTCTCCAGGGATTCAGGCATGCCTATCACCTGGGAGTGGGACTTCCCTTCCTCCACCATGAAGACAAGATGCCAGACCCCACCATTCATCATGTGGCCAAGATGGCGCTGGCCAAACCTGAACTCCCTACTTCAATCCAAGCTACTCAGGAAGCTGAAATCTGAGGATGAAGGTTCTAAGCCATCCTAGGCAGCAAATTCTGGAGACTCTTATCTTTAATTAACAAGCAAAACCCAGAAGTGGAGGTATGACTAAAGTGGTTGAGCACCATTCCTCAGCTAAAAAGCCATGGAAGAGCAACAGGCCCTGAGTTCAAGCCCCAATACACACACACACACACACACACACACACACACACACACACACACACGGCCAACATTTGTAATATGGAGGTCAGACCTGGCCAACACCATCATTGGCCACATGGCACGTTGTACTATCTGGCATCTTGTCTTGATGGATGTGCCTGGAAGGGAAATCCCATCCCCAGGTGATGGGTGTTCCTAAATCCCAAAAGACAGGGGTGGGCACATGGCCTCTAGGTTACTGAAACTGTCAGTTAACTGCTTGGGACTGGAAGCTTCCTGTGACCCTGCCCCCTGACCCGACCCTATTTAGGGTCAGGCCAGCTCAGGTACCATTACACCATGCCATATGTCTCCATGTTTGTGTCCTGTGTCCTGTCTCCTGGCTCATCTCTCTTCCCCATGGTATCCCAAGTTAGCTCTCCATTGGAGCTGAATTGGTTTTGGTATGGTTTTTGTTTTTTCTTCCCTCTCTGGCCTGTTTCCTGATAGTGTTAAGTGTATGTGTGGGCTGCAGACCTTTGTAACAACTGGCTGCCTGCAGACTGCTAATGCTCTATTAAAATTCCAAAATTCCATCCTTCAACATGTGGCTTCTTGGATAATTTACTATATAAAACATTATATCCTCCTATCTCTTTGAACTCCCACTTCCACTGTGTATCCCCCTTGGCATTTGTTCTTAATGTATTACATAGTTATGTTGAAATGTGTTTGTTTTGTTTACCTGTCCTAGGGCTTGAACTGTGGGTCTGGGTTTTTGTGCTCAAGACTAGTGCTCTACCACTTGAGCCTCAGCTTTATTTCTGGCTTGTTGTGGTTAACTAGAGATAAGAGTCTCACAGACTTCCCTGCATGAGCTAGCTTCCAACTGCAATTCTCAGATCTCAGCCTCCTAAGAAGCTAGGATTACAGGTGGGAGCCACTAGTGTCCTACAAAACATGTTCATCATCTTTCTTCTTGCAGTAAATAATGTGTGTCCACATGTGTGTCTGTATGTCTGAGGATGATAGACAAGTTCCCAAGGCTGAGCTTTATACATGGTTCCTAACTGTTTCTTAAATTTCCTGTGACCCTCAATTCCCTATTCCAAGTACTATTCTTATTAATTGGAAATATTACTTGGATTAGTACATCATAATAAAAGTAATAAGTGATTAATAAACATAAAAATTTAATATAGAAGGTAACTGATTTCATTTGAACACATTCAGTCAGGGGTAGCTGAGTCTTATATGTTGTAGAATCACATGACAGCACTCAGGATCATTGCAGGTGACCCCTGCAGGTGTCCTTAGAAGTCATCATGAGGAATGACTAGGAAGCGAAGTCATTTCTAGTCTTCATACCCTGGTTCACATGAAGAGAAGTCTCTGTACTAGGCCAATAATTTAATTCTCTGAACTCCAAGACCATCAGCAATAATCTCACAATTATCTATTATCTCATGTAAGTTTTATGATCCACCAACTGTCAAATCAACCAGCTCCTCCTTAATTTGCTCCTAAGAATTTAGACACATCCATCATTAGAGGTACCTGTCCAAGGAGCCATTAACTTAAACAGTTTTGCAGAAATACAGCAAATTAAAAGGGAGAGAGAGAGTGAAAACAAAGGAAAAAAAGGTCTCAGTGAGAGTTATGGAACAGCCAGGCACCCGTGGCTCACACCTGTAATCCCAGCTACTCAGGAAGCCGAGATCTGAGGATCACTGTTCAAAGCCAGTCACGGCAGGCGACTTCATACCTCTAACAAGCTAGTAAAAAACAGCCATAAGTGGAATGTGGCTCAAGTGGTAGAGTGATAGCCTTGAGTAAAAGAAACAGGGTGAGAGCCCGGTCCCTGAGTTAAGGCCCAGGACTGGCCCACACAAAATAAATAAAAAAAAGCAAGGTGACAGGCAGAAAGATTTGTACATAAACACTGGAGCAGAGTTTCGGGCTCAGTGTGCAGGGGAAAAGCGGAGTCTGGCCAATCTGAACAAAGGCAGCTTCCAGTTGCTGTGAGCCACTCACCGCCTCTGTGTGGACAGGATGCACTGCGAAGAGCAGCGCCGTGAGGAAAGCAAGACCACGCTTCCCGAAGACCATCTTCTCACAGGTGTGCATCAGCACCAGAGTCACAAGGCAGTGTAACACCACGTTCGTCGCGTGGAAGTAGAAAGGGTCCATGCCAGTCAAAAATACATTCAGCCTGGGCGAAAGGAAAAACAAAACACAGAAACACCTATCTTAGCAAACATACAACCTAAGCAACAGGACAGCATTCAAAGCCAGCCCAGGCCAAAAAGGCCATGAGACTCTTATCTCCGATGAACCACCAGAAAACCGAAAGTAGTGCTTTCGTGGTAGAGCACTAGCCTTGAGCTGAAGAGCTCAGGGACAGCACCCAGGCCCTGAGTTCAAGCCCTACAACTGACAAAAAAAATTAATTAATAATAATGATGATGATAATAATATAAGCCAAGTACTAGTAGCTCATATATAATCCTAATTCCTCAGGAGGCTGAGATCTGAGGATTTGGTTCAAAGCCAGCTCAAGCGGGAAAGGCAATAAGACTCTTAACTCCAATTAAATAGGAAAAAAATGTAGCTCAAGTGGTAAAGCACCAGCCTCGAATGGGGGGAAATAAAGAAAGAAAAATAAAACAGCAAAAGTTTGAGCTCCTGAGTTCAAGTCCTATTACAAGCCCAAAATAATAATTATTACTATTAGTAGTAGTAATTGTTCATGAAAAAGAAATGCAGATCAAACACAGCTAAAAGATGTAATATCCCCAACTGAGTCTGTTACAGAAATCAACACCCAGATACAAAGCATAATTCTTTGGGAAGCACATTCTAAATGGTGTTGTTTGTAGCTGTCTAGCTTCCAACCCCTCTTACCAAAACAATACCACTCAGTCTTTGTTCTCCTGCCCTTGATCATCTTCTTTTACAGAAACCATTGGGCTTTGCCAAAATACCCACAAACCATGCCAGGCTCCAGTTAGCTCAATGCCTGTAATCCTAGTTATTCAAAAGACTGAGATTTGAGGGTTGAGGTTTGAAGCCAGGCAGGGCAGGAAAATCCATGAGACTCATCTCCAATTAACCATCAAAAAGCTGGAAACAGAGGTGTGGCTCAAGTGGTAGAACACCAGCCTTAAATACAAAAGCTAAGAGACAACACACAGGCCTGAGTTCAACCTCTAATATCAGCACATACACACACTACTCACAAATATAAATGGCAAGTTCCAAAATGAATTTCTAAATCCTTAACTCATTCACAGCTCTAAGTTTCAACATCTCAAGCTTTTCCTTGGCACATGACTCCAAATGTCATAGTCGCTACTAACTCTGCTTTCACTCTCTCCGAGGCAGTTACTGTACAAAACTAGGCCCAGCAAAATGAACTGTGTGGGAGGCAACCCCAAGGCACAGCTGCCAGGCTCATCCCAGAAGTGTCCTTAATAATCCACACAAGGAAGAGGACTAGGCAGAGAACCAGAGACCACGGTCTCTCCTAGTGAAGAACTGAACTACATTACAGTATAGGAGGACCCACAAAGAGTCAGGAAGCTACAAGAAGGGCAAGCCTTGGGTGCCATCCTCCTTGGGTACAATGCCCTAAGGGTCTATCCATGTCCAAGGTTGACAACACAGCTTTCCACAGGGTCAGGCTGAGCCTTCTAGACCAGCTACGCCATTCATTTGCAATTCACTCTCATGGACAATAATAAGTGAGAAGCCATCTCTCACACACAGTTAGCAAGTGTCTAAATGGAAGGTCTCCCAAGAGCCAACATGCATGACAAGCTTTAGAAAGCACGTGCCTTAAAGCCAAGAGAAAATTCCACTTCTAGGAATCCACCAGTAAGAAATAATGAACAAGTATTAAAAGGTGTTTCTCTCTCTCTCTCTCTCTCTCTCTCTCTCTCTCTCTCTCTCTCTCTCTCTCTCACACACACACACACACACACACACACTGCATGCTATACTGGGTGTGGTGACATATACTTGCGATACTAGCTACTCCAGAGATAGAAACAAAAGGATCCTGAGTTCAAGGCCAGCCCCGACAGGGTTAGTGAAACTCTGTCTCAAAGACAAAACAGATCCTGGGCTGTTGACAGCTCATGCCTGTAATCCTAGCTACTCAGGAGGCTAAGATCAGAGAATCATAGTTCAAAGCCAGTCTAGGCAGGAAAGTCTATGAGATTCTTATCTCCAATTACCTACCAAAAAGCCAGAAATGGAGCTGTGGCTCAAGTGGATGCAAAATAGCTCAGGAACATCACCCAGGTCCTTCCTGAGTTCAAGCCCCAGGACTAAAAAAGAAAGAGACAAAAAGTTTGAGTGTGGCTCAAGTGGAAGACTGCTTTCCTAGCATGGACAAGATCCTGGCTTCTAGCCCCTGTATCACGCACACATTCACACACATTCACACACACACGTAATGCATATCAATGTTGATTATAAAAGTGGCAGAGTCTAAAAATATCTAAAAAGATGAAAAGTGAATTCTCCAAACTAAAGGCAAGTTCTGACAAAATGTTACAATAGATTTGTATGTATGAGAATAGAGAGAAATAGCTCTAACTCTGGGAGCCAATGGTTAACTGATTAATCTTCTGATTTAATAGGACAGGGGATGTGATCAATGTATCCCATCTTTACTTTAACAAAGGCATTTATCAAAATATCTTGCAATCTGCCCCCACACATGCCAGTCTAGGAGCACAGGGGTGAGGAATGAATCAATGTCTTCTCAGAGTAAGAGTTCCAATGCACGTTACAGCACTCCGTTATTATCTCTGCCCTGTCCAATACTTTCATCCAACGCTCAAATGAAACCAAAGATTACAAGATTACAAAGTACTCCAGCTGAAAAGTGAAATGTGTTAGCAGCCTACCTGGCAGTCAGACTTTAAATGGCTGAGATTTCTCATTTTAACAGAATTAAATAGAATAGTATTAAGAATGCTGACCATCATGGGGATATAAAAGAGAACCAAATACTTGCAATTCAGATTAAAAATATACTCAGAACATGGCACAGGTGGCTCATGTCTGTAATCCTAACTACAAAGAAGACTGAAGATCATGGCTTGAAGCCAGCCCAGGCAGGAAAGTCTGTGAGACTCTGATCTCCAATTAAGCACCAAAAAACCAGAGTAGAACTGTGGCTTAAGTGGTAGAGTACTAGCCTTGAGGATAATATTATTAAAAAACAAAACAAAACAAAACAGAGCTGGGAGTATGGCCTAGCATTAGAGTTGCTTGCCTCTCATACATGAAGCCCTGTGTTTGATTCCTCAGTACCGAATATATATAGAAAAAAGCCAGAAGAGTGCTGGCCTTGAGCAAAAAGAAGCCAGGGTCAGTGCCACTCAGGGACAGCACCTAGGCCCTGAGTTTAAGCCTCAAGACCAGCACTATCTATCAGGATCACACACACACAGACACACACATACACACACACAAACACACACGTTACCATCCCTTTTCTATAGATTAGAAGCTCATTTCTTTCCACTGTTATATTCATCTCACTTAGCACCCAGAAGATTCTAAATGAAACTTTACTGAATAAACAGCTGATATGCATTATGTTGGATACTGTAAGACATATTTCCCTTTCAACTTTAATATTTCATTTTATTTCATTTCACCTTCATTTATCACTTAAAAGACAAGCAGTAGGAAATTATCATTCCCCCCCCCCCATACTCTTAATAGGCCATGTCTAAGTGCCTGAAAAAACTTCCAGGATTTGGCAAATATGAACACAGATCACCTCTTTTCTCTCTGACATTCTTCCACCTCATAAGATTGGCCAGAAAGGTAAAGTCAGGAGCTCTCTGCAAATCAGTCAGCTGTTCTCCCACACGGCCATCTCCCTGCCCAGGAAAAGTTGCATACAACAGGAAGGATCCTTGGCTCCCTGCCTCCTCTCTCTCACAGCAGGAGCTGAAGATAAATTCCATTATTCTCTTTTCATTTTCTTCCTTGAAAATAGCTGTTTAGAGCCAGGCACCTGTAGGCCTAGCTATTCAGGAGGCTGAGATCTGAGGATCAAGATTCAAAGACAGCCCAGGCAGGAAAGTCTGTAAGACTCTTATCTCCACTTACCCAGCAAAATGCTGGAAGTGGAGCTGTGGCTCAGGTGTAGAACACTAGCCTCGAGCAAAAAAGCCCAAGGACGGTACCTAAGGCCTGAGTTCAAGCCCCAGGAACAGCGTGCACGTGCAAGCACATGCAACCACGTGCATGTGCACACGCACACACACACACACACACACACACACACACGCTATATTATATAGCTGGAGATATTTTTTTCTTTTTAGTCATTCGTAGTCCTCCACTCCACTCCAAAGTGCTTTACTTCCTTCAACTGGTGCTGGTCTGGGAAGTGGGAAGGGATTTTCATTGTGATGACTCAATCTGTTCCTGGCCATGAGCTTTTTTCCCCACCTACAGATCAACCAACAGGGCTGTGCATCTAGTTCATTCCTAGGGACAAGGAGATCAACCACCCACTACCCCATAATGCACCCCTGCTGGCCACCACGGGAAATGCACCCACCTTGTCTTGGGCAGCTAAAGCTCTACCACTGTCTTCCAGTCCTCTAAGATGCCATTCCTCCAACTGAAGTCAGAGAATCCACCTCAGATGCAGCATCCTCCCTCACATCAGCCCACTGGGAAGGAGTCACCAGAGAACTACTCAAGCTGGGGTGCTCCCTCAATAATGCAACTCTCTACAGCTCAGGAAAGGGAAGGACAACCACTCAGCCTTTCCCAGAATGCAACAGGAAGATGAGAAGTGTGTGGAGGCAGTAAGTATGGAACAGTGGAACCGCAGAATGCCTTTTCCATGTTATACCAGGGAGATGAAATTGTGCCATTTCAGCCTCCAGTGACTCCCAGTGGCTCCCTCCCAGGCTTCTTGGTCACCTGTTTGCAAGCTACAGCAACTGAATCTATTGCAGGGCAGGAAATCTTCCCCCAAGCAACCAAGTAATGGAAGGTAAATTATTCTCAGAGCCATGAGACATGGTTTCAAGGCAAAAGAGAAGGCTGTATGAACTAGCAGGAAAAGTCAGATTTTTTTTCCAGCAGTAACACAACACACATTCTTTTCCAATAAGAACCTAGCCAAGGAAAAAGAAAAGTGGGGTGTGCCCCTTCACCATCTGTTCCTGGCGTACATGGTAAGTTATGGTTTCCCCATTGCTTGCCTGCCTGCCAGCTTACAGAGCCCTCCCCCCCCTTCTGTTGTGTTCATCTGTCTTCCCTTCCCTCTTGCTCTCACTACAGCTCTCCAGTGCTCCTGAGCAGCTTCCATAGTTGTCTTAGATTATTCAACCAACAAACAACGACATCTGGTTCTGCTCATTTTTCCTCTCAGGCAAATCCCTTTGGCCCTCAATCGTCTTGGAGGCTCCTCTTCTGCATTCCCTCCAGTACTAGAAATAAATCAGCAAATCATCATCACTTAATGTATCCAAAGAACCAAATGATGGAACTCGCGGGCACCAATGCAATCAGCAGGGCAGAGGGGAACCCAGCACTCCAAACAAAAGCAATCTTCAGTGGGCTTTGAGCTCAGCTAACCACAATGTCTCCTGGCTATTAGGAAGCTGTTCCTGCACCAGGGCACAGATTATCATCCTTGTCTCCTTAGCACTCTGAGAAATGACCGCACAAAAGAAAGAGAGAAAGCTGGACACAGGTCTCTCAAGCTTGTCATCCTAGCTACTTAGGAGGCTGAGATCTGTGGATCACTGTTTGAAGCCAGCTCAGACAGGAAAGTCTGTGAGACTCTTCTCGCAATTAATTACAGAGAGAGAGAGAGAGAGAGAGAGAGAGAGAGAGAGAGAGACAGAAAGAGACAGAGAGACAGAGGGAAATGGAACTTGGCTCAAGTGGTGGGGTACTAGCCTTGAGCAAAAATAAATAAATAGGGCTGGGGATATAGCCTAGTGGCAAGAGTGCCTGCCTCGGATACACGAGGCCCTAGGTTCGATTCCCCAGCACCACATATACAGAAAACGGCCAGAAGCGGCGCTGTGGCTCAAGTGGCAGAGTGCTAGCCTTGAGCGGGAAGAAGCCAGGGACAGTGCTCAGGCCCTGAGTCCAAGGCCCAGGACTGGCCAAATAAATAAATAAATAAATAAATAAATAAATAAATAAATAAAAATTCAGTGACAGCACCCAGCTCAAGTCCCAGGACTGGCACCAAAAACAAACAAACAATAACAAAGGGAGAAAACTGTGGATAGGACAAGTAAATAAAGCTGTAAGTTCCAGGAGTAAATCCTTAAAAAAGAGAATTAGCAAATAACCACAACAGTCAATCAGACTCAAAGACCTTAGGTATAGTTAGAACCAAGGCATCATTTTCCAGTAAATTTTTTTTAAGTATATGTTTGTCGAGTGCTGGTGGCTTATGCCTGTAATCCTAATCCTAGCTACTCAGGAGACTGAGATCTGAGGATCACAGTTCCAAGCCAGCCTGGGCAGGAAAGTCCATGAGACTCTTATCTCCAATTAACCACTCAAAAACCAGAAGTGGTGCTATGGCTCAAAATGGTAGAGTGCTAGCCTTGAGCAAAAGAGCTCAGGGACAGTGCCCAGGGCCCTGAGTTCAAGCCCCATGACCAACAACAACAACAACAACAAAAAGTATGTGTTTGGCAGAAAACCTGGATGTAATTCAACTCTGACACTATCAAAAGTTGATGGCCCTGTCACACATTGAGGGCAAAGTCACCACAAAACTTTAAATATCGGGCTGTGGATATGGCCTAGTGGCAAGACTTTAAATTATCAATCCCAAATTCAGAGGGCCCCGGTATCCTGTTTTCTGACCAACTGACTACTGAGATTCAGCCAGCACCAGTGACTCACATCATCTTAGCACCTCAGAAGGCAGAGACCAGAGGATCTGCAGATCAAAACCAGTCCCAGAAAGAAAAGACTCTTATCCCCAATTAGTAAAGATATGGTGGCAGAGTGCCAGCCTCAAGTGAAAACGCCAAGAGACAGAACCCAGGCCCTCAGTCCCAGCCCCAACACTGGTACCAACAACAACAAAGCTAAGGCTTCCCACATGCTCAGGTTCCCAGACTCACTAGAGTGACTCACAGGATTAAGGAACTCACCATACTTGTCATTAGTTTGGTCACAAAGGACACATCTCAAAAGGATGAGTACCTGGCACAAGGTCTGAGAGGGCCCAAAATACCAACACGCTGTGAGCAGACCATCAGTACAGGCCTGCCTACCAGGGAGGTTCGGGGAACTCTGGGCTCCAGGCATGATGGATTAACACATAGCCACTGGATTGAACTCAAAAATCCCCAGAGCAAACATCACATGACTCCGTGCCACAACTCTCAGATCCTAAGACGGGTTTTTGCAACATGGCCAACCTTCATCCTGAAGCCACCAGGGACCTGCCTGGAGGCACCTCCTTCTCAGCATAACTCAGCTATGCTGGATCCAAGAGTCTGCAGGGCACAATGGAGAACTCCTATCACTGGGGCATTCCAAGGGTTTAGAGCTCCTTCCCAGACATCCAAGACAAAGACCAAAAAAAATCTCAAGGGCTGGGGATATGGCCTAGTGGCAAGAGTGCTTGCCTCGTATACATGAGGCCCTGGGTTCAATTCCCCAGCACCACATATACAGAAAATGGCCAGAAGTGGCGCTGTGGCTCAAGTGGCAGAGTGCTAGCCTTGAGCAAAAAGAAGCCAGGGACAGTGCTCAGGCCCTGAGTTCAAGCCCCAGGACTGGCAAAAAAGAAAAAAAAATCTCAAGGTGCCAGTGATTCATGCCTGTAAGTCTAGCTATTTGGGAGGGCGATCTCAGTTAGAAGCCAGCTTGGGCAAAATATTTAAAGGCCCCATGCTCAACTAATAAATATGTGGGTGCAATGCTATTCTAACTAAGCATGAGGCTGAGATCAGGAAGTCCATAGTTCCAGGCAAGCCTGGAGAAAAAATTTTGTGAGACTTCATCTCAGCAGAAAAAAGCTGGGTATGGTGATATATGCCTGTCATCCCAACTGCTAAAGGAGGTATAAATAGGAGGATGGAGGAGTATTGGCATAAAGCAAGACACTATCTCAAAGTAATCAGATAAAAATGAGCCAGGGGTAGTCAGTCACAGCTGCCTTTCGCAAGGAAAACCCTGAGATCAAACTCAGTACTAAAAAATAAATAAAAATAAAAACAAGTTCTAGACAACATTAGAGAGAGGAAGCCACAGTCAGGCTAGGTCCTCTGACAAAGTAGTGTGAAGTCTTTATATGTCATTTAATGCAAAATGATGTTCCATGTCTAGCTTACTGGCTAAAAGAGAAAAAAAGTAAGAATGAAAGTGAGAAAGGCCATTCCTTAGAAAGCAGGACCCTCACAGATCATTTTAGCTCCTAGGAGCAGCTGTGGGGAGAAACTCGCATCATCCTGGGAACTTTCTCTGCGGTCCAGCATTGCTGCGAGCCCTGAACTGCAGTGGGCACCCCTCCCTCCACTGGAAGCCCAGGAGTTCCAGTGCCACTCAAGAGAAGGATCCAAAACAGCTGAAAACCCTGTCCCCACAGATTACAGCAGAAAACAGCCACCATCCCTTTCAGAGCCAAAGCTGCCTTACCCTCCAGTAAGCAGGCTCTGCTGCCTACATCCAGGGAAACTCCTCCACTTTCCCTTTACAGAGGAAGAAAAGAGGCCAGCTAAGAAAGAAACTGAGCAGGCTTTCCATCCCCTTAGTATTTACCTGAAAGGTTGAGCATTGGTAAAAATGATCTATGCACTAATGTATATTTAAATTCACTTGTAATTGACAACAGAATACTCGTTCTTTCAACAGTGACTTTTGACTCATGTTTTGAAGCCAGGCAATGTCCTAAAGATACACTTGGTGGAATATGAGCTACAGCACAGGGCATTGAAACCAACAACAAAAAATAACAGAGAGCAAGGAGCCTACAGAAGGAAAGCAGCATTTTAGAAAGACCAGGAGGCATGGCTCCTTTAGACTTAGTGGCCAGGGAAGGGTTTTGAGACGGAATAGTGTGGGACAAAACGCAGGTGAGTGGAGAAGAGCATTCCTGAGCAAAGGCTTAGGCAGCAGCGGGTCTGGTTTGTGAAAGAACAAGGACCACAAAGGCCTGGGTGGAGACAACCAGAAGGCAGTGCAGCAGCCCGTGTTCAGATTAAATAGGACTTGAGAGAGCAGAAGCCACGTCTCACCATAGAAAAAGCATTCCGTATCCCTATTTTATTTTCATTCTATTTGACCACTTCCTTTTTTTTTTTTTTTCCTGAGATGGGATATTGCTATGGAGGCTGGCCTACATAGTTCATGATTCTCCAGCATCAACCTCCTAAGTGCTGGGATTACAGGTGTGAGCCGCCATACCCAGCCCTCCTCTCTCTTTTAAAAACAGAATGACTACATATTAAAAGTCTGGAAAAAATAGGAATGGAGTTCCAAAGAAAAGATATTTGTTAATTGAAAAATAAAACAGACTGCTCTGAAGCCGCTATTCAGAGCCTCTATTCAGAAACCCTGGATATAGAAATAGAGTCCTCTCATTCTTATCCTCCTACACTACAAATTATTGTCTAAGCTTATCTTACATCTCCCGCACATTCTGCCAGATGACAATCACAACCTCTGCTTCTAGGGGTTTCTAGGATAAACCTCAGCTTCATATATAATTTTCAAATGCATTTTTTCTATGGTCTCTAGTCCACTTTTTTTCTTGGTCAGTTCCATCACTGAACATTCTAGAAAACTTAGTCAAATATCCTAGCCTGATTTCACTTGCCCCTTAGGATCAACAGAAAACAGTGAGGAACAAAACTGTCTCAAAATGAACTCTCACAGTAGTACAGTCAGAAGGCGCATTTCATCGTCTCTTTCAGGTTTACACTGTGGAGGCGGGTGCTTGCTTTCTGGGTGGTTAGTTCAAGATGCAACTACATCAGCCCTATAACAACCATTTTTTAAAAAACACACACAAGGGGGCTGGGAATATGGCCTAGTGGTAGAGTGCTTGACTCGCATACATGAATCCCTGGGTTCAATTTCTCAGCACCACATACACAGAAAAAGCCAGAAGTGGCGCTGTGACTCAAGTGGTAGAGTGCTAGCCTTGAACAAAAAGATGCAGGGACAGTGCTCAGGCCCTGAGTTCAAGCCCCAGGACTGGCAAGCGCAGACACACACACACACACACACCACATACACTTAACAGCCACATATATAAGATATTCTATTTTAGCTCTGACATTTTAAACTACCCACTTCACTCTAAAGATTTATAGCAGTAAGAGAAGCAATCAATAAGCTAGTTGATTGTGGCTTACACCTGTAATCCTAGCTACTCAGGAGGCTGAGATCTAAAGATAGCAGTTTGAAGCTAGCCCAGCCAAGAAAGTCCATGAGACTCTTATCTCCAATAAACTTCTCAAAAAAAAAAAAAAAAAAAGCCAGAGTGGTGCTGTGGCTCAAGTGGTAGAATGCTAGCTTTGAAAAAAGAATCTCAGCACCAGTGCCCAGGCCCTGAGCTCAAGCCAGGACCAAAAAGAAAAAGAAGCAATCAATAAAAACTTTATAGCAGCCAGGTGCTGGTGTTCATGCCTATAATTCTACCTACCCGGGAGGCTGAGATAGGAGGATCGAGGAGCAAAGCCAGACAAAAAAGTTTTTGAGACTCTTATCTCCAATTAACCAGAAAAAAAGCCAGAAATGGAGTTATGGCTCAGATGGTAGAACAAAAGCATTGACTGCAAAAGCCAAGAGAGAATGTAAGGACCAGTGACCTCAAGCCTGAGTACCAGCACCACAAAAACAGAAGAAAGGGAGGGAGGGAGGGAGGGAGGGAACCTACCAACTTCATAACAAATTATAACCTCATGGCCCAAACATGAAAGGAGAACCATACTTGTATGGTCCTTAATCCATCTTAGTTTTCCAGCTTTAACAACAGTACTTACTTGTTGAGTCATACCTGCCCTCACTCATCAAACGGACAAGACTGCTAATAATTCTATAAGAACTATTTCCCAAGAGGAAAGGAGGAGGAGAATATTAACAAGCCGTGTACATTTCCAGTCAATCAAGGCCATTTTTCAAGAGAGGGTGTCAGGCCTCACAAACTCTGGTTCTGTGTCAGGTCCTCACCCACATAAGGGCTGAAGGCATTCCTCCTGATTTCAGGGCTACCAGCAAGCCATACAGGCCAAAGATTCAGAGAGCAACCAAAGAGCAATTACTGCTGTGGATTAAGTTCTCACAAAGGTTTTGATTCTGCTCTACTAGGGTCTAAAAATAGTCCTGCCAGCCCTTGGCCATGATCTCATGAAGAGACGATATGAGACTTACCTGCAACAGAAATGCATCAGAGATGAAGCCAGTGGCTCCCGTCTGTAACCTGTCTAGCTACTTAGGATTACTGAGGGTCAAAACCAGACAGAAAGGTCCATGAAACTCTCACCTCCAATTAGCCAGCCAAAAAGCCACAAGTTGAAGTTGTGGCTCAGGTGATAGAGTGGCAACCTTGAGCACAAAAGCCAAGTGAGAATGTGAAGCCATAGCACCAGCACACACACACATACACCTGCACGCATGCGCATGTGCACACATACACTTAGAAAATGGACAAAAACCACAAAGGCACACTTGCCAAGAAGAAAGAGAAGACAAGTAAGCATAGAAAAAGGTGTTTGACATCAGCAGCCACTGGGGAAATAAAAATTAGATGTAGTGAGGCATCACTATCAATTGTCAGAGTAACAACATAAAAAATATAACATTGAAGGCTGTCTAGGAAGTGAGAAACTGACTCACTCATACTTCTGGCAGGAACATGGAAAGCAATCACACCATTTCATAAAGAACTAAACATGTAACCACAGTAGATCTAGTCATTGTATTCAGGAATCTTCCCCAGAAAATAAATATTTGTTTGTACAAACCTATAAATGAATATTTTTAGCAGTGTTATTTGTAATAGCTCTGGTGAAAACCCAGATGTGCTTGGTGGATGGATGGTTAAACAAACAGTAGTGTATCTACACAATGGTACACAAACAATCCACACATGAAGCTCCAGAAAAACTGAGTGCAAAAACAAAAGGCCAATCTCAATAAACTGCATGTCACATGATATCACTTGTATAATAATGACAAAATTATATAATAAAATTCTAAACTAATGGCAAACTTATAGAGATGGAGAAATGGTGGTGGCTGAGGTGAGAATAAGGGTTCTGTATTAGGTGGTTGTTACAGCTTAGGTGCTCATGCTGCTGTGAGCATGACCCATCCTCAGGATGAAACTGTTGTGTGTATCTCCACTGAAGCAGCAGCCTCAGTAAACTACACATAGAACCAAACATACACTTACCAAAACAAGCAAAATGGAAAGAGGACATGTCAAACAACCAAATCTAAGGAAAAGCCAGAGATTGTATCAGTGTCAGTTTTCTGGTTGGCATATTTCTCTGTACTTTACAAGATGTTACCAATGGGACATAATGAATATGTTGTAAATGGGATCTCTAAAATATTGTCTACAGGAATATATCAGTTGTCTCAAAAAAAATTAAAACCTGAGTTTCAAGCCTCACAGATTTTGCTCAAACATAATTTAAGATACAGTTTAAAATGGTCAGCACTAAATTTAAAGTGCCCTCTCAACTATATTTTTGTCAACTACCTAAAATTAAAAGCATAAAGACATATTCTAGGATAAAGTTACTCAGCCATCAATTAGTTTATGTTGACCAATTAATGAACATGATTCTCTGGCCTGCTGGTCCACATTCCTCAAGAGCTCTACGGGGCATGGGTGTACTGCAGCTTTATGCTACTGTACCAGGCATGTTTCACCTCAGGTAGCAATGCAGAGAAACTATTTTTAAGCTATTTCAATCAATAACTGTGCATAGATAGACTAGCTAATGCTCTTTATGAGGAGAAACTTAATTCTTCTCTTTCCTACCCATTTCTATCTAGAGCTGTGTTGCTTTCTAGATTTGCAATTCAATCTTCCAAAAAATTCTCTTTCAGCTGGGCGCTAGTGGTTACACCTCTAACTTTAAGTACTCAGGAGACTTGAGATCTGAGGGCCATGGTTCAAAGCCAACTGGGACAGGAAAGTCTTTGAGACTCTTCTCTCCAAGTAACCAGCAAAAAGCTGGAAGTGGAGCTCCAGGCCAAGTGAGAGTACCAGCCTTGAGCAAAAAAGCTAAGGGGCAGTGCTACAGCCCTGAATCCAAGCCCAAGTACTGGCTTGTGCGTACTGGTGAGTATATGCATGTGCACACACACAGGCAGAGCATCTCTTTCATTCCAAGTAAGATAATATAGGAGATCTAAATCGCAGACAGCAAGAGCTTTTTTTTTTTTTAAATAATCAATGAACACCACAAAATAAGTTTCTTCATTCCTTTTCCTCCCCTACCCCTACTCTGCCCAACTCCTGCCAATTTTCCTCTTCATCAATGGCCTGGGCTCCTTCCCTTCTCCCTTTCTCAATGCCTGCTGCCTCTACTCATGCATCTCCATCAGGAAGTCTGCAAAATTCTTCTCATCCTCCAGCAAGTATTCATAGACATTTAGCTCTGTTTTTTTGTTTGTTTTAATGGTAAAGTGCCCAGAGCAGGGAGCAGGGCAGTCTCCACAGTTGTCCTCAGTCCAGCATACCTCATACTGTGCACTCCCACACCTCCAAATTAATCAGCAAGGCTCCTGTAATAAGTGAAAATCACAGGCATTGTGGTGTATACCTGCAGTTCCAGCAGTAAGAGGCTAAAGCAAGGAATCCCAAGTTCAAGGCCAGCCTGGGCTTCATAGCCAGATTCATCACAAAGAACAAACAAAATACGATACACTGGTGTTTATGCCATCCATCTAAAGAGATCTTAAGAAACACTTGGGCCATAAGCTATTAGCTCGTACCCTGTAATCCTAGCTGTATCCTGTAATCCTAGCTACATGGGAGGCTGAGATCTGAGGATCTCGATTAAAAGCCAGCAGGGAAATCCACCAGACTACTATTTCCAATAAACTAGCCAAAAGCCACAAGTAGAGTACAAGGCCCTGCATTCAAGCCCTAGTACTGTAGTAACCTGAGGGGCCTGGGCTAACACACACACACACACACACACACACACACACACACAGTTGGAAACTTGAAAGTACTGATCAAGTTGCTCAGCAGTTAAGGTTATCTTTCGGTTGAAAACGAGTCCAACTTTTCCAGAAGGACATTTATTCTCGTTATTGCCAAATGTGTCATTTTTCTAACCTTCCTTAAAATATGGTACGTTTAGTGAAAGAATGAAGTCAAAAGTCAGACGACCCTCTAGGTCATCAGAACCACCAGTCTAGGAAACCCTGCTGGCCAGCGCAGGCGTTTCCACTGCCACCCCTCTCAAGTGACCATCACCTGGGTCCTTTATGCCCCTGGAAAAAGACTTAAAACATCAACAGCACAGAGCCAGCGTTACTTCACGAGTCTGTTGGTCCTGAGCGTTACAATATGCTGTAATGCTGAGCTGTGGTGCTAAGGGATGGAGTCCAACTAGGGATGCAGGCAAGGCTTCCTGGCAGCTTTCTCTCTTCCATGGTGCCGGCTCTCTCGAAATGAGGCAGTACTCAGCGCTCCAAAATGGGCCATGCTCTCCATTCCCTTTCCACATATTCACCCCCAAGGATGCTGAATCATGACTCTGGGCTGCAGGGAGGGGGGTGTCTTCCCGCGGGGACCCCATGGGCTCCCCTCGCACCTAAAACAAGTCTAGAACCAGGAGCGCCCAGGGCGTGGGGTCGTGGATGGGGAGCGCGAAGGTCCCTTCCCTCCGGGCGGCTCCTCCGACCTCCCTCCCACCAGCTGCCCGGTCCCTAGCGGCTGAGCCACGACCAACCGGGACGCCACCCTGCCCGCCGCGCCACCCCCGCCGGACTGCCACGCGCGCCCGCCGCGGAGAAGCTCGCCCCGACTCGCCGGGCCGCGAGGCAGCAGCGGGCGCGGCTCACCTGAAGGTGAGCACGCACAGCGGCCGGTAGGACTTGTGGCTGCTGTTCTCCGCCATGCCCTTGCCCCAGAAGTCATTGGCGAAGACGCCGCGGAGCAGTGGGGCGCCGGGCCGCACGTCGGGGTTGTTCACGATGGCCCACACGTCATCGTGCACGAACTCGCCGCGCAGGGAGCCGGCGTGGCACAGGCAGCCGGCCCCGGCCAGCAGCGCCGCGGCCCCGGCCCCGGCCGCACTCGGCGCCAGCCCGCGGCCGGCTCGCCGGGAGGACGCGCGGTCCCCGCCGCCGCCCCGGGCTCCGGCGCTCGCCACCATCGCGCACTCGCCCGCTGCGCCGGCCTCGGCCGGCCGTCTGGCATCGTCCCCGACCGGGGCCCGAGCTACGCGCGGCGGCGGTCCGCAGACGGCCTCTGGCTCGGCGCAGAGAGCGCTGGACCACGCTGCCTGCGCCGCCGCCTCGGCCCCGCCGCACATAAACAGCGGCGCCCCCGCCTCCCCGCCATCGCCGCCGCCGCCGCACCGCGCAGGCGCGCGCAGGCGCCCCGCCCCCGGCCCGACGGGGCTGGGCCGCGCGCGCCCCACCGGCAACCGCCCGCGGCCCGACCCGGCGGCGGCAGGGAGGAAGCGGGGTCCCGCCCAGGACGCACGCCCCCCACCTGCCGCAGTGGGCCGGGGCTCATCTGGAGACACCTTCCCAGCCCAGGCTGGGCGGAGGGGACGTGGGGTCCCACCCAGGACACACGCCCCCCACCCACCTCCTCCCGCAGTGGGCCGGGGTTCACCTAGAGACACTCCCCCCCCCCCCTCCCTGAGCGGGATGACCAGGTGCGAGGCCTGGACCTCTCCCACCCGTTGGCTTTCCCAGGAGTGGACGGCGGGCCAGCGGGCTGGGGCGTCCCCTCCTGCGGGAGCCACGTTCCGGGGGCCCAGCTCCACAAACGCAGCTTCCAAAGCCACTTCTCCAAAGCCTTGCGGTTTCTGCCCGGGTGTGAGCAGGGTCCTGGGTGCTGCACCGTTCCTCACCAGTACTGGGACTTGAACTCCACTCCTCTCCCTTGGCTTTGTTGCTTAATGACGGTGCTCTACTACCCGAGCTTTGCAGGTTAGAGTTAAGAGTCTTGGATTTGTCTGTCTGGACTGGTTTTCAAGTAGGATCCTCAGATCTCATCCTCCTGAGTGGCAAGGATCACAGGCGCCCAGTGGGGCTTTTCTTCACCCCATTTTTCTGCACATTCTTGTAGCATGTTCTAGGCTTTGTGTGTTTTAATTTGGCTCTGGACACTGACTTGGGTCTTGAAACATTTCTCCTCCTTTTATATTTTACTTTCCTTCAAGACAATTGGAGAGGACAACTTGCAAGCAAAGTTTCTTCCTATCTAACTGGGCCTCTGGAATCTGACATTATTTCCCTGTCTGTGGGTATATTTGAATTGCACCTACATAGTCAGTACACATGTTATAAAAAGTTGGGAAAACAAAACACACAAGAAAAGAATAAAACTCCAAGTTCAGACTCCTAAATTTCCTTTCTTTCTAAAAGGTTGTTCTCTAACCCTCCCTCTCTTAATACAAATTAAAATATGTAAACAAGTTAGATCTATCAGGATGGTTGCTTGAAATTCTCCAAGATGAAGGAAAATCACGTGATTTTTCAGGACACTTGTAAATTCCCATGGTATGTTAATTATGTTATGGAGAGCTTCACACATCCAGACAGAAAAAAAAGCTAAAGAAAAAAGTCATCATTCTATTGTTAATCTCCCAATAATCCTAAAAAAAAAAAAACTTATTCATTGGTAAAGAAAAAGTACATAAAAAGAAAGAAAAACATAATATATGGAGCAGGAATTATTTTTCTGCATGAGCATTTAGGTGGGTCTTTACTACCCCAAGTTGTTTAAAGAAAACAAAAAACTAATAGCTACTCAGGAGGCTGAGATTTGAGGATTGTGGTTCAAAGCCAGGGTGGGCAGGAAAGTCCAAGAGACAGCTCTAACCAACCAGAAAAAAAGCAGGAAGTAGAGCTGTGGGACAAGTGGTAGAGCTCCAGCTTTGAGCAAAGTTAAGGTACCGTGGCCAGGCCCTGATTTAAAGCCCTAGTCCCAGATTAAAAAAAAAAAAACTACAAAAAACATTTAAGACATATCTGAGTAGTAAAAACTCAATAATGAAGAACAAGCATATTTCAAGGCTGGATACATTTCCCTTTGGTTGTTTGATTTTGGTTTGGGTGACTTGAAATCAGTGACTAGGAAATAAACTGGACCTCAAGAAATAAACCAAACATATTTTCAACCTTCCATTAAAGCTTTTGACCTCCCTAACTATAACAGCCATGCCTGGGCCTCCCACCATCCTGTGTGCATGAACACACAGCATGTTGCAGCCTTTACTCTGCATTTAATAAAACTATATGAATAGAAGACTTCCTAAAAAGCAGAAAGTGTCAATAAGCAGGGTTGGAGGACTAAAGCTCTCAAATATTGTGTGTAAAACCCTAAGATTAGAGCTTCCTACCCAAGCTCCAGTGGGTCACTCCTGTAATCCTAGATACTCAGGAGGCTGAGACCTGAGGACTGCAGTTCCAAGACAGACAAATCTGAGATTTTTCCCTAGTGATGGAGGTGGAGGTGTGGTGAGAGTGGTAGAGTGCCATCCTTGGGGGGAAAAGCTAAGGGACAGTGTCTGCCCAGGCCTTGATAGTGACACAAAATAAGCACATAGAGCTTCCTAAATAAGGTAAGCAGCTAAATACCACCATGAACTCATGCTTATAGAGATGGACTATCATTGATAGGCTAATATATTTTACCCATAATTCACAGAGGCTTTTTAGAGACACTATCTCAACTCCGTGGAGGCAGTTTAACCATAGATTTCTATAGACAGCAAGCTCCTTTCTCAAATTAGACTGTACCCCCCTGGTGCAGGAAGCACAGCCCTGCCCATCCCCCTATGTGAGTCATTTTCTGCGTTAGTTGAAGCAGCGGTGGAATTGCCCAGTATAAAAACAGAGTGGCAGGGATGGAGTGCCAAACTCCAGAAAAAGAACAGAAAGGAGAGGAGATGAAAAGAGCCTCCCTCACTGGGGCTCCAGGTCTCCTAGCACAGAGCGGCCTGCCATGCTTTCTCCAAATTGGTGTGGCATCCCCATTCCACTCAGCTCGGACAATGAATTTGCGACTCACCCAAAAACAGTCCCTGTTTACCATGGCTCCACTTAGAATTTTTCAGCTTGACAATGGGGTAGAGCAACATGCATTTGCAGAACTCATACTTTTAATTTTGGTCTTCCTAAAGCTGCACCATCACATGGGTGGCAATGAATACTCTTCAATACTTGATGTTTAACTGTCAGGCTCACTAGGAGGTTTGAGGAAGTAGGTATATTTAATGTGTTTCAACATGCAATGCATTGATTAACATGAAACTGTCATAAGTCAAGGAATATTTGTAGTGAGATACTCAAGTCTTCTCAAAGATAACCAATAAGTAAATCTTTTCCAAAACTATTGTCAGGTACTAGCGGCTCATGCCTGTTATCCCAGGTATTCAGCAGGCTGAATACCAAAGGATCTGAGGATCAAAGTTAGAAGCTGGCCCAGGTAAACTAATCCAAGAGACTCTGATCTCCAATAACCAACAAAAAAGCTGGGGTTAAAGTTGTGGCTCTAGTGGTAGAGTGCAAGGCTTGAGCAAAAAGACTAAGGGAGGGCTGGGGATATGGCCTAGTGGCAAGAGAGCTTGCCTTGTATACATCAGGCCCTGGGTTCCATTCCCCAGCACCACATATACAGAAAATGGCCAGAAGTGGCACTGTGGCTCAAGTGGCAGAGTACTAGCCTTGAGCAAAAGGAAGCCAGGGACAGTCCTCAGGCCCTGAGTCCAAGGCCCAGGACTGGCCAAAAAAAAAAAAAAGACTAAGGGACTCAGGCTTGAGTTCAAGGCCCAGTAGCAGCACACACAAAAAAATAACAAAATAAAATTGCTGTCACTTTACCATTTCCTATTCAATCCTGTTCTTGTGGCTAGAAATGCTCATTGGTGTGTCAGTCCATCAAGCTGCCTGCTTCTCTCTTAAAGTGTAAAACACTTGTCTTACCTAATAAAGGGGCCCAAAAGGAAATTAGATTTAATTCTTGTTACTTAGTCCCTCATTACTTTTAAAGGATCAGTAATTAGAAGAATACTACCTTCTAAGGCACCTTTTGTCCATTCAAGAGTAATTTAAAACATAAATTATTACAGAAGAACCTCTCTGAGGCTCATACAGATTGTCACTCATGCAAATTAAATAGACTATAGTCCTGAAAAATATTAGGACACAACTAGAAATACATCAAGGGCAAGCAGGTATTTTCATAAAACAAATGTCAAATAATTGCAGACGAAAGCTCTTTGTTTGGCTAAACCATAGTCAGCCTGTCTCTTAAGGGCAGAGGATGTTGATGGAGCAGGGCAAAAACAGTTTTAGCAAAGAACCCTGCTAAGTCAGCTTGGCAAGAAGCTTCCAATCTCTTTATCTAATCATGCTCAGCACCTGATAGGGTGCCTCATCCTCTGCCCTTTCCCCAGCTGGTGACTTTTCACATTGGCCTGGTTTCAGAATCTTCCATATCTCTGTTTCTCCCTGTAAATATTCCATCCACCAGGCCCCCACCCAGCTCTGGCTACTAGATGAACCTGAGTGGGCCCAGCTTCCCTCCCTCACTGCAGGTCCACTGTTCTGGCCCTCCACCCAGCCCGCTGGCCTCACAGGACTGTCCATGCTTCTTCAGCCTGAGGCTATGTCCTATTCAGGCATATCCTGCATAAATGATCAAACATTACAAAGGCAGAAATTTACCAAAAGATTCCTAAGATGCATGAAAAATACTTTTGTTACCTTGTAACTCAAATATTACCTGTGCTTGTGTGTGTGTGTGTGTGTGTGTGTGTGTGTGTCTGTGTGTGTCTGTGTTTGGGTGTAGTGAGACCTGAACTCAGGGCCTTATGCTCTTGCTTAGCTGTTTTGCTCAAAGCTGGCACTCTACAACTTGAGTCATACCTCCACTTCCATATTCCTGTTTTGTTTTGCTTTTTGTCAGTTGCAGGGCTTGAACTCAGGGCCGGGGCACTGTCCCTGAGCTTTTTTGCTCAAGGCTAGAACTCTACCACTTTGAGTCACAACTCCATTGCCAATTTGGCGGTGGTTAGTTGGAAAGAAGAGTCTCACAAGCCAGATGCCAATGGCTCATGCCTGTAATTCAAGCTATTCAAGAGGCTGAGATCTGAGGATCAATGATTGAAGCCAGCCCAGGAAGAAAAGTCCATTCAATTCTTATCTCCAATACTCAGAAAAAGTGGGACATGGCACTGTGGCTCAAGTGGTAGAGCACTAGCCTACTTTTGTGTTTTTTGTTTGTTTGGGTTTCTGTGTGTGTGTGTGTGTGTGTGTGTGTGTGTGTGTGTGTGTGTGTGTGTGTGTTTTAGTAGTTAACTGGAGATAAGAGTCTTGAAACTTTCCAGCCCCAGGCTGGCTTCGAACAGTGATTTCCAGATCTCAGCCTTGGATTACTGGTGTGAGCCACTGACGCCCAACTGTTTTTTACACTTTTTAATGTTCATCTTATTTTTTCTTATTCATTTTTTTAAAAAAAATTTCTTTAAGTAGTTGTACAAAGAAGTTTCAACAGGTCAGTTTTGTTTGTTTGTTTGTTTTTGTTGGCTGAGGGCTTGAACTCAGGGTCTGGGCTCTGCGCGGAGCTCTTTTGCTTAAGGCTAGCACTCTACTACTTGAAGCCACAGTTCCACTTTCAGTTTTCTGGTGGTTACTGGGAGATAAAAGTCTCATGGACTTTCCTGTCCTGGCTGGCTTTGAATTCTGATCCTCAGACCTTAGTCTCCTGAGTAGCTAGGATTATAGGCGAGAGCCACCAGCACCCAAATCATGAGACTAACCACCCAACAGGTCAGTTTATGAATAGAGTAAATCTCGATCAATGTCACCCCTTCCATCATCCAGTTCCATTTTTCCCAACCCTGCCCATCCCCTTAATTCCCATTTTTACCTATATACATTGAATATTATGACTGTGTTCAACCACCCTTCCTAACCCCACTTGTCTCACCTTGATCCTCCCCCTATATTGGGGTATTTTAAAGTTTCCATGAGAATTTTTACTGTTCTATAAATATAATACTAGATAAGTGAAAGTTGGCAAAGATTAAATTACCATGTTAGAGTGTTTCAATGAATAAAATGCATAGAAAATGTAAACAATGCTATTTAAAACTATTTTGAAAGAAATTTAGGTACAAGTAAGTGTCCCTATAGCTAGCACTGCTTATAATTTAGCATTGGAGATGATGACTGAGTCTGGATTTTTCATCTTCTCCCAAATTAAAAATTAGTTATTGATGGGTAAAGGAAGAAGTCATTTAATTTCATTTCTCTTGTAGCAGCTGAATTTCATTGCTTAACCACTCACACCTGTTTCTTGAGCTAATTGCTTTTCTTGGATGCAAATAGATTCTGGGCATGCTGTCCATAGAGAACCAGCCTTTCCCTGCCAGCTCATCCTTCTACTGGGTTCCTGCCCTCCAAACTGTAAAGGAACCTCTAGGGCAGGTATGCAGATGGAACTTCTAGGGCAGGTGTGGGGTGGAACTTCAGAGGGCAGGTGTGGGGTGGAAACTCTAGGGCAGGTGTGGGGTGGAACCTCAGAGGGCAGGTGTGGGCTAAGGCCAAAGTTAAGAGCCTGCCACATAGCAACATGTGCTCATTTGCCTTGATGGCAAATGTCAATGGCAAGGCCAATGTTTCTGTCCCACTCTTCCTGCTCCTTCTCTCCATCATAGCAAAATGGAAAACCTGCCACCCACCAGCTGAGTTGCCTGTTTTCTGATTTCTGATCCTTTCTATATTCACTTATTGGCATGAGAATGAGGCTTATCTTCCAAGTTGCATTCAGGCTCTGGAGGTCCTGGGTCCTCTGTTCCCCCTGAGCTGAGCAGTTGTCTGGCTGAGCTTAAGACCATTCTCAAGTCTTGTGCTGGAGAACATACCACTCAGCTTCTCTCACCTTTCCAATTTCACTGCCAACACCAAATGTTTTCTTGGAAAAAAAATTCAGTTTTTCTTCCCAACATGCTAACCTTTGTCATGACTTGACTTAAATTTCAAATGATTGCTTCAGAGATAAAGTTTCGTGTTTTCTGTATGATTACAAAGGAACCACTTGTTTACTAAATTTAGTAGTAAATTTATTTGGCTGTTATATCCCTAATATGCTTAATCTTTTTACTAATCTGGTTAGTTTTTTTTATTTCTATGTGAAGTTGATATATGGTGTTATAAAAAGACATTTTTCCAATGGTAGTATTCTTCTAGGATTTCTCAAGGAAATCATGGGGATTTTATTCCTTTAAAATTGCCAAGTGTGGAATGAATTTCCTTTGTTCCAGCTGTAGAAAATTCAAAAGTAGGAGACAGTGAACTAATCTCCTGATAGTATTCCCTGGAACAAACAATACACCCTGGACACAAGAAAGGAGACTACCCCTCCTGTAATAGGCCCAGATCATCCAAGCAACTCTTCCTCTGAAGATATACAGAAGGCCAGGGAGACAACATCAATGAACATCAGATCATTAACAATACAGGAGAAGATCAGGAGAAGAACCAGGTCAAGCCAACTACTGGGGCCTCTGTGACCCCAGGGATGAGCAGGAGGCAGCAGGACATGGAGAGTCTCTGAGGATGGGAAAGACAGAACATTTGGGGCACAGAATCGACCAGGAATGGATGCTCTGGTAAATAGAGTATAGTGGTGTCTGTTGGTCAGTTCTCCCTTACTGCATAAATTAACAATCAGATCACAGAAGAAAACAGGCTTATTCTGGCTCACATCTTTAGGGGCTGTGACCCATTGCGCTGGGTCTGTGGTGACACATATGCTGGAGTGAACAGTATAGCAAAACTGCTCACCTCATGGCCAGAAACAAAGGGAAGAAAGGGTCCCAAAAATCTCCTTTGAAGTCTGGAAATATGGCCTAGTGGTAGAGTGCTTGCCTAGTGTACATTGAAGCCCTGGGTTCTGTTCCTCAGCACCACATATATAGATAAAGCCAGAAGTGGTGCTGTGGCTCAAGTGGTAGAGTGCTACCCTTGAGCAAAAAGAAGCCAGGGACAGTGCTCAGGCCCTGAGTTCAAGACCCAGGACTGGCAAAAAAAAAAATTCTCCTTTGAGGTCACTCTCAACAACCTAACTACCTCTTACTAAGCTTCACCTCTTAAAAGTTTCCACCAACTCCTAACAGCACCAACCTGAAGAACAGCCTTAGGCCTCTGAGGGACATCCAGATCCTAACTATAGTTGAGTGACAACCTGAAAAATGGTGCTGTAGTAGTAAAGAGGAATGAAAAGTTACCTATTATGTTCATTGCTTCTAGGAATCTAGACAATCTCAGACAGGTGAAAGACAGACTTCACTAACAATAAAGAGTTTTCCACTGGGCTGGGGATATGGCCTAGTGGCAAGAGTGCTTGCCTCCTATACATGAGGCCCTGGGTTCAATTCCCCAGCACCACATATACAGAAAATGGCCAGAGGGGGCGCTGTGGCTCAAGTGGCAGAGTTGCTAGCCTTGAGCAAAAAGAAGCCAGGGACCGGTGCTCAGGCCCTGAGTCCAAGCCCCAGGACTGGCCAAAAAAAAAAAAAAAAGAGTTTTCCACTAACAGGTCAGCACTAAAGGAAATCCAACATGGTAAATAAAGATTCCAGATGAAAGTATGGAGACATAAGAAGTAATCAAAGTTAACTAGTACGTATGATCATCTATAATGAGATACAGTAGAAGTTGCCTGCTTACAAATCTATACAGACAGAATGAAGATTACAAATTGCCAGAGCAAGGTTATTAGTGATTGTTAATAAGTAAAAACTTCTTTCTGCCATGATTTTTTAAAGTTTAAATTTTAAGGTTACCGTGATTATTTTACCAGTCTGGTAGTATAGCAAAATGGATTGAATTGTGCATCTTCAAATGATTAATTTTATAATATGTTATCTCTTGGAGCAATTTTTTTAAAAAAGAGAAAATGTATGGCAACAATAGCATGGAAATTAAGATAGGATATATGAGCTCATAGTTTTAAAATAAAATTTATAGGAGGCACTGTTGTGGCCGATCCTCCTAATAGGTGAGACTGAAATGGACTCATGTTAAAGTTCCAGTCACAAAACTCAAGATGTTCTTTCATCTTCAAACAATAAGACAAGTGAAATCACAACTTAACACCCCAAACAGGAAGGTTTTGTTTGGGACGAGAATGATGCTCCTTCCTTTTCAGTCTTTCCAAATGATAACCTAAAGAAACTTGATCATCAAAAATCATTTTGTCTACTGCTGTCTCCCATCCCTGCTATCCCAGTAAAGTAATTTCCCAAGAACTCTGCACTTCTTGTTTTCGTTTTCTTTCTCTGTTCTTTGTTGTCAGTCATGGGGCTAGCCTAGGCGCTATCCATGAGCTCTTTTGCTCAAGGCTAGTACTCTACCTCTTTGACCCACAGCATGCTACTTTCACTACTTACAGTATTCTGGTGTTTAACTGGACTTTTCTGCCCAGGCTGGCTTTGAACTGTGATTTTCAGACCTCAGCCTCCTGAGTAGCCTGGATTATAGATGTGAGCTACCAGCACGTGGCTCTTTTATTTTTCTACCATCAGCCTTTCTTTGTCTATAAAGCCAATCTCCTCCACTGAGTGCCTTCGGATGCTTCTCTTATTTTATGGAAATAAAGCGTTCCATTTTAGAATCACAAAATAAAGCCAGTCAAGATATCCACACCAAGCCAGGTGCTGGTGGCTCATGCCTCTAATCTTGGCTACTCAGGAGGCTAAGATTTGAGGATTGCAGCTGGAAGCCAGCCCAGGCAGAAAACTCTGTGACTCTTATGTTTAACAGACTTCAAAAAAGTCAGAAGTGGATCTATAGCTCAAGTGTTTGAGCACGCAATCCTTGAGCACAAAAGCTCAGGGTCAGCTCCCAGGCCCTGAGTTCAAGCCCTAGGACCAGCACACACACACACACACACACACACACACACACACAGCTCTTGTTACAATTTTGCTTTTTGACAAAATGTCTCGAGGTCACTGAGTTGTGTGGGAAGAAGACAAAGTAGGAATTCATTCTCAGGATACACAACTGTGTTTTATGCACAATACAGGTATGCGATATCTCTCTCACCCACACACATTTGGGAAAGAATCAGAGGCAACTGAAAACAAGAGTTATTATTTTATTTGCCAGTCCTGGTGCTTGAACTCAGGGCCTGAGCACTGTCCCTGGCTTCTTTTTGCTCAAGGCTAGCACTCTGCCACTTGAGCCACAGCGCCACTTCTGGCCTTTTCTATATATGTGGTGCTGAGGAACCGAACCCAGGGCTTCATGTATATGAGGCAAGCACTTGTGCCTCTAGGCCATATTCCCAGCCTCCTGAAAATAAGAGTTAACAAGAAGGTGTTGGGAACCGAGGGAGAGGCGCGGGAGCATGCCCTGCGGGGTAGAGCCAAGAAAAGATGTGAGCCACGAAAACGCCCACCCCAGCCCCCCTTACGTTTAAGGCAAGAAACACAGGTGATTCAGGGAGAAGTCACGCAAACATCCGGTTTATTAAGAAAGGACAATCACCTTTATAGGCTGAATGACACCAGGAAGGGGGAGGGATTTGAAGCGGCTAGCTAGGCACAGGGATGGACTGATTAGGCTGTCTATCAAGAGTGACATCATGGGACTTCCCCTAAGGGCGGTCGTCATGTCCCCCAGGACCGCCTCTGGGTTCATCACCCACTGCCATCTTGGCACACAAGTGGTCCAAGGCGAGAGGCGGGGCTGGTTAGAGCTGCCTTTCTGGCAGGCAGGGCTAGCAGCCATGCGGCCCTAGGGCTGGAGAAGAGGCAGGCCTACTAGGAACGCCTCTTAAAGCTGCAAGCCAGTGCCCCACATCTCCCCCTTCTGTTTTTAACATAGCAGGAGGCGCCCTACTTGAGAATGTGCCTGTCTTAGGTTGCCTCCCCCATGGGAGGTCTTACCCATCCTCGGCTAACACCCTAACTCTTCAGGCAAACCTACCTGCAGGGCTGGCTAGCCCAGTGGAAGAACACAGGGGAGGGTGGGGGGGGGAGTAGAATTGGCACTCAAGAGAAAGCCCTGTTATTTCTGCCTCACACCTGTACAGCCCGGTAGGCTGCGCGTCCTGGCGGGTGTTGTGACCAACCTCATAGGGTTCCCAAATGGCTAAAAGCAAAAGGGCACTGTTGGCTGGACAGCCCTATCTTATTACTTAGGAGATATGAGAGACCTATTTGTCCTAGCAGGAGGCAAATGTGGACACAAGGCAGATGTAAACATAAGGAAAATGTGGACACAAGGCAGATGTAAACATAAGCAAAATGGGAGGCTTCTCCCACAAAGGGGAGTAGGTGAGGGAGCCACCCATCTGACTCAGTCCAGGGAAAATGGGAGTTTTTAGTCTGTTTCTGAGCCACTCAAGGTAACGCAGGCAGCATTCCCCTTCTGTGGCAGTGAGGTAGAAAGAAGCAGGTTCAGGCTCTGGCGACTTTGAAGGTCCACAGCAGCCAAGGTGCTGGTAACTTAAAGCATGTGGTTAGTAAACATTTTATCATAAACATTGAAGCAAGGTGCCAAACCCTTAACGCCTATTTCCCTCCAACGGGAACCCCTAAGCTCAGTGGCAAGGGAAAGGCAAAAGGGAAGCAACAGTGTAATACTCCATTCCAGTTCTTTTGCAAAGCTGCTGGCAATATTGCCACAGCAAAACATTGCACTGTGAAAGACACCAAGGCAGAGTCCAGGAAGCAAGGAAGGGAGGCTGGCTGCCTTCGGTGTCATCCACCACTGATGCACACAGGCAGGCTTCCCATATTTCCATGGAGGAGCAAGAAGAAATCCACCACGGTCTTTATTTTTCCCTAGAGAGAACCAGGAGAAGACATTCCTCAAGAGCAAGTGCTCTTGGGTGGTTGTTCTGACGAACAATATTTTAAGTCTCTAGCTGGTATCCAAATTGGGCTTGATTCCCCAATCGGGAAGACACATGCAAAGCCCCTTCCCATGCTAATAAGTGGGTCAGGACCTCGCCATGATCCAGTAAGAGGGTCCTTCCATTGGACATCCACCTTTAAATAAAGTGTCTGATTTGACCAATGCCTCTAAAAAGCCATCAGAGGTTGGTCTTAGGAGAAATTTAAAATATTTAATGTAAGCATAGTTGTCCTTAACTGGTCATGGGGGCTGCTCCCCCACTTTTGTTTTAATTAATAACAGAGGAGGGGCACCAGGTTGGGAGTATGGGTGGAGGTTGTCTCTTCTGGAACTACTTCCTGCTGAAAAGGGACAAAGTAGTCAGGGGTCCCTGATTCATCATTTGGCCTGGTACCATCCAGTTTGGTTGGTAAAAGTCCTCATCATTTTCACAAGAAAGGTTATCAGGTGCAGAGGGTGTCATGGTCTCCTCTGGCCATGTCCTGCAGCTTGGGCATATCAAGAAGTCCCTGGGGCTGGGGTCTTTAGGGTCCAGATCTGCACTGGGCACAGCAGTGTAGTAAGAGGATGGCCTTGAACTGTAAATTCCCAGGTGGCAACCTCAGTGAGGGATGTTATCCTGACTTTTGAAGTGGTCAGGCAAAAGGCTGACAAGTTCACAGGACCAGTTAACATGAATGACATGGGAGAACATACCCTGGGCACAAGCCAGGAAAGTTCCATTTGGAACATAAACCCAATTGTGGCCCATTACAAGGAAGGAGGGATAACTGGACTTGGGGCAGGAAGGAAGTGTTTAGGGATAGTGGACCAGTTGGGAGTAATCAGTCAGAGGCAAAAAAAAAAAAATTATATATATATATATTTCAATAGCAGGAAAAGGAAAATGGACCGGTATGGGCATTGGGTGGGTAAGCAACTATTCCTCTTGATCTCTCGGCTCTGATTAATTTTGAAAGGGCGAGACTGAAGTGCCAGACTTTGAAGTCAGGCCCCATTTTACCACGTGAACCCCATTTTACCACGTGAACCCCATTTTACCACGTGAACCCCATTTTAGAATCGAACCCTGAGCCAATCAGATTTGTACCTGTGTCCTACTCTTGCTTGCTTGAACAGCTGATTGTGGTAACCTTGTTCTTTGCCTTTATAAGCCCTGTGTAATCACAGCTCCGGGCTCCCTCCTAACCTCCGCTGTGTCGGTGGGTAGGACGAGGCCCGAGTTGCAGCTCGTTTAAATAAAGCCTTGCCTTGCTTTTGCATTTCGGAATGTCTGAGTCTCGGTGGCCTTCTTGGTGGTCGTTTTGCGACTTGGCACAACATTTGGGGTTTCGTCCGGGATGGCCCCAGAGACCCCCGAGACCCCAGACTCCGAAGGTAAGAAAATAGCACTGTTCATTCTGTGTGTCTGTGTCTGTGTGATTTGTAGTTTTGTTTAGGCCAGCCGCTTGAATCTGAACCTGTAGGTAGTGAAGAACCAGCCGGAGTGGACACGCTCATATGGGCAGTCCTGGGGGACTTGGGGTCACCTCAAGCTCTCCACAGGGGGCTCAGGCTTCCCACTACCACCCTGAACCTGAAGGACTGGACCAGGAGGCCCTTCTAACGGGCGTCCGTCTAGTCCACTCTATATTTGGGGTTGTCTGGTCTGCTCCTACACAGGAACGGGAGAGAGAGAGCCTCAAGACTGTGTGGTGTGCCCCCTCAAAAGGGGAGGAGAGACTCAGTGAAACTGTGTGGTCTGCCCCCTCACAGGGGCAGGAGAGACACAGTCGAACCTGTAAGTCGCGGCTCCCTAAGTCTGTCTGTAAGTGTTGTCTGGTCTTTGTGCCTGTAATTATTTTTGTGTGTTTCTTTCTTGCGCTGTGCCTGACTGACAATCGGATGATGGGGAACGTCCCTTCCACTCCCCTGGACTTGACTTTAGCTCACTAGAAAGATGTACAGGTGATAGCCCACAATCAGTCAATCAGTGAGAGTGTCCGCAAAAAAAGAACTCTAGGGGGACCCCCACCCAGCCTTCTTAAGCAAAAAATTGTTTGGTGCGCTAAAATGTTTTACTAAGACTAAAAATGTTTTACTAAAACTATCAAGCCCTGGAAAATGAGGCTGGAGAATGCTAAAATCATTTGTTAAATGTTTTTGTCTTAAAATGTACGGCCAATGCTAATTCTGCGCACTTTAAGATCTTTTGAAAATGTATGTGTGTGTGCATGTGTGAGTGTGAACATGTTCAAGACTGCAGTATGATGCAAAACTAAGTTTAAGTTTAAATTCAAATGGCCATCAAGTTTGGGCATTACCAAATACTTTAAAGGTATTATTGCATTGTTTTAAAGAGGAACTAGAGTTTTAAAAAAAGGATTTCTCAGGGTTCTTTAATTAAAATAAAAAATTCAGAGCTAAGTGTCAGAAATTTGGATTTAAAAGGATATATATATATATATATATATATATATATATATACTAAACTAATGGGGATAGAAGTAAACTCTCATTAACTCTATGTATGTAGGAAAATGGCAAAATGGGCCAATGTTTCTCACTAATATATTGGAAAGCTGAATGGATAAGTATTTCTAATTGTGATTCTTGCATTAAGGAAAAATTCAAAGGTCTTCATGCCATGCAGTAACTGGGACTGAAGAAAAAATAAATAAAAAAAGAGGCTCTTTTGAAACAAGCAGCCCGTAGGCAAAGGGCGGCATCTGGTTTCAGAATGACTGTGAGCTTCAGTTTTTCCAATGCAGATAAAAGCTAAAGTACGTTGTGTTAGTGTTAAAAAGGCTTTGGAAATCAAGAATACATTTCTAGATAAGAAATTTGGAAGTAAAATTGTCCTAAATAATTATTGCAAAGTGAGAAAAGGAGAATTATGGCTACCAAAATGTTTAATTGCCATTCCAGCTTCTTTGTAGGTTTTTTGTAACAGTTTCCAGCAGGCCCACAGAGAAGCACAGGTGATTCCTACAAGTTTGTCAAGATGTAATACTGGCCCTTAATAATGTTAGTTCCAGGTAAGAGAGCATGCTTAAAAACTACTTCTGTGTGGACCACCTTGTTGCTTATAATTGGAGTAAAGTGGCCCCTTGTAAGACTCACTGATCTGAAATCTGCGGTTCGAAGCCAGCCCGGGCAGAGAAAGGTCCCTGTGAGAGACTTGTCTCTAATCAGCTAGCAGAGTGCTGGTAACGGAGTGGTATGGAGCTCAAAAGTGGTACAGTGCTAGTCTTGAGCTGGAGAGCTGGGGGACAGTGCTCAGGCCCTGAGTCCACGTCCGGTGAAAAGTCACTCCTGGTGGGACAAAAGTGATGGAGCATCCAGAGGCAGTAAGCCACTGCTTGGATGGCAGGGATGGTGTCAGATCCTAGAGTCACTCCTGTTTGGCCTTTCAAAAGTTAATCAAAGCCTGGAAGTCCTAGAAGAATAATTCGTAAGCATGCCTTTCCAATGCCCATGTCGGTCTACTGGGCAGGAACTTGCCAGTCATCTGTGATAGTGGGTAGTAAGGGGAAGTTTGTCAAATGAGAGGATAGATTAAAATCTCACCCCCCCGCATTTACTCAAAGCTCTGACTGGCAGTGAGAATTTTAAGCTGATACATCTGTTTAAAGCTTGTAGACCTGAGATTGTGTCCTTATTGAGATGTGTTAAAGGCCTGCAAAGGTAACTTTTTAGGTCATCAGAGATCAGTTCCCCAGCCAATCAGGAAAATGCTTTTACAAACTGGAATGTTAAAAGGCACAAATTTGTAAACCTGAAGTCACCCATCTGGGCTTCATATTAAAAGAGAGCAAGCGTTGGCTGTCAGATGCACGTAGACTGCTGAAAATCCCTTTGCCTAAATCAGCCAGACAAGTCAGACTTCCTGGGAACAGACTTTATTAGACCCAGGGCCACGAGCTTTGCCTCCTGTGCCCCAGTATTCCCAAGAAGACTTGGAGTGGATAAAGAAAATTCCCATGGCCCACAAACCCCTGGACAGAGAAGGAAACAATGACTGGTAGAAAACTTGTGAAGGGAAACTTATCCTGCCACAAGGGCTGGGTAAGGGGATCCTTAAGAGAATCCACTGAGTTTCTCACATGGGAACCCAAAAAAATGCAGTACTTGCTCCGACACTCCAAAGTGAAAATTAGACAAGGAGATCAACTTATTGAAGATATTGTTAAAAATTGCAAGGCCTGTCAGCTTGCCAATGCCCCAATGTAGTGGCTAAGAAGATCCTGGAAGAAATCCTACCCAGGTATGGCTTCCCATCCACCATTGGGTCAGAAAACGGACAGGCTTTCGTCTCAAAAGTAAGTCAGGGAATAGCCGCAGCCCTGGGGACGGATTGGAAATTGCATTGTGCTTATAGACCCCAGAGTTCAGGACAGGTAGAGAGAATGAATCGTACTCTAAAAGAGACCTTAACTAAATTGGCCTTAGAGACTGGCGCAGACTGGGTGTCACTCCTTCCTTTTGCTCTGCTTAGAGTAAGAAATTCTCCCTATCAGTTTGGCTTTACTCCTTTTGAAATAATGTACGGGTACCCCCGCCCCATTATCCCTAGCCTTCAGACTGAATTGCTTGCTGATTTGGATGATGCTGAATTTTTGTGTAAACTCGATTATTTGCAGCTCGTGCACAAGAATATGTGGCCCCAACTTAAGGCATTATATGATTCTGCTTCTGTCCCTACCCATTTCAGACCAGGGGACTGAAATCCTTAGAACCATGGTGGAAGGAACCCTAGACAGCATCACCACTTGGGTTCATTGCTTCCACGCCAGGCCAGCTGATCCCTATGCCCTGGACGACGACTACCGTGGTGGAACATGGGAGGTCTCCAAGCACCCAACTCAGCCGCTTCGCCTTCGCCTCAAGAAAAGAAAGTTAGACTGAATATTGTTATAATTTTCTTTTTGTCTTCTTTCCTTACTACCCTGGCTAGTGTTGATGTTATTTTGGCAGCTCACTCCAAAGTGACCCCCTTATTTTAGGTAGTTTTGGGCTTGCTCAGGAATACGGGTATAGCCACCCGACCCTTAGAGCACAGCTGAGAAGTTTATGTGTTATTTTGTTGCTTACATTTGGATAGTAAACACTATACAGCTAATGGTAAGTCTGTATAGCTGAAAGTTAATTTTGAGTTTGCAGTAATCCTGCAGTCCCTTGGTAAAGTAGACTAAGGTTATAGGTTCCTGGCTAGGTAAGGTCAATGCCCCTGAGTCAGTCTGAAGAAATTACAGAAGATGGATGATCTTCACCCATCAGCCCCCCTTTAAAACCGAGGGACCAGAGTTGTTTTTGGGAAGATGAGGCAGGATAAACTAGAGGAATGCAAAACAGAGGTACAGAGACTATACTTGTAAGAAATGGTGACAGGCCCTTTGGTTACTACATTGGGCCCTATTGGCCCATGCCTTACCTCTATATCAGACCCCTAGACATGCAAGCCATTGAAATGGACAGAATGGAGCCATGATTGGCTCCCAAGGTACCAAAAAGAAAAAGGAGGAAATAAAGTGCCAGACTTTGAAGTCAGGCCCCATTTTACCACGTGAACCCCATTTTAGAATCGAACCCTGAGCCAATCAGATTTGTACCTGTGTCCTAATCTTGCTTGCTTGAACACCTGATTGTTGTAACCTTGTTCTTTGCCTTTATAAGCCTGGTGTAATCAAAGCTCGAGGCTCCCTCCTAACCTCGGCTGTGTCGGTGGGTAGGACGAGGCCCAAGTTGCAGCTCGTTTAAATAAAGCCTTGCCTTGCTTTTGCATTTCGGAATGTCTGAGTCTCGGTGGCCTTCTTGGTGGCTCCCTCCTAACCTCCGCTGTGTCGGTGGGTAGGACAAGGCCCGAGTTGGCAGCTCGTTAAATAAAACCTTGCCTTGCTTTTGCATTTCGGAGTGTCTGAATCTCGGTGGTCTTCTTGGGGGTGGTCTTGCGACTTGGCACAACATTTGGGGTTTCGTCCGGGATAGCCCCAGAGACCCCGAGATCCCAGACTCCGAAGGTAAGAAAACAGCGCTGTTCATTTGTCTTGTCCTGTAATTTGTCTGTTTGTCTGCTTTAAAATTGTCCTAAATAATTATTGCAAAGTGAGAAAAGGAGAATTATGGCTACCAAAATGTTTAATTGCCATTCCAGCTTCTTTGTAGGTTTTTTGTAACCGTTTCCAGCAGGCCCACAGAGAAGCACAGGTGATTCCTACAAGTTTGTCGAGATCTAATACTGACCCTTAATAAGTTCCAGGTAAGGGAGCATGCTTAAAAACTACTTCTGTGTGGACCACCTTGTTGCTTTAATTGGAGTAAAGTGGCCTCTTATAAGACTCACTGATCTGAATCTGCGGTTCGAAGCCAGCCCGGGAAAAAGAAAGGTCCCTGTGAGAGACTTCTCTCTAATCAGCCAGCAGAGTGCTGGGAACAGAGTTGTGTGGAGCTCAAAGTGGTACGGTACTAGTCTTGAGCTGGAGAGCTGAGGGACAGCACTCAGGCCCTGAGTCCAAGTCGAAAGTCACTCCTCCTGGGACAAAAGTGATGGAGCATCCAGAGGCAGTAAGCCACTGCTTGGATGGCAGAGATGGTGTCAGATCCTAGAGTCACTACTGTTGGCCTTTCAAAAGTTAAAGCCGGGAAGTCCTAGAAGAATAGTTCATAAGCATGTCTTTCCAATGCCCATGTCTGTCTACTGGGCAGGAATTTGCCAGTCATCTGTGAAGAGTAAGTTTGTCAAATGAGAGGATAGATTAAAATCTCACCCCCCGCATTTACTCAAAGCCCTGACTGGCAGTGAGAATTTTAAGCTCATACATCTGTTTAGTAAAGAAAGCTTGTAGACCTGAGATTGTGTCCTTATTGAGATCTGTTAAAGGCCTGTCAGCTTGCCAATGCCCCCAATCAACAGATTACTAAAGGAGCTCGCCTCTGTGGGAATAGGCCAGGTGTGTATTGGGAAGTAGATTTCACAGAAATTACAAATATTTGCTAGTTTTTGTAGACACCTTTTCAGGATGGGTTGAAGCCTATCCAACAAAGCATGAGACTGCGAATGTAGTGGCTAAGAAGATCCTGGAAGAAATCCTACCCAGGTATGGCTTCCCATCCACCACTGGGTCAGACAACAGGCAGGCTTTTGTCTCAAAAGTAAGTCAGGGAATAGCTGCAGCCCTGGGGACGGATTGGAAATTGCATTGTGCTTATAGACCCCAGAGTTCAGGACAGGTAGAGAGAATGAATCGGAGTCTAAAAGAAACCTTAACTAAACTGGCCTTAGAGACTGGCGCAGACTGGGTGTCACTCCTTTCTTTTGCTCTGCTTAGAGTAAGAAATTCTCCCTATCAGCTTGGCTTTACTCCTTTTGAAATAATGTACGGGTACCCTCCGACCATTATCCCTAGCCTTCAGACTGAATTGCTTGCTGATTTGGATGATGCTGAATTTTTGTGTAAACTCATTATTTGCAGCTCGTGTACAAGAATGTGACCCCAACATAAGGCATTATGATTCTGCTTCTGTCCCTACCCCCCATTTATTCAGACCAGGGGACTGAAATCCTAAGAACCACGGTGGAAGGGACCCTAGACGGCATCGCCACTTGGGTTCATTGCTTCCACGCCAGGCCAGCTGACCCCTTTGCCCTGGATGACAACTACCGTGGTGGAACATGGGAGGTCTCCAAGCACCCAACTCAGCCGCTTCGCCTTCGCCTCAAGAAAAGAAAGTTAGACTGAATATTGTTATAATTTTCTTTTTGCCTTCTTTCCTTACTACCCTGGCTAGTGTTAATGTTATTTTGGCAGCTCACTCCAAAGTGAGGTGAATCCTGCAGTCCCTTGGTAAAATAGACTAAGGTTATAGGTTCCTGGCTAGGTAAGGTCAACGCCCCTGAGTCAGCCTGAAGAAATTACAGAAGATGGATGATCTTCACCCATCAGCCCCCCTTTAAAACCGAGGGACCAGAGTTATTTTCAGATACTACTTTTGGCCCTACTGGCCCATGCCTTACCTCTATATCATCCCCTAGACATGCAAGCCATTGAAATGGACAGAATGGAGCCATGATTGGCTCCGAAGGTACCAAAAAGAAAAAGGGGGAAATGAGGTGCCAGACTTTGAAGTCAGGCCCCACCACGTGAACCCCATTTTAGAATCGAACCCTGAGCCAATCAGGTTTGTACCTGTGTTCTAATCTTGCTTGCACAGCTGATATCATCCCCTAGACATGCAAGCCATTGAAATGGACAGAATGGAGCCATGATTGGCTCCCAAGGTACCAAAAAGAAAAAGGGGGAAATGAGGTGCCAGACTTTGAAGTCAGGCCCCACCACGTGAACCCCATTTTAGAATCAAACCCTGAGCCAATCAGATTTGTACCTGTGTCCTAATCTTGCTTGCTTGAACACCTGATTGTTGTAACCTTGTTCTTTGCCTTTATAAGCCCTGTGTAATCACAGCTCGGGGCTTCCTCCTAACCTCCGCTGTGTCGGTGGGTAGGACGAGGCCCGAGTTGGCAGCTCGTTAAATAAAACCTTGCCTTACTTTTGCATTTCAGAGTGTCTGAATCTCGGTGGTCTTCTTGGGGGTGGTTAAGCAAGATTAGGACACAGGTACAAATCTGATTGGCTCAGGGTTTGATTCTAAAATGGGGTTCGCGTGGTGGGGCCTGACTTCAAAGTCTGGCACCTCATTTCCCCCTTTTTCTTTTTGGTACCTTGGGAGCCAATCATGGCTCCATTCTGTCCATTTCAATGGCTTGCATGTCTAGGGGATGATATAGAGGTAAGGCATGGGCCAGTAGGGCCAAAAGTAGTATCTGAAAATAACTCTGGTCCCTTGGTTTTAAAGGGGGGCTAATGGGTGAAGATCATCCATCTTCTGTAATTTCTTCAGGCTGACTCAGGGGCGTTGACCTTACCTAGCCAGGTAAGGAAAGAAGGCAAAAAGAAAATTATCTAACTTTCTTTTCTTGAGGCGAAGGCAAAGCGGCTGAGTTGGGTGCTTGGAGACCTCCCATGTTTTGGGGTTATGCCTCCGGAAACACCCAATCTCCTGGCCTGAATAAATGGGGGGTAGGGACAGAAGCAGAATCATATAATGCCTTAAGTTGGGGCCACATTTTCTTGTGCACGAGCTGCAAATAATCAAGTTTACACAAAAATTCAGTATCATCCAAATCAGCAAGCAATTCAGTCTGAAGGCTAGGGATAATGGGCGGAGGGTACCCGTACATTATTTCAAAAGGAGTAAAGCCAAGTTGATAGGGAGAATTTCTTACCCTAAGTAGAGCAAAAGGAAGGAGTGACACCCAGTCTGCGCCAGTCTCTAAGGCCAATTTAGGTAAGGTCTCTTTTAGAGTCCGATTCATTCTCTCTACCTGTCCTGAACTCTGGGGTCTATAAGCACAATGCAATTTCCAATCCGTCCCCAGTGCAGCGGCTATTCCCTGACTTACTTTTGAAATGAAAGCCGGTCCGTTGTCCGACCCAATGGTGGATGGGAAGCCATACCTGGGTAGGATTTCTTCCAGGATCTTCTTAGCCACTATATTCGCAGTTTCATGCTTTGTTGGATAGGCTTCCACCCATCCTGAAAAGGTGTCTACAAAAACTAGCAAATATTTGTATCCAAATTTTCCAGGTTTGATTTTTGTGAAATCTACTTCCCAATACACGCCTGGCCTATCCCCACGGAGGCGAGCTCCTTTAGTAACTTGTTGATTGGGGGCATTGGTAAGCTGACAGGCCTTGCAATTTTTAACAATATCTTCAATAAGTTGATCTCCTTGTCTAATTTTTACTTTGGAATGTCGGAGCAAGTCCTGCATTCTTCGGGGTCCCATGTGAGAAGCTCGGTGGATTCTTTTAAGGATCCCCCTACCCAGCCTTTGTGGCAAGATAAGTTTCCCTTCACCAGTTTTCCACCAGTCATCGTTTCCTTCTCTGTCCAGGGTTTTGTGGGTCATGGGAATTTTTTTTATCCACTCCAAGTCTTCTTGGGAATACTGGGGTACAGGAGGCAAAGCTCGTGGTCCTGGGTCTACTAGAGTCAATACTTCTGCTCTGGGCTGGAGGGCTGCTTCCTTAGCTGCCTGGTCAACCAGATTATTCCCTCTAGTCACCGAATCAACTCCCTTTTGATGACTCGGGCAATGCATAATGGCAATCTTTGCTGGTTCCCATAGGGCCCGGATGAGGCTTAAAATCTCCTGTCTGTTTTTAATGGCCTTTCCTTCAGCTGTCAGTAGCCCCCTTTCTTGGTAAATGGCTCCATGGATGTGTACAGTGGCAAAAGCGTACCGGCTGTCCGTATAGATATTTAGTCTCATTCCTTTTCCCATCTGTAAAGCTTTTGTTAGTGCCACTAGTTCTGCTCTTTGTGCAGAAGTCCCCTGAGGGAGTGCCTCTGCCCACAATATTTCAGTGTCCGTAGTAACCGCCGCACCCGCATACCTTTTCCCATCTCGAATGAAGCTGCTGCCATCGGTGAACCAGGTGTGCTCGGCATGTGATAGCGGTAAATCTAGCAAGTCTGGCCGGAGGCTATGTGTTTGAGCCAGGATCTGCTCACAATCATGCAGGGGCACTTCCAGATCCGGATCCGGCAGCAGAGTTGCTGGGTTTAATGCTGTTGGTACACAGAAGCTGATACGTGCCGGGTTAAGTAACAACGTTTGGTAATGGACCATGCGGGCATTGATCATCCATCAGTCAGGTGGTTGTTTTAGCACCCCCTCTAGAGCATGTGGAGTGGCTACAGTCAGATTCTGTCCCAGAGTCAACTTATCTGCATCTTTTACCAAGAGGGCTACTGCAGCTATTATTCTTAAGCACGGAGGCCACCCAGCGGCCACAGGATCCAATTTCTTTGACAAATGGCAACCGGTCATCTCCAGGGCCCAATTGGCTGGGTGAGCTCCCCTTTTGCTATTCCTTTCTTTTCGGCCACAAACAATGTGAATGGTTTATTCACGTCAGGTAGGCCTAAGGCTGGGGCTTCTAGAAGGCTTTTCTTGATTGCCTCAAAGGCTTTTTGCATCTGCTCAGTCCAATGAAATTCTGGGAGGTTTTTGGTGGCTTCGTATAAAGGCTTGGCCATCTCAGCGAACCCAGGTATCCATAGCCGGCAAAAACCCGCCGTTCCAAGGAACTCTCTGACTTGTCTCGCTGACTTAGGCACAGGAATTTTTAGCACAGTCTCTTTACATGCATCTGACAGCCAACGCTTGCCCTCTTTTAATATGAAGCCCAGATAGGTGACTTCAGGTTTACAAATTTGTGCCTTTTTAGTGGAGGCCCTATAGCCCAAATTGCCAAGAGTCTTTAAGAGCCTAGCTGTTCCCTTTAGACAACTATCCTTGTCTGGAGCAGCTATTAACAAATCATCTACATATTGCAATAGACTTATTTCAGTATTTTGGGAGCGGTACTCACTTAGGTCTTCATGTAACGCCTCATCAAAGATTGTAGGCGAATTCTTAAATCATTGAGGCAGCCTGGTCCAGGTCAATTGACCGCTTATCCTGATTTCAGGATCGTGCCAAGTAAATGCAAAATAGCTTTGGCTCTGTGAGGCTAAGGGCAGGCTAAAGAAAGCATCCTTTAGATCCAACACAGTATACCACACATGGCTCGGTGACAGGGAGCTCAGCAGGGTATATGGGTTTGGGACTGTTGGATGAATGTCCATTACTCTCTTGTTAACTTCTCTCAAGTCTTGCACTGGTCTATAATCATTGGAATTAGACTTTTTTATAGGCAACAATGGAGTATTCCAGGCTGACTGGGTGGGCTTCAGAACTCCTAAATCTAACAATTTTCTGATGTGAGGAGTGATCCCTTTCTTTGCTTCTAGTGACATAGGGTACTGGCAAACTCTTACTGGGTCAGCTCCGGCTTTAAGTTCCACAAAAATTGGAGGATGATGTTTTGCCAGTCCCATTCCCCCAGTTTCTGCCCATGCTTGGGGAAACGCCCGTAGCCACTCATTTTCCGGAGACTCGGGCTTGAGATGCTGGTATAGCCTATACTCTTCTTCTAACTTGCTAGTTATTAGTATACTAACAGGCTTTTCTCTTGAGTTCATCACAGAAATCCCACTGTCTGTGAACTGTATCTGAGCTTTCATTTTCGTTAAGAGATCACGTCCAAGCAATGGATAGGGGCAGTCAGGGATGACTAAAAACGAGTGGGTTACCTGGCCCGCTCCCAAGTCCACTGTTCTTTGAGTAGTCCATTTATAGGGTTTAGTGCCCGTTGCACCTTGGACCCATGTTGTTTTAGTGGACATCGGCCCTCTCGGGGCTAGTAATACTGAATTTTCTGCTCCCGTATCTACCATGAACATGACTGGATTCCCCTCCACTTTTAATGTTATCCTGGGCTCAGGGAGGGGATCTGAACCCCGACTCCCTCAGTCACTGTCCTCAGCCATCTCTAAGGTTGACAACACTCGTGATCCTACTTTATGTTTTTCCTCCTTTTTCTGGGCTAGCTCTGGGCAGTTTCTGATCCAATGCCCCTCCTTCTTGCAATAAGCACATTGATTCTTCCCCATCCTTGGCTGGGGTTTGGGCTTTTGCTCCTTACTTGGAGAGGAGGACTGTCTAAAGTTTCCTGCCTGCATAGAGGTCAGGATTTCCCTGAGTTCCTTCTGTTGTTGTTCCAAAATCCTAGCCAGACTCCTTTCCTGTCTTTGTTCTCCTGTTTCTCTCTTATTATAAACCTTTTCCGCCACTGCTACTAAATCCCTAATAGATTTTTCCCCAAGCCTGTCTAGAGCCTGCAATTTCCGCTTTATGTCTGGTGCGGCTTGATTTACGTAGGCAAACATAATCATCTGAGCAGATTCCTGGGTCTCAAGATCATATGGGGTGTATTGACTAAAGGCTTCCATAAGACACTCAAGGTATGCTGCCGGACTTTCACTTTCTCCCTGTCTGATATCATAAACTTTGGCCATATTGGTAGGTCGGCGAGCCGCCGCCTTGAGACCTGCCAGCAGAGCCTGGCGATAGACAAGGAGTCGCTCCCTACCTTCAGCTGTATTGTAGTCCCATGCTGGTCGGGTCTGGGGAAAATAGGTATCAATCAAGGCAGGATCCGTGATGGGTGCTCCGTTGGGGCCAGGGATAAGTCTCTGGGCCGCTTCTTGAATACGACCTCTCTCCTCATTGGTGAAAAGTACCTGTAAAAGCTGGCTACAATCATCCCAAGTGGGCTGGTGAGTGAAAAGTATAGTTTCAAACAAGTGAATTAAGTCCCGAGGTTTCTCAGAAAAGGGGGCATTTTGGGCACGCCAATTGTAAAGATCACTAGTAGCAAATGGCCAGTATTGGAATTGTTGTCGACCGTCCGCATCCACAGGACTTATAGGGCGTAGGGGAAGGGCAGCAGTAGATTTGTGAAGAGATGTAATTCTTTGGCGCCGGCGAGTTGATTGAGCGGGGCCCTCCGGGGCGGAGGGCACAGCTGAAACATCTTCCTCAGAGTCCTCCTCTTGGAGAGTTAACTGGGGTGGGGCGTATGTAGGGGGAAGCATTTCCTCCTCTGTGCTTCCTCCCTGGAGGACAGGTGGATATAATTTCTTCTCTCCCCTCTTAGGTTCTCTCTTGTCACCCCGTGTTTTTTGAGTGAATATTGGGGTAGGGGAAGGAGTGGAGGAGGGAGTTGGTAAGAAAGGCCGAACCCAAGCTGGAGTGTCCCTGTCAACTAGTTCTCTCCAGGTGTCTATATAAGAAATCTGGTCTATATAGCCTGAATGAGGGGCTTCGATTAGGCTTTGTAAGGTACTGATCTTAATGATGTCAAAGCTTCCCTCAGGTGGCCAATTAGCTCTCTCAAGGGTGGGCCATTCTGACTTGCACAGGGTAATCCACTTTTCCTCCTTAAGGGCCACACCTCGGTTCTGAGCTATCTCCTTGATCTCCTTCCAGTGAGCTAGAGTCAAATCTAGGGGGCTAGATGGAGGTCCCCAAGATAGAACATTACCCATAGCTCTGATCAGATGTTTAGTCCAAAAGGCTACAAAAGAAAAGAAACCAAAACAATTAATACAGAAGGAAAAAAACATAGGCAAGATCAAGAACAAGAAAAACTGGAGATTTCCCAAGTTGGCCCACACATCCCCCTGCAAGGATGCAGAAAGAGTGAATTCAAGTTGAAAGCGGGACTCCAGAGATCCCCCTTTAAGGGTGAGGAGTCTGGGACATCCCCCAGTCTCCCCAGGATTGTCAAGTAAGTGCATCTGCTTCGACAACCCCTTCAAGAAATAAGCAAAAGCAAGACAAACAAACAGGCACATTACAGGACAAGACAAATGAACAGCGCTGTTTTCTTACCTTCGGAGTCTGGGGTCTCGGGGTCTCTGGGGCTATCCCGGACGAGCCCCCAAATGTTGTGCCAAGTCGCAAGACCACCCCCAAGAAGACCACCGAGATTCAGACACTCTGAAATGCAAAAGCAAGGCAGGGCTTTATTTAACGAGCTGCCAACTCGGGCCTCATCCTACCCACTGACACAGCGGAGGTTAGGAGGAAGCCCCGAGCTGTGATTACACAGGGCTTATAAAGGCAAAGAACAAGGTTACAACAATCAGCTGTGCAAGCAAGATTAGAACACAGGTACAAATCTGATTGGCTCAGGGTTTGATTCTAAAATGGGGTTCACGTGGTGGGGCCTGACTTCAAAGTCTGGCACCTCAGTTTTGCGACTTGGCACAACAGTATATACAAAAGAATTGTCAGGATCAGATGTACATTTGACTTTTAGCATAGATAGGCATAAAAATAACACACTGATTTTACATCATTGTATACCACATGCTGCATATTTGAATCTTTTGGAGTTTTTGTTAGATACATTTGCTTGCACCCAAACATAATCAGTTTGGGTTTAAAACCTGGAGTTTTCTTTCTTTCTTTTTTTTTTTTCTTGGAGTCAGGTGATACTGTAACTCCACCTACAGGCAAGGATCCATTTAACGTAAAACTTAAGCAAGTTAAAATAGTAGTTAAAAAGGCAAGTAATTTTTAAACCATGATGCTAGATTTTACATATTTTACCCACAGACAAACAGACAAACATACATACAGACAGTTGTGCACACGCTTTGGGCGCGCTTAGAAAAATTTTCTGAATTGGCCATGTAAGTCTACTGGAATTCCAGTGGCAAAATGATATTATTTTGCCCATATTTTAGAACCACGTGGTCAGTTAGAAAACAAAAAAACTTCCTAGGAAACAAAATTTTTCACAGATTATCTGGCAAGGAAATGAAAAAACCACATTTTGAAAAACCAGTTCAGCGTGGAACGACTTAAGGGCGTTAAGAGCTGATCAGAGCCTTACTTAGCTCAGACACCTTCAAGTCCCAGCCCAGCCTTGAGGAATTTGGCACGCCCATCACTTGGGACAAGGGAGGGAGGCACTTGTTAAAACCCATTCTATTGTTAACCAAAAGTTTAGGATTTAGCCAACAACAATCAGAATTCAACCGAATCTCCAATTTAGCAAACATCAACAAGAACCGAAAGCCTTTTTTGTCTCTTTCAAAGCAGATTAGCCAACAGCAAATGTTAAGTATATAAGCCCAGCAAATGTTTCCCGGGCCTCAGAAGCGGGAGGAGTAAAAGTAAGCCAGGGCAGGTCTGCAAAAGACAGTAGGAAGCCCCCACAGAGCAGAAAGTGGCGCCTGCCGCCACGGCTGCCGGAGCCCCCTTGCCAGGCCTCCCACCCACTGCTTGGACACACGGATCCCGACCCCACAGCACCTGCTCTGTGCCGGTGGCTTGGATGTGATGCGCTCCGCACTGGCGCTCCATCGCCGCCGCTGCTACTGCTGCTGCTGTTGCTGCTGCTATTTGTCTGCCGTGTGTCTTGGGACTGCAGCTTTCAACTCAGAACCTGGGGGACCCAGCCCGGACCCCACTGCAGGCCCATTGGAGTGGGGCATTGAGCCCCTCTCCTGCTGGTCAGCGGTAAGGCTGCCCCTCTCCTGAGCAGCCAGGCTTAGGCTGGCAGTCTCCACCCAGGGTGCAGCATGTTTTGAGGTCTTCCAGGCCTTTTTGGCTTGAGTGTCTGAAAAGTCCAGTCTGGTATTTTGGAGCGTGGACCTCAAAACTTTGAAAAGTTGGTCGCTCCATTGACTTTGGGTCTGCCCCATATTTCCTTCCAATGGGGGGACTCACACACCCAGGGTAAGATTGCTCGGCTCGTTGGTAGCTTCTAAGCCTACGTTTGCCGTGCGTTCATGGGCAGCACTTTCAGACGTCAATATGTCAGGGCTCTCGGCTCATGTGTGAGCCACAAAAAGGCCCACCCCCAACCCTCCTTACGTTTAAGGCAGGACACACAGGCGATTCAGGGAGAAGTCACGCAAACATCCAGTTTATTAAGAAAGGACAATCACATTTATAGGCTGAATGACGCCAGGAAGGTGGAGGGATTTGGAGCGGCTAGCTAGGCACAGGGATGGACTGATTAGGCTGTCCATCAAGAGTGACATCATGGGACTTCCCCTAAGGGCGGTCATCACGTCCCCCAGGACCACCTCTGGGTTCATCCCGCTGCCATCTTGGCGGACACACGAGGTCTGAGGCGGGAGGTGGGGCTGGTTAGAGCCACCTTTAGGTTCTGGACCTGGAGAAGGCAGGTGGGGCTAGCAGCCATGCGGCCCCAGGGCTGGAGAAGAGGCAAGCCTCCTAGGACTGCCTCTTAAACTGCAAGCCAGTGCCCCACAGGAAGGAAGAAAGAAAGGAAGGAAGGAGGAGGAAGAAGAGGGGAAGGAGGAGGAAGGGGAGAAAGAGGAAGGGGAGGAGGAGGAGGGGGAAAAGAAAGAGGAGAGGGAGGGGGAGGAGATGACCAGAGTCTTAAAATGTAACAGTCGTAGAACAGAGGCACCCAGGTCACATCAAGGACAAAACTCACCTTCCTGGAGCTGGGGTGAGGAGGGCTGCGGTCCTCATGCATCTCAGACATTGCAGCTTGACTCCTCAGAGAAACAGCTGGGAGATGGCGGCACCACTGCTCTGGACAGTTGGGCAGTTGCTGAAGGGCAAGTCTGGAGCATTCATCTCCCTTCAGCACTGCAGTCAGATGGATGGTCTTTAAAAAAAGTTCAGCAGAAATACCAACTTCCATTACTCTTGAAGACTGAGTAGGAAAGAAGCCATCACCATGATGGAACTGGTAGGAAATTAGCTCTGGCTGGTGAGAACTGGATTTAGAAAAGCACATAAACTGTTCTTTAGAAGAGAGTGAGGTCACGGGTTTATTTTTAGAAGTACTTATCTATGTTTTGCCAGGTGACAGTGGGTCACACTTTTAATTCTAGTTACTCAGGAGGCTGAGATCCAAGGATTGTGATTCAAAGCCAACCGAGACAGGGAAGTCTGTGAAACTCTATCTCCAATTAAACAGCACATCCCAGAAGTCGAGGTGTGGCACAAGTGGTAGAGCTCCAGCCTTGAGTGAAAGAGCTAAGAGACTACAGTGTCCATGCCCTGAATTGAAGTCCCAATATTGGTGCACGTGTGCACATGCACAAACACACTTTTTTATACAGCACAAAATGTAAATTAATGTTATTTTAAATACTATTTTAGGTAAATTATATATATTGTTACTATATCATATATTATCTTATGTTAGTATAAGATGTTCTCTTTTTCACTTTTGTTATTATTAATGAGTTGTACAAAGGGTACAAAGTTGTACCCCTTCCTTTGCTTTTCTTTATTTTCCCCCTCATGTGCTTGCCCATCAGTCTTATAGTTCATTTTTCACATCATGAGTATTGAATACCAAGTCTGCATTGGTTCACCCTCCCTCAATTCCTGTGTCCCTCTTTGCCACTCCCACCCAAAAAGAAAAGAAAAAAAAACACTCCAGGAAATGGAAACATGTTTTGTTGTTGTTGTTGTTGTGTTAGTGGGGTTTTGTTGTTGTTTTTTTTAGCTTTGGGGTTTTTGCTTGTTTGTTTTGGGAGCAAGCAAAGGAGGAACTGCAAAAAGGGAGGGAGGAAGGGTGAACAAATGTAATCATGCTAGTCAGTATACACCATGTGGAAAATGACTTAGTAACTTGTGGGCAGGCATGGGACAATAGATACAATATATCTCCTTCTTTCCTCCCTTCTCCCTCTCCTTCCCCTCTTCTTGTCCTCCCCCCACTTGAATTCAGGGTCTGGGCATTTTCCCTCAGCTCTACTACTTGAGCCACAGCTCCACTTCTGGCTTTTTTAGTGGTTAACTGGAAACTAGAGTCTCACAGACTTTCCTGCCTGGGCTGACTTTGAACCATGATCCTCAGATCTCAGCCTCCTGAGTAGCTAGGATTACAGGCATGAGCCGCCTGCACCCAGCCTTATAATATATTGTTAAAGGCAAAACACTGAATGGGTCAGTTGCAGAGTAATACTGAAAATTCCATATCCAAGGACTTGAGGTGTGAATGTTGACCAACACTGATTGAACAGAATAAAGCCTTAGTTCTTGAGCCATCTTCTAGAAGCTTCCAGCTGTGTTGGACATGAACTGAATTGCTGGGGATTTAGGCAAGGAGGTCCCAGAGGAAGGAAGGGCTGAACTCTGTCAGAACTTTACATGAGTATTTCCAAGATTTCACAACCTATCTTAGAGCACACACAGGTGCTCCAGTGACAACTCTGCTTGAACCAGAGGTCTGAACTCATGACAGTGAAACATGGGGCTGCTCAGCTGGACAGCTGGGGATCCAATCTCAGACTTGCAATTTACTAGCTGAATGATCTTGGGAAAGTTTATATCCTCTGTAACAAGCACTGACAAGAGGATTACTCGCTCTTGTGAGTTAGTTCCTGTAAGAAAGTACCTGGAAGAGAATCTGATGCCTAATAAACACACAGGTCTTAGCCAATGTTACCTATTGGTATTGTCTGAATGGTGCAGAGAGGTAAAAAAGAAAAGATTGTTAAGTAATGTGTGACTTAGACTATGAAAATATTAGTGATAATTTTTTAAATGCCATAGTGGTAACTCATACCTGTAATTCCAGCTACTCAGAAGCATGAGATTTGAGAATCGAAAAGATGGCAAAATGATGTAATGAGAGAGAAAAAAAAGTCTTTTTAACAAATGGTGCTGGGAGCACATGAGATATACATATAAAACAAAAATTTTAGCCGGCAATGGTGGCTCACTGTTGTAATTCTAGCTACTCAGGAAGCTGAGATCCGAGGATGGAGGTTCAAAGCCAGTCCCGGCAGAAAAGACCAAGAGATTCTTACCTTCAATTATCCACCAAAAATGCTGGAAGTAGAGCTGTGTGTGACTCAAGGGGTAGACATTACTCAGGAGTTGCTAGGGTGAAGAAATAAGAAATACAGACCAACTGGAAGAGACGAAGGGAAAGTTTTCAGGATATACTACTTTGTGTCTTGACTGTGGTAGTTACATGAATGTACACATTTGTCTCTGAACAGTACTACTAAAAATGTTGTATTTATAGTACGTAACTTTCATCTCTATAGAGAGCTAGGACCGCTTCTGCAGCTACTGCCCTCGCAGCCACTGGAACCATGGCGGGAAGATCCGGACACCGAAGGGGACCCCCGGGACCACTACTACGCCCGCAATCACTCACGCCACCCTGCGTGACCGCCATTGTTGGTACCGGCACAGAGGTAAGAGCTGTCTCCACGAGCCGAGGGCAAGGGCCTGAAGGCGAGAGCCACTTCTCGCCTGGGACACCCTGATCATCCCGGGGAATCTGCACTACTGAGCGGGTCCACTGGGGCACTGTGCCGGCCACCACCCTTGCTGCCCAGCGCTCCCCCCCACCCATTGCAGCTGCTGGTGCCAGAGCAAACACTGCAGCGGTGCAAGACCCCCCAGCGGCTTCTGATGGCTGACATCAGCACCCAAGGCAAGACTCCACCCCGGAGACCCGGAGCCCAGCCCCTTCTCGCGCCAGCGGGCGGGCAGCTGCCACCACCCACCACCGGGGTCTTCGCGGGGTCCCCGCCCCAGAGCCTGCCCACGGGGCAACGGCAACCACCGACAGGCCTGCTGCTGGGAGCCACCATCCACTGCGCCCCTCCTTCCCCGCCGCACCCTGCGGACACAGCCAAGACCACAGGGAAGAATGTGTCTTCCTGAGGCCTCCTGCAAGGACCACCTCTCCTGCCATCATCCCCACTGCCGCCTGCTCCACTGACCCCACTGGCATTGAAGAACTCTCTTTTCCTAATTTTAATTTCTTAAAATTTAAATTTTTTTCATTATTTTTATTTTTTCCTTGTTTCCCCCATTGTTTGCTTTTTTCTTTTTCCTCTTCTTTTTCTTTTTAATTTTCTTCTTTTTCTACTTCATCCCTAGACACATAGCCAACAGTATTTTTTTTTTTTTTTTGGCCAGTCCTGGGGCTTGGACTCAGGGCCTAAGCACTGTCCCTGGCTTCTTCTTGCTCAAGGCTAGCACTCTGCCACTTGAGCCACAGCACCACTTCTGGCCATTTTCTGTATATGTGGTGCTGGGGAATCGAACCCAGGGCCTCATGTATACAAGGCAAGCACTCTTGCCACTAGGCCATATCCCCAGCCCCTAGCCAACAGTCTTTACTAGGTCTCCTCCTTCCTTGTGTACATGAAAATTCAGGCTCTGATTACTAAAATCTTTCTCAAGTCCAATACCCTTAATTTTGTTATTATTCTTTATATGTGTATATATTTTTAATTTTTTTAAGTTTTATATTTCTTTATTTTTTTCATTTTTATCCTTTTTTTTCTTGTTTTTCCTTTCTCTGCATTTAGATCTCAATTATGATCCTTCTGTTCCTTTCATTCCCCTCAGTTCTCTACTCTTACTTTCTTCTCCTACTTTTCCTTATATCTCTTAATTGGTGTCCTTCACTCCTTGGATCTTCACAGTCCACTGATCCCTAGTTGTTGGTTGTCTAGCTAGACTTTATCTGTATTCATTCTGATTGTGTCAAAGGGGTTCATTGAGTAATCTTTTCAATCCAGACTGATCTAAATGAAAAGACCGAGTTGTTCACTGGTTACAACCATATATAATCCAACTCCTAAATCACAATACTCCTCCTCCAACAAAGAAAAGCACAGATAGAAAGGGGAATAGCGACCTAACATTTTGAACCAATAATATCAGGTCTTTGTCTTAAAACTGTGTTCTGTGGTGGCACTTGATCTGTTTTTATATCCAAATAAGGGGAGAGTGAAATTACCTATCTATGATTGTGAACCTCTAAAGGCTGTGTAACTACAGGGCTTAGGCAGGTTCAGGTGAGGTCTTAAAATTGTATTCTGGTGTGCTATTGTATTTGCTTTTCTTTTTCAAATGGGCAGAAGAAACAAGAAAAATGTCAAGTCAAGGAATCTCAACTCCCACTAAAAATAAGCAGGAAACAGCAGTCAATCAAAACCTAGAGGACAGTCTTCAAAATGCCCTACAAACTCTACTAGTAAAAATGATGAATGAAAAGTTTGAAACCATACAGCTATTCTTGAACATGTGGAGGCTAACCAAAGATTAATACATGTGCTTGGTGAAGCTAACCAAAGATTAACAGAGGAATTCATGGCTTACACAAACAGAACACTAAATGAACTCCAACAAAAGGAAAAAGAGTCCAATGAAAGGATAGCCACTCAGCTAAAAGATTTGAGAGAGAGCACTCAGAACCAAATTAATGAAGTAAAGAAGTCCATACAAGATCTAAAAGAAAGCTACAGCAAGCAGATGGAAAAATGACCAACTAGAAGGAAGGGAGATAAAAAACAAAGTGGAAAGCCTAGATAGCAGATCCAATGATGCAAAAAATAGAATCTCCAGAACTGAAGATAGTCTAGACTTTTTGGAGAAAGAACAAAAAGTTATTCAAAACCAATCCAAAAAAAAAAAAAAAAAAAGACAGGTCTCTTCAGAAGCTCCAAGATACAACTAGGAAGCCTAATTTAAGGCTAATAGGTTTTGAGGAGAACCTAGAGAAGGAAGTTAATGAAACAGGAAATTTAACAGAATACTAGTGGAGAACTTCCCAAATATCCAGAAGAATAGGACTATCAGAAGCTTTTTGAATCCCAAACAGACCAGACCAGAATAGGACATCTCATCGGCACATTGTAATTCGGAGAGGATCAACAGAGACCAAGGAAAGATTACTTAAAGCTGCTAGGGAGAAGAAACAATCACATATAAAGGAAAACAAATCAGAATTACTGCAGATTTCTCAGCAGAGACCATGAAAGCAAGGAGAGCCTGGAATGAGGTTTGCCATGCCTTGAAGAAAAATAATTGCCAACCAAGAATACTGTACCCAGCTAAACACTCATTCATAGCCAAGGGTCCAATAACCTTCCACAGCAAGGAAAAATTAAAACAATATGTCTCCAACAAACCAGCATTACAGAAAATTCTCAAAGATGTTCTACACATTGAAAACCAACAAGAAAATGATACTGGCAGAGAAATGGGCCCTAAATAGAAAATCAGGTTATTATAGCAAGAATTGACAAGGCACAGCCACTAAAAAGATAGATATAATGACTGGAAACTAACAAACACCTTTCAATTCTAACTCTCAATATTAAATTGACTTAACTCTCGAATTAAATGACATAGACTGACAAGTTGGATCAAAAAGCAAGAGGCATCTTTCTGCTGTCTTCAAGAGACACATCTTGTCCACAAAAGCAAACATTTTCTGAAAGTGAAAGCTTTGAATAAAATCTACCAAGCAAACAGCCCCCATAAACAGACCAAGGTTGCAATCCTAGTATCAGATAAAATTGACTTCAAATTAAAATTATTGAGAAGAGACAAATCTTTGGTTAGCTTCACTACACTCATGTATGTCTCTTTTCACTATATATATTAATAAAAAGATCTCTCCTACAGGAGGATATAACCATCCTATATATCTCTACACCAAATGCTGGAGCACCCAACATCATCAAGCACTACCGATTCTAAAAACACACATAGATCCAAACACATTGACTGTTGGAAACTTTAACACACACTGTCATCTCTGGGTAGAACAACACACCAAAACTCAACTGAGAAACCTCAGAACTAAATAATTGCATAGAATAACTAGATCTAACTGATACAGGATATTTCACTAAGCAACACCAGAATATATGTTCTTCTCAGCAGCACATGAATTATTCTCCAAAATAGATCACATTTTAGGGCACAAACAAAATTTGTACAAATTCAGAAACATTGAAATTATTCCCTGCATTCTCTCAGACTACAAAGGAATAAAGTTATAGTTCAGCACTAAAAGCCACCATAGAAAATCCTGTAATTCATGGAGACTGAACAACACATTGTTGAACCACCAATGGATCATTGAAGAAAGCAGAACAGAAATTCCAATGTTTATGGTATTTAACCAAAACCAGCACACAAAATTCCAGCTCCTCTGGGACACAGCAAAACCAGGACTCAGGACTTATAGCTCTGAGCGCCTGTATCAACAAATTGAAGAAATCTCACTTCAACAATTTAATGATGCACCTTAAGTTCCTTGAAAGAGAGCAACATGCCAAACCCCAAACCAATAGACTGAAACAAATAATTAAAATTAAATCAGAATTAAATGAATTAAAAATTTTTTAAAAAACATAGAATCAACAAAACAAAGAGTTGGTTCTTTGAAAAAAATTAACAATATTGACAGACCTTTGGCAAATCTTTCCAAAAAAAGAAGAAACCACACCCAAATAAACAAAATCAGAAGTGAGAATGGAAACAACATGACAGAAACAACCAAGATTCAGAATATTGTAAGGGATTATTTCACAATTTATATGCTAACAAATTTGAGAATCTGGAAGAAATGGATGGATTCCTAGCAAATATTAATATGCCCAAACTTAACCAAGAAGGTTTAAACCTACTAAACAGACCCATATCAAGAAATAAAATAGAAATGGCAATAAGACATCTCCCATCCAAGAACAGCCTAGGTCTAGATAGATTCACAGCAGAATTCTATAAGGCCTTCAAAGCAGAACTCACACCATTACTCCTCAAACTCTTCAATGAAATTAAAAGCAAAAGTTCACTACCATACCCATTGGGACTCATTAAAAAAAAAAAGAGAACTATAGACCCATTTCTTTGATGAACATTGATGCAAACTTCTCACCAAAATTCTGGCCAATGGCCTTCAACAACTCATCAAAACAAATTATACACTATGATCGAGCAGAATTCATTCCAGGGATGCAAAACTGGTTTAATATACGAACATCAGTTAATGTAATTCATCATAGCAATAGGAGCAAGGACAAGAACCATGATCATCCCCACAAATGCAGAAAACACATTTGACAAGATCCAACACTCCTTTATGATAAAAACTGTGGAGAAACTAGGAATCCATGGAACATTTCTGAATATAATAAAGGCTGTGTATGACAAACCTATAGTAAGCATTATACTTAATGGTGAAAAGTGAAAAACATTTCCTTTAAAATCAGTATCGAGACAAGGATGTCCACTCTCTCCACTCCACTCCTCTTCAACATAGTACTAGAATTCCTAGCCAGAGCAATAAGGCAATAGGCAAACAGAAAGGGGATCCAAATAGGGAAAGATGAAGTTAAACTCTCTTTCTTTGCAGATGATATGATTCTGTATTTCACGAAGCCTATACTCTACTTCCAAGTTACTTAAGCTAATCCAAGATGTTGGCAAAGTAGCAGGATATAAAATTAATCCTCAAAAATCAATGGCTTTTCTGTATGACAACAATGTGAAGAGTGAGGCTGAAACCAGGAAAGCAACTCCTTTTGCAATACACCCCCACCCCCACCCCCCCCAAAAAAATCCTAGGAATAACCTTAACCAAAGAAGTGAAACACCTCTACAATAAAAACTTTTTAAAAACCTGAAAAAGGAAATTAAAGCAGAACTAAGGAAATAGAAAAACATTCCATTCTCCTGGATTGGGACGATCAACATCATGAAAATGGCAATAGTGCCAAAGGCTATCTACAAATTCAACCCAATACCCATCAATATCCTACCACCATTCTTTAATGAAAGAGAGGAAGCAGTCAAAAATTCATATGGAACAATAAAAGACCCCGAATAGCAAAAACAGTCCTTAGCAAGAACAGTGCTGGAGGAACATCAATACCAAACTTCAAAGTCTGTTACAAAGTGATAGTAATAAAAACAGTATTGGCACAAGAACAGGCCTGAGGACCAATAGGCTACAACTAAAGACCCAGAAATGAACCTGAAGACCTATGGACACCTAATCTTTGATAAGGGAGCCAAAAAAAGAGAAAGAAATAGGATGGAAGAAAGACAGCCTCTTCAACAAATGGTGTTGGAAAAATTGGTTAACCACCTGTAACAAACTAAAGCTAGATCCTTATATATCACCATGCACCAGAATCAGTCCCAAATGGATCAGTGACCTCGAGGTAAAAGCAGATACCCAGAAAACATTGCAGGAGGATTAGGGGAAATGCTAGGGCTCCTTGGCACAGGTAGAAACTTACTTAATAAAGGCCCAGAAACACAACAAATCAAAGAAAGGTTGGACAAATGGGATTGCATGAAACTGCAGAGCTTCTACACATCAAAGGACATAGCTAGCAAGATAAATAGAAAGCCCACAGATTAGGAGAAGCTCTTCACTGGACATACAACAGACAAGGGACTCATATCTAAAATATATGTAGAACTAAAAAAATTAGGTTCCCCCAAAACAAACCCTTAAAGAAACAACTTCCTCCTTAATAAGTGGGTTAAAGACTTAAAGAGAGACTTCTCTGAAGAGAAAATGAGAATGGCCAAGAGACACAAGAAGTGCTTAACATTCCTGGCCATGAAAGAAATGCAAATCAAAACAACTTTGAGATGCCACCTCACCCCCTAAGAATGTCCTTTATCAAGAAAACTAGTAACAACAGATTTTGGAGGGGATGTGGCCAAAAGGGAACCCTACTACACTGTTGGTGGGAGTATAAACTTGCTCAACCACTTTGGAAAGCAGTGCGGAGGTTCCTCAAAAGGCTAAGCATAGAGCTCCCCTATGACCTAGCAACCCCATTTTTTAGCATCTACCCATAGGACCCCAAACAAATGCATACTAAAGCTACCAGCACAACCACATTCATAGCACTATTTACCATAGCTCAGATGTGCAACCAACCCAGATGCCCCTCAGTAGATGAATGGATCAAGAAATTGTGGTATATACACACAATGGAATTCTATGCTTCAATAAGAAAGAATGACATTGCCCCATTCAAAAGAAAATAGAAGGACTTAGAAAAAAAATCATACTAACTGAAGTGAGCCAGACACAAAGAAACATGAACTCTATGGTCTCCCTCATTGGTAATAATTAGAATATGTCTAGGACAGTCCTAGCAGAAGGTCACAATAGCTCAATAGCTATGAACATATGATCACCTAAGATAATACTAAGCGAAATGATCTCCAAAATATGGAAAAAGTGGTTTATTGTTGATGTTGTTATTTTTAATGTACTATGTGAAATTATTTCTTTTTTCTTCTGTTCATTTTCTCTATGATTTATTTAGCCTGTGTTGTCACTGTATTTGATCCTGGTACCCTGGGTATTTTATATATGTCTGTCTGAACTAGGGAAGGGAAGGGGAACATTAAAATGGTGAGACAATGGGTAAAAGGTGAACCAATACAACAGCAGTACTTATAAGACAATATGGTATAAACTAACTGTACAACTTGGATGGGGGGTTGGGGAGGAGAGAAAGTGGGAGAAAAATGAGGGAGAGGGTACCAATTAGACAAGAAATGTACTCACTACCTAACGTATATACATCACCTCTGTACATTACTTTGACAAGAAAAAAAAAATACTGGATGGTTAGTTAAATTCAAATTTCAGATAAAATTTTAAATGCAAGTTTGTTTTATGTCATGTTTATTGTTTTTCCAGAAATCAAAATTAACTGGGTGTCCTATATTATAATTTTTTTCTAAATCTATCAACCTTATGACTGGTCATGAGATGGTTAATATTATTCTGTGAAGTAATAGCCCATGATTCATTCAGTTTAATAAAATATGCTGGTATATTCTGAAATTAAAAAACAACTGAACTAGCTGGCAAAATTCTTTCCACTCCTTCAATTAAATTGTCAATGGTGTTGTCTGAATAATTAATGTTATATGTCATATGGATAAAATTATCAAGTCATGAAATCCATTTGTATATGAAAAAATACCAAATGCTCCATGACTTCAGTAAAAACTGTAATGCTTCTGAGTTGATGTAGTCCAATTTCCAAAGGGGAAATGGGCTTTTCTGGAAAAGGTCAACAGGACGTACATTTCCTTTGGGAAATTCCACCTGCATTTGGCGCTGATAGAATCCTGGGTGTGTATGTGCACGCACACACACACACAATACAAACTTGCATTGCACACACATACTCACACACTCACCCACCCCTCCACTTCTTGATTTCGGTTGCAACCAAGTCCCACACCATTTTCACCTGAAAGAAGAAATGGAAGGTGATATCCAGGCATGAAGATTTGGCATTTTGTTTGGACCATGTCAGTTTTCTGAGTGGCGGCCATGTTTCCCAGAGGGTTTCATCCTGTAAAAGCTTATGGATGGGCTGACAACCTTCCAGGCCTGGGTTGGTGAAATGTGAGTTCACAACCTGGCAAAAATAAAACATTAATTTTCTGTGAGGTTTACCTGCAAAAGAGCCAGGAGCATGCAAGCTTTCCCAGTTCCCCACGAGGGGCAGGGGGCAGGACTGCATCCTGTCAGGGTAACACTGAAGGCAGCGCAGCAGCAGGGCAGTGGTGGCCTGAGGAGGCTTCACATCTTGAACAGCAGACGCAAAGGCTGCAGGGCTCACAGAGTGTCAGAGCTTTCCTCCTCCCTCCTCCTCCCTCCTCCTCCCTCCTCCTCTCTCCTCTTCCCTCCTCCTCCCTCCTCCTCCCTCCTCCTCCCTCCTCCTCCTCCCTCCTCCTTCTCCTCCTCCTCCTTCTTTCTTTTTTTTTTGGCCAATCCTGGGCCTTGGACTCAGGGCCTGAGCACTGTCCCTGGCTTCTTCCCGCTCAAGGCTAGCACTCTGCCACTTGAGCCACAGCGCCGCTTCTGGCCGTTTTCTGTATATGTGGTGCTGGGGAATCGAACCTAGGGCCTCGTGCATCCGAGGCAGGCACTCTTGCCACTAGGCTATATCCCCAGCCCTCCTTCTTTCTTTTTTGCATGATTTTCACAGGGATATTGCATGTCAGTAACACCCAGATCATTTAAGCACTAACAATACCAATTTCTAACTTTACATAGTATCCTCTGAATTGTCTTCTCGCATTATTCACCTTTTAAAGGCAATCTGGACGGATCAGATGAATGACTAACTGCACAGTTGCCATGGAGATACATTTCACAATAATAGTGAAGTAGGTGTAATTTTTGACGTTTAACCTTTTAAACTTTTTTTTGTTTCCACTTCCTGGAGTTCATTTCAATAAGTATTTTCTATGATCTGATGCATCAGATGGGCATTATCCCTTAGTGTTCCTTTTCTCAGAACATCCTTTCTGGTCTTGGTGTGTGGGGATGTCTAGAGTCCTGTGTAATTTACCATGCTGCAGTGCATTGTAGATCTAACTTCGGAATATCAGAGAGAACATGTGCCAATTTTCTCTCTGAGCTTGGTTTACCTCACTTAATATGATTTGTTCTTGTTCCATCAATTTCCCTGCAAATGGCATAATATTATTTTTCCTAATGGCTGTGTAAAATTCCATTTTATATAGGTTCCACAGTGTTTTGGATCCACTCATCTATTGTGGGGCATCTGAGTTGTTTCCATATCTTAGCTATTGTGAACAGTGTGGCAATGAACATGGATGTGCAGGTGTCCTTATATCCTGGCTCATGATGCTCAGGGTAGACGTCTAGGAGTGGTATGGCTGAGTCGTAGGGTATGTCTGTGTTTAGTTTTTTGAGAAGCCTCCAGACTACAGTCCAGAATTGTTGTCCTACTTTATATTCCCACCAACAGTGCAGTAGGGTTCCTTTTCCCCCACATCCCTGCCAGCATTTGTTGTTTGGATTTATGATATTTGTTGTTGTTCAAATTCATTATGTTGGCCAATCTAATCTCAGGGTTGTTTCAATTTGTATTTCCTTTATGGCCAAAGATAATGAGCATTTCCTCTTGTGTTTCTCTGCCATTCTTAGCTCTGCTGCAAAGTTTCTTCTTAGTTCCCCTGGATAATGTCAGAGCTTTTGTTTTTCTTTTTTTGTTTGTTTTTTTTTGTTTTTGTTTTTGTTTTTGTCCAGTCCTGGGCCTTGAACTCAGGGCCTGAGCACTGTCCCTGGCTTCCTTTTGCTCAAGGCTAGCACTCTGCCACTTGAGCCACAGCACCACTTCTGGCCGTTTTCTGTATATGTGGTGCTGGGGAATTGAACCCAGACCTCATGTATATGAGGCAAGCTCTCTTGCCACTAGGCCATATCCCCAGCCCCAATGTCAGAGCTTTTAAAAACATTTTTTATGCCAGTTCTGGGATGTGAACTCAGGACCTGGGCACTGTCCCTGAGCTTTTTTCCCTCTCAAAGCTGACACTCTACAAATCGAGCAACACAGCTCCACTCCACTGTTTTTTGGTGTTTACCTGCAGACAAAAGTCTGACAGACTTTCCTGCCTTGTCTGTCTTTGAACCATGATCCTCAGATCTCAGCTTCCTAAGCTAGGATTATAGGCGTGAGGTGCTTGGCTTGTATTTTTTTTAGGTAAATGGTGTAAGTTTGTTTGAAATGAAAGGAACACTGTAAAATGGAAGTAGGGAGACTCTCCATATGGAGAGGAACCCCAAAGAAGAGCCCAGTGGCCTCCTCTTGGAGGGCTCCTCTCATACCTTTGCACTGATGGCTTGTGCATGTGCTGTCCTTTTATTGGCTGAGCAAGTACCCGGGGCATTATGAGAAGCAGCAGCATTGAACAGGATCCTGAAGCTCAATGGGAGCAAGAAGCTCCAAGAGGGGCCATATGTTATCTACTATGTATTGTTTGCCATTTTTATCCCTGTCTGCCTAACAGTTCCCCTTTCTCTCCCTTACCTCATTCCCTTCTCTTTGATTCTTCACCACACTACATGTAAGGTCTCTGGATAGCTTAGAAAACAATGTTAAAAAAAGGCTTTCACAAGGAAAAAGATAGATTTCCAGGCTGTCATAAGAAAATAGTCATATCTCTGTTTAGAGACCTAACGGGGCTAACAATGCTGCTGTGGTGGAGAAATTGCCTGTGTCTTCCTCCCCTACTAGAACAGGAACATCAATAAAGATGAAGAAAAGGCCACCCGGTGGCTCCTGCCTGTCATCCTAGCTACTCAGGAGGCTGAGATCTGAGGACTGGTTTGAAGCCAGCCGGGATAGTTAAATCCATGAGACTCTTATCTCCAATTAACTATCCCCAAAAAGCCAAGAATGGAGCGGTGGCTCAAGTGGTATAATGTTATCTTTGAGTGAAAAAGCTCAGGGATAGTACTTAGGCCCTAAATTCAAGCCCAGGACTGACACACATATACACACAAAAATAGAGTGAAGGTTGTAGCCCTGGAGGCCTGAGTTGTGTCTCTCAGAGGAGACTTGGTGAAGCTCACCAGCAAGCTGGGAACGGGAGGGAGGAGTCCACCCACACCCGCAGGGAGACTACAGGAAGCAGAGGACTGGGGCCTGGCTTTCGGAGGCTGGAGGCCCTCTCCAGTGTATTCTTCTGTTGGGGTGGTAGGACTGTGAACACTGCACACACCTGTCTCAGAGTGGAGGGCAGGCCAATGATGAAGCCATTTTCTGACTGAGGGAAACACTGTGCAGCGTTCCACAGGGACTCTGCTCTGGCTTTGCTGTGGAGTGCACAGGAGTGAAGTGTTAGACACCATCACATGGCCTTGCTGAAAATGCTGGCACGGAGCCCCCACCCAGCCAGAGCTGCAAGAGCAGCTTAGTCAGCCACAAGGAAGAGGCAGAAAGGATGTCAGGGGTTCTGGCTGGGTTTCAGGATCTGAGGGGAGCACAGGAACACTGGCCAAACACTGAGAGATCTTTCCAAAAAGAAGCTCCAATTGTTCTGGCTCTGCTTTCTTCCTGGCACCACCACTTCCTTGCTGGCAAGGGTGTTTCTGGACTGATTGCTCTCATTAAAAGACTCTCAGAGGGTGATTTCTGTGTTTCAAGCATGGGTGAGCATTTCCTCACATTGCATTGCATTGCATTTATTAATATCACTAATTTTTTTGCTTCCTTGCACCCAATCAATCATTGCACTTCATCTGTGGATTTCATCTTTAGTGAAGATGTCAAATTCTAACTGGACCTAACGTCAATTCCCACAGCATGATGTTGGCTGTCCCCATAGCTCCTGCAGAAGTCTTTCAGCACTCCCCATGTGCCTCATTATCCCAGGCCACTTTTAGCCTATTTAGCCAGAGACATGTCTTAGAATGTTGACATTAATGCCTTCCCCAGGAACTCCTACTTTATCATAGGAGCAGAACAGATGGCCATATGATATAGTCCAATATATGCGCCCCCCCCAAAAAAAAATCTAAGCCTCCACTGACTAGATAGTGACAGCTCATTGGCTCATTCCTTTTTAATCAATGGAAGAATAGAAGAATTATAGCAGAGGATTATCTGCTATAATCCTCTATGCTTTTTTTTAAATGCCATTCCAACATCCCACTGATTTGCCTTTCCTGTTAGACAGAAGTTTGAATTCTCATTCTCTGATCTTCCTGTCTACTCTTCGAGGTACTTCTACAAATCAGCAGGTTGGTGGATGGCTGAGAAGCCTTCACAGATGGCTAAACTTAAGTTTAGAGAGGCAGGTAGGTTCTCAGTGGACTGAAGAGCAGAATCTATTTCCTGCATTTCCCTCACCTTGGTTACCCACTCCAGTGAAAATCGCCTTCTAACTATCTGAACTTAATCAAATAAAGTTATCTAGCTGATCAGGAATTTTTTTTTGTCAGTTGTGGGGCTTGAACTCAGGGCCTGGTTATTGTCCCTAGTTTCTTTTACTCAAGACTAGTGTTCTACTACTTTGAGCTACAACTCCACTTTCAGTTTCCTGGTGGTTAATTGGAGTTAAGAGTCTCACTGGGGAGGAGAGATGATGGCGCTGTCACAATCGGGAGGCACCCCAACTCGCTCCAACTGAATAGTGAGCTGGGAACTCCAGCACCCAACACCCCATCAAGAATCCAGCAAACCCAACAACTAGAAGCAACAGAGAAACAAAAGAAATGAAAAAGAACAAAAAAAAGAAGAGCCTATAACCTGCACGGAGCCGGAAAAATCTCAGGGGTACCCTCCCCCACCCGCCAACCCTGGCCCGAACACGGCCAGGCTAGGAAAGGGGACCCAGTGCCAGCAAACCAACTGCCAAAAAGTCACACCAGGAGTGCAGAGTCCTGACAGCAGGAGCTCCACGGACCCCAGAACTGAGTGCAGACCAACCGAGACAGACAGCAGCTAGGGACCAAATGGCCGGGATCAGACGTAAGCAGCAGGGGAACCCGAGGTGCAGATGGGGAGAGATGGGGCCACCACCACCAAACAACCAATCGCCACACCCCAACACCACAGCCCCGAAAGCCCACAGCAGCACGGGACACACACTCAACCCAGGACCAGTAAGTTTCCCATTGCCCCCCCCCCAAATGGGAGACCAGCTCTAGCAGAGACCCAAACCCTACAAAGAAGCTAGAGCTCCCTCCCTCCCCCTCCCTACCCCAAGGGAATAAAGCAACTCTATAGCTGGCGTCGCTAAGACCTCTGGGAGGATGTAGGAACTAACAGAGGTGGAGCAGCGCCAAGGCATCCCCCCAAAGGCCCAGCAGAGCCGCCTGAACCTGGCCGCACCGGCCCCGCCCCGTCCCCAGCAGGGGCCCGGGGACTGGTAGGCTTTGGAAGCCCCAGGCTTGCTGGTGAGCAACACCAGCACAGCAGGGTCACCTGGGCCCGAACACACGCCCCCCTCACAGCAGAGGCACAGAGAGTCTGTGGGCACCAACCCGCTCCCGGACACTTGATCCTGCTGGGGCCCACGCATACCGCCCCCAGCAAATTCGCGAGAAGACACAAGCACCCTCCAACAACTCAGGGCAACACAACTCCAAAGGAAGCACTAGAGTGCACATGCACGCAGCCCCTGGAGGGCCAGTGTGGGTCAGCGTGCTAGCCCTCCAGCAGGAGGACCTCTTGCCCAAACTCCCATGGGAGCGCACAAGTGGGCACAAGTGAGGGTGACCACCTCAGCAACAATTGAGAAGGTCACGCTCACCCATTGGGCAGTAAGGTTCAACAGCCAAACTCAAACCCAGAGCCAGGACACAAACAAGTCTCCCACTGATGGACGAGCTTGAACCAGCACAAAACCAACCCAGGGAAGACACCACAGATCTCCAGATGCGCAAGTCACAAAGAAATATAACAAATTTCATCAAAGGAGAAGCCAACTCACCAGCTCCAAAAAGCAGTACAACTGAAGAGGAGATGGAGAATAAAAAAACAACTGAGACTATGATAGCAGAAATGATGGAAAGCCTCAGAAACGAAATCAGAAAACAATTCCAGGAGTTTAGAGTGGAAGTCTCGAAGGACATCCAGGAAGCCAAGAAAGAAATTGAAGCAAAAATGGATACAGTGAAAACCTCCATTAAAGAAGACCTGAGAAGTGAAATGCATGAAAAAATAGATTTAAAATACAACTCTTTAAAGGAAGAAATTTCCACAATCAGAGCTGATCTGGCAACCATAAATAGCTCCCTGACATCCATAAACGCTGCACTTGAATCCACAGCACAAAGAATTGACCATATTGAAGCCAGAATCTTTCTCTTGGACGATGATGCAGCCGATAAGGACCAGAAAATTACCACAATCCAAGAAAAGGTAAAGCTCCAGGGCAGACTAATCCAGGAACTAATGGACAAAGACAAGAGATATAATCTGCGCATAATTGGAATAGAAGAAGGAGCCGAATACCAGAACAGAGGGCTTCAACATATTTTCAATAAAGTGATTGCAGAAAACTTCCCCAATCTCACAAGGGACCTCATCCAGGTAACCGAAGCCTATAGAACACCTGGCAGACCAGACCCTAGAAAAGTCATGCCCAGGCACATAATAATCAAGACTTCAGATCTCAAGAATAAATAGCAAATTCTGAATGCAGCCAAAGCGAAGAAAGAAATTTATTACAATGGGAAGAGGATCCAAATAACAGCAGACCTCTCCACCAAACCTACCGCGCGCAAAGAGAATGGAAGAACACCATCCAAGTCCTACAGGCCAACAACTGCCAACCTAGAATAAAATATCCAGCGAAGCTGGAGTTCATATTTGAGATCTTTCCATAGAAAAGAGGATCTAAAGGAGTACGTGAATTAAAAAAACCAGCCCTATAGTGAATTCTAAGAGGGGAACCCCACCCAACAGAAATCGTACAGGACACATAGACAAAAACAGAAAGAAACTACAATAGCCAGAGCCCAACAGAAAGAGCAGCCCACTAAAAACAAGGGAAAAAAAGAGGAAAAACAGCCTAACAAGGAAATGGAAGGAGAAAAAACACTCTTATCCTTGATCTCTGCGAATATAAACGGTATAAACTCTCTGATAAAGAGGAGCAGACTGGCAGAATGGATCCTCAAACAAAAAGTTGCCAAGAGACCCACCTTACAGCAAGGGATAAAAACAGGCTCCGAATGAAAGGATGGAGCAAGATGTTCCAAGCAAACACACCTACCAAAACGGCAGGAGTAGCCATCCTGATCTCAGACAAGCTGGACTTCTCATTAAAATCAACTCAAAAAGACAAAGAAGGTCACTACATTTTAATACAAGGAAAAATCCAGAACCAAGACATCACGGTGATAAATGTATATTCACTGAACAATACATATGTCAAGCAAATTCTCACAGAACTACAGAACAAGATAGAACCAAACATAATCATAGTGGGTGACTTTAATACCCCACTCTCTCCAAGAGACAGATCCAACACCCAGAGGATTAGCAAGGGAGCTGAGGACCTAAGTAACACCATATCCCAAATGGATCTGACAGATCTTACAGAATCTTCCACCCTACAGAGACCCAATACACCTTCTTCTCAGCAGCCCATGGATCATACTCCAAAATAGACCATGTCATAGCCCACACAAAGAACCTCAGCAAATACAAAAGTATTGACATCATCCCATGTATTATATCTGGATTAAAGGTGGATTAAAGGTAACCCTCAATAACAATGGTTACCACAGAGGCTATACACATTCTTGGATGCTAAACCCCACACTGTTATCCAACACTTGGGCCACAGACCAAATTAAAGATGAAATCAACGAATTCATAAGCCACAATGACAGTGAAAATACATCACAAAGAAACCTATGGAACACAGCTAAGGCAGTACTGAGGGGCAAGATCATTGCCCTCAGCATTCACATTAAAAGAATGGAAGCAGAGCAGGTGAATAACCTCATGACAAAACTAAAACAACTGGAGAAACAAGAAATCATCAAATATAAAATTACTAGGAAGAGAGAGATCACAAAGATTAAAGAAGAGATAAATCTGATTGAAAATAGAAAGACCATTCAACAAATAAATAAGACTAAAAGCTAGTTCTTTGAGAAAATAAATAAAATTGACAGACCCCTTGCAAGACTTACAAAAAAAAGAAGAGAAGAGACTCATATACATAAAGTCAGGGACTCCACAGGAAAAATTACAACAAGTACACACGATATTCAAACAATCATAAGGAACTATTTCCAGAACCTCAACTCACTAAAAAACAATAATTTTACAGAAATGGATCAATTCTTAGAGAAGTATAAGCTGTTCAAACTGAACCAAGAAGAAATCAACTAAATAAACCAATAACTTACAGCGAGATACAGGGGTTAATCAAGAACCACCCAACAAAGAAAGCCCAGGCCCAGATGGATTCACCAATGAATTCTATAAAACCTTTAGTGAGGAGCTAATACCAATACTCCTCACACTCTTCCGCAAAATAGAAACAGAAGGAGAAATCCCAAACTCATTCTATGAAGCTAATATCATACTCATTCCCAAACCAGGCAAAGACCCAACAAAAAAAGAGAACTACAGACCAATATCACTAATGAACAAAGACACAAAGCTCCTCAATAAAATATTAGCTAACAGGATCCAGAAACTGATCAAGAAAATTATACATCACGACCAAGTAGACTTCATCCTACAGTCACAAGGATGGCTCAACATCCATAAATCAATCAATGTAATTCACCACATCAACAGAACTAAAATCAAGAATCATATTATCTCAGTCGATGCCCAAAAAGCCTTTGACAAAATACAACATCCATACTTATTAAAAGTTCTGGAGAGAATGGGAATAGATGGAACATTCCTCAAAACCCATATACAAAAACCATATACAACAGACCAACTGCTAACATAGTATTAAATGGAGAGAAACTAAAATCATTCCCCCTAAACTCAGGAACAAGACAAGGATGCTCTCCCCACTTCTTTTCAACATAGTGCTGGAATCCCTAGCCATAGCAATAAGGCAAGAGGAGGACATCAAAGGGATCCACATCGGCAAGGAAGAAATCAAGCTATCCCTATTCGCAGATGACATGATCTTATATCTAAAGGACCCAAAAAACTCAGTCCCTAAACTCCTACACCTAATAAACCATTTTGGCAAAGTAGCAGGATACAAAATCAATCCACAAAAGTCAGCAGCTTTTCTGTACACCAGCAATGTACAAGCAGAAAAGGAAATTATGGAAATAATTCCATTTACAGTAGCCAAAAAATAAATAAATAAATACCTAGGGATCAACCTAACCAATGACGTGACGGACCTATTTAATGAGAACTATAAAAATCTAATAAGGGAAATCAAAGAAGACACAAGGAGATGGAAAGACCTCCCATGCTCATGGGTAGGCAGAATCAATATAGTGAAAAAGGCCATATTGCCCAAATTGTTATACAAATTGAATGCAATCCCTATCAAAATCCCAGTTACATTCTTCACTGAAATAGAGAAAGCAATCCATAAATTCATATGGAACAGCAAAAGACGTAGAATAGCCAAAGCAATTCTAGGCAAAAAAAAGCAGTGCAGGAGGTATCACAATACTAGACTTCAAGCTCTACTATAGAGCCATCATAACAAAAACAGCTTGGTATTGGTATAAAAACAGACCTGAAGACCAATGGATTAGAATTGAAGATCCAGAAATAAAACCGCACTCTTACAGTCAGCTGACATTCGACAAAGGAGCTAAAGACATACAATGGAATAAACATAGCCTCTTCAACTACTGGTGCTGGGAGAACTGGGCAGCCATATGCAGAAAACTCAAAGTTGACCCAAGCCTATCACCATGCACCAAGATCAACTCAAAATGGATCAAAGACCTCAATATCAGACCTGAATCCTTGAAACTACTGAAGGACATAGTAAAGACTCCAGAACTTATAGGCACAGGAAGGAACTTCCTGAATAGAGTCCCAGGGGCACAACAAATAGGGGAGACTCGACAAATGGGACTACTACAAATTAAAAGGTTTCTGCACAGCTAAGAACATAGCCACCAAAATAGAAAGACAGCCAACCATATGGGAAAGGCTCTTTACCAGCACAGCAACAGACAAAGGCCTAATATCTGTCATCTACAGAGAACTCAAAAACTAAGCCCCTCCAAGCCCAGTAAACCAATTAAGAAATGGGCAAAGGAGCTAAAGAGAGACTTCACAAGAGAAGAGATAAAAATGGCAATGAAACATATGAGGAAATGTTCAACATCCCTGGCAGTAAAGGAAATGAAAATAAAAACAACCCTGAGATACCACCTCACTCCAGTTAGAATGGCCTATACTTTGAACTCAGGCAACAACAAATGCTGGAGGGGGTACGGGGAAAGAGGAACCCTCCTCCATTGTTGGTGGGAGTGCAAATTAGTACAACCACTTTGGAAAACAGTATGGAGGTTTCTCAAAAAGCTCAATACAGACCTACCCTATGACCCAGCCATACCACTTCTAAAAAGACATTTGCACTTCCATGTTTATCGCTGCACAACTCACACTAGCCAAAATATAGAATCAACACAGATGCCTCTCCACAGATGAATGGATCCAAAAAATATGGTACTTATACATAATGGAATGCTACATAGCGATTAGGAATGGTGAAATATTGTTATTTGCAGGGAAATGGTCAGAACTTGAACAAATAATGTTGAGCGAGACAAGCCTAGAACACAGAAAACAAAGGGGTGTGATCTCTCTGATATATGAGTGTTAAGATGGGGTGACGGGGAGACAGTAGAGACCAGGTCTGTGAAACCAAAAACTTCTTGTCAAATGGTATTTCCCACAGGATTGGGTCAGCGACCCAACATTATGTAACTAAAACCAAACAACTACTCAACATATAAAGGTCAAAAATTGACTTCTCAGTGGAATACAATAGCTCAAAAGCTATGTATGTAAGTTCATATAAGACTGTTGTCGACATATTGTCTAATGTCAACATTACATTTAAAGCCCTAGGCGAATTTTCTTTGGCGCAGACCACGTGGCTACTGTATATGTTCTTGGTACATTGTGTATTGTATATATGTCTACCTGACCTAGGGAAGGGAAAGAAAAACAGGGTGTAAGATATCAAAAGAAATGTACACACTGCCCTACTACGTAACTGTACCCTTTTTGCACTACACCTTGTCAAAAAATTTTTGTTTAATTAATAAATCAATTTTTTTTAAAAAAAAGAGTCTCTCTCAGGGCTGGGGATATGGCCTAGTGGCAAGAGAGCTTGCCTCGTATACATGAGGCCCTGGGTTCGATTCCCCAGCACCACATATACAGAAAACGGCCAGAAGTGGCGCTGTGGCTCAAGTGGCAGAGTGCTAGCCTTGAACAAAAGGAAGCCAGGGACAGTGCTCAGCCCCTGAGTCCAAGGCCCAGGACTGGCCAAAAAAAAGAGTCTCACTGGCTTTGAGTCATGATCCTCAGATCCTGTTTAGCTATGATTACACAGGTGACGCAACAGCACCCAGCAGGGTTTTGTTTTGTTTTTGTTTTAATCTTGGTTATTTAATGCATTGAAGGTCATCACACATCAATACCAACATTTTCAACCTTACCTCTGGAATTTCCCTCTAAAATTCAAGAAAATGTTTTTCTCTCATTAATGTTATAATAATTTTAAAGCAAAGACAAATAAAATGTGTGTCTACTATACTACATCTTGCAACCAAAATCCTTACTAAGGTGCACTAAAAATAAAACCTAAGCCATTAAGCCTTTGGGTGGTTGGGCCTTACTGTTCTATACTGTGTATGCTAACTATCTATCTGCTTATATATGGTATAATGCTATATATGCATATATATATAATATATAATGTTAAATACTGAGGTAGACTATTCTTCAGGCAGTTTTCAAGTGTTGATTAAAAGTTGTGAAGGAAATGTTAAAGGCCTTTGGAAAGCTGGGAGCTGCTGCCTCATATCTGTAATCCTAGCTACTCAGGTGGCTGAGATCTTCGGATCAAAAATTTGAAGCTAGCCTTTCAGGAAGACAAATTAGTGAGAATCTTATCTGCAGTTACCAAGCAAAAAGCTGTAGGTGCAGCTGTGGCTCAAGTGACAGAGCACCAGACTTTAATAAAAAGCTCAGAGACAATGTCCAGACCCTGAGTTCAAGCTCAGTACTGTACACATGCAGTCTTTGAAGTCCATGTTGATGTGCAAGACCACTTAACATTTTCTAGACGGAAAGATCTCTGATATTGCTATCACACAGCTTCATAACAAACGCCTTGTGACTTAAAAATGTATCTTAAAAATTATTCTGTTACAAGAATCTAGAGAGCTCACAGAATGGGGAGAAAATCTTTATCAGCATAGTGTGTGTGTGTGTGTGTGTGGGTGTGTGTGTGAGAGAGAGAGAGAGAGAGAGAATGTTCTGGGGTTTGAACTCAGGGCTTGGGCATTTTCCCTGAGCATTTTTGCTAAGTGCTATCACTCAACCACTTGAGCCACAGCTCTAGTTCTAATTTTTGTGGTTAATTGGAGGTAAGAGTCATGGACTTTCTTCTCTGGGATGGCTTCAAATCAGGATCCTCAGATCTCAGCCTCCTGAGTAGTTAGGATAATAGGCATGAGTACCAGTTCCTGTCTTTACCAGATTTTTAACAGAAAGAAAGATAAAGATCCAGAATATCTTAAGAGCTAAAACAAATACTCAGCAAAGTAGATAAATAGGCAGTCCTCAGAAGAAGTACAAATGAGTAATAGTCATCTGAAGAAATCTTCAACAGCTTTAGCCACAAAGAAAATGCAAATCAAAAGTACATAGCGGGGCTGGGAATATGGCCTATGGCCTCCGTATACATAAAGCCCTGGGTTTGATTCCTCAACACCACATGTATAGAAAAAGCCAGAAGTGGTACAGTGGCTCAAATGGTAGAGTGCTAGCCTTGAGCAAAAAAAAGCCAGGGACAGTACTCAGGCCCTGAGTTCAAGCCCCAGGACTGGCAAAAAGAAAAAAAAACAAAAAACGTATATAGCAGTTCACACCATAGTTGGACTGGCTGTTAACAACAACAACAAATGCTTGTGAGTGGAAAAATAATGTTTGTACATTGCTGGTGAAAATGTAGATTAGTGCAGTTACAACAGAAATCAGTACAGAGGTTTCTCAGAAAGTAGAAATAGTCTATGACCCTGACATATGACTTTAGAGCATATATCTGTAGGGGTAGGATTCTACACACAACAGGTACGTTGAACAGCCATGTTGATCATGATACTATTCATAATAGCCAAGTTGTAAAACAAGCCTAAGTGTGCAACAACTGATAAATGGATAAGAAAAATGTGATATATATATATATACATATGTGTGGGTGTATATATATAAATGCACATATATATATATACATACGTATATATGTGCAGTGTGGAGTATAATCAACCATAAAATTTTGTCTGGCCGTGTGCCAGTGGCTCATGCCTATAATCCTAGCTACTCAGGAGGCTGAGATCTGAGGATCAAGATTTGAAACCAGCCCAGGCAGGAAAACTGGTGTGACTCTTATCTCCAACTAACCAGCAAAAAGCCAGAAGCAGAGCTGTGACTCAAGTGGTAGAGCACTAGCCTTGAGCATAAAAGCTGAGGGACAGTACTCAGACCCAGAGTTCAATCCCCAGGACCAGCATAAAAAACAAATTGTGCTATTTGCATAAAAATAGATGGAACTGAATGTTCATTATCATGTGGAAAGAGAAAGGGTAAGCTCAAAAAGACAGTACTGCAGGGTTTTCCTTATATGTGGAATCCAGACCTAAAATGATGGTGATGGTGATGATGATGATGATGATGATGATGATGATGATGATGATCCTATTATCATGGAAAATTGAATATAAAAGGACTCTCTGAAGAAGAGAACCAGCAGGAGGTAGGAAGGGTAAAGTAGGAAATATTGGAAGGGTTGAAGAGAATTGATGTATATTATATTTATATAAAAATAGCATAGTGAAGCTGGGCACTGATCCTAACACTCAGGAAGCTGAGATCTGAGGATCAAGGTTCAAGGCCAACCTGGGTAAGAAAGTCTGTGAGACTCTCAGCTCCATTTAGCCACCACAAAACTGAAAGTGGAGATGTGGCTCAAAGTGGTAGAGTGCTAGCCTTGAGCAAAAGAGCTCAGGGACTGCACCAGGCCATGTTCAAGCCCCAAAACCAAAAAAACAAAAAACATAATGAAACACACTAAACACTGAAAATGGGAAAGAAAAGAGATAGATAAGGGAATATAAAAGAGGCAAACTTAACCCAAATATATTGTATGCACCTATATGGATTTACCTCAATGAAACCCCTTTGTAGTCATCATGTATGTAATAAAAATAGTTTTAAAAAAGCAAATCTATACATTATGTTCTGATATTGGTAAAAGGAAACCTATAAAACATATAATTGTGTATAGATTCATATTTAATATATAAACAGTTGTTAATCCATAAGAGAAATTGTTAGCAAGAATTACCCATGTGGTAAAAACCTAAATAACTGTAACTTTCCTCTAATTTCTGGTCAGTAGTTTTATATAATAACTGTGTATTACGTGTGTGCTCCTGAGGCTTGAACTCAAGTCCTAGGCAATGTCCCTGAGCTCTTTTGCTCAAGGTTAGTGCTCTACCATTTGAGCCACAGTTCTGCTTCCAGCTTTTTGGTAGTTGACTGGAGATAAAAGGCTAATAGACTTTCCTGCCTAGGCTGGCTCCCAACCTCAATCCTCAGATCTTACCCTCGTGAGTAGCTAGAATTACAGGTGTAAGCCTTCCGCACCTGGCTTATTATTATTCTTATAATCAGCAAAACAACCACTATTCTGCAAGGCACAATGTGACTAGATCTTTGCACACACTTTCAAGTGTTAGTTAAGTGCATATATTAAGATTCTCCAGAGTTTTTGTTCTAGTGCAAAGTCTACTTGCTGCCAGGATTTCTTCTGTCTGGGAGGAGGTCAGTGTAAGCCTTCTTATAGAGAGCAACGTGCTTCTCAAAGACTAAAACTAATTTAAGTATTAATCTTGCCCCAAAACACCTTCCCAGAAACCATTCAGAGCATTGCTTGACCAAATCTCTGTGGCCTACAAAGCTGCCAATGTAAATTAGCCAGCACAGGAAAAAACTAACAATAGCACTCAATATACACTTCCCAGTCATGTGCCAGTGACTCAGGCCTGTAATCCTAGCCACTCAGGAGGCTGAGATCCAAGGCTCAAGCTTAGAAGCTAGCCTGGACAAGGTCCATGAGACTCTTATTTCCAGTTAACCACAGAAAAGGAAAGGACATAGAGAATGTGAGATGGAAGAAGAAAGTTATAAATAGCAGCCATGGACCTCAGTCAGGCTGCAGAAATAAGCATTGCAGCAGCTTTACAAGGTTCCTTGCTTCTTATTGGTTGTGTGCTTACTGCTTACCAGTGCATACATATAAATAATTTACGTTATTATTCTCGTTTTTTTTTTGTTTTGTTTTGTTGGTTTTTTTTTTTGCTGTGTGTGCCAGTCTTTGGGCTTGACCTCAGGGCCTGGATGCTGTCCCTGAGCTTTTTCACTCAAGACTGGAGCTCTAACACTTGAGGCACAAATCCACTTCTTGTTTTTTGTTTTTTGTTTTTTTTCTGGTTAATTGGAGATAAGAGTTTCAAAGACTGGCTTCTAACAGTGAATCTCAGATCTCAGCCTCCTGAACAGTTAGGATGACAGCTGTGAGCCACTGGTGCCCAGCGACAGTTGGCTTTATGGTGATATTTTCATCTTTTATCCTCCATCTGTCCTTAATCATGAACACCTACTGAGGGATCACCCAGTGATCACGGACAAAAGGAATATTACCTCATGTTTTTGTTTTTTTTTCCTGCCAGTCATGGGGCTTGAACTCAGAGTCTGAGCACTGTTCCTGGCTTCTATTTGCTCAAGGCTACCACTCTGATGCTTGAGCCACAGCACCACTTCTGGCTTTTTCTGTTTATATATGTGGTACTGAGGAATCGACCCCAGGGTTTCATGCATGCTAGGCAAGCACTCTACCGCTAAGCCACATTCCCAGCCCAGTACTCACTTCTTTTAACTATAAAATAACAGAATCAAACTAGAACAAGTTCTGACGTTTCTCTAACAGAATTAAAGATCGATATCAACATCTTGAACTGCCTTCCTTCATTCTAAATCCCCAAATATGAAAATTGAAAACCATTTTCCTCTCAGCCCATTTCCTTCATCCTGCCTTATCCTTTCTAAAATGTGACTGGCTCCAGGTCCTGGAAGGTTCAGAAGATCATGACCCATTGTGTAAGCCAGCTGTGTATTACTGTAACAGATACAGGAGATAATGTTCTAATAAGGAGGAAAGGCGTATTATGGATCATGGTTTGGGGGGCATTCAATTCACATTCTGTTGGCCTCATTTTTTGCTTTTGGTCCTGTAGTGGGGCAGCACATAGTGGAGAGGACAAAGGGTAGAGCTAAGCCATGCAGTTCATATATGGGATGTGAAAGAAAAGAGAGGAAGAAACCAGGTCAACATGTTCCCCTTCAAGGACCTACCCAATAACTAAGCCCACACCAGACTCCACCTCTTCAAGGTTCCACCAGTTCCCAAGGCACAATTCTAGGGAACTAGTTTTAACATATGGGTCTTTTGTGGTCATTCCAGACAACAAAATCTAACAGCAGACCACTAGGATGCCAGGAGATGGACTGGTTGCTTTGGATTCAGAGCTGACCACCAGCTGCCTGTCATAGCATGTCTGATCATGAGGGACCCCCTTTTTTTCTCTCCAAAGTTACCGATGTTGTTGACGAAGTACAATTCATAAAGTCACTGCTCAAGAGGAAAGCTGTTTGGGACAAACAGTACCTTATGGCTGGATCATTTGATTTGAAATGAGAGAGACACATTCTTTGTTAATAAGAAAAGGCACTTGCACCTAACTGGCACTGCTTAAATCTTCTAAGTAAATCTCGTTTGCAAAATCTCTTTCTGATGTACGTTTCTGAAATACCGTTATTTGAATGCTACTATGTGTTTGACATATACCTATTATTTTAATTAACTTTTAGTATTTTTGAGTTTACCAGTTCTTATATTCTTTCTTCTCTCCTTAAACCTATTGGCAAGGAAACTGGAAATGCATTACTTGCATGTCCTCGTGGTGAACCAGTACATCATGATACTGGAGCTTGATATTCACAAGTGGACGGGCAGGAAGGGAAAGCACCTTCAAACAGATGGGAGCCCCACAGGGTGCTTGGAAACCTGTGTCTTCTGTCTGTGGTTAGGAGATCCTGCAGAAGCTGGGTCCTGTGGGAGGCATCAATGGCTTAAGCCTACAATCCTAGCTACACAGGAGGTGGAGATAGGAAGGATCAGTTTCTGGCCAGCTCAGGCAAAGAGTCAGGAACTTCATCTCTAGAGGCTGTGTGTGCTGGTTCATGCTTGCCATTCCAGCTAAGGTATGCAGCATACATTAGAAGATCATGTGTCCAAGCAGAACCCCAGGGAGAAAGATTTTGAGACTCTATCTCAAAAACAAACAGAACAAAAAAAAGGGGGGGGGATGGAAACATAGAGTACCTGCTTAGCATCATGAAGCACTGAGTTCAAACCTCAGCACTAAAAGAGATTAAAAAAAAAAAGAACACAATCCTGGGGCCTTTTTTATGGAGTTAAATATACTGTCTTCAGAAAAACTAAGGAAGGAAAGGCTAGGGGGAGTAAAGCATAGTTTGATCCAGCTACTGCCCCAGGCCCAAAAGGTGGTCAGCACAGGAAGTGCAGATTCCAGATGAGCACCCTGCCTAACCACTGACACCTCTATCCCAGGCAAAAGTACACAGGAAAACTCAGATGAACTAAAGAACACGTTGCAGAGCTGTCAAAAACAATAAGCTGGAATCAGCATGGGATGAGACTCCAACAAGCCACCTGCTACTAGTGAACCTCAATTTAGGCATACTTGCTCCTCCAGCTCCATTGGGTTTAAAGGATCTTCTCCTTCTTCCCTTTCCTCTTGCCCTCCCCGGCAAAGTGGGCCATCCATTCAAGACAAGCAGTCTTGCCACTAGGCCATATTCCCAGCCCTGGACCATCCATTCATAAGTTACAAGTATCAGCTGGGTGCTAGTGGCTTATACTTTTCATCCTAGCCATAGGAGCCTAAGATCTGAGAATCAAGATTCAAAGCCAGACCAGGTAGGAAAGTCAGTGATATTCTTATCCCCAATTAAGTACCAAAACAACGGCAACAAAACAAACAAGCAAAAACAGAAGTGAAAGTTGCAGCTCATCCTGAATATAATCAAGGCAGTTTATGACAAACCAACAGCAAGCATAACTCTAAATGGTGAAAAACTAAAGCCATTCCCTTTAAAATCAGGAACAAGGCAGGGATGTCCACTCTCTCCCCTGCTCTTCAACATAGTACTAGAATTCCTAGCCAGAGCAATTAGGCAAGAAGAGAATATAAAGGGGATCCAAATAGGAAAAGATGAAGTTAAACTTTCTCTCTTCGCAGATGACATGATCCTATACCTAAAGAATCCCATAGACTCTACCCCCAAGCTACTAGAGCTGATCCAAAACTTTGGCAAAGTTGCAGGTTATAAAATAAACCTTCAAAAATCAACAGCCTTTCTCTATGCTAACAACCCGAAGACCGAGGCTGAAATCAGGAAAGCAACTCCTTTTGCAATAGCCCCCAAAAACATAAAATACCTAGGAATAAACTTAACCAAAGAAGTGAAAGACCTCTTTGAGGAGAACTTTAAAACCTTGAAAAACGAAATTAAGTCAGAACTAAGGAAATGGAAAAACCTCCCATGCTCCTGGATTGGGAGGATTAATATAATCAAAATGGCAATATTGCCAAAGGCTATCTACAAATTCAATGCAATACCCATTAATATCCCAACACCATTCTTTAATGAAATAGAGGAAGCAACCCAGAAATTCATATGGAACAATAAAAGACCTAGATTAGCAAAAACACTCCTAAGCAGAAAGAACAGTGCTGGAGGAATTACAATACCCAACTTCAAGCTGTATTATAAAGCTATAGTAATAAAAACAGCTTGGTATTGGCACCGGAACAGGCCTGAAGACCAATGGAACAGAATTGAAGACCCAGAATTAAACCCACAGAACTACGCCTACTTAATCTTTGATAAAGGAGCTAAAACAATAGTATGGAAGAAAGATAGCCTCTTTAACAAGTGGTGCTGGCAAAACTGGCTCAACACATGCAACAAACTAAAACTAGATCCTTATATATCACCCTGCACCAAAATAAACTCCAAATGGATTAAAGACCTTGAAATCAAAACAGGCACCCTGAAAACACTAAAGGAAGGAGTAGGAGAAACACTCGGGCTCCTTGGCACAGGACAGAACTTCCTTAACAAAGACCCTGAAAGGCTACAAATCAAAGAAAAGTTGGACAAATGGGACTGCATTAAACTGCAGAGCTTCTGCATGGCAAAGGACATAGCTCTCAAGATAAACAGAAAGCCCACAGACTGGGAGAAGATCTTTACCGGACATTCAACAGACAAAGGCCTCATCTCTAAAATATATGCAGAACTAAAAAAATTACCTTCTTCCAAAACAAAACCGCAAAGAACCAATAGCCCCCTCAACAAGTGGGCTAAAGACTTACAAAGAAACTTCTCTGATGAGGAAATGAGAATGGCCAATAGACATATGAAAAAATGCTCTACATCACTGGCCATAAAGGAAATGCAAATCAAAACAACATTGAGATTCCATCTCACCCCAGCAAGAATGTCATATATCAAGAAAACTAATAATAACAATTGTTGGAGGGGATGTGGCCAAAAGGGAACCCTACTTCATTGTTGGTGGGAATGTAAACTGGTTCAGCCACTCTGGCAAGCAGTATGGAGATTCCTCAGAAGGCTCAATATAGAACTCCCCTATGACCCAGCAGCCCCACTGTTGGGTATCTATCCAAAAGCCCACAAACAAAATCACAGTAATGCCACCAGCACAACAATGTTCATCGCAGCACAATTTGTCATAGCGAGAATCTGGAACCAACCCAGATGCCCCTCCATAGATGAATGGATCAGGAAAATGTGGTACATATACACAATGGAATTTTATGCCTCTATCAGAAAGAATGACATTGTTCCATTTGTAAGGAAATGGAAGGACTTGGAAAAAGTTATACTAAGTGAAGTGAGCCAGACCCAAAGAAACATGGACTCTATGGCCTCCCTTATTGGGAATAATTAGTACAGGTTTAGGCAAGCCATAGCAGAGGTTCACAAGGCCCAATAGCTATACCCTTAGGAACACATAAGATGATGCTAAGTGAAATGAACTCCATGTTATGGAAACAATTGATATATCACAGTTGTAACTACTTTCAACGTCCTAGGTGTATGTGTAGTTTCTATTATTGATGATGCTCTTGTATCACCTTCCTATGGTTGTACCTACACTATCTCTGTAATCTTATCTGAGTATATTGGAAACCGTGTTTACTGGTATTGGAAATAGGAAATTGAAAGGGAATACCAAATTTGAGAGACACAGGGTAAAAAAAGAGAAATAACGACAAAAGCAATACTTGCAAAACTGTCTGGTGTAAGTGAACTGAACACTGGGGGGGGGGGAAGGGGGGAGGGAGGGGGGCATGAGGGACAAGGTAACAAACAGTACAAGAAATGTATCCAATGCCCAACGTATGATACTGTAACCTCTCTGTACATCAGTTTGACAATAAAAATTTGAGAAAAAAAAAAAAAAAAAAAAAGAAAGTTGCAGCTCAACTGGTAGAGTGCTAACCTTGAGCTAAAAAGCTCAAAGACAGTGCCCAGGCCCTGAGTTCAAGTCCCAAGTCCAGCACATGGGCACATGCACACAGACAGACAGACAGACAGACACACACACACACACACACACACACACAGTATCTTATGTGCCTGACACAATAGTGCTTTAGGGAAAGGCCCCATACAAATGACAGTTATGTGCTACAAAATTGTCCCAATACTTTACATATATTTTTTCATTTAATTCCATCAGACTCATATTATACCCCAGAAAGGGAAACACAAAGGAGCTATATAACCAGCCAGAAAGCACAAAGCTGATAAAGGGCAGAGCTAGAATTTTGACACAAACACCCTCATTCTAATCCCATGTGTTTATCCATTATGCTACCATCTCCTTGACAACTACTTGACTGTAACTATGTCTTGCACTAGAACCCTAAAACCGTGCAAAATTCAAAACAAAAATCTAACAAAGGATATCATGTATTATTTACTAAAGATAGAAGAGCAGTTAATAGAAATTTTCCAGGACAAAGTTGTTAAAGCACCAATATGGATAACTGCAGAAACCTCTTTTTTATTTCTTCATCAGTCACTTCAGGATCAATCTGAAGAACCTCAAATGGGTTCAAATTGAAATAAGATGAACCAGGACGGGTCAACCTTTCAGTCTGGTTTTTAGATGTTAGAACTGAATCTCTCTATTTGTTTCACCTCACTGTCGAAGGTCATAAATGCTTCCTCCGTGCTGCCACTGCCGCCTGAAGCCACCATTACAAAGGGGAAGAAAGAGGGCTGGGAATATGGCCTAGTGGCAAGAGTGCTTGCCTTGTATACTTAAAGTCCTGGGTTCGATTCCCCAGCACCACATATATAGAAAATGGCCACAAGTGGCGCTGTGGCTCAAGTGGCAGAGTGTTAGCCTTGAGCAAAAAAAGGAAGCCAGGGACAGTGCTCAGGCCCTGAGTTCAAGGCCCAGGACTTGCAAAAAAAAAAGGGGGGGGGAGAAAGAGAAGAAAAATCGGACCTTCCTGAGACTACCAAAAGTAAAAATGGAGCAATGAGAATGACCCTGCCCTGCCCTGCCCTGCCCTAGCGCTTCCTTCCTGCTTCGAAGGACTCGTTCTCCCTTCTCCCCCCACATTAGAGTAGCATTCGCTTCTTAGTCCATTTTGTTTTCAATACAATTTATTACTGATCAGAGTAATTCTTTTGTACACTGAAATGAGGGCTTGGTTTTTAACACTTTCCCTTCCTCACCCCTTGCCCTCGGAGCACTCCGGACAGGGAAGTGCCACTGTGGGCACTGCCTTTTCCTCCATGGCCTGTAACCTAATATTTTGCACTTCACTCGATTGTGATGGCTAGAAAGTTCATGTATAGTTTCTGGAAATCATCCAATTAAACATCTGCTTACAGTGGTGTTGCCATGACTGCAGAGCCACCATGGGGAGTCCCTTGCTTCAGGGGTGCTGCGGGACAGGAAGGGAAGGCCCTTAGTGGACAGCAGAAGTCCTGTGGGGTCGGCATGTGCCCTTCTGTCGGAGGACTGACCTATCAGTGTGGCACGAGGCTGCGAGCCCCCGAACCCATTCCCTTTCCAAAGAATTAGCTGTCTTCCAGCCAGCACCATTGTATCCTTACCTGCCTCCCATTAGTGGTAATATTCTTTATGTATAATAATTTTTTATACCCAAACCAAAAAAAAAAGTTGTTAAAGCACACTTTTCAAAATGCCAAATCATCATTTCAATCAAAACCAAGATAAATACATGTCAAAGATCTTGTTTAATGCATGGATTAATCAAGAACCCAAACAGATATTAAAACTCAATTCAAAGAGAAGCAGACTTACAAATGTGAATATTCTCTACAGGATGAATGCATCCATAATCATCATGAATAGGAGACACTTGCTTGCTGTAGACAAGGAATACTTACACTCTCACTACTGTTCTACAAGAGTAAAACTTATTACCTGGTCCTTGTTGAAGGCCTTGCTTGCCACCCCTGGGGGAACAAGATGCAGCACAGGGACAGTCAGCAAATCACGGCTGCTCTGAGGAGGAATGAGAGACAGCCTAAGTTTAAGCCCCAGTACCAACACACACACACACACACACACACACACACACACACACACACACACACACACACACATCTTTACATATTAGTTTTCAAAAGTGTCCTCTTATGAAAATATAATTTATAGTTGGCAAAGTTGTATAAATGTTTGATTCAAAATACAATGCTTTGCTTTAAGTGCATATATAAAATGTGTGCCACTCACTGGTTAGTCAGTACAGGAAGTGATAAGCCATCACCATGCAGACCATTTGTGCATGGTGAGAAGGTTTATGGCCTTAGCAGGTTCAAGAACTGAGTGTTATGCACACAGTCACCATGCTGTCCACTAGAGTCCCACACTGTGCTCATCGCACAGTGGACAGTCTGCATCTCACAATCTGCAACTGGCCTCATTCTACTGTTTCTGTGTCCACTCTTTTAGACCAGACATGGGAGATCCTACTGTATTCATCTAAACTTCTGTCACTAAGCACAGCATTCTGGATGCTCGTTCACGTCACAATGTGACAAAATATCCTGTTATGACACAATATCCTATTGTGCACACATAACATGTTTTAACAACTTCTTTATTCATTTCAGATCTCAGTGTTTTCATATAAGACTGCAGATCAACTTTCAAGATCCTGAATTTGCTTATTTTTATGTGATTAGAACAAAAAGGCAGTAAAAAGAGCAGATTGTGTATGATTTTAAAAAATGAAGAAACCTGCCAGGCACCCATGGCTCACACCAGTGATCCTAACTACTCAGGAGGCGGAGATCTAAGGACCATGGTTTGAAGCAGGGCTAGGCAGGAAAGTCCATGAGATGCTTACTTCCAATTAACCAGAAGTGGGGCTATGGCTCAAGTGGTAGAGTACCAGCCTTGAGCAAAAAAGCTCAGAGACAGCACCCAGGCCCTGTGTTCAAGCCCCAGGACCAGCAAAATAAATAGGTAGCTAGATATTAATTAATTAATAAGGAAAAGCAGAAGTAAGAAATTTTTTCTTGCATTCCTTTCAAAGTGATACCTCTGATATGGGAAGAAGCTAAACAGGTGACTATGTGTGTCACTTGTGGTGAGATGTGACCTGTTGTGTTTTGGGCTAACACTGCTTTCATAGGAGGACTGAAAAGCTAAAGGGAAAACTGTTCTGTAACACTGCATTGTAAGGTGTGGGGCAGAAACAAGCATGACCCTGAACTGCAGCTGCCTCCTCCATTCATTTCCCCATCAGCTGATGAGCTGTGCGAGGACCACAGACGCCACCCCTACGGTGTAGTGCAGAGCCCAGGAGGGAGTGCAGCCCAGTAAATGTGCAGGATGAGGGGATCAAGGCCAGGATCTCTGTGGAATCTCAACCTGGTGGCTTATGGCTTTCAGACTGGCTAGATGCAAACTGGCCTAAGAATTCAGGGACAACCTACATAAGAGTATTTAAGTTCAAACATTTGGAGCTTCCATAAATGGACGATGTCTCTACTGGAGAAGGAATACACACTGGAGGCTATGATGTAAAAGATAGCAGCAAGTCTAAAAAGCTATTGGAGCTAAACAGGGTCCTGGATTCAGAAATGCCCAAGTTTAGAAAGTCTCTAGTAAATATGGCTGCAGGAAATGGCAACCAAAGAAAACACAGTTTCCTGTCTATCTTCTTAAGAGGCCTCTGTAACTCCATCTTCAATATAGAATACACTTTTGAGTTTGAAAATATGAGAACACACAAACAAGTCACAGGCTGATGTGTGGAACAGTAATTTGTTTCTTATTACATCCCCTAACTGAAGGGAAGTGTAGTAAGGTCGAGCCTGGATTGTATCCTCCTGGACTGGATTGGCCAGTACAGACTTAACCCCTGTGAAGACTCAATACCTCTTCATTAAACAAAAGCATCAACAGTTCAGATTTTAGCTAAGATGCAAAGGAGGTCGTCCATCAGTCATCTTCATTCAGTTCCTGCCATCTCTAAGAACTCAACACACCAACATGAAACTTGTCATTCCCACAGTACACACCAGCCTCACTATACTTCCTACCATCTGACTATATTCCACTTCTATCACTATAAGTATAAAAACATTGAGCTTAACTTTTGGTATGTGTGCCAACATTGGGGTTTGTCACTGTCCATTAGCTTTTTCACTCAAGGCTGGTACTCTGCCACTTGTGCCACACCTCTCCTCATGACTTTTTGCTGGTTACTTGGAGATAAGCATCTCACAGACTTTTCTGCCAAGGCTGGCTTTGAGCCACAATCCTCATATCTCAGCCTCCTGAGTAGCTAGGATTACAGGTGTGAGTCACTGGTGCTGGCAGAAATCCTTTCTATTGTCTCCTCCAAAGTCTTGTGCTGTATTCTTCCTTTCCCCACACTTGCATGGCAATTCTCGATGTTAAGAGAGAACTTTAGACCAATTAAGTTGACGGATTTATCTGAGTCACTTGTGATGATCCAGCCAGACAAGACTGTAAACAGATGGCTTTTATAGGCTGGATACAGGAGCAAATAAAGAAACCACAAGGTTGGTTCAGCAGTTGAGCTCCTATCTAGCAAGCATAATCATGGCCCTAAGTTAAACCCCAACCCTGGTGCTTTAAAAAAGATCTAAGTTGGGCTGGGGATATAGCCTAGTGGCAAGAGTGCCTGCCTCGGATACATGAGGCCCTAGGTTCGATTCCCCAGCACCACATATACAGAAAACGGCCAGAAGCGGCGCTGTGGCTCAAGTGGTGGAGTGCTAGCCTTGAGCGGGAAGAAGCCAGGGACAGTGCTCAGGCCCTGAGTCCAAGGCCCAGGACTGGCCAAAAAAAAAAAAAAAAAAAAAAAAAAAAGATCTAAGTTGAGTGCCAGTGGCCATACCTGTATTCCTAGTTACCCAGAATGATGAGATCTGAGGATCTCAGTTCAGAGCTAGCCCAGGCAAGGGTCCATAAGAGTCTTAGCTCTAATTAACAACAAACCCACACACACACACCTCAAAAATGGCGCAATGGAGATGTCCAGGAAGATGGCAGAGGAGCAGCAGAGCCCTAGCTGAGCTCCCTCCAACATCACAGTTTTCCCACTCCAGGGAAACTTTTACTCCTAGAAAGACAGCCAGAAAGGAAAAATCGATTTTGCTGGCCTGAAAAACAGATTTGAGCTCAGGACGGTGATCCGCCGCCACGCCAGTGCTGGCACCGGCACAGCGCCCTGCACTCTGCACACCTAAAGCACACAGTGGAGACCAGGGAGAAATCCTCCAGAAGGCGGCAGACACACGCGGATTGCAGGCTGAGCATGAACGGGCCGAAATCACAGAGAAATCATGAGTACCCCACGAAAGACATTCTCACTCGCGCCCACAGAGCAGTTCCTTGAAGGTATCCCTTCCCCCACCGCCAGAGCAAAGCACCATCTTTGACACTGGCATAGAGTCAGACCAGACTGGAACTAAAGTGGGCCTGGGGAAAGCGAGGACAAAGGAGCCATCTTTGAAAAGGGCAACAGGGACCGACCAGTGAGAGCCAACTCCACCCAGGAGAATGCCCCAGCCCAGGTGGGAGGCTCTTCCTGGGCTGCAGCTCACACACTCGTGTGAACTCAGCCAGAGGTGCCCCGCCCTGCCCTCTGGAATTTCTAAATTAAAACCAAAAGCTGCGAGCAGCTACCAGCATCACAGAACAACCAGAAGGAAGAACAAACAGTTCAACAGTTCCCGAGACAGATAAACGGTCCCGTCACAGAGGAAGTCCAATTCCCAGCCCCAAATGGAGCTGAATTCCATAGCCAGCTCCGCCCAGGAGGCCACCCTGCCCAGGAGGGAGGAACCTCCCCCAGACAAGCCACTCTCAGTCGGGTAAACCAGGCCAGAAGCACCCCGCCCTGCTGAGTCCACAGCCTATTCAAAGCCAGGTGTTAAAGGCAGCAGTCCCACAGCAGACGGGAGGAGCCATGGTTCCCAAGACTGTTCATGTCTCCCATCTACAGTGGACGCCCAAGGCCTACCTGCAAGCTGTGTGAACCACAGAGCCCCAGGATTTCACTAACAGGGGAGGAGGGTCAGAGCAAATCCACCCCCTGCAAACTGAAAGCAAGTCAAACCAGCCAAGCAGCAAAACAGACTGCAGACCATTGCAAGGAAACCAGAGACTGCAGAAAGCCCACACAAACAAGGAAGACTCCATTTTTTTTTCAAAACATTTTTAAGTGGTTTTTTTTTTTTCATTTCTGAATCGTCATTGGTTTTTATGTTTTACATTTTTACCTGTTTGTTTTATCAAGTCTTTTTTTTTTTTTTTTGGTTGTTCATTTTTCTGGTTTTTTTCTTTTTTTAAAATAACTTTTCTCTGTTTTGTGCATTTGTTTTCCACTATTTTTTCTTTATCTCTCTCTTCACATTCTCTTTCGTTAAAAATTTACTTGCCTATGAATAACACCTCCACTCTTTTCTGCTAACACTTCATTGTCTATCATTTTAACCTTGTTCTTTCTACTGGTTCTACTCTTCTCCACATTTCCACGTCACTAAAACTAAACCAAATCATCATCCCCCCCCCCCCATACATTTTACTCTATTCTCCTTACTACCTCTAACTTATGCTCCTGACTTACTTCCAGGACCTCCAGATTCCATTGACCCCTGGTTATTGGGTAGAGGGTATCCCTGCTCAATCAGAGTGAATCAAAGGGGTTCAAAGACAAAGCCAGCCAGTCCAAAAAGAACTTAATATAAAAACAAAAATTGCTCAAAGGGTTGTAAAAGTAAATAAGTAACTACTGAATACAGGGTTCAGGATTGGTTGTTATATCAAAATTGTATTCTTTAGGAACACCAAATCTAATTTTTTTACACAGGGATACAAGGTATCTATATATAATTGTGAACTTCTAAGATTTACACAACAGTGCTTGGTAAGGTCTGCTTTGGGTCTTAAACGGTGCTCACAAGTGCTTGTAGATTGGCATTCCCAATCCAAATGGGCAGAAGAAACACAAGAATGATGGCAAACAATGGAGTCTCATCTCCCACTCAAAACAAGCATGAAGCAGAGCAGTCAATCAAAGACATAGAAGAGAACCCTCAAAATGGTCTACAAAGTCTACTGATAAAAATGATAAATGAAAAGTTTGAATCTCTTCAGTCAACTATTCTAGAGCATGAGGAGGCAAAGCAAAAATTAATGGAGAATTTCATGGCCTCCACAAATAGAAAGATAATTGAACTTCAAGAGTCAAACGAAAAGATAATTACCCAACTAAAAGATTTAAGAGACAGCACTCAAAACCAAATTAATGAAGTTAATGAAGTAAAGAAGTCCCTGCAGGACCTAAGAGATAAGTATAGCAAGGACATGGAAATCATCAGGAAAGTCCAGTCAGAAGGAAAAGAGATTTGAAATCAAGTAGCTAGCCTACAATCCCGACTAACTGAAGCAGAGGATCGAATCTCAGGAGCTGAAGATTCCCTAGAATCTATGGAGAAAGATAAAAAATCAATACAAAACCAATCCAATCCACAAAACAGATCACTCCAGGAGCTTCAAGACAATCAGGAAGCCCAATTTAAGGATAATAGGTATTGAGGAAAACCTGGAGAAAGAAGTTAATGGAATAGGCAACCTATTTAACAGAATATTAGCCAAGAACTTCCCAAATATCCAGGAGGATAGGCCCGTACAGATACAAGAAGCATTTAGAACCCCAAACTGACCAGACCCGAATAGGACATCCCACCAACACATTGTGATCAAAACAGGATCAATAGAGTCCAAGGAAAGAATCCTTAAAGCAGTTAGGGATAAGAAAACAATCACATATAAAGGAAAAGCAATCAGAATTACCCTGGACTTCTCAGCAGAGGCCATGAAAGCAAGGAGAGTCTGGAATGAAGTATACCAAACCCTAAATAAAAATAACTACCAACCAAGAATACTGTGCCCAGCTAAACTCTCATTTATAGCTGAAGGTCAAATAAAAGTCTTCCACAGTAAGGAAAAACTGAAACAATATATCTCCACCAAACCAGCTTTACAAAAAACCCTCAAAGATGTACTATATAGGGAAAATAATCAAGATCCCAATACAGACAGAGAAATGAACCCTAAATAGGAAACCAGAATATTAGATCAAGAAATGGGAAAACACAGCTTTTAACAAGATAGATATAATGAAAGGCACGAACAATCATCTCTCAATCCTAACTCTCAACATTAATGGACTTAATTCTCCAATCAAACGACATAGGCTCATAAGATGGATCAAAAATCAAGATCCATCTTTCTGCTGCCTCCAAGAGACACAACTATCCAGCAAAAGTAAACATCTTCTGAAAGTGAAAGGCTGGAATAAAATCTATCAAGCAAATGGCCCCCATAAGCAGGCTGGTGTTGCAATCCTAGTATCAGATAAAATCGACTTCAAATTAAAAATGGTAAGAAGATACAAAGAAGGTTACTACATTCTAATAAAGGGATCTCTCCTACAGGAGGATATCACCATCCTAAATATCTACACACCTAATACAGGAGCACCCAACTTCATCAAACAAACACTACTGACTCTAAAAACACTAATAGACCCAAACACATTGATAGTTGGGGACTTTAACATTCCACTATCACCTCTGGACAGATCAACACGCCAAAAACTGAATAGAGAAGCCACAGAACTAAACAACTGCATAGACCAACTAGACTTAACCGACATCTACAGAATATTCCATCCAGCAACAACAGAATACACATTCTTTTCAGCAGCACATGGAACATTCTCCAAAATAGATCACATCTTAGGGCACAAAGAAAATCTGTACAAATTCAGAAGTATCAAAACCATTCCCTGCATTCTCTCAGAGCACAATGGAATAAAATTAGAGCTCAACTCAAACAGCCACCACAGAAATACATGGAGACTAAACAACACACTGCTGAACCATCAGTGGGTCATTGAAGAAATTAGAACAGAAATTCAAATGTTTATGGAATTCAACCAAGATGAGTACACAAAGTACCAGCTCCTTTGGGACACAGCAAAGGCAGTACTCAGAGGGAAATTTATATCTCTGAGTGCCTATATCAACAAACTGGAGAAACAGCAACTCAACAACTTAAGGAAGCACCTTAATCCCCTTGAAAGAGAACAAGCCAAACCCCAAGTCAATAGACGGAAGCAAATAATTCAAATCAAATCAGAATTAAATGAATTAGAGACAAAAAAAAACCATCAAAAGAATCAACAAAACAAAGAGTTGGTTCTTTGTAAAAATTAACAAGATAGACAGACCCTTAGCAAACCTGACCAAAAAATGAAGGCAGCACACTCAAATAAACAAGATCAGAGATGAAACCGGTAACATCACCACAGAAACAGCCAAAATTCAGAACACAATAAGGGACTATTTTGCAAACCTTTATGCCAACAAATTTGAGAACCTGGAAACAATGGATGATTTCCTAGAAAAAGTTGATATCCCCAAACTCAACCATGAAGATTTAAACCTTCTGAACAGACCCATATCCTGCATTGAAATAGAAACGGCAATACGTGATCTCCCATCCAAGAGAAGCCCAGGTCCAGATGGATTCACAGCAGAATTCTACAAGACCTTCAAAACAGAACTCACACCAATATTTCTCAAACTCTTCAATGAAATTGAAAGAGAAAGTTCACTACCAAACACATTCTATGAAGCCAGTATAACCCTCATCCCAAAACCAGGCAAGGACTCATCATGGAAAGAGAACTATAGATCGATTTCCCTGATGAACATAGATGCAAAAATTCTCAACAAAAATCTGGCCAATTGACTTCAACAGGACATCAAAAAAATCATATACCATGATCAAATTGGATTCATTCCAAGGATGCAAAGTTGGTTCAATATATGCAAGTCAATTAATGTAATCCACCACATCAACTGAAGCAAGGTAAAGTACCACATGGTTATATCTCTGGATGCAGAAAAAGCATTCGATAAAATCCAGCACCCATTTATGCTAAAAGCCCTGGGAAAACTGGGATTACAGGGAACACTCTTGAATATAATAAAAGCAGTCTATGACAAACCAACAGCAAGCATAATTCTAAACAGTGAAAAGCTAAAGCCATTCCCTTTAAAATCAGGAGCAAGACAGGGATGTCTGCTCTCTCCCCTTCTCTTCAACATAGTACTAGAATTCCTAGCCAAAGCAATTATGCAAGAAGAAAATAGAAAGGGGACTCAAATAGGAAAAGATGAAGTTAAACTTTCTCTCTTCTCAGATGACATGATCCTATACCTAAAGAACCCCATTGACTCTACTCCCAAGCTACTAGAGCTGATCCAAAACTTTGGCAAAGTTTCAGGATATAAAATAAACCCTCAAAAATCAATGACATATCTATATGCTAATGACCCGAATGCCGAGGCTGAAATCAGGAAAGCAACTCCTTTTGCAATAGCCTCAAAAAACATAAAATACCTTGGAAGAACCTTAATGAAATAAGTGAAAGACCTCTATGATGAGAACTTTAAAAACATGAAAAACGAAATTAAGGAAGGACTAAGGAAATAGAAAAACCTCCCATGCTCCTGGATTGGGAGGATTAATATAATCAAAATGGCAATATTGCCAAAGGCTATCTACAAATTCAATGCAATACCCATTAAAATCCCAAAACAATTTTTTTTAATGAAATAGAGGAAGCAATCCAGAAATTTATATGGAACAATAAAAGACCCAGAATAGCAAAAACAATCCTAAGCAGAAAGAGCAGTGCTGGAGGAATTACAATACCCAACTTTAAGCTGTATTATAAAGCTATAGTAATAAAAACAGCTTGGTATTGGCACCGGATCAGGCCTGAAGACCAATGGAACAGAACTGAAGACCAAGAAATGAAGGCTGGGGATATGGCCTAGTGGCAAGAGCACTTGCCTCGTATAATTGAAGCCCTGGGTTCGATTCCCCAGCACCACATATACAGAAAACGGCCAGAAGTGGTGCTGTGACTCAAGTGGCAGAGTGCTAGCCTTGAGCAAAAAGAAGCCAGGGACAGTGCTCAGGCCCTGAGCCCAAGGCCCAGGACTGGCAATAAATAAATAAATAAATAAATACCCAGAAATGAACCCACAGAACTATACCTACATAATCTTTGATAAAGGAGCTAAAGAAACAGGATGGAAGAAAGACAGCCTCTTTAACAAATGGGTGCTGGCAAAACTGGTTCAACACATGCAACAAACTAAAACTAGATCCTTATATATCACCCTGCACCAAAATCAATTCCAAATGGATCAAAGACCTCGAAATTAAAACAGATACCCTGAAAACACTAAAGGAAGGAGTAGAAGAAACACTTGGGCTCCTTGGCACAGGACGGAACTTCCTTAACAAAGACCCAGAAATGCTCCAAATTGAAGAAAGGATGGACAAATGGGACTGCATCAAAATGCAGAACTTCTGCAGGGCAAAGGACATAGCTCTCAAGATAAACAGAAAGCCCACAGATTGGGAAAAGTTATTTACCGGCCATACAATGGACAAAGGCCTCATATCTAAAATATATGCAGAACTAAAAAATTACATTCCTCCAAAACAAAACCACAAAGAACCAATAGTCCCCTCAAAAAGTGGGCTAAAGACTTAAAAAGTGATTTTTCTGATGAGGAAATGAGAATGGCCAAGAGACATATAAAAAAGTGCTCTACATCACTGCCGAGCCAGCCGGCAGTAAAGAGGGAACCTGAGGGGGTAAGGATTAAAGAAAAAGAAAGATGGATAAGAGAAAAAAGAAGACAAGAGACAAAAGATGGGGTTCAGGAGGTCTGCATCTCGAGATTGTAACTCAAGACTGCAGCCAGGTTTATTCTTAACTTCCAGGTTATATGCAGTTTTGGAACCAGGGAATAGCATAGAGTTGCTAAAATTCAAGAACACAAAGAGGCATTGAAGTTTGCAACATTTGATGGCAGCAAACACAGGATGAGGTTGATTAACATAGGAATGTAATCCAGAGGACATATTAAAGCAATTCTGGGTAGGGGCAGAGATACTAGTAAACAAATGTCTTAGCACTTAGCATATCCTTGTGATAGCAACACAGCCAGAGATCAAAATCAGAATAACTGCTGGCTCTGCTCCAGACACATCACTGGCCATAAAAGAAATGCAAATCAAAACAACATTGAGATTCCATCTCACCCCAGTAAGAATGTCCTATATCAAGAAAACTAACAGTGACAAATGTTGGAGGAGATGTGGCCAAAAGGGAATCCTACTTCATTGTTGGTGGGAATGTAAACTGGTTCAGCCACTCTGGAAAGTGGTATGGAGATTCCTCAGAAGGCTAAACATAGAGCTCCCCTATGACCCAGCAGCCCCACTTTTGGGCATCTACCAAAAGACCACAAACATAATCACACTAAAGCCACCAGCACAACAATGTTCATCGCAGCACAATTTGTCATAGCTAGAATTTAGAACCAATCCAGATGCCCCTCAGTAGACGAATGGATCAGGAAAATGTGGTACATATACACAATGAAATTTTATGCCTCTATCAGAAAGAATGACATTGCCCCATTTATAAGGAAATGGAAGGACTTGGAAAAAATTACACTAAGTGAAGGGAGCCAGACCCAAAGAAACATGGACTCTATAGAATCCCTCATAGGGAATAATTAGCACAGGTTTAGGCTAGTCACAGCAGAGGACCACAAGAGCCCAATAACTATGCCCTTATGTACACATAAGATGATGCTAAGTGAAATTAACTCCATGTTATGGAAACAAGTGTTATATCACTGTTGTAATTACGTTCAAAATGCCATGTGAAACCGTAGCTTCTATTGTTGATGATCCTTCCTGTGGTCATACCTTCACTATCTCTGTATCTTATCTGAGTACATTGGAAACCATGTATACAGGTATTAGAACTAGGAAACTGTAAGGGAATACCAAAATCGAGAGACACGGTATAAAAAAGACAAACAATTACAAAAACAATACTTGAAAAACTGTTTAGTGTAAATCTACTGAACAACTCATGGGGGAAAGAGAAAGGTGGAGGGGGAATGGGGGAATGAGAGAGGAGGTAACAAACAGTACAAGAAATATATCCAGTGCCTAAAGTATGAAACTGTAACCGCTCTGTATATCAGTTTGATAATAAAAAAAAAAAAAATGGAGCAATGGCTCAAGTGGTCGAGCACTAGCTTTAAGGAAAAACCAAAGCCAAAAGCTCCTCAAGGATAGCACCAGGCCCTGAGTTCAAGTCCTGGGACCAGTGCCAAACACAACAAAACAAAACAACTATATTTGCACTCGAAGCATATTTTCCTCAATTGCAGTTTAAACGTCTCTGGTTGTGACATTAGTATTTCAGCGATCATCTGGATGGCACACATACCATCGGACACCAGATTCACTCTCTGGCATTGACTCAGAGTTCTCTAGCTCTGGCTCAGCTCCAGGAAAAAAGAAGCTCACTCACAGCCAAGTCTCAAGGACAGTGATAGGATTAGAGTCTGTAATGGCTCAACTTTGGTCTTCCACTGAAGCCTAATTCTTCTCCTTACAGTTAACCCCATTTCCACTAAAGGTACCAGCAAGACCAATTTGTTTGTAAACTGGTCCAGCCTCATTAAATTTCATCTGATTCCATACACAAAGATATTGAGAATATGAAAACTATATACCTAAATTTCACTGTATAAAGAATGCTGTAGAAGATGTAACACAGTACAAACAGTGTGATAATCAGGTAGTACTTTCTCCATTTTTCTTTCTGGCATTATTGGGGTTTTGAACTCAGAGCTTTATACTTGATAGGCAGACACTCCTTTTTTTCCCCCATTGGTTATTTTTGAGCTAGGGTCTTGCTTCCTGCCTGGGTCTCTGCTTGGATTAAGACCTTCCTATTTTTTACTTCCTCTCAGAGCTGGGGTGACAGGCTTGAGCCACCATACCTACATTCTTCCTGTTGAGATGGAATCTCACAAACTCTGCTGTTCAGGCTAGCCTAGAACCACACACATCATCACAAGTAGCTAAGATCAAAGGCATGAACCACAGAAACCCAGTTATTTTTTCCATGCATTTCTTATTTTATGTTTGTGTGTATCAACGTCTATTCCCACAGTAAAGATATGGTGAGCTCGGTCAGGCCTGGGGCTTGAACTCAAGGCATGGGTGCAGTCCCTGAACTTTTCTGCTGCACTCTGGCTTTGGTGCTTCATTGGAGATCAGTGTCTCAAGGACTTTCCTACTCATATCTCAGCCCCCTGAGTAGCTGGGATTACACGCATCAGCCACCAATGCCAATTATTTTCTCTGTCCCCAGTGAAAAAATAAAGGCTCGGACGGTTCTGTAACTGGCCTGAATTTCCACAGCTGATAAATGCGGAGGCTGGAGCTTCAGCTCAGCTCAGCACTGTCTCTGGCTCCAAGGTCTGCATTCCCACCAAGCTTTGGCTTTCATCTTCTCACAGCTCACACATTTGTTAGGAAGATGAAACATAAAACATTAATTAACATGAGAACCCGGGATGCCCTGTGGGTGTTCACTGATCAAACAGATGCCACTTATGCTGAGGGTAAAATTTGGATGGAAAGACACCATGTCACACTTGTTAAAACTACAACTGGATCATACTTGAGGCTAAATGATTGGTTTTGGCAGTGCTAATGAATAAAGTCTGCCAAAAAATACAAGTGTAAACAGAAACACTGTCTTGACTATCATGCCAGAAGGAAGCCATATATCCTATCCCAGCATGGAGTAAGGAGGTCCATGTTCTGCTGGCCAGAGACTCATGACAAGTAGTTCATTAGAGTGGGGCTCTGGCAGAGGGTCAGCACATTTTCTCCAGAATACATTAAGTTGCTTTTTGTCAGAGCAGCCGAGGCACCTTCTGCTTCACAACACGAAGGTGCAAAGGTGCAACCCAGGCGGTCAGAGGTAGAAATGTTTGGATGAAGGTAACAGAAGAGCTTTTATGAGCTGTGAAGGTGACACAAAGCTGTGAGGGAAAACTGACAGATAAAAAGGCTCAGCCAGGACTGGGAATGTGACTTAGTAGAGAGTGCTTGCCTAGCATGCATGAAGTCCTGGGTTTGATTCCTCAGCATCACAAAAACAGAAAAAGCTGGAAGTGGTGCTGTGGCTCAAGTGGTAGAGTGCTAGCCTTGAACAAAAGAAGCTCAGGGACAGAGGCCAGGCTCTGAGTTTAAGCCCCAGGACTGGAAAAAAATTAAATTAAATTAAATTTTTAAAAAAAGCCCAGCCTGAGTCCCTCAGAGAACAGAAATGACAACCATACAATCATGTCATATCATAGCACATGATGCCAGTACTCCTGACAAAGGTGCCAAGGATAAATTAGTAGCCAGCTCCTCATAGACCACTGTAGTACTGGGACTGCCCAAACCTTCAATTCCAATACATTGAAGGAATTGCTTTTTTTCTTTTATTTCTTTCTTTTATCTGTCAGTTGTGAGGCTTGAAATCAGAGCCTGAGCACTGTCCCTGAGATTTTGTGCTCAAGGCTAGCACTCTAGCATTTTGAGCCACAGTGCCACTTCCAGTTTTCTTGGTGGCTCATTGTAGCTAAGAGGCTCACAGACTTCCCTGCAGGCTGGCCTTGAACTGCAATCCTCAGATCTCAGTTTCCTGAGCTAGGATGGTTGGCGTGAGCCACCAGAGTGAGGTTGAAGGAACTTCTTGAAGATCATAGCTAGAGATCCTGCTTTTCCTCTACTGCTCAACTCCCACTTAGCATACTGCATTCCATTTTGATTTTGGAAAAACATGAAAAATATTTAGCCATTCAAAAGAAGAAAAAGAAATAAAAAAAAATACCATTTCAAATAAAAAAGAAGAATCAAGGGTAGTAATGCAGTATCCTGGCCACCCAGGACTCTCACCCATGACAAGAAAGTCACCAGCACTCAGTCAATTGGGCCATGAGTCTTTATTTAGCTGTGTACAGCGTCTGCTCTCCACCATCGGGATGGCAAAGAACAGCAATGAGCCACCACAGGGCTGGGTTTTTAAAGGTAGAAACTGCATTCTACAGCAGGTGGTCATGTAGCACAGATGCAGGGGGTAGTGCAAGTCAGGTTGACCTAATATCAACTTTATTTTAACAATTGTTACCATGTTTCCCTAATATCAACTAAGCAAGGATGAGCAAGCTGAAACAACCCAGTAATCAGTCATAAGTACACCAAACTGACAGTCATCATGGAATTTCTGCAACTACTACTATGATTATTTCTATAATCTATTCCTATGATCATTTTTACTATCCATTACTATGGTTGCTACCTAGGTACAGAGAGGAACAAGGGCTACATATATTTTTAAATGTCAGACTATGAGGAACTAGCCTCACAGGTAGGGGTGCAGCCCTTTAACATGGAGTCAACAAAATGGAGTTATAGAAGCTAAGAGAAAACTCGAAATTTTACAAGTCCTATTGTTTCTAAGAGCTGGGCGGGGGAGCACTACACTCTTCCTTGTTTCTCACAAGTAATAGTTATAGCTTCTGTCAGATATTTAAGACATGGGCATATGATCAAAGAATTAAATTTCCTCCATGTTGCCTAAGATACAAGTATGAAATACATGGAATTCTCAGGGCAGTATAATTTATGCAATTTTTAGCATACATCAGAAATAATTTTCAAAGATGCAGAAATATCCAAACAAAAAATGGGCAATCTAAGAGGAGGACAATTTCTGGCACTAGTGGTGTTCAGCATAAATATGTGTGTACTTTGTCGGGGCAAAGGCTATACTGGACACCTCATTATGACAGAAAACTCAAGCTAGTTCAAGAAAATATTAGCATATCAATCATAGCAAATGTTTCTGGAGACTCTACAATGTATCAGGAAGTAGTTGTCCAAGTACTGAGGATCCAAGCTAACAAAATAGAAAACAAGGGGCTGGGAGTATGGCCTAGTGGCAAGAGCGCTTGCCTCCTACACATGAAGTTCTCGGTTCGATTCCCCAGCACCACATATTTGGAAAACGGCCAGAGGGGGCACTGTGGCTCAAGTGGCAGAGTGCTAGCCTTGAGCAAGAAGAGGCCAGGGACAGTGCTCGGGCCCTGAGTCCAAGGCCCAGGACTGGCCAAAAAAAAAAAAAAAAAAAAAAGAAAACAAATTTTCATATCCCTGATACCAGAGAAAATCCATTCCAATGGAGAAACAGCATAGACAGCACAATGCCCAAGAAAAAGTGCCAGCAGTGGGGCTGAACTGAGAGCTGAAGCTCACAGTTGAGGCCCGCATCCTACTGGGAAGACAGACAACCCAAAGGAAAAGGCACTGCTGGGTGATTGTACTAAGACACCAAATTGGGTGTTGGGTGACTCAAAGATAAAAGAATGGCTCTAAAGAGTGAGTGTTAGGTCATGATGGCACTGTGAGGAAAGATGTGAGATGAGACACTTAGGGCAGGTGTGTTGTGGAAATGGATCTGAGCTCAGACCTGAAGGATGAGGAGAGAAATAATAAGGTGTAGGGCAGGATCAGTGACAAGCACCACTATGAGCTTTTGTTTGTTGTTCCTCATGCCAGTCCTGGGACTTAAACTCAGGGCCTGGGCCCTGTCCCTGAGATATTTTGCTCAAGACCAGTGCTCTACCACCTGAGCCACAGCTCTGCTGCTGGCTTTTTGGTGGCTAATTCTCATGAACTTTCCTGCCAGGGCTGGCTTCAAACAACAATCCTCAGATGTCAGCCTCCTGAGTAGCTAGGATCACAGGCAGAGGCACAGGCACCAGCCTGAGATTCATTCTGATAGCATGATTCTGGTGCCTGGGCTGAGAACAGAGGCAGTAGCAGAAGCAGGCAGTCTAGGAAATAGGCTGCTACTGTTAGCCAGGAGGGCGACCTGATCTAGACAAGGCACGGGTCCTCACGCCCCTGCCCAGCCAGTGGCTGCTGGGTAATTAGGTCTACCACTGCAGCTGAGCAATTCCCATGGGGCCTGCTTCTGTGGGTCCACAGGGACCTGGACCAGCTAAGCTTCCGTTACTGCTTCTTCTATTCCCCACACAAATCTCCATCAACAGAGACAGCCTCACCTTGTTTCTCTTCTCAGCAGCCTGGAAAAATCAACTTAGGGTAAGGAATGTAATCTGGCTTGAAAATAAGGCAGAAAATGAAAGATTCCTGATCAGCCCCTGTAGCACAGGTTCTTCCTCCACAGTGGACTACCACTTTCCCAACACATGGCCCCCCAGGGTGCTGACTCTGGACCTAAAGGGGAATTCTTAGATGACCACCATGGAGCACCAAAGTGGCTGACAACCCCTAGAGTTTTAGGGTGAAAACTATACCAAAGTCATTTAATAGTAGAGGGGAAGCAAATGAAAGAAAAGAAGGGGAGGGATTTTTTTTTATACGTGTGTGTGTGTGTGTGTGTGTGTGTGTATAGGGAAGAGAGTTAGAGGGAGAAACATATGAAGCCAAAGTGTGGTAGTGTGTGTGTGTGTGTGTGTGTGTGTGTGTGTGTATGAGAGAAAGAGAACATTTAAGTGCAAAGTAACTTAGACTTTGCCTGTGTGTGTATATGGTTTTATTTTTAATTTTTGTTGTTACCATAAAAGTGGTATAAAGAGGGGTTAGTTACGTAAGTCAGGTAAAGAGTACATTTCTTTGGACAATGTTACCCTTTCCCTCGCTCTCTCCCAGTTTTTCCCTCCCTACAACTTGTATGGTTCGTTTTCAACATAGTGTCTATTGAGTATTACTGCTGCATTTGTTCCCCTTTGTCCCTCCATTTCTCTCTCTCTCTCTCTCTCTCTCTCTCTCTCTCTCTCTCTCTCTCTCTCTCTCTGTGTATACCATCCTAGGGTTTGAACTCAGGAGTTGGGTGCACAGTGTTCTGAGCTTTTCTTTTTTCCTCTCAAAGCTAGCATTCACCACTTAAACCACAGGCCCACTTTGGGCTTTTGGCGGTTAACTGGAAATGAAAGGCTTAGAGATTTTCTTGCCTAGGCTGGCTTTGAGCTGAAATTCTCAGATTGTAGCCTCCTGAGTAGCTAGAATTACAGGCCTGAGCCAATAGTGCCCAGCTTTTTTTTTTTTTTAAGCTGGAGAAGTTTAAAGCTTGTTGTCACCCATGGAGACCCTAGAAGCAGGATGGTGGGTCTGACCTTGTAACTCTACCCTTTAAGCTAAAACAATACTGACAAGCCTAAGATTGCTATCTAGGAGGCTCTAAGTCTTAAAGAACATGGTGTGCATATGAAGAAAGACGCCACCCACAGCATCAATTTGAGCTAAGAAGCTCAGGGGAAGAAAAACAGTCTTGCTGATTTTCAAATTTTACTTAACATTTGGTCGGAGTTGGATAACCACTCTTTTATGCAGTGGTTCTTAAATCTTTTTTGAGTCACAGACACGTTTTAATATTTTATAAAAACTGCTGACCTTCTCTTCTGAAAAATGAATGTTCATACACAATTCTGTATCAAATTTCAAGATGTTTATGACCCCGAACCACCACAGACTCGTTAATAAAACAAAACAAAAATCTCAGGAGTATGAGGTTGAAGCATGTGAGTTTGGGCCTTGGGTTTTCCATCAGGCCATGAATTCCACAGACACTGCTTTCTCTAGCCCTGTCCTTATTTCTTCTATCAAGCTGCTCATAAACATTCATGGATATTTGCATAATATGTGCATTTGAGGATTTCTAAAAGAAGGTAGCATGGCTGGGATGATTTAAGTGTGCTTCTTGCAGGAACTGTTGGAGGAATGTTAAATAGGACACGAATGTGCAAATATGCGGTGAGAGCTACATTTTCTTGTTGGCCTCCCTGCATGGAGGATGCATCAATCTCGTTTGTTCTCTTCATTCAATTTCATAAAAACATCGAAGAGTAGTTATTTGAGATCATTGATTCCAATACTTTTCAAACTTTTGCGCATCAGAATCACAGGGAAGGCTGTTTGAATGCAAATTTTTAAAATCTTTTCCCCACTATATTTAATTCAGTAATTCAATAGAGTGAGGCCCCAAATCTGCATTCAAACAGTCCCCAGATGATCATGATGCCAGGAGTCTCTGATTCCATTTGAAAGTCATAGATTTCATGTGTGTACACGCACACACGTGCACGTGTGCATGCAGGCTCTAGGCCTGAACTCAGGATAGCACTCTATCAGTGGAGTCACAGCTCCACTTCCAGCTTTTTGGTGGTTAATTGGAGATAAGAGTCTCATGGACTTCCTTGCCTGTGCTGGTTTCAAACCATGATCCTCATATCTCAGCCTCCCAAGTAGCTAGGATTATAGGCGTGAGCCACAGGTGCCTGGCTGATTTTTGTTCCAAAGAGGAGGAAATGGGACATGCTCACATTTCCGTGGCCTTTCCTCTCTTATAACCTGGAGGACAGATTCCCTTATCTTTTGTTGCCTATCTCCCAAATGGTTAGTAGCACCAAATAACAAGTTGACAAACTCAACAAACTTATTGCTATATCAGGGACCCTGTAATTGCTCTTGGAGCCAAAAAAAAAACCACTGTTCTTACAGTCCCAGTGCTTTATCCTTTTTTTTTTTTTCTTTTTAAATCAATGTGCAAACTCTCCTGCTCTCTTTGCTGAGCATCTTCCAGAAGGGAGATGCTAGTGCTCGCCACCTTCAGCTTTTAGCTTAGACTGAATCATGTGCTTACTGACTAATGTCTGCAGATACAGTGCCAAGAACACAGGCATGAGTTCAGTTCACTCCTGTGGCTCAGGCTGATACAATTGGATCTGGATCATAATGGGGCCTCAGGGAATGTGTGTGTGTGTGTGTGTGTGTGTGTGTGTGTGTGTGTGTGTGTGTGTGTGTGTGTGCACCAGTCCTGGACCTTGAACTCAGGGCCTGGGCACTGTCCCTAAGCTTAATCTTGCTCAAGGCTGGTGTTCTACCACTTGAGCCACAGCTCCACTTCCAGCTTATTTTGGTCATTAATTACAGCTAAGTTTCATAAGACTTTCCTGCCCAAGCTGGCCTTGAACCTCAATCTTCAGATCTTAGCCTCCTGGGCACTTGGCCTCAGGAAATATTTTTGAATAATCAATGAATGTAATTTTTGTGTAATTTACTCTGCTTTACATATTTATGGCTTTTCTTGAACTTAAAAAAAAACTTTTAACCATTTATACAAGGTCAGCAAAAGTTTTCCAGAGAAAGCACTTACTTTAATGGAACAGGCAAACTCAGCTCATCATTCAATATGATTAGGAGACCATGGTAGTCAAAAAGAAGACCATAAAGGAAAAGTAACACTCCTTTGGAGAGCTGGAGGAAAATGATAAACTCGCCAACTGAATGCTTTCATTTATTAGTGTAATAAATATAGATTATAGATGGATGGCTAGATGCCAAGTATGTTAGAGATTAAAAAAATAATAGAAAAGAGAATTATTGCCCTTAGTGCTTTGCTAACACCAGTGGGAAAGTGGAGAAAACTGCACAACATAAATGCCATACAGTCACTTTGGGGGAAAGCAAGAGAGAGGGAAGGAGAAAGAGAATATTTGTAATTTGAACTAGAATAGTCAGGAAAGACTTTACTGAGGTGCCATTTAGAGAACATTCCAATGGGACAAGGAAAAGGACATATAAATATCTTAGTGAAGAGCATTCTGAGCAGGAGCATGGCACACATCTGTAACCCCAGCTATTCCAAATACTGAGATCAAGAGGATAACAGTCCAAGGCCAACCAAGGCAAAATGTTAGCAAAACCCCATCTGATGAGCAGTGTCTGGTGGTGCACCTGTTATTCCGGTTAAACAAGAAGCTGAAGCTAGGAGGACCAAGGCTCAAAGTCAGCCCTAGGCAAAAACTCAAGACCCTACCTGCAAAACAACTAATAGCAAGTATTTTGGGAAAGCAACAGTGTAAGAAGCAACCTAAAAGATTCTTGGGGGCGCAGGGATGCTTTTGTTGTATCCAAAGAATTCACTGAGTCCCCCAACTTTGTACCTGTGCCCTTTGATCTGAGCTATTCTCTGCTGCAAACCCTTGGCAATCACCTTGGGCTCCAGGAAAGAAAGGATTCACTGAGAGTAGCTTGGAAGACACACTGCTCCTTGAATAGGCAATGACTTATGTTCTTAAAGCAGCCAAAATCTCAGGGGACCACCTGTTCCTGTTCTGCCCTAGTCATAAAGTGACAATTCTCCAAGGATAAAAATTGAGCTAAAGGTCAACCAGGCTGCACCTGTGACCTGGGAATGTTGTACCTGATGCCTTTCTCACCCCCTCTTCTTCATTTTCCCTTCAATGTTTGTCCCTCTAAAGATGGCTGACGTAAACTGAAGTGCTGCTTCCCATGACTGTCGTGCAGTAAATCTCCTTTCTATGCCAGTCACCATGTGTCTTTATTTGGCATATGGGAGTGAGTAGCTGGACCTAACTTACCACTCCTGGACTTCAGGCCTGGAGTCTAAAAACCCAGTTTCAATAGGAAATGCAAGGCACTGGGGAAAAATCCATGCCTGGTGCGGGCGGGGCAAGCGCGTTAGAGGTGGTGAGGGGAAGAGACACAGCTTGAGGGGCGGGGTCTGAACAGCCAGGTCAGCGGGCACTGCAAGAATGCACGGAGAGTGGCCCTTGTGGGCTCTAGGATTTAACGCTGACCATGATCTGACCAGTGTTTTAAGAGGTTCCCACGGCTGGTCTCACATCAGACTATGGGCTTTCCAAACACAAAACCGGACTCTGGGCTTTCCAAACATGAAGCCAGACTCCACAAACTTTTCCCCCCTTTCTCTGCTGGTTCTGGGGCTTGGATTCAGGCCTGGATTCTATCTAGTTTTTTTGGTGTTTTTTTTTTTTTTTGCTCAAGGCTATACAGCTCTACCACCTGAACCACAGCTCCACTTCCATCATTTTTAGTAGTTTATTGGTGATAAGAGAATCACCGGCTTGAAAAAGGAAACTGGGCTGGCTTCAAACCATGATCCTCGGATCTCAGCCTCCTGAGTAGCTAGGATTACAGGTGTGAGCCACCAACGCCTGGCCACAAATGTTTCTTAAAAAATCAATTACTGAGCCGGACCGAAAAGGGCGTGGCGCTCAGATGGCGCTGTGGGGAGGCCCAGCCTGAGCTCCAGCGGGAGTCGGTTTTTAGGAGCGCTTACCTCGGGACTCCAGGGCACGCCAGCCGAGCTGCCCCGTGCAGCTTGGTTGGCAGTTTATTCAGAAAATAAGCTGAGTTGTACTCTACATATTAAACCACAAGTTTTCAGTGAACACAGAACCATGTGGTTCAGACCTTGTAGGATGACTTTTTCCTATTTAAATAAAATAAAAAGTTACAGGTCCCCTTGGAAAAGATCATACAGTACTTCACAAACCACTGTGGACCGCAGTGAGGTGACAACCTTCATGGCCCTGGCTGACAAGTGCTGGGAATGAGCAAGGAGTGTATGTGCCTCTTCACTCTATGAATGACCTGAGGGTGCCATTTATTAGAAACAATCTTTTGAAAAGCCTCACCAATCACCAGCCAGGAAAACCTTTGTCTGGGATGAAGATTCTCCATGTTGGTTGTGGTGGTGGATAATTAACTGAACCTCTTGGGCAGCTGGTGCTTCTGTTACTGGAATTGATCCTGTGGATGAAAACATTAAAATAACACACCATAAATCATTTGATCCAGTCCTGGATAAGAGGATAGAGTACAGAGTGTGTTCCCTTGAGGAGATTGTGGACGATTCTGCAGAAACTTTTGATGCTGTCATAGCTTCTGAAATTGTAGAACACGTGATTAATCTGGAAGCATTTGTACAGTGCTGTTGTCAAGTGTTAAAACCTGGTGGTTCTTTATTAATTACTACAATCAACAAAACACAGATGTCCTATGCCATGGGAATTGTGTTTACAGAGCAAATTGCAGGTATTGTACCAAAAAGTACTCATACATGGGAGAAGTTTGTTTCACCTGAGACACTAGAGAGCATTCTGTAATCTAATGGTCTCTCTGTCCAAATGGTGGCAGGAATGCTCAATAACCTCTTCTCAGGTTACTGGCATTGGAGTGGCAACACCAGCATTAACTATGCAGCTCATGTTGTGAGATCCTTGGTACAGGAGCAAGCAGGGCCTGCCGAGATTGTTTTAAAGGGTGGAAGAGAAGAGTTCCATGTTAACACATCCAGCACTCTTAAGTGTTCATGAAAAGCTAAAGAAATGAATCATTTTTGAGGATCATAATAGTGTGGCAGAAAACTCTGTTTATAAGTTAAAAAAAAACACAAAAATATTCAGTTCGTCTTTTGAGAGGGAATCATGAAATAAAGGCAACCAAAAAGGCTAAAAAAAAATCAATTATTTCAGATCTCTCCTTAATAATTTCTGCCTCAATACATTCTTTATTTCAAAGTATTTTATTAACCACCCAGGAAAGGTCAGATGTCATGGGTAACTAAGTGGTTCTTTTTTTTTCTTCATAGAAAAGAAGAAAGAAATAAAAAGTGCCATCCACTGCAGTTAGCTGTGTGCTGAGCCCCTCCCTCAACCTCTTCCACCTCCTACAGCTTCCAGTTGTGGGAGGAGGTAAAGAGGGAGCCCTGACAACTGTGGGGGCTCGCTGGGAAAGACTTCCTGTGTCCTGAACAAACCTCATCATCCTTGTGAGGCAGAGAAGGCCACTTCTGACTGGGCATTCAAGCTGCTGGGTCCAGGCAGCCTAAGTGAAGGTGCAGGGCACAGGGCCAAGGCAGGGAGGGAAGCAGATGGATTCATGAAGAAGAGAAAGAGAAGCCAGGAAGCCAGGGAAGCTGCTGGCTCTGCACCCCGAAGAGGCTTGAAGGCCAGCCACAGCCTTCCAGCTGGGCACAAGAGAGCCACAGATGGCGCCCAGGCAGGCCCATCATGGCAAGCTACGGATGCAGCAAGCACAAGAGAGAGTTCTAGTCCATGGTGCACTTGTGTAGATACAGTTAGCATAAGCTAACTTGCAGTTTCATCTGTACACACCCACCTCTGCCTTAAGAAGTGACAGCCACATGGGAGTCTTTACATTGGCATTCAAGCTGTGATTAGGGGGAAACTCCTTAGGACAGACTATTACATCAGGATGTTTTCCCAGTCTATATCTTAAACACAGCAGGCATTCCCAGAAGCCTGATGGCAGACACAACTATAGATTTATTAAACTCATAGTCTATACCCACTGCCAGCCTGCCGTAAGAGGGCTGCCCACTTTGAGTCGAGAAACTTCCAAAGGCAATTACATTTGGCTATCCAAAACCTGCTGCGAAACCAAGCTAAGGAAAACCAGAGTGTACTTCAATGGCATGGAAAAATCATATCCTCCTCACTCTTGCCCTCAGTTCTTTTTCCTTTAGCATGAAGGGACCTGCTCACATTGCCAGCTCTGTGGAACAAAGCCCAGATAAGTTGCAGGTGGATGGGACAGTGTAGTAAACTAAAGAAGGACCCATGTTCAAAGCTAATTCAATTCCCTTGCCCGGTCTTGTCTTGTTCTGCCCAGACTTGCCACAGTGCTGGGGATGAAAGCCAGAGCCTCAACTCATAATGCCTCACCATCCTAGGCTCCTCTCTCTCTCTCTCTCTCTCTCTCTCTCTCTCTCACACACACACACACACACACACACACACACACACACACACACACACTGCTTGCTACCCTCTTTCTGTTTTCTCATATTGACTCTGGTCTGGGAGAGAAATGGAGCATTAGACTGCATCCCTGATGCATAAGATGGGTTTTGAAAGACTGAGACAGAGACGGACAGCTACCTCTGTGATGAGGATTTGAATTCTGAGCTGTTCGGTCTTACTTGGATGTGTAATTATAGAATTATTCAGCACGTAGGTGGTGAGCTGAATGCAAATCAGTCAAAATATCTGCCTCTAATCTCAGGCCAAGTTCACTTTTTGTGCATTTCTATTGAAAGAATGAAAACAGACTTCAAAGACAGTACAACGTGCATTTCTATTGAAAGAATGAAAAGAGACTTCAAAGACAGTACAACGTAAGTCTTTACAATTGTAAGACTTCTGGTAGGATGTGGTTCTGTAAGAAACAACTAAAAGATACTTTTTCTAGGCCCTGTGAATTCACTGAATGTCCCCAACTTTGCATCTGTGAGCAATTCTCTGCTGCAATCAGCTTAAGGCTCCAGGAAAGAGAAGATTCCGTGTGGGAAGCAAGCTGCCCCTCAAACAAACAATCTCTTCTTCTTAGCATCTTAAAGGAAACAGCCCCCAAATTCTGGGGAACAACTTTGTTCTTGTTCTGTTCTAGTCAGAAAAGTGCTTACGGTTTGAATGAGTAGACACTTAACTTCCCGGCTGTGGGAAAGACAGACGTGTGTGTGTGTGTACGTGTGTGTGTGTGTGTGTGTGTGTGAGAGAGAGAGAGAGAGAGTGAGAGAGTGAGAGAGAACGAGAGAGAGCGAGAGAGAACGAGAGAGAGCGAGAGAGAGCGCACCATGCCTGCTTCCCACAGACTGCACAGTTTTATGGAGGTAGGGAGCGGGGATGGGGTGGGATAGGGCAGGATGGAGGTTCAAAGCTAGCCTGGCCAGGAAAGTCTGTGAGACTCTTATCTCCAATTAACCACTAGAAAACCAGAAATGGCGACCCTCAAGTCCCTAAGGACAGATAAAGTAGCTCTGGTGTCTGAGAGGAAGAGACCTTTCCCAGTATCCCAGTGAACCTCAGGCCCATAGGCTCTCCTGCCTTTACACAGAGAAGTGGCCTGGGATCTGCTGTTTCCAATGAGAGACATTGAAATTGTGGTTGAACCTGAGAAAGGCGGGGGGCGGAGGGGGGCTACCTCCCTTGGGGGACAATCCATTTTCCAATGTTCCCATTGCTCGCAGAGGGGACAGGGCTTTAATGGCCATCTGGGGTTGGGATACATTTTGGCCTACCACCCCAAGTTACCACAGCAAAATTAGGCCCCAGGGTATTATCCAAGTGGAGTCCTCAAGGGGTACCAGGCATCAGCCAGGGAGGTTTTCTGGGTTTAGATAACGGATGCCAGCATCTGATACTTCAGTTTTGCCTGCCAGCCCTGTTGTATAGGGGCCTCTTCTGTTATTAAACACCCTGAAGGATATATTGATCAATCTTGTTGGGGTATCTAAGTCCCATCCTTCAGTTTTTCTAATTTCTCTTTTATATCTGGGGCAAACTGGTCAGTGACATGGAGATGGTAAACAGTATCCCCCTGCAAAGGGAGGATATATATTCATATATGTGTTCATATATTTAGTCATGGCCTCAGTGAGATGGGTTAGGAAGAGGACAGGATTTTCCTCTGGGCCCTGAGTGATTTCCTGTGGTTTGTCATAGGTGGCTTGTTTATGGCTAGTTTTCCCCCATTCCGTCTATAAAGCAAGTGATCATATGACCCCAGGCTCTGGCGCCAGCGTCTCTCACCTGGTAGCCCATGTAGGGCCCATGCAGATGACTGCAAAGGTTGTAACCATGTGGCTGCTGCTCATGCAAATGCAGCTGAGTGCCAGATTCTTTCTTTCTCATCTGGATGAAGGGTTGACTTGAGGATATAATAAATGTCTGCCCAATGTAGATCATACACCTAGCTCAGGAAGGATAACTCCTTCCTGAGTTTGGTGGGGGTATTCGAAAATGAGCCCAATTATTCCGCTCTATGTGAGATCTGAGAGAGGAAAAGGGGCATGCACTCTCACTGGACCTTTCCACTCCAGCCACTTCCCTTGGGGAAGGACAGAAATGGCCAACAGTGTAAGACAACGGGTGAAGAGGCGTCAGAGGGGGCCAAGGGTTATTGGGGACATGGGGAATAGGAGGGGGCACTGTTGGGGTCTGGGAGAAGGTGAGTAGTAGCTGGAGGGGATGGCACTCTGTAAAGGGAAACAGTTGAAGAGGAAGAGGCAGGAGCAATGGGGGGTAATGAGCATGGGAGGAGGCTTCAGGGTAGTCATGGAGCAGCAGGATCTAATAGGCAAGGCAGCACTGAAGAGAGAAGCAAGTTTGAATAAAAGGAACTTCTTGCCATTTGTCATTTCTCTGTGTGAAGTTACCAAGGCCTTCAAGTGTGTGGAGAACAAAAGTCCTCAACTTGGGCCATCAGGACTAGCTGTGCTGCCTATATCTGCAACCAGGTGGAGGTGGACGGGCAGGTGGGACGTTTGGTTTTTAGATGCCTTTTAATCGAAGGGCAGCACAATATTTGAAGAGGCAGTCCGGGGATGAGTCAGGAGGAATTTTTGGCTGAGAGATGCCCATCTGGGCTCAAATGGCGCTTCCTGGAGCATCCTCAAAGATGCAACCTGAGGCTGGACCAAAGAGAGCCTGGGGCACAAATGGACCTTTCCAAACTGTCCATTGTCAATTGGGAAGACTGATCAAAATCCGTAGCAGGCCTCGGCTGGTGAGAAGCTGTTTCCTTATTCCCAATAGTTCTAGTAAATAAAGTAGTAACAATTCTCCAGAATTCCTCCAGAGACAAGATCCAGCTAAAGCCAACCAGGCCACATAAGTGAGTTGGAAAAGTTGTTGTAATGCTGACAGGTGGATGAAAATGCTGCACTCAGAGACTGTATGCCTTGGATAACTTTCAGTCTGAGAGCACTCTATTGCTCAAGCAAGGGAGCAAACCAGTTAAGAATAGCTTCAGTCCTTGGAGCAAAGAGAGAAAAGAAACATTACTCAGAAGATTCACTCAAGATTTTCTTATGTTGGAATAGAGTGAAAAATAAAACTGACTTGGGATGTCCATAATTAATTTTACCATCACCTACTCAGCACCTATTGCACAAAGATAGGGAGACAAATTTTAGCCTGATGCCTCACCTTTAGCATATTTGTACACTCAAGTAGTACTTACTAACAACCAACAGACACATGGCACATAAGAAATTATAGAGTAAAGAAGGTAGGGAATAATTCAGAACAGCATGCATAGATAGAAGAAGGCCATTTCAAATCCATTATTCCCATCGCCATACACTGGGATCAATTCCTTCTGCAAATGACACAAGGGACATAATATAGAAAGAAAAACGCAAAGACCTGAGTCTTTTTTTCTCCTCTTTTTTGTCAGTCCTGGGGCTTGAATTCAGAGCCTGGACAATGTCTTTGGGCTTCTTTTCCTCAAGGCTAGTGCTCTACCACTTGAGCCATGGTGCTACCTCCTGCTTTTTCTGTTTATGTGGTACTGAGGAACTGAACCCAGGGCTTCATGCAAGCCAGGCAAGCACTCTACCACTCAGCCACATTCCCAGCTCAGACCTAAGTCTTGTAGTATAATTACCTACAGCTTATGGTAAAGTCATCTTTTATTATCTTACAGTTAAATTTACTTTTAAAAAGATTTGTTTTTGGCTGGGCACTGGTGGTTCACACCAATAATCCTAGCTACTCAGGAAGCCAAGATCTGAGGATCATGGTTTGAAGCCAGCCTGGACAGGAAAGTTCATGAGACTTGTATCTCCAATAAACTACTCAGAAAAAGCTGGAAGCGATGCTGTGGTTCAAGTGGTAGAGCACTAGCCTTAAGGAAAAGAATCTCGGGGACAGCACACAGGCCCTGAGTTTAAGCCCCAGGACTTATACACACACATGCACATGCACACACACACACACACACACACACATGCACACATGCACACACAGACGACTTAGTGCTTGGCAATGATATCACTACTTTCAACTGAGTTTGCAGGGTCTACTGTTGATTCCGTTGTATTAAACAGCAGAGTTAAAAGCAAGGTGATCATTCAAAGAAATAGAGTAGTTTAACTGGTTGGTTGGGGTTTTTGTGTGTGTGTGTGTGTGTGTGTGTGTGTGTGTGTGTGTGTGTGTGTGATCTCCAATATATTTCTCATCAGAAGTAGTTACATTAATAATTTTTAAACTCTGTAATGCTTATCATGTACAAAACTTTTCCATAGTTTTCCCTTCTAGTTTATTTTTATCTTCAAAACAACTGAGGTACATGAGGAATGCATGATGATGTCAATTCCATTTTATGCCCTAAAGGGAAACTAATTAATGACCTTCTTGTACCTTTTCACAGTATACTGAGAAAATCTGGAAGTGGCCCTGTTGCTCAAGTGGTAGAGCATCAGCCTTGAGAAAAAGAAGCTCAGGGATAGCACCTAGGCACTAAATTCAAGCCCTAGGACTAGCACAACATTAAACAAACCAGCAAATAAGTAAGTAAATAAATAAAATCTTCACAGTCTTTTTTAATAAGGATTTGGCTTCTAGTAGTTTTTATTATTACACATTTCTAAATATGGAGATAAGCAGAGGTAAATTCACCCCAATATCTTCCCTTGTGACTTGAATTTTTGTTTAGTAAGCAAATATTTTAAAAGTGTAATATTGTGCTAGTATTAAGGAGTTAAATAGTCCCACTTGGGTCCCATTTACAGCCTTATAGATCCAAGTCGACCCACAGTAAAGTGTTAACCCTGTAACATTTTCTTACCTGCTCAGTTGTTGAGGCGTGGAAGGCTGTGTGGCGTCTAAGTGAGCGCATGGTCTGCTATTCTAATTTAGTCCTTCTCTTTACAGAAGAGCACAATTAGCAGTGTCATCAAGTAACTCACATGAAGAGATGGCTCAACAAAAACCCTGGGAGTCAAAGCCTGTGTTACATTACAGAAAGTTTATTATTGTGCATATACCAACTTTTATTTTGTGTGTGTGTGTACCTGTGCTAGAGCTTAAACTCAGGGCCTGAGTGCTATCCCTGAACTTTTTTGCTTAAGGCTAACCAAGCTCCACTTCTGGCTTTTTTTTTTTTCTTTTGGTGGTTAACTGGAAATAAGAATCTCATGGGGGCTGGGGATATGGCCTAGTGGCAAGAGTGCCTGCTTCATATACATGAGGCCCTGGGTTCGATTCCCCAGCACCACATATACAGAAAATGGCCAGAAGTGGCGCTGTGGCTCAAGTGGCAGAGTGCTAGCCTTGGGCAAAGAGAAGCCAGGGACAGTGCTCAGGCCCTGAGTCCAAGCCCCAGGACTGGCCAAAAAAAAAAAAAAAAAGAATCTCATGGACTTTCCTGCTAGACTGGCTTCAAATCATAATCTTTAGATCTCAGCTTCCTGAGCAGCTAGGATTACTGGCATGAGCCACTGGCTCCCAGCCCCCACATTCTACTGTATTTTGTTCTACTTTATTTTTTATTGTTATTATAAAGGTGATGTACAGAGGGGTTGCAGTTATGTAAGTCAAGTAATGAGAACATTTCTTTTGGGACAATGTCAGCCCTTCCCTCGCTCTCTCCATTTTTCCCTCCCATCCCCACCCGCAAGTTGTATAGTTCATTTTCAACAGTGTCCATTGAGCACCACTGCTGCACTTGTTCACCATTTGTCTCTTAATTTCTGTGCCCCCTTACCACCCCCAAGACAGATAAATACCCACATTCTATTTTAAAATCACATATTTCTGAAAACTAATCTTCAAGTTGAATATAAACACAAGAAACTAAAACAGAACTCAGGGCCAAGAGGCAGGTGTGGAGATGTACCTACTTGGGCTGATTCAGAGAACCAGGCTGCAGCATTTCAGTTCTCCATTCACACTAACCTGACACTTTAAGAAACTCTTTTTAACTTGCACTCATGAACCTCTGTAGTTAATAAGATTTAGGGAGCGGAGGAGCCCTGGAGATGAGTTATGTCTCCTGTCTATAGGGGGAGAACCTGTCCTTATGTTTTAGTTCAGGATGTTGTACCTTTGTTTAGGTTTACACAGTATGGGGGAGGCTTAAAGGGAGGTTTTTATTTTGCTATTTTTTGTATTTTATTCATTTATTTTTATTATCTTTAAGCAGTTGTCTCAAGGGGGGTCTCAAGTCAACAGGTGTTTGTGTGGGAGAGAGGTTTTGTGACCCTGGTTAGGAGCACTGACATAATTTCATGAAGTGCAAGACACCCATTCTGCAGCTCTCAAGTAAACAAAATAAAGAGTAACTCTTCTATCTCACTTCTTGAAATGAAAATCACACCATATATTTATTTGTATATAATGTATACTTTATCACTTCTCATTCATTCTCTATTCTAAATGCTCTGTCATACTTTCCTCTTTCAAAAGAAAATATTCTCACCTTAATATTTCTCCCAGATCACTCCACAATTACTGAAAAAAAGGGTTGAACCTTTAAAAATCTGGTGTGTGTATTTCTGTTTGTGTGTGTGTTTGTGTGTGTATTCTGGTCCTAAGGATTGAATCCAGAGCCTGGGCATTGTCCCTGAGCTTCTTTGGCTCAAGGCTGGTGCTCTGCTACTTGAGCCATACATCCACTCCTGGCTTTTTGCTGGTTAATTAGACTTTCCTGCCCAGGCTGGCTAGGAACCTTACATATCTGCCTCCTGAGTAGCTAGGATTGCAGGCATGATCCACCAGCTCCCAGCCACGAATCTGATAAGGTATTTTAAATAACAAAATATTTTAAGAAGATACTTTAAACAACAATTCTTGAACTGAACACTGAATAGGGACACTTAGAGTAGGTCATTTTATCAAGGAAATAAATAAGGAAAAAGGCAGAAATATCATATAAGGCATTTGGACTTTAGTTTTACTGTCATATTAGACTCTAGAAATGTGCCATGGGATAGTGGAGGTAGTTTTCTTTCCTAATCTAGGAAACAAATTCTCATAAGCCAATTGTGGTAATGGCTCCCAGGATGATTCCTGCAGGACAGGAGTGAAGACACTGTGATTTTAGCAGATCACAAGAACTCTCTGCTCAGGCCCCAACTCCCTGAGATCACACCGCCACGGCAGACGGAACATTAGCTTTAAAGCAACAGTGCTGATGTACTGGGCTAGGCAGGCCTGGCTGCCCATATTCAGGATACACGAAGATGAAGTGATGGGAAGTGAGCATTGGAATTAGTTCCACTGGATGCGAACCTGCATATGTTTATGTAAGTGCCTTCATCTCCAGAGACGCTGTAATACAGGAATACAATGCTGGCTTTTCACAGTCATATTGGGAAGTAAGCCCATGTGAGATAATACCTAGTAGAGTGTTTCTTTTATAAAAAATGTTCAAAAACTTCTGGGTCCCCTTACTAAACTATAAGATAGGCCAGTCTCTATTATTAGTACACATCAAATGAGCGTGATGTGTTAACCTAATCTCTTTGGGCTTGGCATGCATAACAACTTACTCCTCAAAACTACAAGAATGAGCCAGGCACCAGTGGTTCACACCTATAATCCTAGCTACTCAGGAGGCTGGATCTGAGGACCACGTTTTGAAGCCAGCCTAGGCAGAAAAGTCCATGAAACTCTTATCTCCAATAAACTACCAAAAATTAAAACAACAACAACCACAAAGAGAAGGAAGTAGAGCTATGGCTCAAGAAGTAGAGTGCTAGCCTTGAGCAAAGAGAGGCTCAGGGACTGCCCAGGCCCTGACTTCAAGCCCCAGGACCTGCTCACAAAACCCCCAAAAACTATAAGAATGAGAAAAATGTTTGAGCTTGTCTCATCCCAAACCGGACAATGAACAGAGAATAATATTGTATCTGAGGCAATTACTCTGTGGAGGAACAAAGCACTTGTACTTTTCTGAGTCAGTGAGCATTTGGGATTGCAAACAACAGAAACTGACTGTAGGAATTGGTTAGAAAGACTTTAGATGCTCACAGCACTGAAAGAAAGGCGGGGAGAAGCCAGAGAGCTGAATGGCAGGGACCTACCCTGACACTGTGGGGGGACTGGCTCTCCTGCTGCCAGTAGGGCACCGTTTGCTGTCCCATATTTGGTTCTGTGGTCTCTAGATTCTGCCAGCTGATTCCTGGTGCTGGTGCCACAAATAATATCTAATGAGGCTTGAATTCTTGATGCATTTCCTTTGGGATTCAGAATTCCTACTTGAGAAAATAGCTAGTTCCCCTCAGTGGCTTTCAGAGCAATAAATAGCCACATTTTGAAGCACCAATTTGGGGGGGTTCTTTGAGTTTGGGGTTTTGTTTTTATGCTGGTCCTGAGGCTTGAACTCAGGACCTGAGGACTATCCTGAGCTTTTATGCTCAAACACTCTACCATTTGAGCCACAGCTCCACTTCTGGGCTTTTAGGGGATTAACTGGAATTAAGAGTCTCACAGACTTTCCTGCCTGGGCTGGCTTTGAACCAGGATCATCAGCTCTCAGCCTCCTGAGTAGCTAAGATTACAAGTATAAGCCAGGGACGCCAGACTGAAATACCAATTTTAAGGAAACCACTACAGAGGTGAAAACTACCATTATTGCTCTCTCCTATGGAGATAGAAGGCTTTAGTAATTTAGTAGAACACAACCCACTCCCTCTGGATTCTCCAACTAGAATTTGCCACAGTGTCCTCATACATAACCCCAAGTCCAGGCTGGCTGGATGTGGGAAGAATCCCCCTTTTCTCGGGGTAATGATTCTCACATTTGCTAAGCAGCAGCACAAGTGATACAAACCCTATGAATAGGGAAGGCGCTCAGGGACTGAACATCCGTTCAGTGCTGGAGCCAGTTTCTGGTGTAGCACCAAGCAGAGCCAGAGACTCAAGTGATGTTTTATGGATAAAACAATAAACTTGAAATACATCATGCAATTTGGCATTTGTATTTAACAGACACATTAAACAACAGAAATAGAGGTAGGGCTCAAGTGGTAGAATGCTAGCCTTGAGCAAAAAAAGCTCAGGGACAAAACAAATACAATTCATAGTATAAATGAATATGTCTATTTATGTTCCAATGTTTGTTGAACACTTATTTCTATTGGATAAAATGTGGGCAGGCTTACTCTTTTTTTTTTCAATTTTTTATTATCAAACTGATGTACAGAGAGGTTACAGTTTCATACGTTAGGCATTGGATACATTTCTTGTACTGTTTGTTACCTTGTCCCTCATACCCCCCTCCCCCCTCCCCTATTCTAGCCACTCTTAAAATTGAAAATTGTAAAAAATTAAAATTAAAAATTGTGAAGTAGCAAAGAGAAATCTTGAATCATCAATTGGGACATCTGGCTCAATATAGCAATTGGTACTTCAGATCTTATGTCAAGGTAAGGTAGCTGTTAGGTTGGCCCAGGGGAAAATGGTCCCTTCCCTTTGTTCTCCTGTGCAGTTGGACACCCTAGAAATCCCTGCCCAGTACCGATAACCCAGGAAACTGACACACCTGGAGGCACTGGGAGGGTCCCTGGGCCCCTGAGGCCACTTCTCCTTCCCCTGAGATCACTTACTCATCCGCCTGGTCCCACCTGCTGTGGACAGTGGGAGGTTCCCCAAGCTCCCAGGTAACCTCCCCATCCCCTGTATCCACACCTCCTCCAGCCCTGCCCTATGTAATCTCTCCCAGCCACAAGTTACCTCTCTGCATACCTACATCTGGTGCAGGCTGGTGGGTTGATTCTCCTAATAAACTCTCCTGCCTGCACCACATGGAGGTCTCCTTTCTCCAATCCTTGCAATAGCCAGCTTCACTAAGCAAATCAACAGCAATCAAGCAAAGAACGTCCACTGATGGGGCTGGGAATGTGGCCTAGTGATAAAGTGCTTGCCTCGCATACATGAAGCCCTGGGTTCAATTCCTCAGCACCACATATATAGAAAAAGCCAGAAGTGGCACTGTGGCTCAAGTGGCAGCGTGCTAGCCTTGAGCAAAAGGAAGTCAGGGACAGTGCTCAGACCCAAAGTTCAAGACCCAGGACCAGAAAAAAAAAATGCCCACTGAGGAAAAGACACAGTGGTGAGCTCAAGAAGGAGTAGGAAGTGAAACAGTTCTACCTCTGGTTGTGGGTTTTAGCACAGCCCACTTTCTGGCAGAAGCAGGAGACGCCTATCCTTCCTGGTATATAAACACTCTGCCACATCATTCTTCTTTCTTGAGAAATGATATACTGCCTCTGAGCAATGTGGGTGTAAATGGTCTGTCACACATTGAAAGGTTAGTGAGCTGGGGAGTGGCCACAGGCCCCGACCAGTATAAGAATCTAAAGTTGTTTTGTCTTCATTTTGAAAATACGTTGACAACTCCTATGTCACTGGTGAAAAAAAAGTTTCCCATTCCTATCAAAGTTTCCTCCATACAGGTGAACATATCTTAGGGCCACATCTCACAGAGAGAAAAAAAAATCAACTGAAAATGATTGGTACTGAGCTTGAACGAAGGACATGGATACTGTCCCTGAGCTTTTTCCTCGAAGCTAATGCTATACCAGTTAAGCCACAGCTCCACTTCAGGATTTTCGGTGGTTAAATGGACATAAGAGCACTCAGGGGCTTTCCTGCCTGGGCTGGTGGGAGCCACCACTGCCTAACCACAACATTTTTAAACACACATCTTTTGTGTTACCAACCTACCCAATGAGGACATAGCTCATCACACATAAGAGTTTAAATGATATCTAAAGGAAGTGGAGCTGTGACTCAAAGTCATGGAGCACTATCCTTGAGCAAAAGTGCCCAGGAATGGCACCCAGGCTCTAAGTTCAAGCCCCACAACTGACAAAAAAAAAAAAAAATGATGTCTGCAATGCTCATCATGGGACCAGCCAGAAGCCTCATGGAACCAGCCTGTGAAGGAGCTATTGCCCATTATTTTCTAAAGTCTCCTGGGCAGCATAAACTGCTGATTCCAAATTGAAAGAAAGCGCAGTGTGTAATTTCCCCACAGAGCTAACAGTGCGGATGAAAAGAGGCTGGAGATGCCTGCAGGGACTCTGGTGACTTCTATTATAGTGCGTCATCTCCCACTGGCTCTGACCTGTAAAAAAAATTGGTTTCGGCTGTTTTCAGTGTCAGTGGAGTGTATAATAAAAGTTTCTTACTGCATGGAATATTAGAGTAGCTGCCTGGCCCTCTCAATCTGAGTGTTGCCTTTTATGACATCCAGAGATGTTATCACCTATGTTTAAAAAACTTTAGTCCACATGCTCCAGGGGTTTCTTAGGAAGCTAGTTCCACAGGACAGGAGTTCTAAGAGCTAGGATGTCTTTATTTTTTAAGAGGAAATGCACTGCTTAGACTGAAGCAACTGTGAAATTTTCTGCTTATAAAAGGGATTCAAGCCAGGTACTAGTGGCTCACACCTGTAATCTTAGCTACTTACTGGAGGCTGAGATCTGAGGATCATAGTTCAAATCCATCTTGGGAGAGACTCTTATCTCCAATTAACCACTAAAAAGGCCAGATATGGAGCTGTGGTTCAAATGGTGTTAGCACAAAATCTCAGGGACAGTACCTAGACTCTGAGTTCAAGGCCCAGGATCAGCACCAAAAAAAAAAAAAGATATCCAACTGTTTTAAATTAATGTATCATCTCTTCCTCTAAGCTTTTTCACCCAAACACACACACACACACACACACACACACACACACACACACACACACACTTGTTGGGGATTATTATGGCCTTGGGAAGGCTGCCCTTCCGCCAGCTTTGGGACAATGGAAGTCCCTCCCACCTTTTGGCCTCCACCCCTTGGGAGGTGAACACGTGCGTGCCACCATGATGGGGTTGTCCCACCCACAAAGGGAAGTTTCGAGATGTCACTTGATGAATGTGATCCCTAGCCTATGACTGGCCCTTTGGCCAGCCCCCTTTCTTTCCCGCCATTACTTCTATATAAGTGCCCTTCCATATTAAAGTCTTTGAGACGCTTCCCACCACCGCAGCGTGTCCCTGATGCCTTCCTTTTCGCCTCCGCCCTTGGTAACATGTGAGGGGACTGGGGCGAGGGGAGGCTTCAGCAACCTTTCCTCAACTTAGCGCTTGCCCATGTGAGCACGTCTTTGGCCTTCCGCTGGCGGAGGGCCAGGCTGAGTGCTCTTTCATAGAGTTTGTGGTTACCATTCTCCCCATGGGGGGAGAAAGGGGTTGTCCAGACCCCAACATTATGGCGCCCAACGTGGGGCCAATCATACGGCCGAGAAGTTCGGGGTACAGTATCCCCACAGATTGTGCTAAGCAGGGTTTTTAGAGGAGGGTCCTGCCCATCCAGATGGGGCAGAAGCATGGAGACAAGACAGGCCAGACATGGGCTCTCGGGACGTGGCGCCAGAGAGTTGCCCCGCCGTGGTGATTTGGCGCCAGGCGGGGGAGGGAGCGGGGCGCGCCTTCCGCAGAAACATGTCAGTGGAGCAGTGGGGCCGGAGCAAGAGGACGGCGACCCCGGGCTGGGGTCGGTTAGTTCTGCTCTGCGCGCCCCGGGCCAGACGGCGGCCCGGCACCCGCAGTGGTGCTTGAGAAGCAGTGGGTGGCCGAGCGCCGGAGCGGTTTGGCTTGCGCGGGCTGAGCGTGGAGTACACTCTGGGCCCCAAGCGGCCCCGGGTTTACGAGCTGCGTGCGCTGGGGCCCGCGTGGCCTCGGGCAGCACCGGGCGTCTTTTGTGGTAGCATTTGGGCAGCCAAGCACGGTGTGGCGGAAGCGCGGTTCCGCCATGTGGGAAGCCGTGGCATGGCGGCGGCAGAGCTCTCGGGAGAAAGTTGTCTTTCGGCCAGGCTGAGGCTCTCACAGTGGCTGGGCGGAGCCAGCAGCCCACCTGCGGATGGAGTTAAAACCAAAAAAAAAAAAAGAAGAAGAAAGAAAGAAAAAAAAGGAGTTAATGCTAAAGGAGCTAGTGTTAAGTTTTCTCTAGCTGGTCAATGGACACAGTGGGCAGCGTTGAGTGGGTCTTTGCCCCTGGGGAACAGCGCTGAGACATTTTGTTGCAGGCAGGGCACGGTGTGCAGTTTAGACTCTGCGGGGCCATGGGCCGGCATTCCCGTTGGGTTGTGCTGGCGGCAGCAGCAGCGGCAGCAGCCCGGAGTGGCTGGACCTGCTGCAGCCCGGCGACTGTGGTTGAACGGAAACTGCTTTGTGCCCGCCGATGGTCATTAAGCTCAGAAATTAGGGTGAGTTGGTTGGATCCTGATTTCTCTGACTTAACACACACGTGGAGCGCAATGGGGTACACCATATTGAAGGCGGGGCCCCACCCATTCCCCCAGGTGAGGGGCGTGCCAGACTCCCCTGGGCTGGGCGGGGACTCAGACTAACAGGCCTCCAGCGATTGCGCTGCAGCTGAGAGGGGCTAGCACCCCGCTGTGCTTGCCTGCACGTTTTCTCTCTGTGTCAGACTTACAGCTGCAGACAGGGTTGGAACCAGGAAAGTCTCAAATTATAAACTAAAATGGAATATTAAAAGGAAAACAAAGAGTTTTGATACGGCAATAGGTAATTTGATTGAACTTCCATGTTTACCAGTTCAAAGATATGAAATCAACTGGAGTTTTTCTAGATGGATAAAAGGGTTTGCTTGTCCACTGTGATTTAAAAATTGTCATGTTGGGAGTGTGTAATTAACAGGTTTCCCTTTTGTTTTTTTTTTATTCAACCACGTGGTTCTATAATGGGCAAATTAATATCATTTGCCGCTGGAATTCCAGAAAATTTAAATGGCCAATCAAAGCAATTTTAAAGAGCGCTCAGGTATTTGTGTGTGTGTGTGTGTGTGTGTGTGTGTGCACGCGCACGCATGTGGTTGTTGGTAAGATTTAAAAGCATAACAATAGGTTTTCAGCCCAATGTTTGATGCAAATAAAGGTGCCTATAAAAAATTTCCATAAGGTTCAAATATGCAAAATGTGATAAAAGTACAATGGTATGAAACTAGTGTGTTATTTTATATTCAGTGTGTTAAAAGTTAAGTGTGCATCTAGTCTTAACAACTCTTTGGCATAAATTAAGATTTTACCTTCCCATTTTTCTCTCCTGTGTTCTCATAAACTCTCAAGATCAAGGAATTTGGATTGCTTCATACAAATGTGACTATTAACCTCAACTTTCCTGACCCAGGATTAATATGTTGCTTTATAGGATACAGGTGGACAGATGTGCTAGCTGCCTGGATGGTGGCAGCCTCTGGATGCCACCATCAGTCTGTTCCCAAACTGCCTGGTTTCACTACTAATGATTCTTTGCTCTCTCTCCCATTGGAAGCTGTTCAAATGATTTATGAGCCTTGTGAGGATGTAAATAGTCCCATCCTAACAGTTACTCCAGGTTAAATCACCATAGTTATGTTAGTAGTCACAGCTAGCCAGGTGAATTTTGTGATTAAGAAAGTCTTTTCACCCTGCTTAAACCAGAAGGGCATCGATATACCAGGGCCAAAAATGCTGGAAAAAAATTCTAAACACCCTAACCAATCTATATAGAAATTTTGCAGGCAACCCAGAGCGAGATGTGAGTCTATCCAGAGATGCCACTGCAGCCTTGCCTAGAGTTCCCCATCGCATGGCATGGAACTTGCCAAATGGGGATGAGGGACGCAGCCACTGCCGAGACTGAGGATTCCACAATGCTTTAACCCTTTGCCCTTGGTTGTAATTTATCTGTGTTCTCTTTCACTTGCCAGTGGGATTCATTGGCGTGATTCAAGTTGATGGCGTGTAAATCTCATGTTCTCCAAGTGTTATAGCAAAACCTTAACAAGCAGTTTTTGGTCAGTCTCAACGAGTTACAAACGGATTATCTCTGCTGTTTTTTCCTTGTTGCTCAATTGGGAATAAAAAGGGCTTGTAAGACTATGACTCCCTGGATAGTTCAAAGCCAGCCCGGGCAAAAGGAAAAAATCTCTCCAAAATCCCACCTCCCAGTTAAACAGCAAAGAGCCAGATTGAGAGCTCAACCACAGAGAACGAGCAGAAGGCTGAAGCAGCACCGTGACTCAAGTGGTAGAGCACTAGCCTTGAGCAAAAGTGCTCATGGACAGTGCTCAGGCCCCGAGTTCAAACGCGGATGGGAAAATGCAATTCCAGCCACAAACGTTAAAATTCCTGGGACTTAGCCAGTCCAGGAGACGGAAAGGTGGAGTGGAGTGAGAGGAGAATGGTGCCATATTATCCTAAAGGGAGATGCCTTGTTTCACCCTTTCAAAATGGATCAGAGCCGGGAAATCGAGAGAGATAATTCCTGTCCATTTTCTTCTTTTCTGCCGGTTGTATATAGGTGTATATATATCTATTTATTTTTTTTTGCCTCTGACTGGCTATGCCAAACCAGTTTTCTATCATTAAACACTTCTTTCAGTCGTTTCTCCTTACCTGTTCACTGTACAATTGGGTTTACGCTCCAAAAGGGAACTGTTCCTGGCTTATGCCCAGGGTGTGTTCTATGCCATTTATGCCAACCAGCTCTGAGGACTTGTCAATACTTTGCCTGACCTTTTCAAAAGTGTCTTTTGACAGAGTAACATCTCTTGCTGAGATCACCAATTGGGAATTTGCCGTTCACAGTCGTCACCCTAACACAGGCCTGGACCCTGGAGGCACTAGCCTTGGAAACTTCTGGGTATGCCCAAAGACGCAGGGGGGGCTGGAGAAAACCATAGCGCTCTCTAGCCCTAGTGACCATACTCATGGTAATGATGGGGACTTTTTGCCAGCTACACCGGACTGCCAGGCTGACCAGGGGCCCTTGATTTACGTCGCCCCCTTGACAGCAGGAAGTAGCTTCAGAAGACGAGACCTCCATCCATACTCCCTGCCTGGTGGCCGCTGGTGTCATAATTTTAAAAAACAAAAGGGGGGTATTCTCCAGGATTAGTTATGCTTATGTTAATTATCAAGAAATTTTAAATCATCCTGAATCAGTGTGGGATGGAGTACAGTATGTGTTTTTCCAGATTGGAAAATTAAACCCGGAGCACCCGCTCTGGAGAAATGTTTTCTTGTTCTCTCCAGGAAAAGGAGGACCATGTTGGACTTCTGCTCTCCCATGAAAATATGGAAAGTAGGACTGCCTACGGTAGGAGGCAACCAAGCTTCCTTTCCTTGTTTGCTTTCTAGATTCCTTCTTGAGCGTCTCATGGCTCAATGTTTTGCCATGGCAATATTGCCTACAGCGTCACACAAAGAAACTAAAGGAATTTTTCACCATGCTTCTTCCTTTCCTCTCCCCCTGCTGCTAGACTTGGGGAGTCCCTTTGGAAAGAAAATAGGAGCTGAGGGTATTGACACTCAACCCAAATGTTTTATGATAGAAATGTTTAAAAAAGTAAACGCAAAGGTTTAGCACCTTGGCTTCAATGTTTATATAAAAGAATGTTTTACTAATCACTTATGTTTGAGTTATCAGCTACTGTGAACTGCCAGGAATGCCAGAGTTTCAGCTTCTACCTCACCAGCAAAAGAGAGCGGCACCTTCCTGCACTTGGCAGGAACCAGCTGAGGATTCCGACTTCTGGACATAGCCAGATGGATGGACCCTTACCTACCCCCCACCCCAGTTTTGTGGAAGGGGCCCCACAGATCTTATGTCAGCATTTGCCTTATGCCCACACATGCCATGTGTTTACAGCATCCCCTGCTCATTGAAAAAACAAAAAGGGGGAGATGTTGGGGATTATTATGGCCTTGGGAAGGCTGCCCTTCCTCCAGCTTTGGGACAATGGAAGTCCCTCCCACCTTCTGGCCTCCACCCCTTGGGAGGTGAACACGTGCGTGCCACCATGATGGGGTTGTCCCGCCCACAAAGGGAAGTTTCGTGATGTCACTTGATGAACGTGATCCCTAGCCTATGACTGGCCCTTTGGCCAGCCCCCTTTCTTTCCCGCCATTACTTCTATATAAGTGCCCTTCCATATTAAAGTCTTTGAGACGCTTCCCACCACCGCAGCGTGTCCCTGTTGCCTTCCTTTTCGCCTCCACCCTTGGTAACATGTGAGGGGACTGGGGGGAGGGGAGGCTTCAGCAACCTTTCCTCAACTTAGCGCTTGCCCATGTGAGCACGTCTTTGGCCTTCCGCTGGCAGAGGGCCAGGCTGAGTGCTCTTTCATAGAGTTTGTGGTTACCATTCTCCCTGTGGGGGGAGAAAGGGGTTGTCCAGACCCCAACAACACTGACCAACCTGATTGAATTATGGAAGTAGGGTATATGCATGTGTGTGATATGATGAAGCCACTTTGAACAATTATGATGAACGTCAGTAAAAACTGATATTAGAAAGGAGGAGCACGTCTTGTCTGGGCGTAGGAAGTAAGGGGATGAGGAATGACCAGTCGGTAAGCAGAGAGCTGAGCTTGAAGGAGGGCAAAATAGTCAAAATACTTCATCAACATGTGTAAAAATGAAACAATGAAGCTTATTGAGATTGGTTTGGGGGAAGGGGAGGGAGGAGAATGAGGATGAAGTGAGGCTCAGGAGATGAATCTGATTAAGATGCACTGTATCCATGAATAGGCATGTCACTGTGAAAACCCTTGGACAACTAATTAATGCCAATGAAAAGTTCATGAATCAGGCTCTAATGGCTCAAGTCTGAAGTCCTAGCTACTCAGGAAGCTGAGATCTTGAGGATTTCAGTTCAAAGCCAGCTGGGGTAGGAAAGTCTATGAGACTCTTACTCCAATTAATCACCAGAAAAGTCGAAGTGGAGCTGTGGCTCAAAGCTCAGGGACAGTGCTCAGGCCCAGAGTTTAAGCCACAGGCCTGGCACAAAGAAAAAAAATCCTGTTATTATTTCAAGATGTTTTTAGATGTTTCTATGATGAGGAAGGCTGGCATTTCCAGGTTTTATAGTTTGTCACATTTCTCCTACACACTTAGCTTTTCCCTGTGAAAGGCTGTGAGGCAGCTGAGCATCTCCATGGCAGCTTTATCACCATCTCCATCTAAAAGTTCCACAGTCATTAAGTTTATGAACTAATTTGCCGAGTCTTTTTGAATGCCTGTGGTAGAATGGGTTAGATATTGTGGGAGACAGTACTGTTAGCAGAATCTACAAATACAAGCCAGGAGGCTTGTGTTCACAGAATGGAGCCCAAGTGGAGGGCAGATAGTAACAAAACAGTCCTAACTTACGGAAGATGGAAACCATTCTCAACAACAAGATCTCCAAATTGAGTTCATGGTACAGAGTTCTAAACAAAGTGGTCCCCATGAAGATGAGAGTAGGATATATTCTAGAAACTGGGAACAAGAGAGGAGAACTTTGATTCATGTTGTTTATTTTCCTGGAGTCATGAGGATGTGGGAATTTTTTGCAAAAGGGAATGTGATCAGATCAAGAACAAAGCATTGTGCTTTGAAGGGCTCCTTGGCTGGAGGGGGACACTGTGGGCCCTGACATAGACACTTTGCTCTCCTAAAGTTCATTTGCCAGTGCTGTTATGGATTTGGGAAAGGATATCCATAGATGGATACTATATCAAGAAGAGATGGTGATGGCACTATCTTCTGCGTGTTGGGGTTGCTTCCTCTCCTGTGTAGCCTGCATGGAACCAAAGCCCCAAGACTTTGTTCCATTTTCCTCAATGTTGTTGCATTTTTCCTGTTGGTGACCAGTATTCATTATACTATTTAAAAAGACACTAGTGCTGGGCACTGATGACCTGTTATCCTAGCCACTCAGAAGGCTGAGGCCTGAGAATCGTGATTTAAAGCCAGCCTCGGCAGGAAAGGCTTTAAGATTCTGGTCTCCAATTAAGCAGCAAAAAGCCAGAAGTAGAACTGTGACTCAAATGCTGGAATGCTAGCCTTGAGTAAAAAAGCTCAAGGAATAGCTCCAAAGTCCTGAGTTACCCCGGGAAAGCACAAAATTTTTTTTTTTTAAATGTTAGTTTGTTAGGGATCTAGAAAACAGTGGTTTTAAATGAAATATAAAAGACTACAACATAATTTTTAACTTCATTAGCAGTAAGCTGCTCAGACTTACAGTAGCATTCATAGTGTTTTGTTTTTGTTATTGAGGAATTAATACAACAAAAATTTGTACAATTTGCTAATACTTTAAAGAGAAGGTGTCTTCCAGCTAACTAAATGGTTAGCGACAATGCTTAAGTTATAAGCGACTTCTGAAGTAAATACAGACTGTCATATCTCTGTGACCTCCCAATCACTAGAACTGCTCCCTCCACTTGCCAGTCATGTGATGGCATAAATGAGGTTGAAGCCCTATGATTCACTCTTACATAAATGCTTACTTTAATGAGAGAAAGATGGGGGCTCTCCTGGACCCACCTCCCATGTATGGATCTCACTGTTCACATCGGAGAAATCTGTCCTTTAAAAACATGAGCCTGGGGCTGGGGATATGGCCTAGTGGCAAGAGTGCTTGCCTCATATACATGAGGCCCTGGGTTCAATTCCCTAGCACCACATATATAGAAAATGGCCAGAAGTGGCACTGTGGCTCAAGTGGCAGAGTGCTAGCCTTGAGCAAAAAGAAGCCAGGGACAGTGCTCAGGCCCTGAGTCCAAGCCCCAGGACTGGCCAAAAAAAAAAAAAAAAAAATCAACCATGAGCCTGGTGCTAGTGGCTCATGTTTAGCAACTCAGGAGGCTGTGATCTGAGGAGCAAGGTTTGGAGACAGCCTGGGAAGGAAAGTCCATGGGACTCCTTTCCTTTGGAGTTTGTTTTGATAAATATTATTTTATATGCACATAGTTATTGCACTTTTGTGATCCTCTCCTAAGAACATCCTACTTTGGTCTCACTCTGTGTGAATGCCTAGAGACCTGTATAATTTATCATGTCCCAATATATTTTTTTCCTTTTACCATCCAGTGTGTTTACTTGTAGATTTTTAGGCACATTCTAGTTACAATAAATGAGGGAAACTATGGGTCTGGTTTACTTAACTTAATATAATTTTTCCAAGTATTTACATTTTTTATCAATGGTATAATCTCATTCTTAGTTTTGGATGAGTAGAATTCCATGGTGCATTTATTCCACATTTTCTTGATCCATTCATCCACCGAGGGGCATCTGGGTTGATTCTATATCTTGGCTATGGTAAACAATGCTGCATTTAACATGGTTATGTTGGTAGCTTTAGTGTGGTCTTGTTTGTGGTCTATTGGATAAATGCCCAGGAGTGGAATTGCTGGGTCACAGGGGAACTCTGTTTATTTAGTCTTTTGAGGAACCTCCATATTGCTTTCCAGAGTGGTTGAACAAGTTTACATTCCTACCTACAGTGTAATAGAGTTCCCTTTTGGCCACATCCCCACTGGCATTTATTATTGTTCCAGCTAAGCAGCAAAAATCTGGCAGTGGAGCTATGACTCAAATGGTAGAGCCTTGAGCACAAAAATTCAGAAAAAGCACCTAGGCCCTAAGTTCAAGCCATAGGACCAAGCATACACACACACACACACACACACAAAACACACAAAAACCATTAAAATATGTGTACATATATATGCATGCACATATATATGTATATTATATATCATGGTTACTTTAGATCTCAAACACATCCTTATAAACAAACTTAGATGAAGTGTTTTTCTGAGAGAATTTAAACCAGTTGTCTGACACATGAACAGAATTCAACAGTTAACCAGTAAACAATATGACAATTAGTGTCCTTTCTGGATTATCTATATTTCCTTCACTTTCACTGCTGGTCTTTTTTTTTTTTTTGCCAGTCCTGGGGCTTGGACTCAGGGCCTGAGCACTGTCCCTGGCTTCTTTTTGCTCAAGGCTAGCACTCTGCCATTTGAGCCACAGCGCCACTTTTGGCTTTTTCCATATATGTGGTGATGGGGAATCGAATCCAGGGCTTCATGTATACAAGGCTACCACTTTTACCACTAGGCCATATTCCCAGCTCACTGCTGGTCTTGAACAGGCACGGAGAGTCCAGGATTTCATCTCAAACTTCTCCCTTGTCTAATCTAGAATTAAATTGGAAATATAATTTTAAAACCCAAAAATTTTAAAGAAGATTGCCTGTTAGCAACATCCTAAAATGCAATTAAAAAAAAAAACTTCAGACATCCTTACTCCAAGACCAGTCTTACTATTGTGATTCATTAGAAAATGTACCCCATGTTCATCTTTCTTTTCCTTTCATTTATGACCCTGACTTTCAAGGGGGAATTAACTCAATTTTTTAAAAAAATGAAGGCGCTAGTGGCTCATGCCTATAATCCTAGCTACTTAGGAGGTTGAGGTCTTCGGATTATGGTCCAAAACCAGCCTGAGCAGGAAAGTCCATGAAACTCTTATCTCCAAGTAACCACCAAAAAGCCAGAATTAGAGCTCTGGCTCAGGTGGTAAAGCACTAGCCTTGAACAACAAAAGCTCAAGGATAGCACCCAGAGTTCAAGCCCCAGACTGGCACACACACACATACACACACACACACACACACACACACACACAGAGAGAAAATGCATGACATGTATTCTATGTATTCTATTTGGGTTATACAATACTTTAACTAATTAGCTATTTTGTTTTCAATACAGACAGGGATTTATCCTAAGTAATCATCTACCCATGTATTTTTTTTCTGAAAACAAGTTTTGTTTAAATACATTACAGAACATTAAAACTGGGAGAAAACCAAAAAAATAGTCTGTTACTTCACATGGCACTGGGCAGCCTTACTTAAGCTGTAAACTCTATAGCTAGCTACATGACAGATGACTCCAGTCTGATGTTTGTCTCCTTGTTGTTGTTTTTTTGTTTTGGTTTGGTTTTTGGCCAGTCCTGGGGCTTGGACTCAGGGCCTGAGCACTGTCCCTGGCTTCTTTTTGCTCAAGGCTAGCACTCTGCCACTTGAGCCACAGCGCTACTTCTGGCCATTTTCTGTATATGTGGTGCTGGGGAATCGAACCCAGGGCCTCATGTATATGAGGCAGGCACTCTTGCCACTAGGCCATATCCCCAGCCCCTGTTTGTCTCCTTGTTAAAAGTTTAACTCTTATTAGGCTGGTCTCATATCTTTTTTTTTTTTTTGGACACCCCCTATCTAGGCTATGTCTGATCAACCCAAGCCTCCCCTAGTGGCACAGCTGCTGCTACCTATGTATTGAAGCTTAACTTTTCACCATTGTTCTTCCCTGTAATTTGGAAAATCAGAAGTTCTTGAACCAAGTCTAACATTCAAAAGGAAGGGCTGGGAGTATGGCCTAGTGGCGAGTGCTTGCCTCATATACATAAAGCCCTGGGTTCGATTCCTCAGCACCACATATATAGAAAAGGCTAGAAGTGGTGCTGTGGCTCAAGTGGAAGAGTGCTAGCCTTGAGAAAAAAAAAGCCAGGGACAGTGTTTGGGCCCTGACTCTGAGGCCCAGGAGTGGCAAAAAAAAAAAAAAACCAAACAAACCAAAAACAAAAGGAAGGGAAGATAAAATATTTTCTGGTCACTTTTAACTATATATGCCTGTGACATAGGGAAAGGTTTGGGAAGTACCACTTGGGGGTGGGTTGGAGTTAGCCATGTGGACATGTACACATGGGAGCTAGACAGAAAAGTCTTTAAAATTCTGATCTCTAATTAAGCAGCAAAAGCTAGCAGTGAAGGTGTGGCTCGAGTGGTAAGTGGTAAGTGGTCTTGAGTGAAAAAGCTAAGCAAGAGTATGAGGCACTAAGTTCAAGCTCTAGAACAGACAGACAGACAGACACACACACACACACATACACACAGTCACACAAAATGGGAAAGGAAAAAACAAAGACACAGAGAATATATATGAAGATGACAGTGGATTGGAGAAAAGGAGGTACAAGCCAAGGAAGCCAAGCAATGCCATGAACTACCAAAGCTGAGAGAAGCAAGGAGGATGCCTTCCTAGAACATCCACAGGGAGGATGGCGCTTTATTCCTCACTTCTGGTCTCCAGAACTACAAAAATAAAGAAAGAAAGAAATGATAAGTTGTTCTACGCCCACTAGTGCATGGTAATTTGTTATGGCAGCCATAAGAAACTAGGACAATGTCCCAGGGGAACTGAGATTTACTCCGATTATTCCTTTAAGACACATGCTATTCAAGACACGGGAAATTGAAAGTTGCCTCCTTTCTCCCCTACCTCTGCATGTATTTCCTCTACAAAATCATCCCCTCATGCACCTATTACCAATGTGGGGGTTTTCAAGAGGCATTTATTTCAGCTTGTGCTGTCTCCTTCATCCTTCGCATATGGCTGAAGTGAATCATTTAGTTTGGCATTTCCCCTCTCCCTACTCTTTCCTTATCTGGGATTCTCTCAGCAGAGAGGAGGGTGTGATCAATAACAAACTGTGGCAATTTAAGTAACAGGGAAGTATCACTTGAAAGAGAAAATGCCAAACACTACCAAATAAAAGCTAAATAAAATATGCACTACAAGCCAGCAGCATAAGTAACACTGCAAGGAGAAAGGAAACATTAAAGATTACCCGGATGGCATTTGTTCCCAGCCTTCTGCTTCTGCATCTGTGCTCTCTTCGCCCTCTTTCTCTGTACTTGGAAGGTCACTAACTATACTCCTAGCTGGTGTCAGCTAAGGTTCTAGTTATCCTTATGTGATCATTCACATAATGGCATGGATGGCTGGAAATACCTCTTCCCTTTGGACATTCTACTTCTTGAATCTAACCTAAGTTTACCCAAGAATCTATCCTTAAGGAATTACATGAAGGAAGATAATCTTTTCCTCAAAAATTCAAAAGGAGCCATGCACCAGCTGCTCACACCTATAATCCTAGTGACTCAGGAGGTTGAGATCTGAGGATTGCAGTTACAAGCCAGCCCAAACAGGAAAGTCCACAAGACTCATCTCTAATCAATCACTAAAACGCTGGAAGTGGAGCCGTGCCTCAAGTGGTAGAGTTCTATCCTTGAGCAAAAAAAGCTTTGAGAAGCTGGGCCCCAGTGGCTCATACCTAAGGAGGCTAAGATCTGAGGATCAAGGTTCCAAGCCAGTGCCACCAGGAAAGCCCATGAGATCCTTAGATCAGAAAAAGCCAGAAATGGCACTGAGGCTCAAGTGATAGAACACTAGCTTTAAACACAGGCTCAGGGACAGTGCCCAGGACCTGAGTTCAAGCCCCAGAACCAGCACAAAAATGAAATTAGAAAGTTAAATAATCAACAACAGACATATATTAAACCCACAAATTCAAGACCTACTAAGCAAGTAATAGGATGGTATTTATAAGGCTACAAAGTAACATAAATTAACATGCAACATTTTATATAACAACAACTAATTGACAGGACAAAAATCCATAAACCTTTTTTTTTCTTTTTTCAAGTCTAAAACCAAGACTCGAACTTGGTACCTGACACTTTCACTCACTGGCTGCTGCTCTACCAACTGAGCCATGCCTCTAACCCCAGTGTTGGTTAGTTCTATTCTTTTCTTTTTTTTTCTTTAGCTGAAAATTTGTAAACCTTTTAACATAAGCATATGTATGCATATGTGGAGAATATCTGTTACACACTGCACTATAACTGGGAATCACACTTTAGTGCTGTAAGGTTCACTGGAAAGGAAACCTACCACATGGTTCAGGCAGAAAGAAGTTTATTGGAGGGAGAACAAACTGCCAGCCTGCATGAGAAGGAGGCGTGGGGAGACAGAGGGGAAGGAAGAAGAGAAAAAGAGAGAAAAGGAAAGAGAGAAAGGGAGCCAGAGAGAGAAAGAGAGAAAAGGAAAGAGAAGGGGACTGTGTTGAGCCAAATTATGCAGGCAAAGGCCAGAGGTATGGCCAGGTGGATTGGATGTGGCCTCAGAGAAGGGGGAGGTAACTGCCTCCAGGTGTGCCAGTTACCTAGGTAATGCAGTTACTGGATGCAGACTTAAACAGGGGTATCTGCATGAAGCCCTCCCGGGGGTGGACCTTACAAGTGCCCTAAAACAGCCTTCATTTAGTAACTCACATTCTTTGGGCCAGAGGTCTGGGCTTAAGTGGCTTTCCTGCTTAACGTCTAGCAAGACCAAAGTCAACTGTGAGCTGAGCTGGGTTTTCACTTTTGGATAAAGAGAAGACTAGTTCCTTGCATTCAAAGGGCGAAGATCTCCCTTTCTTTGCTGACTACTGCTGGGATTCTGCCTTCTATAGACCAGCCACAGTTCTTCCTTAGGGCCCCCTCTCAATCTTCAAACCAGCAATGGTGCATGTCTCAAATCTGACTTCTCCTGCCCTTCTCTTCTGCCTTGTAGAAACACAATCAGATCAACTTTGCCCACACAATCTCTGTATTTTAAGGTCAACTGGAATGGGATTTTAATTAAACCTGCAAAGTTCCCAGCATAGCAGTTATAACTAGATTAGCATTAAACTTAATAACCAGGAAGGGGAATGTAAGCAGTACCATCTTAGAAATCAAGTGATCTATCCATCTACTTATCAAATGTCAAACTTCCCATGAAGGGAAAATGAACTTCCTGTGCAAAACTCTGTTTAGAGGGTCTGGGAATATGGCTTAGTGGTAAAGTGCTTGCCTTGCATGCATGAAGCCCTGGGTTCCATTCCTCAGCACCACATAACAAACAGTACAAGAAATGTATCCAATGCCTAATGTATGAAACTGTAACCTCTCTGTACATCACTTTGACAATAAATAAGGAAAAATAAAATAAAACACTGTTCAAACCCTGTAAAAAAAAAAAACAAAACAAAACAAAAAAACAAAACAAAACGAAAGGCCAGAAGTGGCGCTGTGGCTCAAATGGTAGCCTTGAGCAAAAGAGCCAGGGATAGTGCTCAGGCCCTGAGTCCCAAGCCCCAGGACTGGCAAAACAAAACAAAACAAAAAACCACCACCAACAAAAAAAAAAAAAAAAAAAAAAAAAACCACCTCGGTATAGAGGTGCACAGAAAAGGAAACAATCACCAAAACAAAAGTCCACCACGAACTGGAAAACTGTAACAGGAACCCATAGTGGGATCAACACTTGCAATGTATAATGAACTCATTCAATTTGTAGCCACAATGAGCTTTCCTCTCGTTCATTCCCATGAGAGTAATGATAAAGAATCAGCCAGGCAGGACTGTTGGCTCACACCTACAGGCCTAGCTCCTCAGAAGGCTGAGATCTGAAGATTGTGATTCAAAGTCAGCCTAGGCAGCAAAGTCCCTGAGACTTGTATCTCCAACAAACTACTCAGAAAAATCTGGAAGTGGTGCTGTGGTGCTAGCTTTGAGCAAAAGAAGCTCAGAGCAGAATCCAGACCCTGAATTCAAGCCTTAGAACCAGCACATACACAAAAGAATCGGACTAAGATAACAAACGTCAAAGAAGTACAGAATATAAATGACTAGAGCCATTATGGAAAATATAGAAAGAGTTTTGAAAAATATGGTATTAGTAAGGATGAATGGAAAAAGGTACTAGGAAATAGCATACACATAGTAAGCAACACTGCTATAGAAAAGCATTAAATGATGAGGGTCAATGAAAAAGCCTAGAATTTATTTATTTTTTTTTTTTTGCCAGTCCTGGGCCTTGGACTCAGGGCCTGAGCACTGTCCCTGGCTTCTTCCCGCTCAAGGCTAGCACTCTGCCACTTGAGCCACAGCGCCGCTTCTGGCCGTTTTCTGTATATGTGGTGCTGGGGAATCGAACCTAGGGCCTCGTGTATCCGAGGCAGGCACTCTTGCCGCTAGGCTATATCCCCAGCCCTAGAATATTTTTTAAAATAATGTCTTTTCAAGACTAAAAATGTGAAAGATAAGTTCTAGAATAATGGACTAGTGGACATAATATCGATAACTGGAAAAATATTGATATAATATCAATAACTGGAAAAAGACACTATGGCACTCATGTGTTTTGGTCATCCTGAAAGGAAATACTAGCATAGAAGCAATGAGATTAGTAACTGCATATGAATCCCTTTTTTGGCCATCTTCATCAGCCCTCGATTGGAGGAGAGCTTCTATCATGGTGTGGCATAGCACCACAGCTGCTTGAGTCTTCATGCAAACAGAAGCAACTTAAGGAGAAAGTTCTACATTCACACTAATAGCTTATAATTGATCCTTCTTGCTTTAACAATTCTGTCCTTAAACATTCAGAAGATATTCTAACTGAGTTTTCCAAATGAAAATAGCTTTAGTTTAAGAAACCAATGAATAACGGGAAAAATCAGGAGTCCCAGAAAAATCTACAGTTTCAGGCTGACACCAAGAAGGTGATGGCAAATAAAACAGTCCTCTAATTATTTTTTTTTTTTACTTAAAGAGGATGCAAAACCAATCTGCATTCTACCGAAACTGCATATTGAATTTTAACTCTCTTCTCTGGCCAGCATGAGGAGTGGTGCTGGGGCTGAGCAGCTCGTGAAGACAGCTGCCCTGGCTGGTGGAATCAGGAGAAGGAGAAGCACCTCCACTCTAAAGTGCACTTTGTTACCAGTGCTGTTTGGATGTGGTGTTTTCTGATCTCACATTCCATCGTCTTTGGGAAGTTAAACACTTTATTATTATAAAATGGGAGTTGGACGAGATGATCTCACCTCACTGTGGACTAATGTAAATCCTCTGGGGATGTTTAGGGCAGGGAAAGCTCAGCTATGATGCTGACAGATTGGGAAGATTACACAAGCACACTTTCAACCACAACACTTTCTATCTACAATGGATTTAATGGGGTTTAATCCTATCTAAAGGGAAGGGGTGTCTACACAAATAAACATGAGTCCTTCCACCCACGTGGGAGCTCACATTCAGAAAACAAAGACAGAGGTATGTGGGCCACATCTCCACTCCAGGCCATTCAGTCATGCGAATGCAGCAAGATGTTTTTCAGATATATGGGATCATTCCAAATGTCAAGCAAGTAAATATTCTTCCTTCTTGAAAGCTTCTTGAGCTTGCAAATTGCATGTTGAGAGACATTTTCTATTATAAATACCATGTTTTAATGAGGGCAATAAATAATCTGAAGGCAGGCAAGGCAACGCTACCAAAAAGAATACTACAGAACCCCAGGCAAATGAGGGATGTGCTAATGGAATGCATCACTTAGGATGGACATGATTATAGAGGCAGCATGATGGCTGTGGTCACAGCCTTAACAGGATCTCATAACAAAGTGCAAGTTATAAGTACATGGCTCTCAGCTAAGTCAGTGTAGAGTACAGGCTTTCTTTGTCAGTTAAATGACTTGAACTCAGAGCCTGGGCACTGTCCCTAAACTTTTTCTGCTCAAGACTAGGGCTCTTCCACTGAGCCATAGCTCCACTCCCAGGTGTTAGGTGGTTATTTGGAGATGAGAGCCTTATGGACTTTCCTGCCGGGGCTGGCGTTGAATCACAATCTTCAGATCTCAACCTCTTGAGTCAACACTAGCGCCCCACCTGGGTACAGGCTTTCTAATCATCCTATGGACACCACAGTGTGGTGTGTTTCCTTGAATAACAGCTCAGTGCTCCATCCTGGAGGCTTTTGCTTTCAGGCAGATGCTGGATAATTTCTTTCTGGGTATGTTATATATGGAGATGCTTGTACTATAGAAGGCTGGATTGAGAAAAGAGAGGTAAAAGCTATGTGTGCTATGCCCTTATAATTCTCTTTCCTCCCTATAATTGGATATGCTTATCTACCATAGAATGACTTCATGTGGACAATGTCATTGGAAAAATGAAAAATGTTTGACAAGTTATTTCACTAATTGTGAGCAACCAAGGAAGGTTAGTAAATGATGGTTTCTCAAAGGGCAAGTGTCTAAAATTGTGGGAGGGTAAATTAAATGATGTTCTCACAAAAGGCATTGTTTGTGAGTAAAGAATGTTGCTGGGCAGCCCCACTTTTGGGTATCTATCCAAAAGACCACAAACATAATCACACTAAAGCCACCAGCACAACAATGTTCATTGCAGCCCAATTTGTCATAGCTAGAATCTGGAACCAACCCAGATGCCCCTCAGTAGAAGAATGGATCAGGAAAATGTGGTATATATACACAATGAAATTTTATGCCTCTATCAGAAAGAATGACATTGCCCCATTTGTAAGGAAATGGAAGGACTTGGAAAAAGTTATACTAAGTGAAGTGAGCCAGACCCAAAGAAACATGGACTCTATGGTCTCCCTTATAGGGAATAATTAGCACAGATTTAGGCAAGTCACAGCAGAGGATCACAGGAGCCCAATAGCTATACCCTTATGAACACATAAGATAATGCTAAGTGAAATGACCTCCATGTTATGGAAACAATTGTTATATCACAGTTGTGACTACTTTCAACGTGCCATATGTAACTATAGCCTCTAATACTGATAATCTTCCTGTATCACCTTCCTGTGGTTGTACCTTCACTATCTCTGTATCTTATCTGAGTATATTGGAAACCGGGTATACTGGTATTAGAACTAGGAAATTGGAAGGGAATACCAAAATCGAGAGACACAGGGTAAAAAAAGACAAACAACTACAAAAGCAATACTTGCAAAACTGTTTGGTGTAAATGAACTGAACAACTGAACAACTCATGGGGGGGAGGGAAAAGGGAGGGGGAAAGGGGGAAGGAGGGACGAGGTAACAAACAGTACAAGAAATGTATCCAATGTCTAATGTATGAAACTATAACCTCTCTGTAATTCAGTTTGATAATAAAAAATATATTAAAAAAGAAGAAAGTAAAAGGCAATAAAGTAAATAACACACACAAAAAAAAGCTGAATATGGGTGGCTCAAACGTCTCTTAGTTTTGTATGGGGGCAGGAGTATGCTCTATTTGTTCCACAACTCAAAACATTAGGGTTGAGGGGTAGGAAATCATGAGTTATGCTTACAAGATACTCTTTCCTTGGATGTTAAAATCAATTGTTCTGGCTGGGGATATAGCCTAGTGGCAAGAGTGCCTGCCTCGGATACACGAGGCCCTAGGTTCGATTCCCCAGCACCACATATACAGAAAACGGCCAGAAGCGGCGCTGTGGCTCAAGTGGCAGAGTGCTAGCCTTGAGCGGGAAGAAGCCAGGGACAGTGCTCAGGCCCTGAGTCCAAGGCCCAGGACTGGCCAAAAAAAAAAAAAATCAATTGTTCTAGCCGGGTGCCAGTAGCTCACACCTGTAATCTTAGCTACTCAGGAGGCTGAGATCTGAGAATCGCAGTTTGAAACCAACCCAGGGCAGAAAAGTCCCCACGAGACTCTTATCTCCAATTAATGCCTCAAAAACCAGAAGTGGAGCTGTTGCTCAAAGTGGTAGAGTGCTAGTGTTAAGCAAAAGAGCTTAGGGACATCACCCAAGGCCTGAGTTCAAGCCCCACAACCAACAAAAAAATAAAGAAGTATCAACTGCCCTTAAAATTTCAAGAAAGTATCTTTTGACTTTCAATTTATTTCTCACATTGCATAGCATTTCAGAGTTACATTTAATGTAAGGAAGACAAGGAAAGGACATGATTTTTAGGGGTAGCACAACATCATTGTCTAATACTTTCTTTTCCTTTAAGACTGCTAACAATGTCAATTATGTGACATACAAAAGATCATATCAATTTATCCATGAACATCATTAAAATATTATTAACTCTAAAATATGACATCTGTCATTTCTTAAACGCAAGTGAAGACAATATATATGTTATATTTTAAAAACTTCCAACATCTATAAAAATTACCAGCAGTAAAAATGAATTCAAAGATAAGCAGAAATTTCAAGATCAGTAAATATCTCAAAAAAAATTTTTAAGTAACCTTTTGGAAATTTGGAGTTTACCAGTTTGGGATCTTAATTATTCAAATTAAACTTTCAAGTTTATACATAATTAAGGAGGCTGGACTAGAACATCAGAGTATAACTGAAAACAAGGTGTTATTTAAAATATTAATATTAGCTACTTAAGAAGCTAAGATCTGAGGATCATGGTTCAAAGGCAGCCAGGACAGGCACATCCACGAGACTATTATCTCCACTCCACTACACAGAAGAAGCCAAAAGTGGCACTGTGGCTCAAGAGGTAAAGTGCTAGCCTTGAGCAAAAGAAACTCAGGGACTGTGCCTAGGCCCTGAGTTCAAGCCACAGGGCCAGAACAACAATAAATAAAACATTAATACTTAAATTGCATTGAGAAGATAAAACTAATTATTCTAAAGATTTATTCAGTATAATATGGTTGGCATTTTGTTCATCTTGAAAGAAGTAGTATTCAGAACTCAGTAAATTGTACAACTAGGCTGGGCTCTGGTGGCTTACAACTGTACTCTTAGCTACTCAGGAGGCTGAAATCTAAGGATTGCCAATTTGAAGCCAGACTGGGTAGGAAAGTCTGTGAGACTCTTATCTCCAATTAACCACCAGAAAACTGGAAGTGGAGCTGTGGCTCAAAGTGGAAAGCACTAGCCTTGAGCATAGAAGCTCAGAGACAGAGCCCAGGCCCCAAGTTCAAGTCCCACAACCAACAACAAAAATTATAATTAGAGGTGAAAGATGATATTGAATAATTTTTAGTCTTCATATGTAAAAACTGATACCCAGAGAGACCCAAGCAAGTTGACCCAGAGTTCAAGCAAGATGGCTTCTGTGGGCTTAACTGTAGAACTCAGAAATTCTGCTTCACCATAAAATACTATTACATAGACTGTAAATGAAATCAAAGTTAACAAGCCAAAAGAAACAGTGATGAGTGTTTGGTTTACATAATGAACTACATGAAGCCCTGTCTTTCTTCCACCTGAAAACTTGTTAAGTATATGGTTATTCCTTCGAGTATAAAACCTGACACAAAACCTTAGAGCTACTACAGGAAAGAGTAGAGAAAAAATTATAACTTACTGATATAGCAGGAATTTCTGAGTAGAATTTCAGGGACTCAAAAAATCAAAGGGATGGGGAGAAAGATGGCGCCGAAAGAATAGGGAGGCACCCCGACTCGCACCAACTGAATAGCGAGCTGGGAACTCCAACACCCAACACCCCATCAAGAAGCCAGCAAAACCAGCACCCAGAAGCAGTGGAGAAATGCAGGAAAACAAAAAGGAGCAAAAAAGAAGAACCGAAAACCTACACGGAGCCGGAGATTCTCCGGGGCACCTCCCCCCACCAGCTGACCCTGGCCCAAACAGGGCCAGGCTGGGAAAGGGGAACCCGGCAATCGGCAGACAGGCTGCCAGGAGCGCAGAATTCATATAGCGGGAGACCCCATGGACACAAGGCAGGGTGCAACCAAGACACACACTGACGAGAAGTTCGGGTCCACAATGGGTTCGGACAAGGGAACCCAGCGCAGCAGAAAGAGGGAACGGGGAAGCCACCACAACACTTTGCCAACCCCTGAAGGGCCAACGGCTGCGCGGGACACACACACAAAGCAGCAAAAGTGAGTCCCCCATTATCCCTTCCCCCAACGGGAGACCAGCTATCAGAGACCCAAGCCCTACAAAGAAGGTAGATCTCCCTCCCTCCCACTCCCCACCCCGAAGGAACATAGAACCCCCAAATCAGGCGGGAAGCTCCCATCAGGCGCTGGGAAGCCAGTTTAGCAGGGGAAGGGCGGAGCAGCCCCAAGCCCCCACAGGTTCCTGAACTGGCAGAACTGGCCCCGCCCCCTTCCCAACAGGGGCCGGGGAACAGCCGGCAGGGCAAGCCCCACCCGAGGCACCTGGACCTCGCAGACTCTTACAACTAAAATCACAGGCACTGGTGGGCAATACCAGCCCAGCAGGGTCACCTGAGCCTGATCACGTCCCCCACTCACAGCAGAGGCGAGGTCTGAGGGTGCCAAGCCACACCCGGACAGTCGATCCCACTGGGCCCCACACATACCGCCTCCCCCAACCGACTCCCGGGAGGGCGCAAGCACAACCCAACAACCCAGGACTCACTCTGGGAGGCATATCCCGCTAAAGTGCATGTTGTAGAGGACAACAGCGCACAGAAGAGCGGTGCCCCCGGCCACAGCGCCCACACTGGTAGGCGTACCCTGCACTGGTGGGCGGGGCCACAGCGGCAGCACCTGCTGCCGTAGATATGCCTACACAGGAGGGAGGAAAGAGCTACAAACCAAACCTGAGAAGCTATCCACAGATCTCCAGATGCGCAAATCACAAAGAAACATAACTCAGTTCATCAAAGAACAAGCCAACTCGCCAGCTCCAAACAGCAGCACGACTGAAGAGGAGATGGAGACTAAAAAAGCAAATGAGGTCATGTTAACAGGAATGATCGAAAGCGTCAGAAATGAAATCAGAAAACAATTCCAGGAGTTTAGAGCGGAAATCTGGAAGGACACCCAAGAAGCCAAGAAAGAAATGGAAGCAAAAATGGATACAATGCAAGCCTGCTTTAAAGAAATGGAAGCAAAAATGGATACAATGCAAGCCGCCTTTAAAGAAAATCTCCACATCCTGAGAATTGAAATGCATGAAAAAATAGATTTAAAATACAACTCTTTAAAGGAAGAAATTTCCACGATCAGAGCTGATATGACAACCATAAATAGCTCTCTGACATCCATAAACTCCGCAATTGAAACCATAACACAAAGAGTGGACCATATAGAATCCAGAATCTCTCGCCTGGACGATGAAGCAGCTGACAACAACCAGAAAATGACCACACTCCAAGAAACGGTGAAGCTTCAGGGCAGACTAATCCAGGAACTAATGGACAAAGACAAGAGATATAATCTGTGCATAATTGGAATAGAAGAAGGAGCCGAATACCAGAACAGAGGGCTTAATCATGTTCTCAATAAAGATATTGCAGAAAACTTCCCCAATCTCACAGGGACCCCATCCAGATAACCCAAGCTTATAGGACACCTGGCAGGCCAGACCCCAGGAAAACCACCCCAAGGCACATAATATTCAAGAATACAGACCTCAAGATTAAAGAGCAAATTCTGAATTCAGCCAATGCAAAGAAGGAAACTTTTTTCAATGGGAAGAGGATTCGAATAACATCCGACTTATCCACACAAAATTACCAAGCTCGAAGTGAGTGGAAGAACACCATCCAAGTATTTCACAATAAAAATTTACAACCTCGGATCAAATATCCAGCGAAATTGGAGTTCACATTCGAAGGGAGAACCAGATCTTTCCACACCAAAGCTAAAGGAGTATGTGAATAAAAAACCAGCCCTACAGCGAATTCTAAGAGGGGAGCCACACCCAGGAGAAATCGTACAAGACACACAGACAGAATCAGAAAGAAACTTCAATAGCCAAAGTCCAGCAGAAAGACCAGCTCACTAAAGACAACAAGAAAAAAAAAGAGGAAAAAACAGCCCAACAAGAAAATGGAAGGAGAAAAAACACCATTATCCTTGATCTCTTTAAATATAAATGGCTTAAACTCCCCGATAAAGAGGAGCAGACTGGCAGAATGGATTCGCAAACAAAAAGTTGACATCTGCTGTCTACAAGAGACCCACCTTACAGCAAGGGACAAAAACAGGCTCAAAATGAAAGGATGGAGCAAGATCTACCAAGCAAATGCACCCACCAAAACAGCAGGTGTAGCCATTCTGATCTCAGACAAGCTGGACTTCTCTTTAAAGTCCACTCAAAAAGACAAAGAAGGACACTACATATTAATACAAGGAAAAATCCAGAATCAAGAAATCACGGTGATAAATGTATACTCACCGAACAAAAGAGGCCCGACATATGTCAAGCAAATTCTCACAGAATTACAGAGCAAGATAGACGCAAACACAATCATAGTGGGTGACTTTAATAATCCTCTCTCTCCAAGAGACAAATCCAACACCCAGAGGATTAGTAAGGGAGCTGAGGACCTAAATAACACCATTTCCCAAATGGATCTAACAGACCTATACAGAACCTTTCACCCTACAGAGACCCAATACACCTTCTTTTCAGCAGCCCATGGATCATATTCCAAAATAGACCACGTCATAGCCCACACAAAGAACCTCAGCAAATACAAAAGTATTGATGTCATTCCATGTATTATATCTGATCACAGTGGATTAAAGGTAACCCTCAACAACAAAGGATACCACAGAAGCTATACACACTCTTGGAGGCTAAACCCCATGCTGCTATCCAACACTTGGGCCACAGACCAAATTAAAGATGAAATCAACGAATTCATGAGCCACAATGACAAAGAAATCACATCACAAAGAAACCTATGGGACACAGCTAAGGCAGTACTGAGGGGCAAGATCATTGCACTCAGCACCCACATTAAAAGAATGGAAGCAGAGCAGGTGAATACCCTCACGGTGAAACTGAAACAACTGGAGAAACAAGAAATGACAGAATCTAAAACGACTAGGAGGGTAGAGATCACAAAGATTAAAGAAGAGATAAATCTGATTGAAAATAGAAAGACCATTCAATAAATAAATAAGACTAAAAGCTGGTTCTTTGAGAAAATAAACAAAATTGACAGACCCCTTGCAAGACTTACAAAAAAAAGAAGAGAAGAGACTCATATACGTAAAATCAGGAACTCCACCAGAAAAATTACAACAAGTACACACGATATTCAAACAATCATAAGGAGCTATTTCCAAAACCTCTACTCAGCAAAAAAACAATAATTTTACAGAAATGGATCAATTCTTACAGAAGTACAAACTGCCCAAACTGAAACAAGAAGAAATAAATCAACTAAATAAACCAATAACTTACGGTGAGATACAGGAGGTAATCAAGAACCTCCCTACTAAGAAAAGCCCAGGCCCAGATGGATTCACCAATGAATTCTACAAAACCTTTAGTGATGAGCTAATACCAATACTCCTCAAACTCTTCCGCGAAATAGAAACAGAGGGAGAAATCCCAAACTCATTCTACGAAGCTAATATCATACTCATTCCCAAACCAGGCAAAGACCCAACAAAAAAAGAGAACTACAGACCAATATCACTAATGAACACAGACGCAAAGCTCCTCAATAAAATATTAGCTAACAGGATCCAGAAACTGATCAAGAAAATCATACATCATGACCAAGTAGGCTTCATCCCTCAGTCACAAGGATGGTTCAACATCCGTAAATCAATCAACGTAATTCACCACATAAACAGATCTAACATTAAGAATTACATTGTTGGGCTGGGGATATGGCCTAGTGGCAAGAATGCCTGCCTCATATACATGAGGCCCTGAGTTTGATTCCCCAGCACCACATATACAGAAAATGGCCAGAAGTGGCACTGTGGCTCACTTGGCAGAGTGCTAGCCTTGAGCAAAAGGAAGCCAGGGACAGTGCTCAGACCCTGAGTTCAAGGCCCAGGACTGGCCAAAAAAAAAAAAAATTAAAGGGAGGGCTGGGGATATGGCCTACTGGCAAGAGTGCTTGCCTCGTACACAGGAAGCCCTAGGTTCAATTCCTCAGCACCATATATATAGAAAACGTCCAGAAGTGGCGCTGTGGTTCAAGTGGCAGAGTGCTAGCCTTGAGGAAAAAGAAGCCAGGGACAATGCTCATGCCCTGAGTTCAACGTCCAAGACTGTCAAAAAAAAAAAAAAAAGAAAGAAATCAAAGGGAGAATTGGCAAATGAGATTGTGTCAAGCTAAAACGTTTCTGGACAGAGAGGATATAGTCACTAAGCTAAAAAGACAGCTTACAGAATGGGACTATATCTTTGCCAGCTGTGCCTCCAACAAAGGCTGAACAACCAGAGTATAAAAAAGGCCCCCAAAGAATCCATAATCAATTAACAAATGGGCAAAGGAGCTAGAGACTTCTCAAAAGAAGTAGTAAATATGGCAAATAAATATGAGAGATAAAGCTAGGCACCAGTGAAGAAATGGACTTCTGAGGAGAGAAAGATGGCGCCAACACAGTAGGGAGGCACCCCAACTCGCTCCAACTGAATAGCGAGCTGGGAACCCCAACACCCAACACCCCATCAAGAACCTAGCAAAACCAGCATCCAGAAGCAGTGGAGAAACGCAGGAAAACAAAAAGAAGCAAAAAAGAAGAGCCGAAAACCTACATGGAGCCAGAGAATCTCCGGGACACCCTCCCCCCACCAGCTGACCCTGGTACAAACAGGGCCAGGCTGGGAAAGGGGAACCCGGCGATCGGCAGACAGGCTGCCAGGAGTGCAGAATTCAGACAGCAGGAGACCCCACAGTAACTAGGGAGGGTGCGGACCAAGACATACAACAGCAGCGATGAGAAGTTCGGGTCCATACCGGGTTCGGACAGACGGCAGCTGGGGAACCCAGCGCGGCAGAAGGAGGGAACCGGGGAAGCCACCATGACACTTCACCACCCCCTGAAGGACCAACGGCTGCGCGGGACACACACACAATCCAGGATCACTGAGTCCCCTGTTACCCCCTCACCCAACGGGAGACCAGCTATCAGAGACCCAAGCCCTACAAAGATGCAAGATCTCCCTCCCTCCCCCTCCCCACCCCGAGGGAACAAAGAACCCCTAAATCAGGCGGGAAGCTCCCATCAGGTGCTGGGAACTCAGTTTAGCAGGGGAAGGGCGGAGCAGCCCCAAGGCCACACAGGATCCAGGTCTGGCTGAATCGGCCCTGTCCCCTTCCCAACAGGGGCCGGGGGACGACCGGCAGTGCAAGCCACACCCGAGGCACCTGGACCTCGCAGACTCTTACAACTAAAATCACAGGCGCTGGTGGGCAATACCAGCACAGCAGGGACACCTGGGCCTGATCACGTCCCCCCCTCGCAGCAGAGGCGAGGTCTGAGTGTGCTAACCCATGTGCGGACAGTCGATCCCATTGGGCCCCACACATACCGCCCCCCCCAAAGGACTCGCGGGAGGGCGCAAACACAACCCAACAACCTAGGGCTCGCTCTGGGAGGCGTACCCCGCTAAAGTGGATGGGGTTGTAGCAGGCGCACAGCGCACAGGTTGGCAGGGCCCCGGCGACAGCGCCCACTCTGGTAGGCGTACCCCGCACTGGTGGGCAGGGCCACAGCGGCAGCACCTGCTCCGGTAGACGCGCCTACACAGGAGGGAGGGCAGAGCTACAAACCAAACCTGAGAAGCTATCCACAGATCTCCAGATGCACAAATCACAAATAAAGATAACACAGTTCATCAAAGAGCAAGCCAACTCGCCAGCTCCAAAAAGCAGCACGACTGAAGAGGAGATGGAGATTAAAAAAGCAAATGAGGCCATATTAACAGGAATGAAGGAAAGTGTCAGAAATGAAATCAGAAAACAATTCCAGGAGTTTAGAGTGGAAATCTTGAAGGACCCCAGGAAGCCAAGAAAAAAATGGAAGCAAAAATGGATACAATGCAAGCCTCCTTTGAAGAAAATCTTAACATCCTGAGAATTTAAATGCATGAAAAAATAGATTTAAAATACAACTCTTTAAAGGAAGAAATTTCCACAATCAGAGCTGATCTGACAAACATAAATAGCTCTCTGACATCCATAAACTCCGCAATTGAAACCATAACACAAAGACTGGACCATATGGAATCCAGAATCTCTCGCCTGGACAATGAAGCAGCCGACAACAACCAGAAAATGACCACACTCCAAGAAACGGTGAAGCTTCAGGGCAGACTAATCCAGGAACTAATGGACAAAGACAAGAGATATAATCTGTGCATAATTGGAATAGAAGAAGGAGCCGAATACCAGAGCAGAGGGCTTCAACATGTTCTCAATAAAGTTATTGCAGAAAACTTCCCCAATCTCACAGGGGACCCCATCCAGGTAACCGAAGCCTATAGGACACCTGGCAGGCCAGACCCCAGAAAAGCCACCCCAAGGCACATAATATTCAAGACTTCAGACCTCAAGATTAAAGAACAAATTCTGAATTCAGCCAAAGCAAAGAAAGAAATTTTCTACAATGGGAAGAGGATTCGAATAACAGCTGACTTATCCACACAAACTTACCAAGCATGAAGAGAGTGGAAAAACACCATCCAAGTACTTCAGGCTAACAATATGCAACCTCGGATCAAATATACAGCGAAATTGGAGTTCACATTCGAAGGGAAAACCAGATCTTTCCACACCAAAGCTAAAGGAGTATGTGAATAAAAAAACCAGCCCTATAGCGAATTCTAAGAGGGGAGCCACACCCAGGAGAAATCGTACAAGACACACAGACAGAATCAGAAAGAAACTACAATAGCCAAGTCCAACAGAAAGAACAGCTCACTATAGACAAGAAAAAAAAAAAGAGGAAAAAAAAGCCCAACAAGAAAATGGAAGGAGGGCTGGGGATATAGCCTAGTGGCAAGAGTGCCTGCCTCGGATACACGAGGCCCTAGGTTCGATTCCCCAGCACCACATATACAGAAAACGGCCAGAAGCGGCGCTGTGGCTCAAGTGGCAGAGTGCTAGCCTTGAGCGGGAAGAAGCCAGGGACAGTGCTCAGGCCCTGAGTCCAAGGCCCAGGACTGCCAAAAAAAAAAAAAAGAAAATGGAAGGAGAAAAAACACCCTTATCCTTGATCTCTTTAAATATAAATGGTTTAAACTCCCTGATAAAGAGGAGCAGACTGGCAGAATGGATTTGCAAACAAAAAGTTGACATCTGCTGTCTACAAGAGACCCACCTTACAGCAAGGGACAAAAACAGGCTCAAAATGAAAGGATGGAGCAAGATCTACCAAGCAAATGCACTTACCAAAATGGCAGGTGTAGCCATCCTGATCTCAGACAAGCTGGACTTTTCATTAAAATCAATTCAAAAAGACAAAGAAGGATACTACATATTAATACAAGGAAAAATCCAGAATCAAGACATCACGGTGATAAATGTATACTCACCGAACAGAAGAGGCCCTACATATGTCAAGCAAATTCTCACAGAATTACAGAACAAAATAGACGCAAACACAATCATAGTGGGTGACCTTAATACCCCACTTTCTCCAAGAGACAGATCCAACACCCAGAGGATTAACAAGGGAGCTGAGGACCTAAGTAAAACCATTTCCCAAATGGATCTGACAGACCTATACAGAACCTTCAACCCTACAGAGACCTAATACACCTTCTTTTCAGCAGCCGATGGATCATATTCCAAAATAGACCATGTCATAGCCTACACAAAGAACCTCAGCAAATACAAAAGTATTGACGTCATTCCATGTATAATATCTGATCACTGTGGATTAAAGGTAACCCTCAACAACAAAGGATACCACAGAGGCTATACACACTCTTGGAGGCTAAACCCCACACTGTTATCCAACACTTGGTCCACAGACCAAATTAAAGATGAAATCAACGAATTCATAAGCCACAATGACAAAGAAAACACATCACAAAGAAACCTATGGGACACAGCTAAGGCAGTACTGAGGGGCAAGATCATTGCACTCAGCACTCACATTAAAAGAATGGAAGCAGAGCAGGTGAATAACCTCACGATGAAACTAAAACAACTGGAGAAACAAGAAATGACAGAATCTAAAATGACTAGGAGGGTAGAGATCACAAAGATTAAAGAAGAGATAAATCTGATTGAAAATAGAAAGACCATTCAACAAATAAATAAGACTAAAAGCTGGTTCTTTGAGAAAATAAACAAAATTGACAGACCCCTCTCAAGACTTACAAAAAAAAAAGAAGAGAATAGACTCATATACGTAAAATCAAGGACTCCACCAGAAAAATTACAAGTACACACGATATTCAAACAATCATAAGGAGCTATTTCCAAAACCTCTACTCAGCAAAAAAACAATAATTTTACAGAAATGGATCAATTCTTACAGAAGTACAAACTGCCCAAACTGAACCAAGAAGAAATAAATCAACTAAATAAACCAATAACTTACAGTGAGATACAGGAGGTAATCAAGAACCTCCCAACAAAGAAAAGCCCAGGTCCAGATAGATTCACCAACCAATTCTACAAAACCTTTAGTGATGAGCTAATACCAATACTCCTCAAACTCTTCCACGAAATAGAAACAGAGGGAGAAATCCCAAACTCATTCTACGAAGCTAATATCATACTCATTCTCAAGCCAGGCAAAGACACAACAAAAAAAGAGAACTACAGACCAATATCACTAATGAACACAGATGCAAAGCTCCTCAATAAAATATTAGCTAACAGGGGCTGGGGATATGGCCTAGTTGCAAGAGTGCTTCCCTCGTGTACAGAGGCCCTGGGTTGAATTCCCCAGCACCACATATACAGAAAACGGCCAGAAGTGGTGCTGTGGCTCAAGTGGCAGAGTGCTAGCCTTGAGCAAAAAGAAGCCAGGGACAGTGCTCAGGCCCTGAGTCTAAGGCCCAGGACTGGCCAAAAAAAAAATTAGCTAACAGGATCCAGAAGCTGATCAAGAAAATCATACATCATGACCAAGTAGGATTCATCCCACAGTCACAAGGATGGTTCAACATCCTTAAATCAATCAACGTAATTCACCACATAAACAGATCTAAAATTAAGAATTACATTGTTATCTCAGTCAATGCCCAAAAAGCCTTTGACAAAATACAACATCCATACCTATTAAAAGCTTTGGAGGGCTGGGGATATGGCCTAGTGGTGAGAGAGCTTGCCTCGTATACATGAGGCCCTGGGTTCGATTCCCCAGCACCACATATACAGAAAACGGCCAGAAGTGGTGCTGTGGCTCAAAGGGCAGAGTGCTAGCCTTGAGCAAAAAGGAAGCCAGGGACAGTGCTCAGGCCCTGAGTCCAAGGCCCAGGACTGGCAAAAAAAAAAAAAAAAAAAAAGCTTTGGAGAGAACAGGAATAAATGGAACATTCCTCAAAACAATAAAAGCCATATACAACAGACCAACTGCTAATATCATATTAACTGGAGAGAAACTTAAATCATTCCCCCTAAACTCAGGAACAAGACAAGGATGCCCACTCTCTCCACTTCTTTTCAACATAGTGCTGGAATCCCTAGCCATAGCAATAAGGCAAGAGGAGGACATCAAAGGGATCCACATCGGCAAGGAAGAAATCAAGTTATCCCTATTCGCAGACGACATGATCTTATATCTGAAGGACCCAAAAAACTCAGTACCCAAACTCCTACACCTAATAAACCAATTTAGCAAAGTAGCAGGATACAAAATCAATCCACAAAAATCAGCAGCTTTTCTGTACACCAGCAATATACAAACAGAAAAGGAAATTATGGAAACAATTCCATTTACAGTAGCCAAAAAAAAGAATAAAGTACCTAGGGATCAACTTACCCAAGGACGTGATGGACCTATTTAATGAAAACTATAAAAATCTAATAAGGGAAATCAAAGAAGACACAAGGAGATGGAAAGACCTCCCATGCTCATGGGTAGGCAGAATCAATATAGTGAAAATGGCCATATTGCCCAAATTGTTATACAAATTCAATGCAATCCCTATCAAAATCCCAGCCACAGGGGCTGGGGATATAGCCTAGTGGCAAGAGTGCCTGCCTCGGATACACGAGGCCCTAGGTTCGATTCCCCAGCACCACATATACAGAAAATGGTCAGAAGCGGCGCTGTGGCTCAAGTGGCAGAATGCTAGCCTTGAGCGGGAAGAAGCCAGGGACAGTGCTCAGGCCCTGAGTCCAAGGCCCAGGACTGGCCAAAAAAAAAAAAAAAAAAAAAAAATCCCAGCCACATTCTTCACTGAAATAGAGAAATCAATCCATAAATTCATATGGAACAGCAAAAATCCTAGAATAGCCAAAGCAAATCTAGGCAAAAAAAGCAGTGCAGGAGGTATCACAATACCAGACTTCAAGCTCTACTACAAGGCCATCATAACAAAAACAGCATGGTATTGTTATAAAAACAGATTGGAAGACCAATGGAATAGAATTGAAGACCCAGAAATAAAACCGTACTCTTAAAGCCAACTGATATTCGACAAAGGAGCTAAAGACATACAATGGAATAAACATAGCCTCTTCAACTACTGGTGTTGGGAGAACTGGGCAGCCATATGCAGAAAACTCAAAGTAGACCCAAGCCTATCACCATGCACCCAGATCAACTCAAAATGGATCAAGGACCTGAATCCTTGAAACTACTGAAGGACAAAGTAGGAAAGATGCTAGAACTTATAGGCACAGGAAGGAACTTCCTGAATAGAGTTCCCAGGGGCACAACAAATAGGGGAAAGACTTGACAAATGGGACTACTACAAATTAAAAAGTTTCTGCACAGCTAAGGACATAGCCACCAAAATAGAAAACAGCCAACGATATGGGAAAGGATATTTACTAGCACAGCAACAGACAAAGGCCTGATATCTGTCATCTACAGAGAACTCAAAAAACTAAGCCCCTCCAAGCCCAATAAACCTATTAGGAAATGGGCAAAGAAGCTAAAGAGAGACTTCACAAGAGAAGAGATAAAAACGGCAAAGAAACACATGAGGAAATGCTCAACATCCCTGGCAGTAAAGGAAATGCAAATAAAAACAACCCTGAGATACCACCTCACCCCAGTTAGAATGGCCTATACTCTGAACTCAGACAACAACAAATGCTGGAGGGGTTGCGGGGAAAGAGGAACCCTTCTCCATTGTTGGTGGGAGTGCAAATTAGTACAACCACTTTGGAGAACAGTATGGAGGTTTCTCAAAAAGCTCAATATAGACCTACCCTATGACCCAGCCATACCACTCCTAGGCATCTATCCTAAACAGCAAACCCCAAGATATCAAAAAGACATTTGTACTTCCATGTTTATTGCGGCACAATTCACAATAGCCAAAATTTGGAAACAACCCAGATGCCCCTCCACAGATGAATGGATCCAAAAAATATGGTACTTATACACAATGGAATACTACATAGCGATTAGGAATGGTGAACTATTGTTATTCGCAGGGAAATGGTCAGAACTCGAACAAATAATGTTGAGCGAGACAAGCCTAGAACACAGAAAACAAAGGGGCATGATCTCCCTGATATATGACTGTTAACAAAGGGAGACGGAGAGACAGTAGAGACCAAGTCTGTGAAAACAAAAACTGCTTGTCAAATAGTATTCCCCACAGGATTGGGGCAGCAACCCAACAGTATACATACTAAAACCAAACAATTACTCAACATATAAAGGTCAAAAATTGACCTCTCAGGGGAATACAATAGCTCAAAAGCTAGGTATGTACATTCATATAATACTACTGTCGACATATGGTCTAATATCGACGTTACATTTAAAGTCCTAGGCGAACTTTCTTGGGCGTGGCCACGTGGCTACTGTATATGTTCTTGATACATTGTACATTGTATATATGTTTACCTGACCTAGAGAAGAGATAGAAAAACAGGATGTAAGATATCACAAGAAATGTACACACTGCCCTACTATGTAACTGTACCCTTTTCGCACAACACCTTTTCAAAAAATTTGTGTTCAATTAATAAACAAATAAATTTTTAAAAAAAGCTAGGCACCAGTGGCTCACACCTGTAATCCTAGCTACTCCGGAGGCTGAAATCTGAAGATCGCCGTTCAAATCCAGACCAAGCAGGAAAGTTGTGAGACTTTTATCTCCAATAAACTACTCAGAAAAAGCTGGAAGTAGCGCTATTGTTCAGGTAGTAGAGTGCTAGCCTTAAGCAGAAGAAGCTCAGGGACAGAGTCCAGGCCCAGAGTTCAAGCCCTAGGACCAGAAAAAGGGGTGTGTGTGTGTGTGTGTGTGTGTGTGTGTGTGTGTGTGTGTGTGTGTGTGTGTGTGAAATAATATCCCTATCCCTGGCCTAATCAAAACAACACGGAGATCCCACCTCACGCTAGTTAGAATGGTCATCTTTAAGAATATGAACAACAACAAATGCTGGTGAGGATGCAGGGGAAAAGAAACCCTACACTGTTGATGAGTATATAAATACATACAACCACTATGGAAAGAAATATGGAGATTCCGCATAAAACTAAACACATACCACTGTTGGGCATTTAACCAAAATATTTCAAGTCAGGACACAATAAAGATATCTGCACAATAAAGATATCTGTCCATCATATTGTTGCACTATTCACCACAGCCAAGTTATGAAAACATCTCAGGTGCCCTAATGGATCAAAAAATGTGGTATATAAATATAATGGAATTTTATTCATGCACGAGAAATAATAATATTGCATCATTTGCAAAGAAATGGATAGACTTGGAAGAAGTTGTGCTTCAAAGTCATGTCCAAAGAGACAGAGTGAATGTTTTCTCTCAAATGTGGAAGTTAGATCTAAATTATAAACATATATAAAACACATACAAGCCCGCAATGCACTTATATACAATAAAACTGACTAATGTATGATATATACAGTGGTGGATTCCAAGTTTGTAGCTACTTTGAACAATTAACAGTTTAATAAAATGAATATCAGGAAGTGGAATCGTTGTAAATATCCCTAAGTGGGGTGGGGCTTAAGAAGAGGGTGGTAGACAAATGGAGAGAGGAAGGGTGGGCCAATATACTCATAATACAATGTACAAATATGAAAATGGAACTGGGTAACTTGTGTTGGGAGAGATGGAGAAGAATGATGCTTGAAGCGGTAACAATGGTCAAGATGCACTATATTCATAAACTGACATGTTGAATTCAAACCCCATGTACAACTCTTTAAAAATTTAACCATATGGGCATAATGATCTTGCCACTTCTCTAAGTCATGCCTTTTCTAAACCACACACTGGACTTTTTCAGTATGGCCTTCCATTGGCTAGGTTAGCTTCTAGTCACCTTTTGAACTTTCTGGAGAATAGTGGGGAAAGCAAAAGTCACAGAGCTTATTTTACAGGAATGTACTCAAAACTAAAGTCAATGAAAATCTAAGTCATGGGTAAAGATACTAATACAGGAAGTAAAAGTATGGGCTCTCGAAGCAAAGACTCGTAGTTGTAAGGATGCTCTTGGGAGAAACAGGAAGTGGAATTGGATGTAAGTAATGGTAGAATTTAGAAGGAAATAAACAGGAAGATGATATTATAGGAAAGTAGAACTGTATGCACGGATCTAAATCACTTGCATATATGTAAAGTCCTCCTCAAAACACATGAATGTGTTATCATTTCTATTACATGACAGAAATTTTCATTTACAGTAAAAGTAATTACTTCTTTATTGTTTGTCTGGTTAGTTCAGGGAGGAAAACAAAGTGGGACCCATTAATTCAATGTGCTACTTATTTATATTTTCTTTCCACAACAGAATTGAGACATTGAATGAAGTACACTGGATAAAGAAAATTATCAGCTGAAAAGAATAAATGTAAATTAAGCCAACAGGAAATTGATTAACAAAAATACTTAGGCAACCACAAAAAACAACTCTATAATTCAAAAGAAAATTTGCTCAGTGTTTGTGCATAAGGAAGCAACCTAGTGATGCGCTGGCTGGTGGCCATAACTCTTTACAAACCTGTAGCTGGAATGAATAACTCATCTGGCTGTTTCTTACAACATCCTTCAGTGCAGGACAAGAACACTATGCTATGTACAACCCACTAAAACATTGCTATGAAGGGCCTCAAATATTGTGCCTTGCAAGTCACAGATCTCTGATGATCCCAACATCTTGGTACAAGATAAAAAGTTAGTAGTACATTCAGGATAGCTAGTCTATACAGCCTTCAGTCTATACTTATCTATTCCACAGATGTATTTGAGTACCTACTCTGTGAGCAACCCTAGGGAGATAGCTGTGGATAATATTTTGTTATGGATGTAGATAAATAACAAATACTCTTACTCTGATTATCTGCTCAGTTCAAGTAACCTCCTCTTCCCTTAGGACCTTCTGCCCAGAGTGGCCCTCAATGCCCATCTTGACTGCTTATTATGCAGGGTCTTGGGCTGCACCCAGACATGCTGGGTCAGTGTCTGAGCTTGCACGAGCTTTCCAGAGGCCACGTGTAAACTGGGCTTCAGCAAACTGCCCCCTGAGGCACCCAAGGCATCTGGAAGCAGACTGGACACAGACCTCGTAGCCTGGATCTCTGAAAGGAAGCCGTGATGATGAAGCCCACTGTGACTCCATGTGTTCTCCTCACCACAGCCTGAAGCCACTCCCTGCCAAGCCTCTCACCTAGGAGCTGTGGCTACCACAGACCAGAATGGCCTCTCCCCTGGGAGCTTGCACTTCATGAAGCCCATTAGAAAGCACTGTCTGTCCCTGCCCAGGTTAGCCCTCCAGTTGCCCAAGGGTGGAGCTGTCCGTGATGCTGCAGCTCACAGTGAGCTGAACACTGCTGGATTTTTTTGTTTTGTTTTGTTTTGTTTTGTTTGCCAGTCCTGGGGCTTGAACTCAGGGCCTGGGTGCTGTCCCCGAGCCTCTCTGTGCTCAAGGCTAGCACTCTACCACTTGAGCCACATTGTCACTTCTGTTTTTTTCTGCTTATGTGGTACTGAGGAATTGAACTCAGGGCTTCATGCATGCTAGGCAAGCACTCTACCACTAAGCCACATTACCAGCACTGCAGCCAGTGACTTGGGACTCTGCCTCTCCTATTGCTGCTCTCTTGGTTCACTCATGCAGCGGATGAACATGTAAAGATGGGACGAGGCACTGGAAACTCCTGCTGGCCACTCACAAGCAGCTTTTCCACTGAATCATGCCCATAAGTAACTCGCCAATGGCACACATGGTATAAATTAACATGTTTGGGTGATTTTTTTCCTTGATACTGTGGGATCAGATCCACCTCACCATGTCCCCAACCCTTTTGGCTCAGTCATTTTTCAGATGGGGTCTGATGGTCTTGCCTGAGGTCAGCCTCAGACCTCAATTTTCCTACCTACACCTCTCCACATAGGCAGGATCACAGGCATGTGTCACCATGACCAACTTACTAGCTTGGAGAAGGTCACGCTAATTTTTTTTCCTGGGCCTTGAACCGCAATTCTCCCCATTTCTGCTTCTTAAATAGCTGGGATTATGGGTACAAACTAATATGCCCAACCAACTTATATGGTTTTCAATATCAGCAGAAAAAAAAGAGAAATAATTTTATACTAATGATTTAACAATGTTTCATTTATCTAGTTTTTATTCTATACTTGGTACTGAAACAGTAAAGATGAATTTAGACATTTAAGTTCTCTTTACCTTCCATTTGTTATCTCAAAACATATCATCAAAATCATTCACTGGTGTGGGCACACTCACCCAGACACCTTGCATCATTACAAGGTGGTTCTGAGGGCCCTGACATAGATATGAGCTGCCCCTTAGGGAGGTCCCTTGGAGCTTCACCCTGAGGGGCAGGTCAGGCATACAATCACAGCCCCTACATATCCCTCCCCTTCCACCGCCCTCCAACCTGTGTAAAAGAACAGATCATTTCCTGAATAAACGAGTTTTGGCTCAACCTGCTCCCAGACTGCCTGTTTGTCCTCTGTGGAGAAGAGGGCTGGGTGGTGGTCTGTCGGTCCCCTATATCCTCTTCCTGGACCCATCCACGTGGGGTACACTTTCCCATCTCTCCTGCAGGACAGGGGAGTGCAGAAGGCTAAAAAACCCCAGCATTTCTGGCACCCAATGTGAGGCACAAAGCACGATGAGGTAAAACTTTTGACAGGACTGGCAAATCGGAGTCTGAGGGGGGGGCCTCCGAAAAGATGGGGCTTGCTCAAACCCAGCATGTTGATCAAGTGCACAAAGCACTGAGCTCCATGCTACAAAACGTAGGTTTGGGGGTCTCGGACTCCCAGACCAGGAGGGTCTTCTTGAAAGCATTGGAACACGCCATGATCTGGCTGGCAGCTGCTGGCCTTTTCAGCCTGGCTGCTTGGGAGGGGGCGGCCCGCCCACTGTCCTGGAGGGGAGGGAGGGGCCTGGGCCAAGTTCCCCAGGTCCCGAGCTAAGCGCCCCTGCACGTGGTGGACAGGCAAGATGGAGGATGGCCTCCGCGGTGCCCCTCCCCCACTGGAGGCTCCGGGGTGCAAGCCTGAGAAGGCCACTCCCCGCTGCTGCTGCCCCTCCCTTCCCCACTCCCACTGCCACCGCCCCCTCTTCACCCCTCCTCCACCAGAGGTTTCCCACCATGTTTTGTGGACGGGGAGAAGATGCTTCTGAACGGCCTTAAAAAGCCTGGGAAGCATTTGCTGAAAAATGTCTTGGATGGGTGGTGGAGACAGCCCCCTGACTGCCCAGGAGAAAAAAAAAGGGATTATTTACTTAACATCTGTTGTTGGCTAATCTGCTTTAAAAAAAAAAAAAAAAGGCTTTTGGTTCTTGATGATGTTTGCTAAGTTTGGAAGTTCGGTTAACAATAGAATGGGTTTTAACAGGGAGTGCCAAATTCCTGGAGGCTGGGAAGGGCTGTGAGACTACAGCTCCCAGTCTGCAGTCTGCAACTGTGACCTTGGTTGCTTAAATCTTGTTTGCTGAAAAAGTTTTTTTTGTTTGTTTGTTTTCTAACTGACCACGTGGTTCTAAAATATGGGCAAAATAGTATAATTTGCCACTGGAATTCCAAAAAAACTTACATGGCCAATTAAAGAACAATTCTAAGCATGCCCCAAAGCTTGTGCACAACTGTCTGTATGTGTTTGTCTGTCTATGTCTATCTGTTGGTTAAAAAAAAAAAAAAGAGAACAGGTTTTAAACCCAAACTGATCATGTTTGGGTGCAAGTAAATTTGTCTAAGAAAAAACTCCAAAAGGTTCTAATATACAGCACGTGATTTAAGTACAATGATGTAAAACCATTGTGTTATTCTTTATGTTATTCTCTATGCTAAAAGTCAAGTTCAGGACAATTCTTTGGTATAGACTAAGATTTTGCTTTTCCATTTTTCTCTCCTCTGCTCTCATAAACTCTTTAAGATCGAGGGATCCGAATCAATTTGTACAAATGTGACTATTCACCTAAATTTTCCTGACCCAAAATTAACATTTTGCTTCATAGGATACAGGTCAACATGTGTGCTAGCTGCATGGACTGAGGCAGGAAGCCTCCACAGTCTGTTCCCAAACTGCCTGGTTTCACTACTAACAATTCCTTAGTCTCTCTCTCTTAGTCTCTCTCTCTCTCTCTCTTGCATAGGAAACTGTTCAAGCAATCTAGGAGTCTTGTGAGGATTTTTACCTTGCCCCAAGATTAGAGCTGGGTTCATAATAGTCCTATCATAACAGCTACTCCAGGTTAAAAACATCATAGTTATGTTGGTGGCCATAGAGTTGCCTTGGGATTTTGTGACTAGAAAAATCTTTTTAAAGTTGTCACCCTGCTTGAACCAGAAGGGCATCAGCCTACAAAAGCCAGAATACTCAGAGTAAGCAACCAGGGAATACTGGGAGATTTCAAATAACCAGTCTGTGTAGAAATTGCAGGCAACCCAACAGGAGGTGACGATCTATCCAGAGGATTCCGAGAGGTGCCTCTACAGCCTTGCCCAGATCTCACCTGCCTACCTCCATCACACATGGCTAATGAAGTCTGCTGATCCAGGAGGGAAGACACAGCCACTGCTAAAGCTAAGAACTTCACATTGTCCCGGCCCTTTGCCCTCCTAATTATTATTCATTTGTGCTCTCTTCCACCTGCCAGTAAGATTAAATGGTATGATTTAAATTGATGGCATATAGATCTCATTCAGGCTGCTGTTCTCTACATGTTATGACAGAACTCTGACAAGCAGTTGTTGGTCAATTCTCGGCAAGTTACAGATGGGGCTCTATTCCTATTGTTCTCCTTGTTGCTTTAATTGGATATAAAAAGGGCTTTTATGGCTAGAACTCCTCAGATTGCAGTTCGAAGCCAGCCCAGGCAGAAAATCTCTCTAAAACTCCATCTCCCAACTAACCAGCAAAGAGCCAGACTGGAAGCTTGGCTCAAGAGAACCAGAAAAATGCTGAAAGTGGCACCGTGGCTCAAGTGGCAGAGCACTAGCCTTGAGTAGAAGTGCTCAGGGACAGTGCCCAGGCCCTGAGCTCAAACCCCATAAATGCCAATGGGAGCATGCCATCCCAGCAACAAGCACCTGGACCCCTGGGACTCAGCCAGTCCAGGGAACAAGGATCATGGAGAGGAGTAAGAGGAGAATGATGTCACATCCTAAATGGTCACTTTGTCTTGCCCTTTCAAAATTAATCAGAGCCGGGAGACCGAGGGGAATAGTTGTTTACCTACCTAATGTCCATACCTGTCCATTTTCCATCTGGACAAAAAACTTGCATTCTTGCCTTTGTTACTTGCTATTTGTATATATATCTATATAGCTTCTGACTTGTTACTCTTAACTAGTCCACTATCCCTAAACACTTCCTTCCTGTGCCCAGTCCAGTTATTTCTCCTTCCTTGTAATGGGCCACAGTTGAGTTTATGTTCCAAATGGAACTTCTCTGGTTCATGCCAAGGGTGTGTTCTCCCATGTTGTTTATGTTAACTGGTCCTGTGAACTTGTCAGCCTTTGCCTGACCTTTTCAAAAGTCTCTTTTAACAGGATAACATCCCTCACTGAGGTCACCACCTGGGAACTTGCAGTTCAAGACCATCCTCTTACTACACTGCTGTGCCCAGCGCAGGTCTGGACCCTGGAGGCCCCAGCCCAAAGGACTCCCTGATGTGCCCAAGCTGCAGGAGGTAGCCAGAGGAGACCAACCAAACTGGACAGTACCAGGCCAAATGACGAATCAGGGGCCCCTGACTACTTCGCCCTCTTTCAGCAGAAAGTAGTTCCAGAAGAGATGACCTCTGCCCATACTTCCAGCCTGGTGCCCTCCTCTATTAATAAAAAACAAAAGGGGGAGATGTAGGGCACACCTGCCTTGCATCATTACAAGGTGGTTCTGAGGGCCCTGATGTAGATATGAGCCATCCCTTAGGGAGGTCCCTTGTTGCTTCACCCTGAGGGGCAGGTCAGGTATCCAATCACAGCCCCTACATAGAAGCACGTATCCCTCCCCTTCCGCCACCCTCCAACCTGTGTAAAAGAACAGATCATTTCCTGAATAAACGAGTTTGGCTCAACCTGCTCCCAGACTGCCTGTTTGTCCTCTGTGGAGAAGAGGACTGGGTGGTGGTCTGTCAGCCCCCTATACACTCTTCCTGGTCCCGTCCGCGTGGGGTACACTTTCCCATCTCTCTTGCAGGACAGGGGAGTGCGGAAGGCTAAAAAAACCCGGCACACTGGAGACTCTTTCTTTGAGATTGTTTCTTTGTGAGAAGTTTAACCTCTATAAACTCACTACCAAAAAGCATCTCATCATGTAATCAATTTTAGACTAAGGAAATAACAAGGTGAAAAGTCTTCAGGAATAGAGGGCTCCTCCTTTTAGTTCTACTTGTAGGATGACTTTGTCTTTTGAAGAGTCATTAGACAATGATTATGCAGACTAATGAGTCTTATGTATGCCACTCTGGAAGGCATGAAGAAATTTTCTGTGTGTGTGTGCCAGGGCATAGGTGCTGCCCCTGTGCTTTTTTTGCTCAAGGCTCATTCTCTATGAGTTGAGCCACAGCTACACCTCTGGAATTTTTTATTTTTGTTTACTTTTTTCCTGGCTAATTGGAAATAAGAGTCTCAGGGATTTTCCTGCCCAGATTAGCTTTGAACCATGATCCTCAGATCTCAGCCTCCTGAATAGGTAGGATTACAGGTGTGAGCGACTTGCACCTGGCAAATTGTTTTAAGTCAACAAGCCCAGAAGTTTGTAGTCATTAACTGATTATTTTTTAATTGATTATTTTTTAATTGAATGGTTTAGGTAGGTTTAGAGACAATTTATTTCATGTAATCATGCATACAGTTCAATGATCTTTGATAAATTTGTCTATCAGGGCAACCTCACCTCACTCATTTTCACCTCCCCAGAAGTCCCCATTATATTGACTATTTTTACATCTGCAAGTATCATGTTTTGTGATGCCTAATGGGTTTAGATCATCCTTAAACATTATGCAGTAGGCAATAGTATTCAGAATCAAAATGGAAAGAAATGAATAAGGAGATTAAAAGCTTGCCTAATCACCAAAGTATTTCCAAAGTGATGATACTGGGATTCCAACCTGGGATGTCTGACCCCATTTCCTTAAACATTGCTACCACCAAACCCCCACATTCTTCAGTGTCCTTTACAAGCTTGATGGGCTGGCCACACTCAGAAATCTCTTAGGCAAGTATACACTCATCTCTGCTCTCTAGTTGGTTATAAGTTCTATTGATGGGGTAGATCAAATACTGTATTAATTTACTATGTCTCCTTAACCCCAGAGATTACAATAGTAAGCTGTCCACAGTAGTAATTCAATAAACATTTGATAAACAGATAAAACGTTGCACATCTGTAACTCTTCATAAATCTCCCTGATCTTCCGGTTTTCAAATGATTTGGAGGCAACATTTTAAACTTGCCATGTGTCCCAATTGGTGGGTTGGGAACTGCCAATCACAGAAATGTTCCTCGAGAAAACAAAGCAAGGCAGGCATTGGTGGTACATGCCGAGAATCCTAGCTACTCAACAAGCTTGAGCTCGAAGAATCAGTTTGAAGTCAACCAGGGCAGGAAAGTCCAAGAGAGTCTTGTCTTCAATTAACTGCCAAAAAGCCACATGTGTGAGCCTGCATGCCAGCCCCTGTCGAGAAGCACACATCATGCCAGTGGGCTTACCAAGGACAGCACACCCATGTTGGGAGGCGCTGACACCTGGAGAGACCAGTGAATTCACTGCCCCATCTAGAAGGGGGAATTGTGAGTCCTGGGACAGCAGATGGAGCACACACACACACACATGCACACACAAACGCATAACAAGATAGAAAAATTTAAAAGTACACATGAAATTCATGAAACAAAAAGCTGGATATTTTTGAAAAAATTTAATAAAATTGACAGACCTCTTGCAAGATTAACAAAAAGAAAAGGAAAATAAAAGAGGAGACTCAAATCAATAAGATGAAGGAAACCACAGGAAAAATTACAACAAACATGCAGGACATCCAAATGATCATGAAGAACTATTTCCAGAACCTATACTCACTAAAGAAGGAAAACCTAGTAGAAATGAATGCATTTCTAGAGAAATATAAATTGCCCAAACTGAACCAAGAAGATATAAATTAACTAAATAATCAAACAACATACAATGAGATAGAGGAAATAATAAAATGTTTTCCAATAAGTAAAAGCCCAGGCCCTGATGGATTCACCAAAGAATTCTACAAGATTCTTAAACAGGAAATAATACCCACATTCCTCAAGCTCTTCATAAAATAGAAGTGGAGGAAGTTATCCCAAACTCATTCTACAAAGCCCAAAACCAGGCAAGGACACAACAAAGAAAGAGAACTACAGACCAATTTCTATGATGAACACAGATACAAAGCTTCCCAACAAAACATTAGTCAAAAGAATGCAGAAACAAATTTAAAAGGTCATATATATGACCAAGTAGGCTTCATTCCACAGTTGAAAGGCAGGTTTAACATACGCAAATCAATAAATGAAATTCACCACATTAACAGAGCCATGGTCAAGAACCACATGGTTATTTCAATTAATGCAGAAAAGGTCTGTGCCAAAATATAACATTCATTCATATCAACAAAGCTCTGGAGAAAATAGGAATAGAAGGAACATTCTTTAAACCAATAAAAGTCATATATGACAGACCAACAGCCAATATCATACTAAATGGGGAAAATCTAAAACTATTTCCCCTAAAATCAGGAACAAGACAAGGAGGCATACTCCCTCCATTCCTTTTCAATATAGTTCTGGAGTCCTTATCCAGAGCAATAAGGCAAGAAAAGGACATTAAAGGGATCCACATACTAAAAGAAGAAATTAAATTGTCCCTATTTGCAGATGACATAATCTTATAGCTGAATGATTCAAAAAATTCCACTCCCAAATGCCTAGAACTAACAAACCACTTTGGTAATGTAGCAGGATACAAAATTAACCCACAAAAATAAATAGCCTTTCTGTACAACAACAATTTACAAGCAGAAAGGGAAATCATGAAAATAACCCCATTTGCAATAGCCTCAAAAAGAATAAAATATCTAGGAATTAACCTAACCAAATATGTGAAGGATATACTTAGTAAAAACTATAAAAATCTAAAGAGAGAAATCAAAGAGGACACCAGGAAATGGAAAGAACTTCTATGCTCATGGATAAGTAGAATCAATATTGTGAAAATGGCCATATTGCCAAAGATGATATACAAATTCAACACAATCCCCATCAAAATCCCAATGATATTTTTTACTGAAATAGAGAAAACAATCCAAGACATATGGAACAATGAAAGATCTAGAATAGCCAAAGCAACTCTAGGCAAAGGAAGCAATGCAGATAGTGTCACAATACCAGATTTCAAGCTCTATTACAGAGCTATAATAACAAAAACAGCTTGGTATTGGCACAAAACTAGATCTGAAATCAATAGACTAGGTTAGAGGACCCAGAAATAAAACCGCATAATTACAGTCAGTTGATTTTTGACAAAGGAGCCAAAGATATACAGTGGTAAAAACATAGCCTCTTCAACTATTGGTGCTGGGAGAACTGGGCAGCCACATGCAGAAAACTAAAAGTGATCCCAGCTTGTCACCATGCACTAACATCAACTCAAAATGGATTAAAGACCTCAACAACATCTGACTGGAAACTCTGAAACTACTGCAGGACAGAGTAGGAAAGACACTAAAATTTACAGGCACAGGCAGAAAATTCCGGAACAGAGTTCCAGGAGCACAGCAGATTGGAGAGACTCAACAAATGGAACTACATTAAAATAAAAAAGTTTCTGCACAGCTAAAGACACAGCTACTAAACAAGAAAGACAACCAACCAATTGGAAAAAGATCTTCACCAACAAGGCAACAAAAGCGTAATATCCATCATATACAGGGAACTCAAGAAACTAATTCCTCCCAAAACTAATTAATCACTAAATGGTCAAGGGAACTAAAGAGAGACTTCTCAGAAGAATAGATAAAAATAGAAGGGAAAAAAAAGACACATGAGGAAATGTTCATCATCCCTGGCCATAAAGGAAGTGCAAATAAAAACAATCCTGAGATACCACCTTACCCCAGTCAGAATGGCCTATACTCTGAACTCAGGCAACAACAAATGCTGGAGGGGATGTGGAGAAAGAGGAACCCTACTGCACTGCTGGTGGAAATGTAAACTAGTACAGCCACTCTGGAAAGCAGTCTAGAGGTTCCTCAAAAAAACTAAACATAGACATACCCTATAACCCAGCAATACCACTTCTAGGCATCTACCCTGAGCAACATGATCCAAGTTATGACAAGGACACCTGCACTTCCATGTTCATTGCTGCACTGTTCACAATAGTCTAAATATGGAAACAACTCAGATGCCTCACTATAGATGAATGGATCAAAAAAATTTGGTAACTATATACAATGGAATTCTACACAGCTATTAGAAAGGATAAAATAATGGCATTCATGGGAAATGAATAGAACTAGAACAAATCATGTTGAGCGAGATAAGCCAAGATCAGAGAGACAAATGGTGCATAGTCTCCCTGATATGCAGATGTTAGATTTAGCTATGACAAAGCAAACAGGACTCAAGATTCCAATACACAGTGAGACCAAAAGAGGATAGTCTTGGTAGAAAAGCACCAAATAGTAAGACCCAAGCACCTCTTCACATGTACATAAAATAATTTACAGACTGAAAAGAACTCCAAAGATAAGGAAGCAAAGGACCATTTCTTAGTTTGTCTTATTGTTTTTAGATTACTGTATTCTTTACCTCACATATGGTGTATACACATGCACATATGAGGAAAGCCTGGAGGAGGGCACAGAATGAGTGGACAGCAGGTGAAAAAACACAGCAGAGGGGCCCAACAGCTGTACTGGACATTGATGAAAGTGAACTAAACAACTTAAGGGTGATGATGGGAGGGAATGAGAGAGAAAGAGGGAGAAGATGATACTAAGCAAAAGGAAACAAATGTACATATCACCCAATTTGGAAAATATAGTTTTATTGTTAATGTTCCTAGAGTTCATAAACTTTGTAGGTTAGACTTAGGATGTTCATCATTATGAAGTTTAAAATGTGTACTATGACATTCATGTAGTTACTTAATCTCAATAAAAAAAGAAAAAGTCCTCCCCCAAAATGTAGTTTCTCTATTTCTCTCCAACAGAAGCAACTTGCAACAATATGTCTAATTTAAATTCTTATTAGAAAGAAACAACTATGAAGACAGAAAATACAGAAGCTATAGATGGAGATGGAGAAGTTGGTATGTGATCTATACCTATAATCCTACTTGAGAGTCAGAGGACAAAAGGATCACAAGCTCAAAGTAACTTAGCAAGACTATCCCAAAATTTAAATAAAAGCTGGGATCCAGTGGCTTATGCCTTTAAATCTAGCTGAGATCTGAGGACACTATGATCTGAAGATGGAGGTTCAAAGCCAACCCAAGCAGTAAAATCTGTGAGAATCTTATCTTCAATAAAATACTCAGAAAAAGCCGGAAGTGGTACTCCTGGCACTAGCCTTGAGCAAAAGAAGCTCAGGGACAGCGCCCAGGCCCATAGTCCAAGTCCAAGGACAGGCAAAAAATGAAAATAAAATTTTTAAAAAGTTGAGGTTGGAAGTATAGCTTAATACATGGCTAACATGTACAGGTCTCAATTTAAAAAAAAGAGATGTAGATCAAATCTTGTGATAAAACTTCACATGTATAGTTAACTGATTATTTGATAAAGGTAGCAAAATGAGCAAATACTAAAAAAATAATCTTCCCCATTAGTGGTGCTGGGTAATCATGTTAATAAATGAATCTGGACTCTCATTTCCCACCACATATACAATTAACTCAAGATGGATAAAGACATAATGTAAAAACCACATCTAACATAAATACAAAGAGTTGTAAAACACATTATACATCAATTTTTATGATCATGGATTTGGCAATGATTTCTTAAAAATGATACCAAAAATATAAGCATCAAAACAAATGGACAAATTATACTTTATTAAAATTACAATTTTTGTGCCTCAAAGAATATTCTCCAGAAATTATAACTTACAGAATGGGAGAAATCTCTGAACTCATCTAGCTGATATGGGACTTGTCTATAACACATATAAAGACAACTTACAGCTCTAAAATAAACAAAAAAATCTGAGTAAAATATCCGAAAAGAATGTTAAATAGAGGGCTGGGGATATGGCCTAGTGGCAAGCGTGCTTGCCCCATATACATATACATGCTGGGTTCGATTCCCCAGCACCACATATACAGAAAATGGCCAGAAGTGGTGCTGTGGCTCAAGTGGCAGAGTGCTAGCCATGAGCAAAAAAAAAGAAGCCAGGGACAGTGCTCAGGCCCTGAATCCAAGGTCCAGGACTGGCAAAAATAAATAAATTGTTAAATAGAAAAGGCTATTCAATAGATGTTTCTTCCAAGAAAACATGCAAACGGCAAGTAGGCACATGAAAGATGCCCAACAAAGAAATGCCAATCAAAAGGACACGCAGAAAGCAGCCCCTGAAGTCTGTTAGAGAATATAAGCACTGTGAGCAGTTTGCAAACATAGTCTAGCACTTCTTCAAAAAATTAAATATAGAGCCAGATGCTGGTAGCTCATGCCTGTAATCAATCCTAGCTACTCAGGAGGCTGAGATCTGAGGATCACGGTTCAAAGCCAGCCTGGACAGGAAAGTTCATAAGACTCTTATCTTCAACTAACCATGGCTTTGCCAGAAGTGGGGGCTGTGACTCAAAGTGGTAGAGCACTAGCCTTGAGCAAAAAGCTCAGGACAGTGCCCAGGCCCTGAGTTCCAGCCCCATGACCCACAACAACAAAAAGTTAAACATAGATTTATCATTTGACCTAGCAAAAGAAAGCCCACATTCACACCTGGACTTCTCTGTGAATGCTCATAGAGGCATTAGTTGTAATAGTCAAAAGTGGGAACAACTTATTCAGTATATCAGTACAGAGAGATATGCTGTGGGTAAAAAGAAATGGAGTGACTGGGCACTGGTGGTTCTTGCCAATAATCCTAGCTACTCAGGAGGCTGAGATCTGAGAATCAGCCCAAGCAGGAAAGTCTATGAACCTCATCTCCAATTAACCAGCAAAAACCCAGAAGTGAAAGTGTGACTCAAGTTGCAGAATACCAACTTTGAGTGAAAAAGCTAAGGAAGAGTACAAGGCCATGAGTTCAAGACCAAGTACTGACACAAGAAAAAGAAAGGGGGGGAGGAAGTGGGGAAGGAAGGGGGAAGGAAGGAAGGAAGGAAGGAAAGAAGGGAGGGAGGGAGGGAGGGAGGGGGAGGGAGGTAAGGGAAGGGAGGGAAGGGAAGGAGGGAGGGAGGGAGGGGGAGGGAGGGAAGGGAAGGGAGGGAAGGGAAGGAGGGAGGGAGGGAGGGAGGGAGGGAGGGAGGGAGGGAGGGAGGGAGGGAGGGAAGAACACAGTACACGCTTTAGCATAGATAACTGAAAACAAAATGTTAAGTGACATAAGCCAGCCACAAAGCATCACACAGCATAAGTCCCATTTATATGAAAAGTCCCTAAGAGACAAATCCACAGAAACAGGATAGATTAGTTGCCCCGGCCCGCGGGGTTTCATCAACAGGAGCCCGAGGGGGAATTGACCTGAATGAGAGACAAACCAGACACAAGGAGGGAGACCAAGACAGGATTCTGATCAAGGTCTCAAACTTTATTTTTGCACGGCAGCTTATATAGTAATCAGCAAAGGGTAACTCACATAGACAGGGACTGGGTAAGTTCACAAGGTTGTTGATTAAAGCTGGACCAGATGTTAGGCTTAACAGGCAAAGTTGTAAAAGTATCAAGTGTCCTTATCGGTTAAGTCTTAGAGTTTCTTTATGTTACAACATGAAAGCCAGACCCAGGTGTCCCTATCAGCTAAGTTTTGTAGTTTCTTTAAGTTACATCCAGACAGCTATTTTGGCTCCCGGCAATTAGTGGTTGCCAGGGGCCATAGAAGATTAGGTACTGTGGGTAATAGTAGCTAACAGATATGGAGTTTCTTTATAAAGTAATGAAAATATTCTAAAATTAGCTGAGGTGGCTCCAGCCTGTTGTAATCATAACTACTTGAGAGGGGCAGATCCAGGGATCATAGTTCAAGATCAGCCTGGGCATGGAAGTTCTCAAGACTGCAGTGGCATGTGCTTGTTTTCCCAGCCACAGAGGGAATTCCCAATGAATGGGTACAGTGGGGTGTCCAAAATATGGGGATCATGGAGCAGGCCAGCCTGGGCTTCAACTGACACCCTAACTTGAAAATCACCAAGGCAAAGAAGGCTGAAGGTGTGGCTTAAGTGGTAGGGCACCTGTTTAGAATGGCCCTGAGTTTGATCCCCAGTACCATAAAAATTTTATAAAAAGAAAATTCTGAAATCAATTATAATAGATGCCAAGCTCTGTGAGTATACTAAAAATATTGACATTTATACCTTAAATGGGAGTATTGTACAGTATGAAAACTACAACATAGTAAAACTATCACAGCCAAGTGCCACTTGCTCACACCTGTAATCCTAGCTACTTGGGAAGCTAAGATGTGAAGACTGCGGTTCAAAGCCAGACCAAGCAGGAAAGTCTGTGAGACTCTTATCTCCAATTCACCCCCCACAAAAAAGCTGGGAGTGGAGCTGTGGCTCAAGTATTGTGCTAGCCCTGAGTAAAAAATTAAACTCAGGGACAGAGCTGAGGCCCTGAGTTCAAGCCCCCAAACTGAGCCCCACACACACACACACACCACACACGTGCACACACACACACACACACACAAACACACACAAAGTAAAGCCCAGAAATGTAATGATACAGAAAGTTTGAAAGCCAAAGAACATAAAAGTGTTATGCATGTGAACTAAAAAGTCAGAGGTGGCGTAACTACAATCAAACAAAGTAAATGGACTCTGTTTATTGCGCACTTACAGAGACCGGGCCTGTGGATTAATAGGCACGGTCCACACATCCATCCACCGAGGCTCCCAGAGGTGGACGTCACTCAAGCCCAAAGCTAGGGCTTCAGCAGCAGTCAGCCTGAGCCGCAGGCAGGGCCCTGCATTCAACGTCATCACAGCCCTGCAGCTGCAGAGCCCAATTTCTGGCTAAATAGGGCTCTTCTCGGCAGCCCTCTTTTCCAGGGAGCACTGGCTTTAGGCTTTTCCTCCATGGAAAAGACCTTAGCATACACATTTGCATACACTCTGAAGTGCAGGCCACCCCAGTCCCCCCCCCCCCCACACACACACACACGCACAAGCGCACATACAGGCCGAGTGCCTCCACAGGATGACCAGGCACAGACACTGTGAACCCCAGGAAGCCAGAAGATTCACTTGATGCTAACTACCGTGAATGTGATTTGGGTTTGAGGAAAATACTCATTTTATCTACCACCTAACATGAGTCTGTTCTGCATGCAGCTCTTCTGCGCCCTTACTGCTGGATCTGATTGCCAAGGGGCCTCAATCTTGAGGCCTAGACCAGGATTTTGCTTGCAAACACTCCCTTCTTACCTCCCAATCCCTTCTGACTGTAAACCAATTAGCATTAGTAACTAAAGCACAATTGCTCCAATCCCACCAAAACTCCCCAGCCTGGAAGTGGCAAAGGGGTCCTGGCTTCCTGGAAGACAGGCACCACTGTCAGAGTTTGCTCCCAAATAAACCTGTGCTGCTGTTGAGCCAGCCCTTTCCTATTTTTGCCAGTTCTGGGGCTTGAACTCAGAACCTTACACTCTCATTTGGCTTTTACACTCAAGGATGGTGCTCAACCACTTGAGCCACACCCCAGTACCAACACACGCAAAGAAAAGCTCAGAGAAAAATGGTTAGATGTTTTATATATAAGTTATCTGCCAGACAAAAGAAAATAATCTTTTTCAGTCGAGGGAGACATCACTGGCTTAATTCTCCCTCTTACCAGCATAACCACCTCAAAGAAATCTCAAGACATGGTAATTATGAGGCCTTTCAGCAAGCCAGAATTCCTGCTGACCAGTGATCACCACATACTTTTACTTATGTTAATGGCTTTTTAAAAAACTAAATAAGCATCTGCTGTCATTTTAAGCATGTCAAAAACTATAAATAGAAAGCTTTAAAGTTTCTCTACAATGACAAGATAATCATTAATTATTGAAAGAAAACATGGGAGTATTGTTCATTTGGTTTTTACTTTTTTTTGTTTTGGTTTGGTTTGGTTTTTTTTTTGTTGTTTTTTTTTTTTTGGTGGGTCATGTTGCTTGAACTCTGGTCCTGGGCACTGTCCTTGAGCTCTTCAGTTCAAGGCTAATGCTCTACCACTTTGAGCCACAGCACTATTTCCAGTTTTCTGGTGGTTAATTGAAGATAAGAGTCTCACGGACTTTCCTGCCCAGGCTGTCTTTGAACCAAGATCCTCAGATCTCAGCCTCCTGAGTAGCTAGGATTACAGGCATGAGCCACCGGCACCTGGCTTGTTTTTGTGTGTGTGTGCTGGTTCTGGGGTTTGAACTTAGGGTCTGGGTAGTCTTCCTTAGCTTTTTTACTTAAGGTTGACACTCTGCTACTTGAGCCACAATTTCACTTCTGGCTTTTGCTGGTTAATTAGAGGTAAGAGTCTCACATCTCACAATTTCCTTCCCAGACTACCTTTGGATCTCAATCTCAGACTCCTGAGTTCCTAGAAGTACAGAAGTGAGCCACCAGCTCACTGCTCAACCACCATTGCCCTGGTGGTGCTATTCGCAATGGTCCCTCACCTGTGGCAGGAGTTATGCTCACAGACCCCCTCACAATAGGTGAAATGTGTGAAGTAGCAGTAATGGCCCACAGTACAGCAGCTCACTTCCCCCAGCATCCGTGGGCTGCTAATGCTGCTGCTTCGTGCACTTTCACCTCTCCTGGGGGGCTCTGCAATGCAGATCCCACCATAGGTGAAGTCTCACTATTTACATTTTTTGTGTGTGTTTTTAACCCACAATACAGTGAAGCCACAATAAGTAAACCAGATATACTGAGGGATGACTGTACTTTTGTTGTGTCTAATCCACCAGACAGAGCCATGAAACTGAGATGATGTGAATGTTTTTACTTAACACATGAGGAAAAAAGTGCCACTACTTATAAACAAAGGCAAAATTCCCCATGATCCACAAATGTTTACTAGGAAAGTCTGCACCCTGTGATCACACTTCAATCTAGCATCCAGGAGGATGAAGGCCCACATCCCAGAATCCTCCTTTCCAAGATGTTCCCAGGGGACATGTAGAACTGGGGTGTAAGAGATTACTGAGAGAACATGAGAGATTTTTTTTTTACAAGTCTTGATGGATTCATGATCCTTTGACAGGATGGTCTCTCATTCAACCCAGTGAACACTTAGTGTAGAGGTGTGTGTGTGTGTGTGTGTGTGTGTGTGTGTGTGTGTGTGCATGCACGTGCATGCGTGCATGCTCCAATAAGGTGTCTTGAATTTACAGCAGGAGTGCTGTCTCTTAGCCTTCTGGCTCAAGATTGGTGCTCTACCTTTTTTTTTTCACTTACAAAAATACATATGCTGTAAACCAACTGTATAACCAACCCATGGCAGGGAGCAATAAGGAGGGGGATAGGCAGGGGAATTGAGGGAAGAGGTAACAAGTTGGATATGAAAAGTATTCACTGCCTTACATATGAAACTGTAACCTCTCTGTATATCACTTCAACAATAAATTAGAAAGAAAAAAATAAATAAACAAGCTTTGCTATGGTGTTGGCTCAAGTGATAGGGTGCGCTACCATTTGAGCTATACCTCCCCTTCAAGCTTTTTGGTGGTTATGTGGAGATAAGAGCTTCCCAGACTTTCCTGCTCACACTGGCTTCAAACTGTGATCCTCAGATAGCAATCTTCTGAGTAGCTAGGTTTCCAGGATTACAGGTATGGATCACCAGAGTCCAACTAGAATCGAATTTTTATAGGAAAGAAAATTTCTCCATCATTACCTCATTTCCTACTGTTCTTTCCCTGAGCCTCCTCCAGTCACCAGGGCAACCAGTCACCATGGAAAGCCAGCCAGTCAGCTGCTGTGCTCTTGTTCAAACTGTCCCAGAAAAGCCTTCATGATGCCTTTGTCAGCTCTTAGCATTTTGATACTTTCAGCCTTATAGAAAAGAGAATGTCACACAGAAGCCTTTCTGGAAATGCACTCACCACTTCCCTTGGCATCACCGGGCTTCTTAGGAATGCATCATGGAGGGGCAGAGGGATGCACGTGGTAACAAGTACTGCAAGCAGAGTGACACACTGGCACTCCGGTGGTCACTGAGGAGGAAGAGAATGTCACCACTATACTTCCTCGGTGCTCAGATTATCCAACTGAAGAAAATGCTGGCTCCTAGCAGGATCACATGACTTTGTCCAGAAGCAATCTTTACTTTTAACTGCTGATCTTATTAATGGGGATACCTCAGTTCCATCTAGTGCCAACTGAACCTTCTTAATAGAGCTGAGAGTCACTAGTATTTTGCCATTGATAGTAGATCATTGTCCCCTGGGATTCAGGGTCTGGGCCCTGGAAAAGGTATGTATTGAAGTGTTGTGTAATTATGCAGCTTATTAAACTGGGGAGGGGGGTGCGCGCCAGTACTGGGGCTTGACTTCAGAGTATCATTCTTCCTTGGCCTTTTTACTCAAGGCTGGTGCTCTACCACTTGAGCCACACCTCCACTTCTGGCTTTTTCTGTTGGTTAATTGGAGATAAAGAGTCTCATGTACTTTTCTGCCCAACTGGTTTCAAGCTATCATCCTCAGATTTTAGCCTCTTGGGTGGCTAGGATTACAGGTGTGAGCCACCAATCCAGATAAAGTTACTATTTTATCCATTTTCAGCACATCTACCGTAGAGCTTTCAGGCTTCCTTGTTACAGATGAGACCTAAATCAATACTTGGCTTCAAATTACCTTAATTATTCATTACATAGTCAAAAACATTAGGATGCTTTAATACTATCCGATGCTACTGGGAGATAATCTATATTGTCATTCACATGGTAAAAATTTGCATTCGTATCTGGAATTTCCTGTAGGTTTTTCAAAAGAATTATTTTTATATTTACATAAGCCCTAGTGGAACTCACTATCTGAAAAGATTCTAACAGCTTGTGTGTGTGTGTGTGTGTGTGTGTGTGTGTGTGTGTGTGTGTGTGTGTGTGCTGGTCCTGGTGTCAGCATTTTCCCTAGCCTCAGGTCCTCAGCTCCTCCCACTAGCCCCCAGATCCATCCATACCTAATGAGCCACTCCTACTCACTACCTAACTTCTTCCCCCTTCACCCCCAGAGAGAAGCTGCCACCTGGATAAGGTGCAGACGCCATGTAGCTCCCTCTCCCATGGGAACTATGGCCCCACTAATAAACCTCCTTATGAACCTTCTTCTCCTGCCTGTGATTATCTCCACATGGTCCTCTGGGATGGCTGATACCTATGCTTTCATTGGTGCCGAAACCCGGGATAGGCTCCCGGGTGGATTTGCTCCCCCATTTCTGGGGGGTTCAAGCTGCCTCTGGGACCTATTCTGCTGTCCTAAGCCCACCCAGATGACCACCGAGGTAACTTCTCCTGACTGAGTGCTCTACTTCCATCCACCACGACAATCTACAAATTTGCCCTCACACCCAGGGTAAGTGATCATCTAAACGAGGGCTCGGATCCGATTTTTTTGATTTACCGCCGGGCCACAGGGCCGTGGCTTCTGGGCCACACCAAAAATCTTGGTTCCGAGCCCCACTCAATGACCGTAGCATAGGGCCACAGGGCCGCAGCCACAGGGCCAACTTCGCGCTCGGTCCAAGACACAGTGATTGGGGTGACGATTCCATCGCTGATTGTCTCTCACATTTCAGCTGACCAGAGTAATACGGAGGACACTTGGTATTAACTCCTCAGCTCCGCTAATGGGAGGGGCACAATCATCCACCACAACAGATTTGAAACTCCAACCAGGGTGAGTGACCATTAGCTTGGGTTTTCTCTAGTTCAGCTCTGATGGTCATTCATCAAGTGGGGAACAGTCTAAAGTTGCTCACAATCTTACAAATTTGGACTTACATAACTTCAATGAGCGCTCAGGCAGATGGAGTTCTCTCTCTCTCTCTCTCTCTCTCTCTCTCTCTCTCTCTCTCTCTCTCTCTCTCTCTCTCTCTTTCTCTCTCTGCCTGCCTGCCTGTGATGGGCTGGTACTAGCTTTCAAATGTACCAATATTTGTTTAACATCTGCTTTGATTGATGTTTGCTAAGCTTGGAGATTCGGTTAAGTTCTGCTTGTTGTTTTCTCTAGCATTGACCACATGGACAATAGAATTAATTTTAGCAAGCACCATCTTGGTTCCATCAAAGTTCCAAAAACTCTTGGAGGTGGAATCCCACCCATTCCCCAGGTAATGTGCATGCAAAATTCCTCGAATTCCTTGAGGCAGGGCAGGGACTTGGGAGACTCAAGCTCCTGGTAACCCTGCCCCCCCCCCACTCTAAATTCGGTAACTGTGGCCTTGCAATTCAAACGTGCCTTGCAATTCAAATGCTAAACTGGTTTCTCAAAATGTGGCTTCTTCATTTCCTCGCCAGATAATCTGTAAAAATTTTTGTTTCCTAGGAAAAGGTTTTTGTTTTCTAACGACAAAGTGGTTCTAAAATATGGGCACTGGAATTCCAGAAAACTTACATGGCCAATTTAAAAAAAAAAAAATTCTGAGCGTGCCTCAAAGCTTATGTACACAAGTGTCTGTCTGTCTGTCTGTGTTGGTAAAACATGTAAAATCTGGCATCATGGTTTCAAAATTATTTGCTTTTGACTACTATTTTAACTTACTTTAATTCTTGTGTTAAACTGTTCTTTGCAGCCTGTGGGGGGGAGTCACAGAGAACACCCTGGAGGCAGTCCTGACTCTTATCACCAGACTCCAAGCCAAAAGAAAAAAACAGCAGGTTTTAAACCCAAACTGATACAAGCAAACGGGTGCAAGCAAATATGTCTAAGATGTAAAACCAGTGTTATTCTTTATGTCCATCTACGCTAAAAGTCAAGTGTACATCTAATCCTCACAATTCTTTGGTATAGACTAAGATTTTTGCTTCTTCATTTTTTCTCCTGTGCTCTCATAAACTCTTTTAAGATCAAGGGACCAGAGTCACTTTGGAATGAGTGTGCAAATGTGGCTGCTAACCTTGATTTTCCTGACCCAGGATTGATATTTTGCTTTATAGGATGCAGGTCGAGTGGACTGTGGCAGCCCGTGGCTACAGGAAGCTGCCTCCACAGTCTGCTCCCAAACTGCCTGGTTTCACTACTAGTGATTCCTTATTCTCTCTCTCTTGCAAAACTGCTCAGGGAATCTAGGAGTCACTGGTGATCTTCCTGTGAAGATTTTGACAGGCCCAGAGTGCTTCTGCCCTGGCTCTGGACCGCCCCCCCCCCCCGCCCCAGGTTAGAGTTGGGTTTATAGCAGGCCTATGATGACAGAGTTGCAACCGAGACTTACTCCAAGGTTAAAAACATCAGAGTTGTATTTGGTGGCCACAGGGTTGCATTGGGGTAGCATTGGTGTCTTCCCCCTCCATGTCTCAGAAACTGTTGTGGCTGCTGCAGAGAATAGACTTGGTTGGCCTTTGGTCTGTGAGGATTTTGTGACTAGGAAGATGGTTAAAGGCCCAAGCCTTCTAAAATCTTTTAAAGTTGTCACCCTGCTTAAACCAGTAGGGCACCAGCCTACAAAAGCCATAGTACTCAGAGTAAGCAACCAGGAAATACTGGGAGATTTTAAATGTCTTTAACCAGACTGTGTAGAATTTTACAGGCAATACAGCAGGAGGTGTGACAATCTATCCAGATTCTGAGAGATGCCACTGCAGCCTTGCCCAGATCCAACCCATCTCTCCTGCCTGTCTCTATCACACATGACTAATGAAGCCTGCTGATCCAGGATGGAAGACACAGCCACTTCGGATCTGCTGAAGCTGAGACTTTTACATTGTCCTGACCCTTTGCCCTCTTGATTGTCATTCATTTGTACTCTCTTCCACCTGCTGGTAAGGTGGATATGATTTGATTTGATGGCACATGGATCTCATTCAGTCTGCTGTTCTCTAACTATAAACTCTGGCAAGTGTTTGTTGGTCAATTCTCAACAAGTTACAGGTGAGCTCTATTCCTATTGTTCTCCTTGTTGCTTTAATTGGATATAAAAAGGGCTTTTATGGCTAGAACTCCTCAGATTGCAGTTCGAAGCCAGCCCGGGAAGAAAATCTCTCTAAAACTCCATCTCCCAACTAACCAGCAAAGAGCCAGGCAGGAATCTTGGCTCAAGAGAACCAGAAAAATGCTGAAAGTGGCACCGTGGCTCAAGTGGTAGAGTGCTAGCCTCAAGCAGAAGTGCTCAGGGATAGTGCCCAGGCCCTGAGCTCAAACCCCGTGAATGCCAATGGGAGCATGCCATCCCAGCAACAAGCACCTAGACCCATGGGACTCAGCCAGTCCAGGGAATGAGGATTATGGAGAGGAGTAAGAGGAGAATGATGTCACATCCTAAATGGAGTCACCTTGTCTCGCCCTTTCAAAATTAATCAGAGCCAGGAGATCAAGAGGAATAGTTGTTTACCCACCTAATGTCCATACCTGTCCTTTTTCCATCTAGACAGAAACTTGCATTCTTGCCTTTGTTACTTGCTATTTGTATATATATCTATATAACCTCTGACTGGTTACTCCCAACCAGTCCAATATCCCTAAACACTTCCTGCCTACTCCCAGTCCAGTTATTCCTCCTTCCTTGTAATGGGCCACAATTGGGTTTATGTTCCAAATGGAACTTTTCTGGCTTGGCCCAGGGTGTGTTCTCCCATGTCATTCATGTTGTCAGCCTTATGCCTGACCTTTTTCAAGTCTCTTTTAACAGGACAACATACCTCACCTAGGACGCCACCTGGGAACTTGCAGTTCAAGGCCATCCTCTTACTACACTTCTCTGCCCAGCGCAGATCTGGACCCTGAAGACCCCAGGCCCAGGGACTCCTTGATGTGCCCAAGCTGCAGAAGGTAGCCAAAGGAGACCATGACACCCATTGGCCCTGATAAACATTTTTGTGGAAATGATGAGGACTTTTACCAACCAAACTGGACGGTACCAGGCCAAATGACGAATCAGGGACCCATGACTACTTCGCCCCTTTTCAGCAGGAAGTACTTCCAGAAGAGACAACCTCCGCCCATATTCCCGGCCTGGTACCCCTCCTCTGTTATTAATAAACAACAAATGGGGGAATGTTAGCATTTCCCTAGCCTCAGGTCCTCAGCTCCTCCCACTAGCCCCCAGATCCATCCATACCTAATGAGCCACTCCTACTCACTACCTAACTTCTTCCCCCTTCACCCCCAGAGAGAGAAGCTGCCACCTGGATAAGGTGCAGACGCCATGTAGCTCCCTCTCCCATGGAAACTATGGCCCCACTAATAAACCTCCTTATGGACCTTCTTCTCCTGCCTGTGATTATCTCCGTATGGTCCTCTGGGATGGCTGATACCTATGCTTTCACCTGGGACTTGCAGTCAGGACCTGGGCTGTATTCCTCAGCTTCATCTTGGTCAATGCTAGCACACTGTCACTTGAGCCAGAGCTCCTCTTTCTGCTTTTGCAGGGGGTGGGGGTAGTTAATTGGAGATAAGAGTCTTACAGACCTTCCTGCCAGGGCTTACTTTGAATTTCAGTCCTCAGATCCCTGCCTGCTGAATAGGTAGGATTACAAATGTGAGTCACTGTCATCTGGCTTTAAAGGAACAAACAACAACAACAAAAAACAAACACAGCTTTACTGAGATATAATCTCCTACTATGCAGCTCATTTTTCTAACGTGCAGATTTGTGGCTCCTGGGCTGGTCAAGAGCACACACTGAAAGGCATTAATCATGGGTTCTGGGAGTTTCCAGCACAGAGACACCCCTAGCACAGCAGAGAAGCTAGGTGCTGAACAACACTCACAGGGATGAACTAAGTTCTAGTCCCAGGTCTTTTCCTGAGACTGCAGTGCAGTTTCTTTACTTAGAAAACCAGGCTGGGTTCTGGGCACCCATGGCTCACGCCTGTAATCCTAGCTACTCAGTAGGCTGAGATCTGAGGACTGCGGTTTTGAAGCCAGCCCAGGCAGGAAAGTCCGTGAGACTCTTATCTCCAATTAACCACCAGAAAACTAGAAATGGTGCTATGGCTCAGGTGGTAGAGCACTAGCTTTGAATGAAAAAGCTCAGGGACAGAGTCCAGGTCCCTGAGTTCAAGCCCTATGACCAATAAAAGAAAAGAAGGGAGGAAGGGAAGGAGGGAGGGAGGGAGGGAGAGAGGGAGGGAGGGAGGGAGGGAGGAAGGAAGGAACAAACGAAGGAAGGAACGAAGGAACAAAGGAAGGAAGGAGAAGGCAAGGAAAGGAAAGGAAAGATCTAAATCTAACTGCTTATGTAAAAAGATTACCTTCGGTTCTTAGACTAAACATCAAGGTAATGATTAAAAAAAATGTCAGTGATGGTCAATTTTCAAAATGAAGTTCATGCACTGGAAAGTCCACAGGCAAACAGAGCTGGTCAGAAGGGGACCCATGGGCAAGGGAAGAATGGAATGCAATAAAATGAGAAAAGGGATAGAAACCATACATGCCAGAAAGCACATACCTAGAATAGCCTTCCCACCAACAAAGAACAAAGGAGGTGGAGTCAGCCAAAAGCCCGCTCCTAAAATTCAACCTATTCAGTAGAAAGTAATACAACTTAGATGACATCTGGGAAAGAATGTAAACCCCATAGTGCTCAGACCAAATGAGGAATTGGGGGACCCCTACATGCACAGACTAAGTACAAAATTGCTTTCTGTAATTTCATAACACCATTAAAAGTCTCCAAGTGGGCTGGGAATGTGGCTTAGTCGTAGAATGCTTGCCTAACATTCATGAAGCCCTGGGTTTGATTCCTCAGTACCACATAAATGGGTGGGGGGAGGAGGGCAGAGAAGCCAGAAGTGGTGCTATGGCTCAAGTGGTAGAATGCTAACCTTAAGCACAAAAAGGCTCAAGGACAACACCCAGGACCTGAATTCAAGCCCCAGGACTGGTCCCCAAGTGCATTCTTTGAGTTTGAAAGGGTGAACATGTTTCTCACAAGTAAATTAAGTTTCAGTTGTGTCCAGCTTAAAATATAATAATTTCAAAGGACACAATTGAAACTTAAACAGTATTCCATCAAGAGGCAAAGAAATAAGTAAAAAAAAAAAATCAAGTGAAAAATATCAATTTAAACCAGTCTTTTCTGCTGCTAGACTTTGACCTGCTGCGATGTAAATAGCTTAAGGGAAGTAGAAATGAAGTGCAGAGTTAGCTAATGTGGATTAGCCTGCTGTTTTTCTGGGCCACCTCTCCCTGCCACTCAGAGATCCTTGCTCAGGAGAATGTAAATGACATTTAGTATTTTATTCTGAAAAACACAGATTGATGGTGCTTTCCCTTGAAGAGGAAATCACATCCTGAAAGTCAGATGCAAACAGGTTTTGGTCTGGATACCTATTTGGGCAGCATGGGTAACGGAAAGCAATCAGAGCAAGGAGTCCAAGGGCAGGAGTCCAGTCTAGAAGTCCAGTCCAGTCCTAGATCCTCCAGCTTCTACGTGAAGACCCCAGGAGCTCACTGAACCTTGGTTTCCAAATTGGTAAAATGGGGATGATTATAGCAGCCAAGATAAATGTTACTCTAAAACATAGATACAAGAAAGGACATGAAACACATCTGGAAAATAATATATGGATGTTAACTTTTACAATTATCCTAAGCTAAAAGACTTAATTATCTGCACTAAAATACAGTCACTCTTCTAGACAGACAACCAGCCTACCATAGCCAGGGCGATAACCCAGGGAGAGTTAGGGCTCCTTGGTTAGGTAGAGAGGAATATAGAAAATGGTGGATCTCACTAAAAAAAAAAAAAAAAAAAAAAGGAAAGGAAAGAAAAGAAAATGGTGGACATAATACATGGCAACAGCATGTGGCCTATCATGGTGCTTCTTCTTCCCACTGTGCCCTGGCTTTCACTCAACCAATGAGAAGAGATGGGGCAGCACATACACAAGGCATCAAGCAATCACCACAAAGCCCGGGGAGGAGCCACTCACTGTACTATGGAAACTGCCCTCCAAGAGGACTCCATTGGACTCTCCGCTCTGGGCCCCCTCACTACAGAGTCTATACACTTTTCACTTTCAAATAAACTTGCCCTGTCTGCTTTAAACACTCCCTAGCCTTTTAACTCTTTAATGAGCAGAGAAACAAAGCCCATATTCCTAGATGATATCATCGTCACATAGCAGTCATTTCTTCTCTGAAGACCAGCGCTCATTTTAGTCTATCTCATGGACTTCAGTGTTATGAACCAAGATGAAAGCTATGTTTGAAAATGATGAAGAGCCAAGTTAATGTGGTAAACTAGAGGAAAGAATTCCACTGTTGGTTTTCCTTTATCTTCTTTGTCATTTCCACCTTCCAAAATATGGTTTTTCTAAATCATAACAAAAGAAAGAGGTTACTAGAAAGTTATGTGAGTTGAAAAGAGAAGATTTTAGGATTGATGTCTTGACAGAATGAAATGTGGACCAATCTCTGCTGCTCTCATCCGGAGCCACATTCAGCCCCAAGTCATGATGTTGCTGCAAGGGTCTTTGAAAAGCAGGTCTACAAAGCTGGGTTTCTTTGGTTTGGCTTTTCACTCGGGAGTTTTTTGTCTGATTGGCTGTTGGGTGGCAATTTTTGGTGCGAGTGCTGGGGCTTGAGCTCAGGGCCTTTAACTTTAACTTTTCCACTCAAGGCTTTACCACTAGAGCCATAGATTCACTTCCAGCTTTTTGCTAGTTATTTAGAAAGGAGTCTTTTTTACCCAAGCTGGCTTTGAACTGTAACCTAAGATTTCATCTAGGATTACAGGCATGAGCCACCAACACCTGAAGGTACAGTCTACTTTTTCAATTGAAATCCTAGCAAAGCACTTTGAAAGTATTTAGGCAACATCTAAGCATATGGGGCAACCCCAAAAACAGGCCAACCTTGCCAATATCCACAATCAGATGTAGAGAAGGACCTGCTGACCCCTGCTGAGGAAATAGAAATTTATCTACTTCCTTACCTCAAACTCAGAAGTAGCTTAGTCCATGCCACCAATGTGTATGTCTCAGCTGTTTTTGCTGCATTTAGAGGAGACACGTTTGACATGTAATAGGTACTTTCCATCTGTCACTCAGTGTACTAAAAATAAGCCTATGGGGATGGTTTTTAATGTGGAAAAGGCAAGATAATGCCCCAGTAATAAAAATAGGCTCAGTGCTTGTCAAGTTGCTGGACAATGAAATGTCATGCTTGCTCTCAGTTGTGCCCCATCTAAAATGAATTTAATTTGGAAACGGAAGGAGTTTCCAGTGAAAAGCCAAGGAAGACAGGGTGCATTAGCCTAAAAGGTCACACTGGAGCTGAGGAAGCTGTTCTGAGAGCTGCAGGAAGGAAGCCAGACAAAGAAATCACACAGAGCCTCTTCATCTTGCTGCTTCTCTTGGGCATCTCAATGAGTGAAGAAAGCTAACTGAAGGGTCTCCTCATCCCTCTGAGGTGGCAGAGACGGAGGGAGAGGAACGCCCAGGTGGCATCTGAGGGGCAGTGAGTGGGTTTTGTAGCCAAAAACACAAGGCATCCCAATGGAAGCTAATCAGGCCTTGTCCTCTCAAGACTTCAGGAGTCAATGGCTGCTAAGCTTATGCTAAGAAACAGTAGAAAGGAGGAAGAGGAGGAGGAGGGGAAGGCCAACCCACCCCTCACAGCAGATTCAGAAAGAAGAAGTATGGAGCTTCTGAGGAACTGAAAGAAATTCAAGATGATGAGACTGTGAAGGGCAGTCTGGAAATAGAGCAGCAGAGGTGCCTGTGAGCCACAGGGAAGACTTCAAGATTTCTTCTAGAGCAGTAGACTCAGTGGATGATAGTAAACAGATAAAAAAAAGATAAATCTTATACCAGTTTATCATTCACAACTATATACCCATTTTCATAAATCCATTTAGAAAGATGGCTCTGATATCTGACTGTGATGAGAAAAGGAATCAGATGATGCAACAGAAAATTACACCAGGGCTTATTTTAGCATTCAAGGAAGAGAGAAGAGGTCTGGAACCATAGCAGTGCTTCTCTAAACAATTACCATAACTTTTGCTAAGTGCCAATGGCTCACAACTGTAATCCTAGCTACTCAGGAGACTGAGATCTGAGGATAGAGGTTCAAAGCCAGCCTGGGAAGGAAAGTCCATAAAACCCCTATCTCCATTTAACTACCAAAAAGTAAGAATATATTTTGGCAAGTGACACACTGCTGAAAACCCTAAAATTAAAAACTCCACTAGGCATGTGGCTCAAGTGGTAAGAGTGCTTAGCAAGTGCAAGACCCTAAGTTCAGTATTCAATACCATAGATTTTGGTCTGGCACCAGTGATTCATGCTTGTAATCTTAACTATTTGGGAGGCTGAGATCTGAGGATCAAAGTTCAAAGTCAGCCTGGGCAGGAAAGTTCATGAGACTCTTAGCTCCAATTAAATAGCAAAAATTCATTAGCAGAGCTGTGGCTCCAATTGTAGAGCACTATCCTTTGGAAAAAACAAAACCATCGGGGCAGTTCCCAGGCCAAGTTCAAGCTTCAAGATCTGTACCAAAAAAATCCTTCCACACACAAAAATGTTCCTCTGAGGCAAAGAATCTCTCACTGTGTGGATTTTTCCAGAGCTCATCAGTCCAAGGCATTGAAAAAATGGGCTCCTTCCCACCTAGAAAAGGGAGAAACAACTCTTGTAAATGGAAACTCTACTCAAGAAGAAACATACTTTCCTGGCCCTTGAGGAAATAAAATCAGTTCCCAGATGGATATGATTGAGAGGAAAACTCAAGAGTGCTGAGCAGAGCCTCCTACACAGAGCACCAAGGAGCTTCTAAAAGATAAGATAATGTCCAGTTGCCAAATGGTTGGTTTTCTTATCAAGAATAGACATTTAGGATGATGCATCTTCAAAGCATTTCTGAAGGGGTACCAATGTTTGATAATAAATGTGCTCATTACTTAACCCCTCTCTCTGTACATCAACTTTACCATAAAATAAAACATTAGTTTTTAAAAAAGCATATCTGGACTGGGAATATGGCTCTGTGGTAGAGTGAGTGCCTAGCATGCATGAAGCTCTGAGTTTGATTCCTCAGTACCACATACACAGAAAAAGCTGCAAGTGATGCTGTGGCTCAAGTAGTAGAGCATTAGCCTTGAGCAGAAAGAAGCTCAGGACAGTGCCCAGGCCCTGAGTTCAAGCCCCAGGACTGGGCAGGGCGGGGAGTGGAAGCATGTCTTAGACATCAGCCAACCTCTGGCACATTGAAGTTACTATTTATTTGGATGCTGTTGGTCTGTATGCAAACATGGCTTTACTGACAGAGTATTAAAAGTACATTACTTTTGAGGGAACTACACACTGTTTTCCATAGTGGTTGAACAAGTTTGCATTCGCACCAACAGTGTAGTACTGTCCCTCTGGCCATATCCCCACCAGCGTTTGTTATTGTTCCTTTTCATGATGATGGCCATTCTGATTGGAGTGAGGTAGAATCTCAATGTTGTTTTGATTTGCAATTCTTTTATGGCCAGATATGCTAAACATTTCTTCATGTGAGTATTGGCCATTCTTACTTCATCCTCTAAAAAGTCTCTCATTTTTTTTTTTTTTTCTGGTCCTGGGGCTTGAAGTCAGGGCCTGGGAGCTGTTCCTGAGCCTCTTTGGGCCTGAGGCTAGCACTTTAGCACCATTTCTGGTTTTTTTCTGATTAGTTTATTAAAGGTAAGAATCTCACAGACTTTTCTGCCTGGGCTGGCTTTGAACTATGATCCTTAGATCTAAGCCTCTTGAGTAGCTAGGATTACAAATATGAGCCAGAGCACCAACACCCAATCTCTCCACACACTTTTATGGTGAATGGCTTGCCAGAGGGATTTCTCAGGACAGGCAAATTACCAATATTTGTTCAAGTCAGAATAAAACAAATTATCTTAGCTAAGCTTTTAAATCTGTTATTTCTAAGCTTTGTGAGCATTTAATTCCTGTGTAAATTGTACAAACATGCTTTCATTAATCACTCCTGAAGCTTGTAAGTATTGAAAGGACAGTATTTTCCATCCTGGTTTTCACAAACAGCTTTCTAATTTGGGGGTACAGCATGTTATGTGTTTATGGCTCTGCCATAGGCAAAAAAAAAAAAAAAGTCATAGAAGCTGTGGGCTTCACTTCATTACATGCAGCTAAAAGTACTGCTTCTCCTAGAGAGTATGAAATCCTATCTTCTTTGCATGTTAGTGAGTTTATAATCCACTGAGACTCAGTATAAATAACATTAAAATATAAGACATATACCATTGTATAACCTTATTGTTTTTAAAAATTACATTAGAAATTTTGCTACTTTAAGGGAAATGAGAGCCATTTCAAATATATGCAATATTTGATCACAGACTAGATCTTGTGCTAGAGAGGAAAGAAAATGCTAGAAAGAAAAGAACAGGCTGGGCACCGGAGTTCATGGCTGTAATCCTAGCTACTCAGGAGACTGAGATTTGAGAATTATAGTTCAAAACCAGCCTGGATAGGAAAGTCCCTGAGACTCATCTAGAATTAACCACAAGAAAACTGGAAGTGGCACTGTGGCTCAAGTGGTAAAGTGCTAGCCTTGAGCTGAAGAGATCAGGGACAGAGCCCAGATCAAGTTCAAGCCCCACAACCAACAAAGGAAGGAGGGAGAAAGGGAGGTAGGAAGGGAGGGAGGGACGGAGGGACGGAGGAAGGGAGGGACAGAGGGAAGAAGGGAGGGAGGGAAGGAAGGAGCACTCCTGAATCAATGAAGAGAACTGGAATGTAGATGGCATTTGAAATTATCACCTGACGGGGAGCCTGTGTGTGTGTGTATGTGTGTGTATGTGTGTACAAGCTTATAGGATAGCAAATGATAAAGGAAAAATGTATTGCAAGAAGCAATCTGAAGAATGGCTTTCTTTGTGCCATTTGCAAACTTTTTGGTAAATTAGGGATTATTTCCTACTAGGAGATTTAAAAATTGCATGTTACTAAAGTTTTTCTAGAACACTGAATGCGTGTGTGTGTGTGTGTACATGTGGTTAAGTGTGTGTTGTGTGTGCATGCGTGTATGTGTGCCAGTATGGGGCTTTGAACTCAAGGCCTGGGTGCTGTCCCTTAGCCTTTTTTGCTCAAAGATAGTGCTCTACCACTTGGGCCACGGCTCCACTTTTGGCTTTTTGCTTGTTAAGTGGAGGTTAAGAGTCTCATAGACTTTCCTGTACCAGCTAGCTTCAAATGGTGATCCTCAGAACTCAGTCTCCTGAGTCAGCTAGGATGACGGCCATGAGCCATCCACACTGGCAGAATGCTTCTTATTTCATCTCAGCCATCCCTCCTGGGCAGGATCAGGGGGGCATCACTGCGGTCTCACCAGAACTGGCCTCACCTGTCAGGTCTCAACTTCAATGGAAACTAGCCCGGTTTTGCACTGTGGGAAGTAAAGACTGCATATTGATTTCATAAAATTCTCATTTGGCCTTTTTAAAAAAGCACCTTTGAGGCTGATAGCCAACATTTAAAGATTTTATTCAAAACTGAACAACTACAAATTTTCCACATGGCATGTGTACATAGCTTCAGAACTGAGCAGTCAAACAGCCATGCCGTCTCAGCTCAGAGCTATTTTTAACTTCCTTCTGTCTCCACAACACTATCCAAATTACATTCCTTATTCCGTTATTCCTCACCACTCTTTGCCTGATGGACTGAGCAGCCTTCTTGCCATTCCATTCTTGCCAGTCCAGTCTTCCATTTCTCCCCTAGGTGCTCTCCTGAGTGGTGGAGGAGCATGCCTGCTGGCCCTGAAGCAAGTAAGCACTTTCGTCTGGCATGGGAATGATGGATCACAGCCTGACACTTTTCCTGGAGAATTCTCATCAAATTCCTCAGCCTCATTAAGCTTAAGAAATTTTAGACATTTGACCCAATATAACACAGGTTTTATAGGAACCAAAAAGGAGTTCAAGTGTGTGACCTTTTAGCATAAGGGTAAGAGATCAATCGTTCTGTAAGGGATGATCAAAGCCACAAAGATTTATGGTTTGGGGGATTTTTGTTTTTGTTGCTATTATTTTTACAAAAGAGTCCCATTGTTTCTTGTTTTTTGTGCTGTCATTTCCCCTCTTACAACTGTTTCCCCAATTACCACAATCTGAATGAGAAAATTAAGTTTGTTCCCTTGCATGTCTGTGCTACAAATAAGAAGATTCTGAATGTAAGATTCTTGGAAGAATCACTTAAGAATTCAAAGAGTTCAAATAATTTATTAAGTTTTTGTTTGTTTGTTTGGCTTGTCAGCTGTGGGGCTTGGGCCTCACAAACTCAGGGCCTGGGCACTGTCTCAGGGCTCTTTTGCTCAAGGCTAGCACTCTACCACTTGAGCCACAGCACCACTTCCAGTTTTCTGGTGTTTAATTGGAGGTACGAGTCTCACAGACCTTCTTGCCTGCTAGCTGTGAACCATGATCCTCTGATCTCAGCCTCCTGACTAGCTAGGATGACAGGAAGAACCACTGGTACCCTGTAATGTTAAGTACATATGGTTAAAGTGTCTAGAAGTGGAAATGTTGGCATCAAATACGAATAAACATTCCAAGTGTGGTAAGAGCTATATAAATAGGAAAATTATTGACTATTGAACACTACCTCTCTCTCCTGTATTTCCTACCTGAAAATAGTAATAATTACAAACAGGCATATTGAATACTTACTCTTCTGATGTATAAGGTTCTAATATTTTGTATTAGCTCATTTAATCCTCAAATCACTTCAAAGCAGTGAGACTTGAGGTTGTCACAGCTAGTGGTTAAGCACTTCAACTATAGATGTTATGTTTAAAGCATCAATTGAATAAGTAATATTTTAAATCAAGAATGTAAAGCCCTTGGGATCACATATGACATGATCAATCTTTAGAACGACCCTGTAAAGGTTTGGTAATATTTCTGATCATATCAAAGAATATTTTGGTTGGCACAAAGGGGACTGATAAGTAACAGATTAAGGGACAGTTTATTAAGTATGTCAGATAGGCATCAACCCTCTGACCCTCTCAGAATCACCAGATTCCTTGAAACACAGGCACTGAGGGCAACGTGTTTTCTGCAGCCTGAGATTCTAATGCTAAATGCTTATTTTAGAATAGATTGTCTATAAATAGAAATGGAGTTAAAACATGCCCAGAATAGTCATGATATTCAGTGAAATTACATTTATTCTGCCATACTCATCAAAACTCCCTAAGAAGCCAAGTGCTGGTGGCTCACGCCTGTAATCCCAGCTACTCAGGAAACTAAGATTTGAGGAACATGGTTTGAAGCCAGCCTGAGCAGGAATGTCTGTGAGACTTATTTCCAATTAACCAGCAAAAAGCTGGAAGTGGAGCTGTGGCTCAAATGGTAGAGCACCAGCCTTGAATAAAAAAGCTCAGAGACAGTGTGTTCAAGCCCTGAGTTCAAGCCCCAGGGCCTGCACAAAGAAGAAAATAATCACTCAAAGATAACCTTGGTATTAACAACTGGTCTAGAAAAAAAGAACCTTGCCTCCTGTTTCTTTATTGCAGATATAGCCTTCATTATGAGCAAGGTAATTTTAAGACCAATTCAACATGGAATACCTTCCATGTTCTGTCCTATTTCTGTCCTTATTAAATCATATTTGTTTTTCAGAGTGTAATGAAGCCATACAAGCAAGGTAAGGGCTGGCCACTCCCTAAATCAAGTCACTGCAACAAAACACTAAAACAACTCAGAGCTTGACTACATGCTGTTGAGAATGAAAGATTTTGAAATTCATTTCTAAGGGAAATTAACTCAATATGAAAGAAAAATACTTACTACAGTTTTGGGTTATAGCATTCCCTTCTAGAAATGATATTCTTGTGTCATTCATAAAAGAATTGAGGTATTAGTAAGTGATACATCAAAAATGAAGTATAATGAAGCGGTGAACCTTGTTTATAACAATCGAACTGTGTAGTGGTAGAAACATCAGGAATTTTCCAGAAAGATGAGATAAGATGACCTTCAGAACAGTGTTGTGGCACACTCCAAATTGTAGTGACATTATATAACCACATAAATCTGAATATCAACTACTAATCAGAGATCTAACATTGCATAAATCCTTATTTTTCCTGACAAATTCATGTGAGGATTTCTTAAAGAAAAGGATAATCCTAGCTACTCAGGAGGCTAAGATCTGAGGACTGTGGTTTGAAGCCAGGAAAGTCTATGAGACTCTTATCACCAATTAACCACCAAAAAGCCAGACGTAGAGCTGTGGCTCAAGTGGCAGAGTGCCAGCCTTGAGCCCAAAATCTCAGGGGCAGCTCCCAGACTAAGTTTAAGCCTCAGGACCAACAAAGAAAGAAAGAAAGAAAGAAAGAAAGAAAGAAAGAAAGAAAGAAAGAAAGAAAGAAAGAAAGAAAGAAAGAAAGGAAGGAAGGAAGAAAGAAAGGAAGGAAGGAAGGAAGGAAGGAAGGAAGGAAGGAAGGAAGGAAGGAAGGAAGGAAGGGAAAGAAAGAAGGAAGGAAGGAAGGAAGGGAGAGAGAGAAAGGAAGAAAGAAAGAGAAAGAAAGAAAGAAAGAAAGAAAGAAAGAAAGAAAGGAAGGAAGGAAGGAAGGAAAGAAAGAATTAAAGCAGTGTTCTATAATTAGATGCAATATGCATATTGATACATTTCTAAAATCAACTTCAATTTCAGGCAGAAAACAGATATTTAAAGAAAGACTTTACTAAAATATGGTTTCAAATCAATATTCCAAATTTCCTGTACATCTTTTAATTATAACACAAACAATCTGATAATCCTGTACATCCATCTGTGTAATATTCAAAACTTGTAATAAAAAAAATCTCAAACACATGGATTTAATTTTTATATGCAGAAGAGTTTTTCCTCTTTGGATAAATGATAGTGAGAAGGTCTTACTAGAGAGGTAATTGAGTGTAATAGTTACCTAGGTATGTAAAAAACTTGACCACACAAACACGACCCTAAAGAGTGTTTGACTGGAAGGAAAGGAAATTCCACTATTAAATTAAAATGTCTTTGTGCACCTAAAGAACAGACTGTAGTTTCTACACGTGGCCTTGGTGATGTTTCTGGCCCTACCTCCTCCCTCTTGAATTTGGGTGAGGCTTTGTGCTTGGATGAATGACATGAGGCAGAACCATTGTGCACAATTTCTTAGGTGACTCATAAAGGAGATACAGCTGTCCTCTGCCTCCTTACCCATGATGCTCAGCCCTGGGGCTCAGCCACAGGGTAGGAGGACCCCCTGGGGGTAACTTAGCTGGCAATGCCAGGCACCTTCTCTGCCAACAGCCCACATGCACCACCTGACACAAGAATGGAGATTTGAGAGAACTGGTCTTAGAAATTTCCCAGCAAATACAAGTGGGGCCATCCTCACTGAGCCAAGCCTAATTCACAGATTCATAAGTAGGATAAATGTTGTCTTTGTCAGCCATCATTTGTAGTTTGCTAGTTAGCAACAGGCAGCCAGAGCAGCCTGTTTTTGAAAGGCATAACCATGAAAAACAAACTAATTTTTATCTACTTCTACTATGTTGGATTTTAACGAACTCCCACATCTTTTCCAACTGTCACTGAATGAAAAACAAATTAAACCAATGTAAACCTTTTGATTGGTGTGCTGAACTTAACAGAGAAAGCCCTTGGGTAAAAGCTGGCACGTGAGAACACTGGCATTTTGTGTTTCTGACAGGAAATAGCGCTCTAGAAACACCTGAGATTTGTATAATATGGCTGCTGAGTTGGACTGAACTTCGGGCCTAATTGAAGAAGACACTGCCTGCCCCATCCTTGCACCTTCCTCCTGCCCACAACTGTTGGGGTCCATCTTCCCCCCTAGATGGAAGGGGCCTGAGGCACCTCCCCCAGCTGGGGAATGCAGCCCTTCCATCCTCTCTACATTGGAATCTGGAGAAACCGGTCCGATAAGAGACCCCCGACTTAGCTGGCAGCCAGCCTGGCGCCTACCAGCCCCGCCCTGGTTTGGCGCGCTCAGAGTGACGTAGCCCCTTGGAGGTCAAGTGACCAGCCCCTTGGAGGTCACCTGACAGCTCGTGGCCTATGGGAATCCTGGCCAACCCCCTTCCCCGGATCATCTACCCTTGCCCCTCTCTCAATAAAGTTAGTTCGCTCTCAGAAGCTGACCCGTGTTCTATGTCCGGGAGTAGGATAGCGGTCACATTGCCACGCGGGTCGCGCGCCCGCCAGGACGGAGACATCCCCACGTCTCACCCCGACAAACCTGCAGGCTGAGGGTTGGGGGAGAAGGCGATGCGAGGATAATAAGAGAGAAAATAAGAATTTGAGCCGGAGCAGAGAAAGCAGTCCCCACAGAGTGGCGCCCACGTGGGTTGCACGAATCCACGCAAGAAAGCCCGGCTCCCGACCGGCCCTGACGGAAACAGGTTGGAAATCCTGAGACGCGCGATCCTCCCACCCCAGGTAAGAGGATGGGACAAGTCCAGAGTCGGCGAAACAATTCGCCCCCTAAGATCCTAAAGTTCACCCTCCAAAACGCAGGGATTAATATCTCAGAGCCCTGCGCCATACAAATTTGGGAGGAATTGACCCACAGAGTCCCGTGGCTAACTGGAGCCAACCCACTCTCATGGGAAATTTGGGACCGACTAGAGCGGGAATTACAAACAGCACCATGGGGAAAACTCCCACTGCGAGCCATTAAGACTCTCAAGGCTTGCCTCTCTTGGGACCCGGGCGGGGAACCCCTGGATTCAGGAGAAGGAAGCTGGAGGTAATTTTGATCTGGAGTGGGCCCCGATGCCTACTCCAAAAAGCCCTGGGACCAAATCTCGTTTGGTACCCAGGAATCCAAAGCCGCGGCTGACAGAAGATGAGCAGAGCAGCCGCAGGCTTGCTACCCCTCCCCCATGTGAGGCTCAGCTTGACTCTATACATATGCAGATTTCGGCAGGCCTGAGCTGCCGCTTTTCCCAGGCGGTGGCGGCGGCGGCGGCAGCGCCCCGCAGGAAAAAAAAAAAAAAAACTGGCCTGGCCACTTTTAAATTCAGAGGCCTTGAAACTACAGATTTTCATGAGTGCAGGAGGACGGTTCTTGAGAGAGGCAGGCCAAACGCGTCCTGGACAAAACATCTGCTTTACAGCCTGAGTTTTAGATTCCCCACCAACCAAGGCAATAAACAGCCTAAAGCCCCTTGCTGGGCAGTCCCCATTGCCAGAGACAGTAATCATGATATTTGGAAAAAAGTTCCGATTCTTAATTAATACAGGAGCAGATCGGACCATATACATTTAATTGGACAACATTATTATTGGATCAGTAGATGCCCAAGTACTAGATTTGGCCAAACACTCCTTCAAAGAGGAGGGCTGCGTATAGACAGTGACAAGGTTTAGAAAGTATACCCCTTCAAGATCATGGGGGCAGAGCTTAAACTAGACTCTGTATGCCCACTCAAGCCCCAGTTATCCTTCCAGGCAACTTATACTCTGGTGGAGATGCAAAGACTGTTAGGTGAAATTAATTGGCTAAGATCCTGGCTTCAACTGCCTACAGAGGAGCTGTTACCGCTCCATGACTCTTTAAAGGGCAAAGCGCCCACTGATGTTATTACAATAACTCCATCACTCCAAACAGCCTTCCAGAAAATCCAATTGGCCTTAAATAAGGCACAGCTGGCACGCTACAAGCCTAAGTGCCCACTTTGCCTTTGGATCCTCCCCGGATCCGAACTTTCTTCAGCTGCAATTACCCAATCAGGCGAGCCCCTTCAGTGGGTGCACGCATCAGTGGGAGGAGCTCCCAGAGTTTATTCCCAGATGGACCAGCTAGCTGACTTGGTAATTAAGGGCAGGGATACTTCCCTGAGACATTATGGAAGAGATCCTGACGTGCTAACTATTCCCTACCGGTTGTCAGATTTTGAATGGGTCAGGAGAAATAACTCACGTGTGTCTAGTGCCCTGGAGGGCTTTATGGGTAAGATAGATTGCCACTATGGCACTTCAAGATGGGTGACCTCATTTTCCAGGCTACAATGGACACCCCCTGTGCTTTTCTCTACCAAGCCTCTTGTCAAGGCTGCCAATGTCTTTACAGATGGTGGGCGAGCCGGCTCTGCCGTAGTGGTGCGCTCCGCCTCGCCCCCTACCGGTGGGAAAGATAACACCCATTACTTTGAAGCCATCACTGGCTCTGCACAGTTTAAAGAGCTGTACGCAGTCGCCTTGGCACTGACCCATGTTAAACAGCCAATGAACTTGTTCTCTGATAGTCTATATGTGGTTAACTTGCTACCCAACCTGGTATGTTCACATATCAAGTTGGATGGAAACCCAATCACTCCTCTGATGATCCAAGTCAGGTCTCTGTTAAAAGAGCGGAGTGAGCCTATCTTTTTACAGCACCTTCGTGGACACCAAGGACTGCCTGGGGACCTGGCACAAGGTAATCGTAGGGCCGACCAGCTGGCCACGGGTGGAACCATCATAGCGCTAGCCATTGTACAACCTCAAAACCTCCAAATGGCCAAAGGGCTTCATGAGCGTACTCACTTAAATTGGAGAGGGTTACATCAGAGATTTCCTTCAATTCCTATAAAAGACTTAAAAAAGATTATAAGGACTTGCAAATCATGTATGCCTTTCGTGCAAGTCCCTCCCTTACAATCTCCAGGTGTAAATTCAAGAGGTTTAAGACCCAACTTAATTTGGCAGACTGATGTGACCCATTACGCCCCCTTTGGAAGGCTAAAATATATATTTATGTCTATTGACACCTGCTCTGGTGCATGTTGGGCCTCTCTGCATACCGGTGAAAGAGCACAGCATGCTGAAAGCCACTTCTTACAATGTTTTGCTATCCTAGGACTGCCTTTACAGGTTAAAACAGATAACGGACCTTGTTTCACCAGTAAGCCTTTACAGGCATTTTTCCAAATGTGGAATATTAAACATACCACTGGAATACCTTATAACCCAAAGGGTCAAGCCATAATTGAGAGGCATAATAGGACCCTGAAGGATCAATTATTAAAACAAAAAAGGGGGGGAAGCCCCCAGGACCAGCTGAGGACAGCGATGTTTACATTGAATATTTTAAATTTCTCTAAGGACCAACCTCTGTTGGCTTTCCAGAGACACTGGTCAAGCCAAACACCCTACTTAAAAGTGGAGGCCCGGTGGAAGGATTCTCTGACAGGGGCGTGGCGTGGACCCGACCCAATTATCAGCGCAGGAAGGGGATTCGCCTGCGTCTTCCCTACTGGGGAACCGAATCCAATCTGGATACCAGCTAGAGATGTAAAATATTGTCCAACAGAATGACCACCCAAGGGCACCTGCCCTTGAGGGATGTCTCCCCTTGTTTCCTCTCAGGAAAGCAAAGACCGAGGTGGAATTTTCTAAGGAGAAACGGGAAAGCCTGCCTGCACCAGCGATGGACCTGGACCCAGTGTCGGCCCTGTTTCTTCCCTGGACCCTGCCTGACGCCCTTTGGAGTAACGTTTGCTGTGGCAGCGTGGCCCACAGCCTTGCACAAGGACCAAAGGGAAATTTTGCACGGTTGTCCCTCCCTTTCGCTCCCCCCTTTGCTGCTTATCTCGGGGGTCCCCATTGGAGGGAAATAGGAGCTAAAGGACTTGGACACTTTAATGTTTTATTATAAATGTTTATAATAAGTAAGGTATTGGCACCTTGCTGCAATGTTTACTGTGAAGTGTTTACTAACCTCAGTTGTTAAGTTACCAGCATCCTGGCTGCCACATCACCAGGACCTGAACCTGCCCCTCTACCTCACCATCGAGGGAAGGAAGAGCCACCTGTGCTACCTCGAGCGACACCAGACTGGACCAGAATTCCTGTTTTCCGTGGACTGACCCCGATAAGAGACCCTCCATTGCCTTGTGCCTTGTTGTAATTACTCATGTGTTACAGTTGCTCATGTTTGCATTTGCCTTGTATTACGATTGCTTATGCTCATGTCTGCTTTATGCTCCCATTTACCTTACGTTTACATTGAGTCTCTTGTTGTAAGCGATGGGCCAGAGCTGTCTAGGTACCAAGTGGCCTTTGGCCTTTTAGCCATATAAGAACCCCAAGAGGCTCGTCACTCAAACCCTAGGACCGGCTGCTCAGTAAGGTCCGCCGGCACCGGAAAAATTATCAGGCTCTCTTTCGAGTGCCAATCCTACTCTCCCCAAGGCCTCTCATCGGGCCCGCCAGCCCGGCAGGAAGGTCAGCCTGAAGAGCTAGGGCGTTAGCCCAAGACGGGTAAGACTCCCCTTGGGGGGGGGGGGCAACCTAAGACATGGCGCGCTCTCGAGTAGGGCGCCTCCTGCTGTTCGAAAAAAAAAATATAAAAGAGGCAGATGTTGGGGTCCATCTTCCCCCCTAGATGGAAGGGGCCTGAGGCACCTCCCCCAGCTGGGGAATGCAGCCCTTCCATCCTCTCTACATTGGAATCTGGAGAAACCGGTCCGATAAGAGACCCCCGACTTAGCTGGCAGCCAGCCTGGCGCCTACCAGCCCCGCCCTGGTTTGGCGCGCTCAGAGTGACGTAGCCCCTTGGAGGTCAAGTGACCAGCCCCTTGGAGGTCACCTGACAGCTCGTGGCCTATGGGAATCCTGGCCAACCCCCTTCCCCGGATCATCTACCCTTGCCCCTCTCTCAATAAAGTTAGTTCGCTCTCAGAAGCTGACCCGTGTTCTATGTCCGGGAGTAGGATAGCGGTCACATTGCCACGCGAGTCGCGCGCCCGCCAGGACGGAGACATCCCCACGTCTCACCCCGACAAACCTGCAGGCCGAGGGTTGGGGGAGAAGGCGATGCGAGGATAATAAGAGAGAAAATAAGAATTTGAGCCGGAGCAGAGAAAGCAGTCCCCACACACAACAGCCCCGCCATCCCCAACGCACCTGCTGGAAAACCCAATCACACTAATGCAATCTGGAATATTCAAGTTGTCTTTTCAGATGAGTTATGGTAGAGTGGGGAGAATGAGCAGAAGTAAAACTAAGCCAAAAAGGAGATCAGTGGTGATTACTGGTAGTTTTAGGTGCCAGTGTGGGATGTGGTTAAAGCTCACTAGTTTTCATGGCACTTGTTGCAAAGGGAACACTTGCATATCCCCAAGCTTTGTATTGTGGAGTCCTAATGCATCGCCAGTGCAATGGAACTATGAAGAGAGGCCTCTGGGAGTCATGGAAGTGAGCCCTAGGAATGGGATTGGGGCCCCTACAAAGGGGCCTCAGGTAGCTCTTCCATTACCATGAGTGTGCCCAATAGGAAGTTGTGTCAGGTCTGAGCCACTAGCAGCCAATTCTCAATGTATACTTTTATGCTTCCTGTTTCTGCTGGAATCACAGAAGCACACCACTGCACTTATCTTCCCATCCATGGAGATCAACTATTGTGGACAGTTGTGGGACACGCCCGGATATGTCACATCGGAAACAGGAAGTCAACTAGCTGGCACCACCTGTTTCCCAGCCTTGGGGCCACGTGTGGCTAAGATGGTGCCTGACGGTGAACCTGGAGGCAGTTCTGTGGGCTGTGACAAAAAATTAGGCCGCCTCTAGGATTGGTTCCGGCTCTTCCGCCCTGATGGACAGCTCATGCCTCCCCTTACAGTCCCTGGATAGGTGCACGTACACCCCTCCCCTCCCTGCCGATCTTTGACCTGATTGGCTCCTGTGCCTTATAATAGTTACACGTGTTCCCCCCAATAAACGAGATCTTGCACTGACTTGACTCCCAGACGCGTCTGATTGTCCTCCAGTGAGGGAGGGCTGGGTGTGGGCGGTCTGTCGGCCCTTTCCTTTCTTGGCTCCTCCGGTTGGGGCGTGCCTTCCCCATCTCTCCCGAAAGTCAGGGAAGCTCGGGGCGGGTGTGTGTGTGTGGCTAAAACCCCCCGACAGACAGTCCTGTCTGGATTAGCCTAGAACCTTCATTCTCCCAATTCTCAGCTTCCCATGTGGCTTGGGAATGACAGGCATGTGTCACCATGTCTAGATATGGGTTGAGAAAAGTTCATAAACTTTTCTGCCTGGCCTTACCTTGAGCTGCTGCCCTCACCTTGAGCTGCTGCCCTCCATTCTCAGTCTCAAAAGTATGTAGGGCTATGTGCTTCAGCCATGGGCTCCAGCTTGTACTTTTTGTGTGCAAAGTGGCAAGGGAGGAATAGTTAAGAAATTATAGCATGCCAAATAGCAATGGCTCACACCTATAATCCTAGCTACTCAGGAGGCAGAGATCTGAGGACTGTGATTTGAAGCCAGCCCAATAAACCACCCAGAAAAAGCCAAAAGTGGCACTGTGGCTCAAATGGTGAAGTGCACAAAAGCTTAGGGACAGCCAGGGCCCAGGCCCTGACTTTAAGCCCCAGGCAGAAGGAAGGAAGGAAAGAAGGAAGGAATTAAAGCAATGGGAAAGTGAAGGTCTTACATCCACTGCTCTTCACCTAGCTGCCGCTAAGAATCTACTGACAAAAGGAAAAGTACAGATCAGGAGTAAGCCAGTCCAGAATCATGTCATGGCTCTAAACTCTTGCTCTTTCACTCTGAGAAGATCCTGAGCTCATTGGAGCAGAGTGATTGCCTTAGTTCTGAAGGTCCCCAACATCGTATGGCACATATCCTGTGAATGGCCTCATCACTGACAGAGGTGGAGATTTCACAGGGTGAGCTAGGAGCCATTGGAGCCACTGCTGTGTACTTCTATGGCACTGGCCTGAAGAGGCAGGAAATGGCTCTGTGGCTTTCTTGCTTTTAAAATATCAAATTAAAAAGCCAGGCACTGGTGGCTCACGCCTGTCATCCTAGCTACTCAGGAGGCTGAGATCTGATGATGACAGCTTGAAGCCAGCTGCAGCAGGAAAGTCTGTGAATCTTAGCTCCAATAAACCACTCAGAAAAAGGCAGAAGTGGCGCCGTGACTCCTGTGGTAGAGTGCTAGCCTTGAGCAAAAGCAGCTCAGGGAAAGTGCCCAAAATACTCTGTCTCTATAAAAATAATTTGTTAATAGGCAAAACTGCTCCTTTAAGGTGAAATTGTTCTTTTCAGGGCACTATTCTCCCTACTTCCTACCCAATTAGTTAACTTGGACTTAAAATATTGAAGACGACATTTCTTTCAAATCACATGTGCATCAGCCAAGCAGAAAGTTATAAAATGAGGCCAAGCTCCGTCACTGAGCTGTGTCTGCCTTTCCAAGGGCAAGAAAGACTGGGAGCGGAGCCCAGTTTGGAAAGTGGGAATCCAAAATTGGCTAAACATTTTTATAGTTTATTGTGACAAAACTGTCTAAAAAAAGTGTTATTTTAGCCAATTAAATTTAGATGAAATTCAAACACAATGTGAGAGCCCAGAAAAGAGACACTGTGGCATTTTCCATAATAAGCATAGTGCTTTTCTTCTGAGAAAAAACTCCAATGGACGCATGCTTATTCCTAATTATACTAGTTAGGAAAGAGATTGGGAATTAGAAACAGCTAATTGCCTAGGCAATGACTTGATGCAGAGTGAAGGAGGCGGGTGCAAGTATCAGCAGCCCTCCAGAGCGGTGAACTGGATCTTGACAGAGTCTAGGCCTTCATTTGGGACTGCACGCCAGCTGTTGCTCTGTGCAGGGCTACTTGCCATCCACCACGAGGCTTAAGGGATCTTGACAGAGCCTAGGCCTTCTCTTCGGACTGCATGCTAGCTGTTGCTCTGTGCAGAGCTGCCCTCGATCCACTATGAGGCTTGAGGTTCGGGGCTTTGGCTACTGCCACCCATGACCATAGCTGTTAAACAACAGGCACCCGCACCGGCCGCTCACGCTGGTCATCCTAGCTAGTCAGAAGCTGAGGTCGGATGAAGGCAGTGCGGGTAGGAGGGTCTGTGGGACGCCTAGCTCTGATTAACCTGCATAAAGCTGGAAGCGGAGCGTGTGTGAAGTGATAGAGCGCCAGTGTTAAGTGAAAAGGGTAAAGACCGCATCCAGGCCTGGGGTTTGAACCCTAGAACACGCACATGAGCGAGTACGTGTGCACACAAGCGCGAGCACACGAGCACACGTACACACGCGCGTTCTGCCTGCCGCAGACGCACAACGGCGGTGGCCTCCTGAGCCGCCCCAACTCGGCAGTGACCCCGCGACAATGTCGGCCGGGAGCTCGGCCCAGCCACCGGGTCACAGCGGTGCCTCCATGAAGCTGAGAGGGCACCCCCTCTCCCCAGCACCCACGACTGCTCAGAAAGTCCAATCTCAACCTAAGCGCTATCTGGAACTTTCCACAGCCTCCACAGGAAGAGGACGCGTTGACACATGCGCTCCGCATGCTCCCGCACTTGCTGGTGCGCATGTGCCACATGATGCAGGCTCAGGTGACACTTCCACGCATGCGCCACATGGGTGGATATGCCCACACTCGCATGCGCAGAGGCAAACAAGCAGATCTACCCAGATATTCAGATATGAGTCGTGTCCACACATAGACAAGGGCACACATGTAATCCTAAATACACAAACAGTATGAACCTGGACAATGGCACACACATTCACACCTGAACACACAGCAACACATGAAGACCAATACAGGTACAGGCACATGTCCACACATGTAGACACATTGACACACAGATACATATACATTTATGTGTGTACATACACACATATGTGCATACATACATATCTACATGTGTATACCTATGTATACACTTATGCCTCTACCTCTGTATAAGGTAAGACAGATGTGGACACTCACACATATACATACATGCCACCACATTTACACAAACACCTCCACAAAACCACACAAACCCACATGCACATTCATACACACTCTCCCAAACATGCAACAGAAGGATGAGTGTGCAGAAAAGAGGCTGCCTACCCTTGAAAAAGGGGCAGGCCTGCTTAGTACTAATTATTATCAGCTCTAACATTGTTTCTTCTGACTCTGAAGGGAATTGTGACATGTTTGCAGCAAGTAAGTGCTTCCAGTTCTACACAGCACAACAGTTAGCTTTCAGTCCTAACTTAAGTCTGGACCCTGTCAGTATCCAATTTGCCAATCTGGAAGGCTGCTGACAGCCTGCCTCCTTCACCCTGAATGAAGTCACTTGCCAAGCTGATGGATAACTGCAGGCTTGAGTCTGTTTCCTTACACTCCCTGCTGCCCTCCCTGCTGGGGAGGCAAGATTCCTAATCTTGTTCCCATATATGTGGCCCAGCCATCCCAATAAAGGGGTTGTCCAACAGGCAGGAGACCAGACTCCAGCATACTATGTGGTTAGGGAGGCCTGCATCCCCATTAGGCCTTCCTCTTGGTCCTGCCTCTCTTCCTGTGGCAGCTCAGACACTGCTCCTTCCTCTTTCCTTTCACTTACAATCCAAGAGTGCCAGGCTTGAATATACAGAGCTAAAAATCAGCCATGGGACATCAGTGTGCCTGTATTTTTATATCGTAACAAGCCCACTGGTGGTTTTGAGCATTCCAGATCATCCTTGAAGACTCATTTTACCTTCCCCAAGGATCCTGGCTTGACAATACCACAAGTCTGATGGAGAGAACTCAATGCTAGGAGGGCTTTGATTGCACTATACATACCTGAAAAGAAAAAAAAAAAAAAAAAGACAGGCACTGGGCCAGCATCTGCTCGCAAGCTGTTCTTACCAACCACATCTCTCATAATAGCACTGCACTGCGCTCAGAGTGAGTACATACTTCAGAGTAAGATAAAAAGTGGCATTTACTCCCATATACAGAATAACAGATGTTGAGGCCATTTTTAATTAATGATTACATAGCCTATCTTTATTTTTCTTAAAAAAAGTTTTTCTCTGTTCTCTTTTCTTTTCTTTTTGTGCCCATCCTGGGCACTCAAGGTCTAGGCACTGTCCCTGAGTTGTTTTGCTCAAGCTCTCTCTCACTTGAGCCACAGCTCCACTTCAATTTTCTGGTGGTTAATTGCAGATAATAATCTCACAGACTTTCGTGCCCAGGCTGGCTTTGAACCTTAATCCCCAGATCTCAGCCTCTTGAGTAGCTAGGATTGCAGGTGTGGGTCACCAGTGCCCTGCTCATTTTTCAAATGAGAAAAACAGAATTACATCATCCATATATCAATAATCCATATTTTTAAAGCTATTGGGAGTCAAAATACAGTTTCATTGTGAGCAACCGTACAAAGCTAGAAAGTCAAGTGCATATGTTCCAGCTCTGATATTCTTTTTTTTTTTTTTGGCCAGTCCTGGGCCTTGGACCCAGGGCCTGAGCACTGTCCCTGGCTTCCTTTTTGCTCAAGGCTAGCACTCTGCCACTTGAGCCACAGCGCCACTTCTGGCTGTTTTCTGTATATGTGGTGCTGGGGAATCGAACCCAGGGCCTCATGTATACGAGGCAAGCACTCTTGCCACTAGGCCATATCCCCAGCCCCGCAGCTCTGATATTCTTTGGTCAGACACCAAGATGGAACTTCAAAGAAAATTTCATTCCCACAGTACCCACAGCTGACACTAAGCCAGTGAATACAGGCTAGGAGTACACAAAGTTTACAAAGGACACTTGGAAGAACATATTTTTAAGACCTCCATCGCCATCTTCCTCAAATTGAATTTGTACCTTTGATTGTGACATCAGCCTGGTTATTTTTCTCTTCCCCAGTTATGTTTCTCTCAGTTTACAAAAATGAGGCATCCCTCTTAGAGTTGCCTTGTGCCACAAGGGCAGAAATTGTTCAGGCACCAAACTAACACACACGGAGAGATATTGGTATAGCTCTCTCTTCACCAGAACCCCAGAGCCTCAGCATGGAGCTGTGTATTTCCTCTACTGCTCTCGTACGTCTGCAAAAGGTAACGCACAACATTCGATGATGGATGTGTGTGTGAACAAGCACACACATGTGCATGCATGAGCTGGTACTAGGACTTGACCTCAGCACCTCTGGGTGCTGTCCTTTAGTTTTTTCACTCAGGGCTGACGCACTATCACCTGAGCCACACCTCCACTTTCAGCATTTTGGTGGTTAACTGGAGATAAAGCCTCAAAGACTTTCCTGCCTGAGATGGCTTTGAACTATGATCCTCAGATCTCAGCCTCCTGAGTAGAGAATATTAGAGAGATTTGAGCCACTGGTGCCCAGCTCATGCAGGAGTTTTCTGTGCCAGTTTGAGCATGAATATACCTTAAAAGGGATTACCAAGAAAAAAAAGTATTTGAACTTTAAGCACAAAGTTGGTCTTTTTCTAAGAGAAAGGAATCTTGTTTGGCCAATTGATTTGCTAATGAACAGTGACTTTGATAGTTAGGCTCGATGGTATTTTTCCATAAATGGAAGGAATTAATGCACAGCTCTACTATAGAGAGTCAAAACCCATGTGTTGGGAAATGATTTTTCCCAAGAATAGCTTTTGTTCATGCACAGTCTATTGTCTTCTGAGCAAAGGACACAAACAGCAAACAATTGTGGAAAGTAGAAATAATACATTCCTCTGAAGAGACATATGGACATAAAAGGCACAGAGAGACCTTTGAGAAAGATGCTTTATTTTTACATAGAGTTCTTCACACTTGCTATTCATTCATTTGAATTCCTGAGACATACCCAAGGAGGACGCAGGGTCCGCAGCCGGCAATGGAACCACAACACTGGCAGGCACTGTCTGCTGCTAAATGGTGACACTAGCTGGTATTGCCAACTACAGGCTTCAACCCTTGTGAGTCTGCTGGCTGTGGAGCCATGAGTACTGTGACACCAGAAGGGCCGTGTGGGCTCTGTCTACCACAAAGATAACAGAAAATTCGATGGTTAGCATTAGATATACACAGCTTCACAGTTTTCAAATGTGTTCACAGAGTTTATCCTCATAAGATATACTGTTTACAGTGGGGAAAACAAAGGCTAGCTGGTGCTACTGCTTCAATTTCTATGAAGCCAACTGTGGGAGGGTGCAGTGAGCGTGGGGTGTGTCACGCGTGGGGGACTGTGGCTGTGGGTGGAAGGGTGCAGTGAGCTTGAGGTGTGTCACACGTGGTAGGCCCCGTGGCTGTGGCAGCTGGGGCAGGGGCAGGTGGAGGGAGAGCCAGCCTTTGGCTCTGCAGGGACACTGACATGTCACTGGATGTCCTCCCCCCAGTTCCTGGCAGCCCTGACCTTCTCTTTGGTGGCCCACCTGAGGGCTGTGGCACTGCCCTGTAGTCTGTTGGCCCTGTTGGCCCATAGGACTCTCGTGTCCATTGACCTCCTCAGAGCCAGGCTCAGCCCCTTGCTCACCCGGTGATGCCCCACCAGGTCTGGCGGTTCCGGTCCATGGTGGGCCTGGGGCTCAGGGATGCTGTGTTCCTTGGTGACATCAGAGGTGACAGTGCATGGCCCAGGGGGCAGGGCCTCTGGTGGGTTTTCACACCCAGCTGCTTGTCCTTGACAGTGGCCCTTCTCTCAGTCTTCCAGGCCATTTCCCTCTGTGGTACTTGGTTCTGACATTTCTACCTCCCTCAGCATGGGTGGCAGTGTTTTCGTGCCTCTTAGAGTCTTGCTAGCAGAAAGTTCACACCATTTTCTACAGGTTACCAAGGATTTAGATATGGTTTCCCAACAGAATGCTCTCCAAGTGACTTTTCTGTGCCAGTCTAGGGGCTTGAACACCAGGCCTGGGCACTGCCCCTGAGCAATTTTTTTTTTTTTTTTTTTTTTTTTGCTTAAAGATAGCACTCTACCATTTGAGCCACAGATCCACTTGTCTTTTCAGGATTTTCCAGCCCAGACTGGCTTCGAATAGTGATCCTCAGATCTCAGCCTCCTGACTAGCTAGGCATGAGCCACTGGGGCCCAACTCAATTGACCATTTCTAATCCAGATCTATGTCCTACCCTCACAGATAATCTTGAACTGGTTATTTGTCCTTCATCCTCTTTGCCCTTGATATTTCCTCGTAATCTCTAGCATAGCAGTGATCTTGATTCCATTATTCTGAGACTATTCTTTTCTCTCCACATCATGGGCACTAAGACAATCCCCCCTCCCCTCTCCATAGTTCACCGTTTGTCAAGGACTATTCATGATTCTAGCACTAGAAGGACGCTCCCCTGTTGCCAGCTGGGCAGAGGTGTTGATGATGCATCTTTAGAGCCCCATCCTAGGACTCTGCTTCGCCCCTATACATGCACACCATGGCACTACCCTTCATTTTGCCAGGTGCTGCAGACTGAGTCCCGGAGGGCAGAAGTGGGATGGTTTTCCTGCACAATCCTTACAAAAGAATGCCTGCCATCACACCTCATCCATCAGCAGACACTACTGGCACTCGAGGAAGGAAACTAAGATTGGGTGAGGCAGCACCACAGCTGCTGCTGTGTGTAAGAGTGGGAAAGCAAGGGGCCACTCAGTGGCCTGCCCTCCCTGCCCTGCCCTGCCCTGCACTCTCGTCCTCTCCTCACATCTCTGGGGACACAGCTGCTCTTATCCATTGCAGTTCTGAGCTGGATCCCGGTGCTCATACCTGACATCCTAGCTACTCAGGAGGCTGAGATCTGAGGACTGCAGTTCAAAGCCAGCCTTAGCAGAAAAGGCTAAGACTCTTTTCTCCAATTAAACACCAGAAAACTGGAAGTGGTGCTGTGGCTCAAAGTGGTAGAGCGCTAGCCTTGAGGGGAAAAATTAAGGGGGCAGCAGACAGGCCCAATAGTAGCACTAAAAACAAACAAACAAATATAGTTCCTGTATGTCCTGGGAGAATGGAGTTTGTACTCTGGGTGTTGCTAATAGCTGTTTGGTACACAATATAAGAGAGAAATAGAGATTAAGATTAAATGGAGCCAGGCACCAGCAGCTCACACCTATAATCCTAGCTAGTCAGGAGGCTGAGACATGAGGATCATTGTGAGAAGCCAGCCCAGGCAGGAAGTAGGAATTTCATCTCCACTAAATTCCCAATAAAGCCAGAAGTTCAGTGGTAAAGCTAGTGCTCTACTTTGAGCCTTGAGCAAAAGTAGCTCAGTGATAGCACCTATACTGAGTTCAAGTCCCAGGACCAGCACACACAAAGACTAAATGGAAAGACAGACACAAAGACAGCACACAACGATTAAATGGAAAGAACAAAGCAGAGTTACTGGCATGAGGAGCAGAGACCTGGGCCCAGTGTGCAGTGCCACTTCAGAGTGGCAGGTGCCACTTCCCAGAAGGTAGCTGCTGCTCCCAGGGCTGCTTCCATAATGACAGCATTAAGATCAGGGATAACCAAGATCCTCTCTGATACCTCTGCTGGCCTACATTTCCTTCACGGCCACAGCTCACAGGTAATTGATGACAGGGAAAACCAGTGTTTGGCCTATGTCAGAATCACATTGGGGTCACTGATATTCAAACACAGGGAAGAGGATGTGGCTCAAATGGTAGAGCACTAGCCTTGACACAAAGAGGCTCATGGACAGTGCCTAGGCCCTGAGTTCAAACCCCAGGATCCCAGGATTGACACACACACACACACATGCACACACTCAGGCACCCATGGTTCACATCTGTAATCATAGCTACTCAGGAGGCTGAGGATTGTGGTTCAAAACCAACCCAGTGGGAAATGTCCGAGACTCTTATCTCCAATTAACCAGCAAAAAGTCGGACATGGAGCTGTGCCTAAAGTGGCAGAGTGCCAGCCTTGAGCAAACACACTTAAGGACAGTGCCCAGGCCCTGAGTGCAAGTCCCAGGACACACACACACACACACACACACACACACACACACACACACACACAGCCTCCTAACTTGCTTTCACCTCACTCATTGACTACAAACGCAGGACAGCAAAAAAGCCCTTGGCTGACCCAATCTTAAACTCTTTAAGCTTCCCCTGTGAGCCCATGGCTCCTGCGGCTCTGGAGCTCCCGAAAACCACAGCGACACCCTTTCTCCTTTGCTCCTGTCTCTGTAGCAGCAGGATTCTTTCTGCATAGGGGTACATCTCCTTTTTCTTCACCTCCACACATGTTGTCCAGAGCGAGGCCTGGTGCTGAGAATGCCCTCGTGGAGAGCTGGCCCTCTCCTTGCTTTCCTGTCAGCAGTGTTGTGAGAGCTGGCAGCGTGCACCGGCTGTGTGCAGACAGCGAGTCACCACCCGAGGCTTATGCGGAATTTCCAGTGTTCCAATGGCTGCTTCTACTAAGCTAAAAAGAGCCAGGAGAAATGAACTTGAATGTATTTTATTGAACAAAAGATGTGACATATATATAATTTCAACATGTTCCATTGGAAAATTGTTATAGTTCTCATCTACAGGTATTGTCTGTATTATATTTTTATTTTCAGATTTCACTAAAGTGCTGTTCTTGGTGTGTATTTTATCCTTGCAGTACATCTCCATTTGTCCTTCACACTTCCTCTTTGTCAAATTTTCAGATTTAATGATATTTTCTGTTTAGTTACAGTTTTGTTAGGCTTTTGTCACATGTTCGCTGTTGCCATACAGAATCCAATGTATTGCAAACACTGCAGATTTTCAAATATACAATCATACAGTGACAATGAATATCCCCAATAAATACTGTGCGACGACCCTATAGGAAATTAATCTAGACAGCAGCGCAGGTCTTCCATTCTTTGCGATATCCGTTGTGAAGAGGTTTCTCTGCCACCTCCTGCAGCATTTGGATTTCCATGTCCTCCCTAAGGAGCAGGAGCGTGCAGGGTGCTCCCCAGCTGGCCGGCTCTGTGCTGGGCCGTGTGCACCAGGCTGGAAAGATCCAGAAGCTGTGCGCGGATGTGGGAGGCGGCCTGAAGCATGCGGGCTAGGGCAGCGCAGACATCGGCCTACTTGGGGGGCCCGAGGCCATTCTGCAGAGCAGGTGGCGGCTCAGAGTCACGGCGGTCTTGGGGTGGCTCCTCTGGAGATTCACATTTCCCTGGGGTGGTCTTGGGGTTCATCTCTGTGGCTCCCGCAGCAGGGCCCCTCCTGGGCAGCTCCTCTGCAGGTGTTCTCCTAGCTGTGTTGGCTCTCGCCACTGATCAGGGATTTGGGTTCAGTCAGTGAGGGGCTGGGAAGGGGAAAGTGTGGGTGTGGGGCCACACTAGGGATGTCCACCAATAACTCAACGATCGTGGTTCCAACAAGCACTGGGAGCACTTCTGCCTGGTCTACCTCCGGCCCAGGTGTGAGCCAGAAGAATGGAATCCAAGGTGGCACTAGGCGACTAGTGTGTGGGAGTGGCCAGAGTGCTCCCATGCCATTGGCCGGCTGGAATGATGTGCACGAAAGGGGGCGTGGCCAGCCTCCTGGTCCCCATCTCCAAGCCAGCAGGGATGGGTGATATCACAATGGAGTCACATGCCAGCTGCTCTGACCTCCCCTGACCCAACCCTGGCTGATGTAGGGGCCACAGCGGCAGCCAATCTGGCAAGGGGCTGCACAGCTTCACAGGACACCACTCAATGCCTCCATTGCTACCTAAATTAGTCCCTGGCTAAAGTGACAGGCCAGTCTCATTCCAGCCTGGGATCTTCCTATGTGGCAGATTCTCAGCACCCCTAGGCACACCTCAGGCCTGAGGACTTGGCTGAAGATGTACTGAAATTAGTCTTCCCATGGCTGCCAGCTAATCAACGTCCTTGCTCTAAGCCTCACCATGTCTATTTAGCATAAGGGGCAAATGGCTAGTTCTAACTAGGGACTCCTGGGATTTGGGCCTGAGTTCTAAAAACTCCATTGTGCTAACCCCATGCTAACCCCATCATCTTCCATACCTGCGAGAGGGAGCCAGAAAGTTGAGATAGGAATGTGAACATATTCATTCAGTGGTGCCCTAGGAATGTGAAATGAGATGAGCTCCATCTAACAAGAGACTACTATGTGGAATTCACAAAACACTCCTATGAAGTAAAGGCCAGAGTAAAAAACTATGGGCACACAAGAAATAGATCATTAAATAAGAACTTAAGTGGGGCACTGGTGGCTCATGCCTGTATTTCTAGCTACTCCGAAAGCTAAGATCTAAGGTTCACAGTTCAAAGGTATGAGGTATGAAATTCTGTGAGATTCTTATCTCCAGAGAAGCACCACAAAAGCTCCAAGTGGAGTGATAGTTCAAGTGGTAGAGCACTAGCCTGAATCTAAGCCCCAGGACCAGTGAATGCGTGGGCATGGTACACACACACACAAGAGAACATGTTCATATTTTTGGTTAATTGTGGAAATACAAATCCCAGTTTTCTAGCTAGTTGAGATCCTAAATAGTAAGTTATTCTTTATTTCCTTACTGTTTTTATATTTTTCTTTATTAGTATTCTTTTTTCCTTTTAGATGAAAATACGTTTTGAGATCATCTATAAAGGCCACTTTGGGGAAGTTCTTATCTACACCCATCTATTCAAGCCTTGCTGCAGTGACAAAAAAGCAGGTAGTGGGCTGAGAATGTGGCTTAGTGGTAGAGTGCTTGCCTAGCATGCATAAAGCCCTGGGTTTGATTCCTCAGTACCACATAAACAGAAAAAGGCATGAGGCGCTGTGGCTCAAGTGAGCCTTGAGCAAAAGAAGCTCAGGGACAGTGCCTGGGCCCTGAGTTCAAGCCCCAGGACTGGCAAAAATGTTTACAGAGACCACAAGCAACTGACCCTCTTTTTTTTTTTTTTTTTTTTGCCAGTTCTGGGTCTATGAACTCAGGGCCTGAGCACCATCCCTGGCTTCTTTTTGCTCAGGGTCAGCACTCTACCACTTGAGACACAGTGCCACTTCTGGCTTTTTTTCTATATATGTGTTGCTGAGGAATAGAACCCAGGGCTCCATGTATATGGGGCAAGCCCTCTACTACTAGGCCATATTCCCAGCCCAACCCTTTTCTATTCTGCCCAAAGGCATTTTCTAGAATAGTTTTTTGAATGGTTTTTCTTTGCCCTCCCCAGTCCCACAAACTGTGAAACCAGTGTCTACTTACAAGAAAAAAAATAGTATATATAATATTTAAAATGCTGAGTATTTCATAGGAAAGCTGAATGCTGCTGTGAAGTGCTTTGTCTTTTTTAAAATCCCCTCCTATTGAATAAATTAGGGAGAAATTCAAGGGACAGAGATGGGTTTGTTGTATGCTGAACCGTTTGTAGTTTTAGTCTTTCTCTACTGGGAAGCCGTGGTTGGGGGCATTTTCTTTGATGGCTAGATGCACTTGTTTTCCCTTCTGATTCTACATTTGTGACTCAGTGACATGACCTGTCCCTGACAGAGGTGGTTGCTGTTGGTAACTTGGGCATACCTTAGGTCTTGCCATGGTTTTGCTGACCCAAACCTATACTGATGATTGAGCAGGAGAATGAGCTTTGGGATGCAAGACAGCTTGATGGGGGAGGCATGTCTACTACACAGGGAGTTTATACGTTGCATCTTCTGGGGCTGGGAATATGGCCTAGTGGCAAGATACGTTGCATCTTCTGTCACCTCCCATTATTAATATTGAATACAGGGTTGTTTTTGTTTTGTGCCAGTCCTGAGTAGCTGGGATTACAGGCATGTGCCACCGGTGCCCCAAACTCCACATCACAGCAAACACTGCATGCAGCAGAGGGCAGAAGCCTGGGTGTCAATCTGAGTTTTATTTTATAGTACATTCATGGAAGTTCCCACATTGCCAAGGTAACCAGATCACATTCGGATTAGCAGTGCCTACCACACCACCACACCACTGGCCTGCCTTTCAGAACCACAGCTTTCTAATGCTGCCAATGACAGTATAGCCATCTCCAACCATGCCCTGTACGATCCAGTGTGAAGGCTTGTGAGTTATGCTACAATGAAGCCTTGGAGGACAGAAGGGGAAAGACAAGTTCTAAAACCCACTAAATCCCCACTCTGTCTTTTGTGAAAGGGGTGGGGGGGAAGGGGGTGTTCCGGTTCCATGCCTAGAGAAGAAGTAAGGAATCAAAACTAAGTCATTCCACTCTGAAAGTCATGGCTTTTCAAGCTATCAGTGTAAAAACAACTTCAACAACCTAAAATTTTTTAAAAAGGAGTTAATATGTGTAAATAAGGGATAGTAATATACGAAGCTCCTGAAAAAAATACTGCCTGTCACTGATGGAAAAGTTAAGTGGTAGATAGACATTTCAAAAAAATGGAAACAATGGATCACAGGAACGTCAGATCCTGAAGGTATAAAAGCCTTCATTTTACTGAATGAAAGCCTTCTATCCACACTCTTTTCTACAGGTCATCTGACACCATTGCCCATCTAAGAGTATAGATCACCCAAGCCTTGAATTAGAATACCAGCCTGACCTTTAACATTATGTCCAAGAACATCCGGATGTGAAAGAATGCAGAAGTTAGCTTTGCTTGGCTATCTTGCTAAAGAAAAATGTATCAACTGAGTAGAGCTGTGGCTCAAGCGGTGAAGCACTAGCCTCCAGCATGAAAGTTCAGGGACAGCACCCAGGCCCTGAGTTCAAGCCCCAGAACTGGCACCAGAAGGAAAAAAAAAAAAGTACCAGCTGAGCTTCATAGCTCATGCCTGTAATCTCTGTTCTTAGGAAGCTGAGGCAGGTATAGTGTAAATTTGAAGCCAGCCTATACTGAGAGCCTCCCTGTCCTAAAAAACAAAAATCCTAAAATGCTTTAGACTTCAGCCAACAGCTGGAATGATGACTTACTGAGGATGAAGTCACCTGGAGACACAGTGTGCTTACATAGCACCTGTCTCCTAGACGTTCAATGTGGGTTAGGACTATTACTACTTCTTGTGTAAACCAAGATTCACGTCCTAGACTTGCTGTTTGTTACTACTCATGCACAGAGTCCCAACTGCCCACCTTTTCAGAGTAGTCTGTGAGCCAAGAGACTACTGAATATTGAAGTTGTCAGGTTCTGAATATAAGTGGTACACATGGTTGTTGATCCTCAATTACTCACCCCTGTTCAAGTCAGAAAAATTAGATGGAATGTGTGCCATTACTGAGGCTTGAACTCAGGGCCTAGGCACTATTCCTTAGCTTTTTCTACCTCTACCACTTGAGCCACAGTTCCACTTCTGGCATTTTGCTGGCTAACTGGAGATAAGTCTCACGGACTTTCCTGTCAGGGTTGGCTTTGAACTTCAAACCTTAAGATCTCAGCCTCCTGAGTAGCTAGGATTACAGGCGTGAGCCACTGTACCCAGCAACATACTTCTTAAGAAAGTCACAGAACATGAAGAAGCAGAGCCAGTGCATATTTTGCAACCCTGAAATGAGCTCCCTGCACAAGAGTGATCAAGGTAGCTTTTTTTAAAAACTCAGAATGATTCTCAGTGTAACTGCTTAACAGTAAATTCACAGAGGAAAATGCACTCTACGTCAACATATAACCAAGGTTTAGAGTATATCTAGAAATACATTTTATGCTTAAAAAAAAGCTGCAACACACTCCAGAAAATTTTTTCAGATAATTAATGTACAACAGAAGGCACTGTTCCCATGTGGGTCTGCTGATTCTGCACGGCAAAATAACCTGAGACACACAGGCCTATTCAGTTCTCTAGAGGTCGCCTTGGGGCTTTCCAGCTTTTGGATGCTTTGTCCTTTTCCATGTACTGATTTCTGTTTTGTCTACTTTCATACAGGACAGTAGCTGTTGTGAAATACATACTTCAAGGTGAGAAGGGCCAGAGGGGAAGGGAGTAGACATGCCAGCACTGGAACAGCATTGGGGTGCTCTGCCAAGCAGCTCCCTGGCTCCCTTTCCTCCACCCCTACAAGCCCATTTGTCCAGTGTGAGATCAGATGCAGTGGTGGCATTGGGACAGCTCTGGTCCCTGCCTCAGTCACTGCTGGACACTGTCCCGAAGTTAAAGGCCGAGAGAACACCTTTATTTTCAAACGTGAAGCCTCCTTGGAGCTCAATCTTCTTCTTTGCCTCTAGCAATACCAAAAGAGAAAGGAGGAAAGAAACAGTACTTAAAGTGACAGAGTCAAAAATAGCTGTAACACAGCCAGATTCTTTTTTTTTGGTGCCAGTCCTAGAACTTGAACTCGGGGCCTGGGCACAGTGCCTTTGAGTTTTTATGTTCAAGTCTAGTGCTCTACCACTTTGACCTGCACCTCCATTTCTGGCTTTTTTTTTTTTTTTTGTAGTTAATTGCAGATAAAAGTCTTGGAATTTCCTGCCTACACTGGCTTTGAAACTCAATCCTCAGTTCTCAGCCTCCTGAGTAGGCAGGATTACAGGCGTGAGCCACCAGTGCCCAGCAAACCAGATTCTTTATGTATTTAGAACTGGGACTCAAATGTTCTCTGCCAAGCTGAAAATCAGCATTTTTTTTCTTTTTCTTTTTTTTCTGGTACTGGGGCTTCTCAGGCCCTCTTTTAGCTCAGCTTGCTTGCTCACAGCTGGAACTCTACCACTTAATCCAGGCCTCCAGCCCAGCTTTGTGTTGGCTACCTGGAGATGGGGGTCTCTCAAATTTTTCTGCCTAGACAGACTTTGATCCTCGAGATCTCAGCCTCCTGAGTAACTAGGACTATAGGTGTGAGCCACCAGACCAACATCCAAGTATAATCACGATTATTATCATGGAAAAACTGTTTGAAGCTACTTCTGAGAACGTCTTGGACTCTACTGCTGAAAGAGTCCCCAGATGCCTGGGACCAAAACTGGTATGGAATCTGACAGTCTCTGTGGAAGAACCGGAGTTCTCAACTCTTTTTTTTTTTTGCCAGTCCTGGGGCTTGAACTCAGGGCCTGCGCATTGTCTCTGAGCTTCTTTTGCTCAAGGTTAGCACTCTACCACTTGGGCCACAGCACCACTTCTGGCTTTTACTGTGTAGGGCTGGGAATATGGCCTAGTGGAAAGAGTGCTTGCTTTGTATACATGAAGTTTTAGGTTTGATTCCTCAGTACCACATATATAGAAAAGGCCAGAAGTGGTGCTGTGGTTCAGGTTGTCAGAGTTCCCAGCCTTGAGCAAAAAGAAGCCAGGGACAGTGCACAGGCCCTGAGTCCAAGCCCCAGGACTGGCAAAAAAAAAAAAAAGGCAAAAGAAAAAAGAAATGAAACCCAGAGCTTCATGCATACTAGGCAAGCACTCTACCGCTGGGCCACATTCCCAGCCCCTCCCCACAAGTTTTAAAACTGTATTTTGGTGCCACCCAGCTGACTGAACAAGGCTGAACTGGCGCCCTGACACCCTGACGTGCACACAGAGTGGGGGTGCCTGGCTCACCTGCCACTGTCCGCCGATGCTCCGCCAAGGTGAATACCTCCTGCAGCGTTCTCTTCTGGTCCTCGCTGAGAGGCGCCATCAGCAGCTGGTACCAGGCCATGTCCCGACTCTGCACAGCTACACCATTGTGGGAGGAGGAGGAGGAGACGGTCATTACCTCAGAGGTAAACCAGTGGCATGTAGCTATTTCAAGACAGTAAGAGACAGGGTGATAAAGGACGATTTTGTGCATATATATGTATGTGCAAGTACTGGGGCTTGATCTCAGGTCCCTGTGCTCTTGCTTAGCTTTTTCACTCATGTCTGTCTTTCACTTCATGTCTGTCTGTTGGTGGGTAACTGGAGATAAGAGCAAACAGACTTTCCTGCCCAGGCTCAATGTGGAACTTGATCCTCAGACTTCAGCCCTGTGGGTGGCTAGGATTGCAGGCATGAGCCACTAGTGCCTGGCTCTGAGGAGGATTTGCAAGTGCTCGACTCTGGGGGTTTCAAGGGAAGGGTAGGACAGTGCAGATCTCTGCTTTGCCTAGTTCTGTCTTCCAGGAGTTTTCCTAACTATTGGTGTAGCCTAAAACACAGACTTTAGGAAACTGTCGACACTTGCTAAACTCTAATCTGGGGATTCACATCCTAGCCACAGCACCCATGCTGCTTGGGAACCAGGGAGTAAAAACTGCTCCTTTGTTGGGGTCAGCTGTGCCTTTAAGAGGCCACAGCTGGCTTTGGCCCGTCCCTTCTTCTTCTGCCTTTAATAGGAAGAGAAGCCCCAGCCCCTGGGGCGAGCACGTGTGCAATGGCAGAGGAACCCCAGAAACCCAATCCTTGGGGGGCTGGGCCTCCGCCCACAAGGGAAGTCCCCTGACATCATTTGATGGACAGCCCCCTGTGGCCAACCTGTTGTCCCTCTCTTGTGCCCGCCCTTCGGGATATATCTGTGCCTCCTCATTTGAATAAATTAGAAGCTCTAGAGGCTCTCCGAGACCACCGCGTGCTCGTGTCTTTCCTTGGGCTGGCAGGCATGGGATCTCGCAACCACACGCGGAACCGAGGCTGACCCGGGACCCCGCTTCCGCATCTAAACCCTACCAGCTGGGGGGACGTGAGAGAGTGAGTATGGATCCCACACGGAAGAGATAGATAAGCCCAGGACCCCTCCCCACGTGGATGGGGAGGGGTAGAGCAAAGCCTGGCACTCCTTAGTATGATAAATTATATACGAATATGAACTCCAGATATTCACACAGTGAGACTAAAGGAGGATACTCTTAGGGGAGGAACACCAGGCACTAGCCTGTGTGCTCTGATCATATCCAATAACATTTATTGATATGAACACCAGGAAATGGAAACAACAAGTTCTTTGCCTTTGTCGCTATTTTTATTTTCTTTTTATCTTGTTTGCTTGTTTATCTGTCTTTTGGAGGGCAAGGGGGTCAGAAATGGAGGGACAAATGGTAAACAAGTGTAGCAGTGTGGCTCACTGGACACTGTGTTGAAAATGAACTCTACAACTTGTAGGTGGGGATGGGAGGGAAGGGATGATATTGTCCAAAAAGAAATGTACTCTTTGCTTGACTTATGTAACTGTAACCACTCTGTACATCACCTTTATAGTAACAAAATTAAACATTTAACTTTTTTTTTTTTTTTTTGGCCAGTCCTGGGCCTTGGACTCAGGGCCTGAGCACTGTCCCTGGCTTCTTCCCGCTCAAGGCTAGCACTCTGCCACTTGAGCCACAGCGCCACTTCTGGCCGTTTTCTGTATATGTGGTGCTGGGGAATCGAACCTAGGGCCTCGTGTATCCGAGGCAGGCACTCTTGCCACTAGGCTATATCCCCAGCCCCAACATTTAACATTTTTTAAATTATCCCTTAGGCAGAATCCTCGCCTTCACCACTTGAGTGAAACACAGCTACACTGAAAGCTTTCTACCCTGCTACATCTCCCTCCTCATCTCATTACTGATTGTGCTTGTCTCCTAAAGAACCATGCAAACCCCAGAGGCCATGCCCTCCTCACACCAAGAGCTCTGCCCCTTTCTTAATGTCCTCTACCCACACGCTTCTCCCTATCACATTCCATCCTCTGCTCCAGGGCCCTATTATTACTCCTAAGTTAGAAACCTCCTAGCTGGGTATAGTGGCTCACACCTGTAATCCTAGCTATGTAGGAAGCTAAGATCTGAGGATCATGCATCCACGCCAGGTGGGCAGGAAAGCCTGTGAGAAATCTTAGCTCCAATTAACCACCAAAAACCTGGAAGTAGAGCTGTTGCTGCAGTAAATGGCAGAGTACCAGACTTCAGCAACAACGCCAAGGGAGCATGAAGCCCTGAGTTCTAGCCCTAGTATCAGCACAAAAAACAAAAAAAGAAGAGTCTAAATGAACTTGGGGCCAGATTCCAAAACAACTCCTAACTGGAAGAAATGAAGCAAGCTTAGGAATGCCAGCTACTCAGGAGGCTGAGATCTGGGATCAAAGTTTGAAACCAGCCTGTACAAGAGAGTACATGAGACTCTTCTCTCCAATTAACCACCAGAAAACCAGAAGTGGGGCTGTGGCTGGAGTGGTAGCATGCTAGCCTTGAGCACAAACGCTCGGGGATGGCATGTAGGCCCGGAGTTTAAGCCCTGACACACTCATGCACATGCACATACACACACTGAACATTCAGAGCATTAAGACATACTTAGCAGAGCTTGGGTGAAAAACTGATATTCATCCACACTATTGTCTAGGTCGAGTGGAGTGCTGAACCCTTCCAGGGCCGTCTCCTCCAGCACTTCCTCCTCCCAGTCCTCGTCCTCGTCCTCCTCGCCCTCCCCTCGTCCATTCACTGACTGCATCGCTTGCGCAGACACACTCGTCTCCTCCTCGTCACTTGAAATCTCCTCTGGAAATCAATCCATTAGAGATTTAAAAGGAATCAGCGCACTGTTCAAAATACATAATATGAAAGCAAAAACAAGCATTATGAAGTACTCTGGAAATGGAACAATTTTATTCAAAATTATTGAGTATAGACTTTATTGTGGTTTGCTAAAGTGACAGGTCACTTCACCATGGAAACAATTTCCCAAAATCAGTTGTCTAGCTGAATACTACTGAAAAATTACTAATCAATAATGCTGTCTAGGCCAGGTACCTGTGGCTCATGTCTGTAATCCTAGCTATTCAGGAGGCTGAGATCTGAGTATCATGGTTTGAAGACAGCCTGGGCAGGAAAATCTCTAAGACTCTATCTCCAAGTACTATCAAAAAAAGCCAAAGTAGAGTTCAAGTGGAAGACTGCTAGCCTCGAGCAAAGAAGCTCAGTGACAGTGCCCAGGTCTTGACTTCAAGCCCCAGGACTGGCACAGAGACACACACAAAAAAAGATTCTTTGAAAGCTATAAAATTATAAATACTAGATAAATTTGTAGTTTAAATATTAATTTTATGATGAGATCTCAGTGTATAGCCTAGTCTAGAACTCAAAATTCACATGCCTCAGCAGCCCAAGTGCTGGCACAAACAAAACAAAAAAATCTTTTTAAGCCACATGTACCAACCAGTTATTTTTATTTACATTTTTATATTTTTACTATTATATTTTTACTATTTTAAAATATTTACTATTTACTATTTAAATATTTAAAATATTTATTTAGTGTTGGTGCTGGTACTGAGGCTTGAACTCACAGCCTCATGCTCTCTTTTTTGATCAAGGCTAGTACTCTGCCACTTGAGCCACAGCTCCACTTCTAGCTTTTTGGTGTTTAAATGGAGATAAGAGTCTCATAGACTTTCCTACATGGGCTGGTTTCAAACCAAAATCCTCAGATCTCAGCCTCCTGCAAAGCTAGGGTTACAAGCAGGAGCCACCAGTGCCCAGCTTATTTTACTATTTCTGTTAGCAGAAAAAGCCTCTTCATGTGGACCTTAGCACTTGAACTCAATAAGTTCTGCTCTTAATCCAGCAGCTACTGCATTAAGTCTGCAATCACAGATACGAAAATAAAATGTTGCTACCTTCATAGTGACAACCATTGGATTCTGTTATAAATTTATTTCCCAAAATATAACAAGATCCACTAGACTTCATTTAAAAATCATTGAGGGGTCAAGTGTCTGTGGCACTTCATGGTTTGAAGCCTGCTAGGGCAGGAAAGTCCATGAGACTCTTATCTCCAATTAACTACCAAAAGGCCAGAAGTAGAGCTGTGGCTCAAGTGGTAGAGTGTTAGCCTTAAGAACAAAAGCTCAGGGACAGCACTTAGGCCTTAAGTTCAAGCCCCAGGACCAACACAAAAGAAAAAAAAATCACCTATCTACATTTATCCCACATGATCATAACAACAAAGAAAGCAAGCCCAACACCCTTGTTTCATAGGAACAGGCCAAGTCTGTTGAGTGACTCCCAACACAGTAAGTTCTAAGACAACATTTGGTCAAATCAAAATGGGTACATGTCTGTAGTCACAATACTCAGAAGAAAGAGGCAAGAGGATCTCAAGTTTCAGACCAGCCTGGGCTCTACTGAATGTCTAAACACTACATAGTAAGACCGTGTCTCAAAGAACTAAAAAGAAAATAATAAAATGGAATGAAAGGAGGAAAGAAGATAATAACATGACATGAGTTCAGTTACAGCATTCATCACAAGTAGAAGACATTACCATTTTCTTCCAGGTCATCTTTCTCTACTTTGGGGTGATCATCACGGTTTACCAGTTGTCTAGAAGCACAGACTTGCTTGAGGCCAAGGAAGAGGAAAAGGATGGAGGGAATGATCTGCCCCCCTACAGCGTCCACAGCAGGGGGCCGGTTTTGTAACTCCAAGAGGACACTCAGTCCTATTATACACATCTTCCGGTCATGGTGTCTAGGAATTTTTCAAAGGGAAAAAAAACACATGAGAAATGCAACCAAGCCCAGAGGAACGACAAAATCAAATGCCAAAGTACACACTATGATTACTGTGGGAATAATGCAGAAATATCTCGTTTTGGGTTACAAAAAATTCTACATACATCAAAATTTGTAAACCAATAACTATCATCAAAGACCTAAGGGAAGCAGGATGCCAGTGGCTCACGCCTATAATCCTAGCTACTCAGGAGGCTGAGATCTGAGAATCACAGTTCAAAGCCTGCCTAGGCAGGAAAGTCTGTGAGACTCTTATTTCCAATAAACTGCCCCCCAAAAAAGTCAGAAGTAGATGTGTGGCTCAAGTGGTAGAGTGCTTGGGAAAAATGAAGCTCAGAGACAGCACCCAAGCCTAGAGTTCAAACTCAAGGACTCACACTCACACACACACACACACACACACCTATAGGTATGAGCAATTAATATGTTGACCCTTGCTTCAATACCAACTCATGATTGATGCAAGTACTGTACCTGAGTGTTGGTGTGATGAGTTGTTTTATTTTATTTTATTTTATTTTTTGCCAGTCCTGGGCCTTGGACTCAGGGTCTGAGCACTGTCCATGGCTTCTTTTTGTTCAAGGCTAGCACTCTGCCACTTCTGTCCTTTTCTATATACGCAGTGCTGGGGAATTGAACCCAGAGCTTCATGTATACAAGTCAAGCACTCTTGCCACTAGGCCATATTCCCAGCCCAGTGTCATGAGTTTTACTGAAGTGAATGTAACTGTGCTTGACAAGATAAAATTCCTATACAATAGAAAAAATGGAAGAGTGTCTAGACTTTTCCACCATGAATCGTGGATTCCTAGCATGTGTACTCTACACACATCTCAGCTACCCAAAAGCTGCTTGAGAAACTCAGTGTTGTTGGACACTGATGGCTCATACCTATAATCCCAGCTAATCAGGAGGCTGAGATATGAAGATCACTCACTGTTTAGAGCCAGCCCCGGCAGATAAATCCGAGAGACTTTTATCTCCAATGAACCACCAAAAACAGGAGGTGAAGGAAGTGAAGGTATGACTCAAATAGAAGAGCACCAGCCTTGAGTGAAAAAGGGATAGTGCCAAGGCTCTAAGATTAAGCCCTGGAACTGTTGTGCACACACTCGCGGACACACGCGCACATGTGCACACGCACACACATACACACAAGGCACATACCCGAGGAAGTAATCCGTGTCGCTCATCCACTGATTTATGAACTGCACAGTGATGGGCCCTGGGCAGGGAGGCAGCTGGGTGTGCTCTAAGGTGTGCAGCAGCAGGCTGGGGTTGTAGTACAGGGCAGCAATCGCCACTTGCAGGCACATTGTGCGGAGCTCACTTGTTTTCACCCCTCGGGTTAATCTCTCCAAAACAAGTTGCACAAAGAGTGGAATGCACTAGAAGACAAAGAGAAAATCAATGGCAAATATCCACAGAAACTTCCAGAAAGGTGAATGAGAGCAAAATGTGGTGTCAAGAGAGGAGTCTTGGGCTAGGAATGTGGCTTAGTGGCAGAGTACTTGCCTAGCATACATGAAGCCCTGGGTTCAATTCCTCAGCACCACATAAACAGAAAAGGCTGGAAGTGGCTCAGTGGCTCAAGTGGTAGAGTGCTAGCCTTGAGCAACAAGAAGCCAGGGACAGTGCTCAGGCCTTGAGTCCAAGCCCCAGGACTGGCAGGGTTGTTGTTGGGTTGTTGGGTTTTTTTCCAAACTAAACTTTTCTTCCTGACAATTAGTGTCTAGATCATATAAAACCAGGCTACAAGCCCATTTACCAACCTCTGGACTGCAGGGCAGGCTCTAAGCCCCTAGAGCCTGGCTTTATTCTATGTCTTCTTGTTCCCAACCCACCAACAACCACTCAGAATGTTCTACAGTCCAAGCAGAGGGTAAACATCTCCACTGCCAATCAAGTTTAAACCTAAGTACTTGCTTGTCTCTTGTTTAATACCAGTTTTTCCTTATGGTACTAGGGCTCAAACTCAGGCCTTGTGCTCCTGACTTTTCCACTCAAGGCTGGTGCTCTACCAGTTGAGCCAGAGCTCCATTTGAAACAATTTCTTTAGAACATAAGAATACAGGGGATACAGAGCCTTTGAAAATATCTAAAAAGTTTTTATAGCCATATAAATTTTATTTGTACTGTGGCACATGCCTGTAATCCCAGCATTCAGGAGGCAGTGGCAAGAAGATTACAAGTCTCATGTCAGCCTGGGCTACATAATGAGACTCTATGAAAAAAAAAAAAGATAACCTACAAATCGTGAGAAAATTTCTGCAAATAACATATACACATATATGTACACATACACATGTATATATACATATATATATACATATATATGGTAAGGGGCTTGAATCTACAATATACTGAACTTCACAAACTCAACTATAAAGAGACAAACAATGAAATAAAACTAAGCCAAGGGCTGGGGATATGGCCTAGTGGCAAGAGTGCCTGCCTCATATACATGAGGCCCTGGGTTTGATTCCCCAGCACCACATATACAGAAAATGGCCAGAAGTGGGGCTGTGGCTCAAGTGGCAGAGTGCTAGCCTTGAGCAAAAAAGAAGCCAGGGACAGTGCTCAGGCCCTGAGTCCAAGCCCCAGGACTGGCCAAACAAAACAAAACAAAACAAACAAAACTAAGCCAAGAATCTGATCAGTCATTTCTCAAGATAAAAAAAAGATACAACAAGGAACCCATGAAAAGATATTCAACATTCTTACTTATCAGAGAAATGCCAATGAAAAGGACAACAAGATGCCACTTCAGTGTGCCAGGAGAGCTGAGAACAACAGAGAAAGCAGCCGGGCACCAGAGACTCACGCCAATAATCCTAGCTACTCAGGAGACTGAGATCTGAAGAACCTGGTTCAGTCAGTCCAGGCAGGAAAGCCCATGGGACTCATCTCCAATGAACTACCAAAAAAAACAGAAGTAGAGCTGTGGTTCAAGCGGGCACCAAGGGCTCAGGCTCAAATCCTAGCTACTCAGGAGAGCCTGAGACCTGAGGATTGAAGCCAGCATGGACAGGAAAGTTTATATGAGATTCATAGCTCCAATTAACCAGTAAAAAAAGAGAGAGGTGTAACTCATGGGAGAGAATGCCAGCCTTAAACAAAAAAGGCCAAGCAAGTATGCAAGGTTATTTCAAGCTCCAATACTGGAACAAAAATAAACAAATCAAACTGAAACAAAAGAAATCTTTCATGACATTTAACAAAAACCTGACTAAATAGGGTTTAGGGATAATTAAATCTGAATGAGGAAATAATCACACAATTCTGTGAATATGATGAAAATCATTAAAATGTATACTTTAAATGAATGTAGGATATACTACATGAATTATATCTCAATGTAACTGTTATAAAAATACACTAAAATAAAGAAAAATATATGGAGCAAATATTACTGAACTAAAAAAGGACAATTCACCTAAGCATTGGTGGCTCACACCTGTGATCCTAGCTACTCAGGAGGCTGAAACCTAGAGGACCTCATGTGGAAGTTATCGAGACAAAAAAAAAAAAAGTTTTAAGAGGTCCCATCTACAAGTAACTAGCAAAAATGCTGACTAGAGACACGACTCAGGTGATAGAATATCGGCCATAAGGAAAAGAGTGAGCAAGAGCATAAGGGCCTGAGTCCAAGCTCCAGTACTGGCATTTAAAACAGCATAGCATGCTAGGTACCAGGGGTTCATGCCTACAATCCTAGCTACTCAAACAGGCTGAGATCTGAGGATCATGGTTCAAAGCCAGCCTGCGCAGGAAAGCCCAAGAGACTTTTATCTCTAATTAACCACCAAAAAAGCCAGAAGGAGAACCGTATCTCAAATAGTTGAGTGCTAGCCTTGAGCAACAAGCTTAGAACAACTGCCAGGCCCTGAGTTCAGGCCCCAGGACCAACACAATAAACAAAAATAAAAAGCCAAGTACTGGCTTTTAATGTAATTTTAGTTACTCAAGAAACTGAGATCTAAGGATCATAGTTTGAAGCCAGCCAGAGCAGAAAAATTTGTGAGACTCCTATCTCCAATTAAACAGCAAAAAGCCAGAAGTGGAGTTGTGGCTCAAGTAGTAGTGTCAGCCAGCCTTGAGTAGGAAAAGCTAAGGGAATGCATTTAGGCCCAAGCCCAGCACTGGCATTTTAAAAAAAAATTGCAAATCACTGAGCACAATTTCCACATTTGTTTCTTTCACTGTCCTATGAAATAGCTCCTTATTTAATATTTCTCTGTGCATTTAGTTCTCAGCTAAAATGCAGGTTGTAATGTCCAGACTATATATGTATGGCTTTTTGTCATCTCCATAGAATTTGTACCAACCAGGAAAAAAAAAAAAAATGATGGGTTATCGCTTCCATTTTCCATGGAAACATAACCAAACTGTCAATCAGGCCTGTGGATGGCAGACAGCAATGTTGGGGAGGTACCTCCCTGACATGCATTACCTGATCAATTCCCCTTCCCTTGCACTGAAGAATGATGACTTCCAGAAGCTTGGCTGCATGACATTCAGCATCTTCTCCGGCATCTCCACAGAGTACCTACAATAAAGACAGTTGGCTCAGCACGGAGAATCACTGAATGAAATTCAGCAAGGGCTTTTGAAACAAACATCCTTATAAATTTAGAACCGAGCACCTGCTCACTCTGAAGAAGGGAGAGAACACAGCTCCACCCTCCGTTTTAGTACCTACTTGCATTTCCTTATTTATTTGTATGTTTATTTGTTTATTATGGTGTATCAATCCTAGGACTTGACCTTAGGGCCTGGGTGCTTCCTTTAACTTTTTTTGCTGGTCCTGAGGCTTCAACTTTGGGCCTATCCCTGGGATGCTATCCCTGAACTATTTTGATCGAGGTGAGCACTCTACCACTGGAGCCACAGCTCCACTTCTGACTTTTTTGGAGCTTAGTTGGAGATTAGAGTCTCATGGCCTTTATTGCCCAGAACAGGTTTGAACTGTGATCCTCAGATCTCAACTAGTGCCTGGCTTGTCTCTTAGCTTTTTCACTAAAGGCTGGCACTCTACTACTTAAGCCACAGCTTCCACTTCCTGCCTTGGGCTGGTCAACTGGAGATAAAAAGTCTCACCAACTTTCCTGCCTGGGCTGACTTCAAACCACAATCCTCATTTCTCAGCCTCTTGAGTAGCTAGATTATAGGAGTGAGCCACAGTGCCTGGCTTAAAGTGCTAAACATTTTAAAGCACAATGCAAATCATGTGACTTTTAAATTACAACAATCTAAAGTTCCTTTTGGAAATGCAAACTGACAAATACAGGCTGATCAATGAACAGATGAAACACTTAAGAAACACATGAATATCTTAGGAAGCGCACTGTGGCAAATGGCTAGGACATGCTTACCTTCCTACACATCGTGAAAAGGACTTCTAAATGTTTTGGATTTGACAGTAAAGTGTTTGTATCTATTGTCACATAATTATGAAGGAGAGGCATCATATCTGCAAAAAAAAAAAAATTGAAAACCCAGTGAGACTTAACAAGAGCAGGAGAAATAACTGATTCCCACTGAATCCACATTTCTGTAGCAACCACAAACCTAGAAATAAAAGTAACAGACCAGCCCTGTTCATGAATGAAGGCCACATGAGTCAGAAAGATGGAAATACTCACCATTGTGACCAGACTTCAAAATTGTTGCTTTCATGCTTACACTACAAGCTCCTGGCTTGTTTCCTGAGATAACCCCCACCATCCCTGGGCCCCTACTAGGATGTCAGCTTCAGAAGTTCTACTGCTGGGTGCCGGGAGAAAACATCTGTAATCCTAGCTACTCAGGAGGCTGAGATTTAAGGATCCAGGTTGGAAGCTAGTGAGTGAGGGAAGGAAAATCTATGAGACTCTTATCTACAATGAATCAGCAGAAAGCTAGAATTAGAAGTGTGGCTGAAATAGTAAGAGCCCCAGCCTTGAGTGGAAAGAGCCAAGTAAGAGCTTGAAGATGGACTGAATTCAAGTCTCAGTACTGGCACAAAAACAAAGGAACAAATAAAACAGGCTCCTGAAATCCTTGCTAAGCTTAATGTTTAGAACATAGCTGGTATCCAAGAATTATTTATGGGGGGCTGGGGATATGGCCTAATGGCAAGAGTGCTTGCCTTGTATACATGAGGCCCTGGGTTCGATTCCCCAGCACCACATATACAGAAAACGGCCAGAAGTGGCGCTGTGGCTCAAGTGGCAGAGTGCTAGCCTTGAGCAAAAAGAAGCCAGGGACAGTGCTCAGGCCCTGAGTTCAAGGCCCAGGACTGGCCAAAAAAAAAAAAAAAAAAAAAAAAAGAATTATTTATGGGAAATAGAGCTGTGGCTCAAGTGGGGCACTAGCCTTAAGCAAAAGAAGCTCAAGGACAGTGCCCAGCCCTGAGTTCAAGCCCCAGAACCAGCACACGTACATGCGCACACGCACACGCACGCATGGACGCACACACACAGAGCATTTATGAAATTAATATGCTCTTCTGGTAAACTAACTTAAGATGCAAGAAGTCTATCTGCCTCTTCTGCCTGGATCTCCAGGCCCTTTCTCTTTTTCTTTTCTTTCTTTTTTTGGCCAGTCTTGGGGCTTGAACTCAGAACCTGGGCACTGTTCCTGAGCTTCTTTTGCTCAAAGCTAGCACTCTACCACTTGTGCTACATATAGCACCACTTTCCACTTTTTCTTTTTATGTAGTACTGAGAACTTGAACCCAGGGCTTCATTCATGCTAGGCAAGCACTCTATCACTAAGCCACATTCCCAGCCCCTTCTCCAGGCCCTTTACATGATAGGAAAGTAAGAATATTTTCTGATTAGTATCAGAATCATGTGTCTTTGTATTTCAAGTATCAAGGGAATTCACAGCTAAACACAGAAGACCAAAATGTTTTAGGGCCCAAGCCATACCTGTGAAGTATTCAAAGCAATCCTGTTGAAAAACTTCATATAAAATACCTAGAAGCTGCCACATAGGAGGGGAGATGGTGTGGCAGGTTAAACTATATGCCAGGGAAAGAATTTCTTCATAGAATTCTAGAAGGAAGAAAATCTCTGGTTAGCACAGTAGGAAAAAGCAAAAAGGCAGAAAACAAGGCTCACAGAAAAGAGTAGGACTGTGGTCCTGAGCAGATTGACTGCAGGCAGCCCTTGCTTGGTGGTGTTTTGGGTTTGGGGTTTTTTTTTGGTCATGGGACTTGAACTCAGGACCTGAGTGCTATCGCTGAGCTTTTGCACTCAAGGTTAGCACTCTACCACTTTAATCCACAGTGCCACTTCTAGTTTTTCTGGTGGTTCATTGGAGATAAGAGCCTCTGGACTTTCCTGCCCAGGCTGGCTTTGAACTGGGATCCTCAGATTTCAGACTCCTGAGTCACTAGAATTTCAAGTGTGAGCCACCAGTGCTCAGCTTTTTCTCCATGTTTTAAGTACAGATCCACCTTTTCCAACTGCCCACCAAAACCACACTTTATTCTGACATCTGGCTTTTGGTTGCTGGTGGCTCACACCTTTAATCCTAGCTATTCAGGAGGCTGAGATCTAAGGATCATAGTTCAAAGACAGCACAGGCAGGAAAGTTCATTAAGACTCTTGTCTGAAATTAACCAGCAATAAATCAGAAGTGGATCTGTCGAGTAGAGTGGTAGAGTGCCAGCCTTGAGCTGAAAAGAGAAGGGAGAGCACAAGGCCCTGAATTCAAGCCCCAGTACTGACACACACACACACACACACACACACACACACACACACACACACACACAAATATATGTCTCTGCCCTTAAAAGATTCCAAGGCCCCAAATTCTTAATTGGACATTTTATAAGTTTATCTCTGAATAAAACTACAGCTATCTAACATTAGACAGTATATTCCAAAATTTAAGAGAAAGCAAGTTTCTCCTCAAAATTACCCATCTTATTAAATTTTAAAGGCTAATAATGCACTTGGATTTCTTCAAATTAAAAACAAAATCTCAATTTACCTTTTTATTCACATGTTGAACTTACCAATTACATGTTTTTGTAAAACGAGATCAATAATCCGTAGACAGATATTCTCTAACTGCTGAGTAATCTAAAAGAAATTTAAAATATTTATTTAAAAATTCATCATGATGACCCTTTGCTTTGTTGTTTGATTTTTGGTTTTTATTTTTGTTTTAGCAGGGTTTGAACACTAGGCCCGGGCACTATCCCTGAGCTCCTTTTTGCTCATAGCTAGCGCTCTATCACATAAGCCACAGCACCAATTCTGGCTTTTTCTGTGATTAATTGGAGATAAGCCTGTGCAGAAAAGTCTGTGAGACTTTTTATCTCGAATAAACAACTACTAGTGGCTCACACCTGTCATCCTAGCTATTAAAGAGGCGGGGATCTGAGGATTCAGGTTTGAAGTCAGCTGGGGCAGAAAAGTCTTTATTTCTTTTTTTTTTGGGGGGGGGCAGAAAAGTCTTTAAGACCCTCTCATCTCCAATTAACCAGCAAAACCTGGAAGAGGAGCTATGGCTCAAGGTGTAGAGTACCAGCCTTGAGTTAACATGCTAAGGGAGAGAACATGAGGCCCTGAGTTCAAGTCCCAGTACTAGCAATCAATTAATCAATCAACCAATAAATGCCTACCTACCTATCCATATACAAGACTTCTTGTATAAAAAAGATATTCACAATATAAACAAGCTCTATGCTTATAAAACATGTTCAGAGTCAGGCACTGCTAGCTCACACCTGCAAGCCTAGGTACTCAGGAGGCTGAGATATGAGTATCACAGTTTGAAGCCAGCACAGCAGAAAAGTCCCTGTGAGATGCTTATCTCCAATTAACCGCACAAAAACCGAGGTGGCTGTGGCTCAAGTAGCAGAGCACTTGATCACAAAGAGGCTCAGAGACAGCACCCAAACCCCACAACCAACAAATAAATAAATGTTTGGCCAGGCATTAATGGTTTTTGCCTGTAACCCTAGCTACCCAGGAGGCTGAGATCTGAAAATAGTAGTTCAAGGTCAGCCCATGAAGGAAAGTCTGTGAGACTCTTAGCTCCAATTAAACACCAAAAATCCAGAAGTAGAGCTGTGGATCAAGTGCTAGAGTGATAGCCTTGAACAAAAGGGCTGAGGGACAACACCCAGGTCCTAAGTTCAAGCCCAAGGATCAGCACAATTAAAAAAAAAAAACAACTATGTTCAATGTCACACATGATAAGACTACAAATTCTGTGCAACATCAGCACTTCAGCTTCACAATGGTTAAAGCTATGGGCTGGAAGAAAGCCACAAACAATTGGATTTTTGGAGTGTAGTTGGTACATGCCATGAAGAACAAGTTAGTGGAAGTCTTCAAATTCTGCTCATATATTTACCTTTCAACCCAGAAATCACACTTTAAGGAATTTACCATCTGATATACTCTTACTGGTATAAAATGACATGTAAGAGACGATTCGTTCAAACAATGATTGTGATTATTAATAACCAAAATTCCATTTAAACAAGGGAAATGTAAATAGTACCCATTAACTAAAAATACATTACATAAATTTATACAGAATTTTTTTGACAGGCTTGACAGGATCACCAAGATTTTTTTTCTTTCCTTTTTGTTTAATTTTTGCCAGTCCTGAGGCTTGGACTTTGGGTGTGAGCACTGTACCTGGCTTCTTTTTGCTCTACCACTTGAGCCACACCACAGCACCATTTCCAGCCTTTTCTGTTTATGTGGCGCTGAGGAATTGAACCCAGGGCTTCATGCATGCAAGGCAAGCATTCTACCGCTAAGCCACATTCCCAGCTCCACCAAGGTAATTTTTTTAAATAAGCTAAAAACTAACTATGCTAGCTTTTTCATAAATGAACAATAGATGTGTGTGCTGGTGGCTCACACATGTAATCCTAATTACTTGGAAGGCTGATTTCAGAGCAGCCCAAGCAGAAAAAAATTCAAGATCCCTTCTTGATCTCTAGCTGGGCAATGAGTGGCACAGGCTGGTACCTCAAGCTACGTGGGCAGCTGAGATTGGAAGGACTCTAACCTAGGCCACTGTGGGCAAACGTCCGGGGTGTTACCTCCATGGAGAGAAGCTACACAGGCCTCTGATAGAGTAATGACAGGAAGCTGAGTAGAGATGAACTCAGGTGTGCAAGGAGGAGGGAAGCAAGACACTATTCTAAAAACACCAATCAGGGCTTAGAATATGGCCTAGTGGTAGAGTACTCGCCTTATATACATGAAGCCCTGGGTTCGATTCCTCAGTACCACATATATAGAAAAAGCCAGAAGTGGCGCTGTGGCTCAAGTGGCAGAGTACTAGCCTTGAGCAAAAAGAAGCCAAGGACAGTGCTCAGGCCCTGAGTTCAAGCCCCAGGACTGGCAAAAAAAAAAAAAAACAAAAAAAACCAACAACAATAAAAACACCAGTGAAAAACAGGTGTGGGCTAAGTAGCAGAGTACCAACCTAGCAAGTGCAATGTCCTGAGTTCAAACCCTAGTACATTAAAAAAAATAATGATGGTTCATGCCTCTAATCACAGATACTCAGGAGGCTGATATCTGAGGATCACAGTTCAAAACTAGCCTGATTAATCACTAAAAAAAGCCAGAAGTGGAGGTGTAACTCAAGTGGTAGAGTGGTAGCCTTGAGCAAAAAAGCTCATGGACAGCACCCAGGCCCTGAGTTCAAGTCTCAAGACTGGCATGAAAGAAAGGGGAGAGGGAGAGAGGGAGGGAGGATGGAGGGATAGAGGCAGGGAGGGAGGGAAGAAGGGAGGGAGATAAAAAAGACAAATATATACACTAATTTGAATTTTTTGTTTATATGGCAACAGAAAATGCTGGAAGAATAAAAAATAACCTAAAAAGGAGTTAGATATCTGGAGAGCTGAATGAGAAGGTGATAGTTCACTAAATATCTTGTCATACTTTTAAAACTATTCAACATGTTTTTATTAAATACTTTGTATATCTCAATAGCGAAACTTGAACCCAAGGCTTTATGCTTTTGCTTAGTTTTTTGCTCAAGGCTGGAAATCTACCACTTGAGCCACATCTCCACTTCTGGGTTTTGGTTAGTTAAATGGAGATAAGAATCTTGATTTGTCTGTCCAGGCTGATTTTGAACCTGGATCCTCAGATCTCAGCCTCCTGAGTAGCTAGGATTATATTCCTAAACCAGCAGTGCCTGGCTTTATTAAAATACCTTTAAATGAGGAAAAACTTACAAGTTATCATGGGTTATATTTTTCATCTAAATATTCAGTTTCAGCTTTTGAGCACATACCAATATTCAGTTTAAACTATTTGGTACTCTAAATTTTCTATAATAAATATATATATATATATGAATATTTCCCAATTTAAAAAACTGCTAAGCACTGGTAGCTCATGCCTGTAACATTAGCTTTTCAGGAGGCTTAGTTACTGTCCCTAACCTTTTATGCTAACACTCTACCACTTGAGCCATAGCTCCATTTCCAGCTTTTTGCTGGTTGACTGGAGATAAGTCTCAGTCTCTCCTGCCTGGTCTGGCTTCAAACCATGATCCTTCAGATCTCAGCTTCCCAAGTAAACCTAACACTTTTAAAGCCAAGAAGCAATTTTCAAAGCTAAAACTTTAAAATTCATAACCACTAGTTATCTAAATTTCAGGTAATATACTATAAAAATCTCACCTCCTGATGATCTTCCACAACTGTTAAAATCGTGTCAATGGTATGTAAAATTCCCATAGCCATTACTGTTTTGTCCTCAACTTCTTCATATTCGTCACTTTGAAGAACTTTGCCAAATATTTCAGCCTATGAAATCACATTACAATATTCAACAGTTAGTACCATCACATCCCCACAGGAAAAAGGCAGTGAGCGTCGCCTATTTAATGTTGGCAGTGTTTAGTCTCTTTAATTCTGCATTTGGCTGACTGAATCCTCTTGTTCTTTACAACAAAACCTATCTTTTTTTTTTTTTTTGCCAGTCCTAGAGCTTGAACTCAGGGCCTGGGCACTGTACCTGAGCTTCTTTTGCTAAAGGCTAGCACTCTATCACTTGAGTCTCAGCACTTCTGGCTTTTTCTGTGTATGTGGTACTGAAGAATCGAACCCAGGGCTTCATGCATGCTAGGCAAGCACTCTACCACTAAGCCACATTCCCAGCCCCAAAACCTATCATATTTTTAAATTAACCAGTTTCTCTAGTCTACTCACCCAAGTGGGACATATATTAGTTACTACAGTCATTAATAATATTTAACTTTTGATTATGATTAGACTAAAATCAACATTCAGAAAAAATCAAGTAACACTAAAAAGAAAACTGAACCGGGTACTAGTGGCTCATTGTAACTAGCTATTCAGGAGGCTGAGATCTGAGGATTGGGGCTTGAGACCAGCCAGGCTAGAAAAATCCAAGACATTCTTATCTCTGATTCTCAACCAAGAAACGAAAGTAGAGCTATGATTCAAGTAGGCCAGCCTTGAATGGAAAAGTTGAGGGACAGAGACAGGCCCCAGTTCAAGCCCTAACATCAGCACTGGGAAAAAATAAAATAAAACAATGAGACAAAGAAGAAAAACAAAACTGAGACAAGTTTAAATCAAGGATCACACAAAACAAAAAGGACAGACATGCACAGGACCCCCTGGTGGTTCACACCTGTAATCCTAGCTACTCAGGAGGCTGAGCTCTGAGTATCATTTGGAAGGTAGTGGGGAGAAAAGCCCTTGAGCTCTTGAGTACCCTATATACTGTATATACATGTATTAGAACTAGGGAAGGGAAAGGGAATATCAAAATCAAGAGACAAAGGATAAAAAGACAAACGACTCCAAAAGCAATACTTACAAAACCATTTGGTATAAACCAATTGAACAATTCATGGCGGGGAGAGGAAAAGGGGGAGGAGGGAAGGGGGGGAAACAAGGAAGGAGGTAACAAGTTGAACAAGAAATGTATTCACTGCCTTACCTATGAAACTGTAACCCCTCTGTAAATCACTTTGACAATAAATAAATATATTTTTTTAAGCCGGAAGTGGAGCTGTGGCTCAAGGAGAGTGTGCTAACCTAGAGCAAAAAAGCTTAGTGACAGCACCCAGACCTTGAGTTCAAGCCTTGCAACAGCAAACACGGGGGGGGGGGGGGGGGGGAACGGGGGGGTTGAGACAAAAAGTAAATAAAATAAATTTATCCAAATGGTAATACCAAAAAACAAACAAAAAAATCCCTTAAAGGAAATTCCAGATTCCACCAGAAAGTGGGAATTTAGAAGTAACATCAAGGTATGTCAGTATGAAACTTCAAAATAGATGAAAAAAAATTATCCTAAATGTTACTCGATGTAAAAATACCACAATCAATAGAGCAAATATTTTCATATTACTTTTTCCAGCTGCAATCACTAAACTCCCAAAATGGAGTTTAATTTTCAGATTACTCCAGGCTTCGGTGCCAGGTTGGCATGACCTCTGCCCCACCTTACCAGGTGCTGGGTCATGTCCACAGCAATCGAGGCCACTTCCTGATCGTATTCACAGATCAGCTTTTGAATCACATTAGTGACATCATCATTCTCCGTCTCTCGGACAATATGCAACAGTTCTTGCATAATGGGCCTCACGTGGGGCTTCATATATTCCTTAGCTAAAGCAGTAAAACAAACAAAATTAGCCATGCACAGAAGGTAAAGAAACTAAGTTGGTCACAGGTCCAATGACAGGTCACTACCCATCTAAGCTTTGAGGTAAGTACTTGCTCTGCAACAGATAAGTCACAAAGCTGAACCAAATCAGGCTTATACTACATCGATTTCCTCACAGGTAACATAAGGATAAGCAATTCTGCACAAGAAAGGACTATCTAATCCGGCTGTCGGTGGCTCACACCTGTAATCCTAGCTACTCATGAGGCTGAGAGCTGAGGATCTCAGTTTGAAACCAGCTTAGGCAGGAAAGTCCATAGCAGGAAAAAGCCAGAAGCAGAGCTGTGGTTCAAGTAGCAGAGTGGCAGTCTTGAGCAAAAAGATTAAGAAACAGCAACAAGGTCCTAAATTCAAGCCCCAGGATTAGCAACTGGAAAAAAAGGGGGGGGGGGGGCAGGGGCTGGGAATGTAGCTTAGCAGTAGAGTGCTTGCCTAGCATGCATGAAACCCTGGGTTCAATTCCTCAGTACCACATAAACAGAAAAAAGCTGGAAGTGGTACTGTGGCTCAAGTGGTAGAACACTAGACTTGTGTACAGAGAGGCTCAGGACCCTGAGTTCAAGCCCCAGGACAGGCAAACAAACAACAACAACAAAAAAAAACCTATCCAGCTCCATTACCACCAGACTCTGGACTCAAATGAGAATTCATAATTGTACATATGTTCTGTCATCAGCATGACCTGGAGAACATAAACATTATCAGTAATGAGTAGTAAAAAAAAATCATGCAGCCAGGCCCCTTGTGGCTCATGCCTATACTGGCTAACATCTGAGGATCAAGGTTCAAAGCCAGTCTGGGCTGGAAAGTCAGTGGAACTCATCTCCAATTAAGCAAGAAAAACCAGAAGTGGAGATATGGCTCAAGTACAACCTTTTGCAGAAGAGCTATAAGGAAGAGCCCAGTGTCCATGCCCCAGGAGCAGCACAAAAATAAACACATAAATGCATACATGTATGAATACATAAATAATAACTGCTGTAAAAGGCATTCTGGCTTACCCTGGATCTGGTTAGAAATTAATGCCTGCAGAGCCAGGGCAGCTTCCACTTTGACAGGCATCTCTTTGTCTTCTATCAGGCTCTTCTTCGCTAACTCGACTGCACTTCTTAGGTTCTGCTCATTATGAAATTTCAAAGAACTAAATGCATGCAGCACCCAGCAGGACTGTGTGCCGAGAAGAAACAAGAAAGTTGTGTCAGCACTAATGTCACACAGGCAGGAGCTCCTTGCTAACACTCCGCTTTTATTTCTAGAGTTATCAAACACATGGATTTTAAGATATGTAACAGAAAATGGAAAACTTACTCGAGCTCGAAGATATCCCAGGGTAGATAACAACAATGGAAATACGTGATTCTGAAGAAACAACTCAATTTGGTCCTTGAATAAACTTTTCTGTTAGGAAACAAATTAAATTTCAATGCATTACTTCCTAATAATGTACGATTACTATGACTTGCATTTAATACATTTCCCTTTTTTTGTAATGACACAATTTCTTTTATAAATAAGTTGCTTCCCATCTTTTATTTTCCTTTTTTAAAAAAATATACTTCTGGGGGCTGGGAATATGGCCTAGTGGCAAGAGTGCTTACTTCATACACATGAAGTCCTGGGTTTGATTCTTCAGCACCACATATATAGAAAAGGACAGAAGTGGCGCTGTGGCTCAAGTGGCAGAGTGCTAGCCTTGAGCAAAAAGAAGCCAGGGACAGTGCTCAGGCCCTGAGTTCAAGCTCCAGGACTGGCAAAAATATTAAAAAATACACACACACACACACACACACACACACACACACACACACACTTCTGCCAGGTGCCAGTAGCTCACACCTACAAGCTACCTACCTAGCTACTCAAGAGACTGAGATCTAAGGATTGTGGCTCAGATCCAGCCCAGGCAGGAAAGTCTGCAAGACTCTTATCTCCAATTAACCACTCAAATACCAGAAGCTGTAGCTCAAAGTGGTAGAGTACTAGTCTTGAGCAAAAGAGCTCAGGGACAGCACCCAAACCCTGAGGCCAAGCCCCACAACCAAAAAACATATGTATACGTGTGTGTGTTGATATAAGTATATATGTGTGTATACATATATATATACACATACATGTTTCCATTTACCATTTGTAAAATTGTTTTGACATATTGTGTGTTTTAAAATAAGACAAATGTTACCTTAGATTAATTGGATAATGGCTGATTTTTGTTGAAATAAGAAGTAATGCTATGGGGCTGGGAATGTGGCTCAGTGGTAGAGTGCTAGCCTTGAGCAAAAAGAAGCCAGGGACATTGCTCAGGCCCTGAGTTCAAGCCCCAAGACTCGCAATAAAAAAAAAAAAAAAGAAGTAATGCTACACTGGGCACCAGTAGCTCATGTCTACCATTCTAGCTATTCAGTAGGCTGAGGCTGAGATCTGAGAATCACACTTTGATGCCAGCCAGGGCAACAAATCTGAGACCCTTATCTCAGTGAACCAGCAAGAGGACAGGTAGTGGAGCTGTGTCTCAAGTGCCAACCTTGAGTGACAAAGCCAACTGGTAGCAAGTCTTGAGTTCAAGCCCTAGTACTAGAACAAAAAGTCGTTTGGATCATTTTTTATAGAACAATAGTTTCATGATGAAAAATTAAAATTTTTCTTTTTGTGAAATAAGTAGGTCATCTAGAAGTAATCACCAGTTTTAAATTATGAATAAATTTCCAAAATTTGCATCTTATTAAATAAATCCAATTTTTATAATCTTAACCTTTAATAAAATCTCAGCTAGGGAACCAATCACATGCAGGGCTCCATCTTTCTTCCTAGGGTCAAAGTTCGGGTCTGTTAGGATTTGATAACAGAATGTCATCATTTTTGGCAACACCTAAAGAAACAGAGAAATCCATTTTAGTGCTCATGAACTTGCATTGGTTTATTACAATATAAATACGATGCACAAATTTTCAAAACTGAAGACATTTAATGGTGTTTTTAGTCAAACAACTATAAGCTCAATAACAAAGGTATTATTACAGGAAAATAAGCAAAGATACTTCACTCTTTTCCATTTAATAGAACAACTAACATCCTTAATTGGCTAGGCTATAATCAATAGCAACATAATTTTCAGAAACTAAGAATATATTTATCAACACAGGTTAGTTTTCAGTCTGGGATATAAGAGAAGCAACAATGTACCTCTTTCCTTTTCCTTGCAGCAGTGTATAAGAGAGTCTGAGCTGCTGTCGTGGGAGAGGCATAATCTTCAAAAATATCTAGAATTTCAAAAATTAAACCACGTTAATGAAACAACTGTTACTTATTAAATACATTTTATTGCCTTTAAGTAACTGTACAAAGGGTTTCCAATTCACCAAATCAGTCTTTGAATTCAACACATCTTGATCCATGTCACTCCTCCCACCATTCTCCCCATCTCTCCCAGCCCCACCCCTCCCCTCAAGTCACCTGCTTCCACGTTCACATGTGCACACTGAGTATTACAACTGCATTCTCCCACCCTTCCATTCTCCATTCATCTATCCATACTCTTTCCCCTTAACCTCCGCCCCAGCAAAACATGGTTCAGCTTCCTGATATTCATTTAAAATTTTTGTTATTATTAATGTGATATACAGAGGGCTTCACCGCTTCTAGTATTCACTTTGTTAAACATGTTAGTTGTTCAGAGTCATCACACCATTGGAATCCTCCCTGGTGTATACTATACTTTAGAAAATGTATTTGTTTATATGTACATATGATCCTGTATATGTTTTCACATATGTTTATAATGTAGATCTAACTTCCACATTAAGAGAAAACATGCACCATTTGTTTTTCTGAGTCTGACTTACTTCATTTGACATAATTTTTTCAGGTCCATCCATTTCTCCACAAATGACATAATATTCTTTCTGAGAGATGAGTAAAATTCCACTCTATGTATATGTTTTACATATGGGTATATATAGCATATAGTATGTTACACATTATACATACACATATGTATACACTCACATATATACATATCACTTTTTTTAAAATCTGAAGGGCATCTAGGTCATTTCTATAACTAGGATATCATGAGTAGTGCAGCAATGAACATGTGTGCAAATGCCTTTACAGTATCCTGACTTGCAATCTTTTGGGTAGATGCCCAAGAGTGATATGGCTGGATCATAGGATAGTTCTATATTTAGTTTTTTGAGGAATCTCCAAACTATCTTCCACAGTGGTGGTTGTACCAGTTTACGTTTCCACCAATTTGGAATAGGGCTCCTTTCCCTCCACATCTGCACTAACATCTGTTGTTGTTTGTATTCTTGAAGATGGGCATTCCACTTGGGAGTTAGATATAATCTCAATGTTTTGATTTACATTACCTTTAGGGCAAGGGATATCGAGCATTTCCTCATGCATTTATTATCCATTTTTACGTCTTCTGAGAAGTCTCTAGCTCCTTTACCCATTGATTAAGTGGGTTATTAAGTCTTTGGAGGTTTAGTGTTTGTTTGTTTGGTTTTTTTTTTGGCCAGTCCTGGGCCTTGGACTCAGGGCCTGAGCACTGTCCCTGGCTTCTTCCCGCTCAAGGCTAGCACTCTGCCACCTGAGCCACAGCGCCCCTTCTGGCCATTTCCCATATATGTGGTGCTGGGGAATCAAACCGAGAGCTTCATGTGTACGAGGCAAGCGCTCTTGCCATTAGGCCATATTTCTAGCCGGGAGGTTTAATGTTTTGAGCTTCTTGTATATTCTAGGTATTAGGCCCTTGTCAGATGTATAGCTGGCAAAGATCGTCTCCCATTCTGTAGACTGTCTTTTTAGCTGAGTAATTAGGTCATTCTCTGTGCAGAAACTTTTTAGCTTGATGAACTCTCTCATTTGTTGATTCTTTCTTCAATTTACTGAGCCCCAGAAACTCTACTCAGAAAGTTCCTGCCTATGACAATAAGTGCTGATTTTTTCCTACTCATTTCTATAGCTTACTAAATAGATTTTCCACCTGATTAATGCTGTTCTAGAACGAAAAATAAAAAAGCTTACCTGATACTGGGTTACAGCAGAGAGAAAATAAGGACATGTACTCTCGGGCATACCATGGTTACCAAATTCTACAGGCTGCCCTTTCATATAAGCATAATAAATAATAAATACATAAATAACAATAAATCTGGGTGTTGCTCTCTCATGCTTGTAACTCTATCTACTCAGGACACTGAGATGATAGGATCCCAGTTCAGAGCCAGCCCAGGCAGAGCAGTCTGAAACTCTTATCTCCTGTTAATCAGGAAAAAGCCTCAAGTAGAGCTGAGGCTCAAATGGTTGAGCCTTAAGTGAAAAAACCAAGTGAGAATGCAAGGTCTTGAGTTCAAGCCTGAGTACTGGCACACCCCCCTCCCAAAAAAAGAGGGGAAAATTATAAATTCTGCACTTGAGTAATTATTTCCCAAAGAAAACTGTAAAGACACGAAATAGGTAAAAAATGTTTTCTGCTTCATTTCCTTTGACTATACTTTGTGTTTAAGAAAGCCAATGCCTCCTCACTTACTGAATCCATAACAAAGCACTATAACAAGGACACAGTCCAATATCCTAGTGCCCATACCAGTTTAACATGAATAGCCAGAGACATCGGCTTCACAGAGGGCAAGCATGGCTTCATCATGACACCTTCAATAAGCTTTAGGGAAGGCTGTGGCTAAGCACTACTACAAACTGTGGAAGTGAGAAAGAATGCAAAACGAAGCAAATGAGATAAATTCTCACCTAGGTGCCAGTGGCTCACATCTGTAACCCTAGCTACTCCAAGAGGCTGAGATCTAAACATTCAAAGCCAGATAGGGCTGAAAAGTCCACGAGACTCTTCTCTCAACCACCAAAAAGCTGAAAGTGGAGCTGTGGTTCAAGTGGTAGAGCCACAGTCTTGAGTGAAAAAGCTAAGGGAGTCAGGAGCCAGTGGCTCATGTCTGCAATCTTAGCTACTCTGAAGGCTGCACATCTAAGGATCTTGGTTCAAAGTCAGCCCAGACAGGAAAGTTAGCGAGACACTTATCTCCAATTAACCACCAAAAAAAGTAAAAAGTGGAGCTGTGGCTCAAGTGGTAGAACTCTAGTCTTAAGCAAGATAGCTCAGGGATAGCACTCAGGCCCTGAGTTCAAGTCCCCAAACTGGTGCATGTGCACACACATGCGCGCGCACACACACCCACACACATTAAAACAAAAAACAAAAAAAAAAACCCTAAGGAACATTGCCTAGAGCCCTGAGTTCAAGCCCCAGGACTGGAAGGGAAAAAAAAACATAAATAGGAATGCCTCCATAGCTTTCAAGGGCTTCTACCAAAATCAAAACAAAAAGGACCTCTCCTCCTCCCGAAGCAGCCACACATATGACAGCCACTGGAGGATTCCACTCCCTTGTGGAATGTTTAATCCACAGGAAAGGGAGGCATGAGATTGGGGTGCTTGCAGAAATCAAAAGATCTGTCAAACCTGGGAGTACACGGGTCAAAAAGTAGATGTCCTAAATGGCTCAGGAAGCGGTGGGCCCACAAACCAGTGCCTAGGCAACAGCCGAAGCAACAAGTCCCCACAATGCTTCCACATGCTTGAGAACTTTTCTTGGCATACAAGTTTGGCATACAATGCCCCCCCCCCTCAATACTACAGTTTGAACTCAGGACCCAAGCACTATCCCTTAGCTTTTCTGGCTTTTTGGTGGTTAATTAAAGATAAGAGTCTCACAGACTTTCCTGCCTAGGCTGGCTTCAAATGGCCATCTGTAGATTTCAGTCTTCTAAGTACCAAGAATTACAGGTGTGAGCCACCAGTACCTAGATTTGGGGGGAATTTGTAGTTTGATTATAATATTTAGGAAAACTGGGTACCAATAGCTGATACCTGTAATCCTAGCTACTTAGGAGACCTGAGGATCTTGGTTCAAAGCCAGCCAGCACAGGCTTATCTCCAATTAGTCAGTAAAAAGCCAGAAGTAGAGCTGTAACTCAAGTGCTAGAGCTCTAGCCTTAGGCAAAAAAGAGCTCAGGGAGCGTGCCTAAGCCCTGAGTTCAAGCCCCAGGTTTGGCACGCGTGCGCACACACACACACACACACACACACACACACACACACACAAAATGATTGAAATATTTAGGAATGATACAGGAAAAAGTTTCACTTACCAAATTTCATCCTGATGTACTCATAGGGGTCCTCTTGCCATAGCTCCTCATCCTCGTCCTTGTAGCACATAACAGAAAAAATCACATCTTCACAGATATTCTGAGAAACACACAAAACAGTGCATGAGTGCAGGCTATCCAGACTCGGAGATCACAAGTAATGCACAGCCTTTCTGATGTTAGCTTTCCAAACAATTTTTTTTTCTTTTTGGTGCCAGTACTGGGAATTTAACTCAGGGACTTGCATTCTCCCTTAGTTTTTCCTTCTCAAGACAGGTACTCTACCATGAGCCAGACCATCACTTCTGGGTTTTTTGCTGGTTAACTGGAGATAAGCATCTCTCAGATTTGTTTCCCTGGGCTGGCTTTGAATTAAATCCTCAGATTTCAGCCTCCTGAGTAGGTAGGTAGCTAGTGTTACAGGAATGAGCCACCAGCACTGAGCTTCAATTATCTACTTCGGTTAAGTCCTTTGGTTAAGTCCGCATACACTGCAGTAAAACACGATAACAAGAACTTCTGCAAAAGCCAAGGCATTAAAGAATTAAACATAAGATTGATTTTAAACAACAAGCGGGCTGGGAATATGCTCTAGAGACAAGAGTGCTTGCCTCGTATACATGAAGCCCTAGGTTCGATTCCTCAGCACCACATATACAGAAAAGGCCAGAAGTGGTGCTGTGGCTCAAGTTGGCAGAGCAAAAAGAAGCCAGGGACAGTGCTCAGGCCCTGAGTTCAAGCCCCAGGACTGGCCAAAAAAAAAAATAATTTAATAATAATAGATTGATTTCAAGCGAGCTGGGAATATGGCCTAATGGTAGAGTGCTTGCCTTGCATACGTGAAGCCCTGGGTTCGATTCCTCAGCACCACATATATAGAAAAAGCTGGAAGTGGCACTGTGGCTCAAGTGGCAGAGTGCTAGCCTTGAGCAAAAAGAAGCCAGGGACAGTGCTCTGGCCCTGAGTCTAAGCCTCAAGACTGGACCCCTCTCCAAAAAAGGTAAACAAGCAATTCAAAGCACAGAAAAAGAAGTGCAAATGCTACTCTTTGAAGGACAGAGATAATAAGGTTTTACTTTAAAAAAATCAACACTAAGCAGGCTTAATGTTGAAATGTGTTGAAAAATGTGTTGAGAAATGTGTTGAATCAGGGTTATATTTACTGTTTCTCATTTAGAAAACTTTTATTGGCCAGTCCTGAGGCTTGGACTCAGGGCCTGAGCACAGTCCCTGGCTTCTTTATGCTCAAGGCTAGCACTCTACCACTTGAGCCACAGTGCCACCTCTGGCCTTTTCTATATATGTGGTGCTGAGGAATCAAACCCAGACCTTCATGTTTATAAGACAAGCACTCTTGCTACTAGGCCATATTCCCAGCCCCTAGAAAACTCTTTAATATTTCCACGTTTGGCTTAAATACCAGTGTATTAACAATATGAACTATTTCTGTTAATATTCCATTTTCAAAAAAACTAAAATAGCCAGGCACCGATGGCTCATGCCTGGTGGCTCATGCCTGTAATCCTACTCAGGAAGCTGAGATTTGGGGGCTGGGAATATGGCCTAGTGGCAAGAGTGCTTGACTCATATACATGAAGCCCTGGGTTTGATTCCCCAGCACCACATATATAGAAAATGGCCAGAGGTGGCACTGTGGCTCAAGTGGCAGAGTGCTATCCTTGAGCAAAAAGAAGCCAAGGACAGTGCTCAGGCCCTGAGTTCAAGGCCCAGGACTGGCAAAAAAAAAAAGGAAGCTGAGATTTGAGGATCACAGTTCAAAGCTACCCTGGGCAAGTCTGTGAGACTCTTATCTCCAATTAAGCACCAGAAAACCAGAAGTGGAGCTAAGGCTTAAGTGTTAGAGCATTAGCCTTGAGCTGAAGAACTCAGGAACAGTACCTAATCCCTGAGTTCAAGCCCCACAACCAATAAAGAACAATACTTAACAGAGCAATGATGGCTCTGGCCTGTAATCCTAGCTATCTAGGAGACTTGAGATCTGAGGATTCCAATTCAAAGCCACCCCAGGCAGTAAAATCCATGAGTTCTCATTTCCATGAAACTAGGAGCTGTGACTCAAGTGGCAGATTGCTAGCCTTGAGTCAAAGGGCAAGGGGGTGGGGGGGCGGAGAAAAAAAGCAAGCTTAGGAACAGCTCCCAGGCCTTGAGTTCAAGCCCCAGAGCTGGCTTGAGCACACACACATACACATACACATACACACACACACACACACACACACACACACACACACACACACACAAATACTCTACTGCACAAATGTGTATTTCAGGGGAAATCCTGCCTTCCTGCCCACTGCTGCTAATGGTTTATAGACCATTTACTTTTATAAAAATAGGACGATTTCACACAACTTCTTCCAAACCAATTACTTCCAGTAAGAAAAAAAAACCATTCTAAGGGTCAGAGTTTTCTTATTCCTGTATTCCTGACATATCAAAGTGAGGTCAAAATACTGAAAAGAAATATAATCACAACTCATCCTTCTTTTCTAGGAATATCAAATACAAAAATCAGTATTTTATTAATTACAAAGAAATTATCACAGTTTTATCAAAATGAATAGGAAAACTGTTACTAAGATGCCTACAAAAACATATTTAAAAGGTACTGTAGGGCTGGGGATATAGCCTAGTGGCAAGAGTGCCTGCCTCGGATACACGAGGCCCTAGGTTCGATTCCCCAGCACCACATATACAGAAAACGGCCAGAAGCGGCGCTGTGGCTCAAGTGGCAGAGTGCTAGCCTTGAGCGGGAAGAAGCCAGGGACAGTGCTCAGGCCCTGAGTCCAAGGCCCAGGACTGGCCAAAAAAAAAAAAAAAAAAAAAGGTACTGTAAGTGATGGGTGCCAATGACAGACACCTATAATTCTAGCCTAAGCTCTGAGGATCCCGGATCAAAGCCATCATGGACAGAAAAGTTAATAATACGTTTAGGGTTGTTTTTTTTTGCCAGTCCTGGGGCTTGGACTCAGGGCCTGAGCACTATCCCTGGCTTCTTTTTGCTCAAGGCTAGCACTCTGCCACTTGAGCCACAGCGCCACTTCTGGCTATTTTCTGTATATGTGGTGCTGGGGAATTGAACCCAGGGCCTCATGTATAGGAGGCAAGCACTCTTGCCACTAGGCTATATCCCCAGCCCAATAATACTTTTAATTACCCAATTGTGTATATATATGTAAGAATTTACTTTTAATGAATCACTATCTTAAATTTTATTTGTTTTTTAATTAAATAGCAATGCTCAATTCTACTTTTCATTAAAAAACTGGTATAAAAAGAAAATTTCAACTTCTGCTAAAGCACTTCATCTAAAATAAAAAGAAGTAACTTCTGCTGATACCTGGTCACATATCAGATTTCATTTTCTGCAAATTGACACGTTTAGTAGAGCCTTGCTGGAAATTTTCAAAACATTTTCACACAAAATACTTTATTTGATCCTAGCAACCTTTAGATAATAAGGCTATGTGATGGGTACTGGTAGCTGACACTGTATTCTTAGCTACACAGGAGGCAGAGATCTGAGGATCATAGTTCAAAGCCAGCTTGGACAGAAAAATCCAAGAGATTCTTATATCTGAACCAGAGAAAAGGTGGAAGTGGAGCTGTGACTCAAATGGCAGAATACTAGCCTTAAGTAAAAAAAACCAAGTCAGAGTGTGAGGCCCTGAATACAAACCCCAGTACCAGCACAAAACAAAACAAGAAATAGAAAAATATTACCTCTCTCCATAGAAAGAAACTGAGGAAAAAGATTTCAAACAAAATCAAGAGTTCCCACTTACCAAACTGGAAAGGGCTCACTAAATTTCCAAACCCTTTAAATATATGATTGCATTTATGAAAAAGTTTTAATGAGCCTGGCACTAGTGGCTCATACCTGTCATCCTAGCTAGTCAGGAGGTTGAGATCTGAGGATCCAGGCTCAAAGCCAGCCTGGGCAAGAAAACCCATAAAAACTAATCACCACAAAGCCAGAAGTGGCTGGGTGCTAGTGGCTCGTGCTTGTAATCCTACATACTCAGGAGGCTGAGATCTGAGGACCATGGTTCAAATCCAGTCCAGGCAGAAAAGCCCATGAGACTCTTATCTCCAATTAACACCAGAAAACCACAAGTGGCACTTTGGCTCAAGTGGTAGAGCGTTAGCCTTGAGCTGAAGAGCTCAGGGACAGCGCCCAGGCCCAGAATTCAAGTCCCACAACTGAGAGAAAACAAAGCCAGAAGTGGAACTGTGGCTTCCAATGGTAGAACACCAGCCTTGAGCGAAAAACTTCAAGGACAGTGCCCAGGCCCTGAGTTCAAGCCTCTAAACCAACACACACACACACACACACACACACACACACACACACACACACACACCCCTAATGAAAATAAGGAGTTCTAAATATAGGAATCCATCCAGAAGCCTGATTCACTGGGCACAATTTTGGGAACTGTTCTCTGAAATGAACCTGTACGTGTGGCTTCATCTGCTTCCAGGTCCCGGAGTGAAGCACCCCCTGGCTCAGATAGTTGAAGGCCTGCTGAAGAACACGAGGAGCTACATATTCTTTCTGTCTATACTGGTCTAAAATTTTTAGTAGTACCTACAGAAAAACAGGAAGATAAAATATAGAACAATGTGTTAAAAAGAAGAGAGGAACTTTTTAGCAATGAAATACTATCCTAAATACACAGAAATAAAAATCAACAAGTTCCAGGGAAATCACTATTTTGCAAGAAAGCTCAACTGGGCAGCAGTTTGTACTGAAATACACTATGTGTCTGTCACTTCTAGCCCTTTGTCTGACTTCAAACCAATGGGACTATACAGAAGAAACCTAAGTTTTATTCTATTACTAGCTGGAAGTGGAGCTATGGGATAGTGCCCAGGGCCTGAATTCAAGCCAGGGGACTAGAATAAACAAACAAGCAAATAAATAATCTTAACCAGGAACTGCTAACTTGTACCTATAATCCTAGCTACTCAGGAGGCTGAGAGCTGAGGATCCCAGTTCAAAGCAAATCTGGCCAGGAAAGGCTGAGATTATTATCTCTAATTAATCACCAAAATGCTGGAATTGGAGGTCTGGCTAAAGTAGCAGAGCATCTATCTTGAGCAAAAAAGACAACTGCACATTCAAGGCCCTGAGATCAAGTCCCAGTACTGGTACAAAAAAATATAATAACTGACTGAAAAACATTTTAAAATTTCCATATAGCAAGGGACAGCACAGATTTTATTGCTTAATAAAGAAATCTTTCAAAATCTACACATGATTTCAATAGTATAGATACAACTGATTGTCCCTTAAAAACAAAACAAAAAACTGGCTCTCTAAATCTCATGCCAAAACAAATTCCAGAAATAGAGATATTTCTACATCCACAAAACAATGAAAACAGAGTTCCTGGGGGCTGAGAATATGGCCTAGTGGCAAGAGTGCTTGCCTCGTATACATGAAGCCCTGGGTTCGATTCCTCAGCACCACATACATACAAAAAGGCCAGAAGTGGCACTGTGGCTCAAGTGGTAGAGTGCTAGCCTTGAGCAAAAAAGAAGCCAGGGACAGTGCTCAGGCTGAGTCTAAGCCCTAAGATTGGCAAAATAAATAAATAAATAAATAAATAAATAAATAAATAAATAAATAAATAAATAAAATTTAAAAACAAAAACAAAAAAAAAACAATTCCTAAAAGAAAAACATGACAGGGTGGTCTTTGTTGTTTGTTTTGCCCGTCCTGGAACTTGAACTTCTGGAACTTGAACCCGGGGCCTAAGCACTGTCCCTGGCTTCTTTTTGGTCAAGGCTAGCACTCTACTAGGCCACATTCCCAGCCCACATTCCACATTGTCAGGTGGAAGATTAATGAGGAGGTGGTTTTTTTTTGGGTTTTTTTGCAAGCCTGATTAAAGCAATAGTTCACAAAGACCATTGCAAATCAGCTTTGACTGTTCCAAAGGCCTCTGGACTACATCTTCCAGCCCCTAGTCTCCAGTAATTACTATATCAAGTTCTTAAGTGAGCTGCAAAATCTTTCAAAACACAAAATTTACTCAAGTCACCTAAAATCCAGGTTTATTTTCTATACTTTATCAGAAATCTTATGCAGGCTAAATAACGATGCAGGCCTGATTATTGCTAATACAATGTGGCTTATGAACAGTGTGGTGCCTGAGAAAATGGTTCTTTATTGAAAGAAGGAAGGAAGGAAGGAAGGAAGGAAGGAAGGGAGGGAGGGAGGGAGGGAGAGAGGGAGGGAGGGAGGGAGGGGGGAGGGGAGAGAAGGAGGGAGGGGAGAGAGGGAGGGAGGGAAGGAAGGAGGGAGGCAGGGAGGGAGGCAGGGAGGGGAGAGGAGGGGAGAGGAGGGAAGGGGAGGGGAGCCAGAAACCCATGGATCATGCTTGTAATGGAGGCTGAGATCAGGAGGTTTTGAAGCCAGCCTGGACAGGAAAGTCTGTGACACCCTTATTACCAATGATCCAGCAAAAAGCTGAAAGTGGAGGTATGGCTCAAATGGTAGAGCACGAGCCTTGAGTGAAAAAGCTAAGAGCAGCACCCAGGACCATGAGTACTTTAAGGCCCCAGTACTGGCACCAAAAAAAGGTACCTGTAAGAAAGCAAACTGAACCCACAGAAGCAGCATGCAATCTAATCTAATCTCAATGCTAGGGCAATTTCAACAAATATAAAAACTGAAAATCCAAAGCCTAGGACGCATCAGGAAGGGTAATTCTGGTGGTGGCTGCCAGAGGAGACCAGATTTTAAAACTTCTCCCAAAGCTACAACTGCATCTTAACTTAAATATGTCATGAGTTCATCTGTCTGCCATCTACTTGGTGTTTTCTTATGCCGGTACTCACACTTGAACTCAGGACCCAGGCACTGCTTTTTCACTCAGAATTAGTGCTATATACTGGAGCCACAGTTCCACTTTTTGTTGGGTAATTGGAGAGTCTCACACACTTTCCTGCCCTGGCTGGCTTCAAGCTGCGATCCTTAGATCTCAGCCTCTGAGTGGTAAGGATTACATGAGTAAGCTATCAGCACCTTGACCAGAAACAGTTGTCAATTATAACCCTCTGTTTTAAAAGTACAAGTTCATTACCTGCTGAATTCCTACAGCATAGGTTTTCAAAAAGAATTCAGAAAACTCAAAGTATTCTTTGGTGACATTCCCTGGGCTTCCGTACCTTAAAATTCAAAGAAGAATCATGTCAGTGCTATGAAGTGAAAAAGCAAAGCATGCTCAGCCATCGAACCATGGTCACTGAAGGGCGTTTTCTACTGGACCGGAAAACTAGCACATTCCTTTTCTCACAAGACACAGAATGAAGTGCGCGCAGAGGTGGGTAGACCCTGGGCACCCTCACCTTCCAAACCAACAGCTCCTCTGAAATCAATAATGGGGTAAAAACATTCTACCTAATATGTTCTTTTTTTTTTTGTAATTTAATTTTATTGTCAAGGAGGAATTATAGTTATATATGAAGGTAATGAGTACATTTCTTGCTAACCTGTTTCTTTGTTGTTTGTTTTGTTTTGGCTGATCCTGGGGCTTGAACTCAGAGCATGGGCAGTCCCTGAGCTTCTTTTGCTCAAGGCTAGCACTCTACCACTTGAGCCACAGCTCCACTTCCAGCTTTTTTTTTTTCTTGGCCAGTCCTGGGCCTTGAACTCAGGGCCTGAGCACTGTCCCTGGCTTCCTTTTGCTCAAGGCTAGCATTCTGCCACTTGAGCCACAGCGCCACTTCTGGCCGTTTTCTGTATATGTGGTGCTGGGGAATTGAACCCAGGGCCTCATGTATACGAGGCAAGCACTCTTGCCACTAGGCCATATCCCCAGCCCCGACTTCCAGCTTTTTGTTTATGTGGTACTGAGGAATGAACCCAGGGCTTCATGCATGCTAGTTGCAAGCACTCTACCACTAAGGTACCTTCCCAGCCCACATGTTTCTTTTAATTAATACTTTTAACATTTAAACTGGCCAGGCACTGATAGCTCATGCATACAATCCTAGCTATTTAGAAGGCTAAGATTTGAGGATCACGGTTCAAAGACATCCTTGGCAGAAGAGTCCAATTAACAAGCAAAAGGCCAGAAGTAGTCCATGGCTCAGGTAGTAGAGTATTAGCCCCAGCACTGTCACACAAAAATAAATACAGGGACTGGGAATTATGGCCTAGTAGCAAGAGTGCTTGCCTCATATACATGAAGTCCTGGGTTCGATTCCTCAGCACCACATATATAGAAAATGGCCAGAAGTGGCGCTGTGGCTCAAGTGGCAGAGTGATAGCCTTGAGCAAAAAGAAGCCAAGGACAGTGCTCAGGCCCTGAGTTCAAGGCCCAGGACTGGCAAAAAAAAAAAAATACAGTATATTTAATAAATAAAAGATAACTATTTTAAAAGATATTAAAAAATAAATATATAAATACATGCAAAAAACACTTTTCAAATTAAAACTATGCAGTTTCATGCATAATTCCTGGATATTTCTAAAAGAATGTTAATTTGTCCATGTTTTACACAGAATAGAAAAGAATCAGAGAAAGCAAAAGCTGCCTAATTCCTTTTGTTTTGGTTGTTTGTGTTTTGTTGGTCTCAGAGGGTTTGAACTCTAGGCCTGGGCACTGTCCTTGAGTTCTTCAGCTCAAGGCTAGTAGTGCTCTACCATTTGAGCCATGGTGCCACTTTTGGTTTTCTGGTGGTTAGAGATTTTTCCTTCCAGAGCTGGCTTCAAACTTCAATCTTCAGATCTCAGCCTCCTGAATAGCTAGGATTGCAGGCATGAGCAACTGGGGCCTGGCCACTGCTGGCGTTTTGGTGGTTCATGGGAGATAAGAGTTCCTGGTCTTTCTCGCTCAGGCTGGCTTTGAGCCACAGTCCTCATATCTCAGCCTCCTGAGTAGCTAGGATACAGGAGTGAGTCTTGCATAGGGTGGCTCTTTAATCTCCTCTGTGGTTTTACAGAGGAATGATCACATACTACAGAACAGCAAGAGAACTAGCCAGCTATGTATCCAGCACTCTGACTGTAGAGTCAATGTAATGAATGGAAAATTACCGTTCAAAGAGACGAGCTACAATATGCAGGGCCCACTTCTTACACTTCCACCACACCAGCTCCGGCCTGTCATCCTCATCAATTTGTAAAGTCTCCTAAGGGAGCAAAAACTCAGATTAAATATTTGCCGAATAAAAGGACTTACACATGCCTGTAATACTAGCTACACAGGAAGCTGAGATCTGAGAATTCAGGTTCCAAGCCAGACTGGGCAGGAAAGTCCATGGGATTCTTACCTGCAATGAATCAACAAAAAGGCAGAAGTAGAGATGTGGCTTAAGTGGTAGAGCTACAGCCTTGAACAAAAAAGCTAGCGGGGGGCTGGGGATATGGCCTAGTGGTAGAGTGCTTGCCTCGTATACATGAAGCCCTGTGTTTGATTCCCCAGTACCACACAAATATAGAAAAAGTCGGAAGTGGTGCTGAGGCTCAAGTGATAGAGTGCTAGCCTTGAGCAAAAAGAAGCCAGGGCGAGTCCTTAGGCTCTGAGTTCAAGCCTCAGGACTGGCAAAAAAAAAAAAAAAAAAAACAGAAAAAACAAAACAAAAAAAAAAGCTGAGGGGCAGTGTCCAGGCCCAGTTCAACCCCATTACTGGCACACACATGCACAAAAATTAAAAATAAATAAATAAATAATTGCTAGGAGGGAATTAAATAAGCACAGTAAATTTTCACTAACCACTAACCATTGCTATTAGTCATCTTCAGTCATATTCATTTAGTGTGTAAAGAAGGAGCAAATAGGTTTTTCTTTAAGTAAATAAAACTAAAGAATAAAAATTTATGTTCAATTAATAAAAAAAAAAAAAGATGATCACAGGCCCAGGACAACCTAAGCAAAATAAATCCAAAAAAAAAAAAAAAAGAAAAGAAAAAGAAATGCAAGACCATTCAGTAGCTCTTCCTAAGTAACATTTCTTCCTCTAAATGATATTCAAGATGGGATATGCCAAGGTATCAAAAACAATATGTACAAGTGTAAACTGTGGAATATGAAGTGTATGTGATGCTTGTATAAAATCTCGTAGATGTTATTTTCAATATTTACATTTTAGCAAGACTTTTGAAAAGGGATTGATTTCATTTTAAAGTGAAAAGTGTTTGCTAGGCTTCTGGCAAAAAATAGTTCTTTCAACTGTGAAATTATAATGTACAGATTTGTAAATTTATAAATATTATAAATATGCATATATCCCTCACTTTAAAGGAACATCGTACAGTCTATAGTTAGTATTGTTGTTAACAGTCAGTTAAATGATTGGAGTGCTTTTCTATAGAAAGTCAAATCACAGATATTACATGGTTATGTTTCTGGGTTTTTCATGGTTTTGAATATTGCATGAGTAATTAATTCCATTATCTTTTGTAACTTATTTTACTTTGGGTTGAAGGTGCTTTTAGTTTTGTGACATTTGTAATCATCATTCTTCCAAACATGAAGTTAAAATAAAAATTATTTTTAATTAAAAAAAAAAAGAACAAATAAGCACGGAAAAAAAATGCTACCACATTGATAAGACACTGAGATAATGACATGGTTCAACATTTTGATCTGGGTGATGGTGACACAACTGTATCTTGTTCAACTTTGCTAAGCCATGCCCGGTATGCACCAATCCTGAATTCAATCCTCAAAATCCAAAACTAAAATTAAAATTATATAACTATATAGAGAGACATACACACATGTACATCATAACTAAATATATGTACTCATGTATTAGCAATGCAAAAATAATATACATTTCAAGACTACCTTTATTTATTTTTTTTTTGGCCAGTCCTGGGCTTGAACTCAGGGCCTGGCCACTATCCCTGAGTTTCTTCTGCTCAAGGCTAGCACTGTACCACTTGAGCTACAGTGCCACTTCTGGCTTTTTGTGTGTATGTGGTGCTGAGGAATCAAACCCAGAGCTTCATGCGTGCTAGGCAAGCACTCTACCACTAAGCCACATTCCCAGTCCACTACCTTAAATTTTTAAAGCACAAGGTTCTTTTTGTTTTGTCAGTTTGGGTTTGAACTCAGGGCCTTCGAGCCACAGCTCCACTTCTGGTTTTTAAGTGGTTAACTGGATATTAGAATCTCATGGAAACACTTCTGCCCAGGCTAGCTTTTAACTATGATCCTCAGATCTCAGCCTCCTGAGTAGCTAGGACTACAGGTATGAGCCACCAGCACCCAGAGCCCAAGAGACTCTTATCTTCAATTAAATACCCAAAAGGTGGAAGTGGAGCTGTGGCTCAAGTGGTAGAGTGCCAGCCTTGAGTAAAAGCCTGGGTGACGGTATCCAGGCCCCAGTACTGATACACACACATACCAAAAAAAGTAAAAACAAATTTAAAAATATATCTATAGGGCTAGGAATGTGGCTTAGTGGTAGAGTGCTTACCTAGCATGCCAAGAAGTCCTGAGTTCGATTCCTCAGTACCACATAAACAGAAAAAGCCAGAAGTGGTGCTGTGGCTCAATTGGCAGAGTACTAGCCTTGAGCACAGAGAGGCTCAGGGACAGTGCCCAAACCCTGAGTTCAAGCCCCAGGGCTGGCAAAAAAAAGAGATAGACAGACAGACAGACAGACAGACAGACTGGTTTACATAAAGAAAAAAGCCTAGAGAAATAAACACCAAGCTTTTCAAAAGATTTTACTATTTTTAGCATTCTTAGTTAAAATTATTTTTATGAATCTAGGCTTTCTAGACAAAAGTATTGTGAGTTATTTCATTTTAGTTTGGTTGTTGTTTTGTTATTTTATGGGACAGTACTGAGAACTGAACTCAGAGCCTTGGACTCTCACTTGGCTTTTTCACTCAAGCTCAACTCTCTTATTACCCCACTTTCAGCTTTCTGATGGCTCCTCATACCTAACAGTCTCATGGACTTTCCACTGGCTTCAAACCTCAATCCTCAAATCTCAGCCTCCTACGTAGGAAGGATTATGGGTGTGAGTCACTGTCACTTAGCTGAGTTACTTTATTAACATTATATAGTCATCTTTACTTTTTTTAAATAGGCTGAAATAATGAATTCGTTTTCCACAAGTACTCCAAGCCCATTTCCCCAGTTTTAATGAGAAACAGCGCCCCATCTTACAGGAGGAACAGTCCTGTCAAGAATGGTTCGGAAGATCTCCATCCACGTTGTCATGGTTTGCTTACTCATCAGCTGCAGGGGCAATGCATACTAGAAAACAGAAGAGCAATATAAACATTTCTTCCTGTCCATCAGGATTAGTCACTTTATCTACAGTGGAGGAGTCAAACATATAAACGAGCTAGAATTTAAGCATGAAAATAGCAGTTTCATATGATTCAGCCTAAAATTTAACTTAAAACAGATCCATAGCATATATACCCAAGTTCTTAAAATTTAGAAATATACATGTCATGAGTTATCTCTCTGACTACTTTTTCCAATTTTTAAAAAATGAAATATAGCTAAGTGCCAATAGCTTATGGCTGTAATCTTAGTTATTCAGGGGCTGATATCTGAAGATCACAGTTCAAACTAGCTGGGAGAGACAAATCCAAGACACTTTTATTTCCAATTAACTAACAAAGAGCTGGAAGTATAGATGTGGCACAAATGGTAGAGCATCAACCCTGAGCAGTAAAACTATGCAGAAGCTCCAACATTGTCAAAGAAAGAAAACGAAAAGGAAGAGAAAAAAAGAAAGATAAGAGAGGAAAAGAGAAATCGAGAAAGGGAGGGAAGAAAGGGAAGGGAAGAAAGGGAGGGAAGGGAAGAAAGGAAGGAGGGAGAGAAGGGGGCAGGGAAAGGAAAGAAGGGAAAGAGGAGGAAGGAAAAGAGGAAGGAGGGAGAGAGGAGGAGGAAGGAAAGTGGGGAGGGAATAGTTAAAATCAAGGAAAATAAGTCACTAAATCTTAGCTTTAGGTTGGGTCAATGATTTCCCAATAAAAGAGGACTGACTCTTCTTCCCCTTCCTCTTCTAGAATCATGGCCAACCTACCAGCAGGGATGCTTTCAACTGCTAAGTACAAGTTTAGGGGAAATAACGATTGGTTCTCGATTACTCAGGACTTCAGACATGGATCAAGAGCACAGAGACACTGGTGGTTGTGGGAGGTTGGGTGAATTCTATGAGCCTGTTTCTCCTGAGGAATTTTTAAAAGAAATCCATGTGAGAATATATCACAATTTTCAATAACTCACTTACTAGGCACTTCTGGCATGTTAGTCTTCTACAGTGGAAACCTACCTGAACCAGTGCATAAAAGATTTTCAGAATCTGCTTCTGTAGTAACACAGAATAATGGGAGGGATCGGGAAGGAGCTGCATAATTTGTTGCTGAATTCGTGGCAGAAATATCTGCATTGCTGCTATGAGTGGTTCTCTTTCTTCTGCTTTCTTATATCTGCATGAGCAATAATAAAGGATTAAATAATTTTTCTCCTTTTCCCCCACTAGGCTATAAACAATTAATGAAATATATATTTTTTACGCCAGGTGCCAGTGGCTCACACCACTGTGAGCTATTTAGGAGGCTAAGATCTAAGGAGCAAGGTTCAAAGCCAGCCCGGGAAGACAATCTGACTTTTTTTTTGTGGGGGGTGGGGGGATTGGCTTGAACCTGGGCACTGTCCCTGAGCTTCTTTTGTTCGAGGATAGCACTCTACCATATGAACCACAGTGCCACTTCCAGCTTTTTCTGTTTATGTGGTACTGAGGAATCGAACCCAGGGCTTCATGCATGCTAGGCAAGCACTCTACCACTAAGCCACATTCTCAGCCCTGAGAAACTCTTATCTTCAATTAACCAGCTGTAGCTCAATGGGTAGAGCATCAGCAGTGAGCAAACAGGCCCCCACCCCACCCCAGGCCCTCAGTTCAAATCTCAGTACCTAAACTAAAAAGTTAAAGTAACTCAACTAAGTGACAAGTGACAAGCCAAGGGACAGTGCTCAGGCCCTGGGTCCAAGCCAGGCCCCAAGACTGGCAAATAATAATAATAACTTAGGCACTAGTGGCTCATGCCTGTAATCCAGGCTTCTCAGGAAGCTGAGATCTGAGGATCACAACTTGAAGGCAGCCAGAGTAAAGAAATTCTAGAGACTCATCTCCAAATTACAAGCAAAAGCCAGAAGTGGAGGTATGGCTCAAATGACAGAGGGCTGGCCTTGAGTAATAAAAACTAAGAGACAGTGCATGGCCCCAGCGCACGCACACGTACACACATGCACACACGTACACACAATAGCAATGTAGGTCAGGAGAATGACATTTCTTTGAATACACTGACGGCTTTCAATCACATGATCCTGCAGAGTATGCCCAGCAGATCCCCTGGAGCTGCCTTCCAGCTCCCCTCAGGACCGTTCTTCTCAGTCAGTGGGAGCCAACTTACTCGTAAGTCTTTACCAGCTGATACAAACACAGCAAGCTGCCCAGCCAGCTCCCACTGCTCTGTGACTGCAGGTAGCAGTCTATCTTGTCCACCACGGCCGGCCAGTAACCAGGAAAATCGTGCTTGATAATAACGCGAAGACACATAGTTAACTGCACTCTGGAAGGGGGGCAAGGAAAAAGCAGTAGTTATGAATATCATATATCAAAGAGCTCTAGCATTTCCCATGAAAGTATTCTATCAGCTGAGAATCTGTGGCTCACCGCTGTAAGCCTAGCTACTCAAGAGGCTGCAATCTGAGGGTCACAATTTGAAGCCAGCCTGAGCAGGAAAGTCCATGAGACTCTTTTTTTTTTTTTGCCAGTCCTGGGCCTTGGACTCAGGGCCTGAGCACTGTCCCTGGCTTCTTTTTGCTCAAGGCTAGCACTCTGCCACTTGAGCCACAGCGCCACTTCTCGCCATTTTCTGTATATGTGGTGCTGGGGAATCGAACCGAGGGCCTCATGTATATGAGGCAAGTGCTCTTGCCACTAGGCCATATCCCCAGCCCCTCCATGAGACTCTTATCTCAAATTAACCATCAAAAAACTGAAAGTGGAATTGTAGCTCAAAGTCTTGAGCAAAAAAGCTCAGGGACAGTGCTCAGGCCCTGAGTTCAAGCCCCAAATACTTATACTCACACACACACACACATTAGTGCTGGGCACTAATGCTCAGCAATACAGTAGTTTCATCTGAAATGTTAGATGTCCAATTATCTAACAAAAAGCTGAAAGTAGAGGTATTGCTCAAATGGCAGGGTGCCAACCTTAAGCAAAAAAAAAAAAAAATCAAGGGAGAATGTGAGGTCCTTACCTCAAGCTCCAGTATTGCCACCAAATAAATAAATAAATACCAAAAAGCAAAACCCCTGAGACTGAAGAGTAAATCCCACAGGCCCATCACCAGCCTAGTCCCTCCCCTTCCCATGAACCACCAGTCGTCACACCTCACTAGATCTGGAGAGCGAATGATGCCTTCCACGATGTTATCTCGAATTTGTTGCCGGTCGTTTTCATGGATGTTGAATGGGAACACAACTTCTCCCGGTGGGGGCTCTCGGTCTGGCCAATACTGTGTCACCATGTTCTTCAGGTAGATGGCAGCTACATGAGAGGGAATGTACCTTTAGTCCAGCTCGACAGAGGAAAGGCTAAGGCCCTCCATGTGAATGAACATGCCATCTAGCAGATACAGAAAATCTTACAGAAGAGGAGTGGGTAAAAATCTAATGGCTTCCCTTTGGCTAGGTGCTAGTGGCTCACGCCTGTAAGCTTAACTACTCAGGAGGCTGAGATGTGAGGATCATGGTTCAAAACCAGCCTGGACAGGAAACTCCTTGAGACTCTCATCTCCAATTAACTAACAAAAAGCCAAGTGGTGGAGTGTCAGCTTTGGGCAAAAAAAAAAGCTGAAACAGCATTCAAGCCCCAGTACACACACACACACACACACACACACACACACACACACACACACACACACTTTTTAATAAAATCAAAATAAAGCCAGAAGAGCACCAAACATGGTAGTTCACACTTGTAATACCTGATACTCAGAAGGTATAGACAAAGAAGATCAATTTGAGGCAAGCCCCATGAAAAAAATCTAGTGAGACCCATCTTAATAAGCCAGGTATACTGGTATGTACCTGAAAAATCTAAAAGAAAAAAGTGAGGTGAGGGTGGGCAGGGCTGAGATTCCTTGTTATAACTACTGCATCCTATATTGAAATAGGGCTTCTGAGCCAGAAGTCGTGGCATACACCTGTAATCCCAGCACTCTACCTGGGAGGCAGAGGCAGGAGGATCAAGACTTCAAGGTCAGCCTTGGGCTACATAGTAAGTCCCTATTTGGAAGAAAATAAAGTGAGCTTTGTTCTCTGCATACTACATGATAATGTCAATAATATTATTATGCTTATCAATATCCTGAAAAGAAATCAACAGAGAAAAACATCAATCTTATGTTTTGTTTGGTTTGGCAATATCAAAACATTACTTTGGGGCTGGGAATATGGCCTAGTGGTAGAGTGCTTGCCTCGCATACATGAAGCCCTGGGTTCAATTCCTCAGCACCACCTATATAGAAAAAGCCAGAAGTGGTGGTGTGGCTCAAGTGGTAGAGTGCTAGCCTTGAGCAAAAAGAAGCTGAGACAGTGTTCAGGCCCTGAGTCTCAAGCCCCAGGACTGGCAAAAAACAAAAACAAAAACACATTTGTTTTTACCAAGTGCTAGTGGCTCATACCTGTAATCCTAGATACCCAGGAGGCTGAGATCAGAGAATCTCAGCTAAAAGCCTGCCTACTCAACAAAGTCTTCAAGACTCTATCTCCAATTGAGCAGTAAAAGAGCCTAACTAGAGGCACGGCTCAAGTAGTAGAGCACCAGTCATGAGTAAAAAAGCAGAGCAAGAGCATAAGGCTAAGCTCAAGCCCCAGTACTTGAAAATTCACAGGAAAAAAAAAAAAAATCAGACATGTACTACTAACAAGCTTTCCTGAGAGCAGAAAGAAAATTTTAGAACGCCAACAAGAAAAAAAAAAGTCAAGACAACTACTTGCCAGAGCTGTAAGAAATAAAACACTAAAAGCATTTCATCCAACTCAGGGAAACAAACTTATTTTCCTATAAAACATAGCTACCAGGCTGGTGGTATAGCTCAAGTAGTACATCGTCTGCCCAACAAGTGTAGAGTCCTGAGTTTAAACTCCAGTACTACCAAAATTAAAGATACAAAAATAGCCAGGTGCCAATGGGTCATGCCTAGTAATCCTAACTACACAGGAAGCCTAGATCTGAGGATCACAGTTCAAAGCCTGACCAGGCAAAAAAGTCTGTATACTCTGATCTATAATCAACTACTCAGAAAAGGACAGAAGTGGCACTGTGGCTCAAGTGCTAGAGTGCTAGCCTTAAGCACAAAGAAGCCCAGGGACAGCACCCAGGCATTGAGTTCAAGTCCCAGGCCCGGCAAAAAATAAATATAAGTAAATGAAATAAAACTAATCTAAAGCAAAAAGGGCTAGAGATGTGGCTCAGGTAATAGAATATTTGCTTAACAAATGCAAAATCCTGAGTTCAAACCCCACTATTCCAAGGGGAGGAAGAGATTTAAAAGCACAATAAAAGCTTTTCATTTAATGTTAATTAATTTCATTTAATGTTTGTTGTTGTTGTTTAAGGCAAAGATCATGTCATTCATTTTGTATGTGTGCAAGTAGTAGGGCTTGAAGCAGGGGTGCTGTCCCTTAGCTTTTTCTGCTCAATGTTGGCACTGATCACTAAAGCCACATCTTCACTTCTAACTTTTTGGTGGTTAATTGGAGATAAGAGTTGAAAGTACTTTCCTGCCCAAGTTGGCCTTGAACTGTGCTCCTTAGAGCTCTGCCTCCTCAGTAGCTAGTATTCCAGGATTACAGGAGTGAGCCATGAGAGCCCAGCTGACATGATTTTTTATTTTTTATGTCATGCCAAGATGATAAATTATCTCTCTGGGTATCATCACAAAGTTCTTAGAGCCTCCCTCTATTTTAATAGTACATTAACTAGAGCACAAACCTTACAAAGGTCCCTTGGGGATTATTTGAATTTTACACAATATATAAATATGGTATAAATAGCTGCCTTGGGATAGAAAATTGTCCTAATAAGTTGGGACACGATAAGTCACCCAGAATCGTACTTTGTAGCTTACAAATCTGAAATCTGCAAAGACTGTGAAAAAACCCTGCCTTTAAATGTTATTTATACTTGACGTCACACCTTCAAGACATTAAGTATTTAAGATTCAGAGTTGTGAGATAAGGGAGGCGGTACAGTGGCAGAATGCTAGCCTGGCACATGTGAGGCCCCCTAAAGCAAATGAACAGAGCTGGTAAAGAGCTGGAGAAGAGGACACACTAATCCACAGTAAGCAAGTCACTGAGCTGTAAGATTCAATATTCTAAATGGCTTTTGTTATTATTTTCCTGTTATTTTTATTGTTTCTGTGTGATACTGGGATTGAACTCAGGGCCTCCTGCTGGACAAGTGCTCCACCACAGGAGCCATTCCTTTTTTTTTTTTTGCTTAGTTTGTTTTTCAGATAAGAGTTTCAAGCCAACTTTAATTGGACTGATTCTCCTAACTTCTGCCTCCCATTTAACTAGGACTGGAGCATGCACTGCCATGCCTGACTTGACTTTTGAGATACAGTCTTGCTGACCTTTTGTCCATGCTGGCCTCCAAATGCAGTCCTCCTGCTTCCAGAAGGTGGGGGCTACAGGCACGTACTTCCAAACTGTGCCAATGCTGCCCACTTCTATTAGCCTACCTCTGCTGCTCTTCTTTTCTTTTCTTTTCTCTCTCTGTGTGTGTGTGTGTGTGTGTGTGTGTGTGTGTGTGTGTGTGTGTGTATTAAGCCGTCAGGTGCCTGGCCTAATTTCCATTTCTAATAATTTATTCCATTAAATTTATTCCATTAAAACAAAAAAAAATTCAGCCCTGCTCTGGTGATTCATGTCTGTAATCACAACTACTTAGGAAACTGAGATCTGAAAATCAAGGTTCAAAGCCAGCCTGGGCAGAAAAGTCTGTGCTTATTACCCATCAAAAAGCAGGAAATGGAGCTGTGGCTTAAGTGGTAGAACGCTAGCCTTGGGGAGGGGGGGGAGGAAGCTCAGGATTAGTGCTGAATTCAAGCCCCAGGACACATGCATGCATGCACACACACGTGTGCGCAAACACACACACACACATATCCAGCCAGGTGCTGGTGACTCATGCCTGTAATTCTAGCTACTCAGGAGGCTGAGTCTGAGGACCATGATTTAAAAGCTGTAAGTGAAGTTGTGGGTCAAGTGGTAAAGCAAATAAGCCAAGCAAAAATGAGAAGCCCTGAGTTCAAGCCCCACTACTGGCATAATATTAAATAATTAAATAATTAATGGATATATAATTAATAGATATATAATTAACAAATACATAAATGGATATATAAAAGGGTACAATGTAAAATATTATATATATATGTATATATACAAAAGGATTAAAAAGAACTCACCTGCCTGGCGTACTGGGAACTCCACATTGTCAGAGACTATAATACGAAGTAAACTGGGGGCAAAATTGATAATCTTGTAGGACTGAAATCACAAAAAAAAAGTGTTTTAGGAAATAAGCAATATAAATGAGCAGCTATTAGCACCTGCTACTGGCTACATTACTTGTGCATTATAAACAAGAGAACTTTAGCTACAGATCACAGAAGCTATGATACAGCAGAACATACAAGATAGTATTAAAATGACCTGGAGACTGGACACCTGTAATCCTAGCTACTCAAGAGGCTGAGATCTGAGGACTGTGATTCACAGCCAGCTAGAGTAGGAAAGTCCATGAGACTCTCATCTCCAATTAACCACTAGAAAGCCAGAAGTAGAACTGTGGCTCAAGTGAGCAAAAAAGCTCAAGGACAGGGCTGGAAATATGGCCTAGTGGCAAGAGTGCTTGCCTCATATACATGAAGCCCTAGGTTCGATTTCCCAGCACTACATATATAGAAAACAGCCAGAAGTGGCGCTGTGGCTCAAGTGGCAGAGTGCTAGCCTTAAGCAAAAAGGAAGCCAGGGACAGTGCTCAGGCCCCAAGTTCAAAGCCCAGGACTGGCAAAAAAAAAAAAAAAAAGCTCAAGGACAGCATCTAAGCCGAGTTCAAGCTCCACTACTAGCACAATATATCTTACACTAATGATAAAAACTAAGTTACATTTTTAAAGCCTTATCATATATAAATACAAAATATCTTTTACACATGGATTAATGCTCCTTACTTGAAAATATCTATTTAATTTCAGCACTTATGCCACTTGACACATTGTGAACTCCTTTTTGCAACTGTTTATCATTTTCAAGAACTTCTGAAAGTTCTCCTTTTAACTTTAATTAAAGGGAGGCTATTTTGGTCAGCTAAAACAATCAGGGCTACTTCTGACATATCTGATATGTCAAAACATTCTAGCCTCACAAATATAAACTGACTCTTTTTTTCTTTTAAATGCTGGTTCTGGGGCTTGAACTCAGGGCCACATGGTCTCCCTTAGCTTTTTCACTCATGGCTGGCACTCTATCACCTGAGCCACATCTCCACCTGAAGATTTTGTTGGTTAATTGAAGATAAGCATCTCTTGGTCTTTCCTTCCCCAGCTAGCTTCAAATAGTGGTCCTCCAATTTCAGCCTCTAGAGTAGCTGGGATTACAGGTGTGAGCCACAGGCACCTGGCCTATCCAATGTCTTATTCTCTAGGCTTCAAGTTTCTAACAAAATAAAGCGGTTCATTTCTCAATGGTTGCTTGGAGATATTTACTCGTATCTGTGAAGTTTTCTGAAGAGACAGTTTGGTTTCTTTGCTAAATCCAGCATTTTCTAAGAATTCACATAAAGCAACAACTAAGCTGGGCACCAGTGGCACTGGCACACGCATGCACACACACACACAACAAAGACTTGCTGTTTCCCTATTCTCTGACTCAGTGGCCCAACTCCATGTACCTTTCTATTCTCCACTACATCAGGTCTGGACGTAAAGACTTTTGTAGAACCTGCTAGTTCCTCCATTCAAAAAACCTAACATCTGGGTCTGTGGTGAGAGAAAGACAGCCCTGTTTCTAAGGCATGCCACCTCCTCAGTACTGTCCTGAAGTCAATACAGACCTGAAGTTATATCACTTGCTTGTCCACATCCCCCACTAACATGTAAGCTCCATGTTTTCTGTTGGGTTTTTTTTTGTTTTGGTTTGGTTTTTTCTTGCCACTACTGGAGCTTGAACACAGAGTCTAGGTGTTCTCCCTTAGCTGTTTCCTTCAAGATTAGCACTCTACTGCTTGAGTCACAGTTCAACTTCTGGCTTTTTCCTGGCTAATTGGAGATAAGGTGTTTCATGGACTTCTCTACCCAGGCTTGCTCTGAACCTCAATCCTCAGATCTCAGCGTCCTGAGTAGCTAGGATTACAGGCGCAAACCACAGGCTGTTGGCTGGAGAACACAATCTTATGTCTATAATACAACTTGGCAAGTAGATTCATTATTCTTATAAACAAAATGTCTTTAAGAGCTGAAGTTGTCCCATACTAAAAGCACTTGTTTAGCACACATGAATGACTAGGTTCAACACCCAGCACTGAAAAGTAGGAAATTCCAAGCTTGAGAATGAAGGCGACCACCTCAACTTCCTTACTGGAGAATGTGGAGACTACCTTATTAAAAGACAGCTCCTGGCTTTCTGGGAATATGGCCTAGTGGCAAGAGTGCTTGCCTCCTATACATGAAGCCCTGGGTTCAATTCCCCAGCACCACATATACAGAAAACTGCCAGAAGTGGCATTGTGACTCAAGTGGCAGAGTGCTAGCCTTGAGCAAAAAGAAGCCAGGGACAGTGCTCAGGCCCTGAGTCCAAGCACCAGAACTGGCAAAATAAATAAATATAAAACAAAAGACAGCTCCTGGGCTGGGAATATGGCCTAGTGGCAAGAGTGCTTGCCTCATATACATGAAGCTCTGGGTCTGATTCCTCATATATAGAAACCACCACATATATAGAAAAGGACAGAAGTCGCACTGTGGCTCAAGTGGCAGAGTGCTAGCCTTGAGCAAAAAGAAGCCAGGGACAGTGCTCAGGCCCTGAGTCCAAGCCCCAGGACTGGCAAAAAAAAAAAAAAAAAAAAAAAGACAGCTCTTCATCATTGTGCAAGCAAGCAATAAATAAATAAATAAAATATAAAAGAACTGAACTATAACTGTTTTTGGTGTGTATGCTAGAAGTAGAAGTTGAATGCAGAGGCTCATGCTCTTACCTTTTTCTGCTCAAGACTGGCAGCCTACCACTTGACCCAAACCTCTATTTCCAGTTTTTTTTGTTGGTTAATTGGAGATAAGAGTCTTTCAGAGCTGGGTCCTGGTGGCTCACACCTGTAATCCTAGCTACTCAGAATGCTGAGATCTGAGGATCCCAGTTCAAAGCCAGCCTGGGCAGCAAACTCCATGAAACTCTTATCTCCAATTAACTACCCAGAAAAAGCTGGAAGTGGCATTGTGGCTCAAGTGGTAGATCGCCTGCTATGAACAAAAGAAACACAGGGACAATGCCCAGGTCCAGAGCTCAAGCCCCACAACAGGTGAAGAAGAAAGAAAGGGTCTTTTGGGCTTTTTCTGCCCAAGCTGGCTTTGAACCTCGATCATCAGATTCCAACCTCCTGAGTAGCTGGGATTACAGGTATGAGTCACTGGTAGCCAGCTGGACCATAACTGCTTATAGTAGGTATCTGCTCATTTATTCAAAAAAGCAGGAAGTTACTTTGGTAGTAACGAATCAGAATTAAAACCCCAATATCATATTTATAGTCTAGAGTGGAAGGCTAAATGGCATTTCATTTTAGTCTTCTGCTTACAATTACTAAAAACTTAGTGAATGCACAGTACAATGCAATGAACATTCTGTATAACATAAATGAGTGGCATAGCAATGTTACATAGACTGACTGACTGTGTCATCCTGAGGGTGAGAGGATGACACCAGAACTTTGTGCATGGACAGACCAGGTGTCTAGGCTGCAGGGGAGATGGCCTGTGATAAAGCAGACAGCATGAACAAATGGGACTGAAATACCATGCTATCCCCTAGTTCTTCAGGCTTTCTCATCCACCTCTCCTACTTTTACATCTTGTGGTGAATCAGATACAAAGCAAGGTTGGCAGAAAGAGGCCAGAAAGTAATGACATCAAAGATGGGTTCCTTATGAACAGGACCAAACTGATGAGCGGCCTCAGCCTAAGGAGAGGAGGATCATAAATAGGCCAACTCCCTCCTCAAATGGTAGAACACAAGTTCAGCTTTCTTTCTCTTTCCTCCCCCCACCTTCCTTCCTGAATGTACCTGTACTGGGGCTTGAACTCAAGGACCCAGGAGCTCCCCACTCAAGACTACCACCTGAGCCACAAGTCCACTTCCAGGTTTTTGGTGGTTAATTGGAGATCAAAATCTCACAAACTTTCCTGCCCAGACTGGCTTCAAACCACAATCCTCACATCTCAGCTTCCTGAATAGCTAGGGTGACAGGTGTGAACCACTGGTGCCAAACTACATATATCTTATATCTTGGGAATCCTGGATTCACATCGACTTTGAGCTCCACAGATTCACATGTTGTGTTGATTCACAATTCAACAGAAAAGTCCTGCTAGGTGCTAGTGCTTCCCCTCTGTCATCCTCGCTACTCAAGAGGCTGAGGCTGCCCAAGCAAGCTGGGCAGCCAAATCCTGGAAACGCTGAGTCTCCAAGCAACCAGCAAAAACCTGGAGTGGAGCTGTGGGCTCAAGTGGCAGAGTGCTAGCCTTGACCAAAAAAGACAAGTAAGAGCAGGAGGCCCTGAGTTCAAACCCTAGTACCCGCAAAGAAAAAAAAAAAATGTGTTTTTAATGCTGAGGATAATGCTTGGAACCAAATCAAGACTGGTTTGAACGAAAAGATGGAGGACAAAACAAAGTCTTTTGCATTTCAGCATTACAAAAAAAAAAAAATCCCACCAAACACATCTGACTTAATGTATCTTTGGTAGGACAGGAAAACTGCCTGCTCCTCCGTGATCGGTTTCCCCACAGCGCTGCCCGGCTCTGGCAGAACTGTGCCCAGTACCAAAGGCGTCCCTGCCAAGCCAGGCAGGCAAAGGCAGGCTTCGCCATGCCAGCACCTAGAGAGGGCCGGGCCTGGGGAGCGAGCTCGGGTCGGCATGCCCCCCGAAGCTGGTGCGGCCCGAGCGGAGGTGCTCGGAAGGGAAGGAAATCCACCTCCTCCCTGACCCTCCGAAACGCCAGCCGGGAGGCAGCGGCGTCTGCAGGCGGCGGGAGCAGGCGGCGAGGGCCGCCCGAGGAGGCAGGGAGGCGAAGAGGCGGAGGCTGGGGCCAACAGGTGCCGCCGGCTGCTCGCCCCGGGCCGGGCCCGGGCTGGAGGCTCAGGCCCCGGGCCGCCCGGAGGGCTGGCAGAGGGGGAGAGCCGGCCCGCCCCGCCGCCGGGCTCCCCCTCACCTGGTTGAGCTCGTTCTCGGCCGCGATCCGAAGCTTCGGGTCGATGGTGCCCTTGAGCGCCTGGATGATCCGGTTGAGGTCCATGGCCCCGGCCAGGGGCTCCGCTGCCCGCGGGCACACTAGGCCGGACAGCAGTTGTGGCTCTTCTCCGGACCCCGCGGCCGCCGCCGCCTCCCCGGTAACCCCCGGCTCGCCTCACCCCGCACCTCCGCCGCCGCCACCTGCAGCCACTTGCTGCGCCACTCCGGCTCCGCGCCGCCAGGCCTCCCGCTGTCCCCCCCAAGATTCGCTCTCCATTCACCCTTTTACGACAGCCAAAGGGAGGCGAGAGAAGAAGAGGAAGCCGCACCTGCTTTACGGCGGTCTCTGGCACCCTCCCCTCTCCCGCTCCCAGGCGTCAGGCGGTGAGCCGCTCCCGCAGGAGGCCGCCATGATGCTGTACGGAAATGATCCGAGCTCCTTCCAAAGGCGATCCGTGCTGCCGAAGTCCGACAGGAAGCTGCCATGTTCTTGTACGGAAAATACCCTCCGGCTTCTTCCCTACAGGGAAAAGTGCTAGAGCTACTTCCAAATTAAGTCTTCTGAAGGACAAATGAAGTTTAGGAGACCACTCAGGAGGCTGAGATCTGAGAATCTAGGTTCAAAGCCAGCCTGAGCAACAAAGTCTTTGAGACTCTTATCTCCACTTAACCAAGAAAAAGACCAGAAGTGGAGCTGTGGCTCAAGTGGTAGAGCATTAGTCTTGAGCAAAAAAGCAACTGACAGTACCCAGACCCTGAGGGAGGGAGGGAGGGAGGGGGGGAGGGAGGGGGGAAGGGAGGAAGGGAGGGAGGGAGGGAGGGAGGGACCATATTGCTAGTTTCTTGTTTAATCAATCTCTCCTTTCTTTTGTCAGTACTGGAATCTGAACTCAAGGTCTGCATTTCCTAAGCAGACCTCTACCATTTGAGCCACATCTCCATCCCTTTATGCCTTAGCTATCTAATACTCTCACATTCATGCCTGGGGCAGCCTGGACTACCATCCTCCTCTTTACACTTCCCACAGAGCTGGGATGCCAGGACATCATCACAACCAGCTTGGCATCAAACCAAGATCCTTCTGATCTTAGCCTCTTTGGTTGCTAGGATAAGAGTCTTGAACCACGACATCTGGCTTAATCATCTACTTCTTAAAACACAAGTATTACTATCAATTGCTTCTGGGTCTTTGGCTAAACTCAAATGTAGCACTCTACCCTCAGTTCTTTCTTTCCTACTTCTATTTTTTTTTAATTTGGTGCCAGTCCTGGACCTTAAACTTGGAGCCTAGGCCTTGTCCCTGAGCTTTTTGTGTCAAAGCTAGTGTTCTACCACTTGAGCCATAGATTGTTGTTTTGCCAATCCTAGGGATTGAACTCAGCACTTGGGCGCTGTCCCTGAGCTTCCTCTGCTCAAGGATAGCACTGCCTCTTGAGCCACAATACTACTTCTGGCTTTTTCTGTTTGTGTGGTACTGAGGAATCAAACCCAGAGCTTCATGCATGCTAGTCAAGCACTCTGCCCCTAAGCCACCTTCCCAGTCCCCTTTTTGGTGTTTAAATAGATGTGTCTCACAGACTTCCTGCCTGGACTGGCTTCAAACTGCAGTCCTCAGATCACAGCCTCCTGATTAAAGGCATGAGCTACCAGCACTGCCATCCTCATGTTTCAGGTGGAACTTGAGCCAAGTACACTGTCTTGATCATCATGGTTTGTATACTGCATCTCTTGGTACCTGCTTCCTCGTCCTCTTCTGAGAGCCAGTGTAATATATGATTTATATCCTACCTACAGAGCATGCTCAGTAAGTGTATTATAAACAAATGATGACTGCACAGTAGACCCTAGGTACCCATGCATATGTGGTTCCAAGGAGACTAGCAGAGGGTAAATGGTGACTGCACAGCATGCACAGAGTTCAGTACTCTATAAAGTCACTTAGCGTTTTCTCTCCCTTACTTACATCTAAGCATCTATAACTTGACTACAAGAAGTAGGCTACATTACTGTCATTAAAAAAAAGTACTGGGCTGGGGATATGGCTTAGCAGTAGAGTACTTGCCTTGCATGCATGAAGCCCTGGGTTCAATTCCTCAGCATCACATAAACAGAAAAAGCCAGAAGTGGTGCTGTGGCTCAAGTGGTAGAGTGTTTGCCTTGAGCAAAAAGAAGCTAGGGGCAGTGCTCAGGCCCTGAGTTCAAGCCCCAGGACTGGCAAAAAAAATAATAATGGAAAGGGAAAGGAGGCAACAAGTTGGATAAGAAATATACACACTTTTAGATATGAAACTGTAACCCCTATGCACATCACTTTGACAATAAAGAAATGAAAAAAGATTACTGTTGTGCCCATTAATACTGCTCACCAAACTTGATCTGATTTCATGTTTTATGTGTGTCAATCCTGGGGCTTGAACTTAGGGTCCGAGTGTTGTTCCCTAAGTTGTGTGTGTGCGTATGTGTGTGTTTTCCTCAAGGCTAATGTTCTACCACTTGAATGACAGATCCACTTACAGCTATTTGGTGGTTATTGTAGATTAAATCTCATGACTTTCCTGTCCATGCTGGCTTGGAACTGTGATCCTCAGGGCTGGGATGTAGCTCAGTGGCAAAGCGCTTGCCTATCAAATGCAACACCCTGGGTTCGATGCCCAGTACCAAAAAAGAAAACACACACACACACAAAAAAAAAAAACAAAGCCTGTGATCCTCAGATTTCAGCCTCCTGAGCTAGGAAACACTTGGCTTTAAGTGTGCTTTTTATTACACAGTTTTGAACAACTGTAGTCAAAATAAACAATTTTAAAAAAACTTTGAAATGCAAACATTTGCCCAGGCACCAGTGGCTCGTGCATGTAATCCTAGTTACTCAAGAGGTTGAGATCTGAAGATCAAAGTTCAAAGCAAGCCTGAGCAGCAAAGACCATGAGAATTTAATTTCCAATTAACTACTAAAAAGCTAGAGGTGGTGCTGTAGCTCAAGTGGTATAGCACTGGCTTTGAGCAAAATGCTTAGAGACAGTGCCCAAGCCCAGAATTCAAGCCCCAGGACAGTACGTGCATGTGCACACATGCATGTGCGCGCACATACACACACAGACACTTAAAAGAGTATTTAAAAGGAAAGATGAGGCACCTTATTTGTTGAATGACGCATAGAATAAATAGCTTCACAGGATGCCTGGCACAAAATGAGCAGTCAGCAAGTGCTGGTTGAATAAATAAATGTAGAGGTAGGAGCCTGAAATACAATATCCACAGTAGGAATGGAGGTAAGATAGACAGATGGATGACTTATATAGACAGACTATATATAGATGGCATATGTGTATATATATACATATATATATGTATATGTATATATATATATATATCACAGGTAAAGTGAATAGGGTGCCTACTTATGTAGATCTACAAAGTAAATAAGTCCAAGAACGATTCTCAAATTTTAAGCTTGAATATCTTATGAACACTACTAACTAGGGAAAATGTAGATTTTGGAGGAAAGTTTGCATTTGAGCATGCTGAACTAGGAGTTTTGAGGTGGTTTAGTTGTTGTAGTTGCCAATATTGGGGATTAAACTCAGGACCTGTGTGCTGTCCTTTATCTTTTTCACTGAAGGCTGATGCTCTACCACTTGAAATCAGCTCGACTTCCAGCTTTTTTTGTTATTCATTTCATGTATATTATTTTATATATAATATATATTATAAATATATAAAATTAAAACACTTCCAGCTTTTTGATAGTAGAATGGAGCTAAACCTCACAGACTTCCCTGCCCATGCTGAATTTGAACTGTCAGCCTCCTACTTAGCTAGGATGACAGATATGAGCCACGGAGGCCTGCCTGAACTAGGAGTATTAATAGTTTAGATAAACTATTTCCAGTGAAAAATTCAAATATATGTGAGTGAAAAGGAAGGATACTATGAAAGAAAGGGACAAAAGGAAAGAATGAAAGCAAGCAGAGGAAGACCCGTGAGTCACCTGTGTTTATAGGGAAGTCAACACCAGACATGATGCCATTATTCTAGAATATAGCACAGCATATAACCAAAGTGATTACAGTTCAAATTACAGAAAGTAATTGTACTCCAAGCACTGCTACTGTGACTTTCAGAGATTCAACATTTCAGTCATCTAAATGGAGTAACACATAGCCATCCTTGCATCTGTTGACAAGCTCATTTGTGGATCTGTGTTTGAATCTAGTTTGGTAGAGAGAAAATGGAAGTTAAAAAACCAATGTAAGACAGAGGGAAGATAGTGCCGTCACAGTAGGGAGGCCCCCCAACTCACTCCAACTGAATAGCGAGCTGGGAACTCCAGCACCCAACACCCCATCAAGAATCCAGCAAACCCAACAACCAGAAGCAACAGAGAAACTCAGGAAATGAAAAAGAACAAAAAAAGAAGAGCCTATAACCTGCACGGATCTGGAAAATCTCCGGGGTAACCCCCCCACACCCGCCCACCCTGGCCCAAAGAGGGCCAGGCTGGGAAAGGGGACCCAGTGCCAGCAAACCAACTGCCAAAAAGCCACGCCAGGAGCACAGAGTCCAGACAGCAGGACTCCACGGACCCCCAGACTGAGTGCAGACCGACCAAGACAGACAGTGGCAGCGAGGGACCGGAGCTGCGGGACTGAACGGCCGGGATCAGACTTAAGCAGCAGGGGAACCAGGCAGTGCAGAAGGGGAGAGCCAGGGCCACCACCACCAAACAACTGATCGCCGCACCCCAGCACCACAGCTCCGAAAAGCCCACGGCGGCGCGGGACGCTCACACAATCCAGGACCAGTAAGTTCCCCATTACCCCCACCATGGGAGATCAGCTATAGCAGAGACCCAAAAACTACAAAGAAGCTAGAGCTCCCTCCCTACCCCGAGGGAACAAGGGAGCCAAATTGGGTGGCAAAAGGTCCCTACAGACTCTGGGAGGACACAGGAGCTAGCAGGGGCGGAGCAGCGCCAAGGCAGCAGAGGAGCCTGAGCCGGGCTGCACCGGCCCCGCCCCCTCCCCAACAGGGGCCCGGGGACCAGTGGGCATTGGAAGCCCCACCTGAGGTGCCTGGTCCTCGAGGACTTTTTGAACAACAGTCACAGGCTCGCTGGTGGGCAATACCAGCCCAACAGGGACACCTGGGCCTGAACACACGCCCCCCCCCCCAATAGCTGAGGCGCAGTCTGTGGGCACCAACCTGCGCCCGGACACTTGGCCCTGCTGGGGCTCATGCATACCGCTCCCCACAGCAAACTTGTGAGAGGGCAAAGCACCCTCCAACATCTCGGGGCAGCATGTCCCCAGAGGAAGCACTACAGTGCACACGCGCGCACACACACACACACACACACACCCAGGGGCAGCGTGGGCCACCGTGCTAACCCTCCAGCAGGAGGACCTCCTGCCCAACCCTCTGTGGGAGCACACAAGCAGGCAAGCTGCAACACCTGCTCTGATAGGCACACTTCGCACAGGTGGGCAGGGACCCCCAGCGGCAGTGCCTGCTCTGGTAGGTGCACTCCGCACAAGTGGACAGGGCCCAGAGCAGCAGCACCCGCTCTGATAGGCACACTTCCGACAGGTAGGCAGGGCCCCCAGCAGCAGCACCCGCTCTGGTAGGCGCACTCCGCACAGGTGGGCAGGGCCCCCCTTCGGCAGCGCCCGCTCTGATAGGCCCATTTCACACAGGTGGGTGGGCCACCCCTCAACAACAACACCGGCCCCAGAGCAATCCACACAGGTGGGAGAGCCGCCTCTCAGTGGCAAATGTCAATCTGAGAGGTAAGTTCCTCTGACCAAGGTACACAGTGGAAAAAAGAACCAAAGAAGAGAAAAGCCTCCATGCCACGCTGAATCAGAGACCCACAAACCCCCACCAGGGGCACGCTAGGGTCAGCACAACTCAGCGTCAGGACACTATCCTGCAGAGAAAGATACAGAACCTATCCACCCCCAAGTGCAGTGAGGGTGACCACCCCAGCAACAACCAAGACAGTTACGCTCACCCACTGGGCAGTAAGGTTCAACAACAAACTCAAACCCAGAGCCAGGACACAAACAAGTCTCCCACTGACGGACCAGCTTGAACCAGCACAAAGCCAACCCAAGAAAACCACCTACAGATCTCCAGATGCGCAAATCACAAAGAAATATTACAAATTACATGAAAGGGCAAGCCAACTCACCAGCTCCAAAAAGCAGTACGACCGAAGAGGAGATGGAGAATAAAAAAAGCAACTGAGGCTATGATAGCAGGAATGATGGAAAGCCTCAGGAACGAAATCAGAAAACAATTCCAGGAGTTTAGAGTGGAAGTCTCAAAGGACATCCAGGAAGCCAAGAAAGAAATGAAAGCAAAAATGGATACAGTGCAAACCTCCGTTAAAGAAGACCTTAACACCTTGAGAAGCGAAATGCACAAAAAAATAGATTTAAAATACAACTCTTTAAAGGAAGAAATTTCCACGATCATAGCTCCCTGACATCCATAAACTCCACACTTGAATCCACAAAGAATTGACCATATTGAAGCCAGAATCTCTCTCTTGGATGATGATGCAGCCGACAAAGACCAGAAAATTACCACAATCCAAGAAACGGTAAAGCTCCAGGGCAGACTAATCCAGGAGCTAGTGGACAAAGACAAGAGATATAATCTGTGCATAATTGGAATAGAAGAAGGAGCCAAATACCAGAGCAGAGGGCTTCAACATATTTTCAATAAAGTGATTGCAGAAAACTTCCCCATTCTCACAAGGGACCTCACCCAGGTAACCCAAGCTTGTAGGATGCCTGGCAGACCAGACCCAAGAAAATCCTCGCCCAGGCACATAATAATCAAGACTACGGATCTCAAGAATAAGAGCAAATTTTGAATGCAACCAAAGTGAGGAAAGAAATTTACTACAATGGGAAAAGGATCCGAATAACAGCAGACCTCTCCAACCAAACCTAACATGGGCGAAGAGAATGGAAGAACACCATCCAAGTCCTACAGGCCAACAATTGCCAACCCAGAATAAAATATCCAGCGAAGCTAGAGTTCATATTTGAGGGAAAAACCAGATCTTTCCATAGCAGAGAGGATCTAAAGGAGTATGTGAATAAAAAACCAGACCTACAGCGAATTCTAAGAGGGAAACCCCACTCAAAAGAAATCGTACAGGACACACAGACAGAAACAGAAAGAAACTACAATAGCCAGAGCCCAACAGAAAGAGCAGCTCACTAAAGACAAGAAAAAAAGACAGGAAAAACAGCCTAACAGGAAAATGGAAGGGGAAAAAAAACAGTCTTATCCTTGATCTCTGTGAATATAAATGGTATAAACTCTCCGATAAAGAGGAGCAGATTGGCAGAGTGGATCCGCAAACAAAAAGTTGCCATCTGTTGTCTACAAGAGACCCATCTTACAGCAAGGGATAAAAACAGGCTCCGAATGAAAGGATGGAGCAAGATCTTCCAAGCAAACGCACCTACCAAAACGGCAGGAGTAGCCATCCTGATCTCAGACAAGCTGGACTTCTTATTAAAATCAACTCAAAAAGACAAAGAAGGACACTACATTTTAATACAAGGAGAAATCCAGAACCAAGACATCACAGTGATGAATGTATATTCACTGAACAAAAGAGGCCCTACATATGTCAAGCAAATTCTCACAGAACTACAGAACAAGATAGACACAGACACAATCATAGTGGGTGACTTTAATACCCCACTCTCTCCAAGAGATAGATCCAACACCCAGAGGATTAGCAAGGGAGCTGAAGACCTAAGTAACACCATATCCCAAATGGATCAGACAGATCTTACAAAATCTTCCACCCTACAGAGACCCAATACACCTTCTTCTCAGCAGCCCATGGATCATACTCCAAAGTAGACCATGTCATAGCCCACACAAAGAACCTCAGCAAATACAAAAGTATTGACGTCATCCCATGTATTCTATTTGACCACAGTGGAATAAAGGTAACCCTCAATAACAACGGTTACCGCAGAGGCTATACACATTCTTGGAGGCTAAACCCCTCACTGTTATCTAACACTTGGCCCACTAACCAAATTAAAGAAGAAATTAACGAATTCATAAGCCACAATGACAATGAAAATACATCACAAAGGAACCTATGGGATACAGCTAAAGCAGTACTGAGGGGGAAGATCATTGCCCCCAGCACTCACATTAAAAGAATGGAAGCAGACCAGGTAAATAACCTCACGATGAAACTAAAAAAACTGGAGAAACAAGAAATGATCGAATCCAAAATGACTAGAAGGAGAGAGATCACAAAGATTAAAGAAGAGATAAATCTGATTGAAAATAGAAAGACCATTCAACAAATAAATAAGACTAAAAGCTAGTTATTTGAGAAAATAAATAAAATCGACAGACCCCTCACAAGACTTAGAAAAAAAAGAAGAGACTCATATACGTAAAATCAGGGATGGGGCTGGGGATATGGCCTAGTGGCAAGAGAGCTTGCCATGTATACATGAGGCCCTGGGTTCGATTCCCCAGCACCACATGTACAGAAAATGGCCAGAAGTGGCACTGTGGCTCAAATGGCAGAGTGCTAGCCTTGAGCAAAAAGAAGCCTGGGACAGTGCTCAGGCCCTGAGTCCAAGGACCAGGACTGGCCAAAAAAAACAAAAAAACAAAAAAGTAAAATCAGGGACTCCACCAGAAAAATTACAACAAGTACACACGCTATTCAAACAATCATAAGGAACTATTTCCAGAACCTCGACTCACTAAAAAACAGTAATTTTACAGAAATGGATCAATTCTTAGAGAAGTATAAACTCCCCAAACTGAACCAAGAAGAAATAAATCAACTAAATAAACCAATAACTTACAGGGAAATACAGGGGGTAATCAAGAGCCTCCCAACAAAGAAAAGCCCAGATGGATTCACCAACGAATTCTATAAAACCTCTAGTGAGGCGCTAAAACCAATACTCCTCAAACCCTTCGGCGAAATAGAAACAGAGGGAGAAATCCCAAACTCATTCTATGAAGCTAATATTATACTCATCCCCAAACCAGGCAAAGACCCAACAAAAAAAGAGAACTACAGACCAATATCACTAATGAACACAGACGCAAAGCTCCTCAATAAAATATTAGCTAACAGGATCCAAAACTGATCAAGAAAATTATACATCATGACCAAGTAGGCTTCATCCCACAGTCACAAGGATGGTTCAACATCCTAAATCAATCAATGTAATTCACCACATCAACAGAACTAAAATCAAGAATCACATTGTTATCTCAGTCGATGCCCAAAAAGCCTTTGACAAAATACAACATCCATACTTATTAAAAGCTCTGGAGAGCACAGGAATAGATGGAACATTCCTCAAAACAATAAAAGCCATATAAAACAGACCAACTGCTAACATTGTATTAAATGGGGAGAAACTAAAATCATTTCCCCTAAACTCAGGAACAAGACAAGGATGCCCACTCTACCCACTTCTTTTCAATATAGTGCTGGAATACCTAGCCATAGCAATAAGACAGGAGGAGGACATCAAAGGGATCCACATTGGCAAGGAAGAAATCAAGCTATCCCTATTCACAGATGACATGATCTTATATCTGAAGGACCCAAAAAACTCAGTCCCCAAACTCCTACACCTAATAAACCATTTTGGCAAATAGCAGGTTACAAAATCAATCCACAAAAGTCAGCAGGTTTTCTGTACACCAGCAATGTATAAGCAGAAAAGGAAATTATGGAAATAATTCCTTTTACAGTAGCCAAAAAAAGAATAAAGTACCTAGGGATCAACCTAACCAAAGACATGACGGACTTATTTAATGAGAACTATAAAAATCTAATAAAGGAAATCAAAGAAGACACAAGGAGATGGAAAGACCTCCCATGTTCATGGCAGAATCAATATAGTGAAAATGGCCATATTGCCCAAATTGTTAAACAAATTCAATGCAATCCCCATCAAAATCCCAGCCACATTCTTCACCGAAATACAGAAAGCAACCCATAAATCATATGGAACAGCAAAAGACCTAGAATAGCCAAAGCAATTCTAGGCAAAAAAAAAAAAAAAAAGCAGCGCAGGAGGTATCACAATACCAGACTTCAACCTCTAATATAGAGTCATCGTAGCAAAAACAGCCTGGTATTGGTATAAAAACAGACCTGAAAACCAATGGAATAGAATTGAAGACCCAGAAATAAAACCACACTCTACAGTCAACTGATATTCGACAAAGGAGCTAAAGACATACAATGGAATAAACATAGCCTCTTCAACTACTGGTGCTGGGAGAACTGGGGAGCCATATGCAGAAAACTCAAAGTAGATCCAAGCCAATCACCATGCATCAAGATCAACTCAAAATGGATCAAGGACCTCAACATCAGACCTGAATCCTTGAAACTACTGAAGGACAGAGTAGGAAAGACACTAGAACTTATAGGCACAGGAAGGAACTTCCTGAATAGAGTCCCAGGGGCACAACAAATAGGGGAAAGACTCGACAAATGGGACTACTACAAATTAAAAAGTTTCTGCACATCTAAGGACATAGCCACGAAACTAGAAAGACAGCCAACCATATGGGAAAGGATCTTTGCCAGCACAGCAACAGACAAAGGCCTGATATCTGTCATCTACAGAGAACTCAAAAAACTAAGCCCCTCCAAGCCCAGTAAACCAATTAGGAAATGGGCAAAGGAGCTAAAGAGAGACTTCACAAGAGAAGAGATAAAAATGGCAAAGAAACATATGAGGAAATGTTCAACATCCCTGGCAGTAAAGGAAATGCAAATAAAAACAACCCTGAGATACTACCTCACTCCAGTTAGAATGGCCTATACTCTGAACTCAGGCAACAACAAATGCTGGAGGGGATGCGGAGAAAGAGGAACCTTTCTCCACTGTTGAGTGTAAACTAGTACAACCACTCTGGAGAACAGTATGGAGGTTCCTCAAAAAGTTCAGTATAGACATACCCTATGACCCAGCCATACCACTCCTAGGCATCTATCCTGAACAACAGGATCCAGGATACCACAAAGACACCTGCACATCCATGTTTATCACTGCACAATTCACAATAGCTAAAATATGGAAACAACACAGATGCCCCACTACAGATGAATGGATCTAAAAAGTGTGGTTCCTGGAGTACTACACAACGATTAGAAATGATAAAATAATGGCATTCGCAGAGAAATGGTCAGAGCTTGAACAAATAATGTTGAGTGAGACAAGCCTACAACACTGTGAACAAAAGTACATAGTCTACCTGATATGTGATTGTTAGGGGGAGGAGTGGAGAACAGTAGAGATCATGTCTGTAAAATGGCAAACTTCTTTTCAAATAGTTATTTCCACATATTTTGGTCAGTGACTTTACAGTATGTCTCTAAAACCAAACAATTACTAAATAAACATAAAAAAGACTAGGATAGGCCTGGGGATATGGCCTAGTGGCAAGAGTGCCTGCCTCACATACATGAGGCCCTGGGTTCGATACCCCAGCACCACATATACAGAAAATGGCCAGAAGTGGCGCTGTGGCTCAAGTGGCAGAGTGCTAGCCTTGAGCAAAAAGAAGCCAGGGACAGTGCTCAGGCCCTGAGTCCAAGCCCCAAGACTGGCAAAAAAAAAACAACAAAAAAAACCAAAAAAGACTAGGATAGACCTATCAGAGGATCACAATAGCTCAACAGCTATGTACATATGATTACATAAGATGAGGCTAAGCAAAATGAACTCCAAGAGATGGAAACAGGAGGATTTTATTGTTGTCCTTACGTGTAACGTACTAGGTGAATTTCCTAAGCGTACCCCCTATGGTCACTGCACATGATTTTGGTACACTGGATATTGTATATCAATGCTTATCTGAACTAGGGAAGGGAAAGAAAAATGAGGGTGTAACAAATAAGACAGGAAATGTACTCACTACCTTATTATGTAACTGTATGTACCCCCTCTGAACATCACCTTGTCAATAAAATCTAATTAAAAAAAAAACAATGCAAGTGCACTGCTAACAACAGCCAAGATATCGAAACAACCCAGATGCCCCACTACAGATGAATGGATCCCCCAAATGTGGCACCTGTATACTATGGAATTCTACACAACCATTGGAAATGATAAAATAATGGCATTCACAGGAAAATGGACAGGACCAGAACAAATCATGTTAAGTGAGACAAGCCAAGAACAGAGACAAATGGTGCATGGTCTCCCTGATATGCAGGTGTTAGAATCAAATTGCAGAGACCTGACAAAGAAAACAGGACCCAATATACCAATATACAATGAGACCCAAAAAAAGGACAGTTTGGGGCTGGGGATATGGCCTAGTGGCAAGAGTGCTTGCCTCGTATACATGAGGCCCTGGGTTCGATTCCCCAGCACCACATATACAGAAAATGGCCAGAAGTGGTGCTGTGGCTCAAGTGGCAGAGTGCTAGCCTTGAGCAAGAAGCCAGGGACAGTGCTCAGGCCCTGAGTCCAAGCCCCAGGACTGGCCAAAAAAAAAAAAAAAAAAAAAAGGACAGTTTTGGGGAGAAATGCACCAAAAAGTAAGACACAAGCACTACTTCATATGTACCCAAAATGAAAAGAACTTGAAAAGAACTCTGAAGATAAGGAAACAAGCAACTTCTTAATTAATCTTAATAGCATTTAGAGGACCCTATATTCTTTACCTCACATATGGTATATACATGTGCACATCTGAGGGAAGATGGTAAGAGGGCAGAGAATGAGTGGAAAGTGGGTAAAAAAAAATTACAGTAGAGGGGGGCCCAACAGTTGCAATGGACAATGATGAAAGTGAACTAGGGGTGGGAAGGTTGGCCTAGTGGTAAGGCGCTTGTCTGGCATGCACGAAACCCTGTGGTTCCATCCCTCAGCATGACATATGTAGAAAAGGCCAGAAGTGGCACTGTGGCTCAAGAGGTAGAGCGCTAGCCTTGAGCAAAAAAAAGCCAGGGACAGTGCTCAGGCCCTGAGTCCAAGCCCGAGGACTGGCCAAAAATTAAAAAAAAAAAAAAAGGGAACTAAGCAACTCAAGGGTGGTGGGGAGAGGGAGGAGATGAGAGAAAAAGAGGGAACAGATTAGCAAAAGGAAAGAAATGAACATATTGCCCAACCCAGAAGAAATTGTTTTATTGTTAATGTTCATAGAGTTCATAAGCATTGTAGATTAGAATGTCGATGTCCATCACTGGGAAGGCAAAAAAATGATGAAAGCAGGGGGAGTGGATTGAGGGGAGGAAAGGTGGGAGAAAAACAAGGAAGTGGGTAACAAGTATGACAAAAAAATGTACTCACTACCTTAAGTATGTAACTGTAACCCCTCTGTACATCATCTTGACAATAAAAAGAAATAATCAAAACAGAAAAAAAATGCAAAGGCTGGAAGTGTGGCTTAGTTGTAGAGTGCTTGCCTAGCATGCGTGAAGCACTGGGTTTGATTCCTTAGCACCCCATAAACAGAAAAAGCCAGAAGTGGTACTGTGGCTCAAGTGGTAGAGTGCTAGCCTTGAGCAAAAGCAGCTCATGGATAGTGCCCAGGCCCTGAGTTCAAGCCCCAGGACAGGCTAAAAAAAAATGTGCAAGGACAGTGCCTAGATCCTGAGTTCAAGCCCCAGGAGCAGCACAAATACATACATACATACATACACACATACATACATAAAACTGGGCTGCTCTGGTGGCTCACTCTTGTAATCCTAGCTACTTAGGTGACTGATAGCTGAGGATTATGGTTTAAACCAGCCCACGTGGAAAAGTCCTTGCAACTCTTATCTCCAATTAACCACCAAAAAGCAAGAAGCAAAGCTGTGGCTCAAGTGGTAGTACACCACCCTTGAGTGATAAAGCTGACAGCACCCAGACCCTGAATTCAAACCCCAGTACTAGCACAAAAATAAATACACATCTTAGTTAGAGGTAAGCAAGCTTATCCAAGATCAGTTAGTCACAGCACTGTCTAACAATACTTTTTCATGACTTAGCACTTTGCCTTTTTTTTTTTTTTTTTTTTTAGCCAGTCCTGGGGCTTGGACTCAGGGCCTGAGCACTCTGCCACTTGAGCCATAGCGCCACTTCTGGCCATTTTCTATATATGTGGTACTGAGGAATCAAACCCAGGGCTTCATGTATACAAGGCAAGCAAGCACTCTTGCCACTAGGCCATATTCCCAGCCCAGCACTTTGTCTATTCAAACTAAATCTAAGTTGAGAAGCTGGAGTGGCAATACACACTTGTAATCCCAGAACTAGGCCAGTTGAAGCAGGGAGGATCACTGAAGCCCTTCCACAGGGAGAATTAAGTCCTGCCAGTGTAGAGCAGAGCATCACCTATGAATTCCCTATAGTATCTTGTCTATGACACACACGGTAGGTGCTAAAGGCATCTGGTAAAGGAAGAATATGCTCTTCCTTTTTTTTTTTTTTAACGTCTGAGACAGGGACTCAAAGTTGGTACCTGACGCTTTTTGTTCATTTGCTAGCACTCTACCAACTGAGCCATGTCTCCCACTCCAAGAATCTGATCCATTACCAAAAAAAGAGCATTCAAGGACTCAGTCCATGGAAGACAGATCAGATCACTTAATGAATTAAATGCATTAACAGATTAATGATAAATCTCTAATAAAATGACATTACAATGTCCTCATATGTAAGTCTTCATATTTTAAAGAAGGGCATGAACACATAAATAAATAACCCAGTGTTGTCAGTGCTTATTTTTTAAAAATTAGCTTACCAGCTAAATGTTTAATCAGGTAAGAACAACCAACAGTGCAGGTAAGTTTTTTTATTGAGGCACAACAAGGCATTGTAACTTGCCCAAATTTGAGGCAGTCAGTTTTAGTAAGCTGAACTTTAATACAGTTAAAGGATTAAGTGCAAACGATACACATTCACAGCCTGACTAGTGAGGCTACAGCACAAATTATAAAGTGCCAGGTTAGTGCTGTCATTCAGCTTGAAATTTCCTACCCAGGAAGAAAACAAAAAAGGAAGGACCTCCTGCTTTCTCCAGGAATGAAACCATTTTCCTAAACCAGTCACCAGGGCAAGGCCCATTTTCCTTCCTTCCCTCTCACTAAATTGAACACCATCCATTCTTTCATGGCCAATTCACTACTGGCTCAATCTTGATAAAGAAGATAGCCTGAAAAAGTAGAATACTTCCAGCTACTTCCATAAATGGCTCCCCGGTGCAAGCGTAGCCATATCTGGTCTCCCTGCAGGAGCTGAAGAATAGCATGGTTGCTAGCCGTCTCATGATCTGGAGCACCGTCGTTGGCGTAGGCAGACACCAAGACCTCCTCGTTCTTCATGAGGTTGACATACAGGGGCACGTTCACAGCCAGCTTCAGCATGTGGAAAATGAAGACGTAAGTGCCATTCACGGGACAAGTGAATCTACCTAGCTGAAGATCAAAGGTCTCTCCCAAGTTGTTCAGCAGAAGATCAAACACAATTGGTTGGTCCAGAGACCCAGGGGCCAGGTTGGAGGTTCTGGCTGCCGAGAAGGCAACACGCATCTGCTGAGGCAGGGGATAGACATGCACAGGCAGGATGGTGGCCGCTGGGCTTGTCACCGGCACTTCTACGGGGGTCATGCTGCGAGAGTCTCCTTGTCCAGAGTCACCGCTGTGAAAGGTATCATCGTGCTCTGGGCTGCTCACCTGCGAGGAGTCACTCCACCCTGCTGTTTTATTAGCAACAGTGAGTTTCTCATAATGAAGCAGTTAGCTTTGAACACAACATTTAACATTAGTCGGGTACTGAAACACAGATAAAGATACATTTAATAATAAATTCCAAAGAAAATGCAATAAAATGTGACTAGATTAAACTTTCCTAGATTTTTTTTTTGGCCAATAGGTTTATGATACTGTTCTAAAACTACAAGGGACCTAGATGATCTTATCCGATTGCCTTTGGGTCCCAAAAAGGTTAAACTTCCCAAATGTAACTAAGATTAACAAATATTAAATCTAAAAAACTGAACACTATTTTTTTTAGGGGGGAGAAGGCAGTACAAGGGTTTGAACTCAGGGCCTTGTACTTGCCAAGCATGTACTCTATCACTTGAGCCATGTCATACATCCTTTTTGTTTTAATTATTTTTCAATATAAAGTCTGGAGTTTATGTCCACAATCCTATTTATGCCTCCTGTATAATTCGGATGACAGATGAGTCACCATGCTCAGTTTTTTATTGGTTGAGATAGGGTTCCTAAAGAATTTTTTGGCCTGGGCTTGAGCCATGATTCTCCTGATCACTGCCTCCCAAGTAGCTAGGGTTACAGAACTAAGCCACCACACCCAGTTACAGTAATTATTTTCTCAATTTAACTGAATCTTTTCATAGCCCCTTGCATTTTCAAAAGTGTTTCTAGCCTGGCATTGCTAGCTCACAACTGTAATCCTAGCTATTCAGGAGTCAGATCTGAGGATTACAGTTCAAAGCCGGCATGGGAAGGAAAGTCTGTGGCTCTTATCTAAAAAAAACTACTCAGGGGCTGGGGATATAGCCTAGTGGCAAGAGCGCTTGCCTCATATACATGAAGCCCTGGGTTCAATTCCCCAGCACCACATATACAGAAAATGGCCAGAAGTGGCACTGTGACTCAAGTGGCAGAGTGTTAGCCTTGAGCAAAAAGAACCCAGGGACAGTGCTCAGGCCCTGAGTCCAAGGCCCAGGACAGGCAAAAAAAAAACTACTCAGGAAAAGCTGAAAGTGGAGCTGTGGCTCAAGTGGTAGAGTGCTAGCCTTGAGGAAAAGATGCTCAGGGACAGTGAGAGAAAGCAGCCATTTCTTCCCCCAGATGAGAGCCCCTGGAGCCTGTGTGAGTTATCTGAAATTCTAGTGAAAAGGTCCCTTCTATGTGTATGTTTTTTTCCAGAGTTGAGTGCTCATTTCTCAGCCTTATCATTCTTCTGTAATAAAAGTAGTGTGTATCCCTCAAAAAAAAAAAAAAGAAGACACACGCTTTTAACTATATTTACAATTTTGGGTTCTATAGCTTTTCTAGTAATCTTTTATCTCCTTTGATAATTTAGTAGTGTATTTAAGCAAACTGAAAACTTCAACAAGAGCTGAAAGCAATGTGTTTTGGAAAGATGGTAACAGTTGTATAGAATGAATTAGAAACTAGAAAAAATTTGGAGACACAAACTACTCAGTTCCCTTACCTCTTGAATTTGCTCGAGGACCACCAGATGCCCCTCCTTGTTTATAACACTGCTGGAAATTATCCTAAAATGAACACATGAATATTTACCATAGCACCAAAACTACCAGATAATAGTAATTACAGTGGATTATAAATATAGTACATAAAACTGGATTATTGACTGATAAGTCAATTTTGAGATAAGGTCTCACTATGTAGCCCAGACTAGCCTAGAACTCATTTCCCATCTCATCCTCCCTAGTACTAGGATTACAAACATATGCCACTGTGCTCAGCTAAATCCTCTTTTTCTTTTCCTGCTGGTCCTAGGGCTTGAACTCTGGGCCTGGGCATTGTCCCTGGACTCCTTTTGCTCTACCACTTGAGCCAGAGAGCCACTTCTGGCTTTTTCTGTGATTAATTGGAGGTAAGAGTCTCATAGACTTTCTCGCTCCAGCTGGCTTGGAACCGAGATTTGCACATCTCAGCCTCATGAGTAGCTAGGACTGCAGGTGTCAACCACCTTGGTGCCTGGCTTCTAAATCCTCTTAATTCTTCATCTAGCCTTTCCCATCAAAGAGATGTTGACAAGCACTAGGAAAAACAAATGAAGGGTGACAGTGGCAATTTTGCTCTTCTGTTAATTAACCTGACCAATTAGATGTTATTTCCAAAATAATAAAGCATTTGCAGAATACCATACAAAAAGCACAGTGCTAGGTGACAGAAATTAAGAAGTGTAACCGTGGGGGGAAATGAAGGAGGAGGTAACAAATCGTGCAAGAAATGTACCCACTGCCTTACGTATGAAACTGTAACCCCTCTGTACATCACTTTGACAATAAATAATTATTCAGAAAAAAAAAGAAGTGCAACCTAGGTCCTAGGTCCCTCCTCAACATAAAAGGACATGGGAAAGCCAGAACAAGAGCAGACTTCTCCAAACCAGCTTCTGAAACTTCAAAGACTAATACAAATTATATCAGAGGGAGTTCTTTGTTTTAGTTATACTGTGAGTGGGTCATCAGTGGCTTATGCCTGTAATCCTAGCTATTCAGAAAACTTGAGATATGAGGATTATGGTTGGAGCCCAGCCTGTGCAACAAAGTTCCTGAGACTCTTATCTCCAATTAATCACAGAAAAAGCTGAAAGTGAAGGTGTAGCTCAAACAGTAGAGCACTGGCTCTACTGTTAAGCAAAAAAGCTAAGGGACAACACCCCAAGCCCCCCAGTTATTGGCATGAAAAGAAAGAAAGAGGGGGGGTTTGGAATTAGGGAGGAAGGGAGAAAGAGAGGGAGAAAGAAAGAGAGAAAGAGAGGAAGGAAGGAAATAAGGAAGGAAGGAAGGAAGGAAGGAAGGAAGGAAGGAAGGAAGGAAGGAAGGAAGGAAGGAAGGAAGGAGCGAGCAAGCTAGGTGTTGGTAGTTTACACCTATAATCCTAGCTACTCAGGAGGCTGAGATCTGAGGATCCTGGTTCAAAGCCAGCCCAGGTTGGAAAGTCTGTGAGACTCTTATCTCCAATAAACTACTGAGAAAAGGCCAGAAGTGATACTGTGGCTCAAGTGGTGGAGCACTAGACTTGTGCACAGAGAGGCTCAGGGACAGAGCCCAGGCCCTGAGTTCAAGACCAACAAAGAGAGAGAGAGAGAGAGAGAGATTGTGTAAATGTATCTATTGCCTAGAAATATGATTCAAAATATTAAAATAAATGTTAAGGGAAAATATTCTCTCAAATACAAAGGAAGTCAGTCTCCAAACAACTCATGAAAATAATAAAAAAAACAAGGCAATAAAATGCAATAAAAACAAGGCACAGGGCACAATAAAAATAATTATGTCTCTCTACCATATGACCCAGCCATACCCTCCTAGGCATCTATCCAGAACAACAGGATCCAGGATACCACAAGAACACCTGTACATCCATGTCTTGCTGCATAATTCACAATAGCCAAAATATGGAAATAACCCAGATGCCCCACTACAGATGAATGGATCCAAAAATGTGGTACCTGTACAATGGAATTCTACACAGCAATTAGAAATAATGAAATAATGGCACTTGCAGGGAAATGGACAGGTCTTGAGCAAATAATGTTGAGTGAGCCAAGCCTAGAACACAGAGAACAAAGGTGCATGGTATCCCTGATATGTGCATGTTAGGAGGAAAAAAAAACAACAAAGAGACATGACAAAGAAAACAGAAGGGGGAAAATTAGAAGAAGAAGAAGAAGAAGAAGAAGAAGAAGAAGAAGAAGAAGAAGAAGAAGAAGAAGAAGAAGAAGAAGGAGGAGGAGGAGGAACAGATTACATGAAGCAAAAAAAAAAGATATATATACATATATACCTGATATGGAAGGAATTGTCCTACAGTTACTAATCATAGAGAGCATAAGCACTGTAGACTAGATAGACAATGGACATTAAGGATAAGATCTGTTCATTTTACTTCATGTTTTGGTCTTTGAAAAAAATAATTAAGAAAGCAAAGGTGGTAGGGTGGAGGAAAGGAAGGAGAAAAACGAGGAGAAGGATAACTGGTATGACAAGAAATGTGTATGTAATCACTACCTTAAGCATGTAGTTGTAACCCCTCTGTACATCATTCTGATAATAGAAAAAAAACAACTTCACTACAAAAAAAGTAATTATGTCTCATTACATAGACTCCCAGAGCCCTCTCACAACAGCAACCATTATCAGTGTTATATTTCTTTAAAGAAATTTAAAGCAGTAAACAAAAAACACAGTATGCATTATTAGAACAAATCTAACACTAAAGTCCATGTGAATCAACAGTCTTTCCTCACAGGCCCAGCAGATCATGTAATAAAAGCTAATATCCAGTGTCACACATATAGCTTACACTGGGCACTGAACACTGGGTATTAGTTCATCTGGTCCTCAGAGTACCTCACAAAGAAGTCCTCACCACCCCTCAGTTAAGAGTAACTACAGGGGCTGGGGATATAGCCTAGTGGCAAGAGTGCCTGCCTCGGATACACGAGGCCCTAGGTTCGATTCCCCAGCACCACATATACAGAAAACGGCCAGAAGCGGCGCTGTGGCTCAAGTGGCAGAGTGCTAGCCTTGAGCGGGAAGAAGCCAGGGACAGTGCTCAGGCCCTGAGTCCAAGGCCCAGGACTGGCCAAAAAAAAGAGTAACTACAGAACTGAGATGGTGACACACCCAGTGTTACAGGCTACAGAACTGCTGATCAGGGATCACACTCCAATCATTTAGATTCCAAGTTGTGTTCCTCACTTATTTCCAGTACTACCTCTGCATAGACATCTACCTCATGAAATAAGCACTTTCAGTACCAATATAATGTACTTGCAGCATAGCTCAATGTATATGCATACACACACATACACAGAAACATATACAGTCACATATATGTCAAGGTGCACACGTATATATGCATTTTGATTTATGATAAGCCTATGTTCTAATAAATGTCATAAATTGGAAGCATTATAAAGTTGGGCTAAAGACAATGGTAGAGGTTCACCTATGTTTAAGGCACATAGATTTGATCCTCAATAATAATGAAAGAGAGAAGAAGAGAGGGAAGGAGGAAGGAAGGGTGGAAGGAGGGAAGAGGAAGGAGAAACCAAAGAGAAAAGAGACTACCAAAAATTTTAAAAATTTGAGGGGGAGGGTAAAAAAAATTAATGAAAAAAACATTTAAGCCAGGCACAATGGCTCCCATTTGTAATCCTAGGTAATCAAGAAGCTGAGTCTGAAGGATTTGCAGTCACTCCAAGCAGAAAAGGCCCTAAGACTCCATCTCTCATTAATTAGAAAAAAAGCTGGGCTGGAGGTGTGGCTCAAGTGGCTAGCTGTGAGCAAGAAAGCCAAAGCAAGCATAAGGCCCTGAGTTCAAACCTCAGTACTTCAAAAAGAAAATAAAATGCATTTAATTCCCCTAACCTTTGGAACAGCATAGATAAGCAGCACATATGGATTATTTATCCTAATGACTGCACAGGTGACTAGGAACTGTGGCTCCTGTGCAGTTTTTAGTGAATGCATCACTTTCATGCCACCATAAAGTAAAAATCATAAGTCAAACCACCATTTGTACATATGCCAAAGCTTAAAAAACTCTAAAGCTGAAAATGTTAATATGGTACATAAATTTATATCCACATATGACCAATAATAATTCCCAAGGTCTGTTAAAGTGGAATGTCCAAAGTCCCATCAATCTTTTATCACATGTAGTAAAGAAAATCTGAGTTGTTTGAAGTAGAATAAACAAGAGTTTAAACATAGGATGAGCTTCAGCATAACTGATAGCAAGCTAATCTGAGGGCAATCTAGTAAAACCATGAAACCTGGGAGAGGGGAAGGCTGTATGAAAATATAATAATAAGGAAATGGGGTGAGAAAGGATAAGAGGAGGTAAATTTGGCCCAAGTACATTTTATATGCGTAATGAAGGCCCTCTGGATACTTAATAAAGAAAGGGACAGGATAAAGATCATGAACCCTGGAATCAAGAGATTCTCAATCCAGTCTTAGTTCTACCTGTTAAGTGACCTTCGGTCAGTTATTTAATCTCTGAACTCGTTTTCCTTTTAAGGTGAAGGAATAAATGAGTTAATGTTTTTTAAAAAAAAATCGTATGTGTGTGTGCTAGTATGGGGGCTCAAACTCAGGGCCTCTCACTGTAGCTTATCCTTGTTGCTCAAGGCTGGTGCTCTACCACTTGAGCCATATCTCTACTTCCTGCTCTTTGCCCGTTAATTAGAGATAAGTCTCAAGGACTTTCCTGTCCAGGCTGACTTTGAACTGTGATCCTCAAACCTCAGCCTCCCAAGTAGCTAGGATTACAGACATGAGCCATAGGCACCCAGCAGCAACATGATTAATAATGTCCTTGATGCTTTCAAATTCCATGTAGCAAGCAGTTGATTTTTATCATTTTTGGACAATTAGAAAAGCTATCCACCTCAAACTTCCCCAGGACTGACATGTAGTTCTAAAGTGAAGATTGTACCAGGCACTGGTACACGCCTATAATCCTAGCTACTCAGGAGGCAGAGATCTGAGGATTGTGGTTCAAAACCAGCCTGGGCAGGAAAGTCCATGAGACTCTTATCTCCAATTAAGCACCAGAAAACTGGAAGTGGCACTGTGGCTCAAGTGGTAGACTGCTAGCCTTGAGCAGAAGAGCTCAGGGACAGCGCCCAGGCCCAGTGTTCAAGCCCCAATAAAAATAAAATAAAATAAAGATTGCACTACTACAAAACAAAGACTCTGCGGTGTTTAGTCAACAACTCTACTAAATAAAGACAGCTATTCTTACTTACCATTTGAGAATAAGGTGCTCCAGTATATTCTCTAGCTTGCAACTGCAGGGCATTATAATTTCCATTGGAAATTGAAGAAGGTCCTCTATAACTATCAAAACCTAATAAATAAATAGCAACTTACAAAAAATGATGAACAAGAGCATACTGAATTTTTCAGCTTTAAAGCTAAAATAACCTACTAATAATCCTCTCATTAGATTTATGCCTTAAGTATTGAAATTGCTGCCACAGTTAAAATCTACATTTATAAACTATTGCTTGTGATTGCTAACAAACCAGGTTCAGAAATTTACTGCTACCGAATATAGATGAGAGGGGGGTGCGAAAGGGTAGAGGTATACGTTAAGTATACTGTTATGAAAGCAATTAGGGAATAAGTACTGGGGGGGAGGGTGTGTGTGTGTGTGTGTTAGAGCTTGAACTCAGGGCTGGGTCCTGTTCCTGAATTCTTTTGTGCTCAAAGCTAGCACTCTACCACTTTGAGCCACAGCTCCACATCTGGTTTTCTGGTGGTTAACTAGAGATAAAAGTCTCCGACTTTTCTGCCATAGGCATTGAGATCTATAGATCTCAGCCTTCTGAGTAACTAGGATTACAGGAATGAGCCACTAGTGCCCAGTGGTATTAAGAATGCTGTCTTGAGGACTTTTGTTAATAACAATCAGAAACCACAATACTTGGAATCATAAATAAAACTTAAAAGAATTGGGGCTGGGAATGTGGCTTAGTGGTACAGTGCTTGCCTAGCATGCTTGAAGGCAAGGATTCAATTCCTCAGCACCACATAAACAGAAATAGCCAGAAGTGGCACTGTGACTCAAGTGGTAGAGTGCTAGTCTTGAGAGAAGCCTTGATTGCGAGTGCTCAGGCCCTGAGTTCAAGCCCCCGCACTGGCAAAAATACAAAAGGATATCACTAACAATCATTCTGATAGTTTTAAGTTCTATGTTCTTATCTGTGATATATTCTAATAGACAATAACTAGAAAAATAAGTACTGTCTAAATATTTTATTTGGGGTGCCAGTTCTGGAGCTTGAATTCAGGGCCTGGCCACTGCCACTGTCTTTGAACTTGTTTGCTCAAGGCTACCACTCCAGCTACACCTCTACTTCTGGATTTTTGGTGGTTAGTTGGCAATAAGAGCCTTAAGGACTTTCCTGCCCCAGCTGGCTTTGAACCACAATCCTCAGATCACATCTTCCTGAGTAGCTAGGATTATAGGCATGAGCTACCAACACCTAGCTTTAATTATGACATATTTTTATCAGAGGTAATTCAATTGACAAAATACAAAAAGAAATCACTCAAATATAAAAAAACCAAATTCATCCCTTAAAAAACAAGATAATTGGGCTGGGAATGTGCTTTAGTGGTAGAGTGCTTGCCTAGCATGCTTGAAACACTGGGTTTGATTCCTCAGTACCACAAAAACAGAAAAAGCCAGAAATGGCACTGTGGCTCAAGTGGTAGAGTACTATCCTCAAGCAAAAGAAGCTCAGGGGCAGTGCCCAAGCCCTGAGTTCAAGCCCTGGGACGGGAAACAACAAGAACAAGATAATCTACTTTTCTACTTCAGTTCCAGAATTAATCTGTTTTTCACATGGATGTTATGTTACAAAGAATAGGCATATTAAAAATACTGTTTAGGGCTGGGGATATGGACTAGTGGCAAGAGTGCTTGCCTCATATACATGAGGCCCTGGGTTCAATTCCCCAGCACCACATATACAGAAAATGGCCAGAAGGGGTGCTGTGGCTCAAGTGGCAGAGTGCTAGCCTTGAGCAAAAAGAAGCCAGGGACAGTGCTCAGGCCCTGAGTCCAAGCCCCAGGACTGGCCAAAATAAATAAATAAATAAATAAATAAATAAATAAATAAATAAATAAATAAAAATACTGTTTAGCAGAGAAGTCTTTTAACATTATAAATGGCAATTGTGAAAGGAAATAATATAAGATAAAACTATTTTGGGTCAAGTAAATATAGACAAAAACAAATTCAGGACACATAAAGCAGATTCAAAGCCTACCTTTATAACCACCAGGACACCGGAAGGAATTAGTGAGCAGTCTCCCGCCACGAGGACATCCTCTCACAGTTCCCCGGCTACTGATGAATGGCTGAGTAGGTCTAGGGACTACACTTGTCTGCGCTGGGTAAAAGGCAAGGCTCCCATTGCTTACTTGAATAGCTCCATCAGGGTGGTGACTTGAAGCTTAAGAAAAAAGTTTTATAGAATCCAAGAGTTAACTGGTAATCAAGGACCAATACTGGGCTGGGAATATGGCCTAATGGTAAAGTGCTCACCTCATATACATGAAGCCCTGAGTTCGATGCCTCAGCAACACATATATAGAAAAGGCCAGAAGTGGCGCTGTGGCTCAAATGGTAGAGTACTAGCCTTGAGCACAAAGAAGCCAGGGACAGTGCTCAGGCCCTGAGTCTAAGCCCCAAGACTGACAAAAAAACAAAACAATGGACCAATACTCTTTATGTTTAAAAGTCAATCAAAAACTTTAAAATATTATCTTCTCCCTTAACAAAAAGAACCACTATATACATATGTATCTATATATGTGTATGTGTAATCTATCTATATATGTATATGTATGAAATAGAATGTTATTTAGCCTTACAAAGGAAGGAATTTTTAGTACTTGCAACAACATGTATGAATTCTGAGGACATTTTGCTAAGTGAAATCAGGCAATTCCAACAAGACAAATATTCTATGATGCCATTTCAAAGTGGTATCTAGGGACTGGGAATATGGCCTAGTGGCAAGAGTGTTTGTCTTGTACACATGAAGCCCTGGGTTTGATTCCTCAGCACCACATATATAGAAAAGGCCAGAAGTGGTGTTGTGGCTCAAGTGGCAGAGGAGGAAAAAAAAAAAAAAAAGCCAGAGACAGTGCTCAGGCCCTGAGCCCAAGCCCCAGGACTGGCAAGAGGAAAAAAAAAAGAAAGAAAGAAGCAAGTGGTATCTAGAGTAATCAAAGTCAGAGTGATAATGTACAACAGTGAATATCAGGGGCTAGAAGGAGAGGAGGGGTCAGGGTTAAATGAGGGCTGAGTTTCAGCTGAGAAGGACGAAAAGTTCCAGAGAAAGATGGCTAATGATTTGAATGTAATGTAATAAAACTCTATGCTTAAAAATGGTTAAGATGGGGCCAGGTGCTAGGGGCTCATGCCTGTAATCCTAACTACTCAGGAGGCTGAGATCTAAGGATCATGGTTCAAAGCCAGGACATGCAGAAAAGTCTGTGACACTCTTATCTCCAACTAACCACCGAAAAAGCCAAAAGAATGTGGATCAAGTGTTAGAGCACTAATGTTGACTAAAAAAGCTCAGGGGCTGGATGCCAGTGGTTCACACCTATAATCCCAACTACTCAGGAGGCTAAAAGCTGAGGACTGCAGTTTCAAACTAGCCCAGGTAAGAAAGTCCAGGAGACTCTTATCTCTAATTAAGCACACAGAAAACTGGAAGTAGAGCTGTGGCTCAAGGCCCAGAGCTCAAGCACCCAGGACTGGAACATTTTCAGAAAAAATACTTAAAATGTTTAATTTGTTTGTTCAGACTTAAGTTTTAGAAAAATCAATAGAGGACTGAAATGACAACACTAAAAATCTAGGAGTGAGCCAGGTACAGGTCATACCTGTAATCCTAGCTCCCCAGAAGGCTGAGATCTGAGGACTGCGGTTCAAAGGGTGCCTAGGCTGATGAATGGCAGAAACAAGCATGAGCCACCAGTACCCAGCAATAATATCTTTTTTAAAAAAGAAAAAAAGGGGAGGACAGGGGCTGGGAATATGGCCTAGCAGTAAAGTGCTTGCCTTGCATACATGAAGCCCTGGGTTCAATTCCTCAGCATCACATAAACAGAAAAAGCTAGACGTGGTGCTGTGGCTCAAGTGGTAGAGTGCTAGCCTTGAGCAAAAGGAAGCCAGGGACAGTGCTCAGGCTCTGAGTTCAAGCCCCAGGACTGGCAAAAAAAAAGGGGGGTGGGGGTGTAATAGACTGGTTCTACAATCACTAAGTAGGGTAAACAAACAAGTAGATTAAAAAACAAAAGCCTATATAGTAAAATCATCCACATTTTACTTATAGAACAGAAGACCCCACATCGCAGTAAAGGCATGAGGGCCTTCTCAACCCTTGAGGGACATGTGCAGAAATAACTCTTACAGGCAGGAAAGTACTTTGAAAGGGTTCCCACTGATTGCTTTTCAGTTCATTAATTGTCTAAGTCTCCAAAATATATGCAAAGATCTCACCAGCATCCTGAGACAAGACAGTTGGTTCTACATGAATAGATGGCAGTTGGCACTGGGGTGGTGTCTGTGTACTGGCTGAAGTAAAACTCTGATTGTAGCTAGGTGAATAAGGAGGTTCTTTTAGTTCTTTACGAGGAGGTAAAGGCGCATTCACATTAAATACCTGAAAAGATAGAGAAATTATAAGAAGCTATTAGTGAAGGTTCCTTGCAAAGGCATAGAGCAAACATCCATAGAATTTTAAAGCTTCTATTTGATGAGCAAAAGATTTGAACAGACATTTCTCCAAAGAAATGAAAAGGCTAATGAGTGCATGAAAATATGCCCAACATTATTAGTCATTAGGAAAATGTAAACCAAAACCACAGATCCCACATAATACCCATTAGGACCATTGCTGGCAAAGACAGAAAACAAGCTGGGAGGATACGAAGAAACTGGAACTTATATACACTGCCAGCCACCACGGATAACAATATGGTGGTTTCTCAAAAAGTAAAACTAAGCTGGGTTCCAGTGATTCACAACTATAATCCTAGCTACTCAGGAGGTTGACATCAGAGGATCACAGTTCAAAGCCAGTCTGGGCAGGAAAGTGTGAGACTCTTATGTCCAATTGACCACCAAAAAGCTGGAAGTAGAGGAGTGGCTCAAGTGGGAGAGTACCAGCCTTGAATGGAAAAATCTAAGATACAGCACCCAGGCCCTGAGTTCAAACCTCAGTGCCAGCACACACACAAAAAAGTGAAGCATAAATTACCATATGATCCACCAATTACATTTCTTCAATTACAGTTCCAAAAGAACTGACAGCAGGAACTTGAACAGACATTTGAATACCATATTTATAGCAGCATTATTTGTAAAAGCTAAAAGTAAAAACAATCTAAATATCTATCAATAGATGAACAAAGTATGTACATAAAATGAAAATATTATTTAGTCATAAATACACATGTTGCCATAGACATGAGCTTAAAAACATGGTGCTAAGTGAAACAAACCAGACACCCAAAGAAAAAGAACTCCATGACTTGAGTTACATGAGGTAATTTTAATAGGTAAACTCCAAGAACCTGAAGGTAAAACAGAGCTCAATCACCACTGGCTGGAGATGAGGAGAATTAGGGAGTTGTTACTCCTTGAGTTCAGTGTATTTCTGTTTGAGATCAAGAAAAAGTGCTGGAATGTACACACTGCCCTACTATGTAACTGTACCCTTTTTGCACAACACCTTGTCAAAAAAAATTGTGTTCAATTAATAAATAAATTAAATTAAAAAAGAAAAAGTGCTGGATATACATCACTTTGACAATAAATAAATAATTATTCAGAAAAAAAGTACTGGGGGCTGGGAATTTGGCCTAATGGTAGAGTGCCTGCCTTGTATATATGAAGCCCTGGGTTCAATTCCTCAGCACCACATATATAGAAAAAGCCAGAGGTGGCGTTGTGGCTAAGTGGTAGAGTACTAGCCTTGAGCAAAAAGAAGCCAGGGACAGGGCTCAGGCCCTAAATTCAATCCCCAGGACTAGCCAAAAAAAAAAAAAAAAAAAAAAAACCAAAACAAACAGAAAAAAAGTACTGGAAATAATGATAATAGTTCCTGTGAATGTGCCACTGAGTTAATTAATGCCACTGAATTAAACACTTTAAAAGGGCTAAAATTAAAAAAAAATATGTTATGTATATTTATGTTATGTACCACAGTAAAGAAACAAGAATTCTAAACCAGGTGCCAGTGGCTCATGCCTGTAATCCTAGCTGCTCAGGAGGCTGAGATCTGAGGATCAGCCAAACAAGGCAGGAAAGGCTGTAAGACTCATACCTCCAATTAACCACTTGAAAACTGGAAGTGGTACTGTGGCTCAAGTGGTAGAGCACTAGCCTTGAGCTGAAGAGCCCAGGGACAGCACTCAGACCCACAGTTCAAGCCTCACAATCAACCAAAACAAAAATTCTGATTCCCATCAGAAGTGAAACTCAAGAGTTAATTCTTCTATCATGGGGCTGGGAATATGTCCTAGTGGCAAGAGTGCTTGCCTGGTATACATGAAGCCCTGGATTCGCTTCCTCAGCACCACATAATATAGAAAACGGCCAGTAGTGGCGCTGTGGCTCAAGTGGCAGAGTGCTAGCCTTGAGCAAAAAGAAACCAGGGACAGTACTCAGGCCCTGAGTTCAAGGCCTAGGACTGGAAAAAAAATAATAATAATAATTCTTCTATTATAATAATGCTCACTGAGAATGAAAATCATTCAAGAGGAAAGTGTCTTTTTCAAAAAAAATGAAAAGGAGGTTCACTGAAGGGATTTCACACGAGTAACCCCAGCCGGCAGGGATTGGGAAGACCTTCAATGCAGTCCATTAAAACAGCTGAGCACGGTGGCTTATGCCTGTAATCCCACCTACACAAGAGGCCATGAACAGGAGGATCCTGGTCTGAGCTATGTCTTTGGCAAAAACTCCAAATCCTAAAATAAAAAGGGCGGAGAGCATGGCTTAATTGGCACAGCACCTACCTAGCAAGTGGAAGGCCTAAAGTACCAACCTAGTACTAGAAAGTAGGGCTAAAAGATCTGAAGGTACTACCTCAGAGGTAGAGTGCTGGCATGGATAAGACCCAGGGTTCAATCCCCAACAAGGAGGGGTAGGAGGAGAATGAAGTAACTTACAACATTTACTAAGTTACCACATGGTAGGCCATGACCTCATAGCTTCTGGTAAACAATCATAAAAGTAACTATGTATTACTCTAGCTTCTTGATCCCATTCCCCTTTTCCTTACTGGGCATAGAAGCTGATTTTTAATGTGTGTGTGCCATTCCTAGGGCTTGAACTCTGGGCCTGGGCTCTGTCTCCAAGCTTTTGTGCTAGTGTTCTACCATTTGAGATACAACTCACCTTCCAGCTTTTTGTGATTCCAGCTTTTTTTAATTGCCCAGGCTGGCTTTGAACCACAATCTTCAGATCTTAGTCTCTTGCATACAGCCAGGATTACAGGCCTGAGCCATTGGCACCCAGATGAAAGCTAATTGTCTCTCTGATGCCCCCACCTCTGGTAAAACCTGAGCTTGTTGAGCATCCTCTTGTTTTTATTGCTAGACCCACTGACTAAAAAACGTGCCCAGATCCATAACTACCAGCTTCAGAAACAAGTGAATGAGAACTAATTTGGACCAGGCTTCAAACAGGCAGAGCAGAAAAGCGGCCTAAGCAGAAAGGACAGGGTTGCCAAGGCAAGCCCAGAGGATGAGTCTGGCAGGTTACCCAGGGCTCCAAAAGGTAAAGAGCTCAATTTCATTTGGACCAGACCACCAGTACTGGGGCTTGAATTCAGGGCCTGGGTGCTTTACCTTACCTTTTCACTTAAACCACAGCTCCACTTCTAGATTTTTACTGATTAGCCTATGTCAAGCACCAGGATTTATTTAAGAGTCAACAGTTGCTAGGTGCCAGTGACTCACACCTGTAATCCTACTCAAGAGGCTGAGATCTGAGGATCACAGTTCAAAGTCAACCCAGACAGGAAAGAAAGTCCATGACTCTTATCTCCAATAAAAAAGCCAGAAGTGGCTCAAGTGGGAGAGTGCTAGCCTTGAACAAAAGAAGCTCAGAAACAGCACCTAGGCCCAGAACTCAAGCCCCAGGACTGACAAAAAATAAAAGATAAATCCAAAGTAGCCATGTGCCAGATGAACCACCAGAGAAAGAAAGCAAGCGAAGTAACAGGCCAGGCACTGATAAGTCCCCCAGCTGATCTCCCAGCACTGCACCTGCTCCCACTGCCAGTCAAGGGCCACACCTACCGCCTCACTGCATACCACCTGGAGTGTGGCACAAGGCCACACGTAATGGCTCACTAAGAGATTTTCCCCTGTGAAGAACTATTTTATGGTCCTCTTGTGTTTAGAAATATAAATCCAGTTTTAACTACCATTTGTAGAGAAATAGAGGGTCATTTAAAACACCACACAGGGGCTGGGAATATGGCTTAGTGGCAAGAGTGCTTGCCTCATATACGTGAAGCCCAGGGTTCCATTCCCCAGCACCACATATATAGAAAATGGCCAGAAGTGGCACTGTGGCTCAAGTGGCAGAGTGCTAGCCTTGAGCAAGAAGCCAGGGACAGTGCTCAGGCCCTGAGTCCAAGGCCCAGAACTGGCAAAAATAAATAAATAGATAAATAGATAAATAAATAGATAGATAGACAGATAAATAAAACACCACACAAAGCTAAAAAAAGTTCTCAGAACCAGCAAGAAGATCAGGGTGAAGGCAAAGAAAGGTTCTACAATGACATATACCCAAGTACCTGTCCTTTCCAGGTTCCAGGTTCCCCATCCTCCTGAATACCACTGTCCCATCAATATTGTTCAGCTGATGCCAGAAAAGCATGTTTTTCACCCCACCCCTGTATTATGCTAGGTTTTGCTTTTCTTTCTGGTATGAATGTGCTGGGTATTGAATCACCCACTGGTTCACAATTTGCCTCCTAATTGTCAGAAAGGAAACAATGTTTGGATACACTTACTCAAAATTCTATAGGTTGCGGATTTAATATTCCTCTATCACCAATAGTATTTCCATTGGACAAAATTTGTATATACTGCCAGTCCAAAGGAAGCCTTTTCGTATAATCCCAACAGACCTAAGAGAACCAATGAGTCTTCAATGGAACACTGAACTGCAGTTCTCATTCCAGATTCATACTCACTGTCTGCATGGCTTGAAAGGGAGCTGTGTTCATGGCTAGTGAACTACTTGCTGGAGGTGACTGGAAGCCCTGTTCAGAGCCCTTTGACACAGAAGGGTTGGGGGACACCAGGCAAGATGGAGGTTTGCTTGAGGGAACTGCAGCCTGGAGAGGAGAAATGCACCATCAGCCAATTACCTGCCATATAACAACCAGTGAACTTACACTCAACTCCAAACTGGCAAAAGTCAGCAATTCTTTAGATTGACATTTGAATGCTGGAATGAAAGACAATAGTTTTTGCTTGCAACTTCAAATCTCAGTTGCTGAGGATGCACACTAGTATTTGCTTTGCATGGCTTGCTGACTGAGTCAATGAGTCTCCCTAATAATCAGTCTAAAAAATGAGCTCAACTTTTTACAAGCACCTAGATCTTTCATATTCTGAAATCCTATTTTTGAATTAAGAATCTAATAGCGGGCTGGGAATATGGCCTAGTGGCAAGAGTACTTGCCTCATATACATGAAGCCCTGGGTTCGATTCCTTCAGCACCACATATACAGAAAAGGCCTGAAGAAGTGCTGTGGCTCAAGTGGCAGAGTGCTAGCCTTGAGCAAAAAGAAGCCAGGGACAGTGCTCAGGCTCTGAGCCCAAGCACCAGGACTGGCAAAAAAAAAAAAAAAGAAGAATCTAATAGCATTAAAAATTTATCCAGCACAATTTGGCCTAGGTAAAACCTAGGGTTAGAATACTTAAGTGTTACTTTTTAAAGATACACCAGTGGATTTCTAAATCAGCTGTCTGAAGAAAAGCAATTCTGATCTGATTTGAGTAATCAAGAAAGCAAGCTAGTTTTTGATGTACAGATGTCAAAATCTTAAAAAGATACCAAAACCCAAACTCAACCAGATTATGAAGCAGATGATTGTGAATCACTACGCAAATATCACTTCCTCCTTTTCTTTTCTCTTTTTGGTACTGGGACCAAACCCAGGACGTTGCACTTGCTAGGGAAGTGCTTTGCCACTGAGCTACCTCCCAGCCCCCTCCTTTTCTTAAGAAGAACCAGGTTTGTAGTAGAGGAACACAAAGGCCCAGTCTATGTGCCTCTGATCATACAATAAATGCATTAAAAATTATACAGAGCATAAAAAAAGAATAAGGTTATCTCAATTTTGACAAAGTCAGTCCCATGGGGCTGGGAATATGGCCTAGTGGCAAGAGTGCTTGCCTCGTATACATGAAGCCCTGGGTTCGATTCCCCAGCACCATATATATAGAAAAGCCAGAGGTGGCGCTGTGGCTCAAGTGGCAGTGTGCTAGCCTTGAGCAAAAAAAAGCCAAGGACAGTACTCAGGCCCTGAGTTCAAGCCCAGGACTGGCCAAAAAAAAAAAGTTAGTACCATAAAAGTTAGTGATTACTTATGCTCTCTTACATTCTAGAAATGAATACATATTCTCATCCATGTCCTCCATATTCATCCTATTTTACTATGTCTAGCTCAAGGCTTTGCTCAAATGGCAAAAACTACACCTTAGAATTGAAAGCACAGCTTTGAGTACCAGTAACATGTCTAAACTCTTAGCTACTCAGGAGGAAGAGCTCTGAGGATCACAGTTCAAAGCCAGCCTGGGCAGGAAAGTCTATGAGACTCATCTCCAACTAATCACCAAAATGTCAAGTATAAGAACTCTAGCCTTTGGCACAAAAAATCGGGGGGGGGGGGGGGACTGGGAATATGGCTAGTGGTAAAGTGCTCGCCTCATATACATGAAGCCCTGGTTTCGATTCCTCAGCACCACATATATAGAAAAAGCCAGAAATGGCACTGTGGCTCAAGTGGTAGAGTGCTAGCTTTGAGCAAAAAGAAGCCAGGGACAGTGCTCAAGACCTGAGTTTAAGCCCCAGGACTGGCAAAAGCAGCAGCAGCAGCAACAACAACAAATTTCAGGGAAAGTACCCAGGATATGAGTTCAAGTTCTAGAATATGCACATACTCTACTTTGAGCCCAGCGCCACTTGTGGTTTCTGGATAGTTAACTCAAGATAAAGAGTTTCAATGGTTTTCCTGCCCTGACTGGCTTTGAACCACAATCCTCAGATCTCAGCTTCCTGAGTAGCTAGGATTACAGGCATGCATCACCAGCACCCTGCTAGTTCTACTATTCGTTTAGAAGGAAAAGAAGACAATTGTTGTTCTACTACCTTAGTAGTCTGTGAGGTTATAAAATCCGCTTCAGATTCTGATGAAGTCTGATTAGTCTTCACCAAGCCAGCATCTGAACCACAAGTAACTGGAGAAGAAGTAGCCTAGACACAGAAAGGTATACAACATTGTAAAAGGCATGTTTTTCTTTTTGTACCAGTCTTGGGCTTGAACTCAGGGACTGGAAGCTGTCCCTGAGCTTTTGGGCTCAAAGCTGGCACTCTACCACTTGAGCCACAGTTCAGGGAAAACATCCAGGCCCTGAATTCAAGTCCCAGGACTGGCACACACAAAAAATGGTAATGACCAGAACACCAGGGAACCTAGGACTCCTTAATGAAGGGAATGTGATGTGGCAGTCAGAGCTCTCAACAGTCGGGTCCCTTTGGGTTTCTTTCTTTCTTTCTTTTTTTGGGTCAGTCGTGGGGCACTGTCCCAGAGCTTTTTTGCTCAAGGCTAGCACTTTACCACTTTGAGCCACAGCACCACTTCCGGTTTTCTGGTGGTTAAATGGAGAAAGGAGTGTCACAGACTTTCCTGCTCAGGCTGTCTTTGAACCACAATCCTTAGATCTTAGTCTCCTGAGTATCTAGGATATCAGGCATGAGACACCAGCGCCTGGCTGTCCCTTTGAGTTCCTAAGTGCATTCTATAAAGATTAATTTCTCAGATTATGAATTCTTATGAGGATGAGGGAGGAACTAGTTAACTATAGACCAAACAGAACTAGTTCCTTTCTTCAGATCCTTTCCTGTGCTGACAGACTAAGTGACTTTCTAGCACAACAGCCATGTAATGTTCCAGACAAGGCACCTACCTCAGACTCTTCAGGCTTGCTCTTTCCTCACTAATATTAGATAACCTTTTTTTTTAACCTTTTCTTTTATAACAAATTTTTGCAACACAACTCATCATAGAACCGTTTAAGGACCACTTGTGTTTAATTTAAAACACTAGATATTCTTAGAACACATTTACCAAGTCAGTTATATCAGAACCAAAAAGTCAAGCTCATTCTTGCCAAAGCAAGATAGCAAAGAGTAAAGGAAGGGCAAATCTAGAAGTTACCTGTAATGGCTCCTGAAGAAAATCACTTGGACTGGACACATTTTGTTCTGTAGATGCTGTAGGGTAAAATAACCAAGGAAGAAGTCAATGGACATCATGGGAAGAAAGTGAAGTATACAGTGTCAAAGTAAACACTGAGGAAAGAGCTAGGTCGTAAGCCCCAACATATACTTTCTATGAGAGCCCTAGAATTCTGCATCTGCACAGATGGTACAGGAGTGGGAAAGACCAAGCCCATCTGTGATACGTGTGATGTTTTAATGTAACACGGGAGAAAGGCTTCCAAAAGAAAAAAAAAACTACCTTTTAAATATAACTGGTAACACTAATGGGAGAGAAAATTTGATGTATGAAGAACAGTCATTAACTGATACAATTAAGCTTCACCACTAGGTCTTCGCTAGGTTATCCAGGGTTTCTTTCTCTCTCTAGTTCTGTACATTAACAGGCTTTGCAACTAACCACATAGTTCTCAGTTCTGTCTCTTTCAACGTCCATCACTTCTGTTACATATTTTCTAGGAATATTACTGCACCAGTCTCAGGTTGGTGCTCACCGCCCATGACAGCTGGATAATGGATATGGTTCCAAGCCCCCTCATCTAAGAAAAGCTGGCATGCGCAGAAAGCCTAAACTGTGACGCACCACACAAGATTCCCACACAAGCTACAGCATTAGTGGCTGTGTTAATCTCTGCTCTGAGGTAATCTCACGTACAGTGAGGATCCATGAGCCTTCATAATAGATTTAGAGTCCAGGTAAGTCAATCAAGTTCTAGTCAGAAATCAATGCAAGGACATTTTTTTTCTTTCATTGCAGAAACAGCTATGAGCCATTTCCATTCACATACCTACAGATTTGCTCCAAAAACTGCAAACAGGCCAATGTAAGCCAACACTGCCCTAATGGCATCTTAACCAGTGATGACAGATAGGCACAACTAGAATAAGTTAACATAAAGACCACTAGTTCAAGCTAGCTAGAGTGAATGATTTGGGGGAGGGGAACAAAAAACCAACAACTGTTAGCTCTGAAAGTGAAGCTGTGGCTCCAGTGGTAGAGCCCTAGCCTTGGGCAAAAAAGCTCAGAGATAGCTCCCAGGCTGAGTTCAAGCCCAGGACCAGAACAAAAGAAGAACCAACTATAAGCTCTAAAGCTGTTTGTTCTATGTCTCCAATGATTACATACCTAATGGGCTACCTGGCGGAGCTGCTGGCGGCTGGGATGAAATTGCACTTGATGGTTTGTCAAAGTCCAGAACAGACTCCTAGTCACAAAATTTTAAGTTGTGAGGATGAACAAAAACTACTCCGTTTAAAAGCTGTTATCATTAAGTTATTCATGGAGTTACTATTAGCTTATTAGTTTGAAGTATCTAGCTAAAGTGTAGGTAGCTAGGTAATAACTATCTCAAGATGTTAACTTACTCTTTACAGAAGAAATTAAGAGTCAAAAATAAACTCTACGCTGATATTGGTGGCTCAAGCCTGTAATCCTAGCTACTCAAGGAAGCCAGCCTGACAGAAAAATCTATTTCATTTCCAAAATAACCAGCAAAAAGCTGCTGAAGTATAGAGTGCCAGTCATGAGCAAACAAGCAGAGCCAGCATAAAGCCTGAGTATCAGCACAAAGATTAACTTTAAAACGAATGTCATACCTTAAGGTTGAATTAAAACCATAACAGCAATCTGAAGGCCTAACTTTGGGAAAAGTCACTCCTGATCTGAAATCTTAAGCAGAAAAGCACTGATTCTAGTCTAGGCTGAACTTTGATTTCCATTATACCCATCAAGAAGAGGATCTAATTACCTTTGTCAACTATTCACTGGATTGTGCTGTTAAACCTTTTTTGTTGTTGTTAAACCTTTTTATGATGAGAAAGCATTCTCTTCTCCTGTCTGCATGACTTGCTCTTAGGGAAATCTCCCACATTTTACTTACTTTAGTTACACACTTAGAGTAAGCATTTTAGTTCTTTAAGTAACCTGTAAGATTTTTGCAAATAAACAGAGTTGGAAGTTAAATAACTCATCTTGAATACAGCTGTCAAGTGACAGGAATGGAATTTAATTCCAGTCCTAAATCAAAAGCAAAAATAGGTCTGGGAATGTGGCTTAGTGGTAGAGTGCTTGCCTAGCATGCATGAAGCCATGGGTTTGATTCCTCAGCACCACATACACAGAAAAATCTGGAAGAGGGCACTGTGGCTCAAGTGGTAGAGTGCTAGCCTTGAGCAAAAAAGACATCAGGGACAGTGCTCAGGCCCCGAGTTCAAGCCCTAGGACTGGCAAAAAAAAAAAAAGGCAAAAACATCTTATTCTCTTAAAAATATATTTTTATTTGCCCTTTGTATTTCTGTAATTCTGTTAAGAGTCTGTATGACACAGCTTAAATGTAATTTCCCACAATTTTAGCATTGAACTATTGATTTTGCTCAAGCTTACAACCTACTATGTCTGGAGGTATGCTACATCCCTGGATATATTCCAGTCTTCAATACATAGAAGACCAGGCAGGAGCAGGTTCTCACAGGCTACATGCAACTATTCTTGACCTGTGGCAGGAATCATGCTTGAGGCATTTCCATGTTTACTTCATGTCTTTACTCATGAATGGGTCAGAAAATACTGACTATTACCTTAATTTTTCAAATAAAACAACTGAGGCACAGAGTAAGTTATTTGCTCTGGGAGCTAGGTACCAGCAGAACAAGGACTCTTGCTCATTTGCACAGCAGAATCTATGTGTTTGACAATCTGACTGTACAGCTTCAGCTAGAAATTAATAGCTCCATGAATATCACTTAAGAATCTCTTTAAAAACAGCTCATACTTGCATAAAGTTACAAGTTCCTTGAATCTGAGTCATCAGATCCTGCAGTTTTTCTTTCCTCAATATTGGATCCTTTGGAAGGGCAGAGGAAGAACCTACAGGCTGAGGCACTGGCTTAGGCACCTACAAGACAAACCCATCATGTATAAAAGTGAAATTCAAAGTCAATAGCCTAAGTCAAGAATCTTAGGTTACCACTACATCAATGAAACCAAAACAAACAGAAAGGATGTTTGTTACAATTATCACCAGTAAAGAATTTCCAAGTAAATGAATTATTTGCTGTGCCTCACACCCATTATCTTTGTTACTCAGGAGACATCTAGATCAGGAAGATTTAGGTTTAAGGCCCAAAGAAAAAGGTTGCCAGACTACTTCTCAACCAATAAAAAAAAAAAACTAAATAGTAGCACACAGCTTTGCAAAAAGTGTGAATAGCAGGGCCACAGCCCAGACCAACCCGGGCATAAATTCAAATAATGAAAGAAAAAAAGAGCAAAAGTCAAGGCTCAAACGTACAGTGCCTGCCTGGCAAGCACAAGGTTCTGAATCCAAACCCCAATACTGCAAAAAAAAAAAAAAAGAAAAAATTTTAAAATAATTTTAGTTTTTCCTGTTCAGAAAAACTTTAATATAAAACAAATCTTCCTAAAATAAACATTTTATTTCTAAAAGGAAGATCTACAATAATAGAATTCCATTGTTAAGACTGTTTTCATAAAACCTCATTGTATTATTATTGTATATATATATTTTTAAATGTAGGAAAGCCAGGTGCCAGTGGCTCATAACTATAATGCTAGTTACTCAGGAGTAAGAGACCTGAGGACTACAGTTCAAACTTTCAAAAAAGCTGGAACTGGAGGTATGAATCAAATGTTAAAGTGCTATCCTTGAGCAAAAAAGTTCAGGGACAATGCCAGGCCCTGAGTACAAGCCTCAGAACTGGCACCAAAAAGAAAAAAAGAAAAGAAACATTTTAATAGTGCTTTCATTACAGATATCAGTTACCATTATTTTCTCTATGGTAAGATGCCACTGACCATGACCTCCACCAATCATCTTAATTTTTCCCAAGGAAAAAGTTACCATCACATTAACCATACACCCCATCTTTAAGATGCACTTAAGTTCAGAAACATTAAGATGTATGTATATATAAGCATACACAGACACATAGATAAAACATACACACACCTGGAATTAAGAAAATACATTGTTAGGTGCTATTAACATTTTCAAGTGCTTAGCTCTCATGCTAAAATGCTAAAAGTTGTGGTATATCTCTCAACTTTTAAAAAACCTATAATACTACACTTTACAATGACTTCTTGGAGCTATCAGCATGCCTGTATGCATCAGCCTATCTTCACAAGTGCCAGAAAAACATTTGGGTCTGTAAGATGGCTGGGGAGAAAAGTACTAGCTGTAGTGGTGAACTTTGGGCTATATAGTCTTTTGGATTTGAACCCTATTGTGTCCTTGACTATAGTTGTATTCCAAGCAAAGCAGAGACTGCAAAGGCAGACAAAAACTGCATTAGTAACTCTGTCCTTTGAGTTAAATACACACACACACACACACACACACACACACACGACAAATTATAATGCTCTCTTTGCCATAAAGGCAAATTAAATATGAATTCCAGCCTTTCCAACTAAGGACCTCTACTTTAAATCCCACCCAAAACATAGCATGTTATTAGTATTCTAGAATGGTAAAGCCTTAGCCTTGTTACAAGACTAGCAGAAATTCAAATTCGGTTTTCAAAAAGTTTTCTTGAGGTATTAAACTGGGATTTTCAATATAAGTTTCTCAAAACAGTTATCACACTACAATTACTCTTGTATGGTAAATATCTAGTGAATTAAAGGTGACTATCTATCTTCTAAGGTGTATAGAAGATAAATTAACATTAGCACTTGAAGAAGAAGAGAAGTAATGGTGAACCAAAAAGAGAAGAATACAATGCTTAGAATCTCACCATTCAAGGGGGTGAGGCCAAAGAATCACAAGTTCACAAGTTTGAGGTCGGACTATATAGCAAAACTATTGTCTCAAAAAAAATATCGTAGGGCTGGGGATATAGCCTAGTGGCAAGAGTGCCTGCCTCGGATACACGAGGCCCTAGGTTCGATTCCCCAGCACCACATATACAGAAAACGGCCAGAAGCGGCGCTGTGGCTCAAGTGGCAGAGTGCTAGCCTTGAGCGGGAAGAAGCCAGGGACAGTGCTCAGGCCCTGAGTCCAAGGCCCAGGACTAGCCAAAAAAAAAAAAAAAATCGTAAGGGCTGGGAATATAGCCTAGTGGCAAGAGTGCTTGCCTCGTATACATGAAGCCCTGGGTTCAATTCCTCAGCACCACATATATAGAAAATGGCCAGAAGTGGCACTGTGGCTCAAGTGGCAGAGTGCTAGCCTTGAGCAAAAAGAAGCCAGGGACAGTGTTCAGGTCCTGAGTTCAAGGCCTAGGATTGGTCAAAAAATAAAACAAATAAAATGGCACAGAAATATAAAGCAGGAGCTAGGTGCCAGTGGCTCATGTTTATAATCCTAGCTACCCAGGAGGCTGAGTTCTGAAAATCGCAATTTGAAGCCAGCCTGGGCAGCTTAGTGTGTGAAACTCATCTCCAATTAACCACCAAAATACTGGAAGAAGAGCCATGGCTCAGGTGGTAGAATATTAGCCTTGAGGGAAAAGCTCAGAAACAGCCCTGAACTTAAGCCCCAGGACTGGCACAAAAATAAAGAAAGAGAAATATAAAGCTGCCAGGTGCTGACAGCTAAAACCTGTAATCCTATCTACTCAAAAAGCTGAGATCTGAGGCTCATGGTTCAAAGCCAGCCCTGGAAGTAAAGTCCAGGAGACTCTTACTTCCAATTAACTCGCAAAAAGCTGGAAGAGGAGCTATGAGTCTGTTGGGGATTCATCTTGGCCTTAAGGGGGGAAGGGTGAGGAGAGCGCTCCTGAGACGCCGCCCTTCCCCCAGCCCTGGGGCAGTGTGGAAGTGAGCCACACCTATCTCCTTCTGGGTCCAGAACCAGAAGGGGTAGCTTTGAGACCATCCCCCACCTTGCGCCAGCAAGCATGTGTGCTCTCTTTTTGGTGGGCTTTGCCCACAGGGCGGTACTATGGGAAATGACGTTAGGCCATGAGGGCGGTCCTTGGGAGCTGCTCTTGTATGGACAAGCTCGCCAGCCTATCGCCAGCTCATGCTCAATCCTCGTCATCACTACTATATTACTGTGAGTCCCTCCCGATTAAATTGGATTGCTCTCCGAAGCGTCTCCGCGTCTGCGCCTGGCTTCCTTGGTGGGCAAGGAGGGAGGAAAAGGGGATCTCGTTCGGCCACGTGCACCTTAGGCTAGCCCGTGTCCCTCTGCTCCACCTTGGCTGCCCGCTGGTCAGGTGCCCAGGGGAGAGGGTGAAAAGGGGAGCACTGATAAGGGAGTAAGCTTAGCATCCCAGCACCAGGGGAGGTAAATCTAGCCCGGCATGAGTCAAGTGGTAGAGTGCCAGTCTTGAGCAAATATCTAAGTGAACTGGGCACTGGTGGCTTATGCCTGTAATCCTAGCTACTCAGGAAGCTGAGATCTGAGGATCACAGTTCAAAAGAAGCTCGGTCAGTTAAGTCCATTAGACTCTTATCTTCAATTAACCACCAGAAAACCAGAAATGGAGCTGTGGCTCAAAATGGTAGAGCACTAGCCTTGCGTGAAAGAGCTCAGGGACAGCACCTAGGCCCCGAGTTTAAGCCCCCCAAAATAAAAAAAAAAACACCCTTTTATATAATTGTAGACATTTTCCAGCGTTCTAGAGAAAACAATAAATCTAATCTTAACTATACACTTAACTAAAGAGTTAAGTATATTACATAAATTTCACATGGGTTTTATTGCTGATATGAAAAGATAACTAGAAAGTTACTATTACAACTCCTGGTAGGCCTCTACTGACAACAGACATTTGAATCTACTCACATTTTTGGGTTCTGTATTAAACTTTCTAGACAGGAGCTGGTCATTTGGTAGGCCTGCGGTGGCTGCTCCCCAGGGCTGTGGAGAATGTGGTGACTGTGGTGTAACGGAGTGTTTTTGACTCTCAACACTGTCTTCCCAGGATTTGAGAGTCCCTGGCTGTTTTGAGTACTGCTCTTTGCTTATAGGAGTAGTCCACGACTTGCTGACACACTGTTCACTCTGGGGAGGGGATGTCCAGGACTTTGGAATCTGTTTCTTTGGCTCTTGTTCTTTCTGCAGTGGAGTGACCCAAAGCTTTGGTGTCTCTAGCTTCTGCTCTTCTTCGGGGTGTCCTGCTTTGGAGTTTGGGGTTTCTTGCTTCCACTGGCTAGGAAGTGGTTTGGGCTGGGAGATCTCTTGCTGCTGCTTCTGTCCTTCCTGCAGAGTTGACCTGAGTTTGGGAATCTCTTGTTTCCTCTGTTCTAAGGAAATCTGGTGCTTCACAGGAGACTCCCAGGACTTTAAGGATTCCTGTTTCTTCTCTTGAACATCTGGTTGACTAAGTGTATCCCAACATTTAGGGAGATTTGGTTTTTTGGCAAAATCTGCTTCCCAAGATCGCTCCTCATCATGTTTGTTCAAATAATCTATTTCTGTTACATAGCGTCTGTTCAGAAACTTAACCAGAAAAATAATTACTTGAGTCACAGGACTCATAGAACTTATGTGTTCAATCTATTCACTATGATGACATGAAACTTTTGTCCATAACTACTTGAAAAAGCTGACTTCAACAAAAATACAAACTTTGACACTTCAAAAGCAATTTTAACTTACTTAATGCTACCAACTGCACAGTATGGTACCACAACTACTTGATTTAGATCCTTGATTTACCCAGACTGCCTTTGCCAGCCATAGGACCCTCACATTCTTTTCAGCTTCCACAAATTTCCATGTTAGTTAGGAAGAGAGCAAATACAACCTCTTCTCCTACCGATATGAGTAAATCCTGAAGAGATTTAAATCCTGCACATTTTTTTGTTTGCCAGTCCTGGGGCTTGAACTCAGGGCCTGAGCACTGTCCCTGAGCTTCTTTTGCTCAAGGCTAGCACTCTACCACTGGAGCCACAGAGCCACTTCCAGCTTTTCTGATGTAATACTAAGGAATCAAACCCAGGGCTTCATGCATGCTAGGCAAGTACTATACCACTAAGTCACATCCCCAGCCCTACATCTTTGAATTCTAACATAGGGATCAATATATATATGTGTATATGTATATATGTATATGTATATATATATACACACACATACACATAACAGTGAACACTGGAATGTCACTGTATATCAGACCAAAAATCTAACTAATTTAGGTTAACCACTTTAAACCTTACAATAAATAACCCCACCAATCAGGTATTATTATTATTATGCTCATCTTAGGTACACAGATAACAGAGTCTCTTGCTCAAAGTCACTAAGTTAGTTAATGAGCTACATGGGCAGGACATTAGCTCAGGCAGTCTGGCTCCTTACCACAGCACTCTACATAGAAATCAGCCACCAACAGATTGCCTCCTAGCCTCTTACCTCCTGTGGTTGTATCGCTGGCTCTGCAAGCTCCATAAGACACTCTGCAAGATAAGACAATATTCAATAATACTGGCTAATGACAAGTTTTAGATGGACTACAAGTGGATTCATTCCAGGAATATATTTCAGAGGATGGATAATATAACTAAGTACATTTATTGCAAGATAATGCTAATGACTGCCTATTGGTCAAAAACCTATAGAAGGACTGGGAAGGGCTCAGTGGTAGAACACTTCTCCAGCATTCATGAGGCTTTGGTTTAATCCCCCTCACTGCAAAACAAAAGAAAAAGCACTAGGCTCAGGGTCACTGACTCAAATGTCTCTCCTATGTATGACACTTGTGAGTTGCAGGTGTGGCTCCAGTGGTAGAAGGCCTACCTAACAAGCACAAAGCCCCAGTACCACCACCAAAAAAAAAAAATCCAAAGAACAACATACATACATACAAAACAAAAAATAACACTAAGGTCAGGTTTTAGCTACAAATTTATTTTTTTGAGACAGGGTCGTGCTATAGACCAGGCTTGCTCCAAACTCATGATCCTCCTACCTTAGTCTCCAGAGTGCTGGGATTACATTACTGCACCATCAATTTATTCTCCTACCCACAAATGTTGATTTAGTAAAACTGAAATTATAGCCAAGTGCCAGTGGTTCACACCTCTAATCCTAGCTACTCTGGAGACTGAGATACAAGGATTGCAGTTTGAAAACAGTAAAGACCCTGAAGTTCTTATCAGTCAACCAAAAAGTTAGAAGTAGAGCTGTGACCCAAATGGCAAAGTATCAGCCTTGGGCAAAAAAGCTAAGGGACAGTGCCCAGGCCCTAACTTAAAGCTCAGTACTGGCAATAAATAAATAATGTTATAGCTCAGGTCTTGTGGCATAGTTATCTCAATTTAAAACAGAGCCTTAAAACATCTTCCATGTAATCCCTCTGTACATCACCTTTAATATATATTTATATATATGTGTGTATGTGTGTGTGTGTGTGTGTGTGTATGTTTTGTTTTTTTTTTACCAGTCCTAGGGCTTGAACTCATGAGCTTTTTTTACTCATGGCTAGCATTCTACCACTTGAGCCACAGTGCCACTCCTGGCCTTTTCTGTGTATGTGATACTGAGGAATTCAACTTGATGCATGCTAGGAAGCACTTTACCACTAAGTCACATTCCCAGCCCACAATTAAATTTTTTAATATAAACAAATAAATAAAACGTCTTCCAAGCCAGATTAACGTCAGGAGATAGGTGAGAGAAAAGTAAACACAGGAACAGACTAGACCTAAAAAGCCCTTCCTTGTCTACCTCTATAGAAAGATTATTTGTTTAGTAAATACAACCCAATAAACAAAAAGCAAAAATTTTGCTTAAAGTATGTCTTTTCCAACAAAATGGTAATTGTGGAGTATACTTCCTTTCCTAAGTTTTCTCCCCCTACATCAACACATTAACCTTAGGTTATTTATATTCTCAGTCTACAACAGTATTTGTTTCTACCATAATTTACACTTAAACTACAGTTTTAAATGGAATTATCCTACAATAAGTTTAACAGTTCATTCAGATTCCACAAATGCCTCATTTTGGACTAATGTACTTTCTCAGAAAAAAAAAATAATGTAACATTTCTATTAGGGTTCACTTTGTAACTTCTAACAATGAAGACTAGAATTGTTCCTAAACCTAGGCTTATCTTGCAGCAAGTAATGATTTCCATCCATCTAATCCAACAAATTAAAATCATGACTGTTTAAAATGCAGTGTTAAGGGCTGGGGATATGGCCTAGTGGCAAGAGTGCTTGCCTCGTATACATGAGGTCTTTGGTTCAATTCCCCAGCACCACATATACAGAAAATGGCCAGAAGGGGCGCTGTGGCTCAAGTGGCTGAGTGTTAGCCTTGAGCAAAAAAAAAAGCCAGGGACAGTGCTCAGGCCCTGAGTCCAAGGCCCAGAACTGGCCAAAAATAAATAAATAAATAAATAAATAAAATAAAATGCAGTGTTAAGAGAGTGAAAGAGGATGAATATAGTCAAAAGAGAAAACAAATAAAACAATGAGGCCAGGCACCAGTGGCTCACACCTGTAATCCTAGCTACTTAGGAGGCTGAGATCTAAGGATCGCAGTTCAAAGCCAGCTTGAGCAGGAAAGTCTTATCTCCAATTAACTACCAGAAAACCAGAAGTGGCACAGTGGCTCAAAGTGGTAGAGCACTAGCCTTGAGCTGAAGAGCTCAGGGACAGCATCCAGGCCCAGAGTTCAAGCCCCATGACCAACTAAAAAAGAAAAGAAAATGTTGAAATTATTAGGAAGGGAGAGGGTGATGGGAGAGCAGACTGATTGGAACATGTATACATGCATGGAAATGTCACAATGAAATCTCTTCTTGTGTAGCTAATTGCACACTAAAAAAAAAATTTTAAGTTGATCTTAAAAATGCAACTACATTCCTGTCTGCTCAGAATTAATGTTTTAAACAATGATTAGTATAACGATCAATATTCCAATGGTCTTCAAGTTAATGCATACAAATATCAAATTTTGTAAGGTTTACATAGATATAAAATCCAAATTATAAGGTGGTATAATTGGTAGATATGGAGAACTACAAATTCTAGCAATAAGCAAATAAAGTAAAGGTAAATTCTTGAAAAAAATGCAACTACAAAGAATTTCAGAGATTACAACAAACCTGACTCATTCATAGATTCAGTCTTCAATAATTGTTTTTTCTTTTTTGACTGTATTAGCATATCTTCCTCCAATGATTCTTCTTTTTCCTTAGGATTCTGGGGAACTGGGATGCTTTCAAAATAACCTGAGTTGAGCAACTGAGACAGTAGATCTTTCAAGTGTTTGTCTAAGAAAGAGTGATTAAGTCTTAGTTATCACATCATCAAACAGTTTATTAAAATTCTAAGAAATAGGAATCTTTATTTTATCCTATTATATTCAATCCTTATTATATCCTAAACCTTCTTATATCCTAATTATAGGATATAGTTTACATTGGAGAGACTGGGAATTGTCAGTACCATGAAAAGTTAATAGGTAGTCCATCTCTATTTTATGCTGAAGCAACATAAATTTTTTAAGATAAGGATCTCAAAAGTGAGCAAATCACAGAAGTTCATCTCGGCCTCCATTTCTACCATTTGAAAATGACTAAACAAACATCAGAGATCCTAATAAACACTAGTGTCACAGAAGCATACATTGATTCCCTAGGCTGAGAGAGAGAAGGCACTTTTCCTATCTGCTCCTCAAACAATGTCATTAACAACTATTCTTCCTCATCAATTTAAGCTTTGGCTAAGGAAAAGTTAGCTTCTCAAATATAACCCATTTAAAACCCTATCTGGAGCAATCCCTTGTTGTTTTTTGTTTTGTTTTGTTTGGGGAAGTACTGGGGTTTGAACTCAGGACTATGAACTTGCTAGGCAGGTGCTTACCACTGAATCATGCCTCCAGCTCTTCAAGGGTTTTTTCTTTCCCCAAGACAGGGTCTCACTATTTAGTCCAGGCTGAACTAGAACTCCCCATGTAGACCAGGCTGGCCTTGAATTCTTGATATTCCTGCCTCAGGCTCCCCCCGTGCTGTAACTATAGTCATGTACCACCACACTGGCTTAAGTTTAGGATTTTTGAACTCAGGACCTTACACTTGCTAGATAAGTGTTCTATCACTTGAGCCATGCCAACAGCCCTTGGCTTTAGCTTACTTTTCGGATAGTCTCAAGCTTTTGCCTGAGATCATACGCCTACCTCCACTCCCCAAGTTGGCTGGGACTATAGGCATCCATGCCAGGACCTTAAGTATCTTTTTAAAAAATTATTATTAATTTTTGATTATGTGGTACTAAGGATTGAATCCAGGGCCTCATGCATGCTAGGCAAATACTCTACCACTAAGCCACATTCCCAGCCCCTTAAGTATCTTTAAACTACAAAATCCCATAACAAAAGCCAGATTGCTGGTGGCTCATGCTTGTAGCTACTAGGCTACCTAGCTACTGAGGAGACTGAGATCTGAGGATCATGGGCTCAAAGCCATCTCAGACAGACTGTGAGACTCTTATTTCCAACTAACTGCCAGAAGAGCTGGTAGTGGTGCTGTGGCTCAAGTGATACAGCACTAGCCTTGAGCAAAAAAGCTCAAGGACAGCACCCAGGCCCTGAGTTCAAGCCCTAGGACCAGCACAAAAAATAAATTTAGAAATCTGTAATTAAATATTTTCCTTGACTTAAACTTTATGACACTCCTAGAACATCACCATTAGATGATCAGGAAAAATCTTAAGGTGCGATTAAGGTTGCTGTACTATGACGTATAGGTCTAAAGACTATTTCGTTTTAAATATCCAGTAAAAACATAATTCCAAACTAAGCAGAGCCCCCATAACTTGATTTTACTCCCTTATTTATATCTTTGAAAGACAAAATTTACTTATTTTTAAGTGCATCATTCTAATAGACACATACTCATTTTATCACCCGGAGAACCATGATATAAAGCATTTTAACCTCTACTCCCAAATGTTCCTTCATATTCCTTTACAATTAATCCCCTACTCTGGTTCCTGGCAACCAAAGGCCTTTGTCAGAATTTCATATAGATGAAATAATACAATAAACACTCATTTACTGTCTGTCTTCTTTCACCAAGCATAATTGTTTTGAGATTCATCTATACTGTTTCCTCTGCCAATTACTGTGTGCCTCAGTGATGTGAATCAAGACTGTGTCCAGCTGGGAACTACTGAGAATAGAAACAGGACTGGGAGCTGATGGCTCATGCCTGTAATCCTAGCTACTCGAGAGGCTGAGATCTGATGATAACAGCTCAAAGCCAGCAGGGAAGTCCATGAAACTGTTATCTCCAATTAACAACCCAAAACTGGAAGTGATGTTATGATTCAAAGGGGTAGAGTGCTAGTCTTGAGCAAAAAAGCTCAGAGAACATCCAGTCCCAAGCACAATAACTGACAAAAAAAAAAAAAAAGAATAGAAAAAGGAAGAATATTCACACACAGGTACTTGTTTGAACATATTTGCATTTCCTTTAGGTAATGAAGTGTTATTACTTGATTGTACAGAAAGTATAATTTAATATTATTAGAACTACCAGCCAGGTGCCAATAGTACACACCTACTCAAGAGGCTGAGATCTGAGGATCACAGTTTGAAGCTGGCCCACGCAGGAATGACCATGAAACTCTTATCTCTAGTTATCCACCCCGCCCTACCCCCCCCCCAAAAAAAAGACAGAAGTGAAGCTGTGGCTCAAGTGGTAGAGTGCTAGCTAGTCTTGAGTGAAAAGCTCAGGGACAATTCCCAGCCAAGTACAAGCCTCATAATAGGCACACTAGATAGACAGACAGAGACATCAAAAAAACATAAAATCTCATGTTTCAAAACTGCCAAACAATTTCCAAGACATTTTCTTTCTTTTCTCTTCTTTGTTGGAGATGTCATTCCCTATATTAATCAGGCTACCCTCAAACTCATCTCAGGCAATCCTTCTGCCTCTGCCTGTCAGTAACTGGGAATACAAGTACACTTATGGTTTAAACATAAGAAGGAGAAATCTGGAAAGTTATACATGCTTGGGTATTTTTTAAACAGGAAGAAATAAGTGACAAAAGTTTATTAGTGTAGGTTTTATCACACATGATGTAATTTCATTCTTCATGTCTGGCCATTTGTACTTGCTCATTTGACCCAATGGCTAGTTAAGAAGCCAAAAAGACCCCGTGTCTCCAAGTTATCTTCAAATCATTAACAAGCCATTCATATTTTCTGGTGGTTAAGCATTCTTATTGATACATGGATTCTTAAACAGTACTGGTGCTACACCAATCAGGACACAGAACACCAAAACAATCAAGCTAGTGTGGAAGCCAGCAGTGGTACTTAACGCTTATTCCAAATCATACTGATGTGCCACTTCACATTCATTCTCCTGAAGGCCTGTTTTAGAGTGCAAGACCACATAACTGCTTTGAACACAACTAAACAAAGGGACCATTCTCCCAGTAAGATAGACGATATTGTCAGTCGCATAAATTCTGATGCACAGACACAGTTTAGACCCTCCATATCATACTAAACTTCCTGACATCAAGCTTAATATTTACTGTCTAAGTCCAGAGTAGAGGAGACTCACATGTTGTTCCAACCACTGCTTTCTCACTACCTTCCACAAGGTCCCAAAAGCACAAGGATGACTGCTCCATCTGGTCTTCAACACTGCCAAGGAAAGCAGCAGCAGAACATACATATCACAGATTGGTACCATTTATGCAATGTAATCTAACAGCAGTATTCAAGTATTCATTCTGCCCTGTTAATCTTTGGAAATAAAACTAGGGATGTATAAAAGGTGATTAAATGCCCATTTAAGAACTTCAAGGATACAAATTTTTCCCTAAATTTACTAAAATAAAGATTACATATACCAAATCAAAGTATCAAAAATAGATCAAGAGTTAAAGCTGCACTATAGTATCATTGGTTAGCAAATATATGTCTCAAGGGAAAGAAAATGCAATGGAAACATTAAGAGCCCCATTTAACTGTAAAGAGAGCAACATTACTCAAATTATGTTTTGCTGACAGCTGTATCTCTGAATCTACTGAAGTGAAGAGAGGGGCTTGGAATCTGGCTTAGTGGTAGAGTGCTTGCCTAGCATGCATGAAGCTCTGGGTTCAGTTCCTCAGCACCACATAAACAGAAAAAGCCAGAAGTGGCGTGGTGGCTCAAGAGGTAGAGTGCTAGCCTTGAGCAAAAAGAAGCTCATGGATAGTGCCCAGTCCCTGAGTCAGCCCAGGAAGGGGGGGGGGCAGGGGGAAGCAACAGAATAATAAAGTGAGGAGAAAGCAAATGATAGACTATCAACACAGAAATAAAAATATATGCAGCTATCTATGGGTAATTAAGAATTGTATTAGCTGGTGGCTGGTGGCTCACATTTGTAATCCTAGCTACTCAGGAGGCTGAGATCTGAGGATCGCAGTTTGAAGCCAACCCAGGCAAAAAAGTTTATGAGACTTATCTCCAGTTAATCACAGAAAAAGCTGGAAGTGGTGCTGTGGCTCAAGTGGTAGTCTTAGCCTTAAGCAAAATGAGCTGAGGGACTGCACCCATGCCCCAAGTTCAAGTCCCATGACGACCACCACCACCACCAACAACAAAAAAAAAAAAACAACCAACTTTTTTTTCATTATTTTTATTAGTGTATGTTAATTGTACAAAGTGGATCCTTTTTGGTGGTACTGGGGTTTGAACTCAGGGCCTGAACTTGCTACCCAGGCAGTCTACTGTTATGTCATACCACTAGACCTGTTTGGAGTTTTTTTGTTCTTTTTTTCTGGTTATTTTTGACAGAAACTCAATTCCTGCCCAATGCTGGATCTGCCTCTGTCAAGCTTCTCATCTTGGCTGGATAGTGGGTGAGTGTCACTAGGTCTAGCTCTCCTTTCAGAAGGAATCTCTTGAACTTCTGAACTTTTCTGCCTGGTTTGGCATTGTACCATTGTCCTCAATACACACACACACACAACTAAAAAACAAGATTAAAGTGCTTTGTGTTCTAGTTCAAGAAAAGGTGTTCATTAGCTTACCTCAGATTTTCATTTCGTTCAGGGCAGGTCAGTTTTGAAAACTTAATGAGGTAGTCAAGTTCTTTTGAAGGCAAATACACTGCACCGTTCAAGCCCCCTTTTAAGTCATTTTGCACATGTTCCTGTGTCAAGTTCTGCAATACATATTGAACTTGGAGTATAGTTCGAAGTTTTTTCTTCTCAGCCTCAAGTTTTAGCATTTGTTCCCTTCTCTGGGCCTTTTTCTGTGCTTTCAGTAGCTGTTAAAACAAATGCAGGTTGACAATTGTCCACTATCCGTGTCAGCAATTCATATGCTACAGAATTGAACCCCAGAAAGCTGAGACTAGACGATAATTCTCACAACCATCAATCCGTTTGTTGAATTTATCTCCTTTGCCAGCTAAGAAATCACTGAATAACAAACCGATTTGTCTCAGGTAACCAGAGCCAAATGAACCCCAATATTTGACTCTCAATTCCAGGTTACATTTTGTCCCTCTAATATAGCAGGATAGATATCAACCATGATGTCCATACTATCAACATACAACATTTCCTTATTTATGCTTGTAAAGACTTTTATGGTAAATATGTTTAAAAAATCATTTTAGGACTGGGAATGTAGCTTAGCAGTAGAGTGCTTGCCTAGCATGTATGAAGCCCTGGGATCAATTCCTCAGCCCCACATAAACAGAAAAAGCCAGAAGTGGTACTGAGGCTCAAGTGGTAGAGTGCTAGCTTTGAGCAAAAAGAAGCCAGGGACAGCGCTCAGACCCTGAGTCCAAGCCCCAGGACTGGCAATATATATATATAAATAAAATGCTACCCTTAAAAAATTATTTTAGGTTGGGTACCAGTGGCTCCTGCCTATAATAATCCTAGCTACTCAGGAGGCTGAGAACTAAGGATCACATTTCAAAGCCAGCCTAAGCAGGAAAGTCTGTAAAGCTCTTATCTCCAATTAACCACCAAAAAGTTGGAAGTGGACCTGTGGCTCAAGTTACCACTTGAGCATGCATGAAGCCCTGGGTTCAATTCCTTAGTACCACATAAGCAGAAAAAAAGAGAAGTGGTGTTGTGGCGCAAGTGGTAAAGTGCTAGCTAGCCTTGAGCAAAAAGAAGCTCAGGGACAATGGCCAGGCCCTGAGTTCAAGCCCCAAGACTGGCAAAAAAAAAAAAGCTTTAATATAATTTGGAGTTGTTCCCCAGAGGGAAATAATTTAGAAGTCAGTAATAGAAGACTGGCTAAACAATGATGACTTGCAAGGTAGGTTCATGCCTATAATCCTATCAACTCAGGATGCTAAGATCTGAGGATCAATGTTCAATGCCAGCCTGAGTAGAAGTCTGTGAGACTCATCTCCAATTAACAAGCAAAAAGCTAGAAGTGGCGGTATTAATACAAATGGTAGAGTACCAGCCTTGACCAAAAAAGTCCTAAGTTTAAGCTCCACTATCAGCACCACAAAAAAAAACCCTCAATAGATACATAAAATGTCTTAGAAAGGTCATACATTTTGAACATCCCTGTCTGAAAACTCCACAATTGGAGATAAGCACATGGCTTAAGTTGTAAAATACTGTTTAGTGTAAGGCCCTAAATTCAAACACACACACACATACACACATCTAAGATTTACTAAGCACCAATATGTCATATCAAGTAGAAAATTCACATCTGATCTCCTGTGATTTAAAAGTCGGTTTGCAACTAATCAAAGATTGGCTAAAGATTAAGGATTTGAAAGTAAGGCACTTGACTGCGATGGGTCACAGTTAAATTGTAGATGCACCAAACACAGTGTATTACTTTCAGGCTATGTGTATAAATATATGTAAAACACAAATGATGTTCATATTAAGATTTCAGTCCTAGCCTCAAAATAACTCATTACAAATACATAATTACTCCAAAGTTCAAATTTTCCAAAATAAAGGATCCATGAGACCTTAATCTCCAATTAACTAACCCCACCCCCCAAAAAAAAAGCCAGAGTAAAAGCAACACCTCAAGTGTTAGAACACCAGCCTTTATTTAGCCTTGAGCAAAAAAGCTCAAAGACAGCACCCAAGCCCTGAGTTCAAGCCCCACAGTACAAAAAAAAAAAAATTACATTAGTTCCACTAAGAACATAATTTTCCTCTTGTAGGTTTTTGGTCCTGGGGATTGAACTCAGGGCCTGGGTACTATCCCTGAGCCTATTTGTGCTTAAGGCTAGTGCTCTACCACTTGAACCACAGCACCACTTCTGGCTTTTTCTGAGTACACTTTTCTCTCTCCAGGCTTGCTTTGAACAGCGATCCTCAGATCTCAGCCTCCTGAGTAGCTAGGATTACAGGCATGAACGACCAACATCCAGCCTCTTGTAGGTTTTGAATGCAATGTTTCATAACACTGGATATTTTCCAACAAGAAGATAAACAAAAACTCTTAAGATTTTAATAGATGTGTTGTTGATATAGTAACAATATACTCTCTGAAAGATGTTCAGTCAAGGGGCTGGGGATATAGCCTAGTGGCAAGAGTGCCTGCCTTGGATACACAAGGCCCTAGGTTCAATTCCCCAGCACCACATATACAGAAAACGGCCAGAAGCGGCGCTGTGGCTCAAGTGGCAGAGTGCTAGCCTTGAGCGGGAAGAAGCCAGGGACAGTGCTCAGGCCCTGAGTCCAAGGCCCAGGACTGGCAAAAAAAAAAAAAAAAAAAAAAAAAAAAAGATGTTCAGTCAAGCATGGTAACACATGCTTTTAATCCCATCACTAAGACTAAAGCAGGAGTCTCATAAGTTTGAGGACAGTCTGGGCAAGATAGTGAAATCCTATCTCAAATAGAAAGACAAGAGGCATGCATTCTCCCTTTAGATTCTAGAAACTTGAAAAATTTTGCTCTTTTCAATCTCCCACCCCCAGTACAATATTAACAGAAATCCAAAAGATAACAAGTATCATTAGTAGACACTAACATTTTCTTCAAGGTAAGTGGTTGAAAGTGTTTGGGGAAAAGCAAACATACTCACTTCTTGGCTCAGTCCAGCAAAGGTTTTCTGAAGCTCCTTTGCAAATTCCAAATTATGTAGCACTTCTTCATATTTTTCTACTGCTTCCTATCAAATCAGATAAGAAAACATCAATTCTGTGACTACGTAAAAACAAATATCTCAAAATAAGTGTTCTAATAACACAGCAGGGTTGGAGATGCGGCTTAAGAAAAATGTATCACAAAAGTTAAGATTTTATAAACTACCTGTTTAACTTCAGAAACACAGAAAAGTAATTACCTAAAAAAAATCAGTAGGGCAGTGGTATTCACTAGACACTATGTTGAAAATGAACTATACAACTTATGAGTGGGGGTGGGAGGGAAAAACTGGGAGAGAGTAAGGGAAGGGGTGACATTGTCCAAAAGGAAATGTACTCTTTATCTGACTTATGAAATGGTAACCCCTCTGTATATCACCTTTATAATAAAATTTTCACAAATAAGTGTAAAGAAAACTATCAGTAAAAGTTATATAAAGTTAAATGCAAAAATAGGCTAGAGATTAAATTTTAGTGCTAAAAAAATCTACTTTTACATTGAAAATCAGAGCTCTAATAGAGCCCTTTATAGAGGATTTAAGTTAGATGTCTGTAGATTTTCAAAAGCACCACATCAGTAAGATTCCTTTGTCAATACTCATTTGCCACTGAAAAGTAGTAGTACAAGGTATCTCACAGAATAGGCTACCTAAAGACATTTACAATACGATAGAAAATACAGGGAAGGGGCTGGGGATGTGGCCTAGTGACAAGAGTGCTTGCCTTGTATACATGAGGTCCTGGGTTCGATTCCCCAGCACCACATATACAGAAAACGGCCAGAAGTGGCACTGTGACTCAAGTGGCAGAGTGCTAGCCATGAGCAAAAAGAAGCCAGGGACAGTGCGCAGGCCCTGAGTCCAAGAACCAAGATTGGCCATAAATAAATAAATAAATAGATAGATAGATAGATAGATAGATAGATAGATAGATAGATAGATAGATAGATAGATAGAAAATACAGGGAAATAATTACCTTAAAGACATAATTATTATAAGAGAAATAACAAGTGATACTAAAAATATCACTTCTTATTAAAAACTTAAGCAAGTTTTTAAATGCTGCAAACTGATAAAAGATAAGCAGGGGGTAAAGGGGTGAAGAAGGATGGGAAGTGAACTCAAATCTTTGTGGAAAGCCAAGTGCCTTTGGCTCACACCTACAATTCTAGCTACTCAGGAGACTGAGATGTAGAATTACAGTTCAAAGCCAGTTGGAGTAAAAAAAAATACAAGACTCCACCTCCAAATTAACCAGCAAAAAGCCAGCCTTGAGGGGCTGGGAATGTGGCTTAGTGGTAGAGTGCTTGCTTAGTACACATGAAGCCCTGGGTTCGATTCCTTAGCATTACATAAACAGAAAAAGCCGGAAGTAGCACTGTGGCTCAAATGTTAGAGTGCTAGCCTTAAGCAAAAGAAGCTCAAGGACAGTGCCCAGGCTCTGAGTTCAAGCTCCAGGACTGGCAACAACAACAACAAAAAAAAAAAAAAACACACCATGCCTCAATCCTCATAGCTCAGGTTCCTGGGTAGCTAGGATTACAGGCATAAGTAAGACACCTGACTCTTTCTCTATTTTCTATACTGTTAAACTTCCCTTTTTTCTCATTTCTCCAATAATTTACCAATAAAATTTCCATTAACTTCTTACCTGTTTTTAGTGTCCATAAAAAACAGACATAATAGGGCTAATTCACATAGATGATGTACAATTAAATGATTTAATACATATAGGACACTCAGAAGGATGCCTGACCCCTGTAAGTGCTATGGAATTATTTCTAGCTGTTATTATCCAAACATTAAATGTCAGAGCTCCTCAGGACTCTGTCCTTGGCTTCTGTTCTGCTTTCTATACTCTTGCCCATGATAGACTCTTCTCTAATGGTTCAATTAGCAGCCATACTGGTGATGTATATCTAGACTGAATTTTATGGTCCAGACTTATATACTTAAATATCTACTAGACATGACCCCTTGATTACTCATAGGAACATTAACATCAGTTGTCTACCCATACTCCTGAAACCATCTACTCTCCCAATATTTTCATTCCATACAATGTTTTATCATCCACCAAACCACTCAAGTATGACAGAAAGGACTTTTGGCTCTACTCTCTGTTCCTACATTTACTTATCAAACCATATGGAATTTAACTCTCATATTCAGCTACTCGATTCAACCTCTTCCCTACTTCCTCAGTATAGTTACCCTAACCTTTCCCCTAGATTGCTAAATTTACTATCTCCAAATCATTCTTTATGCTGCAATCAAAGTAGTTTTGTTTGTACCAATACTGAGGCTTGAACTCAAGGCTTGGGCACTGTTCCTGAGCTTTTTCCCTCTAGTTTGGTGTTCTATCTCTTGAGCCACAGCTTCATTTCCAGTTTGTTTGCTGGCTAACTGGAGATAAGAGTCTGATAGACTTTCTTTCCATGGCTACTTTTGTTTTGTTTGCTTTTTTTTTCCAGTCCTGGGGCTTGAACTCAGGGCCTGAGCACTGTCCCTGGCTTCTTTTTGCTCAAGGGTAGCGCTCTACCACTTCCATGGCTAGTTTTGAACCATGATCCTCAGATCTGTCTTCTGAGTAGCCAGGATTACACCAATTCCTGGCTTCCAATCATTCTTTAACCTGCAGTAAAAGTGATTTTTTTTTAACTGAAAATTTGTATTTGTTCTTCGCTTAAGCCACTCCTACATTTTCTGATGCCTTGAGCATCCATGGCACATGGAGAATCATGTGAACTTCCCCTCAGTTTTATCACTATATACACTCAGGCCTCCTTTCCAGTTTCATAGAAAAGGTCTTCATGAAAACATTGCATTCTTTTTCAAGCACGTGCTAGCATCTGCCAAGCCAGCTGCTCTTCTTCCTTCCCCCTATTTTCAGCTAAGTTTTACCCATGTTTTCAGCCTCAGCTGAAGCGTTCCTTGCTCAGGGAAACAGTCCATACTAGACTAGACCCTACATCACTATATCTCATTCTCCTAACAACTTGTATTTGTATTTGATTACTTCCTTTTACTTGTTTCTTTCCAGGGTTGATTTGGGAACCCAGGCCCTTGCATATGCTAGTCAAGTACTTCACTATTGAGCACTCCACCACAATTCCACATGGATTTATTTGCTTGTTTCCTCTCTGTTCATGATCAAGTCCATGAACATAAAGCTCACACTAGATACTATAACTGACAGCACATCTGAAGTAGGTATTCTGTTGACTGCCTCAAAAATGCTGCAATCTGAACAGAATTTAAATCATTTGAACAGTCATATGCCAGTTGAACATCCCTCATCCTCAAGTGAAAAAATCTGAAATGTCCTCAAGTACCATGCTTAGAAGTCTCAGATGTGTTGGCTGGGGATATGGCCTAGTGGCCAAAGTGCTTGCCTCGTATACATGAGCAATTCCCCAGCACCACATATACAGAAAACGGCCAGAAGTGGCACTGTGGCTCAAGTGGCAGAGTGCTAGCCTTGAGCAAAAAGAAGCCAGGGACAGTGCTCAGGCCCTGAGTCCACGCCCCAGGACTGACCATAAATAAATAAATAGATAGATAGATGGATAGATAGGTAGATAGATAGATAAATAAATAAATAAGTCTCAGATGTGGCTTAATGGTACAGTGCTTGCCTAGCATGCATGAAGCCCTGGGTTCAATTCCTCAGTACCATATAAACAGAAAAAAAACAGAAGTAGAGTTATGGCTCAAAATGCAGACTGCTAGCCTTGAGGAAAAGAAGCTTAAGGACAGCACCTAGGCCCTGAGTTCAAGCCCCAGGACTGACAAAAAAAACAAAAAACAACAAACAAAAAAAGTTGCAACTTCAGCTGGGTATGGTAGCTCATGTCTGTAATCCAAGTTACTCCTGACGTTCAAAGCCAGCTCAGGTAAAAAGTTCATGAGAACCCATCTCAACAAAGCACACACCTCAGAGGACTGATCTCTATGCAATAGAAAGTTGGCAACTGTCAGCTTATTACTTAAGAAATCAATATTCATATATTTATTACAGAAACAAGAAGTGGTTATGAAGGTATGAAATATGAAGATTACAGTTTGCTGGAGAATAATTTCTCTGACCAGTGGAGGACTTAGCCTCGGCACAGATATTCTGATGCCTTATTAGCAAACTAATAGGCCAATGGGAAAACATCTCCATTAAAGAGTCTCCTGTGTTTGTTGGCCAAAGGAAGCCACTTTGTCATGAGAGTCTCCTCCCCTGAATAGAGCCTCCTTGGGGAGACTTGTTTGCCCAGCTGCTCCAGGGAAAGCTTTTTACAGTAAATAGGGAAGTCAATTGAGGAAATAGTAGCTAGGTGATAGAGTTTTGCCTTGACTGGTTTGATCCTTTGTTGTAGTGTTGACCCCTTTGTTGTAGCGACATAGCAACATCCTTTGCAGTAGACATCCCTAGTAGTAGCGACATCTGCAATTTTTGTATTGATATGGATATCTTTCTGTATTAATTTTACTCTTGAAGTTGTGGATTGATTTCTAACCCTATATAAACCCTGGCACTCCTAAAATAAAGTGTGCATTGGTCCACTCGCCTCTGCATCCCCTATGTCCTGACTACGGCTGCAGCTACCCGGGTCCAACAACAGTTTGCCTGGTGGGGCATGGTAGTATATGCCTGTAAACCCAGCACTCCAGCTGGTGAAGCCAGGAGGATTTTGAGTCTAAGGACAACCAAGACTATGTTGTGAAGCCCAGGCACAAAAAGAAAAGTTTAAAAAAAAAATTCCTGGGCTGGGAATATGGCCTAGTGGCAAGAGTGCTTGCCTCCCATACAGGAAGCCCTAGGTTCAATTCCTCAGCACCACATATATAGAAAACAGCCAGAAGTGGCACTGTGGCTCAGGTGGCAGAGTGCTAGCCTTGAGCAAAAAGAAGACAGGGACAGTTGCTCAAGCCCTGAGTCCAAGCCCCAGGACTGACAAAAAAAAAAAAAAAAAAAAAGAAACCAGGAATATGATCAACTCAAAACAGAAAACAAGCCAGCACCAGTGGCTCACACCTATAATTCTAGCTACTCAGGAGGCTGAGATCTGAGGATCATGGTTCAAAGCCAGCCCTAGTAAGAAAGGCTGTGAGACTCTTATCTCTCTCTAATTAACCACTAGAAAACGGGAAGTATTGCTGCAGCTCAAAGTGGTAGAGCGCTAACCTTGAGCTGAAGAGCTCAAGGACAGTGCCCACGCCCAGAGTTCAAACCCCACAACCAACCAAAGAAAACAACAAAAACAAAAAAGCAGAAAACATCAAGGACGTATTCTTTTATCCCATATTGTAAAGACTCTTCTTCACAAATTAGATAAAATCTGCAGTTACCAGGTATACTGTGGGCCAAGTTAAATAATGTAAAAGAAAAACAATGAATATTTTCATATTTACCCTAAGGTTATTTATGTGTGGATGTGAATGCCAATACTAGGGACTTGAAGAATAATTCTCTCTCAGCTTTTGTGTTCAAGGCAGGTGTTCTACCAGTTGAGTCACACTTCAACCATTTTTATATAGTAAGGTTAATTTTGTGCGTGTGTGCCAGTCCTAGGGCTTAAAATAAGGGCCCTGAGTGCTATGTGTTGTACCCTTTTTGTTCAAGGCTAGCACTCTACCACTTGAACCACAGCTACACTTTTGGCTTTTTTAATGACTACTTGGTGGTAATCCAATTTTATAAATTAACTGGAATGAGGTGCCAGACTTTGAAGTCAGGCCCCACCACATGAACCCCATTTTAGAATCGAACCCTGAGCCAATCAGATTTGTACCTGTGTTCTAATCTTGCTTGCACAGCTGATTGTTGTAACCTTGTTCTTTGCCTTTATAAGCCCTGTGTAATCACAGCTCGAGGCTTCCTCCTAACCTCCGCTGTGTCGGTGGGTAGGACGAGGCCCGAGTTGGCAGCTCGTTAAATAAAGCCTTGCCTTGCTTTTGCATTTCGGAGTGTCTGAATCTCGGTGGTCTTCTTGGGGGTGGTCTTGCAACTTGGCACAACATTTGGGGTTTCGTCCGGGATAGCCCCAGAGACCCCGAGATCCCAGACTCCGAAGGTAAGAAAACAGCACTGTTCATTTGTCTTGTCCTGTAATTTGTCTGTTTTGCTTTTGCTTGTAGGGCGCGAGTCAGTTTGGTTTTTGGCCGGAACTGACCAGGAGGACCTCCTAAACGAGACTCAACCCGCCCACCTTGTACTTGGGTCTGCTCCTTCTGCTTATCTGGCAGGAGGTTGTGGGCCAACTTGGGTCCACTCCTCCCGTACCCTGGCAGGAGGTTGTGGGCCAACTTGGGAGATCTCCAACTCGTAACTCGGGTCCACTCCTTCTGCACCCTTGCAGGAGGTTGTGGGCCAACTCGGGTGCACTCCTTCTTGCAGGAGGTTGTGGACCAACTCGGGTCCATTCCTTCTGCACCCTTGTAGGAGGTTGTGGGCCAGCTTGGGAGATCTCCAACTCGTAACTTTTCTTAGGCCTGTGTGTTTTCCTCCTTTTGTATTAATTGTTTTGTTTTTGTAGCCTTTTGGAAGAAATTTGGAAGTAAAATTGTCCTAAATAATTATTGCAAAGTGAGAAAAGGAGAATTATGGCTACCAAAATGTTTAATTGCCATTCCAGCTTCTTTGTAGGTTTTTTTGTAACAGTTTCCAGCAGGCCCACAGAGAAGCACAGGTGATTCCTACAAGTTTGTCAAGATCTAATACTGACCCTTAATAAGTTCCAGGTAAGAGAGCATGCTTAAAAACTACTTCTGTGTGGACCACCTTGTTGCTTATAATTGGAGTAAAGTGGCCCCTTATAAGACTCATTGATCTGAATCTGCGGTTCGAAGCCAGCCCGGGCAAAGAAAGGTCCCTGTGAGAGGCTTGTCTCTAATCAGCCAGCAGAGTGCTGGGAATGGAGTAGTGTGGAGCTCAAAAGTGGTACGGTGCTAGTCTTGAGCTGGAGAGCTGAGGGACAGCACTCAGGCCCTGAGTCCAAGTCGAAAGTCACTCCTCCTGGGACAAAAGTGATGGAGCATCCAGAGGCAGTAAGCCACTGCTTGGATGGCAGAGATGGTGTCAGATCCTAGAGTCACTACTGTTGGCCTTTCAAAAGTTAAAGCCGGGAAGTCCTAGAAGAATAGTTCATAAGCATGCCTTTCCAATGCCCATGTCTGTCTACTGGGCAGGAATTTGCCAGTCATCTGTGATAGTGGTTAGTAAGGGTAAGTTTGTCAAATGAGAGGATAGATTAAAATCTCACCCCCCGCATTTACTCAAAGCCCTGACTGGCAGTGAGAATTTTAAGCTCATACATCTGTTTAGTAAAGAAAGCTTGTAGACCTGAGATTGTGTCCTTATTGAGATCTGTTAAAGGCCTGCAAAGGTATATTGTTAAAAATTGCAAGATCTGTCAGCTTACCAATGCCCCCAATCAACAGATTACTAAAGGAGCTTGCCTCTGTGGGAATAGGCCAGGCGTGTATTGGGAAGTAGATTTCACAGAAATTACAAATATTTGCTAGTTTTTGTAGACACCTTTTCAGGATGGGTTGAAGTCTATCCAACAAAGCATGAGACTGCGAATGTAGTGGCTAAGAAGATCCTGAAAGAAATCCTACCCAGGAGACTAAACTCCTTAGAACCACGGTGGAAGGGACCCTAGACGGCATCGCCACTTGGGTTCATTGCTTCCACGCCAGGCCAGCTGACCCCTTTGCCCTGGATGACAACTACCGTGATGGAACATGGGAGGTCTCCAAGCACCCAACTCAGCCGCTTTGCCTTCGCCTCAAGACTGAGACTAAGGTTATAGGTTCCTGGCTAGGTAAGGTCTACGCCCCTGAGTCAGCCTGAAGAAGTTACAGAAGATGGATGATCTTCACCCATCAGCCCCCCTTTAAAACCGAGGGACCAGAGTTATTTTCGGATACTACTTTTGGCCCTACTGGCCCATGCCTTACCTCTATATCATCCCCTAGACATGCAAGCCATTGAAATGGACAGAATGGAGCCATGATTGGCTCCCAAGGTACCAAAAAGAAAAAGGGGGAAATGAGGTGCCAGACTTTGAAGTCAGGCCCCACCACGTGAACCCCATTTTAGAATCGAACCCTGAGCCAATCAGATTTGTACCTGTGTTCTAATCTTGCTTGCACAGCTGATTGTTGTAACCTTGTTCTTTGCCTTTATAAGCCCTGTGTAATCACAGCTCGAGGCTTCCTCCTAACCTCCGCTGTGTCGGTGGGTAGGACGAGGCCCGAGTTGGCAGCTCGTTAAATAAAGCCTTGCCTTGCTTTTGCATTTCGGAGTGTCTGAATCTCGGTGGTCTTCTTGGGGGTGGTCTTGCAACTTGGCACAACAGAATGTCATGGACTTTCCTGCCCAGGCTGACTCTCTGAACCTCAATTTTCAGATCTCAGCCTCATGAATAGCTAGGATTACAGGCACAAACCACTAGGGCCCAACTTCACCAAGGTTATATTTTAAAAGGCTAGATATCAGAGCTGGGAGTATACCTCAGAAGTACAGCATATGTTTAGCATGTATTAGGCCCAAAATTCAATCTCCAAGACAAAAAAACAGAGGTAAGCCAGACAGTTATCAGCTAATCATGCCTACCAGGGTCATGGAAATCCAAAGTAGAAAAGTACTGGGAAACCATGATAAAGCAAGGGTAAGCAACTGGAGATACCTGAGGCAAGCTACAGTGAATACTAAGAAAAAGTACTGAAAAAAACTTCTCCTTTAATCTAACCTAGCATCAAATTTAAGTTTACCTGGTAACTGAGCACTGGTAACATTTTCACTACTATTTAACCTATACCCCCCATCTACAAGGCAAGCGCTCTTTCCACTAGGCCATATTCCCAGCCCCTCCCCCCCCCCTTTTTTTGCCAGTCCTGGGCCTTGGACTCAGGACCTGAGCACTGTCCCTGACTTCTTTTTGCTCAAAGCTAGCACTCTGCCACTTGAGCCACAGCGCCTCTTCTGGCCTTTTCTATATATGTGGTGCTAAGGAATCAAACCCAGGGCTTCATGTATACGAGGCAAGCGCTCTTGCCACTATACCCCCATCTAAACCACCTATCAGACAACAGAAAAATCTGTAAGATATAACAAAGATGACACAATCTTTAGAGAGCCAGCAGATTCTAAATCCCTTTCAGCCTATCATTAAAGCCACCTAGAGTTTTAATGAGAACAGGAAACCAGGTCTGACCAAGGATCATAAGCTACTTACCAACTGGTCTGAGTTAAGTTGCTCTCCATTTTTTAGGCGATCCTTGTAATCTTCCAGTTTGAGCTAGAAAACAAAACATCTATTATAGTGTGCTACAAAATTAAGGCAAATAAACAATACAAGATCGTATTCCTTTTTTGGGGGGGCGGGGAAGATTCTTGAGTAAGCTATCAAACTAAAAAATATTATTTTACTACAGACAGACAGCTACTGTATATGAGTTCCAGTCTGGGAGGGGAAAACAATAGCCTGCTTTGAGTAGCTGGACTTTGTCCCATGGAATCAAGGAGGCTGTTTGGGGTGCTGGCCAAGGAAATGAGAAACCTTCCAATCCAGCCTGGCTGACTTTGGGGCTTCAGGAGTTTGTCTCCAAAGATGCAAGGGTCTCCGCTCTCAGAACAGATCAAAAACGTCAAGTACAAGTCATGAGGTCTGGGTTGCTCTGATGCTGACATTTCAAACATTCTGACTTACCCCCTTACCACTCTTTCCATAGCACAGTGCCTCTAAGGTGGTAAATATTCATACTGGTAGGAGCTGTGGGTCCAGCACCCACCGCAAAGTGACAGCAGCGGGAGGTGACAGGTAGTGTGGCTTCTCTTTTCATTTAGTTCTCACCACTCTGATATAGGTAATAGTCTCATTTTACTGACAAAGAAATGAGGCATATGGCAGAGTTCCTACCACATATGAATAGATTCCTGAACAAGGAGCCTAATAGCAGTAACATTTTGGCCATGTGACTAATGGGATCCCAGGGAACATAAAATAATATAAAAACAGATATTTTGAGTACCTGTTTGATATTCAGTTTAGGGGAGGAGGAATTTGGGGCATCACAGCACAGCTGTTAAGAATACAAGCTAGGGCTGGGTATATGGCCTAGTGGCAAGAGTGCTTGCCTCCTATACATGAGGCCCTGGGTTCAATTCCCCAGCACCACATACACAGAAAACGGCCAGAAGTGGCACTGTGGCTCAAGTGGCAGAGTGCTAGCCTTGAGCAAAAAGAAGCCAGGAACAGTGCTCAGGCCCTGAGTCCAAGCCCAGGACTGGCAAAAAAAAAAAAAAAAAAGAATACAAGCTATTGCCCAGCACTGGTGGCTTGCTGGGCACTGGTGGCTCACACCTGTAATCCTAGCTACTCCGGAGGCTGAGATCTGAAGATTAAAATTTGAAGCTTGTTTAGGGAGGAAAATCTGTGAGTCTCTTATTAACTACCAAAAAAGCCAAAAGTGGCTCAAGTGGTAAACTGCTAGCCTTGAGCAAAAATGCAGGGTGTTCACGCCCTATTTCAAGCCCCAGGACCAGCACAAATAATAATAATACCAACGTGAAATTACCAATATTCGATAGTGGTCTTTTTTGGGTTTTTTGCAGGCAGAGAAGAGTTTATTGTGGAGGGAGAGCAAACTGCCAGCCCACAGAAGATGGAGGCATGGGAGAACAGAGGGGAAGGAAGAAGAGAAAGAGAGCAAGAGAAAGTAAGAAAGGAAAGGAAAGAGCTAGATAGTAGTTTTTTAATGGCTTCAACTTCTAATTAGACTACTTAAAGCACAGGGACTGGATTTACCTAGTCCATCACAGGCCCTCACTTCTGTGGCACTCTATCAGGAACAATTTTCATCACTCAGGGAGTCAGGGAAAGATGGACAATGTATCTTGTGGGTAAATGCCAGAAATACTGCTATATATTCCACAATGCCCAGGCAGCCTCACAACAAGGAATTATCTGGCAAAATGTCAGTAGTGTCCAGGCTAAGTAGTCCTGCTCTAACTTCACTCTGAAACTACTAGTTCAGTTAAGTTGAATTATGTGTTCTTTTCCTAACAAAAAACTCTCCAGTGGAAATACAGAAATGTAAAACTGTCTTTTCTAGCATTATAGCAGCTATAATATAAGGCTATTTTTATACTAGGTTTGCTATTTAATGCATGAAAACTAAATTGCATTTTTTTGGCCCACAGTGACAAAGACCAACCATATCTACAGTAGTCCACAAGTATTTTTCAGATTCTTCTTACATAGGCTTAAAAGTCTTAAAACAGCTAGGTGCCAGAGACTCTCTCCTATAATCCTTGCTACTCAGGAGGCTGAGATCTGAGGACCATGTATTGAAGCTGGCCAAGGCAGAAAAGTCTCCTTGAGACTCTTATTTCCAATTAACCACTCAAAAACTGGAAGTGGCACTATAGCTCAAGTGTTAGAGCACCTAGTCTTGAGCACAAATTGGCTCATGGACAGTGCCTAGGCCCTGAGTTCAAGTCCTACAGCCAACAAAAATAAGTAATAAATAAAATTAAGTCTTAAAACACTGTTCCAGGGGTTGGGAATGTGGCCTAATGGTAGAGTGCTTCCCTATCATACATGAAGCCCTGGGTTTAATTCTCAGCACCACATATACAGAAAAAGCTGGAAGTGGCACTGTGGCTCAAATGGTAGAGTGCTAGCCTTGAGCAAAAAGAAGCCAGGGGCAGTGCTCAGGCCCTGAGTTCAAGCCCCAGGACTAGCCAAAAAAAAACAAAAAAACTCAAAACACACTGTTCCAAAAAACAAAACGAAACAAACAAAACAACAACACTGTTCCAGAAGCTTCAACTAAAAGCACCAATACTTCCAGACAGGAATTCAAATAGAAAGAGGTACTACTGTCACTCTAGAGTGCATAGATAGCCACATAGGCAGTTTCTCCTATTATTTTTCAAACAGTAAGGCCATTAGTGAATCTCCACTAGTACATCCGGTGACTGATTCTCACAGTGGTAGGGATTTGTACTGACTGGGAAAACCCACACTTTATCATACTTGTGATCAACTACATTCACTCAAGAGCTAACCGGTGAGAGCTAGAAAAGCTACCAGCAACTGGTCTTCCTTCACTAGCTTCCTAGCTTTTAAAAGCACAGCAAGAAGACAGAATTGGCTAATACACACCTGTAATCGTAGCTACTCATGAGGCTGAGATTTGAGGATTGTGGGTCAAAGCCAGCCTGAGCAAGACTCTCCAATTAACTACCCAAAAAAGCCAGAAGTGAAGCTGTAGCTCAAGGGGTAGAGTGCTAACCTTGAGCAAATAAAGTTCAGATACAGCATGCAAGCCCTGCATTCAAGCCCCAGGACTCAAGCACAAATGCTCACGTGCGCGCGCACACACCCACACCCACACACACCTCTTCAAATCCCTCCAGCAAAAGTAACTTTCCTAAGGTTTAACTAGGACTTGGACAAAAAATGTCTGCCAGTATATAGGTGCATATAGTGAATCACTCAACCTTAATTATCTGCTTAACTGTTGAAAACAGAAGAATCATGACACTACAAAGCAAAATGAAGCACTGTTTCACAGCCTACATAACTCAGGAAATGAAAATGATTTGGATCCCTATATCAGCACTTACTGTAACATCAGGATGATGATTATTCCTGAGTTTCTTTACAAGGCTCTCTACAATACTTTCACCAATGAATATTGAACCAATACCTAGCAACACAAAAATTAGTGTTGAAACACTTTTCTGGCTCCACCATGGTTAAAGCTTCCAAGGACTGCAGCAGCTCCACTGCAATATCCACTCTGCAGAAAGTCACAGGAAAGCATGCTTAAAAATTAGGACATTACTCATCTAGGAGAAGACACATTAGTACACTCAAGGAATCTATGTAACCTAAAACAGCTAACACATTTCAAACTCAGCATTCATAATAATTTTACTCTAAAGAAAATCATTACTCAGCTGTGTTGATAAATGAAACAAGCATTTCATACAGTCACCATTTAGCCAGCTTGTTTATTCTCAGGCAAGTAAATCCCAAGGCTAGTCAAACTGTCAGGAAGGAAGACCATGCTAGTTAATATCAAGAAAACGTCAGCTCTTTAAACCTGTGCATATACAAGTTTGGGAGAGGGGAGAGTTACCTTCTTTTTCTCGATGTTCCTAATTTTGTGTTTAAGACATATGAGTCCATTATCAATATAGGTCTCATATGCCTGGGAAGGAGATGCAGCAGAAACAAGGGAAGCCTGCTGGCTTTCCCCAGGCTGACTGTGATTCACTTGGGGCTTGGCTGACTTCATATTCCGGTATCTTCCCTCCTCTGAATGGCCTGAAGGTGACTGGTAACTACAAGGGGATGAAGAGAGTCGCACCATGGAAACAGATGATGCTGAAGGACAAGAAAAAATATTTAAACAATAAGAGGATCAATAGAGCTCTAGATAGTACACTTCTATCCCACAACTTTCAAGGTAATTATGGCAAAGCAGAAGCTAGTAAGGATTGTCTTTTTTGTTGTTGTTGTTGCCAGTCCTGGGGCTTGAACTCAGGGCCTGAGCACTGTCCCTGGCTTCTTTTTGCTCAAGGCCAGCACTCTGCCTCTTGAGCCACAGTGCCACTTCTGGCCTTTTCTATATATATGGTGCTGAGAAATCGAACCCAGGGCTTCATGTATACAAGGCAAGCACTCTTGCCACTAGGCCATATTCCCAGCCCAGGATTGTCTTTATGTTGGCAAAACCTACAACGTAGAGGATGCTTCCAGAAGTTTGATTTTCCAGAGTCAGGGAGGACGAACTGCTAATCAAGCAATAGCTTCCAGCTCCTCGCTTCACAGAAAGACAAAACACATTCTGGATTTTCTATGGTCAAGGCCCCCTCACCGCCCACCCTCAGTCATGAATGACAGGTACGTGAAAATCTCCAACAGTTTCTAGACCAAAATGCTCAGTTCCCTTTGATAGCTCTTGTTAGGTCTCTAGGTCCTGGAGATAAGGTCATCACTGCTGGAGAGATGACCAGGCAACTCTCCTGAGCTGCACCCCACGATCATTTCCTATGGTTTTTAAACTAACGCCAAGACATTCACAATCCAAGTGGCCTAACAGCTCATCCCTGGGGCGAGTGAGCCCTCTACTGTGCCATCAAGGGCCTCTGGTAGCTAGGAACCCCACTCCGTTCCTCTCTCAAGAACCCCAATGTCAAGGAATCCAGGCCCCTTGCACATCGACCGCGCTGAGGGGGGTCGCCTGGGCGCCTTGCCACTGCCCGGGGACGCGAGGGTCTCTCCTGCCAGGCCGCTGGGGGAACGCAGGCGCTGCTGCCCCGGACGCCGACCCCGCTCCAGCGGGCGCCCCGGTCCCGGCCCTCAGTCCCGGCCCTCGCCACGCCGACCGCGCCCACCGAGGCCGCCAGCCGCCAGCTTCACCTCCCCCTGGCCGCCGCGCCCGCCGCAGCCCGCGCCCACCTCCGAAAGCCAGCGGGAGCCAGGCGAGCCGCGCAGGTGGACCGGCGCCACCCCCGCACTCGCGAGTGTCCTCCAGTCTCCTCCCGCGTCCCAGCCTGGCCTCGCCCGCAGAGTCTGCGGCACCACAGGCACCACAGACTCCGCCGCCGCAGCCGCCGCTGCCGCCCGCGCTCAGGCCCGCCCTTTCCGCCAAGCGCGCGCACCACTTTTATAGGACTCGCCATAGGCCCCGCCCCTTCAGGCTCTCGCGCCAGCCCCCCAGGCCTGCCTCTTCCCTGCAGGCCCGCCTCCTTCCCGTGACCCCGCCTACCGTGGGTGGGCCGTCTGGCGTTGCGCTTGCGCAGATCGCTGGCCACCCGGTGGCAAGCGTGAAGACGCGCGCGGGCAGTCCAGACACAACCCCCCCTCCACCCCCGCCCCCTCCTGCCCTTCCGACTCCCTGATTGTATCCAGGACCAAACCGACTGCCCCACTTTGAACAGGTGATTTCAATCTCGCCGTGGAGCCGCGTCCTTGACACGTAAACTGGCCCTCATGCCCTTGTGGCTTGGGTGGGTTCCCGCGGTTGAAATGCCCCTCAGGGCACGTGGTTCCTCAGGAGGACGAGGACTGAGAGCAGAAGGCCCAGGGTCCTCCCAGTGTGGAGTAGGTGACTTCACAGCCTTCAGGAATGGGTTTGGCTTTATTTAGCCTGTGTTATTTGTGACTGTGAAAAGTTCCACTCATTGGCACTCAGAACTAGTAAAAAAAAAAAAATCATCAGAAGGTTGCATGAAGTTATTATTGCATAAATAGAAGAAAAGGCGGCGTCAGTGTCTCACACATGCCACCCTAGCTACTGAAGAGGCTGAGATCTGAGGATTACAGTGTGAAGCCGGCCTGGGCAGGAATGTCTCCAATTAACCACAAGAAAGGCCAGAAGTAAGCTGTGGTTCAAGTGGTAGAGCACTAGCCTTGGGCAAAAAAGCTCAGGGACAGCACCCAGCACCCAGGGTTCAAGCCTCAGGAGTGGCAGCAAATTAATGATGATGATAATGATGATGATGATGGTGATGATGATGATGATTGTCCAGTGTCCAAGTATTTCACCAAATTGAATTGTTTTAGATCCTACCTACCAAATCCTTGGCAGTAATTATTTAGTCTACCACAAAGTGAAGAGAACAAGCCAGGTGCCAGTGGCTCACACTTGTAATACTAGCTACTCAGGAAGCTAAGATCTGAGTATGTGAGGTTCAAAGCCCCCCCCAGGCAAGAAAGTCCCTGAGACTGTTACCTCCATTTAACAACCAGCAAGCTTGCTTGCTTGTGTCAAGCTAAACTGGAAGTGAGAGAGGAAGCAGGAAATGCAGGTTGGAATGGAGACAATCTGTATCTATGTCACAGCACCTGTCAGGGCACAGGAGAAGGAGAAATGGTCAGAGTTCTAATTCCGGGTCCTCTAAGGAGTTTCTGAACTTGGGCAAACAACATAATTTGCAGTAAATCAAGTTGATGACAATTGTGCCCACATCTCTCTGTATATACTACCCCTGAAGCCAGACCACTATCTCTTATGCTGCCTTATGGCAACATCCTCCTCTAAGCCTCTCTCTCTCTCTCTCTCTCTCTCTCTCTCTCTCTCTCTCTCTCTCTCTCTCTCTCTCTCTCTCTCTCTCTCTCTCTCTCTCTCTCTCTCTCTCTCTCACTCAGGGCCGGGACACTGTCCTGGAGCTTTTTTGCTCAAGGCTAGTACTCTACCACTTTGAGCCACAGCTCTGTTTCTGGTTTTCTGGAGGTTAATTGGAGTTGAGTCTCATGGACTTTCCTGCCCAGGCTGGCTTTGATCTGCAATCCTCAGATCTCAGCTTCCTGAGTAGCTAGGTTACAAGCCTGAGCTACCAGTACCTGGCTTCCTCTATATTTCTTACCTCTGTGGTCCCACTATCATTTCCTCTAGACAATGGAGCAGAAGGACATTTCAGAATATGTAATCTTATAGAATACCTTGCTCAATGTTCCTAATGGTATTCCTGCTTAGGAACAACAACAAAAAAAATGTATTTACTTAAGATGGTATAGTGTGGGGTGTAGCTCAGCGGTAGAATACACAGTATGTGGGGGACCCTAGTTCAACTACCAGCACCCTAAGAGAAAAAGATGGCACTAAGCACCAATGACTCACACCTGTAATCCGAGCTATTTTTTTTTTTTTTTTGGCCAGTCCTGGGCCTTGGACTCAGGGCCTGAGCACTGTCCCTGGCTTCTTTTTGCTCAAGGATAGCACTCTGCCACTTGAGCCACAGCGCCACTTCTGGCCATTTTCTGTATATGTGGTGCTGGGGAATCGAACCCAGGGCTTCATGTATACAAGGCATGCACTCTTGCCACTAGGCCATATCCCCAGCCCCATAATCCGAGCTATTTTAGAGTATGAGATCTGAGGATCACAGTTCAAAACCAGGTTGGGCAGCAAAGTCTATAAGACTCTTTATTTCTAATTAACCACCAAAAAGCCAGAAGTGGAGCTGTGGCTCAAGTGGTAGAGCACTAAGCCTTGAGCAAAAAGTTCAGGGACAGTGTCCATGCCCCGAGTTCAAGACCCAGTACTAGCACTAAAAGAAATTTCCAGAGATAGTTCTCCCACAATCTAAAGTGGACCTATCTCTATGTATTTGTTTCTTGTGTGTTCCCCTCCCCTTTGGGAAAGCGGGGCCTGGATGTGACTTAACCATGGAATACAGCAAAGAGGATGAGGTACCGCTTCCATAATAGCAAATTAGATGCTAGAAGACCCTTCTGTTGGCTTGGAGGAAGCAAGCAGCCATGTTGAGAAGCCCACACATCAGGACACTGAGGGCATCTTCTAGCTGGCAGCAAGCGATGTTGAACCCTTCAATCCAGAGCTTGGATTGCCAGCAACTACATCAGCTTGGAAGCAGATCTTCTGATAAAAACTCTGCCAACATCTGTGTGTGTGTGTGTGGTGGTGGTGGTGGTGGTGGTGGTGGTCGTGGTCCTGGAGCTTGAACTCAAGACCAGGGCACTGTGTTCCTGAGCTTTTTTGCTCAAGGCTAGTGCTCTACCACTTGATCCATAGCTCTACTTCTAGCTCTTTGGTGATATATTGGAGATAAGAGTCTCAGATTTTCCTGCCTTGTCTGGCTTCAAATTGTGCTCCTCATATCTCAGCCTCCTGAGTAGTTAAGATCACAGATGTGAGGCCACCAGTGCCCAGTGCCAACCTAACCAACATCTTAACTGCAGCTTGACAGAAGACCCAGTGAATCTGTTCCTGGATTCCTCATCTACAGAAACTGAAAGCTACATATTTGCTTTAACTTGCAATGTTTGTGATCATACATATAAATACAATTATCTTCCATCTTACTCCATCTCTAGCAGTCTACCTATCCTGACCTTCTTGCTGCTCCCCCAACTGTCCAAATTGTTCCTTCCTAAGGACCTTTCTATGTGTCAAGTCTAGCAGACTTTTCCTTATCAGTCAAGGTCTTATCTCTAATGGTTATTCTTTTCTCTCCCTCCCTCCCTCCCTCCCTCCCTCCCTCCCTCCCTCCCTCCCTCCCTCCCTCCCTCCCTTCCTCCCTCCCCCTTTCTTTCTAACTTTTTTTTAAAAGTTGATTTTATTGATATATAAACACAGCAGTTATCCACTCTTTTATGGGGTTAGGAAGTCCAGGGGTTTGAACTCAGGACCTCAGGCTTGCTAAGAAGGTACTCTACCACTTGATCCATGACTCAACCTTCCTTCCTTCCTTCCTTCTTTCCTTCCTTCCTTCCTTCCTTCCTTCCTTCCTTCCTTCCTTCCTTCCTTCCTTCCTCCCTCCCTCCCTCTCTCCCTCTTTCTTTCTTTCCTTCTTTTTTTTTTTTTGGCCAGTCCTGGGGCTTGGACTCAGGGCCTGAGCACTGTCCCTGGCTTCTTTTTGCTCAAGGCTAGCACTCCGCCACTTGAGCCACAGCGCCACTTCTGGCCATTTTCTGTATATGTGGTGCTGGGGAATCGAACCCAGGGCCTCATGTATATGAGGCAGGCACTCTTGCCACTAGGCCATACCCCAGCCCCTCTTTCTTTCTTTCTTTCTTTCTTTCTTTCTTTCTTTCTTTCTTTCTTTCTTTCTTTCTTTCTTTCTTTCTTTCTTTCTTGTGACAGTCCTGGAGCTTCAACTCAGGGCCTGGAAGCTGTCCCTGGCTTTTGCGCTCAAGGATTAGTGCTCTGCTACTTGAACCACAGTTCCACATCCAGTTTTTTGGTGGTTAATTGAAGATAAGAGTCTCATGGACCTTCCTACCTGGGCTGGCTTCCATCAACAATCCTTAGATCCCAACCTCCTTACAGGTGTAAGCCACCAGCACCCCACTCTAGGTTATTCTTACGTATTTAATAAAAGTAACAATCAGTACGACATCATGTTATAATTCTCTGCATAAATATTTTTACTACCTATAAATTTTTATTGTTTTCATACATTCTAATGTGAGTGTGGAAGAGCAAGCACCTCGTCTGTCTTGTTTTCCATTATAAGCCCAAGACCCTGTGCCATGCCTAATCCTGTATGTAAATCAATAAATACTTGCTCTCATTGAATGAGCTTGCACAGTATTTAGGCTTTTGCAGGATAAATAGTCTCAGGTACATAAAAGGACATAAGCAGTATTTATGGCATACTGAGTGAGAGGTAATTTGGGTATCCAAACCCAGGCAAATAGTTTGTTGAAACTGGTTCTTGTCCTCATGGGCTTCTAGAAGTCACAGATCCAGTGTGCACTTTACAGTACAGCTGTGCTCACAGCACTGGAGCACAATGCCCAAATGTATATTATACACAGTTTGTGAACCAAAGCATACATGTGCCAGAGTGTCGGTGGCTCATGCCTATAATCCTAGCTACTCAGGAGATCTGAGAATTGCAGTTTAAAGCCAGCCTGGGCAAGAAAATCTATGAAACTCTTATCTCTAACTAACTACAACAAAACAAAAAGCCAGAAGTGGAGCTATAACTGAAGTGGTAGAGTGCTAGACTTCAGCACAAAAGCTTAGGACCAAAGCCCTGAGTTCAAGCCCCAGATGTGGTGGATCTGTCTATGTGTCTGTGTACAGGCAAAGATGCCAATTGTAAATTAGAATGCAGGCCTTGGGAGAGGAAAGATATGCAAGTGGCATTGGGTTAATAGGGGATAAATCAAACAGAAAAAGAGTCTGGCACAGACTACTCTTTATAATGCACTAGGAATTGAGCTGTGTGATTAACTTAATCCTCTTCATCTGAGAATTAAGTCAAAACAATTTGTACGATTCAGAGGTCACAGGAGAAATCCTGATGTCAGCAACCAAAGACTCACTCGAGTCACTGTCACCTTGACACCTTGACTCATACCCTTCCCTCTTCCTGTTTGAAACCAGCATCTTCATGACTCCAAGCAGTCTCTCAAATTGGCCTCTTCCCGTCCAGGCACTGGTGGCTCACACCTGTAATCCTAGCTACTCAGGAGGCTGAAATCTGAGGATTGAGGTAGAAAGCCATCCCAGGCAGAAAAATCAAATTTATCTCCAATTAACCACCAAAAAGCCAGAAGTGGTGCTGTGGCTCAAGTGACAGAGCACTAGCCTTGAGCAAAAACACTCAATGACAGTTGCCCAGGTCTTGAGTTCAAGCCCCAGGACTGACACAAAAATAGATGACAGATAGATAGATAGATAGATAGATAGATAGATAGATAGATAGATAATCTCTTCCTGTACTACATTTGCATCTTGATTTGACTTTGGATCAATTATTCTGAGCACTCCTGCTTCACAGGTGGCACCATGTCCTTTCATTAGGAAGTACATCATGTATGCTCCCTTTTGGTATTAGTGATCAAAGGCACCCATCTGAACATCTTGACCTCTTTAGTCACATTGATTATTTGAGGCTAATTTTCTAGAATATGTCAAAGGAAGAATTAATTTGTGGAAGCATTGTTCTCAGAAGGATTTCTTTTTCCTTCCCTCAATCCCTATTATTGGCACAAAAAAAGAAAGAATGAGAGATTGGAGGCATGGCTCAGTTTGTGGAGTGCTAGCCAATGAGAAAAGAGGCAGCAGGTACAGAGTTTGAGTCCTGGTTTTAGACCTAAAAAGAAAATAAAATGGGCTGGGAATGTTGCTTAGTGCTAGAGTACTTACCTAGCATGCATGAAGCCCTGGGTTTGATTCCTCAGCACCACATATACAGAAAAAGCCAGAAGTGGAACTCTGGCTCAAGTGGTAGAGTGCTAGCCTTGAGCACAGAGAAACTCAGGGACTGAGCCCAGGCCCTGAGTTCAAGCCAGGGAACAGCTTAAAAGAAAAAAGGAATAAAGGAAAGAAAAAAAGAAAGGAAAAGGAAGAGAAGGAGGGGACAGACAAACAAATCTAGGAGGTAGGAGGCCTGGAATAGCAGAGAAGAGACAATTACTAAAAAAGAGAAAGAGTCGCTGGGTGCTGGTGGCTCACGCCTGTAATCCTAGCTACTCAGGAGGCTGATATCTGAGGCTTGTAGTACAAAGCAAGCCCAGGCAGAAAAGTTCATGAGACTCTTATCTCCAATTAACCACCAGAAACCAGAAGTGTCTCAAGTGACAGAGGGCTCCCTTGAGCACAGAAGCTCAGGGACAGAGCCCAGGTCCCCTGAGTTCAAGCCCCAGGACAGGCAAAAAGAAGGAAGAAAGAAAGAAAAAGAAGGGGCTGGGAATATGGCCTAGTGGTAGAGTACTTGCCTCGCATACATGAAGCCCTGGGTTCGATTCCTCAGCATCACATATATGGAAAAAGCCAGAAGTGGCACTGTGACTCAAGTGGCAGAGAGCTAGCCTTGAGCAAAAAGAAGCCAGGGACAGTGCTCAGGCCCTGAGTTCAAGGCCCAGGACTGGGGGAAAAAAAAGAGAGAGGGAGGGAGGGAGGGAGAGAGGGAGGAAGAGAAGGAAGGAAGGAAGGAAGGAAGGAAGGAAGGAAGGAAGGAAGGAAGGAAGGAAAACAACATAATGAATCCCAATGAAAGTTGTTGACTATAGGGGCTTAAGGGGATAGAGAAATGAGCACTGTTAGGAGTAGGTACAAGTGGAACGGGATTGGGCTAAGAATGAGTATGTATATGGTTAAAGGAAATCGTTTGTATGTATGACAACAGAACAATAAAACCGGTTGAAATTGTTTGGGGAAGGGGATAAGGAAGACTGATTGAAGGGGAGAGATTGATTGGAATAGATTAAATAGATATGTAAAATGTAACAATTAAAAACCGCGTGGGGAAGGGAAAGATGGCGCCGATAGAATAGGGAGGCACCCCGACTCGCTCCAACGGCATAGTGAGCTGGGAACCCCAACACCCAACACCCCATCAAGAACCCAGCAAAACCAGCAGCCAGAAGCAGTGGAGAAACGCAGGAAAACAAAAAGGAGCAAAAAAGAAGAACCGAAAACCTACACGGAGCCGGAGATTCACCGGGACACCCTCCCCCCACCAGCCGACCCTGGCCCAAACAGGGTCAGGCTGGGAAAGGGGAACCCGGCGATCGGCAGACAGGCTGCCAGGAGCGCAGAATTCATATAGCGGGAGACCCCACGGCCACAAGGCAGGGTGCGGACCAAGACACACACCGGCAGCGACGAGAAGTTCGGGTCCACACCGGGTCCAGACAAAGGAACTCAGCACGGCAGAAATCGGGAACCAGGGAAGCCACCACGACACATAGCCAACCCCTGGAGGGCCAATGGCTGCGCGGGACACACACACAAAGCAGCAAAAGTGAGTGCCCTCCCTTCCCCACCCCCACCCCTGAGGGAACAAAGAATCCCCAAATCAGGCGGGGAAGCTCCCATCAGGCGCTGGGAAGTCAGTTTAGCAGGGGAAGGGCGGAGCAGCCCCAAGGCCCCACAGGTTCCTGAACTGGCAGAACCGGCCCCGCCCCCTTCCCAACAGGGGCCGGGAGATGGCTGGTTGTGCAAACCCCACCCGAGGCGCCTGGACCTCGAAGGCTCTTACAACTAAAACCACAGGCGTTGGTGGGCAATACCAGCCCAGCAGGGTCACCTGAGCCTGATCACGTCCCCCACTCACAGCAGAGGTGAGGACTGAAGGTGCCAAGCCACACCCGGACAGTCGATCCCACTGGACCCCACACATACCGCCCCCCCCCCCCAACGGACTCGTGGGAGGGCACAAGCACAACCCAACAACCCAGGAATTGCTCTGGGAGGCATATCCCGCTGAAGTGCCTGTTGCAGTGGACGCTCAGCGCACAGGAGGGCGGGGCCCCCGGTGACAGCGCCTGCTCTGGTAGGCGTGTACCCTGCACTGGTGGGCGGAGCTACAGCAGCAGCACCTGCTGCCTTAGACACGCCTACACAGGAGAGAGGGAAGAACCAAACCTGAGAAGCCATCCAGATCTCCAGATGCGCAAATCACAAAGAAACATAACTCAGTTCATCAAATGGCAAGCCAACTCGCCAGCTCCAAAAAGCAGCACGACTGAAGAGGAGATGGAGAATAAAAAAGCAAATGAGGCCATGTTAACAGGAATGATCGAAAGCGTCAGAAATGAAATCAGAAAACAATTCCAGGAATTTAGAGCGGAAATCTGGAAGGACACCCAGGAAGCCAAGAAAGAAATGGAAGCAAAACTGGATACAATGCAAGCCTGCTTTAAAGAAATGGAAGCAAAAATGGATACAATGCAAGCTGCCGTTAAAGAAAATCTCCACATCCTGAGAATTGAAATGCATGAAAAAATAGATTTAAAATACAACTCTTTAAAGGAAGAAATCTCCACGATCAGAGCTGATATGACAACCATAAATAGCTCTCTGACATCCATAAACTCCGCAATTGAAACCATAACACAGAGAGTAGACCACATAGAATCCAGAATCTCTCGCCTGGACGATGAAGCAGCTGACAACAACCAGAAAATGACCACACTCCAAGAAAAGGTGAAGCTTCAGGGAAGACTAATCCAGGAACTAATGGACAAAGACAAGAGATATAATCTGCGCATAATTGGAATAGAAGAAGGAGCCGAATATCAGAGCAGAGGGCTTAATCATGTTCTCAATAAAGTTATTGCAGAAAACTTCCCCAATCTCACAGGGGACCCCATCCAGGTAACCGAAGCCTATAGGACACCTGGCAGGCCAGACCCCAGGAAAGCCACCCCAAGGCACATAATATTCAAGACTACAGACCTCAAGATTAAAGAGCAAATTCTGAATTCAGCCAAAGCGAAGAAGGAAACTTTTTTCAATGGGAAGAGGATTCGAATAACATCCGACTTATACACACAAACTTACCAAGCTCGAAGCGAGTGGAAGAACACCATCCAAGTACTCCAGAGTAACAATTTACAACCTCGGATCAAATATCCAGCGAAATTGGAGTTCACATTCGAAGGGAGAACCAGATCTTTCCACACCAAAGAGGAGTTAAAGGAGTATGTGAATAAAAAACCAGCCCTCAGCGAATATTAAGAGGGGATCCCCACCCAACAGAGATCGTAGAAGACACACAGACAGAATCAGAAAGAAACTTCAATAGCCAAAGTCCAGCAGAAACACAAGCTCACTAAAGACAAGAAAAAAAAAAAAGAAGAAGAAAAAACAGCCCACCAAGAAAATGGAAGGAGAAAAAACACCCTTATCCTTGATCTCTTTAAATATAAATGGCTTAAACTCCCCGATTAAGAGGAGCAGACTGGCAGAATGGATTCGCAAACAAAAAGTTGACATCTGCTGTCTACAAGAGACCCACCTTACAGCAAGGGACAAAAACAGGCTTCGAGTGAAAGGATGGAGCAAGATCTACCAAGCAAACGCATCCACCAAAACGGCAGGTGTAGCCATTCTGATCTCAGACAAGCTGGACTTCTCTTTAAAGTCCACTCAAAAAGACAAAGAAGGACACTACATATTAATACAAGGAAAAATCCAGAATCAAGAAATCACGGTGATAAATGTATACTCACCAAACAAAAGAGGCCCTACATATGTCAAGCAAATTCTCAAAGAATTACAGAGCAAGATAGACGCAAACACAATCATAGTGGGTGACTTTAATACTCCTCTCTCTCCAAGAGACAGATCCAACACCCAGAGGATTAGTAAGGGAGCTGAGGACCTAAATAACACCATTTCCCAAATGGATCTAACAGACCTATTCAGAACCTTTCACCCTATAGAGACCCACTACACCTTCTTTTCAGCAGCCCATGGATCATATTCCAAAATAGACCACGTCATAGCCCACACAAAGAACCTCAGCAAATACAAAAGTATTGACGTCATCCCATGTATTATATCTGATCACAGTGGATTAAAGGTAACCCTCAACAACAAAGGATACCACAGAGCCTATACACACTCTTGGAGGCTAAACCCCATGCTGCTATCCAACACTTGGGCCACAGATCAAATTAAAGATGAAATCAACGAATTCATAAGCCACAATGACAAAGAAAACACATCACAAAGAAACCTATGGGACACAGCTAAGGCAGTACTGAGGGGCAAGATCATTGCACTCAGCACCCACATTAAAAGAATGGAAGCAGAGCAGGTGAATACCCTCACGATGAAACTAAAACAACTGGAGAAACAAGAAATGACAGAATCTAAAACGACTAGGAGGGGAGAGATCACGAAGATTAAAGAAGAGATAAATCTGATTGAAAATAGAAAGACCATTCAACAAATAAATAAGACTAAAAGCTGGTTCTTTGAGAAAATAAACAAAATTGACAGACCCCTTGCAAGACTTACAAAAAAAAGAAGAGAAGAGATTCATATTCGTAAAATCAGGGACTCCACAGGAAAAATTATAACAAGTACACACGATATTCAAACAATCATAAGGAGCTATTTCCAAAACCTCTACTCAGCAAAAAACAATAATTTTACAGAAATGGATCAATTCTTAGAGAAGTACAAACTGCCCAAACTGAACCAAGAAGAAATAAATCAACTAAATAAACCAATAACTTACAGTGAGATACAGGAGGTAATCAAGAACCTCCCTACTAAGAAAAGCCCAGGCCCAGATGGATTCACCAATGAATTCTACAAAACCTTTAGTGAGGAGCTAATTCCAATACTCCTCAAACTCTTCCGCGAAATAGAAACGGAGGAAGAAATCCCAAACTCATTCTACGAAGCTAATATCATACTCATCCCCAAACCAGGCAAAGATCCAACAAAAAAAGAGAACTACAGACCAATATCACTAATGAACACAGATGCAAAGCTCCTCAATAAAATATTAGCTAATAGGATCCAGAAACTGATTAAGAATATCATACATCATGACCAAGTAGGCTTCATCCCTCAGTCACAAGGATGGTTCAACATCCGTAAATCAATCAACGTAATTCACCACATAAACAGAACTAAAATCAAGAATCACATTGTTATCTCAGTCGATGCCCAAAAAGCCTTTGACAAAATACAACATCCATACCTATTAAAAGCTTTGGAGAGAACAGGAATAGATGGAACATTCCTCAAAACAATAAAAGCCATATACAACAGACCAACTGCTAATATCATATTAAATGGAGAGAAACTTAAATCATTCCCCCTAAACTCAGGAACAAGACAAGGATGCCCACTCTCCCCACTTCTTTTCAACATAGTGTTGGAATCCCTAGCCATAGCAATAAGGCAAGAGGAGGACATCAAAGGGATCCACATCGGCAAGGAAGAAATCAAGTTATCCCTATTCGCAGACGACATGATCTTATACCTGATGGACCCAAAAAACTCAGTACCCAAACTCCTACACCTAATAAACCAATTTGGCAAAGTAGCAGGATACAAAATCAACCCACAAAAGTCAGCAGCTTTTCTGTACACCAGCAATAGACAAACCGAAAAGGAAATTATGGAAACAATTCCATTTACAGTAGCCAAAAAAAGAATAAAGTACCTAGGGATCAACTTAACCAAGGACGTGACAGACCTATTTAATGAAAACTATAAAAATCTAATAAGGGAAATCAAAGAAGACACAAGGAGATGGAAAGACCTCCCATGCTCATGGGTAGGCAGAATCAATATAGTGAAAATGGCCATATTGCCCAAATTGTTATACAAATTCAATGCAATACCTATCAAAATCCCAGCCACATTCTTCACTGAAATAGAGAAACCAATCCATAAATTCATATGGAACAACAAAAAACCTAGAATAGCCAAAGCAATTCTAGGCAAAAAAAGCAGTGCAGGAGGTATCACAATACCTGACTTCAAGCTCTACTACAAGGCCATCATAACAAAAACAGCATGGTATTGGTATAAAAACAGATCGGAAGACCAATGGATTAGAACTGAAGACCCAGAAATAAAACCGCACTCTTACAGCCAACTGATATTCGACAAAGGAGCTAAAGACATACAATGGAATAAACATAGCCTCTTCAACTACTGGTGCTGGGAGAACTGGGCAGCCATATGCAGAAAACTCAAAGTAGACCCAAGCCTATCACCATGCACCAAGATCAACTCAAAATGGATCAAGGACCTCAACATCAGACCTGAATCCTTGAAACTACTGAAGGACAGAGTAGGAAAGACACTAGAACTTATAGGCACAGGAAGGAACTTCCTGAATAGAGTCCCAGGGGCACAACAAATAGGGGAAAGACTGGACAAATGGGACTACTACAAATTAAAAAGTTTCTGCACAGCTAAGGACATAGCCACCAAAATAGAAAGACAGCCAACGATATGGGAAAGGATATTTACCAGCACAGCAACAGACAAAGGCCTGATATCTGTCATCTACAGAGAACTCAAAAAACTAAGCCCCTCCAAGCCCAATAAACCTATTAGGAAATGGGCAAAAGAGCTAAAGAGAGACTTCACAAGAGAAGATATAAAAATGGCAAAGAAACATATGAGGAAATGCTCAACATCCCTGCTAGTAAAGGAAATGCAAATAAAAACATCCCTGAGATACCACCTCACCCCAGTTAGAATGGCCTATACTCTGAACTCAGGAAACAACAAATGCTGGAGGGGCTGTGGGGAAAGAGGAACCCTTCTCCATTGTTGGTGGGAGTGCAAATTAGTACAACCACTTTGGAGAACAGTATGGAGGTTTCTCAAAAAGCTCAATATAGACCTACCCTATGACCCAGCCATACCACTCCTAGGCATCTATCCTAAACAGCAAAATCCAAGATATCAAAAAGGCATTTTTACTTCCATGTTTATCGCGGCACAATTCACAATAGCTAAAATATGGAAACAACCCAGATGCCCCTCCACAGACGAATGGATACAAAAAATATGGTACTTATACACAATGGAATACTACATAGCGATTAGGAATGGTGAAATACTGTTATTCGCAGGGAAATGGTCAGAACTCGAACAAATAATGTTGAGTGAGACAAGCCTAGAACACAGAAAACAAAGGGGCATGATCTCCCTGATATATGACTGTTAACAAAGGGAGATGGAGAGACAGTAGAGACCAAGTCTGTGAATACTGTATATGTTCTTGATACATTGTATATTGCATATATGTCAACCTGACCTAGACACGGGATAGAAAAACAGGTCGTAAGATATCATAAGAAATGTACACACTGCCCTACTATGTAACTGCACCCTCTTTGCACAACACCTTGTAAAAAAATTTATGTCCAATTAATAAAAAGATAAATAAAATAAAGCAAGCCTGGGCAAAAAAAACAAAACCTTGGTCCGCCTTCCTTGGTCCGCCTTCCTCTCTTTAGTACCTCTTGGTAATCCACCAAGCTTGGGGACTTGTCCCCAACAAAATTGTAAGCGTTGTTAGGTTTTTGTGTAAGACTCTTGCTGTAGTGTGGATGGCTGTGATTGGTGAGTCAACCCTCTGTGGCTACCAGTTTCACCAAGATTGCAACAGCATTTTTACATTCTGTATAACAAAAAAAAAAGCTTTGTAAATAAAATTTTAACTTAAAAAAAAACAAACCTTGGGAAAGAGGAACCATTCTCCACTGTTGGTGGGAGTGCAAATTGTTACAACCACTTTGGAGAGTTTTGGAGAACCACTTTTGGGGGTTCCTCAAAAAGCTCAGCATAGACATACCCTGTGACCCAGCCATACCATTCCTAGGCATCTATCCTGAACAACAGGTCTCGGGATATCATAAAGACATCTGCACATCCATGTTTATCACTGCACAATTCACAATAGCCAAAATATGGAAACAACCCAAATGCCCCTCTACAGATGAATGGATCCAAAAAGTGTGGTACCTATACACAATGGAATACTACATAGTGATTAGAAATGATAAAATGTTGGTATTTGCAGGGAAATGGTCAGAACTTGAACGAATAATGCTGAGTGAGACAAGCCTAGAACACAGAGAACAAAGGGGCATGGTATCCTTGATATATGACTTTTAGGGTGTGTGTGTGGAGGGGGGGGAACAGTAGAGACCAGGTCTGCAAAACAAAAAACTTCTTGTCAAATGGTATTTCCACAGATTTGGGTCAGTGACCTTACATTATGTATCTAAAACCAAACAACTACTAAACATAAAAAGGTCTAAAATAAACCTCTCAGTGGATCACAATAGCTCAACAGCTATGTATATAGGATCACATATGACAAGGATAAGCAAACTCTATTGTTGACATTATATTTAAAGTTCTAGGTGAATTTCCTTTGGCGTACGCCACGTGGCTACTGTATATGATCTGGTACATTGGGTATTGTATATATGCCTACCTGATCTAGGGAAGGGAAATAAAAATGATGGTGTAAGATATCACAAGAAATGTACTCACTGCCCTATTATGTAACTGTACCCCTTTTGCACAACACCTTGTCAACAAAATTTAATTAATAAAAAAAAAAACCCTTGGGCTGCGAACATTGCCTAGTGGTAGAGTGCTTGCCATGTATACATGAAGCTCTGGGTTCAATTCCTCAGCACCACATATATAGAAAAGGCCAGAAGTGGTGCTGTGGCTCAAGTGGTAGAGTGCTAACCTTGAGCAAAAAGAAGCCAGGGACAGGGCTCAGCCCTGAGTTCAAGCCCCATGACCAACAACAACAACAACAAATCTTGCATAACTAACATTCGCTAATAGATAAAAAGAGAGAACATTCCTAACATAACAATTCAGAATCTGGTGCCCCAGAGCAGGTGGTGAAGTCCCAATGAGTCTACAGAAGGACTGGATGCCTTCTTCTTACAAGACCTCATCAATATCCCTTGCTGTTCCAACATTTATTGAGGCTACAAGTTCCTGATCCAGGCTCTCAGTCAGAGGGGTCCCAGAAAGGCAACCAGAACCCTGGACCTGAACTCCTGGTCTCTGGTCTCAAGTCTGAAAGCCACTAGCCTTTATTGAATGCCCCCAGCCTCAACCCACTGACCCATTTTGTGCCAGGATTTGGGCCTCAGACAGATTTCTTCTTCCTGGGCCATACCACAGCAAGCACCATAGATGTGGCTTGGCAACCTTATGGCTAGCTCCTCTGACTATTAGGTATTAGAAGGCTTTGTAGGTCTAGAAACTTCCCAGATGACACTCCAATTGTGCCCTATTTGCCTCTACTAAAAACATAAATAAATAAAATGAAATCAGAAGTGGCGCTGTGGCTCAAGATAGTAGAGCTTAGAGAGTTAGCCTGCAGAGCTCACAGACAGTGCCTAGGCCCTGAGTTCAACACCCCTCCCCCACAACTGACAAAAAGCAAACAAATAAAAAACAAATAGGCATTGGGCTGGGAATGTGGCCTAGTGGTAAAGTGCTTGCCTAGCTAGCATGCATGAAGCCCTGGGTTTGATTCCTCAGTACCATATAGACAGAAAAAGCCAGAAGTGGCACTGGCTCAAGAAGCAGAGTGTTAGCCTTAAATACAGAGAGGCTCAGGGACAGTGCCCAGGCCCTGAGTTCAAGCCCCAGAACTGGCAAAAAAAAAAAATCTCTTAATTCTGGGTGCCAGTGACTCATGGCTATAATATTAGCTAATCAGGAGGCTGAGATCTGAGGATTGTGGTTTGAAGCCAGCCCAAGCAGGAAAGTCCATTAGAAAGTTATCTCCAATTAACACCAATTAGCCCCCACCCCACCCCCCAAAAAAAGCCAGAAATGGAGCTATGGCTGAAGTAGCAGAGCACTAGTATTGAACAAAAAAAGCTTAGGGATAGTGCTCAAGTCCCAGGACTGACAAAAAACATTATTTTTTAGGGGTTTTTGTTGTTGTTGTTGTTTTTTGCTTTGTTTCGTTTTGTTTTTGCCAGTCCTGGGGCTTAACTCGGGGCCTGAGCACTGTCCCTGGCTTCTTTCTGCTCAAGGCTAGCCCTCTACCACTTGAGCTACAGCACTACTTCTGGCCTTTTCTATATATGTGGTGCTGAGGAATCGAACCCAGTGCTTTGTGTACACAAGGCAAGCACTCTACCACTAGGCCATATTCCCAGGCCCAACAATTTTTTTAAAATTGTTTTTAATCTCTTAAGTCCCTGGCCATGGGTTCTGGAAACTTAGGCAACAGTGAAGGAAGTGTGGGGGTCAGAAGACTAGTTTATTTTAGAACAACAGGATTCCCATCTCTCTCTATTCTTTTCTTTATCCTTTTTTCTGCTGTTTCTCCTCTTTATAAGATTTGCAAAGGGGCTGGGAATATGGCCTAGGGGTAGAGTGCTTGCCTCCCATACACTGAAGAGCCAGACTTTGAAGTCAGGCCCCACTTTACCATGCGAACCCCACTTTACCACGTGAACCTGAGATAAGCAGGCCCTGTGAGCAAACCCAGGACAAGCTTATTAGGGCCCAGCCGGTCAGGAACTCTAACCGCTGGGAATGCTTAACTCTAACTGCCCCCAGAATGCCTCGAGTCCTGTGCCTCGAGCCCTGAGCCAATCACATTTGTACCCGTGTCCTAATCTTGCTTACTTGAACACCTGATTGCTGTAACTTTGTTTTTTGTCTTGCTTGAACACTGGATGGTTGTAATTTTGTTTTTTGTCTTGCTTGAACACCTGACGGCTGTAACTTTGTTTTTTGTCTTGCTTGAACACTGGATGGTTGTAATTTTGTTTTTTGTCTTGCTTGAACACCTGACGGCTGTAACTTTGCTTTTTGCCTTTATAAGCCTTGTGCATTCACAGCTCAGGGCTTCCTCCTAACCTCCACTGTGTTGGTGGGTAGGACGAGGCCTGAGTTGCAGCTCACTTGAATAAAGTCTTGCCTTGCTTTTGCATTTCAGAACGTCTGAGTCTTGGTGGCCTTCTTGGTGGTCGTTTCGCGACTTGGCATAACATTTGGGGGCTCGTCTGGGATAGCCCCAGAGACCCCCCCCCCCCCGCAAGACCCCAGAGTCCGAAGATAAGAAAACAGCGCTGTTCATTTGTCTGTTTGTCTGTTTTGCTTTTGCTTATTTCTTGAAGGGGTTGTCAAAGCGGACGCACTTACTCGGCAATCCTGGGGAGACTGGGGGACCCTCCAGACTCTCCACTCTTGAAGGGGGACCCCTGGAACCCTGCCTTGATACTTATAGGGTGCGAGTCAGTTCGGTTTTTGGCCGGAACTGACAAGGAGGGCCTCCTAACCGAGACTCAACCCGCCCACCTTGTACTTGGGTCTGCTCCTTCTGCTTCTAGCTTGCAGGAGGTTGTGGGCCAACTTGGGTCCACTCCTTCTGCACTCTTGCAAGAGGTTGTGGGCCAACTTGGGTCCACTCCTTCTGCACCCTTGCAGGAGGTTGTGGGCCAACTTGGGAGATCTCCATCTCCAACTCGTAGCTTTTCTTGTTCTCAGGCCTGTGTGTTTTCCTCCTTTTGTATTGCATTAATTGTTTTGTTTTTTGTAGCCTTTTGGACTGAACATCTGATCAGAGCTATGGGTAACGTTCTATCTTGGGGACCTCCATCTGGTCCCCTAGACTTGATCCTAGCTAACTGGAGGGAGGTTAAGGAGATAGCTCAGAACCAAAGTGTGGCCCTTAAGAAGGAAAAGTGGATCACCCTGTGCAAGTCAGAATGACCCACCTTTAAGGGAACTAATTGGCTTCCCGAGGGGAGCTTTGATATACGTAAGATCAGGACTTTGCAACACCTAATCTACACCCCTCGTTCGGGCCATCCAGACAAGAGAGAAACCAAGAAGGAAGAGAAGAAATTGTACCCACCTGTCCTCCAGGGGGGAAGCACGGAGGAGGAAATGTTTCCCCCTCCATACTCCCCACCCCAATTAACTCTACAAAAGGAGGACTCTGAGGAAAATGTTTCAGCTGTGCCCTCCGCCCTGGAGGGTCCCGCCCTGTTGGGGGCTCTGGACCCCCTTCCCCCTATCTCCCAGGGGGATGCTTAAATCCCAAACTATGAAAGAATGCTCGGCTTTATCCCTCTCACCTGCAGAAGGAACAAAGCATGTTCTTATGGACTACGCTGAGCTGAGGAGAAGGTTGCCGAGACCCCCCTCCCCGGTCCCCTCACGTGTCAGGAACGGCAGCAGAGAGAGGCATCGGGGAGACGATTCGATGGTCCATGAGTCTCACCCGTCCAAAAGGAGGGCAGAAGAATTTATTACGGTGACGAAGGCAGAAAGGAGAAGGACTTGGGGTGACTAGCTGATTGACTGAGCTGGGCTGCCCATCAGGTGATGTCATGAAAGTTCCTCTGTGGGCGGGGACCACAATCCCCCAAGGGCCAGGCTTCCGCCATTAGACACATGGCCAAGCCGAGAGGCGGGGACCGCTTGCTTCTCTTCTGGTTGACGACAGAAGGTGGGAGGGGCTCCCTCCCACACTGCCCCAGGGCTGGGGGAAGGGCAGCGTGAATCCCCAACACCGCCCAGTCCTGGCGCTGGCAGCCCAGGGCACGGAGGCGTCGGCCCCGAGTCCTGACCCACAGCCGCCAAAAGGGACAGACAGGGGGCCAGCCCAAGCCACTTGCAAGCTACCTGCAGGTGGCGGGGAGTGACCCCACCACACAGCGCTGTTGTCTCTGTGTTGATTGTAAGTCTGACAGTCTCTTTTGTGTCAAACCTGCATATCTCATTGGAAAGATGTACAGGCGATGGTTCACAATCAGAGTGTGAGTGTCCACAAAAAGAACTCCGGGGGAACCCCCACCCAGCCTTCTTAAGCAGAAAATTATTTGGTGTGCTAAAATGTTTTACTAAGACTAAAATGTTTACTAAGACTATCAAGCCCTAGAAAATGAGACTGGAGAATACTAAAATCATTTGTTAAAGGTTTTGTCTTAAAATTTGTGTGCTGCAGGAGTAAGATTAACAAAATACCTCTTGCCACTGGAAAATGTACGGCTGATGCTTATTTTGCGCTTATTTGCTTTAAGATCTTTTGAATATGTATGTGTGTGTGCATGTGTGAGTGTGAACATGTTCAAGACTGTTAGGATGATGTAAAATTTGAGTGAGTTTAAGTTTAAATTCAAATAGTCATCAAGTTTGGGCATTACCAAATGCTTTAAAGGATTGTTGCATTGTTTTAAATAGGAACTATAGTTAAAAAAATGTTCAATTAAAAAATCAGAGCTAAGTGTCAGAAATTTGGATGTAAAGGTTTATCACTGTTAAAAAAAAAACTGCTTGGGTTTCTCAGTTCAAAGAAAGGACAGGTAAAACCTGGGATGGGCTTGTGTGCCTATCCACAGGAGTGAGGGGTGATCTGGCAAAGGTGCAGCTTAGCCAGTCCACGTGTTGGCACAGGCCCTGGAGGGAATCCACGTGGTGGGACAGCCATAAGGGGATGTTCATTCATGGTGGAAGAGGACAAGCCGGCACCAAGACAGTTCATCAAGCTCTGAGGAGTAGGATGGAGTTAGGTCGTTCTGTAGGACAGGCCAATGGAGGCCTTTCTTTCATCTTTGTTTTCAGGTGAACATTGGAAACCTTGTGGTAAAAATGAATGATTTGACTGGAATTTCTAAAAAAAAACTGCCCCTTGAGAGGTACTAAGAATTGGAAAAGTTTTTTAAATGGTTGAAAAGTTTATTTATCTGATATGGTTTGATTCCTATGCTATTTTTGTAATTTGGATTTTAAAGGATATATATTAAACTAATGGGGATAGAAGTAAACTCTCATTAACTTTATGTATGTAGGAAGAAATGGCAAAATGGGCCAAAGTTTCTCACTAATTTATTGGAAAGCTGAATGGATAAGTATTTCTAATTCTGTAATTGTAATTCTTGCATTAAGGAAAAATTGTCATTTGAGTTCAAAGTTCTTCATGCCTTTTGTAACTGGGACTGGAGAAAACAAACAAAAAAAAATAAAAAAAAAAGAGGCTCTTTTGAAACAAGCGAAACAAGCAGCCCGGAGGCAAAGGGCGGCACCTGGTTTCAGAATGCCTGTAAGCTTCAGAGTTTTCAATGCAGATAAAAGCCTAAGTGTTAGTGTTAAAGCAGAGGTTAGTAAAAAGGCTTTGGAAATCAAGAATACATTTCTAGATAAGAAATTTGGAAGTAAAATTGTCCTAAATGATTATTGCAAAGTGAGAAAAGGAGAATTATGACTACCAAAATGCTTCATTGCCATTCCAGTTTCTCTGTAGGTTTTTTGTAACAGTTTCCAGCAGGCCCACAGAGAAGGACAGGTGATTCCTACAAGTTTGTCAAGATCTAACATTGGCCCTTAATAAGTTCCAGGTAAGAGCATGCTTAAAAACTACTTCTATGTGGACCACCTTGTTGCTTTTAATTGGAGTAAAATGGTCTCTTGTAAGACTCACTGATCTGAAATCTGCAGTTCAAAGCCAGCCCGGGCAAAGAAAGTGAAAGGGTCGAGAAGCGCATCCACGGAATGGAGGACACCAAGAGACGTTCTCATGCAAAAGCAAAGGGTTTATTCGAGCAGGCTCGGGCTCACAGCATGACCGTAAACCAGTCAATAACTGAGAGCCCCGAGCTTTTCTGAGGGTGACCTTATATAGGACTCTACTATCCGTTAGGGTAAAGCCCGCGCATTTGTAACCAATAGATTTAAAGTAACACATCGTGGTCTGCACGCAGGCAGCCAATCATTTTACACTGAGTCACATACATTTACCAATCATTTTAAGGAATCCTAATTTAGGCTGGTAAGGGATATGTGCCAAGCTGCATGTGTGCGCGGATTCTTGGAATGGGGAAGTGACCTTTTGGACACAATTTCCCGAACAGGGCTGGCGCCTTTTGTTTGTTCCCCTCAAGGTGGGGTTGGGTGACTGCTTGCAGGCTACAAAGTCCAGATAACTGCAAAGTCCAGATGACAATAGATGACAGGATGGGGGGTTTGTCCTCGTGTCCTGGAGGGAGAGGGGCTTGGGTAACTTCCTACTCAAGGGGGCTCGTATAGCCTCTTTCAAAAGGTCCCTGTGAGAGTCTTCATCTCTAGTTGGCCAATAGAAGTGCTGGGAACAGAGTCGTGAGTCGGTTTGAGGCTCAAAGTGGTAGGGTGCTAGTCTTGAGCTGGAGAGCTGGGGGACAGGGCTCAGGCCCTGAGTCCAAGTCCAGTGAAAAGTCACTCCTCCTGGGACAAAAGTGATGGAGCATCCAGAGGCAGTAAGCCACTGCTTGGATGGCAGAGATGGTGTCAGATCCTAGAGTCACTCCTGTTTGGCCTTTCAAAAGTTAATCAAAGCTGGGAAGTCCTAGAAGAATAGTTTGTAAGCATGCCTTTCTAATGCCCATGTCTGTCTACTAAACAGGAAACTTTAGACAGTCCTCCTCTCCAAGTAAGGAGCAGGAGCCCAAACCCCAATCAAGAGTGGGGAAGAATCAATGGGCCTATTGCAAGGAGGAGGGGCATTGGATCAAAAACTGCCCAGAGCTAGCCAAGAAAAAGGAGGAAAAACAGAAAATAGGATCAAGAGTGTTGCCAGCCTTAGAGTTGGCTGAGGACAGTGACTGAGGGAGTCGGGGCTCAGACCCCCTCCCTGAGCCCAGGATAACATTGAAAGTGGAAGGGAATCCAGTCATGTTCATGGTAGATACGGGAGCAGAAAATTCAGTATTACTAGCCCCGAGAAGGCCGATGTCCACTAAAACAACATGGGTCCAAGGTGCGACAGGCACTAAACCCTATCAATGGACTACTCGAAGAACAGTGTACTTGGGAGCGGGCCAGGTAACCCACTCGTTTTTAGTCATCCCTGACTGCCCCTATCCATTGCTTGGACATGACCTCTTAACAAAAATGAAAGCTCAGATACAGTTCACAGGCAGTGGGGCTTCTGTGACAAACTCAAGAGAAAAGCCTGTTAATATACTAATAACTAGCAAGTTAGAAGAGGAGTATAGGCTATACCAGCATCCCAAGCCTGAGTCTCCGGAAAATGAGTGGCTACGGGCGTTTCCCCAAGCATGGGCAGAAACTGGGGGAATGGGATTGGCAAAACATCATCCCCCAATCTTTGTGGAACTCAAAGCCGGGGCTGACCCAGTAAGAGTTCGCCAGTACCCTATGTCACTAGAAGCAAAGAAGGGGATCACTCCTCACATCAGAAAATTGTTAGATTTATGAGTTCTGAAGCCCATCCAGTCAGGCTGGAATACTCCACTGTTGCCTGTAAAAAAAAAAAAAAAAAAAAAAAAGCCTAATTCTAGTGATTACAGACCAGTGCAAGACTTGAGAGAAGTTAACAAGAGAGTAATGGACATTCATCCAACAGTCCCAAACCCGTATACCCTGCTGAGCTCCCTGTCACCGAGCCATGTGTGGTATACTGTGTTGGATCTAAAGGATGCTTTCTTTAGCCTGCCCTTAGCCCCACAGAGCCAAAGCTACTTTGCATTTACTTAGCACGATCCTGAAAACGGGATAAGCGGTCAATTGACCTGGACCAGGCTGCCTCAAGGATTCAAGAATTCGCCTACCATCTTTAATGAGGCGTTACATGAAGACCTGAGTGAGTACCGCTCCAAAAATACTGGAATAAGTCTACTGCAATATGTAGATGATTTGTTAATAGCTGCTCCAGACAAAAATAGCTGTCTAAAGGGAACAGCTAGGCTCTTAAAGACTCTTGGCAATTTGGGCTATAGGGCCTCCACTAAAAAGGCACAAATTTGTAAACCTGAAGTCACCTATCTGGTCTTCATATTAAAAGGGCAAGCATTGGCTGTCAGATGCATGTAAAGAGACTGTGTTAAAAATCCCTGTGCCGGGAAGGAACTTCCTGAATAGAGTCCCAGGGGCACAACAAATAGGGGAAAGACTCAACAAATGGGACTACTACAAATTAAAAAGTTTCTGCACAGCTAAGGTCATAGCCACCAAAATAGAAAGACAGCCAACAATATGGGAAAGGATATTTACCAGCACAGCAACAGACAAAGGCCTGATATCGGTCATCTACAGAGAACTCAAAAAACTAAGCCCCTCCAAGCCCAATAAACCTATTAGGAAATGGGCAAAAGAGCTAAAGAGAGACTTCACAAGAGAAGATATAAAAAGGAAATGCAAATAAAAACATCCCTGAGATACCACCTCACCCCAGTTAGAATGGCCTATACTCTGAACTCAGGAAACAACAAATGCTGGAGGGGCTGTGGGGAAAGAGGAACCCTTCTCCATTGTTGGTGGGAGTGCAAATTAGTACAACCACTTTGGAGAACAGTATGGAGGTTTCTCAAAAAGCTCAATATAGACCTACCCTATGACCCAGCCATACCACTCCTAGGCATCTATCCTGAACAACAGGTCCCAAGATATCAAAACGACATCTGCACTTCCATGTTTATCACTGCACAATTCACAATAGCCAAAATATGGAAACAACCCAGATGCCCCTCCACAGACGAATGGATCCAAACAATATGGTACTTATACACAATGGAATACTACATAGCGATTAGGAATGGTGAAATATTGTTATTCGCAGGGAAATGGTCAGAACTTGAGCAAATAATGTTGAGCGAGACAAGCCTAGAACACAGAAAACAAAGGGGCATGATCTCCCTGATATATGACTGTTAACAAAGGGAGACGGAGAGACAGTAGAGACCAAGTCTGTGAATACTATATATGTTCTTGATACATTGTATATTGTATATATGTCTACCTGACCTAGAGAAGGGATAGAAAAACAGGACATAAGATATCACAAGAAATGTACACAGTGCCCTACTATGTAACTGTACACTTTTTGCACAACACCTTGTAAAAAAATTTGTGTTCAATTAATAAAAAAAAAAAATCTAACAGGAAAAAAAAAAATCCCTGTGCCTCAGTCAGCCAGACAAGTCAGAGTTCCTGGGAACAGCAGGCTTTTGCCGGCTGTGGATACCTGGGTTCGCTGAGATGGCCAAGCTTCTATATCAAGCTTCTATATGAAGCCACCAAAAACCTCCCAGAGTTTCATTGGACTGAGCAGATGATAAAAGCCTTTGAGACAATCAAGAAAAGCCTTCTGGAAGCACCTGCCTTAGGCCTACTTGACATGAATACCAAGAGAGGGGGCTACTGACAGCCGAAGGAAAGGTCATTAGAAACAAGCAGGAGATTTTAAGCCTCATCCGGGCCCTATGGGAACCAGCAAAGATTGCCATTATGCACTGTCCGGGTCATCAAAAGGGAGTTGATTCGGTGACTAGAGGGAATAATCTGGCCGACCAGGCAGCCAAGGAAGCAGCCCTTCAGCCCAGAGCAGAAGTATTGACTCTAGTAGACCCAGGGCCACGAGCTTTGCCACCTGTGCCCCAGTATTCCCAAGAAGACTTGGAGTGGATAAAGAAAATTCCCATGGCCCACAAAACCCCGGACAGAGAAGGAAACAATGACTGGCGGAAAACTTGTGAAGGGAAACTTATCTTGCCACAAGGGCTGGGTAAGGGGATCCTTAAGAGAATCCACCGAGCTTCTCACATGGGAACCCGAAGAATGCAGGACTTGCTTCAACACTCCAAAGTGAAAATTAGACAAGGAGATCAACTTATTGAAGATATTGTTAAAAATTGCAAGGCCTGTCAGCTCACCAATGCCCCCAATCAACAAGTTATTAAAGGAGCTCGCCTCCTTGGGGATAGGATAGGCCAGGCGTGTATTGGGAAGTAGGTTTCACAGAAATTAAACCTGGAAAATTTGGATACAAATATTTGCTAGTTTTTGTAGACACCTTTTCAGGATGGGTTGAAGCCTATCCAACAAAGCATGAGACTGCGAATGTAGTGGCTAAGAAGATCCTGGAAGAAATCCTACCCAGGTATGGCTTCCCATCCACCATTGGGTCAGACAACGGACCAGCCTTCATCTCAAAAGTAAGTCAGGGAATAGCCGCTGCACTGGGGACGGATTGGAAATTGCATTGCGCTTATAGACCCCAGAGTTCAGGACAGGTAGAGAGAATGAATCGGACTCTAAAAGAGACCTTAACTAAATTGGCCTTAGAGACTGGCGCAGACTGGGTGTCACTCCTTCCTTTTGCTCTACTTAGGGTAAGAAATTCTCCCTATCAACTTGGCTTTACTCCTTTTGAAATAATGTACGGGTACCCTCCGCCCATTATCCCTAGCCTTCAGACTGAATTGCTTGCTGATTTGGATGATACTGAATTTTTGTGTAAACTTGATTATTTGCAGCTCACGCACAAGAATATGTGGCCCCAACTTAAGGCATTATGATTCCACTTCTGTCCCTACCCCTCATTTATTCAGACCAGGGGACTGGGTGTTTGTCTGGAGGCATAACCCCAAATCCTTAGAACCACGGTGGAAGGGACCCTATGTGGTGCTACTGACTACTCCCACCGCCCTTAAGGTAGATGGCATCGCCACTTGGGTCCATTGCTCCCACGCCAGGCCAGCTGACCCTTTTGCCCTGGACGACAACTACCGTGGTGGAACATGGGAGGTCTCCAAGCACCCGACTCAGCCGCTTTGCCTTCACCTCAAGAAAAGAAAGTTAGACTGAATATTGTTATAATTTTCTTTTTGCCTTCTTTCCTTGCTACCCAGGCTAATGTTGATGCTATTTTGGCAGCTCACTCCAAAGTAGAGTGAGCCCCTTATTTTGGCAACTAGCAGGAGTCCTGTAAAGTCCCATGCAAGAAGGCATTGGTAGTTTTGGGCTTGCTCAGGAATACAGGTATAGCCACCCGACCCTTAGAGCACAGCTGAGAAGTGCATGTATTATTTTGCTGCTGACATTTGGATCTTAAACACTGTACAGCTAATGGTAAGTCTGTATAGCTGAAAGTTAATTTCCAGTTTTAAGTAATCTTGCAGTCCCTTGGTAAAGTAGACTAAGGCTATAGGTTTCTAGCCAGGTAAGGTCAACGCCCCTCAGTCAGCCTGAAGAAGCTACAGAAGATGGATGATCTTCACCCATCAGCCCCCCCCCTTAAAACCAAGGGACCAGAGTTGTTTTTGGTTACTACTTTGGGCCCTATTGGCCCATGCCTTATCCCTATATCATCCCCTAGACATGCAAGCCATTGAAATGGACAGAATGGAGCCATGATTGGCTCCCAAGGTACCAAAGAGAAAAGGGGGAAATGAAGAGCCAGACTTTGAAGTCAGGCCTCACTTTACCACGTGAACCCCACTTTACCACATGAACCTGAGATAAGCAGGCCCTGTGAGCAAACCCAGGACAAGCTTATTAGGGCCCAGCCAGTCAAGAACTCTAACCACTAGGAATGCTTAACTCTAACTGCCCCCAGAATGCCTCGAGTCCTGTGCCTCGAACCCTGAGCCAATCACATTTGTACCCGTGTCCTAATCTTGCTTGCTTGGACACTTGATTGCTGGAACTTTGCTTTTTGTCTTGCTTGAACACCTGATGGCTGTAACTTTGCTTTTTGCCTTTATAAGCCCTGTGCATTTGCAGCTCGGGGCTTCCTCCTAACCTCCGCTGTGTTGGTGGGTAGGACGAGGCCCGAGTTGCAGCTCGCTTGAATAAAGTCTTGCCTTGCTTTTGCATTTTGGAACGTCTGAGTCTCGGTGGCCTTCTTGGTGGTCGTTTCGCGACTTGGCATAACAACACGAAGCCCTGGGTTTGATTCATCAGCACCACATATAGAGAAAAAGCCGGAAGTGGTGCTGTGGCTCAAGTGGTAGAATGCTAGCCTTGAACTAAAAGAAGCTCAGGGGCAGTGCCCAGGCCCTGAGTTCAAACCCCAGGACTGGCAAAAAAAAAAAAAAGGATTCACAAGCAAAAGCATTTTTAAATTACCTCCTAAAGAGTTTATTTAGATAATTTGATTATTATATGCTTTGTATGATTCCATATTTTTGGAATTAACTGTTAGTGAGTTTTTTATGACGCAAATGGAAAAACACATCCCATATTCATTAAGATATGAAACAGAATTTTGTCATTCTACATGTGAAAATCAATACAACTGGACAGATTGTAAAATTATGCTCCACATCATGGTCAATTAAGGAGTTGCAATGATTGCTAAATGGATAACAGAGCCACAGTACTCAGCCTATTTAAATTTTTGCCAATGATTTACAAATTGTTCCTTTTCTATTGCCATCACAATACTTCATAGTGATACCTTCAACAGAAAGACAGTTCCAGTTGTAGTTGGTGACACTTTGGTAGATGGTTTAAAGAAGTTATTCAGCCATGAGTCAGTGGCTCACACCTGTAGTCCTCACTACACAGGAGGCTGAGGCCTGAGGATCGCTGTTTGAAGCCAGTTTGGGCAGGAAAGTCCTTGAGACACCCATCTTCAATGAACAAGCAAAAAAGCCAAAGTAGAGCTGTGGCTCATGTGGTAGAGCACTAGCTCTGAACAAAAAAAGCTCAGGAACAGTGCCTAGCCCCTAAGTTCAAGACCAAAAAAAAAAAAAAAAAAAAAGATCCTGAGGTTTTCTTGTAAGACAGTCTTCTGCAGCACCTTCAAATAAACAGGAGGGACCAACTGTGAACAGTTGGAAGTGAGTCACCCCTGCAAGCCCAAAGGACACTCTGGAAACTGAGATGTCAAGACTTTATCGCAGGGGATGGGAATATGGCCTAGTGGTAGAGTGCTTGCCTCATATACATGAAGCCCTGGGCTCAATTCCTCAGCACCAGGTATATAGAAAAAAGCTGGAAGTGGCGCTGTGGCTCAAGTGGTAGAGTGCTAGCCTTGAGCAAAAAGAAGCCAGGGGCAGTGCTCAGGCCCTGAGTTCAAGCCCCAGGACTGGAAAAAAAAAAAAAAAAAAGACTTTAGCACATGTGCCCAGATCTCCTCATTCAAAGCTTAAATGTGGGGCTGGGGATATGGCCTAGTGGCAAGAGTGCCTGCCTCATATATATGAGGCCCTGGGTTTGATTCCCCAGCACCACATATATAGAAAATGGCTAGAAGTGGTGCTGTGGCTCAAGTGCCAGAGTGTTAGCCTTGAGCAAAAAGAAGCCAGGGACAGTGCTCAGGCCCTGAGTCCAAGCCCCAGGACTGGCCGGAAAAAAAAAAAAAAAAAAAGCTTAAATGTCTCACTCCTTCCAAATCAGCAGAACCAGCTGAAATTGAGGCACAATAGTTTCTAAAACTTTGCTATAGTCTTTTTTCTTTGGGGTTGGGGAAGGGAGTGCCAGTCCTGGGGCTTAAATTCAGAACACTGTCCCTGAGGATTTTTTGCTCAAGGCTAGTGCTCTACCACATGAGTTACAACTTCACTTTCTGTTTCTGGGTATTTGGAGGTAAGAGTCACATGGAGTTTCCTACCCCGGCTGGCTTCAAAACACAATCCTCAGATCTCAGCCTCTTGAGTAGCTAGAATTACAGGTGTGAGCCATCAGCACCCAGCAACTTTGCTACTCTTACATTCCTAAGTCATCAGTTTTATCTACCAGAGTGTAACTGTGAGAATCTTCCAAAGTGTGAATGTGTGGTTTACCTTTACACTGGTGAATATCACCCTCAGAACACTGATTACCTCCACATCAGGGCTAATTTGACCATCCTCTATCTGTCCTTAATTTCTCCTGAAATTATCTATCCTTAATTTCTCTCTGACCTCTGAGATTACTGCCCTGCTAGGGCATAATTCCCACCACGTCCCATCCTAGTTTACCACCTGTGAAAATCTAACAGCTGCACTGAAATTGCATGTCTGGGCACATTCCATCTGCTGCAGCACCCAGGATGTGTCCATGTCTCCTTCAGAAAGACAGACTGGTCCTACAAAGAAATCTTGTTTTAGAGCTGGTTCCCAGACTCTATCCTGTGCCAACTATTGCAGGTTGTATCTACTGGGAAGCCCATTGTGAGACTGAGATTTCTGCACACAAGTTGTTGGGGAGGAATGTCAAAGAGCGCCCCCTAGAGGATTTATAGAGGAATGGTTTGGCTAAGAAAAATTAAACTACATCAAATGTCTCAGCATGGTCCATGGGCCCTTGGAGCTGCACCAGTCACTCTCTCCTTACTGTATTACACAGTCCCTGAGAGAAACAAATTTAAGGAGGAAAGATTTATTTGGGTTCAAGGTATCAGTCACTGGTGAACTGGATTCATTGTTGTTAGGAACTGAGGCAAGGCTGAACATGGTAGCAGAACTAGCAGCAGAGCTGCTCACCTCATGGCAATCAAGAAGCAGAGAGCTTGATAGGAAGGGACCAGGGCACAGACTCTGCCTTCCAACGTCTCCAGCAACATGATTTCTCCAAATAGGCTCTGCCTTCCACAGTTCTACCACCTCAATTCAGATTGGGAATCTATCAAGGCACTGGTGGCTCACACCTATAATCTTAGCTACTACTGAGGAGACTGAAATCTGAGGACTGAAGGTAAAAGACAGTCTAGGCAGGACTCTTCTCTCTAATTAAACACCCAAAAGCCTTAAAAGCAGGGATATGATTCAGGTGGTAAAGTGCCAGCTTTGAGCAAATAAGCCAAGGGACAGCACCAAAGCCCTGAGTTCAAGCCCAAGGACAGGCACACACACAAAAAAACTGGGGGAGGGGCTGGGGATGTAGCCTAGTGGCAAGAGTGCCTGCCTCGGATACACGAGGCCCTAGGTTCGATTCCCCAGCACCACGTATACAGAAAACGGCCAGAAGAGGCGCTGTGGCTCAAGTGGCAGAATGCTAGCCTTGAGCGGGAAGAAGCCAGGGACAGTGCTCAGGCCCTGAGTCCAAGGCCCACGACTGGCCAAAAAAAAAAAAAAAAAAAACTGGGGGACTGGAAATGTGGCTTAGTGGTAGAGTGCTTGCCTAGCATGTGTGAAGCCCTGGGTTCCATTCCTCAGTACCACATAAATAGAAAAAGACAGCAGTGGCACTGTGGCTTAAGCGGTAGAGTGCTAGCCTTGAGCACAGAGAGGCTCAGGGACAGAGCCTAGGCCCTGAGTTCAAGCCCCAGCCCCCTCCCCCACAAAGAAAGTAATCCCTCAGTAGATTAAACCCCTGATTAGCTCAGAACACTCATGACTCTATCTACTCTTGGAATGCTGTCACAGAACCCATTAAGAGTGTGTTTTAATAATCTCCTAGACTCTCTCCATAGAATTACAAGGCCCTTCTAGGGTATCTTCCTAATTAGGGCAAAGTGGACAAATATTTTTACCCCCTCCCTCAAGATCTAGTTATCAGCTGGGTGCTGATGGCTCATGCCTATAATCCTAGCTATTCAGGAGGCTGATATGTGGGATTGCAGTAGGAAGCCAGCCCAAGCAGAAATGTCCATGAGATTCTGCTCCAACTGCTACACAATCCTCAGTCCTGAAAAGGAACCCAAGTTGCACAATGAGATGTCCTCAGGAGCACTACTCAATGAAGGACTGACCCCCACAGAGTTTTCCCAGGCCCAGAGAGGCATCAGGCAAAACCTCAGGTATGAGCTGACCTGCTTTGATGTGCAGACAGGGCATATCTCCTAGGCCCAGCTGTAAACAATCCTTTCTGGGCCAAATGGAAAAGCCCCAACTTCCTAGACCTAGGGGCTCCTTCATTAACCTCTGCCTCCTTGCTCAGACCTCATATAAGCCTGGTCCCAAATTCACCCCCTCATACAACCTCCAAACCTGCAGGAAGGTCTCTGCTGTTCCTCAATAACAGTCCTTGCCTGTTGATGATCGAGTCCAGCCTATTCCTTTTCCGTTCTCCTCCATTTTCCCAACATATGGTGCTGAAACCCGGGAGACGAAAAGCACCTGGAGTGACTGGGTCCCTCCACCCACCTCCTGGCTGCCTCTCATGGAGGCTTTTTCTTCTCTTTCCCATGCCTTTCTCCATCGGGAGCACAGAGCCCGTTGAGCTTACTTTGGGCTAAACAGCCGCCTGAACCGACCTTGTGACCTTTGCCTCCTTAAGCGGTGCAGGCCTCGTGGATGGCCACCCTGCATGGCTTGAGGTATTATTGGCCCCCTGTGTAAACCCAGAAAAGGCCTCATCTCCCCTGTTCTGTCGCCCTCAACTGTCCCCAGACTCCACCACCACCCAAAAGCCTTCAGGACAAAGTAACCAGCTGGGTCCATGGTGGAGGCACCCTGACATGGACCTGGGGACCCCAGGAGTCCCCCACCTTCCTGTCTACCTAGAGTCCCCAGAGACTCCAGAAGTCTCATCTGTTGATGACCCTCTGACACCCTTTAATTAGGACCTTTGGGAATGCCCTCTCCTAATTATTGGGATCCTTCCTTCCAATTACCTTCCCAAAGCCTCAGGGATGCAACAGGCTCCATAGTTCTACCAAATTTTCCAAATCATCTCCCAGAGACACCCCCATTGGCATGCCTGCAGTCTTAAGGCTGATTTACAGCCAAAGAAAACTGACTTGTTTGCCTACCACAATCTGGCCTCACTATTTTACTGATTTAAACACCATGAAACACCAAGGGGTCCGAGGACCCTACACCCAAGCCCTCCTCTGCCTCCACTCCAGAGACACTCCCTCTACTCCCCCTCATCCTATTCTGCCCACCAAGTCCTTCCCCTCTAATCTCCTGCCTGCTCACCAAGTCCTTCTCTGCTGTAAGCCTCTCAGTTCTCTCCTCTAGAAAGGAAACTTTCCTTGCTTTGTAGCGATCTTCATCTCCTCTCTCTGTCTCTGTCTCTGTCTCTCTCCCTCTCTGTCTCTCTCTCTCTCCCGCCCACCAGACCTGAGATCATTTAACATTACATTACCTCCATTCTTGCTGATGGCCCTTTGACTTGTGCCCTTGAGAGTGAGACACAGGCAGGGTCCCAGGGACTCGCTCTAGGTTCCCTCTTAAAGGCTAGTTATGGGGCTGGGAATATGGCCTAGTGGTAAAGTGCTCGCCTCATTATACATGAAGCCCTGGGTTCGATCCCTCAGCACCACATATATAGAAAAAAGAAAAAAACGGAAGTGGCACTGTGGCTCAAGAGGTAGAGTGCTAGCCTTGAGCAAAAAGAAGCCAGGGACAGTGCTCAGGCCCTGAGTCCATGCCCCAAGACTGGCAACAAAAACAAAACAAATAAACAAAAGGCTAGCCATCGTGGATCAGCAGTTCCATAAGCCCAAGTCTTTTCTCCCTCCTGGATCCTGTAACCACATCCCCCCTCTTTAGATGGTCTGGATTCTCTTAAGTAAAAACTGTCTGCCACAAGCAAACTTTTTCTGTTGACCTTTGCCCTCTCTTCTCTCTCTTTTTTACTCCATCCCAAAAATTCCATAGCATACCCAAAACAAACCTATTCTTTTTGTCTTTGGGACTCAGACACTAAACCATTCCTTTTCTCTTTCCTGAGCCTACTCAAATCTGGATTCTTAATTTCTCCCTTAAGGCAAACTCCTCTAGGAGGCTGCAAAATAAAAATCCCTCCCTCTCACCTCTACCCTACCCACAGCTCTATCCAATTGACTCCTCTCCTTAGAAACCTGTTCAGCCACCCCCTCTCCCTATTCTCTCTACAGGCCTTGGAGGCTGACATCTGGAAGAGACAAAGGGCACATGGGGGGGAGGGGAGTCTGCAAACCCCCCACTCTTCTACCAAGCTTACTCTTCTTCTCTCTTCTAGGTGTTAAAATATCCAGTTCATATACTAAAGTGCCTCATCATCAAAATTGTTTTAAAGGTTTTCTGTTCTTACCACCAATGTTTAAGCATGGAGATTCTGTTAATTTCTGTTTGCTCTTTGCTAAATCTAAGTTTTGTCTTGTATTTTGTTTGGTATTGCCTGTTTATCTAAAACTGACATGTGGTTCTATAATATTGGGCAAAATATTTGCCATTGGAATTCCAGAAAACTTACACGGTTGATTTATCATTTTTTAAAACCTAAGCGCACCTTAAAACTTTTATGTGTGTGTGTATGAACATGTTCAACACAATCTCATTGTAATACATAAAAATTGTTATCATGGTGAAAAAGGTAATCTTTTTCTATTTGTGGTATTCTATGACTGCAATTGTAAATCTTGTGTCAAAGGAGTTAATTATCAAGTGTGCTGCTTGTTAAAACATCTTTGTCAAATAAAAAGGAATGAGACCTGCCAGGCTTCGCTCTGCCCCCCCCATCCACATGGGGGGGGCGGGTCCTGGGCTTGTCTGCCTCTTCCGTGTGTGGTCCTTTCTCACTTTCTCACGTCCCCTGGCCAGTAGGGATTAATCACAGGAGCAGGGACCCCAAGTAGCCTCAGTTCGCGTGTGGTCGCGAGACCCCATGCCCACCAGCCCAAGAAAGACACGGATGCGGATGTGTGGGTGTCCCAGAGAAAGCTCTGGGGCATTCTGGTTTATTCAAAGGAGGGGCCAACAGTTTATACCCCCAGAGATGAGGAGGAAAGGGGCTATTGGATTGGCTGATGGACTGTTCCTCAGGTGATGTCACGAACTTCCTCTATGGGTGGAGACCACAGCCCCCCAAGGACCGGGTTTCTGGGGTCCCCGCCATTACACATGTGCTCACCCCCAGGGGCGGGGGCTTCTCTTCCAGTTGAAGGCGGAAGGAGGGGGGACGGGCTAAAGCCAGCTGTCCCCTCTTAAAGGCACAGCCATCCCCAACAGAGACCCAGCTGTGCTCCCAAGCAGCCTTGATGCTTTGCTCCAACCAGCTGTGATCAAAAAGGAAAACTAGTGGGCTGGGGATATAGCCTAGTGGCAAGAGTGCCTGCCTCGGATACACGAGGCCCTAGGTTCGATTCCCCAGCACCACATATACAAAAAACGGCCAGAAGCGGCGCTGTGGCTCAAGTGGCAGAGTGCTAGCCTTGAGCGGGAAGAAGCCAGGGACAGTGCTCAGGCCCTGAGTCCAAGGCCCAGGACTGGCCAAAAAAAAAAAAAAAAAAAAGAAGGAAAACTAGTAAGGAGTAATGTAAACCAAGAGGAAAGTTAGTAAAGAAAGCCTTGGATAGGGAAATTGAGGAAAGGATTTGGAAAGTAACAATTGTCTTAAAGATGTGTTCCATGGAAAAAGGTAGAAATTAAGACAAACCCCAGAAACTTCAGGTATGTAGCAGACGGTATGTCTTAAAAGATAAGAGCTTGAATTCATTCTTTATGTCTCATCTATAAAAGTAATTATTTGTATAAACCAAAGTTCACTTGAATGTTTATGTGAGGGTCCTTTAAATGAATACCTTTTAGCTCAAATGCCATTTTTTCCTGTTTAATATGTAAGCCACCTTGGATACAAAGCTAAAAGGACACCAGCTCCTGCATTCTTCCTTGTAATTACAAAGGCTTAGTGACATCTACCATGTCTTAACATCAATTAGTATCCTAATATGTTATATGCAATTCAGAATAACTATGTCTACTTGATCTCCTTGTTGCTTTAATTGAACATAAAAAGGGTTTTTGTGGCAAAGACTGCAGTTGAAAGCCAGCCCAGGCCAAAAAAAAAAAAAAATCCTTCTAAAACTCCATATCCCAGCAAAGAGCCAGGCTGGAAGCATGGCTCAAGAGAATTAACCAGCCAAATGCTGGAAGTGGCACTGTGGCTCAAAGTGGTAAGAATGCTAGTCTTGAGCAGAAGTGCTCAGGGACAGTGCCCAGGCCCTGAGTTCCAACTGAAATGAACCATCTCACAACAAGCCATCCCAACAACATCTTCAGGCCAGTCCTGACAATGAGGGGCCCTGGAGAGGAGTTAAGAAGAAATGTTGTCCCATCCTACTTTGTGCTGCCCTTTCAAAATTGACCAGAGTTGGGAGGTCAAATGAGAAATAGTTGCTTGCCCATCTAATGTCCATACCTGTCTACCTTCAAATTGGACAGGAACGTCCTTTCTTGCCTTTGTTACCTGCTACTTCTGTTTCCCATCCATACTACATAGTCCAGACATCTATAGTCCAGTTATAGGGAAATTCCTCCTTCTTTGTAATAGGCCAAACTGGGATTATGCTCCAAATGGAACTTTCCTGGCATGTGCTTGGTTGTGTTTTCCTATGTCATTCTTATCAACCAGTCCTGCCACCTTGTCAGCCTTTTGCCTGATCTCACCTTTTTCAGGTTTGTCTTTAACAGGATAACAGCCCTCACTCAGGACACTACCTGGGAGCAGTCAAGGCACTGAAGTCAAGGCACTGGACATTGCCCTTCCCTGCCCAGCACAGACCTGCACCCTGAAGACCCCAGCCCCAGTGATTCCTCAACACCCCCATGTCAGCAGGAAGTAGCTAGAAAAGACCAAGACGTCCCTCAACTTTTTATACTCCTTCAGGGTTTCAAATGATGGGAATCTGCTTTGTTCTTATAACTCCATGTTGCTCTCCTCTCAGCATGTTCCTTTTACGTATCCAAAGATCCTATATGAAGGACTTGCCTATCCCCTCTAGGCCCATTCCTTCTATGTATCCAAAGATGGAATATGAAGGATTGACCTCCACCCTATTGCCTCAGGCCCACATACACACCAGGCAAAACCTCAGGTATGTGTGAACCTGCATTGATATGCAGGCAGGGAAATTCAACTAAGCCTAGCTGTAGCAATCCATAGTGGGCCCAACTTTCTAGGCCTAGTGGCTCCTTCATTAACCTCTGCCTCCTTGCTCAGACCTCATATAAGCCTGGTCCCAAATTCACCCCCTCGCACAACCTCCAATTCTGAGGGAAGGTCTGTGCCCCTCCTATTCCTCAATAAACAATTCTCACTTGTTGACAACTGAGTTCCAGCCTATTCCTTTTCCATTCTCCTTCATTTTCCTAACACTCACAGCACCAGATTTTATGAGAATTTCCTACAAACTAAGGTAGTAATAACTACCTTGAAAGACATCCAGAAGAGCCAAAAAAAACAAAAATGCAGCCAGGCCCTGGTGGCTCATGCCTACAGTCCTAGTTACTCAGGAGTCTGAGATCTGTGGATCACTATTCAAAATCAGGCCAAGCAGGAGAGTCCATGAGACTCTCACCTCCATTTAACTACCAAAAAGCCAAAAGTGAAACTGTGGCCCAAGTGGTAGAATGCTATCCTTAAGCAAAAAAACCTCAGGGCCAGTGTCCAGACCCTAAGTTCAAACCCAAAGCTTGGCACTAAAAAAACAAAATCAAACAAACAAACAAACAAAAACAGAAAGAAAAAGAAAACACAAATGCAAGCAATCAGTTCACTGTTGGCACAGCTCTTTTCAGCCAACAATCTGTAGTACTTAACTAGTTCAACACGATCAAAAGATTCACTTTCTACACTCTTACTAACTCCCACATGAAGGTCCTCGAGGGATGTCAATTAGCTAGAAAATTGAGATTTGTGTTTCCAAAATTAACCAAAAGTATAAACATGTTTTCTCTCTCTCCCCCTCTCTCTTTTAATTTATTTATTGTCAAAGTGATGTACAGAGGGGTTACAGTTTCTTATAGAAGTGCAGTGCGTACATTTCTTATGCAACTTGTTACCTCCTCCCTCATTTCCCCCACACTTGCCCCCTTCCCCATTTCCCTCCCCCCCCACCTCTTTCTTTTGTTGCTGCTGACCCTGACTCTGCAACTTAAGGTCTGGGTGCTCTCCCTTAGCTTTCTTGCTCAAGCATAATGCTCTACCACTTGAGCTATCACTCTACTTGGAGCTTTTGTGGTGGTTCTTTGGAGATAAGAATCTCATGGAATTTCATACCTCATACCATTGAACTGTGAACTTTAGATCTTAGCCTTCGGAGTAGCTAGAAGTACAGGCATGACCCACCAGTGCCCCACTTAAGTTCTCATTTAATGATCTATTTCTTGTGTGTCCATACTTTTTTGCTTTGGCTTTTACTTCCTTCATAGGAGTGTTTTGTAAATTCCATGTAGTAGTCTCTTGTTAGATGGAACACCTGCAGAGGAGCTGCCCAGAAGGGGCCCCACCCCGGGAGCCACAGAGATGAAGAACCCCCAGACCACCCCGGGGAAATGGGAGTCCCCAGAGGAGCCACCCCAAGACCGCTGTGACCCTGAGCGGCCACCTGTTCTGCAGAATGGCCTCGCGCTTCCTCCACCCCCCAAGCAGGCCGATGTCCGCACCGCCCTGGCCCAAATGTTGCAGGCCGCCTCCCACATCCGCGCACAGCTTCTGGATCTTTCCAGCCTGGTGCACACGGCCCAGCACAGAGCTGGCCAGCTGGGGAGCACCGTGCACATTCCTGCTCCTTAGCGAGGACATGGAAATCCAAACGCTGCAGGAGGTGGCAGAGAAACCTCTTCACAACGGATATCGAAAACAAAGGAAGACCTGCGCTGCTGTCTAGATTAATTTCCTATAGGGTCGTTGCACAGTATTTATTGGGTATATTCATTGTCACTGTATGATTGTATATTTGAAAATCTGCAGTGTTTGCAATACATTGGATTCTGTATGGCAACAGCGAACATGTGACAAAAGCCTAACAAAACTGTAACTAAACAGAAAATATTAAATCTGAAAATTTGACAAAGAGGAAGTGTGAAGGACAAATGGAGATGTACTGCAAGGATAAAATACACACCAAGAACAGCACTTTAGTGAAATCTGAAAATAAAAATATAATACAGAAGTCTAGAGACAATACCTATAGATGAGAACTATAACAATTTTCCAATGGAAAATGTTGAAATTATATATATGTCACATCTTTTGTTCAATAAAATACATTCAAGTTCATTTCTCCTGGCTCTTTTTAGCTTAGTAGAAGCAGCCATTGGAACACTGGAAATTCCGCATAAGCCTCGGGTGGTGACTCGCTGTCTGCACACAGCCGGTGCACGCTGCCAGCTCTCACAACACTGCTGACAGGAAAGCAAGGAGAGGGCCAGCTCTCCACGAGGGCATTCTCAGCACCAGGCCTCGCTCTGGACAAGATGTGTGGAGATGAAGAAAAAGGACATGTACCCCTATGCAGAAAGAATCCTGCTGCTACAGAGACAGGAGCAAAGGAGAAAGGGTGTTGCTGTGGTTTTCGGGAGATCCAGAGCTGCAGGAGCCATGGGCTCACAGGGGAAGCTTAAAGAGTTTAAGATTGGGTCAGCCAAGGGCTTTTTTGCTGTCCTGCGTTTGTAGTCAATGAGTGAGGTGAAAGCAAGTTAGGAGGCAGAGAGTGTGTGTGTGTGTGTGTGTGTGTGTGTTTATACCGGTCCTGGGGCTTGAACACAGGATCCTGGGTGCTGTCTGTGAGCTTTTTGCTCAAAGCTGCTGGCTCTACTACTTGAGCTATAGCTCCACTTTTGGCTTTTTCAGTAGTCAGAGATGAGTCTCTCAGACTTTTCTGCTCTGGCTGGCTTTGAGCCATGATCCTCAGATGCCAGCCTCCTGAGTAGTCAGGATCCCAGGTGTGAGCCTCTGGTGCCCACAGAAGTTTTCTTTTATTTAGTTAAATGAATAGACTTCATTGAAAGCAATTTCAGGTTCTCAGCAAAATGTGAGCCAGGCACTGTGGGGAACGCCTGCCCGGATGTCTTGCATCATTAAGAGGCTGTTCTAGCTGGCCCTGCCTCCCAGCCTTGGGACCACATGTAGCTAAGATGGCACCTGGTGGTGAACCCGGAGGCGGTCCTGTGGGCCATGATGTAGAATTTGGCCGCCCCTTAGGGAGGTCCCTCAGAGCTCCACCCTGACGGACAGCTCAGGCGTCCAATCACAGCCCCTACATAGGTGCACGTACCCATCCCCTCCTGCCGCCCTCCGACCCCTTTAAAAGAGCAGCTCACTGCCGCCATTAAACAAGTCTTAGCGCTGACTGGCTCCCGGACTGTGTTTCCTCCATCGAGAGGGGGGCTGTGTGGCAGTCTGTCAGCCCTCTTTTCCTCTTCCTGGCCCGTCCAGGTGGGGCGTGTTTTCCAGTCTCTCCTGCAGGACAGGGGAGCCCGGGAGGCTAAAAACCCCCGACAAGGCACCATTCTTCTCCAATCCCTGCCCTCTGCTTCCTACTCAGGAGGCAGCTTTGATGCAGGTGAGGTGAATTTGGGAAGAAAGGGGAAGTAAGACAAGGGAGCAGGGAGCTGGGTATCTGTCAGTAAGGCTGACCTGCCAATTTCTAAGTTATAACTGTTCCACTGGTAAAGAAGAAAGAGAATGGTGATCCACATGAGCCACAGAAGAATACAGAATCCAAATATTGGCATGAATCTGTGCTCCAGATCATCCAAGGTTACAGTGGCAACCCACACTGCTCGCCTCTCCCTGCGGCAGACAGAGCAGCTGCATTAAAACAGACCCAAACCAGGCACCCGGGCTCTTACCTGTAATCCCAGCTACTCAGGAGGCAAAGGTTTTTCTCTTTGTTTTTTGCCAGTCCTGCAGCTTGAACCCATGGCCTGAGCACTGTCCCTGGCTTCTTTTTGCTCAAGGAAAGCACTCTACCATTTGAGCCAAGCGCCACTTTCGACTTTTTTCTATATATGTGGTGCTGAGGAATCAAACCCAGGGCTTCATGTATAGGAGGCAAGCACTTTACCACTAGGCCATATTCCCAGCCCAGCAAAGGTTTTTTGTTTTGTTTTGTTTTGCCAGTCCTGGGGCTTGAAAACAGGGACTGGGTGCTGTCTTGGGCTTCTTCTTGTTCAAAGCTAGCACTCTAGCAGGAGGTATCACAATACCAGACTTCAAGCTCTACTACAAGGCCATCATAACAAAAATAGCATGGTATTGGTATAAAAACAGATCGGAAGACCAATGGATTAGAATTGAAGACCCAGAAATAAAACCGCACTCTTACAGCCAACTGATAGCCAACAAAGGAGCTAAAGACATACAATGGAATAAACATAGCCTCTTCAACTACTGGTGCTGGGAGAACTGGGCAGCCATATGCAGAAAACTCAAAGTAGACCCAAGCCTATCACCATGCACCAAGATCAATTCAAAATGGATCAAGGACCTCAATATCAGACCTGAATCCTTGAAACTACTGAAGGACAGAATAGGAAAGACGCTAGAACTTATAGGCACAGGAAGGAATTTCCTGAATAGAGTCCCAGGGGCACAACAAATAGGGGAAAGACTCGACAAATTAAAAAGTTTCTGCACAGCTAAGGTCATAGCCACCAAAATAGAAAGACAGCCAACCATATGGGAAAGGATATTTACCAGCACAGCAACAGACAAAGGCCTGATATCTGTCATCTACAGAGAACTCAAAAAACTAAGCCCCTCCAAGCCCAATAAACCTATTAGGAAATGGGCAAAAGAGCTAAAGAGAGACTTCACAAGAGAAGAGATAAAAATGGCAAAGAAACACATGAGGAAATGCTCAACATCCCTGCTAGTAAAGGAAATGCAAATAAAAACATCCCTGAGATACCACCTCACCCCAGTTAGAATGGCCTATACTCTGAACTCAGGAAACAACAAATGCTGGAGGGGCTGTGGGGAAAGAGGAACCCTTCTCCATTGTTGGTGGGAGTGCAAATTAGTACAACCACTTTGGAGAACAGTATGGAGGTTTCTCAAAAAGCTCAATATAGACCTACCCTATGACCCAGCCATACCACTCCTAGGCATCTATCCTAAACAGCAAAACCCAAGATATCAAAAAGACATTTGTACTTCCATGTTTATCGCGGCACAATTCACAATAGCCAAAATTTGGAAACAACCCAGATGCCCCTCCACAGACGAATGGATCAAAAAAATATGGTACTTATACACAATGGAATACTACATAGCGATTAGGAATGGTGAAATATTGTTATTCGCAGGGAAATGGTCAGAACTCGAACAAATAATGTTGAGTGAGACAAGCCTAGAACACAGAAAACAAAGGGGCATGATCTCCCTGATATATGACTGTTAACAAAGGGAGACGGAGAGACAGTAGAGACCAAGTCTGTGAATACTGTATATGTTCTTGATACATTGTATATTGTATATATGTCTACCTGACCTAGACAAGGGATAAAAAAACAGGACTTAAGATATCACAAGAAATGTACACACTGCCCTACTATGTAATTGTACACTTTTTGCACAACACCTTGTAAAAAAATTTATGTTCAATTAATAAACAAATTTAAAAAAAGCTAGCACTCTAACACTTCAGCACCACTTCCGGCTTTTTTATTGATAACTCTACTCCCAGGTTTTTTTTAATGACTAATTGAAGATCTCTGCCTCCTTGGGCTGGGAATGTGGCTTAGTGGCTTAGTGGGACAGTGCCCCAGGACTGAGTTCAAGCCACAGGACCTGATTATACAACTTGGAGTTTGTATGTCAAATGGTTATTTATGGGTTTTTTAAACAAATTTTTGCCAGTCCTGGGGCTTGGTCTCAGGGCCTGAGCACTGTCTCTGGGTTCTTTTTGCCCAAGGCTAACACTCTACTATTTGAGCCACAGCGCCACTTCTAGCCTTTTCTGTGTATGTGGTGCTGAGGAATTGAACCCAGGGCTTCATGCATACTAAGCCACATTCCCAGCCCCTATTTATGGATTTTACAACAAAGCAATTCTCAGCCTGGATTTTCACTTCTCATGACATGGGGGCAAGGGGCGCATGTGCGCGTGCACGCATGCTCATATTGGGGCTTGAACTTATGGTCTGAGTGCTGTACTTAAGCTTTTTTGTTCAAGGGTGGTGCTCTTGAGTCACAGCTCCACTTTCAGCTTTTTGGAGCTTAACTGGAGATAAGAGTCTCATGGACTTTCCTGCCTGGGCTGGCTTTGAACTGTGATCCTCAGATCTTAGCTTCCTGAGTAGCTAGGATGATAGGTTAAGTGAGCTGCTAAGGCTGAGCTCTGGTTTGAACAGGATGTTGATTCTCAAATAGGCCATCTGTCCAGCGGCAGGGACCATGTCACCACTACCAGGCGCATTCTCCTCCAATATAGCTGGAAGACACAGAAAGACTCCAAGAAGGGGTTGGGAATGTGGCCTAGTGGTAAAGTGCTAGCCTCGTATACATGAAGCCTTGGTTCGATTCCTCAGTATCAGATATAAACAAAAAGCTGGAAGTGGAGCTGTGGCTCAAGAGGTAGAGTGCTAGCCTTGAGCAAAAAGAACCCAGGGACAGTGCTCAGGCCTTCATCTTCTTGTTCTTGATCTTTCTGTTTGTTGCTGTGTGAAGAAACAAAAAGCTTGACCTTCTCCTGCTTGCTCATTCAGACATTTGGGGTGATGCTGGACAGAGGCCTTGCTCCCCGCCAGCTGAAAGGACCAGAGGAAGTCAAATGCTTCCCACTCAATGTGGCCCTTTTTTTTTTTTGCCAGTCCTGGGCCTTGGACTCAGGGCCTGAGCACTGTCCCTGGCTTCTTCCCACTCAAGGCTAGCACTCTGCCACTTGAGCCACAGCGCCGTTTCTGGCCATTTTCTGTATATGTGGTGCTGGGGAATCGAACCTAGGGCCTCGTGTATCCGAGGCAGGCACTCTTGCCGCTAGGCTATATCCCCAGCCCCCTGGCTTCCTTTTTGCTCAAGGCTAGCACTCTGCCACTTGAGCCACAGCGCCACTTCTGGCCGTTTTCTGTATATGTGGTGCTGGGGAATTGAACCCAGGGCCTCATGTATACGAGGCAAGCTCTCTTGCCACTAGGCCATATCCCCAGCCCATGGCCCTTTAATCTTTCTCATTGACCAATGGCATGGGAGTATTTAGGCCACATCAACATGCCTAGTCCTCAGTTTTGTTTTGTTTTTGCCAGTCCTAGGTCTTGGATTCAGAGCCTGAGCACTGTCCCTGGCTTCCTTTTCTCAAGGCTATCACTCTACCACTTGAGCCACTGAGTCACTTCTGGCTTTTTCTGTTTATGTGGTGCTGAGGAATTGAACCCAGGGCTTCATGAATGCTAGGCAAGCACTCTACTGCTAAGCTACATTCCCAGCCATAGTCCTGTTTTATTACCGCAGCTTACAATTGTGAGAATCTGGGTACACTGGTGAATATCACCCTCAAAGCACTGATCACCCCCACATTATAACTAATTCTAACATCCTCTGTCTGACCTCTGAGATTATTGCCTTGCTAGGGCATAACTCCCACTCATGTCCCATCCTAGTTTACCATCTATGAATTTATTTTCATCATGGGGCTTGAACTCAGGGCCTGGGCACTGTCCCTGAGGTATTTTGCTTAAGACTGATGTTCTGCCATTTGAGCCACAGCTCCACTTCTGGTTTTTAAGTGGTTAAAGAGTCTCATGGACTTTCTTGCCCTTGCTGTCTTTGAACTGTGGTCTGCAGATCTCAGCCTCTTGAGCAGCTGGGATTACAGGCCACCAGCACCCATCTCACCTATGAAAATCTTTACAGAATTGCATGTCTGGGCACCAGTACTCTACCACTGTCATCCCCAGAATGTGTCCATGTCTCCTTCAGACAGACAGACAGGCCCAACAAGGAAATCTCATTTAGAGCTGGTTCCCAGACAATCCAGTGCCAGCAAGGCACAGGTCACTGACACCTGCAAAGTTAGAAGGCCCTGGGTTTGATTCCTCAGCACCACATATATAGAAAAGACCGGAAGTGGCACTGTGACTCAAGTGGTAGAGTGCTAGCCTTGAGCAAAAAGAAGACAGGGACAGTGCTCAGGCCCTGAGTTCAAGCCCCAGGACTGGCAAAAAACGAAACAACAACAACAAAAAATAAAACATTTTTGGATGCCCTGTTAAATTGCTTACTTTAGGGTCAAAGCCTGCATGCTTTAAATTTTGTGACATAATCTGTGCTTGGCCTCATACACAGCCTTCATTGCTTGTCATCAAAAGAAAATTAAAGGCATACTCTAGATGTTCTATGGTTGCTTACAATTTGAGCATATCCTGGGTTGGTTTCAAACTGATTTCCCCAGGTTTCAGTCTTCTGATTAGCTAGGATTATAGGCTTGAGCCATCAATTCCCGACAAATATCTTTATATTGAATTATGAATACTGGGTCTAAGTAATGCGATTTTGTCCTTATCACCATCTTGGCATCTTAATAGAAGATGAGGACTGGGCTGGGGATATGGCCTAGTGGCAAGAGTGTGTGCCTCATATACATGAGGCCCTGGGTTCGATTCCCCAGCACCACATATACAGAAAATGGCCAGAAGTGGTGCTGTGGCTCAAGTGGCAGAGTGCTAGCCTTGAGCAAAAAGAAGCCAGGGACAGTGCTCAGGCCCTGAGTCCAAGCCCCAGGACTGGCCAAAAAAAGAAGATGAGGACTTTTCACTCAGTTTTCTAGAGATGATTCTTTGAACTGCAGGTGTGTCATAGGTTGTGTCATAAGTTATTAAGCTTCAGGAAAGTCTTGCTCCAAAGAGTATTTACCCTTGATTGCCCTTGATTGTTCCCCCCAGATAACTGACTCATGGTTATCCTTGGTTGTTCCCCTAAATAACCTTTAGCTAGCTTGCTTCACTTATTATGTATGTTAGGTTTATTTCCTCACACCAATCATATGGTTTTTGTTTTTATAAACTGTAATAACTGCTTTCAAGGCTGCAAGTTTGTGTTGTTGTGTTTTGTTTTGTTTTTTTGGGTACGAGTCTGCTTGCAGTGGCCTGCTTTCTAATAGAGACACCCCATTTAACTTCTCAAAAATCATCTAAGGGGGGGCTGGGAATATGGCCTAGTGGCAAGAGTGCTTGCCTTGTATACATGAAGCCCTGGGTTCGATTCCCCAGCACCACATATACAGAAAACGGCCAGAAGTGGCGCTGTGGCTCAAGTGGCAGAGTGCTAGCCTTGAGCAGAAAGAAGCCAGGGACAGTGCTCAGGCCCTGAGTCCAAGGGCCAGGACTGGCAAAAAAAAAAAAAAAAAAAAAAAATCATTTAAGGGATGGGAAGGTGGCTTACTGGTAGAATGCTTGCCTAGCATGCATGAAGCCCTGGCCTATTCCTCAGCATCACATAAACAAAAGAAGCCGGAAATGGGGATGTGGTTCAAGTGGCTGAGGGTTAGCCTTAAGCAAAAAGAAGCCAGGGGCAGTGCTCAGGCCCTAGTTCCCAAGCCCCATGACTGGCAAAAACAAAATTATTTAAATTTTTTTGAGAATATCAACTTTTTTGAGAGAAATTTAATGCTTTCAGAAATTCATAAACTTTTCCCATTCTTTAGGATTAGTTATTTTATCAGATTATGAGTAAAAGGTTTCATATAATTCCATAGAATACTAAGCAATATCTTTCTCATTTAGGAGAGATTCATTTAAATATGATGAAAGTGTAGTGAAGTCTGTAAGTAGGAGTTTATCATTTTATTTTATTTTTAGTGGTGAAAATACAGTTTTATGTGAAGAGATGAGAGATTTGATATAAACATTTTTAGCTACCTAAAAGTATACTATTACCAGCCAGGCACCAGTGGCTCACACCTGTAGTCCTAGATACTCAGGACGCTGAGATCTGAGGATCACAGTTCAAAGCCAGCCTAGGCAGAAAAGACCCTGAGACTCTTATCTCCAGTGAAACTCCAGAAAACCAGAAGTGGTGATGTGGCTCAAAGTGATAGAGAGCTAGCCTTGAGAAAAAGGGCAGAAAATGTTGATCCACCAATTGGTCCTTCTAGACCAAGAGACAATTCTTGAGAAGACACAGTCATGGTGAACACTCCAGGGCTAAAGCTGCTTTGTTTTGTTTTGATGTTTGCCAGTCTTGGGGCTTGAACTCAGGGTCTGAGCACTGTCCTTGGCTTCTTTTTGCTCAAGGCTAGCACTCTACCTCTTGAGCCACAGGGCTATTTCTGGCCTTTTCTATTTATGTGACGCTGAGGAATTGAACCCAGGGCTTCATGCATGCTAGGCAAGCACTGTGCCACTTAGCCACAGTTCCAGCCTAAAGCTACTTTGGAAATGCACTTTAGTAGAGGCCTGGTGAGACAGATAACTCCAAGTAGAATCCTCACCATGGGAGACAACTAAAAATCAATGAATGATACTGTGCCAGCACTCTTTCATGCAGAAGAGGAAAGATGAGAAGAGAAAGGAAAAAGGAGAGGCAAGCAGACAAGACAGCATCAGTTAAAGGAAATGCTGCAGCCAACATCTTCAAACACTGTCTACAAAAATTTGACTCTGGGAGGCTGGGAATGTGGCCTAGAGGTAGAGTGCTTGTCTAGCTTGCATGAAGCCCTGGGTTTATTCCTCAGCACCACATAAACAGAAAAAGCTGGAAGAAGAAGGAAAAGAAGGAGAAGGAGAAGGAGAAGAAGAAGAAGAAGAAGAAGAAGAAGAAGAAGAAGAAGAAGAAGAAGAAGAAGAAGAAGAAGAAGAGGAGGAGGAGGAAGAGGAGGAGGAGGAGGAGGAGGAGGAGGAGGAGGAGGACGAGGACGAGGAGGAGGAGGACGAGGAGGAGGAGGACGAGGAGGAGGAGGAGGGAAAGAAAGAAAGAGAAAAAGAAAGAAGGAAGGAGGAGGGAGAAGAAGGAGGAGGAAGAGGAAGAAGAAGGAGGAAAGAAAGAGAAGGAAGGAAGGAGGAGCAGGAAGAGGAGGAGGAGGAGGAGGAGGAGGAAGAAGAAGAGGAGGAGGAGGTGGAGGAGGAGGAAGAGGAGGAGGAGGAAGAGGAGAAGGAGGAGGAGGAGAAAAGAAGCTGCTGCTGCAGCTCAAGGACAGAGCTAAGGCCCTGAGTTAAAGCCCCAGGACTGACAAAAAAAAAATTTTGACTTGGGCTGGAAATCTGGTTTAGTTGTAGAGTGCTTGCCTTGCGTGCATGAAGCCCTGGGTTCAATTCCTCAGTACCAGATACACAGAAAAAGCCAGAACTGGCGCTGTGGCTCAAGTGGCAAAGTGCTAGCCTTGAGCAAAGGATTCGGAGACAGTGCCCAGGCTCTGAGTTCAAGCCCCAAGACTGGCTAAAAGAAAAAGAAAAAAATTGACTCTACATTATACAAGGACTTATTTTTGGTAAAGAATATGAACTTCCAAGCACCCATGGCTCATGCCTGTACTCCTAGCTACTCAGGTGACTGAGAGCTGAAGATCACAGTTCAAAGTCAGACCTGGCAGGAAAGACTGTGTGATTCTTATCTCCAATTAACCACCAGAAAACTGGAAGTGGAGCTGTAGCTCCAAGTGGTAGAACACTAGACCTGAGCAAAAAGAGCTCAGGGACAGTACCCAGTGCCTGAGTTCAAGCCCCACAACATATATACATATATATGTATGTATGTATGCATGCATGCATGCATGTATATGTATATAGATGTGTATATGTGTGTATAGATGTATATATGTATGTATATAGATGTATATATGTGCATGTATGTATATGTATATAGATATATATAGTCCCACATATGATGCTTCAGGTCTTTCACCATGGAAGAGCAACTCAGGAGACTACAAGAACATGTGTATGAACAGAGAAGTCTCTATTGTATTGATCCCTTGTGGCCATCTGGTGGGATGCCAGGAGAGCATTCCTTCTCTAAGAAAATGCTCCATTTGCAGGGCTATAATCAATGACACCGTTCAGACAGTTCTCTCTTAAAGAAAAGTAGCCTGGCAAAACCATTTGGTGTAAACCAACTGAACAACTCATGGGAAGAGAGGGAAAGGGAGAGGGGGAAGGGAGAATGAGAGAGGAGGTAACAAACAGTACAAGAAATGTACCCAAGCCCTAATGTGTGAAACTGTAACCTCTCTGTACATCATTTTGACAATAAATAAGAAAAAAATGTAGTCACAAAATGCAATGCATATCCTACAAAATTAAGGCAATTGAGAGAAGGGGTGGCCTTGGGGAGATGGGGGAGCAAGATGCATTGTATTCATAACTGTTTTGTTGAACAACTTCTTTGTACAACTGAAGATAATTTTTAAAAAATGTTTTTTTAAGGGGCTGGGGATATAGCCTAGTGGCAAGAGTGGCTGCCTTGTATACACGAGGCCCTAGGTTCGATTCCCCAGCACCACATATACAGAAAACGGCCAGAAGCGGCGCTGTGGCTCAAGTGGCAGAGTGCTAGCCTTGAGCGGGAAGAAGCCAGGGACAGTGCTCAGGCCCTGAGTCCAAGGCCCAGGACTGGCCAAAAAAAAAAAAAAATGTTTTTTTAAAAGTAGCCTGGATCTGGGTTCCAGTGACTCATGCCTGTAATCCTAGCTACTCAGGAGGCTGAGATCTGAGGATCATGGTTCAAAGCCAGCCCAGGCAGGAAAGTCCATAAGACTCTCATCTCCAATCCACCCTAGAAAAGCCGGAAGCAGAGCTGTGGCTCAAATGAGAGAGCTAGCCTTGAGCAAAAAGGCTCAAAGACAGCAAGGAAATTCCTAGTGAATCATGTAGTTTTTGAAGCTGGCCACTAGATGGCAGATGTGACAAATACTTCACCTAGCCTCAATTTCAGAGCCTAAATATCAGACACCTGTGCACTGCTTCTAAATCTTGTTACAGCTGTTGGCTTTTTTTTATTGTAAAAATAAGAATATAGTTTTGTTATTGAGAGAACTTTACGTAGCTAGTACAATAGGAAAGTGTGATATTTTCTAGCTCTGAAGAAACTTTTACATTAACCAAGACACACCTCAGCAGTCTTTTCCCAGTCTTGCTTTCCACAGTGCACTGAGTGCCTGTGAAGGATAGATCCTCACCAAGGCCAGTGCCAAAAGAAACCTTACCGTGAACACCTGTCCAGTGCCCACTGGACAGTTCCCATTCATTGTAAAGCAACAACATGTAAATTTTGAAGGTTATTCAGATTTATCACAAGTTAGATTGGTATCACTGCTTTTGGTCATTTTTCTTTTTTCTTTCTTTCTTCCTGTTTGGTGCTGGTCTTGGGACTTAAATTCAGGGCCTGGCCACTGTCTCTGAGCTTTGTTGCTCAGGCCAGTGCTTTATCACTTGAACCACAGCTGCATTACTGGTGTTTTTCTTGCTTAATTGGTGATAAAGAGTCCTGCCCCTTGGAGCTGGAAATGTGGCTTGAAGGTAGAGTGCTTGCCTAGCATGCATGAAGCCCTGGGTTCGATTCCTCAGCACCACATAAACAGAAAAAGCCAGAAGTGGCGCTGTGGCCCTAGAAGTAGAGTGCTAGCCTTGAGCAAAAAGAAGCCAGGGACAGTGCTCCGGCCCTGAGTCCAAGCCCCAGGACTGGAAGAAAAAAAAAACGAGTCTGTGATCCTTATATCTCAAGACTCCTGGGTAGCGGGTAACAGATTTGAGCCACTGGTGCCCTTGTGCACAGATTTACAAGTCTTGCTCTTGGAAAAAAAAAATGTAGAAGCCAGTGCTTGCAAAGGGAAAGCCACAATGGTCACTGAAAACAGAACAAATGAATCAAAACAAATGACAGTGTAGTCACTTAGGAAGCAAAAACAAGAGAAACACTAAGATACAAAGAGGAAACTAGAGCAAAAAGGCTTTGTATGCTTCAACACACACGCACATTTTCATCGCCTCCATAAATGCACAAATGTCTATTTTTACTGCTTATTTCACACTATCCTCAAGTATCTCCACAAAGGCGCCTTCACTGGCTCCAGTCTTGCTGGTACAATCTGAACCTTCCCCACATTTCGGCTCTCCGGCTCCCTGGCATGGAGTTCTCCTGCTTCGCAGGGGGCCCAGCAGAGGCCACGGCCTGGTTGCCAGGCGCCCCAAGGCCCCCAAGTGATGTACCAGCTCTGATTGCACCGGGCCATGCACTCCGCCACCGCCAGGCAAGTCTGCATAGAAAATGGGACGAAACCACAGTTCCCGCGCGGCACAAGCCCATGGAGCATGGCGTGGAAAAGAAGGAAAGGGGAAATTCTGCAGGTGACAGAGCCGCGAAGTCATAATTAGGGGTCAGGGCAATGGGGAGAAGGTGCCCTCCCCCCGCGGGCGGGGCGCCGAGGACAGGGCGCGGGCGCAGAGTGCAGCCCCGGCCCGCACAGGAGCTGGACCCGCGCAGGGTGCAGCTTGGGTGCGAGAGCTGGGGGTACGGCTGCTTCTCCCCGGGGTGCAAGTTCTGGTGCTGAACAAAACGGCCAGGCCGCATGCACGCACCCCTTCCCGCACACCTGCACACGTCTCCCAGTGTGAGCACGCTGGCCACGAATGCGGGATGATTTCCTGTACTCCAGACACTGGCAGGGCTTCCCCCCCTCCCCCCCCCCGTCCCTCGCCCTGTGAATTCTCTGATGAACAACAAGTGAGCGGCAACCAAAGGCTTTACACACACACACACACACACACACACACACACACACACACGTGGCCCTGGGAGAGCGGGGGCGGGGCTCTGGGCTGAGGCTGGGCTGGACTTAAGGCTTTGCCGCACTCCTTGCACTCCTAGGGCCCCACACCCAGTGGTTTTCCTCGTGCACAATATGGTGCATGTGCGCACTGTTCCCCACCCCCCCACACCCCCAGGGGAAGCGCGTGTCCTCTCTTTCCCACATCCCAGAGAAGCATCTCCAACACTCAGGGGAAGCCGCGTGTGTGCACTGTCCTGCATCCAGGGGAAGCCCATGTGCGTTCATGTCCCACATCTGTCTCTACCCCAGGACCCCACGCAGGGCCTGGCCGCTCCATGTCCTCCAATGCCAGAGCTCCCAAGTGAGGGCATGAGGCTGGACTCCTCTCACTTGACCTCTGTCTGCCGTGAGCTCCTTTGCTCTCCGTGGAAAGCATGCTTGTCCTTGTCCACAGCGGGGCAGCTTTTGGTCTGCCTGGCCTAGAGGGGCAGCGAGGGTGGTCCCCACCCCCCTCAGGCCTACCATAAGGGCAAGTCTGATCATTATTATTAATTACAATATGCTTGACTTATTTTCAACTGAAAAACAGGTTAGACATTAGTGAAAATTAAAATGAGCTCAAATATTTCCAGGGCCTGGGCACTATTCCTGAGCTTCTTTTTGCTCAAGGCTAGCACTCTGCCACTTGAGCCACAGCGCCACTTCTGGCATTTTCTGTTTATGTGGTGCTGAGGAATTGAACTTCATGCATGCTAGGCAGTGCTTGTAGAGTGCTTCTACCACTAAGCCACATTCCCAGCTCCATTTCTCTTATCCAAACAGTTGGAACTTTGTGCAGGTGTCATCTAGTGAGATGTAATGTCTGTCTGCATGTTTACAACTAGAACCAAATCCTATAACCTTGAATTCCCTTCCAGCTCCACTATGTTGTAGCCTATAAAATAATCAAGGTGGGGGCCTGGTGCTGGTGGCCCACACCTACCTAGCTATTCAGGAGGCTGAGATCTAAGGATCACAGTTTGAAGCCAGCCTGGGCAGGAAAGTCTGAGGCTCTCAAATTAACTACCAAAAAGCTGGAGTGGAACTGTGGATCAAGTGGTAGTGAAATAAGGATAAGTGGTCTGACCACCACCATCTTGGCCACTTGATGGATGATAGGGATTTGGGTTTAACAGGCACCATCTTGTCTTCATGGTAGAGGCAGGGAAGTTCCACCCCCAAGTGATAGACATGCTTGAATTCCAAGAGCCAGAGGCCAGGACTTGGACCATAGATTACTGAGCCTGTTGGTCCTATGCCTTGAACTCAGGAGACTCTTGAGTTCTCTGTGACCCTATCCCCTGACCCTATTTAGGCCTGGACCAGCTCAGGAGCCATGACGCCATGCCTCATCTCTCCTGGCTCCCCTCAGGTCACCATGGTGTCTCACTTCAGCCCCCCATTGGGGTTGATCTGGTTTGTTGGCATTAGTTTTTCTGCTCTTTCCTCTCCTGCTCTCGTGGCTCAGTTTTCTGACAGTGTTAAGTGTGTTCAAGGCCGCTGCAGGTCTTTGTGACAAGAGTCCACCCACAGTTCAGCTCTCCAATAAAGACTCCCAATTCGACCTATCAAAATGTGGCTTCTCTGTTTTCTTGAGACTGAATTCCCATACAATAGTAGAATGCCAGCCTTAAGCACAAAAAGCTCAGGGATAGTACGCAGGCCCAGGACCAACACACACACACACACACACACACACACACACACACACACACACACACACACCAGGTTAGCCAGGCACCATCATCATCTGTCTGTGATCTTAGATACTCAGGAAGCTGAAATATGAGGAATAAGGTTTAAAGCCAGCTCAGACAAACCTGAGAAAACACTATCTCAAACTAGCAAAAAGAGCCAGGCACAGATGGCTCATGCCTATAATCCTAGCTACTCAAGAAGCTGAGATCTGGGGATATGGCCTAGTGGCAAGAGTGTGTGCCTCGTATACATGAGGCCCTGGGTTCAATTCCCCAGCACCACATATACAGAAAATGGCCAGAAGCGGCGCTGTGGCTCAAGTGGCAGAGTGCTAGCCTTGAGCAAAAAGAAGCCAGGGACAGTGCTCAGGCCCTGAGTCCAAGCCCTAGGACTGGCCAAAAATAAATAAAGAAAGAAAGAAAGAAAGAAAGAAGCTGAGATCTAAGGATCACAATTCAAAGCCAGTTGGGGCAAGAGTCTCCGTGAGACGCTATCTCCAATTAACCACTACAAAACCAGAAGTGGCACTGTGGTTCAAAGTGGTAGAGTGCTAGTCTTGAGCAGAAAAGCTCAGAGACAGCACCTAGGCTCTGAGTTCAAGCCCCATGACCAACAGGAAAAAAAATCCATTTGCTTAGAGTAACCTGTGTATGCAATTCCTGGAGCTTGACCTCAAGGCCTGAATGCTGTTCCTGAGATTTTTAGCTCAAGGCTAACTCTACCACTTGAGCCACATCTCTTCCATCTTTTTTGCTGGTTAGTTGAAGATAAGTGTCTCAGACTTTTCTGCTCAGGCTGGCTTTGAACTGCTATCCTCAGATCTCAGCCTCCTGAGTAGTTGGGATTACAGGTGTGAGCCACAGGCTTCCAACTAAATTATATTATTTTAAACAAATATCAGAGGGAATGAGAGGTTTCCGTAGTGTAGTGGTTATCATGTTTGCCTCACAAATATCAGAGGGACTAGATTCAGAAGCTGAAACCAGGAAGTAAACTGGAAGAACAGCCCAGCTCCCTTCCATTTTACCTTGTCCATTCTGTGCACTTCAGCCCTCCATTGTAAGGTTTAGCCAAAAAGAAACTGCCACGTTGTTCAGGCAGAAAAGAGTTTATTGGGGGGAAAGCATACTGTTGCCCAGCATGAGATGGAGGCATGCAGAGAGGAAGGGAAGGGGGAGAGGGGAAAGGAGCAAAAGAATGGTTGCAAGGGGACCAGGGGCAAACACGAGGTGGAACTAATGGTGGGGACTGATACAGAGGGGGGGGTCTGGGAGGAAGTGTGCCTGCAGCAAAGGCCTTGGGGACAACCGACTGCTCCCAGGTGCACCAATAACCTGGGTTATGAATGCTTTGTGGGGACTTCTAGGGAAGGAGCCACTTGTGTACCCAAGAACAATAGGGAAGGGGACATTTTCTTGGACAGGCCTAACATTCTCTTCCAGACTTCATCCAAGGGCATGCATCCGCCATCAAGGAAAAGATGCTGCTTGCTGCCCTTTCAGGGATGGGACCACTTCCCCACCTTTTACCCCTAATGCCCTTGCCCTGAGCCAGCAGGAAGTATCCAGAGAGTCAGTGTCCCTCTGTAATGATCAAAAGGTGGGAATGTTAGGTCTGCCTGGGAAAAGGGCCACTTGCACCTAGACTTCCCCCACTGCCTTTGTGTTCCACGCAGATAGCTGGATTCTTCCCTAGAAACCCCCATTGGCACCAGCATCACCCAGGTGAGTGGCACACGGGGGGGGGGGGGGGGGGGGCGGGGCTGAGGTCTATCCTAGACCACCCTGGCCACGCCTCCCTCTGAACCATGTGTTCATTTCCTTTCAGCTAAACCTTACATCCATTAGAGTTAATTTGGTTTGTTGAGATTGTTTTTCTGCTGTTTATTCTGCGGCCCTCATGGCTCAGTTCCTCAGTTTCCTAACAATATCAAGTTATGGGATGCTGCTGAAATACCAAGTCGCGAGAAGACCACCAAGAAGACCACCAAGAAGCCAGACATTCCGAAATGCAAAAGCAAGGTTTTATTCCGGCCTCGGCTCAGGCCTCCTACACACCATCACAGCGGAGTTTAGGAGGAAGCCCCGGGCTGAAATTTCACAGGGTTTATATAGGCAAAAATCACAAAGTTACAGTAATTAGTAATTAGGTGTTGGAACAAAAGGGTTATTGTCTCAGGGCTAGAGACATTCTGGGGTGATTAGAGTTAGCAGGGGGCTTCCTGCAAAGTTACAGCAATGAGTTGCTCAAACAAAAGGATATGGCAAATCTCATTGTCTCAGGGCTGGAGACATTGGGGCAAAGTTAATTAGTTGTTCACACCAGAAGATGTGGCAAATCTGCTTGTCTCAGGGCTTGCTTATCTCAGGCTTGCGCAGTCATTTCCTAGAATCTATGGGAATCTAAGTCAGCTATAGAGCCTGATTTCAAAATGGCTTTGTCGAGTAGTTTATGGTGTAGCAATTTTAGCACAAATGGTTTAGATTCAGCACAACCAAGTTAGTTACTGCAATTCAGGGGGGTTCTGGATTACTTATAGTTTAAACAATCAACAAATGGGGGCTGCCTGAAAATAGAGTCATTTTGGCTTTTCACTACAAGTTCTTTGGGGATGTTTGTGCCTGCAGTCACTGGCTTTCTAATAAAAACTCCCACTTGGACCTATCAAAATGTGGCCTCTCTGCATCTTGCAGTTGAATTCCTGTATAACAACACCTGTAATCCTAGCTACTCAGAAGGCTGAGATCCAAAGACAGAAGTCAAAGCCAGCTTGGACAAGAAAGTACATAATGTGCATTTCAAGACTACCTTGAATTTTTCTTTTTTGGGGGCAGTCCTGGGGCTTGGGCTCAGGGCCTGAGCACTGTCCCTGGCTTTTTGCTCAAGGCTAGCACTCCACCTCTTGAGCCATAGCACCACTTCTAGCTTTTTCTGTTTAAGTGGTGTTGAGTAATTAATTGAACCCAGGATTTCATTTATGCTAGGCAAGCACTCTACCGCTAAATCACATTCCCAGCTTTCTGTGAGATTCTTTTTTGTTGTTGTTGTTGTTTTTTACCAGTCCTGGTGCTTGGACTCATGGCCTGAGCACTGTCCCTGGCTTCTTTTTGCTCAAGGCTAGCACTTTGCCACTTGAGTCACAGTGCCATTTCTGGCCGTTTTCTATATATGTGGTGCTGGGGAATCTAACCCAGGGCTCATGTATAAAAGGCAAGCACTCTTGCCACTAGGCCATATTCCCAGCCCCTCCTCGTTGTAATATGGAGGTCAGATCTGGCCAGAGAAAGAGGGCAGAAGCTGATTCCATCTCCACTATCTTCCCAGGCCCATCTGCCCAGAGGCCTGGGAAGATTCCCTCTCCTTATAAACAAAATGCCCCCTGAATCCAAGCGCCAATTCTTGATGGGCGTGCCTGGATTCCTACAAGAAGGGAAGCCCTATCCTCAGGTAATGGGAGTTCCTGAACCCCAAGAGACAGGGACAGCACATGGCCTATAGGTTACTGAACCTGTTAAGTGCTTGGAACTGGGAGCTTCCTGTGACCCTGCCCCCTGACCTGACCCTATTTAGGGGCAGGTGAGCTCAGGCACCATTACGCCATGCCACATGTTTGAGTCTTATGTCTCTGTCCCCATGGCGTCCCAATTCAGCTCTCCATTGGAGCTGAATTGTTTTGTTGGTACTTGGAAATCCTCTGGAAGTAAGTCTCTGTGTCACTGTACTGTCCTGTGTTACATGTTTTTCTGAAACCTGGGACCAGTCCATCCGGAACTTCCCCAATAAATTCATCTTTTTACTTGAGACTGTCTCTGAGTGGTGGACTCTTGGAGGGATGGGGGATTCCCGCCCCCTCAGATGCCATTACACCCTTGAGATTCTTTTCTCCATTTAACTAACTGGAAGTAGAGCTGTGGCTCAAAGTGGTAGCATGCTAGCCTTGAATGAAAAAGCCCAAGAACAGTGCCCTGGTCCCACAACTGGAACAAAACACACAAAAAAAGTAGTCAAAGGTGGCATTGAAAGTCTGGAAAGGGGCTGGAGATATGGCCTAGTGGCAAGAGAGCTTGCCTCGTATACATGAGGCCCTGGGTTCGATTCCCCAGCACCACATAACGGCCAGAAGTGGCGCTGTGGCTCAAGTGGCAGAGTGCTAGCCTTGAGCAAAAGGAAGCCAGGGACAGTGCTCAGGCCCTGAGGCCAAGGCCCAGGACTGGCCAAAAACAAACAAACAAAAAAACAACCCACAGGTCTGAGCTTCTTTCTGGCACTAGTCTGATTCAAGAAATCAGCAATAGGGGCTGGGGATATAGCCTAGTGGCAAGAGTGCCTGCCTCGGATACACGAGGCCCTAGGTTCGATTCCCCAGCACCACATATACAGAAAAACGGCCAGAAGCGGCACTGTGGCTCAAGTGGCAGAGTGCTAGCCTTGAGCGGGAAGAAGCCAGGGACAGTGCTCAGGCCCTGAGTCCAAGGCCCAGGACTGGCCAAAAAAAAAAAAAAGAAAAGAAAAGAAATCAGCAATAAACTCCTTTAACCTCTCTGAAAAGTGGTCTTTATCTTTGCTGATGTGTGCTGCCACAACACCTCCTCCAGGGGAAACTGTTATATAGTAAATTATCAGAGAAGCCACATATTGAAGGATGGAATCTTGGAGCTTTTATGAGAGCATTAGCAGTCTGTAGGCAGCCAGTTGTTACAAAAGCCTACAGCCCACAAATGCACTTAACACTGTCAGGAAACATGCCAGAGAGGAAAGATAGAACAAATACATTACCAACAAATCAATCCAGATCCAATGGAGAGCTGAGATGCCATGGTGACCGGAGACAGGAAACAGGACACAGGACGCAAATTTGAAGACTTGTGGCATGACATAATGGCACCTGGGCTGATGGTCAGGGGGCTGGGTCACAGGAAGCTTCCAGTCCCAAGCACTTGACTGACTGGTTCAGTAACCTATAGGCCATGGGCCCACCCCTGTCTCTTGGGATTCAGGAACACCCATCACCTGGGGATGGGACTTCTCTTTCTCTAGGAATCCAGGCACACCCATCAAGACAAGATGCCCAACAGTACAACTCGCCATGTGGCCAATGATGGCATGGCCAGACCTGACCTACACACCTACCTTCCCCACTTCTAAGTAGCCATGAATGACACAAGGAGGAGATACTAGTCTCTTGGGGGCCCCGGGGATCAAGGGTGGTGTCTTTGGTGGGGGCCCAGATTGGAATAACTGCCTGCAGACAGGCATGTGGTCAAGCCTGTTCTTGCTTGGCCTGGGGAGGTGGTGGAGGGCAGGAATCAATTCTTCAAACAGAGCAAGAACGGGCTGAACTCCTGGCATGAACTGGCAAGAAAAGATGAACTAGGCCAATCCAATTCTCTTGGATGGAAGCTGGGCTGGGAACTATGAAGGTCACAAGCTGCTTATCTTGGCCACAGGTCCTCCTACAAGGAGGGTTTGGGGAAGCCATGGAGACGTTGAGGGTTAGGTCTTCCTAGGAGAACAGCCCCTCCCCCTTCCTCTTCCTGTTCACCTGCCTGAAACCAGTAATTACCTGGCTGTCAATCACCTGACTGTAGGGCTGGGAATGTGGCTTAGTGTAGGGTGCTTACCTAGCATGCATGAAGCCCTGGGTTCGATTCCTCAATACCACATAAAGAGAAAAAGCCAGAGGTGGCACTGTCGCTTAAGTGGTAGAGTGCTTGTTCTGAGCAAAAAGAAGCCAGGGACAGTGCTCAGGCAATGAGTCCAAGCCCTAGGAGGGGCAAAAAAACAAAATAAAGAAATAAATAATAAGGAAAAATAGCTGGGTGCCAGTGGCTCACACCTGTAATCCTAGCTGCTCAGGAGGCTGAGATCTGAGGATCGCAGTTACAGCCAGTCTGGACAGAAAAGTCCATGAGACTCTTATCTTTAATTAACCACCAGAATACCGGCTGTGGTACTGTGGCTCAAGTGGTAGAGCATTAGCTTGGAGCTGAAGAAGCTCAGGAACAGAGCCCAGGTTCAGAGAGTTCAAGCCCCACAAACAAAAAACAAACAAAAAAAAAAAGTAAGGAAAACTAGCTTAGTGCCAGTGGTTTATGCCTGTAATCCTAGCTGCTCAGGAGGCAGAGATCTGAAGATCACCATTTGAAGCTAGCCAGACAGATAATCTGTGAGACTTTTCTTTTGTATCAGTCCTGGGGCTTGAACTCAGTACCTGAGCACTGTACTGAGCACTGTCTCTGAGCAATTTTTGCTCAAGGTTAGCACCATTCCACATTGAGCCACAGCTCCACTTCTGATTTTCTTCTTTTTTGCCAGTCTTGGGGCTTGAATTCAGGGCCTGGGCACTGTCCCTGAGCCTCTCTGTGTTCAAGGCTAGTACTCTACAACTTGAGCCACAGCACCACTTCCAGCTTTTTCTGTTTATGTAGTACTGAGGAATCAAACCCATGGCCTCATACATGCTAGGCAAGCACTCTACCTGTAGGCCACATTCCCAGCCCCCTGTCTCATATATATATATATATATATATATATATATATATATATATATATGCATATATATTTAAAATATATATAGGGGCTGGGAATATGGCCTAGTGGCAAGAGTGCTTGCCTCGTATATGTTAAGCCATAAGTTCAATTCCTCAGCACCACATATATAGAAAATGGCCAGAAGTGGCACTGTGGTTCAAGAGGTAGAGTGCTAGCCTTGAGCAAAAAGAAGCCAGGGACAGGGGCTGGAAATATGGCCTAGTGGTAAAGTGCTCGTCTCATATACATGAAGCCCTGGGTTCGATTCCTCAGCACCACATATATAGAAAAAGCTGGAAGAGGTGCTGTGGCTCAAGTGGCAGAGTTGCTAGCCTTGAGCAAAAAGAAGCCAGGGACAGTGCTCAGGCCCTGAGTCCAAGCGCCAGGACTGGCAAAAAAAACTATATATATATATATATATATATATATATATATATATATATATAATTATGTATATATGTGTATATATATATATATATATTTTTTTTTTGTCAGTGTGGGGCTTCAACTTAGAGCCTGGGCATAGCCATCCTTGAGCTCTTTTGCTCAAGGATAGTGGTGCTTCTGATTTTCTAATGGTTAATTGGAGATGAGAGTCTCAAGAACTTTCCTGCTGGGGCTGGTTTTGAACTGCTATTCTCAGATCTCAGCCTCCTGAGTAGCTAAGATTACAGACGCCAGCCACCAGCGCTGATTTAGGAAAAGGACTTTGAGGTGATGCACTGGCCCCCACTGGCCATTCATATGGACTTCCTGAGATCAGAGCTGGGATCTTCAAGGCTGACCACAGGGCCTCCAGGGGAGACTAGGACAGCAGCCTGAGGGCAACCTCTCAAGTTCACCAGGTGACTGCAATAGTGACAGGAGGTGGCTGTTCATCTATAAACCCAGGCTCGCTCCCAACTACAGCTGGCCCTGCCTCACCCTCAAGTAGAGTGGGGGCAGGAGGGACAAACTGTCAGATGACTCCATTGTAACTTCTCACACATTCCTCCTTCCTTTAGGGGTGGGAGATGCTGGCCACGCCCCCTTTTCTTTTTCAGCTTTCTCACTGACCAATGGTATGGGAACATTTAGACCACACCCACATTCCTAGTAGTCCAGCACTGTGGTGGATTCTATCTTTCTGGCTCACAGCTCCACCATGGGCTGCAGGAGGTAGATGTACTTCCTGGAATAGAGGTGATTGTGGGGATCACTGAGGTCCAAAGAATATGTTCCCCACACCTTCTCCAAGAGGAAAAGGAAAACTAGTGGAAACCCCATCAGGCACTCAAAGACCTGGTCGGCCCTGAGCTGCCCCCTGCTACCTTTTCCACTTCCCAGGCTGTCACACCTGCCAGTGTCCCTTCTGCTGACAGTTGAAGGCAAGCACTCTACCACTAGGCCATGGTCCCAGCCCTCTGCTGACAGTTGAAACACAAAGAAGCCATTGCTGAAAAGCCAGCCCGTTAACAACAGTGGACAACAGCTGTGAGCATGACTTTGCCACCCTCCATGAGCCTAGATCACAGACTCCACAAGCCCATGGTAACATGCCCGAGCCTATGGCAAGGTCAAGGGCCTCAGGTCTCCAGAATTTGGAGGATCTGAACAGCCACTCCAGGAACTGCCAGCTGCCCTGGCCTCTGAGGCAAAGCCAGCAGGTCAGGAAGGAGACAGAGAAATGGAAGCAGCAAAAGGGAGACATGCAGGAACAGGAGACTGAATGGATGCTGCCAGAAGATGGTCTGTGAGCAAGGAGCTCTGGGACAAGACCTGGTGCTCCACAAACCAACAAGACACACTCTGCTTTCAGAGAGATCTGGTTTGTGCCCTGCCCTGGCCCATATGCCCCAGGTGGCCAACTGGAGGGGGGTCACTGGTGCACCAGAGCCTTGCCAGCTGCCTGCAGGCTTCACATCAGGGCATCGCAGAGCTAGAGATGACCTTAGCTGCAGTCTCCACTATGCAGAATGAGACTGACCGAGAACAACCCGGGGGATATGAGGCTGCAGCTACACAAGAACAGGAGCTATGTTGACTTGGAGGAACACAACCAGCCGCAGGGGTGGCTGTAACCTTTCCCATGTGAGAAGCTGACACGAAGCGGCTGCACTAGGCAGCACAGGTGCCAGAATCATTCCATTATAACTGGCCGTTGCCACAGCCACTGGAGGCACAGGTGGAGAACCCAGAGGGCTTGGTGCCAAAACCACGGGTGATCAGAAGCAGAGATCACAGGGTGTGAAGGTGGAGGGCACTGCACAAAGGAAGAAGGGGTGATGGTTGGAGCGGACAGGCGCCATGACACAGGAGACAGCATGGACTGAAGCTGGAGACCCACTCATCCTGTCCAGTCCAGAGAGAGGAGCTGCACGGCACTACTGGTGCTCCTGGTCGGGGAGCGCCCAAAGTGGCAGGACCAGACGCTGGCAGCCACCCAAATACCTCCTGCTGAGCCCAGCTTCCATCCCCAGGGCTGGCTGGTGACTGGGGAGGAATGGTGAAATGTGGGAGAGCTGAGGAGTTCTCCTGTGTGGAGCCTGTCCTCCACCTGTGGGGATTTGCCCCTAGAGACCTCAATGCATGGGAGGCCTGGCAGCTGCCGTGTGGACTGGCAGAGTGCCAGAGCAAAGCCTTGATCAACCCCAGCCTCCCCTACCAGGAGAAGGGGGAGGAAGAGGTTCTGGCTATAGTAGTGGTTGGATAAGGATCCCATAGCCAAATTTAGAGAGGTGGGGCCAGGACTCTGGCCCACCATTGGCCCCACCGTTACCCTAATCCCTGCTGTCCTGTCCTTTGTCCTTCTGTCTTTGCCACCCTCCTACCTCCTTGATCCCTGCCACCTTATTCCCTCTCAATCTAGGCCCCCTTGCTGTCTCTGCCTCCCCATTTCCACCAGCTTGGTCCTTGCTACCTGCCCTATCTCTGCTACTCTGTGTGCTACGCAGTCCCTACCAGTAGAGGGCAGAGCGGGCAAAGCTGTCCTCTTCCTGGCGCGTTAGTGCATGGCAGCCTAATGTCATTTTCTCAAGTCTCATTGTAATTGGGGGAGGGACCAACTGAGGCCAGCACAGGCTGCTAAGTGGTGACCCCCAACTCGAGAGACATCGGCAGACCAGGGAAGGAAGGGACCCAGGGAAAGGTACTGCCAAAGAGAAAGTCCTATACAAATGAATTTGGGGGCATTGGAATAGGATCAGATTCATCTGTTATATTCATGATCTGAATTATTTTACAGCATAGTTCATAGCTGTTTCTTTCTTTCTTTTTTTTTATTTTTTTGCACCAGTCCTGGGCCTTGGACTCTGGGCCTGAGCACTGTCCCTGGCTTCTTTTTTTGCTCAAGGCTAGCACTCTGCCACTTGAGCCACAGCGCCACTTCTGGCCGTTTTCTGTATATGCGAAGCTGGGGAATTGAACCCAGGACTTCATGTATTCAAGGCAAGCACTCTTGCCACTAGACCATATTCCCAGCCCCATAATTGTTTCTTAATTTATGAAAGTTGTTTTTTTTCTGTAATACTGGGGTGTGACCTTAGGGACATGGGCTTACTGGACTTTTTACCTTTTTTTTTTTTTTTTTTTTTGCCAGTCCTGGGCCTTGAACTCAGGGCCTGAGCAATGTCCCTGGCTTCTTTTTGCTCAAGGCTAGCTAGCACTCTACCACTTGAGCCACAGTGCCATTTCTGGCTTTTTCTATATATGTGGTGCTGAGGAATTGAAGCCAGGGCTTCATGTATGTGAGGCAAGTATTCTACCACTAGGCCATATTCCCAGCCCCATGAGATAGTTTTTATATGGTTGCATTAGTGATAATCAGTATTTCATGCTGTATGATAATATATTCATGAATCTGTATTTGTCAAAAAGCATTGAATTCTACCAGCAATCATGAGGTGTTTTGTTGTTATTATTTGTTTGTTTTGCTTTATTTTTGTTTTTGTTGGTGCTGAGCAAGAACTCAACCTGGGTGCTGTCCCTGAGCTTTTTTTAGTTTTTAATTTTTTTGTTGTTGTGGGACTTGAACTCTGGGCCTGGGTGCTGTCCCTCAGCCCTTCAGCTCTCTATTCTCTAGCACTCTACCACCTCAGCCACAGTGCCACTTCTGGTTTTCTGGTGGTTTTTGGAAATAAAAGTCTCATGGACTTTCCTGCCTGAGCTGGCTTTGAACTGCAATCCTAAGATCTCAGCCTCCTGAGTAGCTAGGAGTACAGTGGGAACCACAGGTCTCCAGCTGCTTTTTTATTTTTGCTCAAGGCTAGTACTCTTATCATTTGAGCCATAGATTTATATTCAACTTTTTGGTGGCTAATTGGAGATACTAGTCACCTGGACATTCCTGTCTAGGCTGGCTTTGAACTACAATCCTCGAATCTCAGCCTCCTGAGCAGCTAGCATTACAGGTGTGAGCCACTGGTGCCTGGTGAATTTGATGGTTTGCATGTTCAAGACCACAGTAGAGTCTTGGAGGTGAGCAGCAGAATAAAACCTGAAATACAGAAAGATTACAGTTGAAAGTCTAAAGGGAAGGGCCAGTGGTGGTGGGTGATGACAAAAGACAAAGTTCTTCACAAAGGAATCTGGGAGGGATGTAGTTTTTTTGTTTTTGATTTTTGTTGGTTGTGGAGCTTGAACTCTGGGCCTGGGCGCTGTCCCTGAGCTCTTTTGCTCAAGTCTATATTGCTCTACCACTTTGAGCTACAGTGCTACTTCTGGTTTTGTGGTGGTTAATTGGAGGTAAGAGTCTCATGGATTTTCCTGCCTCAGCTGGCTTTGAACCACAATCTTAGATCTAATCGTCCTGAGTAGCTAGGATTATAGGCACCTGGCTGAATGGAACCTTTTATGTTGTTGCATATAGTAATTAGTTTAGGAAGTAGCTTTACATTATTTAATATGCATTGTTTTATACTACATGATTTATATTCATAAATCTACATTTTTCTTTTTCTTTTTTTTTTTTTTTTTTGGCCAGTCCTGGGCTTGGACTCAGGGCCTGAGCACTGTCCCTGGCTTCTTTTTTTTTTTTTTGCTCAAGGCTACTGCTCTGTCACTTGAGCCACAGTGCCACTTCCGGCCATTTTCCATATATGTGGGTGGTGCTGGGGAATCGAACCTAGGGCTTCATGTATACGAGGCAAGCACTCTTGCCACTAGGCCATATTCCCAGCCCAAATCTACATTTTTCAAAATGCATTGAACTTTATTCCAGCAATACTAAATTTTCTATTAAAATGTCATAGCAGGAGCCGGGAATGTGGCTTTTTGGTAGAGTGCTTGCCTAGCAGGCATGAAGCTCTGGGTTTGATTCCTCAGTACCACATAAACAGAAAAGGCCAGAAGTGGCATGGTGGTTCACAAGAGAAGCTCAGAGATAATGCCCAGGCACTGAGTTCAAGCTCCAGGACTGGCAAAAAATAGTAAATAAAGGTATAGTATAGACTTATTGGTAACACATCTATAATTTGTAAAATGACTCAATAATCATTCGTTGAAACATATTGCAATGATTCATGTTGGTTGGATTCATATTATTGGTTTAATAAAATATAATATTAAAATTCATTTCTCCTGGTTCCATGCATCTTACAGAAGGAAGCTATTAGAAAATTAGACTGGGGCTGGGAATATGGCCTAGTGGCAAGAGTGCTTGCCTCATATACATGAAGCCCTGGGTTCGATTCCCGAGCACCACATATATAGAAAATGGCCAGAAGTGGCGCTGTGGCTCAAGTGGCAGAGTGCTAGCCTTGAGCAAAAAGAAGCCAGGGACAGTGCTCAGGCCCTGAGTCTAAGGCCCAGGACTGGCAAAAAAAAAAAAAGAGAGAGAGAGAGAGAGAAAATTAGGCTGGGTGCCAGTGGCCCATGCCTGTAATCCTAGCTACTCAGGAGGCTGACATTCCAGGATCACAGTTAAAAGCTAGCCCAGGAGACCCATCTGAGAGGAGCGGAAGTGGCACTGGAGGTCCTGAGAGTTCTCATCCAGGATGACTTCAGTGACCAAATCAGATATCACAGAAGAAGAGGAATCAGAGACGGCTAAGACTCATGATCATCCATTGCAATCCAGTCTCAACCATGTGGAAATGTTTGCTAAATCATCTGCCTCCCTGGGGACGACTCAATGCATTTCAAAGGAAAGAAGTCACCTTGGCTCTAGCCCTGAAAAGGGGGCAAGTTATGATGTCAGCCACCAGGAAGGACTTCTGTTGAGGTCCTTTCATTTGTCCCCTCAAGAACAGTCTGTTCATCCTCGAGACAAAAGGCAATCCTGGAGACGAGCAAGTATGAAAGAAGTAAACCGGCGGAAGTCACTACCTCCCTTTCACCAGGGCATTACAGAGCTCAGCAGGTCTATCAGTGGTGACTTAGCAGAAAGCAAAAGGCTTAGTGCTCTCCTGTTTTCCAGTTTCCAGTTCTCTGTTCAGAAACTCGAACCTTTCCTAAGGGACACTAAGGGCTTCAGTATGGAAAGTTTTAGAGCAAAAGCATCTTCTCTTTCTGAAGAATTGAAGCATTTTGCAGACAAACTGGACAGTGATGGAACTCTACAAAAATGCTTTGAAAAGTCAAAAGAGAAAGCAGCAGATTTTTCTCTGGAAACATCAGTGGCTGAGATGAAGGAGTATATAGCAAAGTTTTCTTTAGAAAGTCATACCTGGGATCAGCTCTTGCTGCATTACCAGAAGGAGTCACTGCCAGAAACAATATCCAGCTCAGTTGAAACCAAAATCAATGAAGTAAACATGGGCCCTAAAACCTATCTTGAGTCTTCCCAAAGTGAAGTTCTTAACACAAAGCCTGACTATCAGAAAATATTACAGAGCCAGAACCAAGTCTTTGATTTTATGGAGTTGGTGATGGATGAGCTCCAAGGATCAGTGAAGCAGCTGCAGGCATTCATGGATGAAAGTACCCAGTGCCTCCAGAAGGTGTCAGTACAGCTCGAGAAGAGAAGCATGGAACAATTAGATCATTCACCTGCTCGAAAACTGCTCAAACTTCACCTACGGAACCCTCCTACCACACAGTGCTCTCCATCTTATCAGTGGCATTACCCAGCTCCTCTGCCATGAAATACTCAGAAGATGGGACTAGGAAGAGTGCCCAACATGCGGTAACTCTGTGGCATTCTGGACTGGAAAGTTCTGTGTGGTGACCTTGAGGATAACTGGCAACTCATTCTGTTGAATATCCTTCATGGTCAGAACTGTTCACCTCATGAATGTATTTTTGTTTTGTTTCATTTAGTTTTGCTTTGGGTGCTGGTACTGGGACTTGAATATAGGACCTCAGGCTCTCACCTGGGCTTTTTCACTCATGGCTAGTATTCTACTCCCTCGGGCCACACTTTTTGGTATTTTAGTTAATTGGAGATAAAATCTTGTGGATTTTTCTGCCAAGGATGGCTTCAAACTTTGATTTTCACAACACAGCCTCCTGAGTAGCTAAGATTATAGGTATGTGCCACTGTACCCTACTGTGGATATGCTTTTTAGCTTTTAAAACAACCCAAGTCAGTTAGGACCATGTTTAACGAATCATTTTTAGGGGCCAAGAACATGGAGCATTGTTCACAAATGTCCAGTTTTCAAGAAAAGACTACTCATTGCCAATATCTTAATGTATGTCATGTACTTTAGTTTTTATATTGAGTTGAGAGCTTTCTGATTAATACTAAAGGAGAAGACTGCTTTTTTTTTTCTTTTCTTTTTTTTTTTTTTTTTTTTTGGCCAGTCCTGGGGCTTGGACTCAGGGCCTGAGCACTGTCCCTGGCTTCTTTTTGCTCAAGGCTAGCACTCTGCCACTTGAGCCACAGTGCCACTTCTGGCCGTTTTCTGTACATGTGGTGCTGGGGAATTGAACCCAGGGCCTCATGTATACGAGGCAAGCACTCTTGCCACTAGGCCATATCCCCAGCCCCTACTTTTTTTTTTTCTTTGTTTAGTGCTGAGAGTGAATTCCAAGGCTTCACACATGGTAGACTGGTGTCCTGCCACTAAGCTACGTGCTCAATCCCTGAACTTGATTTTGAAAAAAGTCACTCTCTTTGCTCTGTGGGTAATAAAAGTAAGCAAGATGTGGATATGCAAAGTGGTTAGGCTGCTGCTGAGGTTGAGGTGAGAAGTAAAAGCTTGTGCTAGGTAGATGAATGCAATGTGTTGGCTCATGGTGTCTGGAGAATAGTTGATAGGTAACCTGTGTCTCAAAAACCCAATCCTGCCACTTCCTATGACAGAAGAAGTCATTTAACCTCTTGTCTGTAAAGTTGGAAGAATGGTAGAATCTATATTTCAGGGATACCATAAGGATTAAATTAAACAATACAGGTTTAGAACAGCAGGGAAGCTAATAGCCAATTTGTGATAGCAAGTGGAGAATTCAACTAGACAGTAATACAGGTGGGGAAATGGGAGTGAAGTATAAACTAAATTTGAGAGATGTTTAGTTTGAAGACTTTAGAATAGATATTGTCCACAGTAGAAAAACATTTAAGGATCAGGAGTAATGTAAACGACCTACTGTTTCTGAAGCAGAGTGGTATCACACAGAGTGTAGAGCTTAGAGTGAGTCTTCTTACTCTGTTTTTTTTTTTAATTTTATTTTTTAATGTTAATATAAAGTTGATGTACAAAGGGAGGTACATAAGTCAGATAAAAGAATACATTTTTTTTTTTTGCCAGTCCTGGGCACGGTCCCTGATCTTCTTTTCGCTAAAGGTTAGCACTCTACCACTTAAGCCACGTGCCACTTCCAGCTTTTTCTGTTTATGTGGTACTGAGGAATCGGAGCTTCATAGATGCAAGGCAAGCAAGTACATTTCTTTTTGAACATTGTCACCCCCTTCCTTGCTCTCTCCCAGTTTTCTCTTCTTTCCCTACCCACAAGTTGTATATAGTTCATGTTCAACACAGTGTCCAGTAAGTGCTACTGCTATCTGTGTTCACCCTTGGTCCCTCCATTTCTATGATATTCTGAGTTTCTTTATAAAGTAGGAATAAACCACCTCTCTCCCCAAAGGTGTAGTACATCATAAGGTGTGGCAATTTTTTGTTTGAGTTTGTTGATGATAGGAAGTGTGTTTGTTGTCTCCCAACAGCTAAACAGAATGAAATATTAAAAAAATAATACCTATTGGGGTCTAAGAACCATTTAGCCCTTAAAAAAACTTATGAGAAAGATTCTGTTCTTTGTCGCTCTGGGTGAGGAACCCGGGCATAGAGAGGCTTAACTCAGTAACATGTGGATAGTAATGGAAGGTGAACTTGAATCAATCTGGCATTCAGTAGATGACAACAAATAAACATAAGCCATACAAAAAAGGGCCATACTCAAATTTGGTTCATACCTTGTGCTTGATGAATAACATTGTCTCTGCCTTTTGAGATACATGGTTATGTTTATTTCATTTGCCTAAGAAAATAACCTTTGGTCAAGGATACTTAGTGTTAATAAAAAGTAATGTGATGGGCTGGGGATATGGCCTAGTGGCAAGAGTGCCTGCCTCATATACATGAAGCCCTGGGTTCGATTCCCCAGCACCACATATACAGAAACCAGCCAGAAGTGGTGCTGTGGCTCAAGTGGCAGAGTGCTAGCCTTGAGCAAAAAGAAGCCAGGGACAGTGCCCAGGCCCTGAGTTCAAGCCCCAAAATGGCCAAAAAAAAAAAAAGAAGAAGAAGAAGAAAAGGGAAGGAGTGGGCTGGGAGGTATAGGTGAGAATGTTGAAAGAGTGACATTGATCAAGATGCACTGTGTTCATAAACTGCATTGTTAAAAAGGAAACTCCTTTGTGCAACTAAAACATAATAAAAAAAATTTATACCCGTCCTAGGGTTTAAACTCAGGGCTTGGGTGCTGTCTCTGAGATTTTATGCTTAAGACCAGTACTCTACCACTTGAACCACAGCTTCACATCTTGTTGTGGTTAACTGGAGATAAGAGTTACTCAGATATATCTGCCAGGGCTGGCTTCAAACCATGATCCTCAGATCTCAGCCTCCTGAGTAGCTAGGATCAGAGGCCTGAGCCATGGATGCCCAGATCTCACAGTATTTTCATTACAGTGGTTTGGTATTATTTCTTCTAGCCTATGGAGAAAATAAACTCACTAAATTCAACAGAGATCATAAAGCTAGTTAGTAGAAAATCCAAGATTTAAATTCCTGTCAATATTATTCCCTAGTGACATACCAAAAAATCTCTTGTGCCAAATATAACCAAATTAAGAAACTAAATGGCCATATATAATTAAGTAGAAAGAATTAAGTAAGGCTGGCCACAGTGCTTTGAGCGCTGGAGCTGAATCCCCAGTACCATGCCAAAATGTTAAAAAATAGTATATGTATATATGGGTGTGGGCAGATATATGCATACACACACACACACACACACACACACACACACAGAGGACAGACAGAATAAAGTGTTCTACCATTGATCTACCCGCTAGATTTATCTTTTTTTTTTTTTTTTTTTTTTTTTTTTTGCCAGTCCTGGGCCTTAGACTCAGGGCCTGAGCACTGTCCCTGGCTTCTTTTTGCTCAAGGCTAGCACTCTGCCACTTGAGCCACAGCGCCACTTCTGGCCATTTTCTATATATGTGGTGCTGGGGAATCGAACCCAGGCTTCATGTATATGAAGCAAGCATTCTTGCCACTAGGCCATATTCCCAGCTCTTATCTTTTCTTTGCTAGTCTTGGTGCTTGGACTCAGGGCCTGAGCACTGTCCCTGGCTTCTTTTTGCTCAAGGCTAGCACTCTGCCACTTGAGCCACAGCGCCTCTTCTGGCCCTTTTTATATATGTGGTGCTGAGGAATCGAACCCAGGGCTTCATGTATAGGAGGCAAGCACTCTTGCCACTAGGCCATATTCCCAGCCCGATAGATTTATCTCTATATCTAGATCTAGGGTGTATTTCTAGAAGTTAAGGTCATATAAAATGAGTTTATGCTAACCATTTTAGTGAATTTAAGGTTCTTGTTGTTTGCATATTCTGGGGCTTGAACTCAAAGCCTAGGCAGAGTCCCTGAGCCTTTTTGCTCAGGGCTGGCCCTTTACCACTTGAGCCACAGCTCTACTTCCGGCCTTGCGCTGGTTAACTGGAAACAGGAGGCTCATGAATTTTCCTGCCTAGGCTGGCTTCAAACTCAGAACTCAGCTTCCTGAGTCTGAGTAGCTAGGATAAGAGGCATGTGCCAGGTCAAAATTCTCAGAATTTAAGGATTCTAGCCATGTGGTTTCTCAAGTGTCAACTGTCATTCAGTAAAGGGACCTTGGAGATAGTAAATAATTTTTTTAAAGTTTGAATTAAAAATCTCACAATATCAATGCACAAATTACTTTAGTCAGGTATAAAAGAAAAAAATGTAGCTGGGTACTAGTCACTCATGCTTATAATCCTAGATACACAGGTAGCTAAGATTTAAGTATTCAGAATCAAAGCCCACCAATGTAGGAAAACACATGAGACTCTTTATCTCCAACTTACCACTAAAAAGTCCTAAGCAGAGATGTGAATTAAGAGGTAGAGTGCTAGGTTTGAGCAAAAAAGCCCAGGGATAGCACTCTGGGTTCAAACCCTGGTACCAGTGTGTGCGCGCACACACACAGACAAATGTACATGATCTGGCACTAACCATCTTAACAAAGTGGCCCACTTTAACATAACAGAGGAGCACAAGACAGTTGGCTCACACCTGCAATCCTAGCTACCCACAAGGATGAGATCTGAGGATCACAGTTGAAAGCCAGCTGGGCAGAAAAATCTGAGACTTTTTGTTTTTTTGCCAGTCCTGGGGCTTGGACTCAGGGCCTGAGCACTGTACCTGGCTTCTTTTGCTCAAGCTTAGCACTCTATCACTTGAGCCACAGCACCACTTCCAGCTTTTCTGTGTATGCAGTACAGAGGAATGGAACCTAGAGCTTCATGCTGGCTAGGCAAGCAATCTACCACTAGGCCAAACTCCTGGCCCCAGATCTGAGGCTCTTATCTCTGACTAACCAGCAAAAAGCCAGAAGTGGAGGTGTGGCTTAAGTGGTATAGACACTACCTTCAGTGAAAAACTAAGCAAGAACATGAGGTTGAGGGGCTAGGAATATGGCCTAGTGGCATGGAGCCCTGGGTTCAATTCCTCAGCACCACATAAATAGAAAAGGCCAGAAGTGGCGCTGTGGCAGAGTGCTAGCCTTGAGCAAAAAAGAAGCCAGGACCAGTGCTCAGGCCCTGAGTTCAAGCCCCAGGACTGGCAAAAAGAAAAAAAGAACATGAGGTTGAGTTCATCTCATTATTCGTACGCATGTGGTGTGTGCGCACACACACAGACACACAAAGAAATTGCAGCTACTCTAAACAAGATCAATTGTCAATAAACTATATAAGGAACAGTCTCTTTTTTTTCTTTCTTGCCAGTCCTGAGGCTTGAACTCAGGGCCTGGGAACTGTCCCTGAACCTTTTTGTGCTCAAGGCTAGTGCTCTACCAGTTGAGCCATAGTGCCACTTTTGACTTTTTGAGTAATTTATTGGAGGTAAGTCTCATAAATTTTCCTGCCTGGGCTTTGAACTGTGATCCTGATTTCAGCCTCCTGAGTAGCTAGGATTACAGGTGTGAGCCACTGGCGCCTGGCCAGGAATGGACATTTTAACAGAGTAAAATTTTCCCTATTTAGACCCCGAGACAAAGGCAATACTTTAAAAAGCCTTTCTCAAAATGGAACAACTCATTTCTCTTATACTAAATCTTCAAAAATATTTACTCCAAGAGACTCACTCAACTCAGCATCCAATAGCAACTTATCTTTTTGTTTGTTTTGCCAGTCTTGGGCTACCACTCTGGCTTTTTCTATGTATGTGGTGCTGAGGGCTTCATATATACGAGGCAGGCACTCTACCACTAGGCCATATTCCCAGCCTGCAACTCATTTTTTTATCCAGGCATAAGGAATTTGATTCCAAAAGCTTTCTCATCATTACAATTAGTAACCTAACTTCCCAGCCTGAGAAGTTGTTAGACAGAACCTTTGGGTCCCTTCAGGAACATGAGCCTGCAAAATTATCTGCCTTTAATCCAGTTTGGCTTTCTCCTCCCTTCCCAGTTCACTGAACATAGCACAAAAATAATCACCAGAGTATGACAATGCTATAATGGGAGCATCAGGAAGCTGTACAAAGACCACTAAATAAGGAGGGTTCCTGAGTTTCAAGCATTCTTTATTTGCAGAACAGTTAGTGAGCTCTGGATACTCTAATTTCTGTGGTCATCACTTGTTTTCTGATTTGAGGACACTATTCTCCACACACACACAGTAGACCTACTTTTAATATTATTTACATTAAAAAACAATGGTACCAGTCATGCCTGTAATCCTAGCTGCTCAGCAGGCTGAGATCTGAAGATCACACTTTGACCGCAGCTTGGGCATGAAAGTTGCAGAGACTCTTTCCAATTAGTCACCAAAAAGAGCCCAAAGTGGAGCTGTGGTAAAGTGCTAGGCTTGAGCACAAAAGCTCAGGGACAGTGCCCAGGCTCAATTTCAATCTGGAGGACACGCATGCGTGTGCGTGTGTGTGTGCACGCGCACACACACATACACCACACAAAGGAATTAGATAAGGGTCAACCTCTGTGCAAGGGGAATCAACCTAGAGCAGAGGAGAGTAGAGGAGGACACTGTCCCGTCCCCAAAGTGGGTGAAGATGGCATTATTACTATAGAACTTTCAGGACACGGTGTTGGAATAAAAGCAGATTTTATTCAAGCTACATTACCTTCTTTGCACCTCTCTCCACAATTGTGGATGAGGTTTTTGTGATCCTGGGGCTGAGCTTTTGTGCTCAAGGCTGGTGCTTTATCACATAAGCCACAGCTCTACTTCTGGCATTTTGGTGCTTAATTAGAGATAAAAGTCTTATGGAACCTGGTAGTTCAGGCCTATCATCCTAGCTACTGAGGAGGCTGCGATCTGAGAATCACAGTTCAAAGCCAAGTTGGGTAGAAAAGTCCATAAGACTTTCCCCCCCCCCCCCCCCCGCTAGTGCTGGAGCTTGGACTCAGAGCCTGAGCACTGTCCCAGGCTTCTTTTTGCTCAAGGCTAGGGCTCTACCTCATGAGCCACAGCACTACTTCTGGCTTTTTCCATTTATGTGGTGCTGAGGAATTGAACCCAGGGTTTTGTGCAGGCTAGGCACACACTCTACCACTAAGCCACATTCCCAGTCCCCTCCATAAGACTCTTATTTCCAACAAACTATTCAGAAAAAGCCTAAAGTGGTGCTGTGGCTCAAGTGGTAGAAGCCTAGCCTTAAGCATAAATTGGCTCAGGGACAGCACCCAGGACCTGAGCTCAAGCCCCACAATGGACAAAAAAAGGGTCTCCTGGACTTTCCTGCTCAAGCTAGCTTTGAGCCATAAGCCTCAGAATCTCAGCCTCCTGAGTAGCTAGGATTTTAGGCTTGGGTCATAAACACCCAGCTGGACGAGATTTTACTTTGCAGTTCCTGGCCCAAGCTAAGCTTTTCATAATGGGGATGGGGCTGGGGATATGGCCTAGTGGCAAGAGTGCTTGCCTTGTATACATGAAGCCCTGGGTCTAAAATTCCCCAGCAGAAGACAGCCAGAAGTGGCACTGTGGCTCAAGTGGCAGAGTGCTAGCCTTGAGCAAAAAGAAACCAGGGACAGTGCTTAGGCCCTGAGTCCAAGGCCCAGGACTGGCAAAAACAAAACAAAACAAAACATAATGGGAAAGCCCTTTTGCTACAAAACTCCTGTATTATAGGTATATAGAAGCCCCAACTAAAGGAGTCAGTGTAAAAATATGGGATTCTCTGGCCCTCTACATCAGCCACAGTTCCATGTCCAGCATTTTACTGGCTAACTGGAGAGAAAAGTCTCATACTTTCCTGCCCGGTCTGGCTTTGAATAGCAATCCTCACATCTCAGCCTCCCTGAGTAGCTAGGATTACAGGAAGTATTTGTTAAAACACTCAGGATACTAAATTATTGTGCACTTCTGTTAAAATCCCTTTTTTAGTGAAATTTTTTTGTGCCAGTAGTAGGATTTTAACTAGTCTTCAAGTTCACTTGACTTTTCTACTCAAGGCTGACATTGTACCACTTGAGCCACACCTTCACTTCCAGCTTTTTGTTGGTTAATTGGAAATAGGTTCCTTGAATTTGTCTGTACAAGCAGTTTCAAATAGTGATCTTCAGATCTGTCTCTTGATAGGATTATAGGGGTGAGCCACCAGCACCCTGCTTTAGTCAAATTTCTCCCCATCTCACATGTAATGTTTCTCCTTTCTTTTTTGTGCCAGTCCTGGGGCTGGAACTCAGGGCCTAGTCTCTGACCTATTCTGTTCAAAGTTAGCACTCTACCACTTGAGCCACAGATGTATTACCAGACCTTTGGTGGCTAATTGGGGATAAGAGTCTCAGACTTTCCTGCCCAAGCTGGCTTTGAATCATCTTAGCCTCCTGCATAGCTTATGGGCATGAGCAATTGGTTCCTAGCTACAGCTTGTAATAAATTTAAGGGCTTTATACGGAGTATCTGTGAAAAAGAAAACCTTTAGTTATTCTCAACAGACACAAAGCTACCAGTCTTCATTTTTCTAATAAGACTAAATTTATTCAATACCCTAGTAAAAGTTTTGATTATAATTATCCAACCGTATAAAAAAGTACAAAACAGATTTTGTAGATTTCTAATATATTAATACAAAGTGCATGACTACAATACCGAACATCCTACAGGCAAAGAGAGGTGGGAAGGGGGAAAAGAAGACTGTGGTTGAGGTCTAGTAATAAATAAATAAATACAGAAGTCGAGATGATCAACATTATAGGATCTACCACCAAAAATACTGCAGCCAAATGTACAAAAAAGACCAAAAAACAAAACAAAACAAAAAACCAAAAACAAAAACAGAACCACTTCCAAACAACTCAGGAGTAAGATGATGGCTGGACACACTGGCAGAGTGGACCCAATTCACTGTGCAGTCTCTGCCTACGGTGGCTTGGAACATGAAGGGCTTTCTTTTTTGCAAAAGAAAAGGGTTAGATTAAGAACTATAAACTACAAGGTCCTCCTTAAAAGTGGCTCACTTCATATTGTGACACTAATTTGTGTGTGTGTGTGTGTGTGTGTGTGTGTGTGTGTGTGTTGCACAGGTACTAGGTCCCTTAGCTTGCTTTCTTTTGGTTCTGGTCCTGAGATATGAGCCAAGGGCTTGGGTACTGTTCCTGAGCTCTTTTGCTCAAGGCTGGCACTCTCCCACTTGAGCCATAGCTCTTGTGGCTTTTTGCTGTTTAATTAGAAGAGTGCCATAGACTTTCCTTCCTGGGCTGGCTCTGAACCAAAATCCTCAGATGTCAGCTTCCTCAGTAGCTCAGACTACAGGTGTGAGCCACTAGATGAGGCTGTCCCTTAGCTTTTTTACTCAAACTTAGTGCTCTACCACTTGACCCACATATCCACTTCTGCTTTTCTGGTAGTTAATTGAAGTTAAAGTCTCATGGGCATCATTGCTGTGGCTGGCTTTGAACTTAGATCGTTCCTCAGACCTCAGCTTCTAGAGTGGCTTGGATTATAGGAGAAAAGCACTGGTGCCTGGCTTCAATTCCAGTTTCAAAAAGGAGCTGGGAATGTGGCTTAGTGGTAGAGTGGCGCTGTGCTCAAGTGGTATGGTAGAGTACTAGCCTTGAGCAAAAGGAAGCCAGGAGTGCTCAGGCCCTGAGTGCAAGCCCCAGGACTGGCAAAAAAAAAAGGAGCAGATTCAGATTACTACACAAGCAGGCAAGAAGCAAGGCTCTACCCTAATTATGGAAAATTTAAACCAGAGCTATTGTTTTACCTGAACTTGTTGAAAGAGGCAATGAGTAAACTTTGGACTGAGTTCAAGTAAAGAGAGCCCCCCACCCCCAATTCAGATACTGGGATTCAAACTCAGGGCAGGGTACTTTCCATTAACTCACTAACTTTCTCTCAAGGATGGCATTCTACCACTTATTTTTACCTCCACTTCTGGTTTTTGCTGGTTAACTGGAGATGAGTCTCTTTTCTGCCCAGACTGGCTTTGAACTGCAATCCTCAGCTATCAGCCTCCTGAGTAGCTAGGGTTACAGACCTGTACCACCAGTGCCCCATAACAAGTGAGGCTTTTAATGAGGATATAGGAATTGGGGGCTCCGACTTCAGTACACCTTGTAGTTTCAAAAGTTCCATTCAAGAAAGAAAAAGAAAAATCTGAACTCAAAACCAATCTTCTTAGCATTAACACATGCCTTTTTTCTAATAAATTTTACTTCAAATAGTGAAGAAAAAAAAAATCCTAATAGCTCAAACCAAGCCAAACGCCACCTGTAATAGGTAAAACCTTCACAAAGGTCAGTGGAAGCAATCCAGAGCTAAAACTGAATTGTGCACATTTCAGGAGGCTGAAGAACAGACATGTAACACAAGCAACAATCATTCACATTGGGTCAGCCCTCAAAGAAATGTGCCCTAAATAGCATTCACCTTTGTTCCATGCCATCCTGAAGAACGTGCACCTTTTATTCAGATAGTTTAAAATTTATACTCAAAGCCTCATGTTCTCTGCCGGGTGGTAATGCTTTGGTATCAGTTCAGACAGGATCTCATCTACCCTACAGACTTCCATTCTCACATAGGGCACTTGGACTCTGCTTTCAGGTTTCCACATGAATTAAAACCTTTATGCAGTATTAATGCGAGGAGGTAACAAAAGATGCAATGTATAAAGTCAAACTCCCTGTGTATTAGACATGCCTCCCATCAAGCTATCTTGCATCCCAAAGCTCACTCTCCTGCTCAATCATCAGTAGTATAGGTTTGAATCATCAAAACCACGGCAAGACCTAAGGTATGCCCAAGTTACCAACAGCAGCCACCTCTGTCAGGGGCAGGCCATGTCACTGAGTCACAAATGTAGAATCAGGAGGGAAAACAAGTACATCCAGCCATCGAAGAAAATGCCCCCAACCACGGCTTCTCAGTAGAGAAAGACTAAAACTACATACGGTTCAGCATACAACAAACCCATCTCTGTCCCCTGAATTTCCCCCTAATTTATTCAATAGAAGGGGATTTTAAAAAAGACGTAAAGAGCACTTTACAGCAGCATTCAGCTTTCCTATGAAATACTCAGCATCTTAAATATTATGTACACTTCTTTTGTTTTGTTTTCTTGTAGTAAGTAGACACTGGCTTCAGAGTTTGTGGGACTGGGGAAGGAAAAGAAACACCTTTCATAAAACTATTCTAGAAAATGTCTTTTGGCAGAATAGCAAGGATCCAAGTTCAAAAGAAGAGGGTCAGTTGGTTGCTTGTTTTCTCTGCCAACTTTCGATGGCTTCTGCCTGGGCCTGTCACCATTCCTGTGTGGAGATGGGCAGTGGCTCCGGCCCCGGCTCCTCGGGCTTGTCAGTGCCTGCTTTCTTATTGCTGCAGCAAGGCTTAAACAGATGGGTGTCAATGAGGACTTCCCCAAAGCGGCCTTTATAGATGATCCCACAACATATTTTTTGTCTAAAAGGAAAAAGAAAAGAATACTTATAAAGCACAAAAACAAGACGAGAGAGACAGAGAGAGGAAGGGAGGGAAACCTACCCACCATTTAACTAGTCCAACATGATCAAAAGATTCACTTTCAACAATCTTAAAAACTCCCACATGATAGGGATCCTGGAAAAATGTCAATTATCTAGGAAACTGAGATTTCTATTTCCATGATTATAGAAACATTTGAACATGTTCTTGTTTAATGAGCTATTTCTGTGCTAATAACCCTGGGGCTTGGACTCAGGGCCTCAACACTGTCCCTGAGCTTTTGTATACAAGGCTAGAGTTCTACCATCCAAGCCACAGCTCTATTTCCAGCTCTTTAGTTTTGCAAGGGCTTCCCACACCCAGCATTCTGAGACATTTCTTTTTTTCTTCTTTTTATTGTCTGTTGTGGGGCTGGAACTTAGGGTGTGGTTGCTGTCCCTGAGATCTTTTGCTCAAGCCTAGAGCTCTATCACTTTGAACCACAATGACATTTCTGGTTTTTGAGTGACTTGTTGGAGTTAAGTGTCTCATAGAGTTTCCTGTGCAGACTGCCTTCAAACTCTGATCCTCAGATCTCAGCCTCCTGAGTAGGTAGGATGACAGGCATGAGCCAACAGTGCCAAGCTTGCTTTCTACTTTAATGCCTTTATCATTAATACTTTTATTTGGTGTGAAGAAATCAAGTGGAATTCTTCCATACTTATTTCATGCTCTGGATCATATCCTAGCAATCATCATACATCATGTAACAAGTCTCTATAGGAGTGTGTGATACTTTTGTTTTCTGTTACTCTCACCTTTTCCAATATGTAAGATCTAAAAAGGAAAAAACTGGTGTCCTGTTAGAGCCAGCAGCCATCTCTGTGTCTGAGCCATCATCAGATTGGTTACTGTAACAAGGAGACTGAGCTGGGGAGGCACTTGAGGTGGTACTGTGAGCATCAGAATCTGCAATTGAAAGAAAAAAGGAAATGATTTCCATTGCATTATATATAAGACCCACTACAGGAGCTGAAACATCCCAACCCACCCCTCCCAGGTAAGCATTTTTTTTTTTTTTTTTTTTTTTTTGCTGGTCCTGGGGTTTGAACTCACTTGGGCTTCATTTTGCTCAAGCCTAGGGCTGTACCACTCGGGCCACAGCTTCCCTTCTGGCTTTTTCTGTGATTAATTGGAAATAAAAGTCTTAATACTTTTCTGCCTAGGCTGGCTTTGAACTGTGATCCTCAGATCTTAGCTTCCTGAGTAGCTAGGATTACAGGCATCAGCCACCCACATGGAGCTAAATATACTTTTCTTTTTTTGTCAGTTGTGGGGCTTCAGCTCTGGGCCTGTGTGCTATCCATGAGCTCTTCAGCTCAAGACTAGCACTCTAGCCAAGAGACCTGGTGGCTCACACCTGTAATTCTTAGCTACTCAGGAGGCTGAGATCTGAGGATTATGGTTCAAAGCCAGCCCGGGAGGAAAAGTCTGTGAAACTCTTATCTCCAATTAACCACCAGAAAAACTGGGTTGAGACACAGCTCCACTTTTAGTTTTCTGGTGGTTTATTGGAGATAAGAGGCTTGTGGACTTTCCTGTACAGAGGGGTTATAGTTACATATGTAGTGAGTACATTTCTTAGCAAACTTGTAACCTCCTCCTGTTGTAGGGAGTACAGGTGACTCCATCTTGACTAGGGAAACATGGTAGGAAATGTTGGGGGGAGTAGATGAGGTCAACCTGACCCCAAAATTCTACTTCTGTAAATGGCTTGCTTAACTTGTTTGTTGCTTGCTCTACCCCCTGCATCAATCTCCTACATCTGTGCAACGCTTGCTTAACTTGTTTGTTGCTTGCTCTACTTCCTGCGTCAAACCCTTACATCTGTGCTACACTTTTACCTTTATAAACCCCAGCTTAAGGACTGTTAGACGTCCGAGTGTCAGCTCCTAAGTCTGCACTGTGTCCCTGACCAGTCAGCCTGCTTTTTTAGGGTCGCAGTTTCAGCTCCCGAGTCTGTGCTGCATTCCTGGCCGATCAGTTCACTTTTTGCTTGAGACTGTCTCTGAGTGGTGGACTCTTGGAGGGGTGTGGAATCTCCTCGCTTGAACCCTGTAACACTCCCTTGCTTTTCTCCCACCTTCCCTCCTCCCCAATTCTTGTCCCAAGAACACTTTTTTTTTGTCTAAGACTAGGACTCACACTCTCTACCTGATATATTTGTTTTCACTCATTGGTTGGTGCTCTACCACCTGAGCCATACCTTCTTGGTTATCACTTGATAACCAAGATAAAATTAAAATATTTTTAGGTGTGTGCCTGCATTAAGGCTTGAACTAATGGCCCCATGCTCTTGCTGGGCTTTTCCACTCAAGGATAATGCTGTGCTGCTTGAGCCATACAGCTCCACTTCCACATGTTTTTGGTATTTTTCTTTCCCTCAAGGCTAGCACTCAACCACTCTAAGCACATTCCACTTCTGGCTTTTCCATGTTTGATTCGAGATAAAAGTCTCATGGACTTTTGTGTCAGGATGGCTTCAAACTGCAATCCTCAGATCTCAGCCTCCTGAGTACACTGTATATGTACTTGGTATGTATGTATGTATGCATGTATGATCACTTCTCTTTGGAGATGAGCTTCATGAAAAATCATGTTTCTTAGCCAGGTGCTGGTGGCTCACATTTAAGGAGGCTGAGATCAGAGGATCAGGGTTCAAACCAGACTGGGCAGGAAAATCCATGAGAGGCTTATTGCTAGTCACCAAAAAAAGTGGCTATGTGGCTCAAGTGGTAGAGCATCAGCCTTGAGCAAAAAAAGCTCAGACAGTGCACAGGCCAAATGTTCACTTCCAGGAATGGCACTCCCCCAATATAATAATAAAAAATCCTATTTCTTTACACAGCATCTCACGGTCACCAATTAGTCACTATTATGCACATTTAGCCAATCTTTCGCTCACAAGTCAGTTTAGCAGAACAAATGCTTTGGCCTTTGTCTCGGAATCATGAGGTATAAGGTACAATGCCTTAGGCCTTAGTTCCTAGATGGGGCTGGGCTGGTGGCTCCACACCTATAATCCTGGCTACTCAGGAGGCTGAGACCTGAAGGACTGTGGTTCAAAGCCAGCCCAGCAAGAAAAGTATGGAAGACTCTACCTCCAAAACAACCAGCAAGAAGAGCCAGGCTGAAGATGTGACTCAAGTTCAACACTAGCAAGGAACATGCAAGCTATGAGAAAACAAGGCCTTGATTTCAAGGCCCAGTAAGTACCAAGGGGGAAAAAAAAGGGAAGCAGCAGCAGTAAAGGGGCTTGGGGTATAACTGGTCCCTAGCATGTACAATCCTCAGCCCTGACAAAAAGGGAAAAGCAAACCAACGATAAGAAGTTATGTGTGTATACCATTCACCACTAACAAGCAAAAACAAACTGGAAAACCACCCAGTCCCAAGGCTCTAAACTTACTGTGACGTTTAAATTCCTTCTGCAGTTTACTGATCTGGTTGCTTTTTATCCTGTTTCCAGACAGGGTTTTCACTTTCTTTGGTTTCAAGGTAGTCTTTAGGCTGGGGCCTGCCCTGGCATCTACCACCTGGAAGAAATTACTGAATATTTAATGTCATTTAAGCACAGATACCAGTGTATAGATCTCTTTGGTTCAGGCCTATCTCTATTTGAGAAGCACAGTTTTACACTCAAAGAGGCAGAGTGCCAAGACTATAATCCTAGCTACTCAGAAGGGTAAGATATAAGAATTGCAGTTTCAAGAGCCCTAGGAAGGAAAGTCCTTTAAGTAGTTTCTATTTTTTGCTGGTCATGGGGCTTGAATTTGGAACCTGGGCACTGTCCTTGAGCTCTTTTGCTCAAGGTCAGTGTTCTACCACTTTGAGCCACAGCTCCCATTCTGTTTTTTTTTTGGGGGGGGGCAGTTAATTAGAGATAAGAGTCTCACAGACTTTCCTGTCCAGGCTAGCTTTGAACCATGATCCTTGGATCTCAGCCGTCTGAGTAGCTAAGATTATGGGTGTGAGCCACTAGAGCCAGGCTAAATACCAACATTCAAATGAGTGCCAAAATGACCATGGCTCAGTCTTGAGCAAAAAAAGCTAAAGGTCAGCATGTAGGCCCTGAATTCAAGTTCCAGTACTGGTACATGTGTGCATGTGAACACATACATGAGAGGAAGTAAATAAGGCAGGAAGGCAGGCAGCCAAGTGTTTGAGAGTCAAAGTCTCTCTTTCTCTCTCTTCCTCCCTCCCTCTCTCTGGTGCCCATCCTGGGGCTTGAACTCAGGGCCTGGTCACTGGCCCTGAGTTTCTTTTGCTCGAAGCTAGCACTCTACCACCTTAAGCCACAGCACCACTTCTGTTTATGTGGTGCTGAGGAACTGAATGCAGGGCTTCATGAATGCTAGGCAAGCAATCTACCACTATGCCACATTTTCAGCCCCAAATAACAGTCCTGGGACTTGAACACAGGGCCTGGGTTCTGTCCTTGAGCCTCTCTGTGCTCAGGGCTAGCACTCTACCACTTGAACTATAGCACCACTTCCTCAAAGTGTATTTTTAACCATCATATATTATGAAATAATGAATGCCATCCACTATTTTACTCTTTCTTTAAAGTGCATAATAGTAGGCATCTGCTGGGGGAAAAATGTGCAACTTGTGTATACTTGTTAATCATCAGTGGATAACCCAACAAAATTAAGAAAAATAAAAAACTATTATTTCTACCCAATATTTGAAAGTTAACAACAAAAAGTTTTAATACACCAGATACAGGTGGCCTACACCCATAATTCTAGTTCTCAGGAGGCTGAGATCTGAGGATCCTAGTTCAAAGCCAGCAAGCAGCAGAACAAATGTACAATATCTGATGTGAAATTATCAAGCAAAAATCCATGCTGGAGGTGTGAGTCAAGTGGTAGACTAGTGCTAGCCAAGAGCAAAAATGTCTAGTGAGAGACACTGACCTCAAGCCCCAATACCGACACATACAGACAAAAAGCTATGTGGATACATAAAAGTAGAACTGAGAGAAAAGATGAACTAACATGATTCCAGTTTTTTTTTGATCCAGCTGGTAATTTCTTCCATCTTTTGACAAGCAAAACACAGGCATTGCAGATGTCTCCTGAACGGGTTTCATGCAACCTGATAAAGAAAACAAACCTGGATCAGGCTCCTTTACCTTTAAGAGTCCATGCAAGTATACTTCTCCCAGAAAACCAGCTATCCACCCATTTAGAGTTTCAAGATGCAATTTCTCATCATTCTAAATAATCATCTTGTTCCACTGTTTCTCAGCTGTATCTTAGAAATATAATTAGCCTCTACAGGACTAATAACCAATTGTTTCAATCTGCTAATTTAAAAATAAAGGGCAGAGCTTGGGAATATGGCCTAGTTGGTAGAGTGCTTGCCTTGCATACATGAAGCCCTGGGTTCGATTCCCCAGGACCACATATATAGAAAAAAAAAAAGCCAGAAGAGGTGCTGTGGCTCAAGTGATAGAGTGCTAGCTTTGTGCAAAAAGAAGCCAGGGACAGTGCTCAGGCCTTGAGTTCAAGCCCCAGGACTGGCAAAATAATAATAAAGAACAGGAGATGGGAATGTGGCTTAGTGGTAGAGTACTTGCCTATCATGCATGAGGTGCTGGGTTCAATTGCTCAGTACCACATAAACAAAAAAATTCTTTACACACACATATACACGAATTTTTAAAAAAGAGCAATAGCAAATAAATAAAATAATACATTTTTTAAATTAAGTAACAGCAAAACTTTGGACCTACAGGAGATTCTGGCCAGTGCTTTTGGAGAATGCAGTCAAATCTTTCTTAGTATGCATATCTGCTTCATTACTTACTCTGAAAGTAAAAAACAGAGCCTGGTGCTGGTGACTCACTCCTGTAAACCTAGCTCCTCAGGAGGCTCAGAGCTGAGAATCAAGGTTCAAAGCCTGCCTGAGCAGGAAAGTTCATGAGACTCTTATCACCAATTAACCATCAAAAAGCCAGAAGTGAAGTCCTGGCTCAACAGGTACAGTGCTAGTCTTGAGCACAAAAGCTTAGGGACAGCAAACAAGCACTGAGTTCAAGCCCCAAGACTGGCATTAAAAAAAAAATTTAAAAAATAATGTGCTGTAACAGTCCAGTTGCATAATGCCAGAGGATTTTTGAAATTTTTAAAGTGATTGTAGCTGTGAAGAAATAAACAAAAGATCAATAGCAGGCACTGAAAACTTTTTTTTTTTTGCCAGTCCTGGGGCTTGAACTCAGGGCCTGAGCACTGTCCCTGGCTTTCTTTTGCTCAAGGCTAGCACTCTGTCACTGGAGCCACAGCACCATTTCTGGCCATTTTCTATATATGTTGTGCTGAGGAATCAAACCCAGGGCTTCATGTATGCAAGGCAAGCACTCTTGCCAGTAGGCCATATTCCCAGCCCCTGAAAACTATTTTTAAATTATATCACTGAAAAACTTCTTGCAAAACCTGTCTGGTACTGATACATCAGAACTGAAGAAAAATGCAATTTGCAAAGATGTATATGATAGGATAGAAAATGTCAACCTTCTAAATAATTATGTTACAATTAATAATAAATGATCAGCAAGGCAGTGGTGGTTCATGCTTGTATTCCTACTTACTCAGGAAGCTGAGATCTGATGACTGAGGTTCAAAACTAATAGAGGCAGAAAAGTCTTATTTCAATTATCCAGCAAAAAAGCCAGAAATAGAGGTGTGGCTCCAGTGGAAGCTTTGAGCTGAAAAAATTGAATGACACTATGTGTGGCCTTGAGTTCAAGCCCCAGTACTGGCATAAAACAAAAGGAAATAAAAATGACCAAGTAAGCTGGGAGCTGATGGCTCACGCCTATAATCCTACTCAAAAGGCTGAGATCTGAGGCTCCCAGGTTCAAAATCAGCTCAGGCAGGAAAGTCCTCGAGATTCTTGTCTCTAATTAACCATAAGAAAACCAGAAAGTGGTGCTGTGGCTCAAGTGGTAGAGCACTAGTCTTGAGCAAAAGAGCTCAAGGACAGCGCCCAGGCCCAGAGTTCAAGTACCATGACCACCACCACCAACAACAACCAAAAGACCAAGTAAAATTAATTTCTAACATGGAAAATAAACTTTTTTTAGCCAGGTAATTGTGGGAAAATAAATCCTATTTTATTGAGTAGAGGTAAGATTACTGAGTAAAACAATAAGGATAATTTCAGGAAAGAACACTAACAATATCTTCCTTGACAAGTTAGGTTAAAATGTATCTATCTCTACTGCTTAGAAAGATAATGCAGAAAAAAAATCATTGGGGCAGCCACTAGAAACAGTAAGGGGAAAAATGTAAAATCTTCTTTTTTTTTCTTTTCAAAATTCAATATGTATACTTTATTTTTTTCAAAATCTACTCTTTATGGCGAAATTAAGAAAAGGAACTGTCTACTTAGAATCATTCTGAGCTTCCTAACTAATTTGATAGCAATTACTATTTTTTTTTTTTTTTTTGGCCAGTCCTGGACCTTGGACTCAGGGCCTGAGCACTGTCCCTGGCTTCCTTTTGCTCAAGGCTAGCACTCTGCCACTTGAGCCACAGCGCCACTTCTGGCCGTTTTCTGTATATGTGGTGCTGGGGAATTGAACCCAGGGCCTCATACGAGGCAAGCTCTTTTGCCACTAGGCCATATCCCCAGCCCCAGCAATTACTATTAACAAGGGCCCAGTGGCTCACATCTACAATCCACCGAGAAGTATGGTTCTAAGACAGCTTGGTCAGGAAAGTTCACGAAACTCTTGTCTCTAATTAAGCACCCGAAGCTGTGGGTCAAGTGATAGAGTGCTAGCCTTGAGCAAAAAAGCTCAGGGAAGCTTGGTGCTGGTGGCTCACGGCTGTAATCCTAGCTATTTAGGAGACTGAGATCTGAGGATTGCAGTTCCAAGCCAGCCTAGGCAGGGAAAGTCTGTGAGACTCTTATTTCCAGTTAATCATAGAAAATTCCAGAAGCAGCACTGTGGCTCAAGTGGTAGTGGGCTAACCTTGAGCAAAGGAGCCCAGGGACAGCACTTGGACTCAAGAATTCAAGCCCTAGAATTGACACACACACACACACACACACACACAAATATTATTAGGATTCATTTTAAGATTAGGATCTTCTAAATAAGCTAATTAGAAAATAAATTATATGAACTAGCACACTGATGTAATTGCTTTGCTTAGAAATATTTCCTTTTCTATAATTGTTTTTCTCTGGAAGAAAGATACAAATATCAGCTGGGTGCCGGTGGCTCCCACCTGTAATTCTAGCAACCCAGTAGGCTGAGATCTGAGGATCATTTCAATTCTAAGTCAGCCCAAGCAGAAAAATCCCATGAGACTCTTATCTCCAATAAAAGACTCAAAGAAGCTGGAAGTGGTGATGTGGCTCAAGTAGTAGAGCACAGCCTTGAGCACAAAGAGGCTCAAGTATAGAACCTAGTCTCTGAGTTCAAGCTCTAGGACCTGCAAAAACAAACAAATAACAATAAAAGAGAATGGTAGACATGTCAACTGATCTTACCCAAAGCAGCTCTGGAAATCCTTTTCATAGCGTTTACTGTCAGTGAATCGAGAACTTGATGACTTAGCTCTGCAAATACAGCAGCCCTCTATACTGCGATACATCTTTGGCTTGTGAAAACCAAACATGTTTTCTTCTAGGTGAAAGTCTGTAAAGTCAAAGAAAGGGACACAACTTTATTGAAGGCTTTACCAAGAAACCATACCACCCCCAAGCACCACGGTAACTCCTGACCAAGTCAAATAAGCAGGATCCAGGAAGATCTTCTAGATTTCCCTCCATTCTTAATGTCTAGTGGTATATGTATAAAGAAGAGCAAACTCCAGACTGGGAATGTGGCTTAGTGCTTGTCGAGCATTCGTGAAGCCCTGGGTTCAATTCCTCAGTACCACATACACAGAAAAAGCTGAAAGTAGCAATGTGGTTCAAGTGGTAGAGTGCTAGCTTTGAGCAAAAAAGAAGCCAGGGACAGTGCCCAGGCCCCGAGTCCAAGCACCACGACTGGCAAAAATAAATAAACAAAAATAAGCATCTGAAGTTTCCCCTTTAAAACAGAACAACTGTTAACCTAGTGTACCTCTTCAATGTTTTCTCCCCCATTGGCTGAGGCTTAAACTCAGGGCCTGTCTGTGCTCAAAGCTAGTGTTATATCAATGGAGCCACACCACCACTTCCAGTTTTTGAGTGGTTAGTTGGAGAGTCTCACAGGGACTTTTCTGCCTATATCCTCAGATCTCAGCCTCCAGAGGAGCTAGGATTACAGGTGTGAGTCACTGGTGCCCAGCCTCTTCAATGTTTTTGTTTGTAGGGAGGCAGGAGGCATGAGCAAGAAAGGCCACTGATGCAATTCAATCATTACATCTTCAGTCACTTATATTATCTGTTAGTTATTGATAATCATTTGGTAATTTCACCCCTCATTAACCAGCAAAAAGCTGGAAGTAGAGGTGTGGACCAAGTGGTACAACTCCAGGCTTGAGAAAAAAGTCCTAAACAAGAACTTGAGAACCTGAGTTCAAGCCTAATACCTAGCATTTAAAAATAATAAAGCACAAGGCTCTTTCTTTCTCCCTTTTTCTCTTCTTCCTTCCCCTGTCTCCCCGCACCAGCAGTTTGCTCTCCCCCCATAAACTCTTCTCTGCTTGAAAAATAAAAAATAAAATAAAATAAAGAACATATATAGAGCCAATTCTTTTCTAACTTAATGAGATTCTGAAGGCAGAGAACAGACACAATATCTATGCTTACATTTAACTCAATACACGTACGTTTACTGAGATAACATAATATAAATCACAAAGAACCCAAGGAACACTACTGAAGAATTTTTTTCTACCCAGCTATGGTAAGGCAAGCCTGTAATCCTGGGGGTGGGGTGGGAGGGTATAAACACAGTGAAAACCCAACTGAACTAACCAACCAACTAAAACAACAAAAAATACTTTCTGATCATTTTGAAGCTTAAAGTTGACTATTACAAATACCAGCTTGAGCTCCAGCCAGGAAATAAAAAACAATCCTGAGTATATATGTACACACACACACACACACACACACACACACACACACACACACACACCATAGTAGCTGTTCACTTTGAGTATTTTAATATGGAATCAGGTAAAACCTGAGCTTTGCCTCATATTTTGTGACTTACGTATTATTGTCAGCACTGGGACTTGAACTCAGGACCTCAACACTATCTTTAAGGCACAGCTCCACTTCCAGCTTAATTGGAGGTAAGAGTCTCATGGAATTTTCTGCCCAAGATGGCTTCAGACATTGAGTCTCAGATCTCAGTCTCCTGAGTAGCTAGGATGAAAGGTATGAACCACTGGCAGCCAGCTTAGAACAGACCTTGAAATGACAGGATGATGGGAAAAGGAAGAAATAATCATGAAAAACTACCTGTGGTCACATGCAGTGAGAACCTAACTGATCCTTTGGTCAATCATATGCTTATGCTCTTTAATCATCTCATAGGTACAGGATCTAGTCCATACCAGCCATGTAACCAGAGCAACACTCTAACATTCTTCACAAAGGGTCAATAGAACTGAGTGCTTTGTATTTTCCAGCTGCTAAGTCACTTGCTTGCAATTATTTCCCAACAATTATACTGTTTTATCAGCACCTACAAAGAGCCATGAGTAATAAAAGATTATTATTTCCTTTCACCTGCTTCTAACTATCTGCCTACTTCCCAGCATTCAAAGTTCTGAATATATACTGGCAGGAGGGGAGGCTGGGGAGGGGCGGGTAGGGCCTGGCTCACACCAGTAATCCTAGCTCCTTGGAAGGCTGAGATTTGAGGATCCAAGCTAGAAAAACCAGCCTGGACAGGAAAATCAACCCCAAACCCAGAAGTGGAACTGTGGCTCAAGTAGTAAAGAGCAATAGGACAATACCCATGCTCTGAGTCCATGTCCCAGGACTGGCACTAACAATAATAACCGTAGCTACTCAGGAGGCTGAGATCTAAGGATGGCAGTTTGAAATCCTCTGGGGCAGAAGGCTCAGACTCTTATCTCCAATGAACTAGCAAAAAGCAGGAAGTGAAGGTGTGGCTCAAGTAATAGAGTGCCAGACTTGAGAGCATGAGGCCATGAGTTCAAGAGTGATTCAATGGGGCTGGGAATATGGCCTAGTGGCAAGAGTGCTTGCCTTGTATACATGAAGCCCTGGGTTCAATTCCTCAGCACCACATATATAGAAAAGCCAGAAGTGGTGCTGTGGCTCAAGTGACAGAGTGCTAGCCTTGAGCAAAAGAAAGCCAGGGAGAATGCTCAGGCTGAATTTAAGGCCCAGGACTAGCCAAAAAAAAAGTGATTCAGTGGGTGAGAAAGGTGAAGAGGGTCAGGATTCTTTGGATTTACACATTATCCCTGTAAAAGGCAGGGATAATGAGCAATACAAAATGCAAGGGTTCTAAGTGGTGGTTAGTCCACTGGAGCTCCTGTCTTAGAAATAAGAAGTCCCTTCTAATTTCTTTTTCTTTTTTTTTTTTTTTTTGCCAGTCCCGGGGCTTGGACTCAGGGCCTGAGCACTGTCCCTGGCTTCTTTTTGCTCAAGGCTAACACTCTACCACTTGAACCACAGAACCACTTCTTCCACTTTTTCCATTTACATGGTGCTGAGAAATGGAACCCAGGGCTTCATGCATGCCAGGCAAGCACTTTACTGCTAAGCCACAATCTCAGCCCCTCCCTTCTAATTTCATTTGCACCTTGGTAATATTGAGAGATGAATATCATTTCTCTTCTGAAGTGCATAAAAATACTGTGTATTGTTTCTTTTTTTCCTGACTTTACTGGGGTTTGAACTCAAGACTTTACCTGTCTCTTAGGATTCTTCCACTTTCAACGTGACAATGTTAAGAATGGGGTATTGATGGCACATACACCTAATCTGATCCAAACTTGTGTCTCACCCTCTGCCACCTTTATCAACTCCAAAATAGGGATAAATCCTGACTTTTGTGCTCAGCTGACAGTTGGGGGCGGGGGGAACGACACGATTTGAACTCAGGGCTTGGGCGCTATTTCTGAGCTTTTGTGAGCCACTGGTGCCCTGCTGGCAGGTTTTTGTTTTTTTTCCCCCAATATATCATTTTGCTTTCTGGTTGGGCAGTTAATTTGCCTAAGTACTTGGTACTGGTACTTCTCAGCATACAACTTTTGTTTTTCTCCAGATCTGGGGCTTGAACTTAGGGCATGGGCACTGTCCTAGAGCCTCTCTGTGCTCAAGGCTAGTGCTCTACCACTTGAGCCACAGCGTCACTTCAGCCTTTTCTGCCTATGCAGTACCTTTTTCTGTCCATATGGCACTGAGAAATTGAACCCAGGGCTTCATGCATGCCAGGCAAGCACTCTACCACTAAGCCACATTCCCAGCCCTCAGCATACTATTCTTGATCCAACTTGTCCCTTGCCTGTAACTACTCAGGAGCCTGAGATCTGAGAATCATGATTTGAAGCCAGCCCAGGAAGGAAAATCTATGAGACTCTCAATCTCCAATTAGGCAGGAAAAAAACCCAGAAGAGGAGCTGTGGCTCCAGTGGTAGAGCAATAACCATGAGGGAAATAAGCCAAGACAATGCACAGGCCCTAAGTTCAACCTTAGTATCAGCACAAAAAGTACTTATACTATTATATAACTTAAGGGTAGGGACGGGAGAAAAAAAACTGGAAGAGCAAGCAAAGGGGGTGACATTGTCCAAAAAGAAATGTACTCTAATTTGCATTGAAACAATGTAATTTAGTGTCTTCTTTTTGCCTTTCCTGACTTATAGAAATTGTACAATTTGGGGGGATTCTTTTCTGTTACTATATTTGCAATTCATTAAAGAATATGGAAAATCCAAGAAAAAATGTACTCTACTTGACTTACTGGAACTAACTGGAACCCCTGTGTATCACCTTAAAAAATTAAAAATAAATTAATTAATGAGTCTGAAAACCCATTATTCTCTTCCTTCTCTTTCCATGAAGTATCAAGTCTAGCTTCAGGAGAGTAACAAAACTCCTTGGCAAAAAACAAAAGGCTATTTCCAGGCTGCCCAAGAATGCTAAAACAACTTTAGTTTGTTTCCACCTTAATAAGGTCCTTTTGCTAGTATTTGTCTGGAGACTGCTACCTCTTATTCTCTCAGCCTGCAAAATTAAATTATCTTGCAACATTTTTCCAATCCTTTCTTAGAACACTGATCTAACAAGACTTCATTTATTTATTTACTGTATTATCTCCTGGGTTATTTCAGTAGCCGCTGCAGGAGTTGCTAGCCTGTTACAAGAAATAAGTCTTAGGTTACTGCCAGGTATTAGCTACACGTAGTCCACAGAAACAGGTGGAATCTGCTAACGATGCAAAAAAAAAAAAAAAATTGGGATAGTCAAGATGGTTCTGAAAGGCATGAATGGGAAAGTGCCCACAATAAAGAGGGAAGAAAAACATGAGATGTTTTGAAAGGAGTTTTTTTTTTTTTTTTAACATTTTGTCTATGGACTTTTGTAGAATACAAAAGTTGAGATGTAGCCAGGCACCAATGACTCACACCTGTAATTCTAGCTACTCAGGAGGCTGAGATTGAAAGATCACAGCTGGAAGCCAGCCCAGGCAAGGAAAGTCCATGAGATTTTTATTTCCACTTAACCACCAAAAAGGAAGCTGTGGTTCAAGTGGTAGAATGCTAGCCCTGAACAAAAAAGCTCAAAGGACAAGGGACACCATAAATTTTATTTACATATCTATATATGTAATATATAGAAAGATGTATAAATTTCATGGAAACACATACCAAATGAATTACTATGGAGAGAAAACAAATGAATGGATGGCCATCCATTTTCACAACTGGTAGAAACTAGTTTGTGCTATTTTGAGAGACTGGGAAGGGAGAATTAGTCTCAAATATAGGGAGAAATTAAGTCTCTAAATGAGTTACTTCAAGGGGGCACTGGTGGCTTATACCTGTAGTCCCAACTACTCACAGAAGCTGAGATCTGAGGAAAGCAGTCTAAAGCTAGCCCCGGGAGGAAAATCAGTGAGGCGCTTATCTCCAGTTAACTAGCAGAAAGCTAGAAGTGGAGTTGTGGCTCAAGTGGTACAGTGCCAGTCTTCCTTAAGCAAAAAAGAGGCTATGGGACAGTAACTAGACCCCGAGTCAAGCATCAGCACCGACCAAAACAATAAAGTTCCTCTAATTCAGTATGTACTAACATTAACCAAGTTAAAATAACATCAAGTCAGACAGTAAACAATGAAGCTTATAGTAAATGGAAACATTATGTTATCTGTTACACTTGAACCAGTAGTTGCAGATTTACCTGCATCCATATTTCTGGTGAAAAAAGAAAATCTCCCTACTTTTCTTCTGGACTTGATTTCCAGATTATTTCCCTAATACTAAAAACTTTACCTGCAGGGCTGGGAATATGGCCTTAGTGGCAGAGTGTGCCTTGTATACACGAAGCCCTGCGTCCAATTTCTCAGTACCACGTACATAGAAAAAGCCAGAAATGGAGCTGTGGCTCAAGTGGTAGAATTCTAGCCTTGAGCAAAGAAGCCAGGGACAATGCTCAGGCCCTGGGTCCAAGTCCCAAGACTGGCAAACCACCCCCCACCAAAAAAAAAAGTTACCTGCAGATACAATGAAAAGGGAAACTAGTGAAGCCAAAATATTTTCAGCTTAAATCCCCAGAGGAAAAACAAGGCTACTTCAGAGGGCAAGAGAAATCAGGAAGAAAGCAACCTTTTCTAGGTCTTTCAGGGACTTTTTTTTAAAAGAACTTTTTAAAACTGTAAAATGGTTGATTCAGAATTGGAAAAGCTGCAGGAGAAGGCCGTCTCCAGAACTGGTTTCTGGAGGTGGGGGAAAGGACATTCATTTTTGCCACATCAGGCCTGTTTTGTTTTTAATTTTTTTCTTTTTTTAGGGCTGTGTAGGGTGCTTGAACTCAGGACCTCACACTATTAGCTTCTAGGCTTTTTCAACTAAAGGCTGATGACACGCTACTATTTGAGTCACACTTCCACGACCAGCTTTTTGCTAGTTAATTGTAAATAAGTCTCCTGGGTTTGTCTGCCATCTGATTTCAAACTGACATCCTAAGATGGAGTTTGAACTCCATCTTGGGCTTCTTTTGCTCAAGGCTAGCGCTCTACCACTTGAACCACAGCTCCACATCTGGCTTTTTCTGAGTAGTCTGTTGGAGATAAGTCTCAGTCTTTCCTGCCTGCCTGCCTTTGAACTTAAATCCTCAGATCTCAGCCTCTTGAGTAGCTCTTGAGTAGGCATGAGCCATCAGTGTTCAGATTCCCTATCACTTTTTGAGAAGAAAAAAAAAATGACATTAATTCTAAAGTATCCTATGTGCCTGGTGAATAAATGCATTAATGTGTCTTAGCCTCATAACATTGGTTTAGGTTAAGTCAGCTGACACTTTCCCCACTGAAAAACTTTTACAAGTGTAGTCACTTACTTTTACATGTGAAGTCATTCATCATCTCTTAGCTGACATAAATACCCAATCATAGTTTAAGTCCCACCAATCATGTTTTCCCAAGATCTTATTGCTAACCATCCAGGTCCCAAACACATAGAACTAATCCCACTCAGGTGGTATTATACATTTCTTCTGGAACTTTCCATGCCTGACATCCCACAAAAAGTAATACAAAAAGGCCAGTGGACTGAGTCCCTGTCTTTGTGTCCTTCCACCCATAAATTATTCATTCTGATAAACCACTCTAACATCATCTAAAAACAAAAAAAATTCACTCTACTTGCTATGTTTGAAATTTCCCAGCATTGTGAAATTCCTGTAATAACAGGACTATGATACTGAAAGAAAAGAATCTACGTATACTTGCAAATTACCTTTTAAATACATAATCCAGAGAAAGAAATACCCAAAGGAAAGTCAAAGTTCTTAAGCTAAGTTTTTACTTGAGGTGTTTGTTCTCTTTCAATTAACTTCAGAAATGTACTAATTCTGATTGCCCTTCTCTGTGAGTTGGCTAACCAAAACTTAAGAGGAATGTGTTTACTTAATGAGAATGGAAAAAAAGGATTTCAACTAGTATGGATTTTTTTTTCTTGGTATGGCAAAACATCTCAAGCTGATTCAAACAGAACTCAGGAAGGATCAACAGAGAGCTGCTTATCAGATGTCTAGACTGTAGGCAAACCCCAAATACCAAAGGAGCACCCATGTGTCAAACCAGCAGAATTTTTGAGCTAAGCCTGGGGCCACATACAAAACAAAACAAAACAAAAAGCTTGAAAAGAAAGCCTCGAGAGGTAACCAGAAGGTCAACTCTAGCTCAAAGGAACTGGGGAGAAACTAGCCATATTGGGTAGCCATTACCCTGAGCAACTTACTCTCAACCCCCTGAATGCTAGCTTCCTGGAGGTAATCTTAAAAGCGGAGAAAAAGTGATCAAACACTAAGTAGTCTGGCATACCTTAAGACAAATGATCACATAAATTGTTTAAATACCAGCAGGCTTTGTTCCGGAACTCCCCCAGAAACAACTCCCAGCCCTTCATTTCCATTGGGCAATTTACAAACGTGTTGAGTTTTGCAACAATAAATTACTTTAAAGGACAGTTCAAGTCTGGCGAGCTTCAGTTAAAAAAGGTGCTTTTGGTAAGTCTTCTCCATGACAAGATCAGATTCATCTGAATTATCCAAAGAATTAGGCTGAGCAAACGCTGTCCCAGCCTTCCTTCCTCAGGACCGTGAGGACTGGGAGGTGGGGGCGGCTAGGGGGTCGCCGCGCACTACCGTGGGCTGAACTGAGATTCCTCGATTTTCCGAGTGCCTGCAAGCCATAGGAAACTGGAAGGCAGAAAGGAGTCCACTGGGATCCTGGTTACAAGCGGCACCACTCCACCCCCACCCCCAATCCAAGCAAGCCCCAAGAGGGCACAGTCTGCCACGGTTCTTACTTCCTAAGAGCAGGCCGGAGCCCCAAGCTTCCCCCGCGGTGGTTTTCGGGAGACGGGGGTCCCTGCGTGGACGGATGAATCCGCAGTCATCACATTGCCGGTGTCCCCCGAGCCTCCAGATGCCCCCTCCCAGGGGTTTCCCAAACACTCGGAGCCCCGGACACTCCGCGACCAGCGCCAGCCGCGGCGACGCCAGCGCCCGGGTCGGCTGGTAACGGAGGAGCCACTCTGAACACGAACCCCACAACCTGTGGGAGAATCGGGGAGCGCGCGGAGCGGCGGCAGGGTCCGAAAAGACCCGCACTCGTACCTGACTCGCGCACTCGGGGCCCCTCCCCACCCCACGACGCGAGCGAAGTTCCGCGGAGAGCCCCGGGGCCGGCGGGAGCGGGCGGCCACGGGGGTCCCAGCCCGGCCTCGCTCCGCCCGGGCCCCGCCCCGCGCCCCCCGCCGGCACCGCCCGCAGGCCGCGCCCCCCGCACGCCGCGCGGCCGGCCGGGGCTTGTTCCTCCTCATGGCTTTGCCCTGACGTAATTCAAACATGGCAACAGTTCGACTTCAAAGGCGAGTCCGGACCTCCCAGACACCCGCTCGGGGCCGCCGGGAGCGGGGTCCGTGGAGTCCCTTCCTGGCCAGGGCAGCCAGGGCTGCAGTGCCGGGGGCGCTCGCCCCGCACCCGCGCCGAAGTTTCCCCCAGCACGGTTCCGGGGACAAAGCCCCTCCCCAAAGTCGCCCGAACTTCGGGGTCCGCGGCCGCCCCCCACCGCGGCCCGGGCCCGCTCGGGCACTCGCCGCCCTTTGTTTTCCGTGCGCCCGGGCACTGCGTAAGTGCCGCCTCCGGGACGGCGGGGGGCGCGGACCGACACCCCGAGGGGGGTCCGGAGTCCCCGGGCGGCGGAGCCCGTTCCCCTGCGGTCGCCGGGGGTTTGTTAGACAAAGTTCTCGGCGACCTCGCGAGCGAGGGTCCGGCGGGGGCGGCAACCTCACCACTCGGCTTTTAAACTGGCGAGACGCCATCATCTGCAAATCATTGTCCTGCGGGCCGAGCCCCGCGCCGCGTCCGCCCGCGGGCTGCCCCCACCCGGGCCGGGGCCTGGAGCACGTGCTCTGCGGTGCCGAGCGCAGACATACACACACACACACACGCACACACACACACAAACTCGCGCAAGCACGCAATCACACACATGCAAACCCCAGCGGTTTCTTCCTCCGGAGTTCGCTCGCTCAGGCCTGGGCAGAGCAGCTCCGCTCCATCGGCGCCATCGCCCGGTAGCCCGCGCCGAGGCTACAGGTGAGCGCACGGCCACCGGCCAAACTTGGGGAGGGGGTGCCGGCCCGGTGCCCCCGCCTAGGGCGGCCCGGCACGGCGCGCGTGGCCGCGGGCTGCGTAGGGCGACCGCGTGCCGGCCGCATTGTCGCATCCGCATCCCTCCCCAGCCGGGCCAAAACTGCGGCAGCGGGAGCTGCGGGGCGGCCGGACGCGGCCCTGCACCCCGACGCGCGCCGGCCTCGACTTCCCGAGGCCCGCAACTTTGCAAGTTTCTGCACGGCGGTGCTCATTGTCCGACCGGCCCGGTCAGCTCCTGGGCACGGGCTGCGGAGATAAGTCCGCCACGCGGGGAGCGACGGCGCGCGGCCTTCCCCGCCCCGCGGCCGCCCGCGCCTCCTGAGAGGACACTGCGGCCAGGAGTCATTGTCACCTTCGGCGTGGCCGCCGGCCCCGCGCGCCCCCGGCCCCGGACTTTCGCTTTACCTCACGAGCCCGCCCCGGTACCGAACACATCCAGACGCGTGCACAAAAGAATCGGGCTCTGGGGTCACGTACACAACGCGCGCCGCGATGCCACCTCCAACACAAAACTTCCTGTGGGTGCGTGCGTGCATTTGTGTGTGGATAGATGGGGGAGGGGGAGGTGAAAGAAAAAAGATCACCCCGGAATTAAGCCTTCACAAACAACTTAGCACCACCAAAGTAACGCTCGGAGTCACCCACCTTCCACAAGCGGCCGATCCACGCGCAGTGACGTCCCCGAGGTGCAGCCTGCACCACCCGGCTCACCTCCCTGGCGCGCCCGCTCCCCGCCGCCAACCGCCTTGTGTAGAAAGATTGTCTCCTGCAGTTCTGCAGTTGCTACCGCTGGCCGAGAAGGTGTAGATTCCGCTTTCCCACTGCGCGTGCGCCGCCCCCAGCACCAAATTCTCCTGAATCGAGCTTATTTGCATACGGGCGCGCGCGCGTCGTGGGCGGGGCGGGGAGAACTCCCGGCGGGCCGGAGGGCGCGCGCGCTCCCGAGGCCTCCATTGTCCTTTTAAGGGGAGCGACGCCCGGGCGCGGGAAACGAGGCCGCGAGGGGGAAACCAGGCGGCGAAGGGGAGACGCGGGGCGGGGACTGCTTACTACGGCGACGTCCCACAAACAAATGCTCGGCGGCCGCGAGCCGCGGCGACTGGAAAGGTAGCCCTGGAACTGGGGTGTGCTTCCGGGTTCTTAGGTCCCCATTCTCGTGACAGAATACTTGTGAGCGCCACTTGCGCTGCCCACGCCCTGAGGCAGAGCTCTTCCCAGCGCCCTTGCCGGGCCGGTACCGCCCGCCGGGCTTAAAGTTTGCTTGGGGTTGGGCTTCTAAGGGTTTGTTTGGGTTCTGTTTCCTTTCGTTCTTCTGTTTTTGCCGATTGTGGGGGACTTGAACCCAGATCCTGAGCGCCGTCCCTGAGCTCTTCAGCCCCCAGGCTGGCGCTCTACCACCTGAGCCACAGCCCCATTTCCGGGTTTCCATGATTAACTGGAAATAAGAGTCTCGCGGACTTCCCCGCCAGAGCTGGCTTTGAACGAGGGTTCTCAGATCTCAGCCTCCTGAGCAGCTGGGATTACAGGCCTGAGTCACTGGCGCCCGGATTATTATTATTATTATTATTATTTATTAACCTTCCTCGTTGGCCATAGATTTCAAGCCCCTGGGATCTGAGTGGTTAATTTTTTTTTTTTTTTTTTGGCCAGTCCTGGGCCTTGGACTCAGGGCCTGAGCACTGTCCCTGGCTTCTTCCCGCTCAAGGCTAGCACTCTGCCACCTGAGCCACAGCGCCGCTTCTGGCCGTTTTTCTGTATATGTGGTGCTGGGGAATCGAACCTAGGGCCTCGTGTATCCGAGGCAGGCACTCTTGTCACTAGGCTATATCCCCAGCCCCTGAGTGGTTAATTTTTGTGAGAACAGTATAGCTTTCAAAAAAGACTAAACGGGCTGGGAATATGGCCTACTAGTAGAGTGCTTGCCTCGTATAAATAAAGCCCTGAGTTCGATTCCTCAGCACCACATATATGGAAAAAGCCAGAAGTGGCGCTGTGGCTCAAGTGGTAGAGTGCTAGCCTTGAGCAAAAAGAAGCCAGGGACAGTGCTCAGGCCCTGAGTTCCTGCTCCACAAAAGACCAAACAACACATAATCCGTAAACTAGACATTCTTCCTCCTCTACTAGGTGCTTGAAAAGGGTTATTCCACCCCCACCTCCAAGCCATTCTACTGTGGAATTGAGTCAGCAGAGTGCATACTTTTCCTCAGGGAATACATAATAATCTTAACCATAGAAGCAAGGTGGGGGGGGGAGGAGGGAATGAAGTAAAATTCAAATGCAAAGTAGGAAATGAAAAATATAAATAAATAAGAAATGCAGAATGCACATTTATTCCAATAATACATGTAGCTCTAAAATACAAAGATTTGGGGTTAAGAATAATGAGAGGACCCAAAGAGAAGAATGTTTATCTCAGAAATTGAATATTGTGGGCTGGGAATATGGCCTAGTGGCAAGAGAGCTTGCCTTGTATACATGAAGCCCTGGTTCGATTCTCCAGCACCACATATCTAGAAAATGGCTAGAAGTGGTGCTGTGGCTCAGGTGGCAGAGTGCTAGCCTTGAGCAAAAAGGAAGCCAGGGATAGTGCTCAGGCCCTGAGTCCATGCCCCAGGACTGGCCCCCCCCCCCAAAAAAAAAGAAATTGAATATTGCTCCCAAGCTACCAAAGTGTGAAAACCAATCATCAAATTTGATCATCTGCTAACAAGTCTTGCTGCTTCAAGTTCAAGTCAACAAACAACAGGGTTTTAAATAGAAAACTTACTCAGGAAGCCGAGATCTATGGATCAGGGTTTGAAGTCAGCCTGGGAAGAAAAGTCCATGAGACTCACCTCCAGTTAACCATCAAAAAGCTGGAACTGAAGGTGTGGCTCTCATGGTAGAGGTGAGGGAGAGAATACTAATCAAGAGCAAGTAAGCCCTGAGTGCAAAAGTGCAAGCTCCATACTGGCAACACACACACACACACACACACACAAAACTTGGCTAATTTAACAGCCAACTCTTAGAACATAGAGTACAAACTCACTTGTGAAGTTCTTAATTATTGCTTTTTATTAGGTTCTGTAATACACTATTACTGCAACTATATATGGAAAATGCATCTTTAAATACCTGTGAAGATGAAAAAAAAGCTCTGACACATCTCACTAAAAATATGAATTCCTTAAGGGCAAAGATGTTATCTTGCTCCATTTTGTATTCAAGCCCCAGTGCTAGCACAGAAAGAAGGAAAGGAAGAGTAAAGAAAAAACCTAGAAGTAACCATTGACAACTGAGATCAGACCAGATAACACAATTTCGTCTGCTCTCAAACTATAGGTTCAGAAATAATTTGGGTAATTTTTGTAAGGATAGGAATAAAATCTTTATAATGAGACGTTTTAATTTCTTCAGGTTTTTTTTTTTTATAACAATCTTTTTTTTTTTTTTTGCCAGTCTTGGGGCTTGAACTCAGGGCCTGAGCACTGTCTCTGAGCTTCTTATGCTCAAAGCTAGCACTCTACCATTTGAGCCACAGCACCACTTCTGGCTTTTTCTGTTTATATGGTACTGAGGAATCAAACCCAGGGCTTCATATGTGCTAGGCACATCCCCAGCCCCCATCTGCTAGTTTTGAACAACAACATTCATTCCAAAGGTTCTTTTGTTAGTGTTGTTGCTTGAATACCATGCTTGGGCCATGTAGCTGGGAAGGTGGCTCTCGCCTGTAATCATAGCTGCTCAGGAGGCAGAGATCTGAGGATCATGGTTCAAAGCCAGCCCAGAAAGAAAAGTCCAGGAGACTCTTAACTCCAATTAACCATCAGAAAACTGGAAATAGACCTTGGCTCAAAGTGGTAGAACACCAGTCTTGAGCAAAAAAGCTCAGGAACAGCACCTAGGCCCTTGAGTTCAAGCCCCATGACTGACCAAAAAAAAAAAAAAATTTGCTATTAAACAGCCCAAGTGAAAAAATATTTTAGTATCTGAGTTTTTGTTTTGTTTTCAGCTCAATGCTAGCCTCTACCTCTTGAGCCACAGCACCACTTCCAGTTTTCTGGTGGTTAATTGCAGATAAGAGTCTCAGGGACTTTCCTGCCCAGACTGGCTTTGAATTGTGGTCCTCAGATCTCAGCCCCTTGAGTAACTGGGATTACAGGCGTGAGCCACTAGCACTAAGCACTTCTCTTTTTGTTTTGTTTGGTTTTTTTTTTTGTTTTTTTTTGCCAGTCCTTGGGCTTGAACTCAGGGTCTGAGCTCTGTCCCTGGGCTTCTTTTTGCTCAAGGCTAGCAATTTGCTACTTGAGCCACAGTGCCACTTCCGGCTTTTTCTATATATGTGGTGCTGAGGAATCGAACCCAGGGCTTCATGTATACGAGCCAAGCACTTTAGAATTAGGCCATATTCCCAGCCCCCATCTTTTTTCCTTTTCCTCCTCTCCTTTTCAGTACTGGGGATCAAACCCTCAGTCTTTCTAATGGTAGGCAAGTATTCTACCACCGAGCTACACGTGCATACACACACACTCACACACAGTCCTTTTTATTTTTGTTATATTTTTCTGCCAGACCTGGGTGCTGCTCCTGAGCTTCTTTTTGCTCAAGGCTAGCACTTTACCAGTTGATCCACAGCTCCATGTCCAGCTTTTTGGACCAGCTTATTGGAGATAAAAGAGTATCTTGAACTTTCCTGCTCCGACTGGCTTTAAACTGCAATCCTCAGATCTCAGCCTCCTCCATAGCTAAGATTACAGGCATGAGCTACTAGCTCCTGGCTTCCTTTTTGAAATTTTTGTTTGAGCTAGGGTCTCACTCTGTGGTCCAGGCTGACCTCAAACTCCTGGTGCTTCTGCCTAGTCTGGACTGATAAGCACGGCCACCAAGCTTTCATAAGTATGTATTTCTCAAAGGTCTGCAAGAAAGGCCAACCACCAGTTGCCAGGCCTGCAACCCAGCCACTCAGGAAGCTGAGATCTTAGGATTCTGGTTTGAAGCCAGCTTGGGCAGGAAAGTTTGTGAGTTTTACCTCCAATTAACCAGCAAAAAAGCCAGAAGTGGAGCTATGGCTGGAAGTGCTAAAGGACAGGCCCTAAGTTTAAGTCCCAGTATCTGCAACACACACACACACACACTAATCCCAGTGTATCACACTGACTTTTTTTTTGGGGGGGAGGGGGCTGTCATGGGGGCTTGAACCCAGGGACTGGGCACTGTCCCTGAGCTCTTCAGCTCAAGGCTAGGGCTCTACCACTTGAGCCGCAGCACCACTTCTGGTTTTCTGGTGGTTAATTGGAGATAAGAGTCTCACAGAGTTCTGCCCAGGCTGGCTTGGAACTGCCATTCTCTGATCTCAGCCTCCTGAGTAGCTAGGATTACAGGAGTGAACTACCAGTGCTTGGCCACATGGACTTTTATAGAGTAAGCATTCACAGACAGAAGGGAAAAGAGTGAGAGGATAAGAGGAGGGATGGGAAGCTTGCTTTGGAAGTTTGCTATGATCAAAAGTCCTGGCTGGCTGCTAAATGCACTTGCTTTCATCCGTTGAAATGTACACAGTGTAACCTTGAGCACAGGCTCCAAACTTTCTCCATTTCGACATATGATTTATTTACCTGGGTTGATGTTTTCTTAAGGTTTCATTTCTAGTTTTAGGTTTGCATTCTAAGTGGCCTGTTTTGTGTTTGGGCACTTATAATAAGGAAAAGCTTAAGCCTGAAAATTAAAGCCCTCACCTAGCCAGGCTGGAAACAGTTTGGATGCACTTCACTGCTTCTGTTAGATAGTAACTTGTTGCCAACAGAAACTGAAAGAAGTACTTTCTGCAATTAATATGTTAATTATCATTAATGGCTTTGTTTACAGCAGGCCTGCCAACAGCTCTGGTCTTAGTCTTTGCTCTTGTTAAACTGGTTCTGAAAAATGAAAACACATGAGTTCAAGAAAGCGACTAGAGACCCAGCATTGAATCTCCACACAAAGTGGATTTTGCTTCTCAAGGTAAATCAAAACCTTGAACTTTGAAGCCCCTAGGACAGATTCTATTTCATATGTTAGAGATGATTTTTAGCATGCGTGTATGTGCTGGTACTGGGACTTGATCTGCCTCTCACTTGGCTTTTCAGGGATGAGTGTTTTCTACTACTTGAAAAACACCTCTACTTCCACCTTTTTTGTTAGTTCATTAGACTTTGTTGCTCTGCCTGGATTTGAACCTCCATTCTCCGATCTAAATCTCCTGGGTAGCTAGGATTATATGTGTGAGCCACTGGCACCCAATCTAAAATCATTTTCCTTACTCTTGATTTTTCAGTGTCACAGTGTTTTGAAGGGTGTAAAGTGTCCCATAGAAACGTGGCACATCTTCTTGAGGATTCAATGTTATTCAAAGATTATTTAGCTCATTTTTGCCTTTGCTCAAAAAATAGCAAGACTTTATCTTGACAATAACTAGTGCAAAAGGTGGCTGGAAGACAAGCCCAAGTAGTAGAGCACCAGTCTTGGCTCTTGGACTCAGGGCCTGAGCACTGCACCTGGCTTCTTTTTGCTCAAAGCTAGCACTCTACCTCTTGAGCCACAGTGCCACTAGTGGCTTTTGCTGTTGACGTGGTGCTGAGGAATCAAACCCAGGGCTTCATGCATGCTAGGCAAGCACACTACCACTAAGCCACATTCCCAGCCCCACTTTTTTAATTTTTTTCTCCTAGTCTTTCTTCCTTTCCCTGCCTGAACTTAAAAGTTCCTGGCTAAGAGGTAGTGTTGGGATATCTGTGTCTAGGTCATGGACGTCAGTCTCAAAGACATGAAACTGCAGGGAAAAACATACATGTAGAGCTTTTCTTGAAATGCTGGCATCAGATTTTTCAGAATATGTCACTATATTAGATATTGTCATTTTTATTTTGTTGGTTGTGGGGCTTGAACTTGGGGCCTGGGTACTATCCCTGAGCTCTTTTATTCAAGGGTAGTGCTCTAAGCCATAGCTCCACTTCCAGTTTTTGGTAGTTAATTGGAGATAAGAGTCTCTCAGACTTACCTACCTAGGCTGGTTTTGAAGCATTGATCCTCAGGTCTCAGACTCCTGAGTAGCTAGGATTACATGCATGAGCCATCAGTGCCTAGTCTTAGATATTGTAATCTTGCAAATTACTTAATGTCTCATGGCCCAGTTTCTCCTCTCTCTTTCTCTCTCTCTCTCTCTTTTTGTGTGTGATACTGGGCCTTGAGCTCTGGACTTCGTATTTTCAACATAGGTGCTCTACCACTTGAGCCACAGCACCACTCCTGGCTTTGCTGGTGAACTGGATATAAAAGTCTGTCTGATTTGTCAGTTTGGGGCTGCCTTTGAACTGCAGTCCTCAGATCACAGCCTTCTGAATAGCTAGAATCACATGCACAAGTCATTGGTATCAGATTTTATTTTTACCTCATTTTTATTTTTTAATTAAAAATTAAAAACTTGGGGCTAGGAATATGGCCTAGTGGTAGAGTGCTTGCCTTGCATACATGAAGCCCTGGGTTCTGTTCCTCAGCACCACATATATAGAAAAAGCCAGAAGTGGCACGGTGGCTCAAATGGTAGAGTGCTATCCTTGAGCAAAAAGAAGCCAGGGACAGTGCTCAGGCCCTGAGTTCAAGCCCTAAGACTGGCAAAAAAAACCACAAGAAAAATTTAAAAATTGTTATGCAAAGATGATGAACAGAGGGGTTGCCATTTTGTCAGTCAGGTAATGAGTACATTTTTTTTGGACAATGTCACCCTTTCCTTTGCTTTTTCCCTTCATTTTTTTTTAAGTGTAAGCAAAGATTTATTTGGATACCATTAAAAACATGGAACATATCCCCAGCCATAGTTTTAGTTATAAAACATCTTGGAGATGAAAACGTTGCTTTTCAAGTTAAAAAAAAAAAAGAAAAACATGGGCCATAGAAAGAAGTTGGGGATTTATCTCAGCAGGAGAGTGCTAGCCTAGCATGTGCAAGGCCCTGAGTTTGATCCTCAGCTCTGAAAACGAATAGTGGGAAATAAGGTAAGTACACAGGAGTACCGTTCTTATTTCTCCATCTTTGAAGAGATAAAAATTCATGTGAAGATTCAGTGAAGTGATAGTGGCAGTATTAAAATGCTTATTAAAAGTAATGCCTATATTTAAGTTAATTGTTACTGGCTTCTGCTTAAGGGTATTGGGGCAAGGCTAATGTGCACTAGATTGCTCTAAACTCCTCCACCTGGGCTGTCTATAGAATATAGTTGATATGTGGGACTGAAAATTTCTCATCAGCATAATAACTAAGAAAGATGAAAATGTTTCCTTAAAAATAAACGATAGCTTGGCGCCCTGGTTTATACTTGTCTTTTTTTTTTTTTTTTTTTTGGCGAGTCCTGGGCCTTGGACTCAGGGCCTGAGCACTGTCCCTGGCTTCCTTTTTGCTCAAGGCTAGCACTCTGCCACTTGAGCCACAGCGCCACTTCTGGCCATTTTCTGTATATGTGGTGCTGGGGAATCGAACCCAGGGCCTCATGTATACAAGGCAAGCTCTCTCGCCACTAGGCCATATCCCCAGCCCTATACTTGTTATTCTTGCTACCCAGGAGGCTGAAATCTGAGGATCCCAGTTCAAAGCCAGCAGACAAATCAAAGAGATTCTTAATTAATCACAAAAAGCCAGAAGTGGAGCTATGGCTCAAGTGGTAGAGCACCAACCTTGAGCACAAAAGCCAATAAAACTCAGCTACCACTTGAGCAATGGAGCCACACCTCCAGTATAGATTTTTGGGTTTTGTTTTCTAGAACATTTCTGTTCTAGCTGGCTTAGAAATGTTATCCTCCAGATGTTCCACTAGTAAGTAGCTAGAATTACAGGTGTGAGCCACTGCTACTGGGCTGCAATTGTAAGAGAGTCCCTCAGTATGCTACAGTGGGCTCAAACTCAGTCCCCTCTGCCACCCAAGGCTTGGATTAGAGGTATGCACTTCCATATCCATTTTCCAGAGGAACTTTTCCTTTTTTGGTGGTGGTCCTGGGCTTGAACTCAGCGTCTGGGCAATTTCCCTGAGCTTTTGTGTTCAACACTAGTGCTCTGCCATTGAAGCTGCAGCCCCACTTCCAGGTTTTTGTTGTTTTTGTGTGTGTGATTTTTTTGAGATAAGAGGCTGAAGGATGTCCTTTGATTGGCTTCCAAGATCTCAGCTTCCTGAATAGCTAGGATTCCAGGAGTGAGCTACCAGTGCTCAATGAGCAGCTTTCTTTCATAATATCCAACCTAAAGGAGGTTATGTTGTGGATCTGACACATGTAGGGAAGCACTAGTCATGCAATGGGAGGCTCTGAGTTCAAACTCTTGTGGCAAATCTTTGTCCTTATGCATTCTCATTACTTTCCTCTAGAATATTTGCTACAATTTTAAATTATACATTTACCTAAATAGTTATTTGCAGAATCAATAAATGTTTTTCCACACAAAATCCAAGTTCCATGTTTTTGCTGGTGCTTTGGAGACAAGAATTGCTCAAATTTCTCTCTTTGGGCTGGCTTTGAACTTCGATCCTCAGATCTCAGCTTCTTGAATAGCTGGGATTACAAGCGTCATTCACTTGCACCTGGCTTAATATTTGTTGATGATAAGTTTATAAATATCCCTCTGGTCTGCGTATTTTTCTGCAAAACACAGCCTGATACCAGGGAATACTCTGATTACCAGGCAGTGTGTATCATTTTGGCAGGATCTAGGCACACCAGGCAGCTCATACTTTCTCTTCTCATTCCAACTTCAAATAGCCTCTAGGCACACTGGGGCATGATTAATTGCAGCTGAGTTTTAAGGCCAACATGGCAAGCCAGGTACCAGTGATTCACACCTGTCATCCTAGCTACTCAGGAGGCTGAGGCACAAGGATCGCAGTTTGAAGCCAGCCTGGGCAGAAAAGTTATCTCCAATAAACTACTTTAAAAAAAAGCCAGTAGAGGTGTGGCTAATATGGTAGAGAGCTTTGAGCAAAAGAAGCTCAGGGACTGTGCCTAGGCCGAGTTCAAGCCCCAGAACCAGCACACACATTAAAAGAAAAAAAAATCAAAATACTTGATTTCCTCTATGGGCACATACCTCAGCCCCCAAAATACCCTCTACATATTTTTTAGGTTTAGCCTTTCTTTTCTACCCAGCCCCTTTGATCTGGAAGGATCCTAAGGGGATTTTCCCAGAGCCTTCCCTGGGGAGAAGGGCAATGCCCTAAGGACCCACTTAATTCATCATGTCTTTGTTTTCCACCAAGATGCTATATCCTGTATCTCGTGTGTGTGTGTGTGTGTGTGTGTGGGGGGGGGGGGGGGGGGGTCATGGGGCTTGAAGTCAGGGCATTGTTCCTGAGCCTCTTTGTGCTCAAGGTTAGCTAGCACTCTACCATTTTGAGCTACAGCACTACTTTCTGTTTTGTGGTGGTTTTTAGAGATGAGAGTCTCATGGGACTTTCCTGCCCAGGCTGATTTTGAACCCTGCTCCTCAGATGTCAGTCTCTGGAGTAGCTAGGATGACAGGCTTCTTGCCTTTTTTTTTTTTTTTTTTTTTTTGCCTGAGCTCCTTTTGCTCAAGGCTAGTGTTCTACCACTTGGGCCACAGCACCACTTCTGGCCTTTTCTGTTTATGTGGTACTGATGAGTCAAATCCAGGGCTTCATGCATGCTAGGCAAGCACTCTACCACTAAGCCACATTCCCAGCCCCTAAAACCTTTTTAAAATATTGAGCTGGTTCAGGAAAAGTTCTCTCTGGTCTGGAATGTGAGAGCTGAACATAAAACTTTGAATCATTGAGAGAAGTTGTCTGAGGAAGAAAAGGTGATCTCCAAATGGAGATGAGCTTGCTGGGCACGAGTGACTCATTCCTGGAAACCTAGCTACTTAAGAGGCTGAGATTTGAGGATCATGGTTCAAAGCCAGCCCAGGCAGGAAAGTCTATGAGACTCTTACCTCCAAATAATCACCAAAAAGCTGGAAGTGGAGCTGTGCTCCACTGGTAGAGTGCTAGCCTTGAGTAAAAGACCTCAAGGACAGCACCCACGACCTGTGTTCAAGCCCCATGATAAAAAGAAAAAAAGAGAGAATTAACTCCACAGATGAAGTGACAATACAGTATGATGTGACATGAGCAGAACTGTACTTCTGTACAGTTTATGCAGAAATGGTCTTTATCCCTTAAATTATGCCCTTCCTGCCAGGTACCAGTGGCTCACACCTGCAATCCTAGCTACTTGGGAAGCTGAGATCTGAGGATTGGTGTGGTTTACAGTCAGCCTGGAAAGTTCATGAGACTCTGATCTTCAATGAACCACCAAAATGCCAGAAGTAGAGTGTGGCTCAATGGTAGAATGGCTTTGAGTAAAAAAGCCAAGCAAGAGTGTGAAGTTCTGAATTCAAGCCCCAATACCAGCACAAAAGAAAGAAAAGTAAAATACTCAAAATACATCAGTTCTGCTATTATCTAGATGGGTCATGGAGGTTATGCTTCAAATAAGTTGCTTTTACAACGTGATAGCCTTGTACCATATTCTGGGCAAATATGGCCATAATTCACAGGCAGCTGACACATTAATGGGGTCCACTGTGTGGACTCTGTGTCAGGGATCTGACAGAGGGACAGGATTAGTCACTAACATTCAGAATACAGCGACAAAGCCAAACAAGCAGCTTCCACAGATACCTCGCTGAACAAATCCAACTTGAAACCTCTATTTTGATGACCAAAAATGAGGTAAAATATGCCTTTTCTAATGAATTTCCTTTTCTTTCTCTATTCTTTGTGTTGTGTGCATGTGTTTGTGTGCCAGAAATAAGGCTTGAACTTAGGGCTTAGGTACTGTTCCTGAACTTTTTGGCTCAAGGTTAATGCTCTTTCACTTTATTCACAGTTCCACTTCCAGCTTTTTTGGTGGTTAATTGGAGATTAAGAATCTCACAGATTTTCCTTCCTAAGCTGGTTTCAAACCATGATTCTGAGATCTCAGCCTCTTGAGTAGCTGGAATATATGAGCCACTAGCACCTGGCTTCTTTTTCTGTGTATGCCAGTACTGGATATTGAACTCAGGGCCTGGGGTCTGCCCTTCAGCTTTTTCATTCAAGACTGGTGTGCTCTACATATATCTTTTTTGTTGTTGTTAGTCATGAGTCTTGAACTCGTGGGCTAGGCACTGTCATTGAGCTTTTTTACTCAAGGCTAGCATTCTACTACTTGGAGCCACAGCTCCACTTGTGATTTTCTGGTTGTTAATTGGAGATAAGAGTCTCATGGACTTTCTTACTCAACCTGGCTTCCAACCTCAATCCTCAGATCTCAGCCTCCTGAGTAGTTAGGATTACAGGCATGAGCCACTGGTGCCTGACAGCATATTTCTTACTGCAAAACTACAAATGGGCATCTAGCTAGCACAGCAGTCTCCCAGGGGTTTGGTCACTTAGTGTTCACTGTCCCTGAGCAGTGGCCTCTGCTGCTCCATGGAAATCTCTCTACAGCTGAGAACTCTTGCCATTATAACCTAAATAAAAGTCGTGCAGTCCTGGCTTAGCAGCACTTCAAGACCACTCAGCTTCTCAACATCTTTATTTTGTTTTAAATGCTGCATCAGTTATTATGAGTGAAAACTAGCACTTATTTTTAAATGGCAAGGCATTCTAAATGGCTTAAATTGAGGGCAAGTTCAGACATAATAGGTGCTGACTGAAAGTAGGTGCTCCTTTGAATTATTAAGTACTGACTTCCGGTTATGAAAACTGAAGTCAGTCATTGAAAAAAATAAACCTTTTTTCTTTTTTTGGTTGATCATGGTCCTTGTACTAAGAGGTTGTAGGTGCTATCCCTGAGCAATTTTTGCTCAAGGCTAGTGCTCTTCCATCTTGAGCTTCCAGTTTTCTGGTGGTTAATTAGAGATTAGAGTTTCACAGACTTTCCTGTCCTGGCTGGCTTGGGACTATGATCCTCAGATCTCAGCCTCCTGACTAGCTAGGACTATAGGTGTGAGCCATCTGAACCTGGATCTTTTAGGGTTTGGGTTTTTTTTTTTTTTTTTTTTTTTTTTTTTGTGCCCATCCTAGGGCTTAAACTCCAGGACTAGGTGCTGTTCCTGAACTTCTTTTGCTCAAAGCTGGTGCTCTACCAGTTGAGCCACAGCTCTACTTCAAGCTTTTTTGAGAAAACAAAATTGTATAAGGAGCTGGAATTCAGGGCCTAGCAAGCATCCTACCACATAAGCCATACCCCAACGCTCTTTGCTTTAGTCTGTTTTTAGCTAAGAGTCTTGTGCCCTTGCCTGGGCCTGCCTCTGTTGGAGAAGCTTCCTTACTGCTACCTGGGATCACATCACTCCCAGCCTTAACATTTGAATTATGCAAGTCTTGGTGGTATACATCTGTAATCCCAGCACCCAGTAGGATCCTGATAGCCAGCCTGATCTATCAAGGTCTTGTCCACCCATTGATTATACCCTAATTTACAGATTGTGGCAATTTTTCATATTGTTGAGAGTAAAAAATATTGAAATAGCTAGGCATTTGTGGCTCATATCTGTAATCCTAGCTACTGAGGAGGCTGAGATCTGACAATCACAGTTCAGAGTCAGCCTGAGCTTTAGAAAAGTCCAGACTCTTGTCTCCAATTAACTGCAAAAAAAAGTCAGAAGTGGAGCTGTGGCTCACAAGCCTTGAGCATGAAAGCTCAACTTCAGCTGAGGTGGAACCCCAGAAACGGTACAAATTTTTTTTTTAAGGTTTTTAAGGGCTGGGAATATGGCCTAGTGGCAAGACTGCTCGCCTTGTATACATGAAGCCCTGGGTTCGATTCCCCAGCACCACATATATAGAAAACGGCCAGAAGTGGCACTGTGGCTCAAGTGGCAGAGTGCAGGCCTTGAGTCTAAGGCCCAGGACTGGCAAAAAAAAGTTTTTAAATAGCTGGACACCAGTGGCTCGCTCATACCTGTAATCCTAGTTACTCAGGAGGCTGAGATCTGAAGATCCAAGCTTGAAGCCAGCTCAGGCAGGAAAGTAGGTGAGCCTCTAATTAATCACAGAAAAAGCTGGAAATAGTGTTGTGGCTTAAGTGCTAGAGCGCTATTCTTAAGCAAAAGCAGCTCAGGGACAGCACTTGGGCCCACAGTTGAAGCCCCAGGATGGCAGGAAGGAGAGAAGAGAGGAGAGAGAGACCAGCCAGAACAAAAGCACGGAGATTTCACTGCAGCTCATCTATTCTCCAGATGTGAGCAGGTGGTTTCCACAGCATTAACCTGGAACAGGTTAAAAACCTCTAAATCTGGCTTCTGTGGTAATCCTTGCTACTCAAGAGGCTCAAATGGAGTGAGTAGACAAAATTGAGATTCTTAATTCTAACCAGCAAAAGACCAGCAATATGGTTCAAGTACAGTGCCACGCTTGAGAGGAAAAAGTTAAGGGATAGTTCCTAGGCCCTAAATTCAAGCCCCACGGCTAGCACTATTAAAAAAAATCCTTCTTGGGGTCCTGCTGACCATACACACTCGTACACACGTATACGTGTATACACACACACACACAGAGCAGGGCAAAAACATCAACTTCATTCCCGACCCTGTAGTGCCTGGGGCTGTACAGAATTGAATCACAGAACCTCACAGGAAAACAGCTTCCTGCAGATCCAGGGGTGAAAGGACCCAGAGCCCTGGTGGAGCAGGTCTCCCGGCCCCCAGGCAGCCGGCAGGCGGCTCTGCCTCTCCGTGAGCCGCAGAGGGGAGCCGAGCACCACCCGTGTGCCCCTGTCCTTCCAGGTCTCTCCTATCCATCAAGCCGCGGCCCGGCTTCGGTCTTGTTTCGGTGGCTGGCCGGAGACGCGCGTCCCGCCCGCGACCCCGTCGTGCTGTCTGTACCCGCGGGTGCGCGGACCCCAGCCTGTGGCTGGCTGGGTGGCGGTGTCCGGGCTCACGGTGCGGCCCTGCCTTCGTGCTCTAGACACAGCTGCCGTGGGTCGTGGGCGTCCCACGACGAGCGGTGGGGAGGGCTGCGCCCTGGGGTCAGGTAGGGTGGCCTGGCTGAGGCACTGGGGTTGGCTGCGGATTTTGTTTACTGTCGGTCTTTGCTTTTTCTTTTTTTCCTCACCCCTTTTTATCTTCGCGGGAACTGCGGGACTGTGCGGCCGTCAAAAGGGAGGACCTGCGTCCGGGTGGTGCAACCCCACCCCGGAAGCCCGCCCTGCCCCCTTTTCATTGAGAAAAGATGTAGCCGCGTGGCCCGAGCTTACGCAAAGACTCCACCCGACCAGCTCCCGAGTCCGGAGGGCTGTGCTCCCGCGCGCGCCTGCGAGGACCAGTGCGCACGCGCCACCGGCGCAGGGCGTGATGGAGGCACGCCGGGGAGGGGCGTGGCCTGCGCGCAGGGGCGGGGCGGAGGCAAGTAGCGGGGATTCCTTATGGCAGCCGCTTTGGGGACCACTGGACCCTGAATGGGAACGTGGAAGCCCTGCAGGTCTCCAAGCGAAGATCTCTTCCCTTTCTTCGTGAGTGACCGCGGAGGTGCGGGACGCGACAGCCGGCCAATGACGCCGACGGGGCAGGATTCAGAGCGTGGTGTGCGGGCGGCGGGCTCCACAGGTGCCAGTGTTTATGGTTGTCTAATCAACTGCCCCAAATCGTCTCAGCTTCAAAGGACCGGGGCTGAATGTTCTCCCGGGTCCAAGATCGGGCTCCGCTGGGCGCTGCCAGGCGATGGGGGCGGTCCGGTCTGGGAGGCTGCGCGCAGTGGCGGGAGGCACCCGCGCCCTAACCCCCTACAAATAGTAGATGGTGTGGATTAGATCTTGTGGTGTGGCTCTTCTCCCAGGACAACCGAGAACCGTAAAGAGGGGTTCCAGAGAACCCCAGCTTTGGTGTAACCTAAGCGAGAACTGACACCCATCACCTGTGCAGCAGTTGTTTCCCAGCGCCCTGGGGAGGGGGATCACCCTAGGCTGCCTGCACACTACCCACAATGAGAACCGAGGCCTGGAGCCTTGTAGCAAGCTCCTTCTGGGAAGTGGAAGTGGAGAGGGGGTTCCTTGTGAGGCTTGAACTTAGGGTCTGGCACCGTCCCAGAGATTTTTCTCAGGCTAGCACTTTGTCAGTTAAAGGCACAGTTCCATGTCTGGTTTTCTGGTGGTTAACTGGAGCTAAAAGTCTCACAGACTTTCCTGCCCGTCGCTGACATCAAACCTCAATCCTCAGATCTCAGCCTGTTGAGGACCTAGGAGTTCAGGTGTGAGCCACAGGTTCTGGCTTTGTAGCAGGTTCTTAAACTGCGCTCTGTGTGTGTGTGTGTGTGTGTGTGTGTGTGTGTGTGTGTGTACATGTACATGTGTACATGCTGTGTACTGGGGCTTGAACTCATTGTGTGGGCGCTGTCCCTTAGCTTCTTTTTATTCAAGGCTATTCCTCTACCACTTCAGACACAGTTCAACTTTCTACCTTTTTACTGGTTAATTGGAGATAAGCGTCTCAGACTTTCCTGCCTGGGCTGGCTGATCCTCAGGGCTCAGCCTGTTGAGTAGCTAGGATTACAGGCAAGAGCTACCAGTGCCTGGCTAGCAATAACTCTTAATAACAAAGCCCTGACCAATTGTGAAACAATTGGCAAACAAGTTACCAGTATCTGCGGCCATCAGAACACACCTGTAACTGCAGTTGTTTATTGTGCATGCTTCTCCTTCTTCCCCTACTATTCCTCTTTTTTTTGTGCCAGTACTAGGTCCTGAACTCAGACTCTCAGTTGGCTGGTAGGCTCAAGGCTTGTGCTGTACCACTTGAGTCACACCTCCACTTCCAGTTATTTAGTGCCAGTCCTGTGGCTTGAACTAGGGGCGTGGGCACTGCCCTTGACAATTTTTGCTCAAGGCTAGTGCTCTACCACTCAAGCCACAGCTCCACTCCCAGCTTTTTTTTTTTTTTTTTTTTTTTGGCCAGTCGCTGGGCCTTGGACTCAGGGCCTGAGCACTGTCTCTGGCTTCTTCCGGCTCAAGGCTAGCACTCTGCCACCTGAGCCACAGCGCCCCCTCTGGCCATTTTCCATATATGTGGTGCTGGGGAATCGAACCCTGAGCTTCATGTATAGGAGGCAAGCACTCTTGCCACTAGGCCATATTCCCAGCCCTCCACTCCCAGCCTTTTCATGATTTATTGGATATTAGTCTTACAGATTTTCCTTCCTGGGCTGGCTTCAAACTGTGATCCTCACATCTCAGCTTTCTGAGTAGCTAGGATTACAGGTGTGAGCCACTGGTGCCTGGGATTTCTAGTGTTTTGCTGGTTAATTGGATAGAAGAGTCTCTAAGCATTTGTCTGCCCCAACTGGCTTCAAATTTTGATCCTCAGATCTCAGCCTCCAGAATACCTAGGATTACTGGTGTGAGCCACCAACACCCAATTCTTCCTCTTATTTAAACCTAAAACAGACCTCTGAAGAAGATAGGTTGAAATGTCCTTTCCCCTGAGCCTGCCCTTGACAAATTAATGCACTCTCCCTTCTGTGACCTCCAGTACTACTTGTCTTTTTAGTTGGCATATTTTACTTGTTTCTTTATTCGGCTTATTGGAACAAGTAGATGGATCTGACACGTATGAAACTGAGGAGTCTGGACCTGACGCCTGCCACTCTGGCAACAGGCAGACTGCAGCAAGCCAGGTGCAAGGGGCATGTGAGTGCCAGTGAGCTGCCGTGTAACTCGGCATGGTTGAATAGAGTGCTTGTTCTGGGTGGATGTGGCTTCTTGTGTAGCTGTGTAAGGGATCCAGCAGGACTCAAAGTATAAGACTTTAAAAAAAAATAGTGCTGAGGCTGGGAATATGGCCTAGTGGTAGAGTGCTTGCCTCGTATACATGAAGCCCTGGGTTCGATTCCTCAGCACCACATATATAGAAAAAGCCAGAAGGGGCGCTGAGGCTCAAGTGGCAGAGTGCTAGCCTTGAGCAAAAAGAAGCCAGGGACAGTGCTCAGGCCCTGAGTTTGTCCTAGAACTGGCAAATAAGTAAATAGCTCTCCCTCTCTCTGCCCCTGTCTCTCTCCCCCCTCTCCCTCTCTCTCTCTCTCTTTTCCAGTTCAGATCCTCTGTCTTGTAATGGCCTATCTACTCAATTCAGGAGATAAGTGTCCCATGGGAAACCGAGAGTATTAAACAAAGGTTTGAAATCTGAGGATCCTGGTGCAAACCAGCCTGGGTAGGTAAGTCCATGAGACTTTCATCTCTAACCACCAGTAAGCCGAAAGTAATAGAGCTGTAGCCATTAGGAAAACACCTCAAGTTCAAACCTATGACTGGAACTCATGAAAACAAACCTCATCCCACATCCCAGCTCCCATGCCTGGGCTCCTGGTCCTGGCTCTGTGTCCCCGTGGCTGGGTGCACTGCAGGACATCTGAGGAGCAAATGCAGATCTTGAGGATGTTGTGTCTGTGCCCGGCCTGTCCAGGCCTGAGCACTGTCCTGCCCTCCTGGTTTCTGGGTATCTCCCCCTGGCAAATTCCAGCAGGTGCCAGCTTCCACTCCACCTCTTTCTCTGAAGCAGACCTTCCACGGGTCTTGATTACAGGGGGTCTCGGCCAGCTGGGAATGGGGCTTGCCAACCTCCTCAGGAGATGATTTGGGAAGGACAATATGATTTTATCAGACATAAAGAAACCCCCTGCTCAGGTTTTCCACAGTGGCCCGTTTGTCTACGCCGACATCTTGGACTACAAGCACCTTCGTGAGATCGTGGTCAACAACCGCTTCACCTGGCTATTGCACTACAGCGCCTTACTCAGCGCTGTGGGAGAAGCCAACATGTCCCTGGCCAGGGCTGTGAATATAACTGGATTGCATAACATTCTAGACGTGGCAGCAGAACACAATCTATGATTGTTTGTGCCCAGTACAATTGGGGCGTTTGGACCTACCTCTCCCCTGAACCCAACCCCAGACCTCTGTATTCAGAGACCCAGGACCATCTATGGCGTGTCCAAGGTGCACGCAGAGCTCACGGGAGAATATTATCATTACTGGTATGGCCTAGATTTCCGGTGTCTGCAATACCCTGGGATCATTTCAGCCGATTCCCAGCCTGGAGGAGGAATGAGGGACCAGGCAGTTCAGATTTTCCATGCTGCCGCAAAAAGCGGCAAGTTCAAATGTAACAAATGAGGAAATTCTTTCACCCAGAAGTCGGACAGACCTTCATGTTCATCAGAGAACACACAGGAGAGAAACCTTATGAATACAACAAATGTGGACAGACCTTGACATGAATAATAGACTTCACACAGGTGAGAAACCTTGTAAATATAGTCTTTCAACCAAAATTCATACTTTAGCAGGCCTAAGAGAATTCACACATGTGAGAAACGTTAGGAATGTAATAGATGTGGAATGTCTTTCACCTGGAAGAAAACTCAGTTTGCATTGGAGAACCCAAACAGGGCAAAAGCCTTGTGAGTGTAAATCCATTTTTTAAAAAAGAACTCTTAAAACAGGCTCAGATTGTGTGGTGAGCATCAACCAGAGTAGAGAGCGCTAACAAAGAATATTGTTCATAAAGTTTACTTGCACGTATGAAAATACAATGTACTTGTTGAAATGGCTTTGAGAGAGCAGGGAGGAGAATAAGAGAGGAAGATGTTGATCAGGATACATTGTTTGCATGTGTATAAATGTCACAACTAATGTACTACTAACATTAGTAACAATAAATAGTCTCTTCAGTTAAAAAAAAAAAAGCCTCCTGGGACAAAGATCTGGACAACTGTGGGGCCAGGACCACATGTTTCATTTACACAGACTTAGATACAAATTATTTTAGATGTCAAGAATTTTTGAAGCATCCTCATTGCTACTTTTGTGACTTGACTGAATCATTTAACATCTTTAAACTTTAGGCTCTATTCTGATAACTGAAAGCACACATGCACACATACATATGGCAACTACATAATAAAACTTAATTATTAATATGGAGAAGATAACATGACATCCTACATAATTTCATAGAAAAGTCCATTCTGTGCATATTAGGTAACATAATGAATTCTACTGAATAATCAACAAAAAATATTGTCTCTAAACATAATTGTCTGCCTACTGAAAAAATAGTCAATATGTTTAATGAAATTAACAGCAAGATAAACTTAGAAATCAGACTACTCAGTAAATTTTTAATTTGTCATTGAAATCAGTTATTTTAGAATATGTCTCTTTCAAAAGTGTTACATTTGATTTTAGATAATCAATCTCTTGTTTAATGTGTACTTAAAGGTAATCTTAATGGCAAAAACAAAAGACATGATAAAATAATGGCATTCACAGGGAAATGTCAGATCTTGAACGAATAATGTTGAGCAAGACAAGCCTACAGCACAGAGGACAAAGGCACATGGTCTCCCTGATACGGGGTTGTTGGAGGGGGAGGGGAGAGCAGTAGAGATCATGTCTGTAAAATAAACTTCTTTTCAAATGGTATTTCTACATATTTTGGTCAGCGACTTTACATCATGTCTCTAAAACCAAACAATTACTAAATAAACGTAAAAAGATCTAGGATAGACCTGCCAGGAGCACAATAGCTCAACATCTACATACATATGATTATATAAGATGAGGCTGAGCAAAATGAACTCCAAGAGATGGAAACAGGAGAATTTTACTGTTGTCATTATGTTTAATGTACTAGGTGAATTTCCTTTGACGTACCCCCTGTGGTCACTGTATATGATTCTGGTACACTGGATATTGTATATAAGCTTATCTGAACTAGGCAAGGGAAAGAAAAATGAAGGAGGGTGTAACAAATATGACAAGAAATGTACTCACTACCTTATTATGTAACTGTACCCTCTCTGTACATCACCTTATCAATAAAATTTAATTTTAAAAATAAGTAAATAAATAAATAAAAAATAAGTCAATTGAAAGCTCTTTCCAAGTCCGTGGGGCAGTGGTGCATGGGGGAGGGGGTCTCTAGCCATGTGAGCTTCACAACCAGATTGCAGCCTTTCTAGTACAGTCTCCAGACCTTTCTACAGGACTTCCTCCCTCCTTCCCTAGGCTGGCAGCAGGACCCTCAGGGACACACCTCATCTCCTGGAAAGTCCCTTGGATAGTTTGCACTCCCAGGTCCCCATGACCAAGCTGAAACCATTCCCCTCCTTCCTTGTAGTCTTTAAGGAGGTGCATATAGTTCTCTTCTTGTATGTTTGTGCTGGTTAGTCCTGGGGCTTGAACTCAGGGCTTGGGCACTGTCTTTGAGCTTTTGTGCACAAGGCTAGCGATCTACCACTTTGAGTCACAGCTCCACTTCTAGCTTTTGGGTGGTTAATTGGAGATCAGAGTCTCACCGACTTTCCTTCCTGGGCTGGCTTTGAACTGTGATCCTCAGATCTCAGCCTCCTGAGGAGCTAGGGTGACAGGCGTGAGGCACTGGTGCCCAGCAGTATACAGATTTTCATGTGAGTCACAGCCCAGGGCCTGGCTCAGGGAAGCAACCAGACAGGAGCAGATGTGTTCATTTCCCTCAGTCACAGAAAGCAGCAAGAGGGCTCTGCCTACCTCACTTGGCAGATGTCTCTTCTTTCATTGCTCCCCTGTGCTCCCAGCCCCTCAAGGATTTCTCTGAACTTGTTAGAGTATTTCTTCTAAATTAGCCCACTCTCAAACTAACAAGTCTCCAAAGAAATGCCTAGAAAATGAGATCTAATTTTTGTTCTGTCAAGAGGGCTAGATACCTGGGCACTGGCACTCACCTCTATAATCCTAGCTACTCAGGAAGCTGAGATCTGAGGATTGGGGTTCCCTGCTCCAAGCCCTAGCAGGGAAGTTCTAGAGACATCTCCAATGAATCAGCAAAAAGCTTGGAAATGGAGGTGTGCCTCAAATGGTAGCACACCAGCCAAGCAGGCTCTAGGCCCTCAATTCAAACCCTGGGACTGTCAGGGGAAAAAAAGGCAAAAAAAAAAAAAACAAACCAGAACCCCAAGAAGTGATTGGTAGGGGCCAGTCCCAAGGCTCCCCTTTATGCCAGCTGGTGTTTTCCTCACTGCCATTTACCCAGCACAGTAGATAAGAACAAAGGAGATAGGATGTAGGAGATAGGATGTAGCAGATATGGCTGGTGGAGCAGGAGCCTGGTAAGATAAATTACATGCATGCATATTAGCCAGAGGGTAGAAATTTCTTTTCTTTTTTTTTTTTTTTTGCCAGTCCTGGGCCTTGAACTCAGGGCCTGAGCACTGTCTTTGACTTCTTTTTGCTCAAGGTTACCACTACCACTTGAGCCACCGTGCCTCTTCTGGCCTTTTCTATATATGTGGTGCTAATGAATTGAACCCAGGGCTTTATGTATAGGAGGCAAACGCTCTTGCCACTAGGCCATATTCCCAGCCCCTCTTTTCTTTTCTTTTCCTTTTGTGTGTGTGTGTGTGTGTGTGTGTGTGTGTGTGTGTGTGTATGTGTATGTGTATGCTGGTCCTGAGGCTTGAATTCAGAGCCTGAGCATTGTTCCCAGAGCTTTTGTGCTCAAGGCTGCTAGAACTTTCCCACTTGAGCCACAGCTCCACTTCTGGCTTTTTTGGTGGTTAATTGGAGATAAGTCTCATGACTGCCTGGGCTGGCTTTGAACTGTGAGCCTCGGATCTCAGCCTCCTGAGTAGCTAGGATTACAGGTTTGAGCCACTGGCACCTGACTTAGAAGTTTCAAGTCATGGTAGCTGGTAGCCCTCTGCTTTCCTTTGTAATCCGCCCCCCCCCCCCCCCACTTGCCTTGGACGGGCAATTTGCCCTTCTCTGTTAGGTTTAGAGTTGATCATAAATCTATCCTGGGAGGAGCCTGAGAGATGGAATTTGAAACCCAGATGTTCCCAGATCTGCTGGCCGGCTGTGGACTCTGACCTAAGTCAGCTTAGCTTGGCTGAGAGACTTGCCTGTGATCTGCGCTATGTGGTTTGCAGCTTTGAAACAATTGGGAGCCATGGATCCTTAATGTGCATTTATCTCTGGAACCTAAAAAAGGCAATGTAGTCTTAAGCCAAAGGCGATGGCTCACACAGTGCTTGAGTTCATGAGTTCAAGGGTATCAAGGAGAGAGACATATCTAAAAGAAGTAGAGCACTTGCTAGGGACTCCCACCTCGGTACCTAGCTACCCAGAGTAGCTAGGAAAGCAAAATCTGAGAATTTCTTTTTCTTTTTTGGCCCTCATGGGGCTTGAACTCTGGACCTGGAGGTACTGTCCTTAGCTTTTTTGCTTAAGGTTAGTGCTCTACCATTTGGAGCCACAGCTGGTTTATTGGTGGTTAATTGAAAATGACAGTCTCACAAGTTTTTCCCTCCTAGACTGCCTTTGACCCACAATCCTCAGATCTCAGCCTCCTGAGTAACAAGGATTACAGGTGTAAGCAACCAGCACCTGGCTAGAATCTCACATTTGAAATCAGCTCAAACCTGAGACTTTTAGCTCCAAATAACCAGCCAAATGCTGGAAGTGGAGGTGTGGCTTTAGTAGAGCCTACCCTTGAGTGAAAAATCTAAAGGAGAGTACTGCCCAGGCTCTGAGTTTAGTACTGGCTCACACAAAAGAGCGCACCCCCCCCCCACACACACACACTTACAAACATACCTGCTTTGGCTAAAAAGCATTGACTATTTACTTAGGCCTTGAATTCACTGAAGGCAGAATGCATGCCTCCATTTTGTATGTAGGTCCTTGGCTCAGTCTCTCCACTTGTTTCCTTTTCCCCCTACCCCTAACCACCTGGCATTCCAAGATGGGCAAATTTATGGATAAGGATTTTGTGACCAAGGAGAAACTGCTCCTCTGACAGGCAGTGCCTTCTTATTACCTTGTGGTTAAAGGCCCCAATGAAGAGAAGTTAAAAGCTCAGGCTAGACTCCCCCTTCCCATCCCCCACTGGGGGCTGAGGCTGTTCGAATCACCCAGAGAAACCAGATTGTTCCTGTCAAATGATGACACCCACAAGAACCTCTCCAGAGCTAGGACTGGGAGAGCCAGAATAGACAAGCAACAACCAGACTAGCCCACCTGGAATGAGGGCTACTCTGTGTGTGTGTGTGTCTGTCAGTCTGTCTCTCTCTCTCTCTGTGTGTGTGCAAGCACCTGCGCACATGCCCGTGCATGCACGCACCCACACCCACACACCAGTGCTAGGGCTTGACCCAAAGGCCTGGGCGCTATCCCTGAGCTTCTGTTTTCATGACTAGTGCTCTACCACTTTGAGTCACAGTTCCACTTCCAGCTTTTTGGTGGTTAATTGGAGTTAAGTAAGTCTCACGGTCTTTCCTGCCTAGGCTGGCTTCAAACTGGGACCCTCAGATCTTAGCCTCCTGAGTTGCTAGGATTACAGGTGTGAGACACTGTCATGTATGCTTTTTGCCCCATCCCCTAATTTTTTGTCAATTTAAAGCTAAAGCTAATGTCTATGCCAGGAATATGTCTGAGGGTGCACTTAAGTGCTATCTTCTCATGGCTGCCATACAAATAATCTCTTTGTTCTCTTCACCATGTTTATTTGGCATAAGGGGACAAGTAGGCAGACCTAACTTGGGCCTCCTGGACTTTGGGCCTGGAGTTTAAAAACTTTACTTTCATACACTTATCTCCAATTAATCAGAAGTGGCGCTGTGGCTCAAAGTGGTAGAGCACTTGCCTTGAGTGAAAGAGTTCAGGGACAGTGCCCAGGCCCAGTTCAAGCCCTACATGACTGACAAAAAAAAAAAAAAAAGTGAAACATTTCTATGCAACAGAAAGCACCAGAATTAATTTAATGGTAAGCACTTGGCCTAGCCAGCAAGATGCCCTGGTTTAATCCTGCATATCTCTCGCACTCCCAAATAACACCAGAAATTAGAAAAAGGAAATGTTTACATATCAGATGCTTTGAAGTACAGAATTAAAAACAAACATTCCTGTTAAAAACAAAAGGTGGGCCATGGCTCTAGCATGTAATCATAGCTACTTAGGAGGCTGAGATCTGAGGATTGTGTTCCAAAGCCAGCCCAGGCTGGAAAATCCCTAATACTCTCATTTCCAACTAGTCAGCAAAAAGCCAGAAGTAGAGGTGTGGCTCGCGTACTAGAGCACCAGCTTCGAGTGGAAAAAACTGAGTACAAGGCCCTAAATAAAAGCCCCAGTACCCATACCCCCCATCTCTGTATATTGGGAAAGATTACAAAAATAATTCAGAAGAAGAAATAGTCATAGTTTAACAATATTGCATGTTACTGCAACTTGTGGCTCATGCCTGTAATCCTAGTTACTCAGGAGGCTGATATCTGGAGGATTGAGGTTTGAAGCCAGCCTGGGCAGAAATGTTCCAAGACTCCATCTCCAATTAACTAGCAAAAAGCTGGTAGAAGCATGGCTCAAGTGGTAAGAATGCCAGCCAAGTTAAACAAGCCAAGCAAATCTAGGCCCTGAATTCAGTCCATTGTCGTGGCAAATATACAGCTATGGGGCTGGGAATATGGCCTAGTGGTAAACTGCTCGTCTTGTATACATGAAGCCCTGGGTTTGATTCCTCAGCACCACATATATAGAAAAAGCCGGAAGTGGCACTGTGGCTCAAGTGGCAGAGTGCTAGCCTTGAGCAAAGAGAAGCCAGGAACAGTGCTCAGGCCCTGAGTTCAAGCCCCAGGACTGGCAACAAAAACAAAACCAAACAAAAATACAGCCATGTTGAATGCTGGCTTTCTAAATGATCAAAGCAGTTTACTTCAGTCTGTTAGGAAGGCACACACTGCCTTGGTAGCCAGGTCAGAAGGGAAACGGCAAGTTGGGCTGCTTTTTTTTTTGGCTAGTCCTGGGCCTTGGACTCAGGACCTGAGCACTGTCCCTGGCTTCTTCCCACTCTGACACCTGAGCCACAGCGCCCCTTCTGGCCGTTTTCCATATATGTGATGCTGGGGAATCGAACCGAGAGCTTCATGTGTTGGAGGCAAGCACTCTTGCCACTAGGCCATATTCCCAGCCCGGGCTGCTTTTCTTGATTCAGGAAACTAGCCTAAGGCAGGTGGCCCAGTATACCTGGAGGCTTGGTTGGGATTGAGTGTGGCTGTAATATGTGAGTTTTGGATGAATGGCCAGCAAGGCAAAGAGTTTTCAGGAAAGAGCTTTAAAAGTCATAATATGTCAAAATTGTGTAAAAATCTAAGAAACTAGGTTGTGTTGGCACCAGTGGCTCACACCTGCAATCCTAGCTACTCAGGAGGCTGACATCTGAAGATCTTGGTTCAAAGCCAGCCACAGCAGGAAAGTCTCAGAGACTCTTATTTCCAGTAAGCCACCAGAATACCAGAAATGGAGCTGTGGCTCAGAATGATAGAGAGCACTTGCCTTGAATGACAAATCTCAGAGACAGCACCCAGGCCCTGAGTTCAAGCCCCAAGACCAACAAAAACAACCTACATTGAAAATGCATGCTCTCTTCCTCCCTTTTCTCTTCTTCCTTCCTCCTCCCTTTCATCTTCTTTTCTTTTTAAGAGTTCTAGTTGTTCTCGATACAGAAAATGATAATTACTTTGTTTTTGTTCCAGTAATGGGATTTGAACTCAGGCCCTCCTGTTCTCACTTGGCATTTTCACTCAAGGCTGGAGCTCTAGCACTTGAGTCAGCTCCACTTCCAGCATCCTGATAGTTAATTGAAGAGTCTCACATACTTTCCTACCTGGGTTTTGAACCAGGATCCTCAGATCTCAGCCTCCTGATTATAGGAGTGAGTTACCATTGCTGGCTATTTTTGACCAGGATGTTACTAAGTAACCTAGTAAGTTCTGAGGCATTTAAGAACCTAAGTTAGGGCTGGGAGTGTGGCCTAATGGCAAGAGTGCTTGCCTCCTATTCATGAAGCCCTGGGTTCGAGTCCCCAGCACCCACATATATAGTAAATGGCCAGAAGTGGCACTGTGGCTCAAGTGGCAGAGTGCTAGCCTTGAGCAAAAAGAAGCCAGGGACAGTGTTCAGGCCCTGAGTCCAAGGCCCAGGACTGACCAAAATAATAATAATAATAATAAAATAAATAAAAAAGAACCTAGGTTATTGGGAAGCAAATGATGGACCTCAGGATTATACTGTGTTGTGGGACAGAGCTGATCTACCTGTCAGATCTAATTTTGAATGATTTATTTTAGGCTTTGCAGCCCAGAAAAATTGCTCCAGATAGATTAGAGCATCTTTCTTGTTTGTTTTTTGCCAATTCTGGGGCTTGAACTCAGGGCCTGGGCACTGTCCCTAGCTTCTTTTTGCTCAAGGCTAGGACCCTTACAGTTGAGCCACAGCACTACTTCTGGCTTTTTCTGTATATGTGGTGCTGAGGAATCGAACCCATGGCTTCATGTATACGAGGCAAGCACTCTACCACTAAGCCACATTCCCAACCCCTAGATCATCTATTTTTAATAAAACTATGATGGCCTGTCAGGATAATCAACAGAATTATAAAAAAATTAAGATGAATCAGGCAATTGTCAACATTTGCCTTTGACCTACGAAATAATTTCTCAGAAGACGAGAATGCTTATTTGTTGTAGTTTGTTCAAAATAGTGAACCATCAGAGTGGCTGAGTAGTTTACATCATAGCAGCATTAAGGTGCAGAATTAGGAAAAATTTAAATGTCAAACGAATCATGCCACATTCATATTGTAAGTAAAATCCTTTTATTTCCTTGTTTTTCTTTTTTTTTTTTTTTAATTGGTACTAAGGCTGGAACTCAGGGCCTCACGCTCTTGCTGGGCTTTTTCACTCAAGGTTGGTTGGTACTCTACAACTTGAGCCAAACTTCCACTTCAAATTTGCTTGCTTGCTTCCCTTTTTCTTTTTTTGGTTTGTATGTGTGTGTCAGGGCTTGAACTCTGAGCCTGGGCACTGTCCCTGAGCTTTTTTCACTTAAGGCTAGTGCTCTACCCACTAGAGCCACAGCTCCACTTCCAGCTTTTTGGTGTTTAGCTGGAGATGAGTGTCATGGCTTTCCTGGCTTTGATCCATGACTCTCAGATAGCAGCCTCTGGCATGGCTAGGATTACAGGTGCGAGTCAGCGCCAGCGCCAGCACACGGCTCACCTTTTCTTACTCCTCTGGATAAGCAGCTGCGCAGTAGGGATTTTTAAAAAAACTGTATAATGGTTTGGATATGCTCTCTGTTTTCCAAAGACTTTTTAAAGCCCCGTGAAATAGGATTCCCCAATAATGAAGCAAAGCCAAGTATCAACCCCACAGTTTTATTTGCAAAGAACAAAGCATGAAAAGTCATATTGAAATGTACTCCAAACCCTGAAAAACCCACGTCAGTTTTTCTGATATGTTAAAGTGCTTAAAATCACAATACTCTTTAATTTTCATGTTATGTTCATTCAGATGAGGGGAAAAAACTCCAGTTTTGTATACTATGTTAACAATACAAATGAAAACAATAATTTAAATGCAGAAATGCTATTTTAAAAAAAGACAGGGTACAGTGACACAGCTCAGGCAGTACAGAGGGCTTTTCCAAGTTTTACATTGTCATTAGCAATAGGAAACCCTTGCCTGTGTGTCTGCTCGAAACAGAATCTGGTGTGCACAGTAAAGTTTGGGACCCAGACACTCTAGACTGCCCTTGCAGCACCTCAGGGCATACTGGATCCCTTCAAAGGTTTATTTGAGGAAGTTCTCCCACCTCTGATAGTAATACTTGATTCTGATGCTTGTGCTGCTTAGTACCTTTTTCTGCTCAGGGATAGCACTCTTATCACTTGAGCCACACCTCCTATCTGGCTTTTTGCTAGTTAACTGGATGGAGATAATCAGATTTTCCTGCTTGGGCTGGCTTTGAATGGTAATTCTCAGGTCTCAGTATCCTGAGTAGCTAGGATTACAGCCCTCAGTGCTTTCTAGGACTTTTTTTTTTTGGCCAGTCCTGGGGCTTGAACTCAGGGCTTGAGCACTGCCCCTGGCTTCTTTTTGCTCAAGGCTAGCACTCTGCCACTTGAGCCACAGTGCCACTTCTGGCCATTTTCTATAAACATGGTGCTGAGGAATCAAACCCTGGGTTTCATGTATACGAGGCAAGCGCTCTTGCCACTAGGCCATATTCCTAGCCCCTCCAGGATGTTTTTTGAAGCTGGACTTGAGCTAATCCTTGCTGGGGACATCAGCTCCAATGAGTTCTGGGACTCCTTGTTTTTATCTGAAGTCAGGGACTTTAGGATATACCCTATCTCAAGCCTTGTGCACTTGTGTGCTGTCCCTGAGCTGCTTTTGCTCAAGGCTAGCGCTCTACCATTAGAGCCACAGCACCATTTCCTGCCTTTTTTGAGTAGTTAGAAATAAGTCTCCGGGCCTTTCCAGCCCTAGCTGGCTTCAAATCTTGATTCTTAGTCTCAGCCTCCTGAGTAGCTAGGATTACTGTCATAAGCCACAGTGCCTGGCCTTAGTTCTTTGGTGGCACTATAACAGCAACCTCTTTTAAAGTTGGAATTCATTTTATTCAGGTTGTCTGATGTATTTTCATAGCAATAAGGGGCTTACCTGTCTTTCTGGTTTCCTAGTTATACCAAAACAAGTTATATAGGAAGTGGAGATGGCCAGAGACACAGATGAGCTGGAAATGCACTTCCCTTTAGGAGGGTAGGGAAGAGCCCCAGACTCTGTCCCCAGTCAGTTAAGGTGTGGGAATACTGAAACATAAACAAGTGTGTGTAAACCTCACAGAAAATATTCACAGTTTCCTAAATGAAAAATCATAATTCTTATTTCATTATAAACAACTAGATTCCCAGAGCTATCAATAAATATTAATACTTTTCTGGGATCTGATGTCCTTGTCTACTGCTTTTTTATTTAACTTTAGTTTTATTTTATTGCCGGTATTAGGGCTTGAACTCAGGGCCTGGCATTGTGCCTTAGGTTTTTCACTCGAGGCTGGCACTCTGCACTTTAGCCACAGCAACACTTCCGGTTTTCTGGTAATTAACTGGAGATAAGAGTTTCACAGATTTTCCTGCCTGGGCTGGCTTTGAATTGTGATCCTCAGATTTCAGCCTCCTGAGCAGCTAGGATTATAGGTGAGAGCCACCAGGGCTTGGGTGAAGTCTTATTTCTAGACTCCCCCTAGGTGAGCCCTGGCTACCACAAGGCTACTTCTTACTCATCACATTGGATCCAAAAGGATTTGATGCTGTTCGCAAATAATTTATTTAATAACACTTATTCAATAAGGCCATGATTTCCCATTGTTGGGGGTGTGGAGTGGGGTAGGGGTAGGGAGCTGCCCCAGGAGGAGCCCGAGCTTCCTTGGGAAAGGGGGCCCAGGTTTTTAATTAGCCATAGTCATACTATACACGATGGGATGAACTTCTACATGAAACATGTTAAAATGATACTTTCATTCACAGGCTTGCAACTTTGCTCCCAGTTTTGATAGCTTCAGAGAAATCTGTTAAAATAATTCATAGTCCTCATAAATGAGCATTATGACACACACACACACACACACACACACACACACACACACACACACACACACACGTGGTTCCAGTACTGGGGCTTAAACTCAGGACCTTACACTCTCACTTTCCTTTTTCAGCTCAAGGCTAGCATTCTACCACTGCAGGGACACCTCCATGTCTAGATTTTTTGCTGCTTAATTGGAGGTTAAGATCTCACAGGCTTTCCTGTCTGGACTTGATCCTCAGCCTTCTGAGTAGCTGGGATTACAGGAGGGAGCCACTGTGCTCGGCTGGGGATATAATTTCTTATCTGTATGGGTGGCTGAATAAAGACCCAGGAGAAGGAAAAAGTATGGGTAGGAATGCCCTGAGGGGGGTGCTTCCTGCAGCTTGGTGTAGGAAAGTGGTCTGGGTCCAGGCTCTGGTTGTCCAGGGCAGCTGGGGTGTGCAGGAGGTCACCTCAATTCCCTGAGTGTTGGCTGTGTCCTTGGGAACAGTGCTTGGAGATCCACTCTCCTACCTGCACAGGACCCTGCTGGTGTCCCCAGGGTTGTCACACTTTCTTTTGAGGTAAACAAGCTTGTGGTCTCCCGGAGCCATCTTCCGAGTCCCTTTCGGCAGCGTACCCTCAGCAGTGCATCCCTGGGGCTGCTGGCAGCTCAATGGCGGGCCCTTCATATAGAAGGTGGGAAGGCAGAAGGGGGGCAGGGAGTTTGGGTTTGAAGCTGTCTCACTGCTAACCAGCTATCAGCGCCTGCCGGAAGATGAACTCAAACAAACCTAACTGCTCACTGACTGACTTTCTTCCAACCATCCTGGGGCTTGAACTCAGTGTCTGGCACTATCCCTGAGCTTTTGTGCTCAATGCTAACACTCTACCACCTGAGCCACAGCTCCACTTCCAGTTTTTTGGTAGTTAACTGGAACTACAAGTCTCCTGGATTTTCCTGCCCAGGCTGCCTTCAAACTTCGGTCCTCAGCCTCCTGAGGAGCTGGGATTACAGGTATGAGCCACCACCTCCTGGCTGACATCATTTCCTTATAAATACCACACTGGAAAGTAAGCCCTAACTTTTGTTGGTCATTTTTCGTTCTGGGGGGGTCTTAGCTCCTCAGGGCCAGTCTTTTTCTAGGAATGCAGAGTTTGCCTTCAGACCCCCAGAAAGGGCTCGACCTTCCTATAGCCCTGCTATTTGCATTATCATGGTTAACAAATACTTTCACAAAAACATTCTGAGCCACCACCTCCCCACCTCCCCGCACATTCCTTCTGAGGGGCTGAGGCCTGGGGCCTATCTGGTGCTATCAAAGTGCTGCCTCAAGCATTATGACTCCAATGACACTAATGCTGCAACTCTCATCTCCCACCCTACCTCAAACAACAGTAATAAAAATGCCAAGAATAAAGCTGGCCTGGGCTCTGGGGTTTCAATACTGGAATCAGTTTTTTTTTTTTTTTTTTTTGCCAGTCCTGGGGCTTGAACTCAGAGCCTGAGCACTGTCCCTGGCTTCTTTTTGCTCAAGGCCACAGCGCCACTTCTGGCTTTTTCTATTTATGTGATGCTGAGGAATTGAGCCCAGGGCACTTTACCACTAGGCCATATTCCCAGCCCCTGGAGTCAGATTTTTACACCTTGTGTTAATTGAAAACAATTTCCAAAAGGACTTGTTCAAATGTATAAAATGGTTTATAACTTAAAACTCACATCAAAGACTATGATACAGCAGGCATGGTGCGTACATTCATTCTCCACACAGGACAGCAGGATAGGTAGGTGGACAGACAGAAGGACGGCTGCATCTGGGACCACTGGGTGGCTGGTGGTGGAGATTTACAGGCTTACTGGCTTCCTCCTGACTAGCACCATGCCCCCCCCCCCACTACTTTAAGCTACTTAGGTTTTTTTTTTTCTTTTATTTAATCACATGAATAGTCAATCTAGGAAAGTATCTTATTAGAGTAATAGAATTTTTTAAAGAAGATAGCGTATTTACACACATCTAACACATGAAAATACTCTATTTTATACTAAACTCCAGGTTCAAACGAACTACAATAGGGCACTTGGCCTGGGCTGCAGAGTGGAGCTGGACATGGGGGCCACGGTGGGGGGGGCCCTTTCGGGGTTCATCATGGTCACAGGCCCAAGTGGGGTCCCCACGGCTGGGGAAAGCGAAGTGGCCAGGGGCCAGGACTGCAGGCGGCTACACGTCCACCCCTTTGATGAGAGAGCCTTCCAAGATGACGGCGAAGTCCTGGATGGTCTGCAGGATGCGGACCAGGGCGCTGACGGCCATGCGGTCTCGCAGGAGTGCGCTCTCCTCATACATCCGGGGGACTGCAGGGCACGCGGCCAACAAGGGGATCCACTGTGGGAGCAGATGGTCCCTGCAGACCCAAACACAGACAAGGTCTGAGCACACAAGGTCCCCAGAATCCTGCCATAGCATCTACAGACCTGGAAACTTTGCTAGTGCATAATCCAGCCACCAGAGAAAACCAAAGCTACCATGTTGGACATTTACTGGTCAAAAGAGTAAGACCAGTCTGGTGTTGGTGGCTCACACCTGTCATCCTAGCTACTCAGGAAGCAGATCTGAGGATTGGGGTTTGAAGCCAGCCCAGGCAGAAAAGTCCCCAACCAACAACAGCTAGGCTTGGTGGCACCTGCCTGTAGTCCCAGTACTACAGAGGTATAAGCTAGAGATTGAAAGTCTGATCCAAAGTCAAACAAAAAGAAGCAGAGGCTCTGGGTATGTGGCTCAGGAGCAGAGTGCTTCCCCAGCACCTCTGACCCTTGCACGGCAAGAACAACAGTAGTAACAGTAACAGGAAGAGGAAAAAAAACCTTGTTAGTGGTGGGAAAGTTTGAACTAAGGCTTTGTGCTTAAGCCATGCCCCTAGCCCTAGAATGTCATTGTGTGTGTGTGCGTGTGTGTGTGTGAATGCACCAGTACTGGGGCTTGAACTTAGGGCTTTGGACTCATTTTCTTACTCAAGTCTAATGCTCTACCACTGAAGCCACACCTCCATTTCCAGCTTTTTTTGCTGGTTAGTTGGAAATAAAAATTTCTCAGGCCAGGTGCAGGCGGCTCACGCCTGTAATCATACTCAGGAGGCTGAGATCTGAGGATCTTGGTTGAAAGCTAGCCCAGGCAGGAAAGTCCAAGAGTCTCTTATCTCCAGTTAACCACCAGAAAATCGGAAATGGCTCAGTGGTAGAGTGCTAGCCTTGAGCTGAAGAGCTTACGGACAGTACCCAGTCCGAGTTCAAGTTCCATGACCCCCCCACCAAAAAAAATATCTCAGATTTGTCTGTCTGGGCGGGCTTTGAACTGGGATCCTCACGTCTCAGCCTCCTGAGTACCTTAGGATTATAGAAATGAGCCACTGGTACCTGCCTTGCAAATTTCTTTTTGCCCAGACTGAACTTGAACCGTGGTCCTCTGGTCTCTGCCTCCCAAGTAGCTAGGATTACAGCTTGTGATTTCTGTTGCAGGTACTGGGACTTGACTCCAGTCCTCTGACTCTCTCAGCCAGCCTACTCATGGCTGGTGTTCTTATCACTTCAGCAAAGCCTCTAGTCTAGCATTCTGCTGATTAATTGGAGATGAAGTATCACAGACTCTTCTGTGTCTTGAGTAGCTAGGATTCTGGGTAGGAGCCACTGATGCCTGCTTTCTTTCCCTGTGGTGCTAGGGCTTGCACCCAGGGTCTCACACATACTATGTAAACACTCACTGACTTACAAGGCCAGTCCTGCTTTAAAAAAAAAAAATAACAAAACTCATGTAACAAGGTGAGGAACAAAATCAAAGCAGAAACACATACAGCAGATTCTGTAACCCAGAAGAGGGTTTGTGTCGGTCTAATAAGTTGGAGCGGTACAGAGATAAAAGGAGACACAGATCATACTTAAAAAGAATGTACACACACATAGCTGAAGTTGCCCCTTTTATAAAGAAACAGGGAACTTGAGTTCTTGTTTTGTTTTGTTTTTTGCCAGTCCTGGGGCTTGAACTCAGGGCCTTGAGCACTGTCCCTGGCTTCTTTTTTGCTCGAGGCTAGCACTCTGCCACTTGAGCCACAGTGCCCCTTCTGGCTTTTTCTATATATGTGGTGCTGAGGAATAGAACCCAGGGCTTCATGTATATGAGGTGAGCACTTTACCACTAGGCCATATTCTCAACCCCGGAACTTGGGGTTTTTGGAAGCCAGCTGCTTTTGCAGGACAAGTCACATTTGGTTCTCGATCAAATCTGTGGCTCGGTGCCTTGAGCATCTTCAGTATCCCTCCATGTGCCTTTCATGACAAGGACAACCAAAGCAAAGCCACTATGAATCTCAAAGTTTAGGAGAAAACGTGGTGGCTCATGCCTATAATCCCAGCCCTAGACCCTTTTCTCAACCAATCACTGGGTGAGGTGTTATCCCATCTATTTCAAGAAGCACCAGAGAACTGTGGTCCAGGTCTTGGAAAGTGTGAGACTCCATCCCAACACCTTCCAAGCACTCATGATGTCTGGAGTTCAGCGCCCGTTACTGTCCTCCACCAATCCTTTAAGGTCCATGTGTGGAGCCTACAGTTCTGAGAGCTGCTTACAAATGAGCAAACTGTCTAGTTCCTATGTGTATCTGTGCGTGCATGCGTGTGTGTGTGTGTGTGTGTGTGTGTGTGTGTGTGTGTGTGTATTTGTGTGAGAGAGAGAGAAAGAGAGAGGGAGAGGGGGATACTGGAGTTTGAACTCAGGAACCTGTGATGGCTAGGCAAGTGTTCTACCATTTGAGCCACCTGTTCAGCCCACCAATGTTATCATGCCAAAACAAGGGGGCAGCTGTGGGGGTGTGTGGCTTAGGCGTAGAGTGTTTGCCTAGCATGCTCAAGGCTCTAAGTCTGAAACTGAACACTATAAAAACATAAATACAATAAAATAAGTAAAGGGATAGGAAACAGTCTTAGAGAAGACAACACACAGCAAGATCCCACAGTGTGCCAGGCACTGGTGGCTCATAACTGTAATTCTGGCTACTCAGGAGGCTGAGATATGAGGATAGTAGTTCAAAGAAAAGCATAGTGCCTGAGGCTCTTATTTCCAATTAACCATCAAAAAGCCAGAAGTGGAGGTGTGGTTCAGGTGGTAGAGCTCCAGCCTTGAGTGAAAGAGCTAAAGGCCAGGACCCAGGCTCTGAGTTTGAGCTGCAACATTACCTTCCCATGCCCCACAGGTACAAAAAGTGAGAAAGTGGCTCTGTACCGGGCTCCAAGGCAAACTAAGATCTGAAATTTGCCATCCTTTCCGATGCTCCTGGGCGCAGCGTTGATCGCGCTCACATAGTGGCAGAAGGTTTTGCAGGATGACCTCTGAACAAGGGTATCAGCCTCACTGTCCACAATCCGCTCAGTGGTTTCGAAATAAGCCACTGCTCTCTCTGAGGAAAGAAAGCAATCACACCAATGCTTCCCGCACAGCAAGACTCATTGTTTACTTTATTCTGGGGACACCAAAAGGGCTTTGCATTAGAGCTGTTCCTCTCTAGCTCAAATCGCGACTTTAGCATGGATGGGAGAATGGCTCCACATGTCCATGCTTCATGGAAGGACAGTATGTTCCCAGCAAGGAATTCTAGTCAAGGCTGCATTCAGAAGACTGGAAAGTTTACTCTATGGCACTGGGGTTTGAGCCTGCAGCCTCACTGCATTCTAGGCAAGCATTCTTCCACTGATCTATATCCCCAGCCTTTTTTTTTCTTGTTAATTAATGTATACTAATTTTTCATTACAGTATTTCCATAAATGAATATGATGTACTTTGATCAAATTCTACTCCACTATTTTTTCTTACCTCACCTTAAACAGTGTGTATGTGTGCGGCGCGCATGGGTGCTGGTCCTGGGACTTGAACTCTGGTGAAATCAGAGCCTGGGCGGGGTATCCCTAAGCCTCTTTTGCTCAAGGCTACTGCTCTCCCACTTGAGACACCTTCTGGAGCTCCACTTCTGACTTTTTTTTGGCGCTTAATTGGAGATAAGAGTCTCATAGACTTTCCTGTCCCAGTTGACTTTGAACAGTAAACCTCAGATCTCAAGCCTCCTGAGTAGCTAGGCTTATAGATGTGAGCTACGGGCATCTGGCTTCCCTTGAAACAATTTAGTCTATTTTCATAAATGAGTATGAATATTGTGACCACATCCCTTTACCCTCTCCTTTTTTGTTGTTAGTCCTCTTGCTTGCTATTATCTGCAAACAGTCCCCTTGTTTTATACTTTTTTTTAAAGGTCCAGTGTTGGCATAAGGGAGTGAACATGTGGTATTTCTCTTTCTAGTCTGGCTTATTTTTCTTAATGTGATGTTTGCCAGTTCTACCCATTTTCCTGCAAATGCACAACTTCATCCTCTTTACAGCTGATATACTCTGTGGTGTATATGTACCACACTTTAGCCATTTATCAGGTGATGAATAGCCAGGCAGATTCCATATCTTGGCTATTTTGAATAATGTTGTAATAAACATGAGTGAAGGTATATTTATTATTGACTTATACTAAGCCTTCGGATACATAGCCAGAAAGAGCATAGCTAGGTAGTTCTATAGTTTCTTGAGAAAGCTCCATACTAACTTCCATCATAGCAACACTAAGTGTATGAGGGTTTCTTTCCCCTCATCCTTGCCTGCACTTGTTGTTCACTAAGGTATATAGGTTGGTCTCAAGTTTGCTCTGGAGCTCAGGGTCCCCTTAAGTTCTTTACCTTTCTACATCAATCTCTAGAGTAGCTCAGATTAAAGGCAGGTACAACCCTGTCCAACTGTTTACTCTCTTTAAAATACCTTCATGAAATAGAAATTCACAAAACCAAGCCTCTTCAGATCGGAACATAGGGGAATAGCTAGCAATGATGATCACCTGATGGCGTTGTGCTCTAGAGTGCTGCCTGACACCTCTCAAGGAGATCTGTGGATGGACCTGAGGAATCTCGTGGAGAGGTCCAAACACAGATCACTCAATGTGGCTCCAGGTATTCCAGAAGAAGCATTCCTGGGGCCTAGTTCTGTTCCTTTTTTGCCCAAAAATTTGTAGTCAGGTGTAATCAGCCTATTTACAAAACACAAAATTATTAATTGTACCTTTAATGAAGTGGGAAGTCTAAAAAAGAGCTGCATACAGAGCAAAAAATCATAAGCTGGGTGGTGCTAGTGGTTCATACCTATAATCCTAGCTACTCTGGAGGCTGAGCTCTGAGGAATGAGTTCAAAGCCAACCTGGGGCAGAAAAGTCCCTGTGAGACTCATATGTCCAATTAACTACCCAAAACCTGGAAATGGTGCTGTGATTCAAAGTGGTAGAGTACTAGCCTTGAACAAAAGAGCTCAGGGGAGCTGGGAATGTGGTTAAGTGATAGAGTGCTTGCCTAGCATGCATGAAGTCCTAGGTTTGATTCCTCAATACCACATAAAAAAAGGCCAGAAGTGGTGTTGTGGCTCAAGTGGTAGAGTGCTAGCCTTGAGTGAAAGAAGCTCAGAGACAGTGCCATGGCTCTGAGTTCAAGCCCCAGGACTAGCAAAACAACAACAACAAACCCCAAATAAAATAAGATAAAGCTCAAGGACAGCACCTAGGGCCCTGAATTCAGGCCCATGACTGACCCATCCACACCCCCCCCCCCAAAAAAAAAATCACAAGCTGGGTGCTGGTGGTTTGGGCCAGTAATCCTAGCTACCCAGGAGGCTGATTTCTGAGGATCTCATTGCAAAAAACCAGCCAGAGGCAGGAAAGTCCATGAGACTTTTTTTTTTGCCTGTCCTGGGGCTTGGGATTCAGGGCATGAGCACTGTTCCTAGCTTCTTTTTGCTCAAGGCTAGCACTCTACCTCTTGAGCCACAGTACCACTTGGCCTTTTCTGTTTATGTGGTGCTGAGGAGTTGAACGCAGGGCTTCATGAATGCTAGGCAAGCACTCTGCCACTAAGCCACATTCCCAGCCCCTCCATGAGACTCTTATCTCCACCAAACTACCAAGAGAGCTGGAAGTAGACCTGTGACTCCAGTGGTAGCATTAGTCTTGAGTGAAAAAGCTCAGGGTCCAGGCCCTGAGTTCAAGCCCCAGTACCAGCACACACAAAAAAAATACTCCCTAATCAATAGCCCTATTCATTTGAATTCCTGAACACTGGAGTTTTCCAAGAAGCCTTTCAATGACTTTCTAATAATGATTATCTGTTTAACTTACCCACGAAGTCCCAAATGAAGACATTCTTGTGGAAGATGCGGGCAGACTTGAACCCGTGGTGGAAAACTTGCTCAAGTGCTGCCACCAGTCCATTTTCTCCACACAGCAGCACTGTGAGGCTCCCTCTCTGTGAAGCATAACACACAGTGCTATGGCATAACTGGGGCTTCCATGTTTAAGACAACCCTAGAGGACAAGGGCTGAGGGAGCAGGTCACCGCAGCCAGCCCAGAGCTCACCCAGGAGAATGCAGCATGGGCGCTGCCCACTGCACCACCTGTACAAGCAGCGCACAAAGCCCATGGGCCTGTGTGATGGCCCTAATACCTCTTTTTCAGGTTTGTGAAAATGCTTCACGATGTTGTTCACAGCTTCTCCAATCCCTTCTTGGATCTGCCCGGCATTGGGCTCTGGAAAACAATGAACACAGTGGTTGCTTTCTTATGAGACAAACTCAGTATTGTGGAGTGCCAGTGGTGGCCCCTCTGCAGGAAACACTGCACTGGAGCAGGCTGGCTTGGCCAAGGACTTCATCTTGGCACAAAGAAAAAGAATCCAAGCTGGGCACCAGTGACTTGCACCTGTAATCCCAACTACTCAGGAGGCTGAGATCTGAAGATCCTGGCTCAAAGCCAGCCTGATTGCCTACAACCTCTAAACCAAGCCAAGCACTTGCTTCTTTTTTCAACTGAAAACAGGAGACAAAACACCTGTTATGCTGTTAGGCATAAGTCACCTGGCCTGGTGCCTGTCACAAAATGATAGAAATTCTCTGGGTGTGAGGAGCTGGTGGGGAAGACCCCTATCATTGTCCCTCAGATGTTTCCCACCTTTGGGATCCTGGGTGAGTAAAGGCAAAGGTCTTCCTTCCTTCCCTTCTTCCTCTTTTCTGTGTGCCAGTATTGGGACAGAACTGACACTTTACCACTTGAGCCACAGCTTCACATTCTGCTTTTTGCTGGTTAATTGGGTAAGAGTTCCATAGACTTCTTTACCCAGGCTGACTTGACCCATAATCTTCAGATCTCAGCCTCCCGAGTGGCTAGGATACCAGGTGTGAGCCACTGGTGCCTGGCATCAATTTCCTTTCTTTTCTTTTCTTCTCAGATCCAAGGCTAGCACTCTATCACTTGAGCCACAGTGCCACTTCCAGTTTTCCGGTGGCTAACTGGAGGTAAGAGTCTCATGGACTTTCCTGTCTGGGCTGGCTTTGAACCATGATTCTCAGATCTCAGCCTCCTGAGTAGCTAGGATTATACGTGTGAACCACTGATGCCGGGCTCAGTTTTCTTTCTTTTTTCTTTCTTAATCTCCTGTCCATAGCATGAATGCAGCTGTTGTCTTTGGTGGCTGAAAACCACATTCAACCTTTGAAGCACACTGGAAAGCAGAGACTTCAGTACTCACTGGTGGTCTTTCCTGTCAGGGAGGTGATGCTCAGTCTCCTGGCGCTGGTGGGCGATTTCTGCTGAGGGGGAGTGCGGCACTGCCGAGCCAGGTCCTCCTCTGAGGGGGATGCCATGAGCTCTCCGATGAGGACCCTCTCCAGGCTCCCGTCGTCAATGCCTCTGCCCAGCCACCGTCCACAGGGGAATCTGCAGGCATACCGCCTGTTCAGTCAGCAGTTGTTGTTTTGGTTTATTCATTTTAATTAGATAGGAATGGTAAAGCCCAGCATGTTTATGACTGGATATTGCTTACTATGAAAAATACTAAAAAGTAGAAGAGAGAATGGTGGACATCTACCTATCTATCTATCTATCTATTTTTTTTTTTTTTTGCCATTCCTGGGCTTTGACTCTGGGCCAGGACACTGTCCCTGAGCTTCTTTTGCTCAAGGCAAGTACTATCCCACTTGAGCCACAGTGCCACTGGGGCTTTTTCTGTTTATGTGGTGCTGAGGAATCGAACCCAGGGCTTCATGAATGCTAGGCAAGCACTCTACCACTAGGCCACACTCCTAGCTCCGTGGATACCCATACTGTTTTTTTTTTTTTTTAAATAATTGCTTATTTATTGCCAAAGTGATGTACAGAGGGGTTATAGTTTCATATGTAAAGCAGTGAGTACATTTCTTGTTCAACTTGTTACCTTCTCCCTCATTTTCCCCCACTCTCCCCGCCCCGCCCCGTGAGTTGTACAGTTGGTTTACACCAAATGGTTTTATAAGTATTGCTTTTGGAATAGTTTGTCTTTTTATCCTTTGTATCTCGATTTTGATATTCCCTTTCCCTTCCCTAGTTCTAATACCAATATATACAGTATCCAGGGGAAACCCATACTCTTATCACAGACTTAACATTTTGCTGTGTGCTTTTCTGGTTGAATATTTTACTGCAAAATAAGACATCAGGGCATTTCATTCCTGGAAACACTTCAGTATGAACCTTGAAGTCCTCAGGACATCTGTCTACACAGCTCCAAATTGCGAGGGCTTGAACTCAGGGCCTGGGAGCTATTCCTTTTCTTTTTTTGTTCAAGACAGGTGCTCTATCACTTGAGCCACACTTCTACTTCCAGCTTTTTGCTTATTAAATGGAGATGAAACTCTCATGGATTTTCCTGCCCAGTGTGGCTTTGAACTGTGATGCTTAGATCTTAGCCTCCCGAGTCCCTTGTGCCTGGCTCTGTCTGGTTACTTTGCACATATTCCAGTTAGAAATAAAGCTCCAGGAGCAAAGAGGAGGATGGCCATGTAGGGTAGCGCTGGTGACAGCTGAGAGTTCATCTTCCTTACCAGAATTGTTTTAAGCTTCCTTTTTGTTGTCTGAAGGCTGGCCTCAAACTCCAGCCTCCCACATTCTAGAAGTATAGGTGTGACCACCAGGTACACCTTTTTTGTCTTATTATTTATTTAAAATTGTTATTATAAATGTGATGTACCGAGGGATTACAGTGTCATAAATCATGTCTTTGTTTTTTTTTTTTTCTGCCAGTCCTGGGGCTTGAACTCAGGGCCTCAGTTTTGTCCCTGGCTTCTTTTTGCTCAAGGCTGAAACTCTACCACTTGAGTCACAGTGCCACTTGTGGCTTTTTCTGTTTATGTGGTGCTGAGGAATCGAACCCAGGGCTTCATGCATGCTAGGCAAGCATTGTGCTGCTAAGCCACATTCCCAGCCCATGAGTATATTTCTTTTTGTTTGGTTTTGTTTTTTTGCCAGTCCTGGGGCTTGAACTCAGGGCCTGAGCACTGTCCCTGGCTTCATTTTGCTCAAGGCTAGCACTCTGCCACTTGAGCCACAGTGCCACTTCCGGCTTTTTTTATATATGTAGTGCTGAGGAATGGAACCCAGGGCTTCATGTATATGAGACGAGCACTTTACCACTAGGCCATAGTCCAAGCCCCCATGAGTACATTTCTTTTTTTTTTTTTTTTTTTTTTTTTTTTTTTTTTTTTTTGGCCAGTCCTGGGCCTTGGACTCAGGGCCTGAGCACTGTCCCTGGCTTCTTCCGGCTCAAGGCTAGCACTCTGCCACTTGAGCCACAGCGCCGCTTCTGGCCGTTTTCTGCATATGTGGTGCTGGGGAATCGAACCTAGGGCCTCGTGTATCCGAGGCAGGCACTCTTGCCACTAGGCCATATCCCCAGCCCCAGTACATTTCTTTTTGAACAATGTCTTTTCTTTCACTCACCTTGCTTCCCTCATACTTACACATGTCTCTTCTAACACTTGTGGACTAAAAAGAATTAGCAACAAATGCTTTTTAAAAGCATTTTGGGGGGCTGGGGATATGGCCTAGTGGCAAGAGAGCTTGCCTCCCATACATGAAGCCCTAGGTTCGATTCCCCAGCACCCCAGCACGGAAAACGGCCAGAAGGGGCGCTGTGGCTCAGGTGGCAGAGTGCTAAGCCTTGAGCGGGAAGAAGCCAGGGACAGTGGTCAGTCCCTGAGTGCAAGGCCCAGGACTGGCCAAAAAAAAAAAAAGTTTTGGGGAATAATTTTATATTATATAAAGCAATACCCCTCCCCCTCCAAACTAAAGTTCACAAGAATGAAGTGTTGGGCATGGTTCAAGTGGTAGAGTGCCTGCCTAAAAATTGGGAAGCCTTAAGTTCAAACCTCAGAAGTTTAAAGGGAAAAAAAAACAGTGAAAAAAGCTTTAGAACAAAAACTATTTACAACCTTCTGTCAGGAACTCCTGAGGCCATTTGCTTACCTGTATGTATGTCCGGTGATCTCATTTCTGACCATGACACAGTCCACTAGCCATTTGGCTAACAGCCCGGAGTTATCATGACCTAACTGCACAGTGGTAAGCTTCCCCAAGTTCTGGCACTGCAGAGACAGGACCACAGCGGAGTCAGAACAATGATCCCATCTCAGCTTTACAGTAGAACCTAGCTCCATTTTATAACTAGAGGCCTACTGTGCATCTGCTCTAGAGAAACCATTCAGGGAGCCAAGGAGAGACAGAAGACTGATCAACACTGGCCATCCATCATGGTGGGTGCCAGACTATAGACCTAACAAGGGCAGAAGATATCTATGGAGGAACCCAGAAACCTTATACCTCATAAAACAGTTATTTGTCCTAAAGGATGAGAGGAATTTCAGTAAGTTGGAATGGGTGCTATCTAGAGAAAAAAATGAAGCTGAGTGTTGATGGCTCATGCATGTAATCTACTGTAGCTATTTTAGAAGGCGAGATCTGAGGATTAAGGTTCAAAGCCAGCCTGGGCAGGAAAACCTGAGACTTTTTTTTTTGCTGGTCCTGTGGCTTGCTTGAATTCTTTACCACTTGTGACACAGCTCCACTTCTGGCTTTTTGGTTATTAATTGAAGGAAGAGTCTCATGGCCCAGGCGGGCTTCAAACCATGATCCTCAAAATCCTCCTGAGTTGCTATAATTACAAGTGTGTGCCACCAGCACCTGGCTTGTAAGACTCTTATTTCCAATTAACCACGAAAAAGCCGAAGTGGAGGTGTAGCTCAAGAGGTAAGAGCTCCAGCCTTGAATGAAAAAGTTAAGGGACAGAGATTTAAAAATAAGTAAAATAAAAGGGCTAGGATGTGACATAAGTGGTAGGGTACTCTCCCCCACAAACAAACAAACAAACAAATAAAAGCAAGGGACCTGAGTTTAGATCTTAGTATTCTGAAACATAAACACACCCCTGCAACCCTTACACCCATAAACCTATCAACTGCTTATTTCTGGAATTCTCCAGTTAATACTTTTGGAGCTAACCATAAATAACCCAGCTGTGCAAAGTGAAATTAAGCACGTGGGCTGACTACTGAGGTGGACAAGTACAAAATAAAGCAGTAGCAAGAGGAATGCAAACTCAAATGCTAATTAAGTTCTGGAGGACAAAGCCATCAAAGGTGGAAGTTCTGGAAGCATAAGACGTCCTTGTGTCTCAAGGTTCAGGTGTCACAGTGACCTGGAGGAATGCAGAAGACATGGGAAGAAGAGACAGCTGATGGGAGCTAGAGCTTGGAGACAGCAAGATGGACTTACAGCAAGGTCTGTGTTACATAATTGGTAGTGGGGAGGAAGTGAGGGCTTTAATCTTTCATGAACAGATGGCTGTGAGTCCATTACTCCTACAGAATGTTACAACTTGAAGTGGAAACTGCTATATCTAGAGCCCAGGAGAGACTTGCAGCTAGAACCACTTCCCTCCTGAAAAGCAAGCATATCTTCCTGTGTATCAGAACCAACCTGCATGGGGACTCAAATACAGCGAAATCCTTCACCAGGTGAGACCACAAAGCTGATGATAATATTAATTGGTTTTGTGTGTTTGCTGGTACTAAGGCTTGAAATCAGGACATGCGCGCTATCCCTTAGCTTTATTTTGTTCAAGGCTGATGCTCTGCCATTTGAGCTACAGCTCGACTTTCAGCTGTTACTTGGAGATAAGAGACTCTCTGGGAAATATTTATGCCTGGGCTGGCTTCAAACCTTGTTGCTCAGATCTCAGCCTCCTGAGTAGCTTGGATTACAAGCATGCATGAGCCACTGGTGCCTGGTTAAAAGGGAATGTTATAAAATCACTCAAAGTGGTATGTTTGATTTTTTGTTTTTTGGTGCTGAGGACAGATAGAAATTACACTCTAAATGCCCCCATGTGTTGTAAAAGCCATGAGCATCTATGCCAGGGCTCTGGTGCTTGTGTGTAAGGATAAGTGGGTCTGGGAGGTGAAGAAGTATTTATTCCAATGTTCTCTGCTTGGGAGGCTCTGTGTCTGGCACTGGGGATCATGGAATAGGACCTAGTATAGCCTATTACAACCAGAAAGGCATTAGACAACAATAGTCTATAATATAATTATAGCCTACAAACACAAAAGTCATCCAGCCTGCTTGTGTGTTCCTTCTTTTATTTGACTGAAGGAAAAAGGGAAAGCAAAGCTAGACTCCCGTAGAAAGAAATACATCTTCTGTTTGGACCCAGATGAACAGACTCACCTCAAAAGTCATCTCCAGGAGGTTTTTGGGAATCTGCATTACTCCTGTGTCTCCTAACTCTCCTGACACACAGATCCAGGGATTTGATGTGATGATCGCATTGCTCAGCTTTTTAATGGGGATGATCACTGACCTATAGGGAATCACTGAAAGGAAAAGGTGGAAATTCATGAAAAAATATATAATTAAGGATAGATATAATCAATTATACCCATCTATCTTCTGTCATTATCTATGTGTGTGTGTATATATGTACACATATACACACACACACACATATATGTATCCACCCATTAATCCAATATATCTATCAATATCTATAAATATGCTTTTTGGATGCTTTTTTTGATGTTTTATATGAATTCTTTTTTAGTGCCAGTCCTGGGCATTGGACTCAGGGCCTGAGCACTATCCCTGGCTCTTTGCTCAAGGCTAGCACTCTACCTCTCGAACCACAGTGCCACTTCTGGCTGTTTTCTATATATGTGGTGTTGAGGAATCAAACCCAGGGCTTCATGTATACCATGCAAGCACTCTTGCCACTAGGCCATATTCCCAGCCCTGTATGATGTGTGTGTGTGTGTGTGTGTGTGTGTGTGTGTGTGTGTGTGTGTGTGTGTGTATTAGTCCTGGGGCTTGAACTCAGGGCCAGGGTGCTATCCCCTAGCTTTTCTGATCAAGGCTAGTGCTCTTCTACTTGAACCACCCACTTCTGACTTTTTGCTTGCTAAGTGGAGATAAGAGTTTCATGTACTTTCCTGCTCAGGCTGTCTTCAAACTGTAATCCTCAGATCTCAGCTTCTGGAATCACTAGGATCATAACAGCCATAAGCTACCAGCACCTAGCTTAAAGGTTCTTCTAATGATGGACCACTAGATGTCACTGTCCTACCATGGATCTTGGCTCAAACTTGGCAGCACAAAGTTAGACATTATACATTTTGTTTTTTTCAAGTGGGGTTGACTCTAACCCATTTGTGTGTATGCACACACGTGAGTGTTACAGGGGCTTGAACCCATCTGTGTGCAGTATCTTAGCTTTTTCACTCGGAGTTGGTGCTCTACCATTTGTGCCACAGCTCCACTTCTGGCTTTTTTCAGTGGTCAATTGGAGACAAGAGTTTTGTGTATTTGTCTGCCTGGGCTGGCTTGGAACTGTGATTGTCAGAGTTCAGCCCCTTGAGTAGCTAGGATTACAGGCATGAGCCACTGATGTCTGGTGAATTAATACTTTAGGGCTGGTTTCTATACTTGTTGGGATTTCTACTCAGTCCCAAGAGGGGCATTAGGACCCATCCTACAAACAGATAGACATGGGATGGGAAACTCACACTGGACAAAGTGATCAGACATAGCTTCACAATATGAGCTCAAGATCAGCTGACTCTTACATCAGGAAAATGGGTAACTGGTTCATCTTCCTAAATGTACACAAATGACTTTCTGTTGGGTGAACAGCTCCTTTTACTTTGGCCAAAGGGAGGAAATTATCAGGGAAAGACCATCCTTTCATGGTTTAGTAACTGTCAGAATCAAATGACTTTTGAAATGAAAAGCAGAAGTGGGTGCTAGAGATGGTGCTCATGTCTTGCATTGCTAGGATTAGAAAAGGCCGAGGTAAGGTCAGCAATCTGAGCAGCAGAGGCTCACAGAGGCATAACAGTGATTTCACAGTTTTAAGTATAAAGACAGCAATCTTATTAAACACAGAATACTTCTTTCAGGAAGCAGCTCAATTCCTCAGATAAGTAGAAACCTAAAAATAACTAGATGATCTTAAGAATCCTAAATGGCTTTTTTTCTCTTAAAGCTGCAATGCAACTATAGGTGCAAATGGCTCATGCCTGTAATCCTAGCTACTCAGAAAGTTGAGATACAAGGATAATGATTCAAAGTCAGCCAAGGCAGGAAAGTCCATGAAACTCTTAACCACCAAAACGCCAGAAATAGGGCTGTGACTCAAGTGGTAGAATACCAGCTTTGAGTAAAAAAGCTATGAGACAGAGTCCTGGCACTGAGTTCAAGCCCCATCATTGGCACAAAAACAACAAATATGTAAATAACATCTTAGATTAAAAAAAATTAAAAATGTGGTACTGAGGAATTGGACCCAGGGCTTCATATATGTACCACTAAGTTACATTCGCTATGTAGCCCAGGTGTCTTTGAATTTATGAGCCTCCTGTCTCAGCCTCCTATGTGCTAGGATTACAAGAGCACATTGCCATGCCCCATCTTTACATTCTTCCCTCTCCCCTGCACTGGGGATAAAACACTGGGCATGACAGATAAACACTTTATCCCTGGGCTACATTCCTGACCCCAGTATTTGGATTCTTATACCTGCAGTAACCTCATAAACAGGTTGATCCTGTTAGTGGTCATTATATCATTATAACTGCCTTTCTCCTTGTTTACCTCTACCAGAGATTGGAAAGCCAAGTCTCCATAATTCTGGCCAATGAAATGTTAGCGATGTTTAGTGGGTTACTTCTGCAAAATTATGTTTTCTAACACAGATCCTACAGATTTACGTGTTTTGGTAATAGTAACAGGGCTTGAGCTCAGGGCCTGAGTACTGTCCTTAGCTTTTTCACTCAAGGCTGGTGCTCTACTACTTGAGCAACAGCTCCACTTCAAGCCTTTTCTGGTTAATTGTAGTTAATAATCTCCCAGGTTTTCCTGCATGGCTGGCTTGAACTCTGATCCTCTGATCTCAGCCTCTTTGAGTATTTACGAATATAGGTGTGGGCGAAAATACCTGGCTAGTCTCAGTGTTGAAAGACATGACTCCCCTTTGTCCAGACTTACTGATGGTTGTGAAGACACTGGTGAAACAGAAGTAGTCCACAGCATTGAGGGAGAGGAGATGGTACAGAAACTGCTCTCTCTCTTCTTCACAACGTAGGAAAGCATAGCGCTTATAAAGCTTCCTAAAGGGGAAAACAAGCACACAATATACTTTCCATTATGCCTCAATTCCAAATGACTATCTCTACCATATAAAACAAATGTTCTGAGATCTCATATAGATAACTTAAACAATGAACATATAAACAGGTAAAGACTTTTTCTTGGGGGAGTGGGTATGGTACTAGGGCCTAAACTTCAAGGCCTGAGGGGCTGGGAATAAGGCCTAGTGGCAAGAGGTTTTGTTTCATATACATGAAGCCCTCGGTTCAGTTCCTCAGCACCTCATATATAGAAAACAGCCAGAAGTGGTGCTGTGGCTCAAGAGGTAGAGTGCTAGCCTTGAGCAAAAAGAAGCCAGAGACAGTGCTCAGGCCCTGAGTTCAAGCCCCAGGACTGGCAAAACAACAACAACAACAACAACAACAACAACAAAAAACCCAAAACAAAAACAAAAACTTTCAGGGCCTGGTGTGCTGTCCCTTAGTTTTTGCCACTCAACACTGGAACTCTACCACTTGAGCCACAGCTCTACTTCTGGCGTTTTGCTGGTTAATTATAGATTAGAGTCTCAAGGACTTTCCTGCCGGGGGGGGGGGGGGGGGGGGAGGGGGGGCGGGCATTGAACCATGAACCTCAGATCTCAGTTGCTAGGATTACAAGTACCCATGAGTAAACTGTGAATCATACTGACAGAGCCAGGTGCTGCCTGTAATCCTGGTCAGGAGGTAGAGCTTTGAAGAGTGCAGTTGAAAGCCAGCCCAGACAGGAAAGTCCATAAGATTCTTATCTCCAATTAACTATCAGAAAACTGGAAGTGGAGCTATAGCTCAAAGTGGTAGAGAGCTAACTTTGAGCAAAAATTTCTCAGGCCCAACAAAAAAAGAGAATTACTGACCAATATCACTAATGAACACAGATGCAAAGCTCCTCAACAAAATATTGGCTAACAGGATCCAGAAATTCATCAAGAAAATTATACATCACGATCAAGTAGGCTTCATCCCACAGACTCAAGAATGGTTCAAATCCACAAATCAATAAATGTAATTCACCATATCAACAAGAGCTAAGACCGAGAACCACATCATCATCTCGGCCGATGTCCCAAAAGCCTTTGACAAAATACAACACCCATACATGTTAAAAGCCCTGGAGAGAACAGGAATAGAGGGAACATTCTTTAAAACAATAAAAGCCATATACAACAGACCAACAGCTAATATCATATTTAATGGGGAGAAACTAGGGCTGGGGATATGGCCTAGTGGCAAGAGCGCTTGCCTCGTAAATGGGGAGAAACTAAAACCATTTCCCCTAAACTCAGGAACAAGATAAGGATGTCTACTCTCCCCGCTTTTATTCAACATAGTGCTGGAATCCCTAGCCATAGCAATAAGGCAAGAGGAGGACATCAAAGGGATCCACATTGGCAAAGAAGAAATCAAACTATCCCTACACGCAGATGACATGATCTTATATCTAAAGGACCCAAAAAACTCAGTCCCCAAACTCCTACACCTAATAAACCATTTTGGCAAAGTAGCAGGATACAAAATCAACCCACAAAAACAGCAGCTTTTCTGTACACCAGCAATGTACAAGCAGAAAAGGAAACTATGGAAATAATACCATTTGCAATAGCTAAAAAAAGAATAAATTACCTAGGGATTAATTAACCTAACTAAAGACATGAATGACCTATTTAATGAGAACTATAAAAACCTAAAAAGGGAAATCAAAGAGGACACCAGGAGATGGAAAGACCTTCTATGCTCATGGGTAGGAAGAATCGATATAGTGAAAATGGCCATATTGCCCAAAATGTTACACAAATTCAATGCAATCCCCATCAAGATCCCAGCTACATTCTTCACTGAAATAGAGAAAACAACCCATAAATTCATATGGAACAACAAAAGACCTAGAATAGCTAAAGCAATTCTAGGCAAAAGAAGCAGCGCAGAAGGAATCACAATACCAGATTTCAAGCTCTATTATAGAGCCATCATAACAAAAGCAGCCTGGTATTGGTATAAAAACACACCTGAAGACCAATGGAATAGAATAGAAGACCCAGAAATAAAGCTGCATTCTTACAGTCAGCTGATATTCGACAAAGAAGCTAAAGACATACAATGGAAAAAGCATAGCCTCTTCAACTACTGGTGCTGGGAAAACTGGGCAGCCACATGTAGAAAACTCAAAGTAGACAGACCCTAGCCTATCACCATGCACCAAGATTAAATCAAAATGTGTGAAGGACCTCAACATCAGACCTGAATCCTTGAAACTACTGAAGGGCAGAGTAGGAGAGACACTAGGACTTACAGGCACAGGTAGGAACTTCCTGAACATAGTCCCAGGGGCACAACAGATAGGGGAGAGTCTCGACAAATGGGACTACTACAAAATAAAAAGTTTCTGCACAGCTAAAGACATAGCCACCAAACTAGAAAGACAGCCAACCATATGGGAAAGGATCTTCACCAGCACAGCAACAGACAAAGGCCTAATCTAATATCTGTCATCTACAGAGAACTCCAAAAACTAACCCCCTCCAAACCCAGTAAACCAATTATTAAATGGGCAAAGGAGCTAAAGAGAGACTTCACAAGAGAAGAGATAAAAATGGCAAAGAAACATATGAGGAAATGCTCAACATTCCTGGCAGTAAAGGAAATGCAAATAAAAACAACCCTGAGATACCACCTCACTCCAGTTAGAATGGCCTATAGTCTGAACTCAGGCAACAACAAATGCTGGAGGGGATGCGGGGAAAAAGGAACCCTTCTCCACTGTTGGTGGGAGTGCAAATTAGTACCACCACTTTGGAGAACAGTATGGGGGTTCCTCAATAAGCTCAGCATAGACCTACCCTATGACCCAGCCATACCACTCCTAGGCATCTATCCTGAACAACAGGTCTCAGGATATCATAAAGACATCTGCACATCCATGTTTATCACTGCACAATTCACAACAGCCAAAATATGGAAACAACCCAGATGCCCCACTACAGATGAATGGGTACAAAAAATGTGGTACCTATACACAATGGAATACTACATAGCGATTAGAAATGATAAAATATTGGTATTCTCAGGTAAATGGTCAGAACTTGAACAAATAATGTTGAGCGAGACAAGCCTAGAACACGGAGAACAAAGAGGCATGGCCTCCTTGATATATGACTGTTAGGGTGGGGGGGGGACAGTAGAGACCAGGTCTTCAAAACAACCAACTTCTTTTCAAATGTTATTTCCACGTTTGGGTCAGCGACTTTACATTATGTACCTAAATCCAAACAACTACTAAACATAAAAAGGTCTAGAATAGACCTATCAGTGGATCACAATAGCTCAACAGCTATGTACACACGATCATATAAGACGAGGATAAGCAAAAACAACTCCAAGAGAAGGACACAGGAGGATTCTATTGCTGACATTACATTTAAAGTTCTAGGTGAATTTCCTTGGGCGTACCCTATGTGGTTACTGTATATGATTTTGGTACAGTGGTTATTGTATATATGCCTACCTGATCTAGGGAAGGGAAAGAAAAAAGAGGGTGTAAGATATCACAAGAAATGTACTCACTGCCTTATTATGTAACTGTACCCCTTTTGTACAACACCTTTTCAATAAAATTTAATAATAAAAAAAATTTATCAGGGACAGAGTTCAAGTCCCACAACTGACAAAAAACAGAACAAAACAAAAAAAGGCTATAAGGATTGTAGGTGTGAGCCACCAGTTCTCACTCCAGTTTTTTTTGGGGGGAGGGGTTGGAGTAGGGTGGGATAGGAAACTGGGATTTGAACTCAGCACTCTGTGGTTGCAAATCAGGCACTCTACCACTTGAACATCACACCACATCCCTAGTCCTATATGGGTCGTTATTTTTCAATAGGGTCTCACATTTTTGCTCAGGGCCAGCCTCAGACTATGATTCTTCTACCTAGGCCTTCTGGTGTATCTGGGATTAAACAAATGTGTATTACCAGATCTGGCTTGATTGAGATGGGGTTGGATCTTACCACCATTTTGCCCAGGCTGGCCTCAGATTTCAATTCTTCTGATTTCTGCCTCTGGAGTAGCTAGTATTAGGTGTGAATGAGTAAGCTGAGATTACAGGTGTGATCGACTGTGCCTTGTCCTGCTACTACAGGCTTTGTTTATAAGTTTTACAGTATAAGGTTTATATGAGTTCATGTATCCTTCAGATGTTCCTGTCAGCTCGTGTGGACTAGTCAGCTCCCCCACTACCCCATTACTGCACAACAATCTGTTCTTTGGCTGTGCTATCTGGTGTGCCCACCCCAAAATGATCAAGTATTACAACCATGACAGCTAGTAGGTTTCTGGAGCACTTATCTGTAGGACAGTAATAATGCAGGTGGCTTGTGAATCAGCAATTCCCACTGAAATACCAGTCAGTGTACATGATACGATCACAATATACTCTGCCAGCACACACATCAGGGGAGTAGAAATGGCTTGGAAAGGCCTAGTCTTACTTGGTGAGTAGTTGGTTTGAGAGCAGCTGTTTGAGGTGCTGGGACAGAAGCTTCTTTTCCAGGGACAATCTGATCCACGCACGGGCACGCCCCACGTCAGTCTTGATCTCACTCATGCTCTGAATGTGCCTAGAGAACACAGGCAACAGTGAAGGCTCAGCTCTGTGTGGCCAGGAGCCTGTAGACAGACTACAGGAACTACAGACAGGACAGGTCTTCCTACCATGCACACACAATGTGAAGGCTGGCTAGACCTTCAGCCATTCCAGTTGACTCACAAATTCGGTCCCTGTCACCTTTGCATGGTAATTCACAAGCAACATCTTATGAGGAATTATCCACACTCCTGAACTTTGCAGCTTTATGTAACTGTTTGTTTGTTTAATGCCAGTCGTGGGGCTTGAACTCAGGGCCTGAGCACTGTCCCTGAGCTTCTTTGCTCAAAGATAGCACTCAACTACTTGAGCTATAACACCACTTCTAGCTTTTTCTGTTTATGTGGTGCTAAGGAATCGAACCCAGGGCTTCATGCATGCTAGGCAAGTACTCTACCACTAAGCTATACTCCTAGTCCTTTATTTTTATGGCAGTACTGGAGTTTTGAACTCAGGGTTCTGAGCTTCAGTAAGGCAGGCACTCTACTCTGCTACATCTCCAACTTACTTCTTAAGGTTTATGACTTTTTTTGTTTTGGCCTCAAAACACCTATAAATATTCACTTGTTTATTCCAGATCCTCAAAAGATAAAAATAAGACAATCAGAATAGTCAAGTTTCTATTCACAGTGATTGTTCTATATAGTTTATATATATGTCACAAGTTTAATCTATTGAACTACTTTTCATGTGGTCTCAGACACTAAGTGGAAAATATAAAATCTTACTATTTAGGACATTAGGTAAGTCTAGCTATACTCTGTTGATATTAAAAGTTGGAAGAGGGGCTGGGAATATGGCCTAGTTGCAAGAGCGCTTGCCTCCTACACATGAAGCTCTCTGTTCGATTCCCCAGCACCACATATATGGAAAACGGCCAGAAGGGGTGCTGTGGCTCAGGTGGTAGAGTGCTAGCCTTGAGCGGGAAGAAGCCAGGGACAGTGCTCAGGCCCTGAGTCCAAGGCCCAGGACTGCCCCCCCCCAAAAAAAAAAAAAGTTGGAAGAGGCTTAGAAAATTACATGGTTATTACACATTACAAAACTGATGTGGCCTAGCTGGGTGCCAGTGGCTCACCCCTGTAATCCTAGCTACTCAGGAGGCTGAGATCTGAGGATCCTGGGCAGGAAAGTCTGGGAGACTCTTATCTCCAATAAACCACTCAGAAAACCAGAAATGGTGCTGTGGCTCAAATGGTAGAGTGCTAGCCCTGAGCAGAAGAGCTCAGGGACAGCTCCCAGGCCCGAAGTTCAAGCCCCACGACCGATCAAAAACAAACAAAACAATGACATAGCCTGACATCAATGAACTATAATGTATGTATGTAAATTACTGTTCATGAGTCTGAATCTATCTTCCTAAATGACTTTTCTCCTAAGGGGGAAAAGAGGAAGAGTGAAATAGAGACAGGGAAGACTGTAAAGCCACTGCACAGAAGCACCAGTGGAGTCTTGTTTCTGTCATCCTCAGGTCTGCCTTTTTTCTCCTTCCCTTATAGTTACATAAATCTCTTCCAATACTTGTGGACTAATAAGAATTAGCAACAAATACAATGTGTTTTTGTCTTTTTTGTTGTTGTTGTGCCAGTCCTGAAGCTTGAACTCTGGGCCTGGACACTGTGCCTGAGCTTCTCTGACCCAAGACTAGCACTCTAAGACTTGAGCCATAGTGCTATTTCCAGCTTTTTGGTAGTTCATTGGAGGTAAGAGTCTCATGGACTTTCTCTGCCCAGGTTGGCTTCAAATCATGATCCTCAGATCTCAGTCTCTTGAGAAGCTAGGATTATGGGCATGAACCACCACACCTGACCATTTTTGTGGAGCTTGGCCACAATCCACCTCACCTCTAATAATTTTTCAGAACTTATAACAAACTTATTCTAAAGGATTCAGTACCATTACACATAGCCATGAGCAGAGAAATCTGTGTTAAGCACAGCCCCCATGAGCCTTGGCTTACATTGGTGGTGACAGCAGTGTGGGTCCCTGGAGATCTAGATGCCTTCAAAGGTGAGCCTTTAAAACAACGGAGGCTCTCTCTCAGCCCTCTGGACTTCACCAATCAGGACACAGGACTTCAGTTCTCAACAACTACATTTTCTAATTCATTTCATTCTTTCACATTTAGTAACTGGAATGCTTCTTAGCTAAAGCCACTATTATTTTCTGGTCATGTCCTCACAAAGATGCCCGGGACTCTTACTGTATTTTTCCATCCCTCAGCCCTGCATCCCTCCACTGCCCAGCCAGGCCTGGTTCTTCTTATTACAGAATATAGGGGTGCTCACTATGGCTGAGGTAATGCTTCTTCTAGCTCCTATTAAGAGAGAAAGCTCAGAAATATGTCAGTGACTGCCAGAGCCAGGAAATAGGAGAGGGGCTGGGGCTGACCAAAAAGGAGGAGCCTGGTGGTTGGTTGGGGTAATGAAACTGGCCGTGTATTTGTAAGGTCCATAGCACTGTACATTAACAAAGAATGAATCTGATCATACATAAATTTCAGGGAAACAAAGGAAAACAAAAGGCCAACCAGGATATGAAGGGAACCCCAAACAGAATACAAACTAACAGAAAGAACAGAACTCTTTTTTTTTTGTCTGAGACTGGGACTTAAACTTGGTACCTGACACTTTTGCTCATTGGCTAGCATTCTACCAAATGAACCACATCTCCAATCCCAACACAACAATTTTTGTGTGCATGTGCTGGTTGTGAGACTTGAACTCATGGCCTGGGCCAGTACTGTACTGTCCTTGAGCTTTTCTTTCTAGCTTTTGTTTTGTTTTGGCTTAAGGTTGGTACTCTACTACTTGAGCCATACCTCCACTTCTGGCTTTCTGTTGGCTAATTAGAGGTAAGAGTCTCATACACTTTCCTGCCCCAGTTGGCTTTGAACTGTGATTCTCAGATCTCAGTCTTCAGGACAGCTAAGATTACAGGCATGGACCACCAGCGACTGGCCTAAGAGAACAGTTTTACAAATAAATAATGTACCCACACTGAAGAGAATGAAGAACAAACACCTCCAAAACCTAAGCTTTGGAAACAAGTATTTTGACTGGACCCAAAACTTAAAAAACAAAAGTAGAAGTAGACAAAAATACAGTATTATTGGCGGGTCATTGAGCAATGACCTTGTGCACACAAGGCTTGCCCAAACAAGCAAATACACTGTCAATAACAAGAACCAGATCTCTAGTGGTTGGAAAAAGAAATTAAAAATAAGGAAAGAAGTTACCCCTGGTACTAATGTGAAATAAGAGACATCATTAACTCACAGTTTGAAAATGCCTGTATACATATATAAAAAATACATATCCACATAAAGATGGGAACAAATGTAGAGATGCATGTGTAACACAGCTTGTAAGCACTAGTACACAAACATGCATCCCAGGCTTATTTTGGGAACTTTACACTTATTAAGTCACTGAATATTTATTCCAAGATTTTGAGAAGTCCTATCACCCTATTTTATAGGCTCTGGGCCTAGCTAGCAGCATAGCTGAAAATATTAACCTTGGAAAGCTGGTTACAGAGCCCAAGGTTGGCCTATCTTCCTTCCTTCCTTCCTTCCTTCCTTCCTTCCTTCCTTCCTTCCTTCCTTCCTTCCTTCCTTCCTTTCCTTCCTTTCCTTCCCTCCCTCCCTCCCTCCCTCCCTCGCTTTCTCTCTCTTTATTTTTTTTTCTTGGTCATGGAACTTGAACTCAGGGCCTGGGCACTGTCCCCCCTGAGCTCTTTTGCTCAAGGCTAGTGCTCTACACTTTGAGCTACAGTGCCACTTCTGGTTTTCTGGTGGTTAATTGGAGATAAAAATCTCATGGACTTTTATACCTGGGCTGGTTTTGAGCCATATCTCAGCTTCCTGAGTAAGCCACCATTGCCTGGCTTCACTGAACTTTCATGTGGCTAAGGTCAAAGAATCCTATGAGATAGGTATCATTCCTGTCTCTACTTGAGACCTGGGGAAACTGAGGCACGGGGAAAGTCACACAGATAGCCAGAGGTAAAGTCAAGATGTGTCAACACTATGCTTGAGTGCCACTTAAGAGTTGCAAATATTTAAAAGTCAAATAATCAACAATATTTATAAGGCAAATCATAAATGTTACCATTATTACAAATGTTATGACACTCATCTGAAATTTATATATCTTAAGAGCTGAGCACTGTGCCTAAAATGTTTAAAAGGAAAAAAAAGCCTTCATCTGAAAAAAAATCCATTTGGGATTTATTTTTGTGACAGTTCTGGGACTTGAACTCAGGACCTGGGCACTTCCTGAGCTTTTTTATTTTTATTATTTATTTATTGCTCAAGGTTAGCACTCTATCAGTTAAACCATAGCTCTATTTCTGGATTTTTGGTGGTTAAGTCTCACAGAGGGACTGGGTTGGGTTTGATTCCTCAGCACCACATAAACAGAAAAAGTCAGAAGTGGTGCCGTGTCTCAAGTGGCAGAGTGCTAGCCTTGAGTAAAAAGAAGCCAGGGACAGTGCTCAGGCCCTGAGTCCAAGCCCAGGACTCACAGACTTTTGCTTCCTGGCTTGCTTCAAACTGTAATCCTCAGATCTTGGCTTCCTGAGTAGTTAGTATTACAGGTGTGAGTTACTGATACTTGGCTGTTTTGGATATTTTCATGCCTCTGAAGATTTCAAAGGCCAGTAATTCAGAAGTAATAACTTTCAGATTTGTATTTGTTTCAAAAAAAAATCTGCAGACAGTAAGATTTCTGACAAGTAATCTGTTATCTGAATACTTCTTTTTTCAGACATCTGTAGATAGTAGGTATTTAAAGTAGTTAAAAAAATCAAACAAAATTGTATAATAGATCAGAAATATTTAGAAAACTCCTTTGGATTTAATGTCAGAAAAAATATAATGCATAGACATCAATAGATAAAAATGATAAAAGATGCTTTCTTCTGAATATGTAAGGAAAAAATATACATAGCCATAGATATTTGAGCAATTTAGGTAATAAGCCATAAAATATTTTCAAGTTATCATCATTTTAACTTGTACAACAAATACCTCATGTCTTGGATAAGAGAAACCCTGAGTGTAGGTAACATAACTCCCGAGTCAGACTTTCTTCTTTCTGGTCCAAGGGCAACTGTGGAAGAGCAAAATATTAATTAGAAAAAAACAACAGAAAGAACTTTAATTTGTGGTTGTATTTAGATATTTTAAATGATTTTTTAATAGAAATCTACCTAGCAAATAAGGCAAAGTGTGCAAATTCTGTCCCTAAAGGCCAGTCATTTTCTACAGCTACTCATTCTAAGAGCATAATTACAGAAAACCATCTCTAAATTAAGGTACTCAATATGTCAATCTTTATCTCTGGACTCATGAAGTGGAAATGTTTAGATTAAACTCTGGAAAAGGTGCGTTAAAAAATAAAAAAATAAAATAAAATAAAATGAAGGGGCTGGGGATATGGCCTAGTGGCAAGAGTGCCTGCCTCATATACATGAGGCCCTGGGTTCAATTCCCCAGCACCACATATACAGAAAATGGCCAGAAGTGGTGCTGTGGTTCAAGTGGCAGAGTGCTAGCCTTGAGCAAAAAGAAGCCAGGGACAGTGCTCAGGCCTAGAGTCCAAGCCCCAGGACTGGCCAAAAAAAATAAAATTTAAATAAAATAAAATGAAATTTTAGGCCGGGCACTGGTGGCTCACACCTGTAATACTAACTATTCAAGAGGTTGAGACCTGAGGATCATGGTCTGAAGTCACCCAGGCAGGGAAGACTGTGAGACTCTATCTATAATGACCACCAAAAACATGGAAGTGAAGCTGTGGCTCAAGTGCTTAAGTGCTAGTCTTGAGTGAATAAAGTTAAGGGATAGTTCTCAGAGCTTGGGTTCAAGATCTAGTGGCTTACATGCAGGTATATGTGAGCGCATGAGTGCAGACACACACACAGAAAAGAAAGCTCTGGACAACTGGTGTGGTTCAGTGGCAGAGCATCTTCTTGGTCACTGGCTTGAGTTAAAAAAAAAAAAAAAAGGCAAGCTGGGTGCTGGTGGTTCACATCTGTAATCTTAGCTACTCAGGAAGCTGAGATCTGAGGATCATGGTTCTAAGCCAGCCAAGCAGAAAAGTCCTTGTGAAACTCATTAACTCCAACTAACCACTCAAAAACCAGAAGTGGCACTGTGGCTCAAGTGATAGAGCCCTAGCCTTGAACACAAAGAGGCTCAGAGACAGTGGTCAGACCTGTGTTTAAGCCCCACAACGCACTGAAAAAAAAAAAGAAAGAAAGAAAGAAAGAAAAACAGGCCGGACACTGGTAGCTCCTTCCTGTAATCTTAGCTACTCAGGAGGCTGAGATCTGAGGATCATAGTTCAAAGCCAGTCTGGGCAGGAAAGTCTATAAGGCTCTTTGTCTTCAATTAAGCATTAGAAAAGCAGTAGTGAAGCTGTAGCTCAAAGTGGCAGAGCACTAGTTTTGAGCTGAAAAAGCTCAGAAACAGTACCTAGACCCTGAGTTCAAGCCCCATGACCACCACCCCCCCACAAAAAAAAAAATAAAGGAAAGAAAGAGGGCTGGGAACATGGCCTAGTGGCAAGAGTGCTTGCCACATATACAGGAAGCCCTGGGTTTGATTCCTCAGTACCACATATATAGAAAAGGCCAGAAGTGGTGCTGTGGCTCAAGTGGCAGAGTGCTAGCCTTGAGCAAAAAGAAGCCAGGGACAGTGCTCAGGCCCGGAGTTCAAGCTCCAGGATTGAAAAAAAAAGAAAAAAGAAAAACAAGGCAGGGAATGTGGCTTAGTGGTAGAGTGCTTGCCTAGCATTCATGAAGCCCTGGGTTCAATCCCTCAGTACCACACAGGGAGAAAAAGTTGGAAGTGGCTCTGTGGCTCAAATGGTAGAATGCTAGCTTTGAGCAAAAGAAACCCAGGGACAGTGCCCACACCCTTAGTTTAAGTCCCAGTACTGGCAAAAAAAAAAAAAAAAAAAAAAAAAGGGAAAAACAAGCAAGTCCTTGCTGTAAACACACACACACACACACACACACACACACACACACACACACACACACACTTCAAGACATTCTTCTTTTTTTTTGTTTTTTTTTGGTTTGGTTTGGGTCCAGGGGCTTAAACTTAAAGAGCTGGCATTATCTCTGAGCTTTTTTTTTTTTTTTTGCTTAAGGCTAGCTCTCTACTGTGAGCCACAGCCCTACTTCCAGATTTTTTGGTGGGTAATTGGAAATAAAGAGTCTCAAGGACATTCTGGCCCAAGCTACCTTCAAACCACATTCCTCAGATCTCATTGAGATCATGACACTTCTAACATGAGATGTCTTCTATAAACTGTAAGAGAATCTGACTTCTAACCTGAGTGTGATAGTGCTAACCTGTGTACAGGTGGGTACCTGGGTACACCCCAGGTACTTGAGAGGCTAAGGCAGGAGGATCACCTGAACCTAGGAGCTTGAGACAAGCCTAGGTATCAGAGTGAGACTCCACCATTCACAGATTATAAATGTTACAGGGCTTGAGGGAGGAGATTCCCTGTCCCTCCAAGAGTCCACCACTCAGAGACAGTCTCAAGCAAAGAGATGTATTTATTGGGGAAGCAAAAAGTGGACTGACCAGCCAGGGACACAGTGCAGACTCGGGAGCTGCCACTGTGATCCCCAGCAGTCCTCAGATTGGGGTTTATAAAGGTAAAAGTGTAGCACAGATGTAGGGGGTTGACGCAGGGGGAAGAGCAAGCAACAAACAAGTTAAGCAAGCCATTTACAGAAGCAGAATTTTGGGGTCAGGTTGACCTAATAATCAAGATGGAGTCAGCTCTACTCCCCTCAACGTTTCCTACTATGTTTCCCTAATCAAGATGGAGTCATCTGTACTCCCTACAACAATAAATAGATACATACATACACTAGCAAGTAAGGAAGCAGGGAAAAGGATTCTTACTCTAGGAGAGGGTTTGTTTTTGTGATGGTTCTTGAGCTTTAAATTTGGGGCTTTGTACTATGGCTTGTTTGGTTTTTGTGTTTTGCTTTTTTTCCTGCTCAAGGCTAGTGCTCTAACACATTGATCCATAGCACCACTTCTGGTTTTCTGGTGGTTAATTGGAGATAATAGTCTCACCCACTTTCCTGCCTAGGCTGGCTTTGAACTGTGATCCTTAGATCCCAGCCTCCTGAGTAGCTAGGATTATAGCATGAGCACTGGTACCCAGCCCACACAACTTTTATGTAAGTCCAAGTATATCCTGGCATAGTCCTTCACACTTTATGGGGTTTCCATATGTTACCTTCTTTGATCAACATGACTGCCTTGGCATAGCCAACATTACCTTCCCTATCTTATGAATAAGGAGGCAAAAGATCAGAGAGGTCAAGTGATTTTTTTCTAGCTTCCCATGTAATAAATCACATTAATCTCTGCTTTATTTCACTTCTGGCAAGATGGGTAAGTTTTCACTTTAGACAGGAAAGAGACAAACACAGCCACCCAGAACTGACTCTCCCCATGGTCTGGTACTGCCTGCTCTGTGGAAACAATCTATCCCAAAACAGTGCCTGCTCACCTGGTGATTCTGCAAGATGCTCTTGCTTCTCTTCTCTGTCTTGAAACTGAATTAAATGTGACCACAAGGCTGACTTCCCCTGAAAATAAAAGAAATAATTCTTCATCAAGACCATTCACATTAAATTGGTCATTCAGAAGTTTGGTGATCTAGCTTACCAATTCCTCATTGTGTGATGTGTGTGTGTGTGCGCGCACACACACGCACACGCGTGTGCACGCACATGCGCACACCAGTATCAGGGTTTAAACTCAGGGCTTCAAATTCTTGCTTGGCTTTTTTCTCTAATGGCTATGTTCCACCACTTGAGCCATATCTCCAGTCAGGCATTTTGTTGAGTAACTGGAGATATACATTTCTTTATGAACAGTGTCATGTCTTCCCTTGCTCTCTCCCAGTTTTTCCCTCTAGTGGAGATGTAGTCTTGTGGCTTTTTTTCCTCCAACATTTCAACTATGATCCTCTAGCTCTCAGCTTCTTGAGTAGCTAGGACTATAGGTATGATCCCTGGCACCCAGTTTTTTAAAGTTATTTTTGGAGTAGCTGGGTATTGAAGTGGGGCCTTGTGCACTGGAGGCACATGGCTACCAAGTAACACACAGAGGCCTGTGTGACATTCTGGGCATTTAACTCCTTTGCCTTTCTGAAGAGCTTGGCAAGAGTCTAGCAAAGGGAAGAGAAGCAGCTCAGCAGAAGGCCAGAAGGGCTGGCATGGAGATTACTGATGTCAGTTCGACTGTCACTTTGTTGTATATAATTAGGCCACATTAGTAACCATGGAATTAAAGGGCTCTAGTAGCACAAAATACATATGCATATGTAGAATGTTTGGATATGAGGCAAGGGGAGAATAAAACTGGTATAATGGGATAAGGAAAAAGGGGAATCTCATCAGAAACATATCCAAAAAGGAGACTGACGACCAGAGCAAAGAAACTATCTGAACTTTCCCACCCTTAACCACCATAACACAAAATTGTAAAGAACTATTAATTTTGGCTGGATAAAAGTAGACATTGCATAGGTTTCACAGAGCAATGAGTCTGCAGTAAGTGTGGGGTTTTATCTTTTGCTATTATTCCCAAATTGTTGCCGGATTGTCAATTATGTTTTCCTTTTCTGGGGTTAAAAAGCTAGTAACACTACCAGTCATCTTGTGACAAAAGACAAAAGAACATAGCCTTTTTTTTCCCCTCAAGGCTGGTGCTCTACCACTGTAGCCACAGTTCCACTTTTGGCTTTTTTTCTGGTTCATTGGAGATTGTCTCACAGACTTTTTTTTTCCAGAATTGGCTTTGAACCATGTCTTCAGATCTTAACCTTTAGAATATACTAGGACTATAGGTGTGAGTTTTAAGTGCCAGGCCAAAGATAGCCTTTTAATGACATCTCCTTCTTCATGTCATATTTCTTACAGACCTCCTAATGGGCTATGTCATAAACAGTTACCTGCTTGACCTGCAAGCCATGGCTCCATATCCTCTCCAGCAGGTCACAGAGGCTGGCAATCAGGGTGTTCTCCTCCAGGCCAGTGATGTTTGCTTCCCCATGGCCCAGCTCCACTGCCTCATGTCCCATCTTCTCTACCAACATGCGTTTTGTCTGAAATATCATGCACCGTGGGTCATAAGTCATCCCATAAATGAGCCAATTAATGGCTTCCCTTTGTTATTTGTCTAATTACAGATTTGCGTGCGTGCGCGCGCGTGCGCGCGCGCGTGTGTGTGTGCATGCGCGCGCTATTCCTGGGGCTTGTATTCAGGGCCTTGCACCATCCCTGAGCTTTTGTGCTCAAGGCTAACTCTCTACCACAGAGCCATAACTCCACTTTTGACTCTTTTGGTGCTTGAGCTAAGAGTCTCATGGACTTTCCTGTCCAGATTAGCAATGTCTTTTGATGGCAGAGGATACAAAGGTGAGAAAAACGACATGGGTGTCCCAGATTACTAGTGTGGTGAGTCATGCCAAATCATGGTTCCTTTTAGGGAAGCTATGTCTTTAATGGAGATTGACTCATCTCCTCTTAGCCCCACATCCCATCCATAGCACAAGCACAAATTCACACTGTCCAGCATTAGTAATACATACCTTCATTCTGCATTCTTTTAATAGGCCTTCCACAAATTTCCAGTTAGTCTGTGCAATTACTGCAGGAGAGAGGTCTGACAATTTGGGTTGCCTCAGGTTTTTTCCTAAGCTTCGTGCCTCTTGCATATATTTCTAAAAAATTAAGAGTATTTAAAAAAGTATAAGTATCATTTTCTGTTCTACTTAATTTTATACTAACAAATACAGGAATAAGCCAGATGCAGAAAGGCTGTATTAGCATGTGGTACTTTAGAGAAAGTGCTGTGCTGTGCTCTCCTAAACTTGTTAATTTATCAAGTTTAAAATCGTTCAGAACCACATGGAGCTCTCTTAGTACGTGTGTGTGCGCACCAGGATGGGGCTTGATCTCCGGGCCTTAGTGCTATCCTTGAGCTTTTTTGCTCAAGGCTGGCTCTACCACTTAAGAAACAGCTCCACTAGCAGGTATTTTGGGGTTTTGTTTGGTTTTTGTTTTGTTAACTGAAGATAAAGAGTCTCAAGGACTTCCAGTCTAGACTGGCTAAGAAATACAATTACAAGTGTGAGCTGGTAACCAGCATTGGGCTTAGTTTAGTTTTTGGGTTTTTTTTTGTTGGTTTATTTTTGTAGGTTGTGGGGCTTGAATACAGGGCTTGGGTGCCATCTCTGAGCTCTTTTGCTCAAGACTAGCACTCTACCACTTGAGCCACAGTGCTACTTCCGGCCTTTTCTGTTTATGTGGCACTGAGGAATCCAATCTAGGGCTTCAAGTATGCTAGGCAAGCACTCTACCACTAAGTTACATTCCCAACCCTCTTCAGTTTTCTAATAAACACACTTATCTCTTTAAGTGGTGCTGAACTTGTAAAAAATCTTTCATAAAATAAAATAAACTTCAATGACATAAAGAGGGAAAAAATATGAGAAAGGCTCCCAAATTACTTATGTCCTCGGGAAAACAGTGGTGAATGCAAGCTTACATGCAGGGTCAATAGGAAAAAATTTGATGGACATCAGGATTTCTGGGCTCCAAGCCCAACTTTGCTTTTGCATGTCCATTTAACCTTTGGGCAACTGTTTTGGACTTTAGCTAATTATGTCAGGTTGGATAAGATGAACTTAAGGGTTCCTCTTACCATTCAATATTCTATGTTGATGACTGGATTTCCTGAAACATAAAATGTATACTAGGAAATTAAAATTAAAATGCTGTGGAGACAAAAATCTAAGAGAGAAAAGCCAAACTTCTAACACTTTTGTTCTTCAAAAAGTAAAAAAAAAAGCGGGGGGGGGGGGAATATGTATATTGAACACATTTTTCCTTCTCTGAAATAAAAGCAATTGTTTTTATTAAAAATAAAAATCCCAGGAGGCAGAGCTGTGGCTCAGGTGGTACAGTGCTAGCCTTGTGCACAAAAGCTCAGAGACAGTGTCCAGGCCCTGAGTTCAAGCCCTAGGATTGGCACACGTGTGTACGTGTGTACGTGATACGCACCTCAAACAAACAAATTTAGAAATAAGCAGGTAAAAGCAATTTTAACAATATATATTTAAAGTTACCCCAGCTGGGTACCAATGGCTCACTCCTGTAACCCTAACTACTCAGGAAGCTGAGATCTAAGGATCATGGTTTGAAGCCAGCCTAGGCAGGAAAGTAGGTGAGACTTTTATCTCCAATTAACCTCCAAAAAGCCAGAAGTGGAACTGTGGATCAAATAGTAAAGTGCAAGCCTTGAACAACAACAAAAAAACAAAGCTCAGGGATAGTGCCCAGGCCATGAGTTCAAGGCCAAGGACCAACATTAAAAAAAAAAAAAGAATCCCAGAGGCATAGGCATGTATCAGGTGGTAGAGTGCCAGCCTTTGAGTATCAGACCCTAAGTCAAGTCCCAGTCCCAGTAAGAAAAATACATTCCCACTGCACGGGGCCAGTTTTACTGTCAACAAGGTGGAATTACGTACATTAACATTCAAAGAAAAAAAGCACAAGGGGAAGAAGCAAAGGGAAGAGATGAAGTGCTCAAATGACAGATGATGGGAGGCATTCTACAGCTATGTGAACTCCCACATGTGTGTGCACATCATCAAGCAACACTAAGGACAACATGTGGGAATATCTGGTGAAGCACTTGCAAGGCAAAGGACATACCAGGCAGCACTCAGAGAAGGACTTTTTAGGAAGCCGTGCAGGAGGAGGTGGGCCCTGTTCCCACTCCCAGAATCCCATGGAGTTCTGACAGACCAAAAGGTCCCCGGAAGGCTAAGTGGATGAAGTGCCAATGACAGAAAAGCAAAAAAGAAAAAGGAGAGGGGGAAAGAGACCGGCAAAACAAGCATGCACATGAGAAAATCACAGCAAAGGTGCAAAAGAGAAGAAATACAGTTGCTAAAGGAAGGCACTGATGGGATGCTTCAGTTCTTAAGCAAATGTTCAAAATCACACATGGATGAACACACTGAGAAAAAGCCAGAGATGTTTACAATGATGTCTTCTGTTTTATTTCTACACATTTAAGTTTAGAAAACAGTTAACAGATTTTCTTACTGCACTTTTCTTTTGATCATATGAGACAAAAACTTAAGTATAACTACTCAATTGTATAATTACTTTTATTTTCAAAGAGTACAAATAAAGCAAATGGATCTTAATTTCACAATGGCTCAACAAAGTCCCACAAATGGTACCAGCAAGCCCCCAGGACAAAGCTTAGGAAAATGTTTCTTTACTGACTAAGTTTAAAAATTATACTTGAAACCAAGGACTACTGTCCCTAAACTTTCTGTTCTTTTTCTTTTTCTGGTTCTGGGGCTTTAATTCAGGGCCTGGGTGCTGTCCCTGAGCTTTTTTGCTTAAGGCTAGTGTTCTACCACTTAAGCTATAGCTCCACTTTTAGCTTTTTTGGTAGTTTAATGAAGGTAAAAGACTCAAGCCCCGCCCCCCCAAGCCTATAATCCTAGCTACTCAGGAGGCTGAGATCTGAGGATTTTGGTTCAAAGCCAGGCCGGGCAGGAAAATCCCTGACATTCTTATCTCCAATTAACCACCAGAAAACAGAAAGTAGCACTGTGGTTCAACGGTGATAAAGTACTAGCCTTGAGCTGAAGAGCTCAGGGACAGTGCCCAGACCCAGAGTATAAATCCTATGACCTCCCCGCATACCTCCGCCCCCATTCCGCCAAAGAAAGAGTCTCAAGGACTTCCCTGCTTGTGCTGACTTTGAACTGTGATCCTCAGCTTTCAGCATGAGCCACCTGTACCCAGATCCCAAATTTACTCTTAAAGCTTTTTTTTTTCTTATTTATTGTCAAAGTGATGTACAGAGAGGTTACAGTTTCATACATTAGGCCTTGGGTACATTTCTTGTACTATTTGTTACCTCCTCCCTCATTCCCCCTCCCCCTCTTAAAGCTTTTACTTGATGAAGGACATCTATTTTCGATGGACTGAAATTACAAAAATGGAAAGAAACTGTCTTTTTGCTACATATCAGTACCAAAGGATAATTTTTTTCAAATACACTGGACAATTTTTTTTTTTTGAGAACATGAAAGGACTGGTACAAAGAACCTCGCTGGGTGGGTAGGCCTTGTCCTAGCTTTGCATCCAGGCATCCCACATACCTCCCTCAAATCGTTGTCCAGTCCTACGTGCTCCGAGTACTGTCGAAGGCGTTCTTTCCTGCGCTGTGTGGTGGCACTGCGGCTCACCCAGCGACTAAAAAACAACAACAACCGCATTGAGGGCAGCAAGAGTCAAGATAATTGATCAAAGAACAACAGACGGATGGTCTCTATCTTTTACACAGGACATTCCCTGCTTTGCAACTAATTTTTTTTTGGGTAGTACTGGGGCTTGATCTCAGGTCCTGGGTACTGTCCCTGAGCTTCTTTTGCTCAAGGCTAATACTCTACCACTTGAGCCACAGTGCCACTTCTGGATTTTTCCGTGTAGGTGATACTGAGGAATAGAACCCAGGGTTTCATGCATGCTAGGCAAGCACTCTACCACTAAGCCACATTCCAAGCCCTGCAATGAATTCATTTACAAATATGGAACAGCTGGGTTCGATTCCTCAGACCACCTCCATAGAAAAATCTGGAAGTAGTGCTATGGCTCGGTGGTAGAGTGCTAGCTAGCCTTGATCAAAAGAAGCTCATGGGTAGTGCCCAGGCCCTGAGTTCAAGCCCCTGGACTAAAAAAAAAAAAAAAAAAAAATGACATAATCATAATACCACTCAATCCACCCATCCAAAGCACTAGTCTGATGTGTTTTAGTATACGCATAAAGTGCAACCATCACCACAATGAATTCTTCACATACACACACACACACACTCTCACAAAAACTAAAAATTATGTGTTCATAATAACAAGGCAAATTTTATTCCAGTTCTCAAGTCTATCAGATATATAATGCTAAAAGCAAATATTATTCAATATCTTTTACTATTCAATATTTTTAACTGAAGAATAATACCCAAATCCACAATTTATAATTACTCAATTCTAATATTCTAAAATAACTTTATGTATGTGTGCCACTCGGGATGGAATACAAGGTCTTGCACGTGGTGAACACTGTCAATGAGCTCTTCAGAAATATTCTACCTTTCAGGGAATAGCTTTCTAAGCTTGACTCAAAGTACTACTAAGAGTAAGTCCTCTTCCATAGTCTCAGGATTGGCCCAATGGCCACTGTGATTCTTTTGTTCTAGTCCTGTAGGACTGTATTTCTGCAAAATGGTAGCTCGTATTTACCAGGTTCTTTTTCTGTGCCAGTCCTAGGTCTCAAATATATGGCCTGGGCATTGTTCCTGAGCTTTTATACACAAGGCTAGCCCTCTACTACTTGAGATATGCCTCAATTTCTGGCTTTTTGTTAGTTAATTGGAGAAAAGAGTCTAAGTTTTTTGGTGTTTTTTTTTGTTTGTTTGTTTGTTTTTTGCCAGTCCTGGGGCTTGAACTCAGGGCCTGAGCACTGTCCCTGGCTTCCTTTTGCTCAGGGTAGCATTCTGCCACTTGAGCCGAAGTGCCACTTCTGACCTTTTCTATCTATGTGGTGCTGAGGAACTGAACCTAGGGATTCATGTATACGAGACAGGCACTGTTGCTACTAGGCCATATTCCCAACCCCAAGTCTCTAAGTTTTATATCTGCTTGGCTGGCTTTGAACCTTAATCCTCTTGAGTATAGTATCACAGGTGTGAACCACTGAGCCCAGCTCTATCTGCCCTTTCATCAGCTCTACTCCATACCTGTCAATGACTACTGCAACTGTCTCATTTTACTCTTCAGTACCACCACTCATTTGGTGAATGTAACACAAAACCTCACTCCACAACTTACTCCTAGAACAACTAAACCACCACATATACATGAGGAGTGATGCAATAAACACAGAGGAGGGGAAGATAAATTAACAAACAAAATGTACACAGACTTAGCTGTACACCTTTTGGCATGGAGGCCTTGAAAATAGTCCTATGACCAAAAAACTTCAGTGTTGAAAGAGTGAATGTGCCCAGGGATCTAACAAAAATTAGAGTTAAGGGACAGGGTATTCAAAATGAACACTAAAAATATGAAGCAGAACAAAAGGATTGGCTAATGAACTTAGAAAGTAAAGGAGGAGCTGGGTGCCAGTGGCTCATGCCTGTAACCCTAGCTAGTCAGGAGGCGGAAATCTGAGGATTGTGGTTCAAGGCCAGCCTAGGCAGAACAGTCTCAGCAAGACTCTTATCTTCAATCAACCATTCAAATACCAGAAGTGGAACTGTGACTCAAAATGGTAGAGCACTAGCCTTGAGCAAAAAGAGCTCAGGGGCCACACCTTTATGAGTTCAGGCCCCATAACCAACACAAAAGAAAAAGAAAAGAAAGCAAAGGAAGAAAATATAACTAGCAGAACATTCCTCCTTGGCTGGCAAAAAGTAGAAAATGTATTAGGGAAAGAAGATAAGCCGGGAACCTGTGGCTCATGCCTGCAATCTGTCATCCTAGCTACTCTGGTTCAAAAGCCAGCCTGGGCAGACAAATCCCTGACACATTTATCTCCAATTACCCAGCAAAAAGCCAGAAGTAGAGATGTGGCTCAAGTGGTAGATTGCTAGCATTGAATGAAAAAGCTAATATATTTTGAAGTCCTGAGTTCAAGTCTCAGACAGTTGTGGCACTGCATAAAAAAAGACACATGGAATTGGGGGCTAGAGGGGGAGGATACATAAGATTACATGTTGTTTCCCACACCTCAGTCTCTCTTGGATCCACCTTTCCTGACAGCTCAGCTGCAGGCACAAGGTGAGGTATCTGAAACCAGCTGTATTCCAAAGCTTATCAGATCAGCAGCTGTTGCTAATTTTTTTTTCTTTTTTTTTTTTGCCAGTTCTGGGGCTTGGATTCAGGGCCTGAGCACTGTCCCTGGCTTCCTTTGCTCAAGGCTAGCACTCTGCCACTTGAGCCACAGTGCCACTTCTGGCCGTTTTTCTATATATGTGGTGCTGAGGAATCGAACCTAGGGCTTCATATATATGAGAGGCAAGCACTCTTGCCACTAGGCCATATTCCCAGCCTAAATTCTTTTATGTTCAGTACTGCATTTCAGGTCATTTAAATTTGCTTGGGCCTGGTTGTAGAGATCAGTGGTACTTGCCTGAGCAAATGTAAGGCCCTGGTTGATCCCCAGCTATACAAAAATGAAATACAAAGTAAAGAAAAATAAAACAAACTTTCTTAAGGTATACCAAGGATTTTTCAGATCTTAAAGTAGCAAAAAGTATCTTGTGCCCTTCTCTTAGAGAGGAAGGCATTATATATAGGGTGTGGGTTGCTAAATCAAGACCTAGGCTTCAATTCTAGTTTCACTACTTTCTAGCTTTGTGATCTTGCCATAAAATGGTTTACCCTCTCTGAATCTTCTTTATATAATGGGTAAAATATAACGTTTATATATAGGGATACTTATAATGACTAATAAGCTGATGTGCTCAAAGCAGTGAGCAAAGAAGCTAATACAGAATCTGCTTAATTACATTAGCTGTTATTACCAACGTTACATCCAACAAACACCCTTCATTGGGACAAAGAAAGCTCCACTGGCAGGAAAGGTGTATTTCAAGGCAGAGAAAAGTGCATTAGAAAGAACAGTGGTACTGGGAATGTGGCTTAGTGGTAGAGTGCTTGCCTAGCATGCATAAAGCCCTGGGTTCAATTCCTCAGCACCACATAAACAGAAAAAGCCAGAAATGGGGCTGTGGCTCAAGTGGTAGAGTGCTAGCCTTGAGTAAAAAGAAGCCAGGGACAGTGCTCAGGCCCTGAGTCCAAGGCCCAGGACTGCCCCCCGCCAAAAAAAATCTAATATATTTAAGAAACAAATATGAACAACCATCTTTAGTTGATGAGAAAGTGATAAGCCTGTCATTTCTTTTAGGTTATTTAAAAAAAAAAAAAAAAAGCTGGATCTGGATGCCAGCGGCTCACATCTGTAATCCTAGCTACTCAGGAGGCTGAGAACTGAAGATCAGAATTTAAAGACAGCCTAGGTGGATGAATCTTTAAATTTTTTTATTTCCCCAGTTCTGGGGCTTGAACTTAGGATCTTAGCACTGTCCTTGAGCTTCTTTTTGCTCAAGGCTAGTGCTCTAACATTTGAGCCACAGCGCAACTTCTGGTCTTTTCTGTTTATGAGCAAACAAACCCAGTCTTCATGCATGCTAAGCAAGCACTCTACCACTAAGCCACCTTCCAAGCCTAGAGTAGACAAATCTGAGAGACTGCCAATTAACCAGCAAAAAGCTGGAAGTGAAGCTGTAGTTCAAATGGTAGAGCACCAGCCTTGAGTGGAAAAAGCCAAGCAAGAGTGAGAGGCCCTGAGTTCAAGCCCTAGTACTGGCACAAAAAGAGAAGAAAGCAATGTGGCTTAATGGTAGAGTGCTTGCCTAGCATACATGAAACCCTGGGTTTAACTTCTCAGTACCACACAAGCAGAAAAAGCTCAAAGTAGCACTGTAGCACAAGTGGGATAGTGCTAGCCTTGAGCAAAAGAAGCTCAGGGACAGTGTCTTGGCCCTGAATTCAAGCAAAAAAAAAAAAAAAGCCAGCACCGGTAGCTCAAGCCTATACGTAATCCTAACTACTCAGGAGGCTAAGATCACTGTTGAAAACCAGCCCAGAAAGGAAAGTCAATGAGACTCTTATCTCCAATTAACCACCAGAAAACCGAAAGTGGCTCTGTAGTTGTAATGGTAGAGTGCTAGTCTTAAGCTGAAGAGCTCAGGGACAGCACCCAGGCCCAAAGTTCAAGCGCCATATCCAACAAGAAAGAAAATAAAAAAAGAAGGAAGGGGGAAAGGGAAGGAAGGAGGAAACAAGAATCAGATAGATAAAAGCCTGATCAGAGTTGCAGACTACCCTGCCCATTCCTGTAATCACTTACTCCAGTGAAGAATATTCTTACTTGTTATTGGTTGGTCCTGTTGCCAAGACATCAGACTGTAACTTTGGAAAGAACCCTTGCTCATATTTGCCTTGTCCAATTTTCATATCCAGTAAATGCGGGTGGATTGCAGTGTGATCCATTTTCATCAGTCTTTGCTCAATTGATTGGGCTACAAATTAAATTTACAACAAATTAGACATTTCAATGGGAAACCTCCAAAAATAATGCTTCTTTTCCTTATGCGTCTACAGTAAACTCAACTATTCTGACACTTTGAAACAGATTTTTATAAAGGCTCTTCAGAAATCAGTGTAATATAAGGATAAGAGGGTTAATTTTAAGTAAATATTGGATGGTTAATTATCATGGTATTTTCTGTCTTTGTCAAACACAAGGTGGTAGAATTGAAAAATCTATAATTTAGTATTGAAACAGTTTTCTTAAGTGGGCAATTCAGGATCCTTAACAAATTTGTACTTGGCTCTAAGTACATTAAAGAAAACAATTTAAAGGGAAGGAAAGCCTGGGCACTGGTGGCTTATGTCTGTAAGCGAAACTTTTCAGGAGGCTGAGATCTAAGGATTAAGGCTCTAAGCCAATGCAGACAGAAAAGTCTATGAGATTCTTATCTCCAATCAGCCAAGAAAATGTCAAGTGGTAGAATACCAGGCTTGAGCAAAAAAGCTATAGTACCCAGACTCTGAGTTCAAGATCCAGATGAGGAAAAAAGGGGAGAAATATATACAATAGCCTTATTATTTTATTTCTACAAAGATCCATTAAATATTCATGGCTCTCCATTTTTATTTTTATTTTTTTTGGCTAATCCTGGGGCTTGGACTCAGGACCTGAGCACTGTCCCTGGCTTCTTTTTGCTCATGGCTAGCACTCTGCCACTTGAGCCACAGAGCCACTTCTGGCCATTTTCTGTATATGTGGTGCTGAGGAATTGAACCCAGGGCCTCATGTATACAAGGCAAGCACTCTTGCCACTAGGCCATATCCCCAGCCCATGGCTCTCCATTTTTAAATCAAGGAACTATGTAAAGCTTATATCACTTTTAATAAAAATCACATTCTCATCATAGGAATGATTTAGGAGTGTTTATTAGATCAAGAACAGACAAATAAACAGACAAATAAACAAATAAACAGTTTTAAAATGTCTAGAAGAAACCAGTCTTTTAAAAAAAAAGCCAGGGGCTGGGAATATAGCCTAGTGGAAGAGTGTTTGCCTTGCATACATGAAGCCCTGGGTTCGATTCCTCAGCACCACCTATATAGAAAAAGACAGAAGTGGCGCTGTGGCTCAAGTTGTAGAGTGCTTGCCATGAGCAAAAAGAAGCCAGGGACAGTGCTCAAGCACTGAGTCCAAGCCCAAGGTCTGGCAATAAATAAATAGCTAAAGATATAAGAATTACTCAATACTTTTGTTTTTAGAACACCTTAAATTGGACCAGGTGCTGGTGGCCCATACCTGTAATCCTAATTACTCAGGAGGCTGAGCTCTCAGGATCATGGTTTGAAGCCAACCCGGGCAGGAAAGTCAGTGGGGCTTGAACTCAGGGCCTGAACACTGTCCCTGAGCTTCTTTTGGTCAAGAGTAGCATTCTACTACTTGAGCCACAGTGCCATTTCCAGTTTTTTTTTCCTGTGGTACTGAGGAATTGAATCCATGGCTTTATGCATGCTAGGCAAGTATTCTACCACTAAGCCACATTCCTAGCCCATCAGTGAGACTCTTATCTCCAACTAACCACCAGAAAACCAGAAGTTCCCCTGTGGCTCAACATGGTAGAGTGCTAGTCCTGAGCAAAAAAGATTAGGGACAGTGCCCAGACCCTGAGTTCAAGTCACACAACCAACAAAGACCCTCAACACACTAATAATGTTGGAGGTTGTTTCAAAGACCCAAGAAAGTGAGATGTTTCCCTAGAAAAAACAAGACAAAGCAACCTTAATTTTATTTTATTTCTACTTCTTATTTTATTTTTTTGGTCCTTCTTATTCTTACTTCCTCATTTTTTTTTTTTTTTTTTTTTGGCCAGTCCTGGGGCTTAGACTCAGGGCCTAAGCACTGTCCCTGGCTTCTTTTTGCTCAAGGCTAGTACTCTGCCACTTGAGCCACAGCGCAACTTCTGGCCATTTTCTGCATATGTGGTGCTGGGGAATTGAACCCAGGGCCTCATGTATATGAGACAAGCACTCTTGCCACTGGGCCATATCCCCAGCCCTTCCTCATTCTTTTTTCTCTCTCTCTCTCTCTCTCTCTCTCTCTTTTTTGGCAGTCCTGTGGCTTGAACTCAGGGCCTGGACACTGTCCCTGGCTTCTCTTTTGCTCAAGGCTAGCACTCTACCACTTGAGCCACAGCCCCACTTCTGGGTTTTTCTATATATGTGGTGTTGAGGAATGGAACCCAGGACTTCATGTATGCAAGCACTCTACCACTAGGCCATATTCCCAATCCCCCCGCCCCCGTACCCCACCCCGGCAACCTTAATTTTTAAAGGGTCTTATGAACTAATTGAGTAGCTAGGATTACAAGCATCAACTAAACCACCAGCACAATCCTTTCCCTAGGGTATATATTTAAAATCGCTACAAGGAGAAGAATCCAGTGATGCTTTCCAGTGAGTATACTGCCAATGAGTATTGGACATTCAGAAGTGATCAAATGTATACTGTCAAAGATTTGGGTCACTGTTGCTCTGCAATAGGCAAACTGTATTACTACCCACCTCTCATCTTTCTGCACAGAAATCACCAGGTTCTGGTGCCACATGTCAACTACAGAGAGCCTGTGCCTAAAGAGTTTCTCTGCAAGTCAAAATTCTTTGTGGTTAGAGGAAAAACAACAGCAAAAGCACTGCACATGTACACATGTGTAACATGTACACATTCCCTCTTTTTGGAGGGAAATGAGAGAGGACAATTTTGCCCAATAAAAGAAATCACAGCATTATTTGGAGGAATATGTACAGTCACAATTAGCTGCCCTTTTTGTCTTTAAAAAATGTCTTTGAGGGCTGGGAATATGGCCTAGTGGCAAGAGTGCTTGTGTTGTATACATGAAGCCCTGGGTTTGATTCCCCAGTACCACATATATAGAAAATGGCCAGAAGTGGCACTGTGGCTCAAGTGGTAGAGTGTTAGCCTTGAGCAAAAAGAAACCATGGAGAGTGCTCAGACCCTGAGTCCAAGCCCAGGACTGGCAAAAACAACAACAATAACAACAACACAAAAACAAAAACAAAAAATTTCTTTGATAAACTCCTAGGAAATAAATGCCTTTGCCTTATTTGATTTTCATATGGGTTATCTATAAGATACTTTTGAAGAGTTTCATGTAATTTTTGGAAAGGCAGTGGGAGCATCAAAGTGACTAAGAGGTTGAAAGAAAATCAGTTTTAATTGGAAAGACTTTCTAGAAGCACAAAAGTTAAGGAACCGGAGCTTCATTCTTGTTTAGTAATTCTGTCAGGAGTAGAGGAATGAAATTTGCTCAAAAAGGCATTGTATTATTCACATGGCCATTTAAGCACTGAAGTCATAATGTTTTCTGCACTGGCACAGACAACTTCATTCGTTCTACCTCAATTTTTAGAGACAAAGAGGTAACTACCACTTTGTGTAGGGCTCCAAGGACCTGGTTTTACTTTCTTTGCTGGTCCTGGGACCTGAACTCAGGGCACAGGCATTGTTCCTGAGCCTCTCTGTGCTCAAAGCTAGCACATAGTCTGTTGAGCTCTCTCTCTCTACTTCCCCTCCGCTTGCAGGGGGGGGGAAGGGGCTTGTACACCCCTTCCTGGGTGGTCCTTTATCGCTCTCACGTGGGAGCGATGGCCACAGGTAGCCTCGGTGGCCCAAAACCGCCAAGAACGACACGGATGCGTGGGCCCCTGGAGAAAACCTCTAGGGCTTCTTTTTATTCAAATGAGGAGCCCCCCAGATATACCCCAAAGGCAGGCACAAGAGAGGGGCCCCTGATTGGTCCCAAGGGGCTGTCCCTCAAGTGATGTCAGGAGACTTCCTTTGTGGGCAGAGGTCCAGCCCCCCAAGGATGCGCCCCTGGGGTACCCCTCCGCCATAGCACACGTGCTAGCCCCAGGAACAGGGGCTTCTCTTCCTGTTAAAGACAGGTAGGGGAGGGACAGGCCGAGGTTAGCTGTGGCCCCTTAAAGGCACAGCTGACCCCAACAATAGTCTACCACTTGAGCCACAAAGCCACTTCTGGCTTTTTCTGAGTAGTTTATTGGAAATAAAGAGTCTCACAGACTTTCCTGCCCTGGCTGGCTCTGAACCGAGATCCTCAGATCTCAGCCTCCTGAGTAGTTATGATTACAGGGATGGGCCACTGATGCCCAGCTCCAAGGACCTATTCTTATGTGAGAGAACAGCACAGGGTGATATATCAAAGATCTCAATGACACTAATACTTATTTATTTATTTTATTTTATTTTTTGGCCAGTCCTGGGCCTTGAACTCAGGGCCTGAGCACTGTCCCTGGCTTCCTTTTGCTCAAGGCTAGCACTCTGCCACTTGAGCCACAGCACCACTTCTGGCCGTTTTCTGTATATGTGGTGCTGGGGAATTGAACCCAGGGCCTCATGTATAGGAGGCAAGCTCTCTTGCCACTAGGCCATATCCCCAGCCCATACTTCTTTTCTTAATATGCTAAAGGGGAAGAGGAAGGTAAGAAAGGCTAGGAGCAAAAGCAGATAAGAGCACAGAGCTCCACATGGCTGGGCTCTCTCTCTTTCTCCCTTTTTGGTGCTGGTTCTGGGGCTTGAACTCAGTACCTGACCAGGACTCGCACGCGTGCGTGCACACACACAGACACAGACAGAGAAATACATGTGAAATAATTGGAGCATATAATACTCAGTTGTTGGCTATTAATGATTATTTACTTTATTACATTAGCAGACAAGACTAACCAAACCCATAACTCTTTGAGGGAAAAACTGGTTGTCAGGGTTAAGGGAACCTCTAATTTGGATGCTAGAATCCAGAAACTGAATTTCAAGGAACAAACCTCTATAAGGCAAAGACATTCTGTTTTAGTTATGTAAATTATACAGCACCTCAAACTATATATGTTTTTTGGACACAGTTACTAGCCTGGCTTGGATCTTGTAATCTTCCTGTTTCACCTCCCAGATGCTGAGATTGCAAGTGTATGCTGCTATTCCTAGCTTCAGATTTCCTGTTTTAAGTTAATACTAATTTTTTCTTGAATAAAGAGAAAAGAAGGGGGCTGGGGATATGGCCTAGTGGCAAGAGTGCTTGCCTTGTATACATGAGGCCCTGGGTTCGATTCCCCAGCACCACATATACAGAAAACGGCCAGAAGTGGCGCTGTGGCTCAAGTGGCAGAGTGCTAGCCTTGAGCAAGAAGAAGCCAGGGACAGTGCTCAGGCCCTGAGTCCGAGGCCCAGGACTGGCCAAAAAAAAAAATGAAGTGAGAGATTAAAAAAACCCCAGTATCAGTACCAAGATAGAAATTTACTTTTTTTTTTCTACTGAACAAAAAAAGAATAAGAATTCAAAGCAATCTACTTATCCTCTACTTAAACATCCGTGTGTGTGTGTGTGTGTGTGCGCGCGCACGCGCTGGTACTAGGGCTTGAGCTCAGGGCCTCCCACTCTCCCTTGACTTTTTTGCTAAAGGTTGGAACCACTTGAGCCACATCTACTTTTGGCTTTTTGCTCAATAACTAGATAAGGGATTTATCTGGGCTGGCTTCAAATTGGAATCCTTAGATCTCAGCCTCCTGAGTAGCTATGATTATGGGCATGTACCATTGTTATCTGGCTAGACCTATATTGTTTTAATACCAGGATTAGGAAGTCTAAAACTGAAATTTAATTCTATGGTATATGAGGCCAACAACACATAAAAAGGAATGATCACAGGTTTCATTTTGAAAGGCATTTCAAATGTACCTGCTTCTTTTAAAGTGCTGCATTTCTGATAGATAGACGTCCTCAAGGTAGGTGCCCTTACATTATACAATCTCATCTTCTCAATTCGAGAGTCAAAGACCTGAAGCAAAGGATCTTTTTCTTCCCATTGAGACATAATTTTATTGTCAATAAAGGTGGCAAACATCTGAGTTTCAATGAAGCGTGAAAGAAATGGCAGGTAAGGCTCAGGCTGGTCAGACAGGAAAGAAGCCTGTAATGAGATAATTAGAAAATTATTTCTATAATGAGATTGTCTTAATATTACAGGATGAACCTGAAAATGATCAGTTGCTAAGATCATTTTTTAAAAAATCTGTAACACATAAAACAGTTGAAATTTTTAAAAAATCCTTAAAAATCTATTCTTCCTGCCTTCTAAATGTATAGGATTTAGGACATTTAGGTCTTTAGCACTAATCTTACCTCTTAAAACAGATTTACGTGTGTGTGTGTGTGTGTGTGTGTGTGTGTGTGTGTGTGTGTGTGTGCTGATACCGGCCTTGCACTCTCCTTAACTTTTCTGCTCAAAGCTGATGTTCTACCACTTGAATTATGTCTCTACTTTTGGATTTTTGCTGGTCAATTGGAGGTATGAGTCTCACAAACTTTCCTGCCTAGATTGGCTTTGACTCAGATCCTCAGTCTCAGCCTCCAGAGTAGGTAGGATTACTGGTGTAAGCCATCAGTACCTGGCTACAATTTAATTTATAGTCCAAATAGTCTTTAAAAACAAAATGGGCCAAATATCTGGCTTCTGATATTCAGATGCTAATGGCCTACAAGATTAAAGGTTAACAAAAACTTGTCTCACAGGTCAGGTCTAGTGTGCCTGAAATATTTTCCTAGTGAAAAATGAGATGGTCACAAGACTTTTGGAATAAAAAATAAACCTCTCATTCCCTTAGTGGTTATACATACAAAAAAAATTCCACTTCTAGCTTGACACTACATAAAGATTAAGAAGGAAGAAAGGAGGGCTGGGGATATGGCCTAGTGGCAAGAGCGCTTGCCTCCTATACATGAAGCCCTGGGTTCGATTCCCCAGCACCACATATACAGAAAATGGCCAGAAGTGGCGCTGCGGCTCAAGTGGCAGAGTGCTAGCCTTGAGCAAAAAGAAGACAGGGACAGTGCTCAGACCCTGAGTCCAAGGCCCAGGACTGGCATAAAAAAAAGAAGTAGAAATAAACCTGGGCTGGGGATATGGCCTAGTGGCAAGAGTGCCTGCCTCATATACATGAGGCCCTGGGTTCGATTCCCCAGCACCACATATACAGAAAATAGCCAGAAGTGGCGCTGTGGCTCAGTGGCAGAGTGCTGGCCTTGAGCAAAAAGAAGCCAGGGACAGTGCTCAGGCCCAGAGTCCAAGCCCCAGGACTGGCCAAAATAAAAAAAAAAAGAATTTGAATTTCCCCAAGAATAAAGCATGAATATATACAGATTACATCCAAATTGTATAAAAATATGTTAAAATATTGTTAAGTGGGAAAGGTACCTCAGAGGATGAATATATTCAAAGTGATGGCATCTTTATCTTAGAGAAGTTTAATCAAACTAAAGCACATCAGCAAGTTCTGACACACTTCAAAACATCAAAAAGAAAATAACAGGTGAAATCAGAAAATAATCTTTTATGCTGATTGCCTTTATACAATTACTCCTCTCTGACAGATGCCCCTAGGTTGTAGATTAGCCTCTTGGGGTTTGACCTCAGGGAGGTTTTTCAGGACACAAAGAAGCCATTTAGTGAAAGCATGACTCAACCTAACAGCAGCCTCAGGCGTGGGCAGTGACAGAGGCAGGGATTCAACTGTACCCAAGGGATCTAAAATAGTTAATGCACATCTCTGAGTGCTTTTGTCTGGAGGAAAGAGGTGGAGGATCAGTGAAGACCATCTGCCAGAAGGATGTAGTGAACATTTAAAAGAAACTGCTGCGTGACAATCAAAAGCTCCTGTCATTTTCTGTTTTCCTAGTCCCCAAAATTCATAACCCCGTCTTACACTAAAAGTAATCAAACCTAATTTACTCACTCGTTATCTTTTTTGGATCCTAAAATGATACAAACTTGGCTTCTGAACAATAAACTATTTGCTATCTTTTTAAGAGTAAGTTATGACCTTATTGTAAGGTAAAGACTGAATGTAAGAATACAGATTTATTTTTTATTTTTTATTTTTTGGCCAGTCCTGGGGCTTAAATCAGGGCCTGAGCACTGTCCCTGGCTTCTTTTTGCTCAAGGCTAGCACTCTACCACTTGAGCCACAGCACCACTTCTGGCTTTTTCTATATATGTGGTGCTGAGGAATCGAACCCAGGGTTTCATGTATACGAGGCAAGCACTCTTGCCACTAAGTCATATTTCCCGCCAGAATACGGATTTCTTAAAAATGGAATGGCCTAGTAACCAGGCTCATGTTCGCAATCCTAGCTACTCAGGAGGCTGAGATTTGAGGATCTTGGTCCCAAGCCAGCGTGGGCAAGAAAGTCTGTGAGACTCTTATCTCTAACCACCAGAAAAGGGGCTGTGGCTCAAGGGGTAGAGCACTTGTTTTGAACAAAAGAGCTCAGGGAAGTTACCCAGGCCCAGAATTCAAGCCCCACTATGGACCGCCACCCCCCCCACCCAAAAAAAGGAATTGCCTTAAACCAGGAGGATTTTGGTTGAAAGGGCCTTGGCAGAAAAGTTCACAAGATTTTATCTCCAATTAACCAGTGAAAGACTGGACAGAAGGTGGAGATGTGGCTCAAGTGGTAAAGCACCAGCCTTGAGCAAAAAAGCTAAAGGAGAATGGCTAGGCCCTGAGTTCAAGCCCCAGTACCAACACACATTCACATAAAAGCATCCTGGCACAGGAGCATGAAAAGGGAAGGTAGGGCTTTGTTTACTTTGTCAAAGTTCTGCATCTGTTCCCGATTGGTGAGCCAAGATTCCATGTCCTGGGCGGTCTGAATTACAAATGCTTCATAATCAGCAAACATCTGGGTAAAGCGGTTGGCGAAGACCTCTCGCAGTTGTACATTGAGCTGGTAGTCCCGCAGCTCGGCCTCTTCACACTGCAGCTTCGAATCCTTTTCTTTTCCACTCAGGGAGGAGGAGAGGTCCATTTTTTCCACATTAACCCCAGTCCGCTTGGCTAGTGCCTGCAGGCGCGCTATGGTGTCGTTGCCTTTCAGGAGCTCATACATGCTGAGGTTACTGGTGGACACGTTGCCATTCTTTTTGTCATTGACCAGATCTTTCAGAACTAGGTTCTTCAGTTTGGTGGCACTCTCACTACTGTGGAGGCCACCTTCTGGAGGAATGCCAAATTGAAGAAGAACCTCAGAAAGTTCCTGGATAAAATCCACTTTATTGGGGAACTGTGGAAACTCCTCAGGCAACTCAATAAAATGGTTGTCGATATCCACGAAACACAAGTTAGCCTGACAAAGAAAAAGAAATACAAAAGTTGAAAGTAGAGGAAATTTTTTTTTGTCAGTTATGGGGCTTGGACTCCAGGCCTGGGCACCATTCCTGAGCACTTTTGCTCAAGGCTCTGCTTGCTCTACCACTTTGAACCACAGTTCCACTTGGAGTAGGGGAATTTTATGGTCTAAAATATTCTCAACAAGTATTATTTTAAAAACATAAATGATATTGTATTTATCTTTTTTTGTGGGTTTTTTTTTCCAGTCCTGGGGCTTGAACTCAGGGCCTGAGCGCTTCTTTTTGCTCAAGGCTAACACTCTACCACTTGAGCCACAGCACCACTTCTGGCCTTTTCTATATATGTGGTGCTGAGGAAATGAACCCAGGACTTTATATATACAAGGCAAGCGCTCTACCACTAGGCCATATTCCCAGCCCCACCACATTGTCTTTTATGTTAGCCATCTCAAGGCTCAGACCTTTTTTATTTGTGTGCCAGTGTAAGGACTTGAACTCAAGAGTCTTGTGCTCTTACTTGGCTTCTTTTGCTCAAGCTAACACTGCTTAAGCCACACATCCACTTCTGGCTCTTTGCTGATTAACTGGAAAAAAGAATCTAACTTTTCTGCCTAGGCTAGAGTCAAACCATGACCCTTAGATCTCAGCCACCTGAGTAGTTAGGATTACAGGCATGAGGCACCAGCACATGGCTCCACTTTCATTTTATATGACGTCTTCCTGCTATTCTTCTTCATCCCAGCTTCTCTCATGAAAATACACTTTGGATGCTGTGCTCTGCTGACTAAAAGGGCATAGCGAGATGGAAGTCCTAGTACCACAGCTACTGGCCTGTCTGTACACTTCCACAGAGGTCTGCTCAGAAAGAAGAAATTATAAATATAAACTTGTGCTAGGAAAATTTCCCGAAGAAAGCCAAACCTCACACAATAGAATTCTGTGAAGTTGCTTCCCCTCTCCTAACATCATTAAATTAAAAAATTCTATCAGAAGATTTCAAGAAGTATTACACATATGATTTTTAAAATATATTGAACACTTCAAACAAACAACCCTTGAGAACTAAATACATGTTTCTATTGATCAACTCCAACCACAAGCTGTCATGAGCTTCCAGTTACAAGCAACACCATGACTGGGGATGCAGTTCACTGCTAGAGTACTTGTGTAACATGAGCTAGGTCTAGTTCAGATCGCAACACCAGAAGAAATAATCAAGACAAGTTCCTTCAAAAGTGAGAAAACAAAAGACTAAAGTGAGTAAACCTTTCTGTGTGTCTACCTTGATTTACTCCTAATACTATTTTTTAATCTGAGTTACTGATATCTGTTTTTTTTTGTTATTTATTCATTCATTTTTTTAAAAGCTGTTTGTCATTGTAGGGGCCTGATAATCTTCTCTATATTATTACAGTTTTACATTTTATTTATTTATTATTTATTTATTTATTTATTTGTTTATTAATTGAACACAAATTTTTTGACAAGGTGTTGTGCAAAAAGGGTACAGTTACATAGTAGGGCAGTGTGTACATTTCTTGTGATATCTTACGTCCTGTTTTTCTATCTCTTCTCTAGGTCAGGTAGACATATATACAATATACAATGTATCAAGAACATATACAGTAGCCACGTGGCCATGCCCAAGAAAGTTCGCCTAAGGCTTTAAATGTAATGTCGATATTAGACCATATGTCGACAGTAGTCTTATATGAACGTACATACATAGCTTTTGAGCTATTGTATTCCCCTGAGAGGTCAATTTTTGACTTTTATATGTTGAGTAATTGTTTGGTTTTAGTTACATACTGTTGGGTCGCTGCCCCAATCCTGTGGGGAATACTATTTGACAAGCAGTTTTTGGTTTCACAGACTTGGTCTCTACTGTCTCTCCGTCTCCCTTTGTTAACAGTCATATATCAGGGAGATCATGCCCCTTTGTTTTCTGTGTTCTAGTGTCTCGCTCAACATTATTTGCTCGAGTTCTGACCATTTCCCTGCGAATAACAATATTTCAACATTCCTAATCGCTATGTAGTATTCCATTGTGTATAAGTACCATATTTTTTGGATCCATTCGTCTGTGGAGGGGCATCTGGGTTGTTTCCATATTTTGGCTATTGTGAATTGTGCCGCGATAATGTATATGTGCTATGAAGCAAGTACTTGTTTTGTTTCTTAACACATGACCTTGCTTCTGCTCAGCTTTTCCACTCAAGACTGGGGCTATACAACTAAAACCACACATCCATTTCCAACTTTCTGCTGGTTAACTGGAGATTATAGACTCACAGACTTTCCTGCCCTTGGAGGCTTAGAACCACGATCCTAAGATCTCAGCCTCTTGAGCAGCTAGGATTTACAAGCATGAGCCACCAGTACCATATCTGCATTAATTCATTCATTTGTTTATTCATTCTTTCATTTATGTTGGCCCTGGGGCTTGAACTTAGTGCCTGGGTACTGTCCCTGGTAGTACTCTACCACTTGAGCCATACTTCTACTTCTGGATTTTTGGTGGTTATGCAGAGATTAGAGTCTCAGAGACTTTCTTGCCTAGGTTGGATTCGAACCATGATCCTCAGATCTCGGCTACCTGAGTAGCAAGGATTACAGGTATGAACCACCAGCAGTGGGCTTCAGCTTGCATTTATTTTAAACTGAAATCACCTCTTTTTATCTTGATGTTTCCACTGTAACCTACACAAATTGATAAAGTCCCAAGGCAATGCTTACTTGAAGGAACCCCCAAAATGAAGGTGGACACAGGAAATATTTTTTGGGGGGTGGGCCAGTCCTGGGCCTTGGACTCAGGGCCTGAGCACTGTCCCTGGCTTCTTTTTGCCCAAGGCTAGCACTCTGCCACTTGAGCCACAGAGCCACTTCTGGCCGTTTTCTATATATGTGGTGCTGGGGAATTGAACCCAGGGCCTCATGTATACGAGGCAAGCACTCTTGCCACTAGGCCATATCCCCAGCCCGACACAGGAAATATCTTAAAAACAAAACAAAACAAAACAAAAAACCCTGGGTGGGAATATGGCCTAGTGGCAAGAGTTCTTGCCTCGTATACATGAAGCCCTGGGTTCAATTCCCCAGCACCACATATATAGAAAACGGCCAGAAGTGGCGCTGTGGCTCAAGTGGCAGAGTGCTACCCTTGAGCAAAAAGAAGCCAGGGACAGTGCTCAGGCCTTGGCCCAGGACTGGCAAAACAAACAAACAAGCAAAGAAACCCAACAACTGCCTAGGACAGGTTTTCTTCTCATTGTCTGGGGTTAAGTTGTCCAGGTCATACCACAGGCAAATATTAAAAACATTCCCTTGTGGGCTTGAGTGTAGCTCAGTGGTAGAGTACTTGGGCTAGTACCCATGAGGCCCTAGATTTGATCCTTAGCATCACATGAAAGATAACTAAGCCAGACACAGTGGCTCAAGACTGTAATCCTAGCTGCTTGGGAGACAGAAATCAGGGGACTGTGGTTTGAGGCCAGTCATTCCAACCAGTGGCTGGGTGTGGTGTCCCAGGGAGGAGAGGGAGGGAGCGAGCAAGCAAGCAGGTCTGTTTCAGTTTTTCTATTCTCCCTCCTGCCCCCCCCACACCCCTTAGTCCTGAGGTTCAAACATGGGGTCTGAGAGCTGTTCCTGAGCTTCATTTTGCTAGTGTTTTACCACTTGAGCCACAGCACCACTTCCAGCATTTCTGGCAACTAATTGGAGAGACAAGAGTCTCACAGACTTTTTTACCTGGGATAACATTGAACTGCAATCCTCAAATCTCAGCTTCCTAAGTAGCTAGGATTACAGGCATGGGCTGCTGTGATCTGGCTTCTCTTGATTTTTTTATTTTTTATTTTTATGTGGGATGTAGGGCTTGAACTCAGGACTTGAGTACTGTCCCTGAGCTCTTTTGTTCAAGACTAGCTCTGTACCACTTTGAGCCACAACTCCACTTCCAGTTTTTGTGTGGTTTATTGGAAGTGGGTCTCATGGGGACTTTTCTGCCCAGGCTGGCTTTGAACTGTAATCCTCAGACCTCAGCCTCCTGAGCAGATAGGACTACAAGCATGAGCCACCAGTGCCTGGCTTCTAATTTTTCTTCAGTCTAATACTCTCCCAACTGAGTTATCTAAGCAAGTTTCACCTGATGTTTTAAAAGCATAGCTTACCATAAAAATGAGCAAGAATGGCAGGTAGGTGAGGTAGGTCCCACTGCACTTAATCTCCAGTGGTAAGACTTCCACCTTCACCGTCCCTGACTCTCTAAATAACAAGTGGCCCAAGGCTGGGAATATGGCCTAGTGGCAAGAGTGCTTGTCTCGCATACATGAAGCCCTGGGTTCGATTCCTCAGCACCACATATGTAGAAAAAGCCAGAAGGGGCGCTGTAGAAGCCAGGGATAGTGCTCAGGCCCTGAGTCCCAGGCCCCAGCACTGGCCAAAAAAGAAAAGAAAAGAAAGAATAACAAGTGGCCCACGTACCTCTGATTTTGGAACCGTGGGGAAAGGAAGTAGGTAGTTAATTTTAACTTTCTGTAGTTAAGTAAGTTACCTCACAACTAAAATCATACCTCCTTAAAATAATTATTTCATTAACTTATTGCCTCCCCCTCCCCCCACCCCGGACTTGGGGCTTGAAGTCAGGACCTGGGCACTGTTCCTGAGCTCTTTTGCTCAAGGCTAGTAGAGCTCTACCACTTAAGCCACAGAACCACTTCTGGCTTTTTCTGAGTAGTTTATTGGAGTTAAGAGTCTCGTGGAGACTTTTCTGCCTGAGCTGGCTTTGAAATGTGATCCTTGGATCTCAGCCTCCTGAGTAGCTAGGATTATAGGCGTGAGCTGCTGGCTGGCACTTGGCTAAACTTATCATTTTTACATCAGTTTTTAGAAGCTTTTTATTCCTGCCTCCCCAGTTTTCTTCTTCCAGTCCTGAGGACTGAACTCAGGGCCAGGATGTTCTCCCTTAGCTTTGTGCTCAAGACTGATGCTCTACTCTACCATTTGAGCCATAGCTCTACTTCTGGTATTTTGCTGGTTGACTGGAGATAAGAGATTCATGAGGGGCTGGGGATATGGCCTAGTGGCAAGAGTGCTTGCCTCGTATACATGAGGCCCTGGGTTTGATTCCCCAGCACCACATATACAGAAAATGGCCAGAAGTGGCGCTGTGGCTCAAGTGGCAGAGTGTTAGCCTTGAGCAAAAAAAAGAAGCCAGGGACAGTGCTCAGGCCCTGAGTCCCAAGGCCCAGGACTGGCCAAAAAAAAAAAAAAAAAAAAAAAGAGATTCATGAACTATTCTGCCTAGCCTGGTTTCAAAACTGCAATCCTCAGATCTCAAGCCTACTAAGTAGCCTAAAATTATAGGTGTGAGCCACCAGCATCCAGCTAAATTCCTTGTTTAAATGGGTGTGCATGCGCGCATGTGCGTGCACACATGCCTGTCTTCGGGCTTGATCTCAGTACCTGGGCACTGTCCCTGAGGTTTTTAACTAAAGGCTAACACATTACCACTTGAGTCATAACTCCATTTCCAGATTTTTTTTTTTGGCCAGTCCTGGGCCTTGGACTCAGGGCCTGAGCACTGTCCCTGGCTTCTTCCCGCTCAAGGCTAGCACTCTGCCACTTGAGCCACAGCGCCGCTTCTGGCCGTTTTCTGCATATGTGGTGCTGGGGAATCGAACCTAGGGCCTCGTGTATCCGAGGCAGGCACTCTTGCCACTAGGCTATATCCCCAGCCCCCATTTCCAGATTTTTGGTGGTCAATTGGAGATAAGAGTTGCAAGGACTTTCCTGTCTGGGCTGGCTTCAAATCAGGATCTCATCCTCCTGAGCAACTTGGATTACAGGCATGAACCACTGGGCTTGGCTTAAAATGGCTATTTTAACATCTACTTCCTCCCCTAAATTATGTGAAGCAGATTATGTCACTGTACAAAGATACAGAGTGCAGTGACAGCACTGCTAGTCTTTTCTTTTCACATAATGATGCACTTAATTTCTAGTTTCTACATACCACTGCTATTTTCACAGTGATTCAGACTATTTCATGTCATTCCACTCTATGAATAGACTAGTATACACACTTATTAAATAGTGTTAAGATCCTGGCTAAAAACTGCGAAAATCACAGCCATCACAAGAGCTTTTAGAAATTTTAACTTGTTTATTCTATAGAGTCCAAGGGCATAGACACTGATTTTCCAGCTACAAAAATGCCTAAGGAGGCATTAAAAAACGTTCTCAATGATTACTCCTGTAAAATGGAAAAATAGTATTTATGTACCTAAATTGTCTTAGAAAACATGATTTGATTAACATATAAATAGATTGCAACAAGAAACTAGAACATGTCATTGTTTTAAGTCTTTAAAACAAAATGCATTTGGCCAATCTGTCTTTCTCCTTGAAAATTTCAAGGATTTACTTGGGAACCTACAAGATACTAGATTAATTTATTGAAAAAGAAAATGGGGAAAGTAGAGGAAAGGGCAAAGCAGGGAGGAGAAAGAGATGAATACACACAAGTCCTAACAGGACACTACATGTATATACTTGATTTGGCTTGAGTCAAGCTCTCTTTCCTTGAACACAAGTGTTAATTCTCATATGGAAACATTCATTAGATTAAGAGTAAGCAGTAGATGATTACAGGAATCATTACTGAGTATAATGACTGTAGTTTAGTGTGTTAAATTCACTTATTAAAATGAGAATCTCTATGGGAAATATGAACAAAAGTGAAGCACAGTTAAGAAGGCTTTTATTAACAAAGGTGCTAATTAAATAGCTAATAATATAATGTAATAGCATTCTTATCAATATTTCATTTCAAAGCTTTGTACAGCAATTCTCAGTGCCATTAAAAATAAACATTAGGGCTGGGGATATAGCCTAGTGGCAAGAGTGCCTGCCTCGGATACACGAGGCCCTAGGTTCGATTCCCCAGCACCACATATACAGAAAACGGCCAGAAGCGGCGCTGTGGCTCAAGTGGCAGAGTGCTAGCCTTGAGCGGGAAGAAGCCAGGGACAGTGCTCAGGCCCTGAGTCCAAGGCCCAGGCCTGGCCAAAAAATAAAAAAATAAAAAATAAATTCCATCTGGACAGAGGATGTGGCACTGCTTGCCAGTCAACTCAGCTATGACAGGAAGCTAGAACAGTTGGATAGATGTCCAGGCACATACCCAAGCAGGAAGTGAGACTTGCTTCAAAACTAACCAGTGCAGGGATGGGGACATGGCTCAGTGGTAAAAGTGCCTGCATAGCAAGCATGAGAGGCCCGGTATACAAAAAACAAAAACAACAAAAAAGGGCTCTGAATGTGCCTCAAGTGGTAGAGTGAGTGCTAGCCTTGAGCAAAAGAAGTTCAGGGACAGTGAGTGACAGGCCCTGATTTCAAGTCCAGGGCTGGCAAAAAATAAAAATTAAATACAGTACACAAGATAGATACTAGGGGAAGTGGTTTGGGGTAACAAGGAGGATGAAGGAGGGTGAATCTTGTTGAAGCAGATCATTTGCATTACAAAAACAGAAATGATGAAACCTATAGAAATTGCTTTAGGAAGGGGAAGTGGAGAGGGGAAGAGTATAGGGGGCGAGATTGATTGATATACATTGTAAACATGCATGGAAATGTCAGAATGACCCCTCCCTATATATATGCTAGTTAAAAGTTAGGGGATAAAACTTTTGCTTTGCTGGTCATACTAATTTAACATTTAGAATGGATTGATAATTAGTCTCATACTTAAAAATAGAGAGCATAAAGCATTTGATATTTCCATTATCCAGCCAGCCAGTGGAAGATGTTAATAGGTCAAAAATCAAATTCAAGCCAAGGATCAATGGCTCAACTCTTAGCTACTCAGGAGGCTGAGGTATGAGGACTGAGGTTCAAATCGAACCCAGTCAGGAAAGTGTGAAATTCTCATCTCCAATTAACTAGCAAAAAGCCAGAAGTAGAGGCATGGCTCAAGTAGGAAAGTGTCAGCCTTGAGCAAATAAGCCAAGTAAGAGTATTAAGCTGTGAGTTCAAGCCCCAGGACTGGGACCCATATGTGTGTGTACACACAAACACACACACACAATCAAATTCACTTCATAACAGTGATTTCAGAGGGATATTGAATAAACTTAGGACACTGTGCTTAAAAAGAAATGTTATTAGAACAATAAAACAATGAAATCGTGGTACTATTACTCCATCTTCATAAAGTTATAATTGAGAAATTTTGTGATTATCCTTTTTTTTGGGGGGGGGGGGGTGCTTGGCTTGCAGCTGTCCTGTTTTGAACCAGGCAAAATGGCTATGATGTGTTGCAGCAACCTTCAGGAAATCACCTTGTGTTCTAGGGCTAAAGCCCTAACCTAGCTATATTTGGGAGACTGTGTCACAGGACACATTAGGAAGACAAAGCTATTGAACCAAGTCTCCTAGACCTTGAATCAACATACTGCAAAAGGTTCATCATTCACTGGAAGTTTACCTCTTGAGGAAGTTCTAGTTTAGAACGGTCAGTTCCTTCTTTGGACTGAAGACCCATCAGATAAGGGACAGGAGCATCAAGAAAGTGTAGCAGAGAGGCAGGGAGGATGGGCACATAAACGTGCTGCCACTGAAATGGGAAGAGAAGTGTGGTGATGCCTTCTGCCACGGTCATCAGGTGCTGATAATCTGCACAGGACAAGGAGAAACAAAAGGAAAGAGTCCAAGTAAAAACATATTGCTGCAGTGAGCTTGGAAGTATCTGAAAAATTTGATGCTAAAAATAAGCAAAACATAGACAAAATGATTCTGGATGATCCTGCGAAACATGTCAGATCTAGCCCATCCTAACTGAAAAACTGAAGAGTTCAATGATTTCACCTTAATTTTTTTTTTCTTTTGGTCTGGGTACTGAGGCTTGAATTTAGGGCATGGGGGCTATCCCCGTGACTTTGACTTTTTCACTCAAGGCTGTCACTCTACTACTTGAGCCACAGCTCCACTTCTTTCTTTCTGCTGGCTAAGTGGAATTAAGAGTCTCATGGAGGGCTGGGAATATGGCCTAGTGGCAACAGTGCTTGCCTCGTATACATGAAGCCCTGGGTTCGATTCCCCAGCACCACATATATAGAAAACTGCCAGAAGTGGCACTGTGGCTCAAGTGGCAGAGTGCTAGCCTTGAGCAAAAAGAAGCCAGGGACAGTGCTCAGGCCCTGAGTCCAAGCCCAGGACTAGGCAAAAAAAAAAAAAAAAAAAAAAAAAGAGTCTCATGGACTTTCCTGCCCTAGCTAACTTTTAACTGTGATCCTCAGATCTCAGCCCCCTGACAGGGATGAGCCATTGGAGCCCAACTATAGGTTGGATTTTTTAAGGTTGTGTTTTGTTTATAAGAACTAATTTATCAAAACTAGAAACTGGATGGATTTGCAAAAGGTAGATGGGAACATTAGGGTGATATCCATCAAGATGCGTTGTACTCATAATCTCACCTGTGGAATTGAAAGCCCTTTGTACAACTACTTAAAAAATACATACTACATTATTTTTAAAGGAACACATAAATTAATAAAATCTGTCCACAGTTTTAATGTATTGATATATTAAATACTCTGTCATTGGTGCTTTATACTACATAAGATATATATATATAGGTATATATATATATATATGTATCTTATATATATACCTATCCAAAATCCCTAATTAAATCTGAGGAGCCAGGTTTGAGTTTTTAATTTTTTGTTGTTGTTGTTGGTCATGGGGCTTGAACTCTGGGCCTGAACACTGTCCCTGAGCTCTTCAGATCAAGGCTACCGCTCTTCCACTTGAGCCACAGTGCCACTTCTGGTTTTCTGGTGGTTAATTGGAGTTAAGAGTCTCATGGACTTTCCTGTCCAAGCTGGCTTTGGACCACAATCCTTAGATCTCAGCCTCCTGAGTAGCTAGGATTACAGGTATGAGCCACTGGCGCCCAGGATGTTTTAAAATTTTTTAAAGGTAACTTGGTGTCTAAGCCATAATCTAGGGCAGCCCCTGTAATCAAATACCTTAATGTTTCCACAGAAAACCATGAAAATGCTTCAGTAGGGCAGAAAAATCAAAGACTACAAAGAGGGCCACATTTTGGTTGAGATCTGTTTTTGCAGATATATTAGTTACAAAAACAATGATTTTCAGAATTTGGGGGTTTAAGATTAATGACACCAGATGATGGATTTTTAATAACCTCACAACTCTCCTTGGGTTCAAATATGGCAAAATGGAGAGGAAGACTTGGAGGATTTTTTTTAAAGTCAGATCCTACTTGGTTCATATCAATTCAATGAACACATGACCAATTATAAACAGAGTGCTGACCATTTTTAAGTTTGCATGTATCATTTTACAATTTTTAAATGACTATCTTTAACAATCTACAATGGGATTTTGCAGTGAATCACCAGCTATCTATAGCCCAAGTGTACTTAAAATTGTCCTTGCCAGGTGCCAGTGGAACTGCCCAACAATCCTAGCTACTCCTCAGGAGTCTGAGATTTGTGGGTCATGGTTCAAAGCCAGCCTGGGCAGGAAAGTCCCTAAGAGTCTTATCTTCAATTAACCACCAAAAAGCCTCAAGTACAACTGTGGCTCAAGTGGTAGAGTGCTAGCCTTGACTGATAAAGCTTAGGGACAGTGCCCAGGCCCTGAATTCAAGCCACAGGACTAGCACACACATATGTGCATGCACATGTGTGCATGCACACACACACATGCCCTTATTTGGAAAACTATTAAAATCACTTCAAGAAGGGGCAAGGGAATGGAAGGACATGACAGAGAGGGGGAAGTTATCAGGATACATTCTAAGTATGTATAGAAATGTAATGAAAATCCCTTTGTACAATTAATAAATGCTAATAAAAATACTTATTTGATTCATTAAGACTAAGATTTAGGGATAAAACCTCTTTGCATGAATATTTCTAAAACAAACACCAAGCCAGTCAAATGAGCACAGAGCTAACTTAATTACATGATATAGCATGGACAAATGGACACACGTGTGCACAATCCCTCCAAGTGTAGGCAAGACATATGCATAATTAATTAGAAAAAGACTAAATCTAGAGAAATATCCTTAGATTCTATCCTGTGGCCATCCATTTCAATCAAGGATTCGTTTTTTCTTTTCTAAAAAATTTTGTAACCGGGGACTGGGAATATGACCTAGTTGTAGAGTGCTTGCCTAGCATGCATAAAGCCCTGGGTTCAATTCCTCAACACCACATATATAGAAAAAGCCAGAAGTGGCACTGTGGCTCAAGTGGTAGAGTGCTAGCCTTGAGCTAAAAGAAGCCAGGGACAGTGCTCAGGCCCTGAATTCAAGCCCCAGGACTGGCAAAAAACAAAACAAAACAAAAAATTTTGTAACCTCAGTACTTAGAGCACAGTATCTGGCATATTATACCCTCCCTGCCCCCCTCTCTCTCCCTCCCTCTGTCATACACATGAACACAGGGTTTTGAACTCAGGGCCTTGTGAGTACTAGGCCATGCCTTCAGTACTTTTTGTTTGTTAGGGTTTTTTTTGTTTTTGTTTTTTTCCCGATTATTCTGAGATAGGGTCTCTCTCACATTGCCACAGCTCCACTTCTGGCCTTTACTAAGTAGTTTATTGGAGATAAGAGTCTCATGGACTTTTCTGCCTGGTCTGGCTTTGAACCGTGATCCTCAGATCTCAGCTTCCTGAGTGGTTAGGATTACAAGCATGAGTTATTTTCAAGATCGTTTTAAATTATGCCTAAACCAGCTTTGGCTGCAGTCCCCCTAACTTCCCTGTGCTGTTGTGGATTACAGGTATATGCCACAGGGTCCAGTCACTGTGCTTCCCCCATAGCTAGTAAGAAAGACATGCACTACCATGCCCAGCTATTAGCTGAGATGGCTTTCAAACTTCTTTTTGTCTGGGCTGGTTTCAAACCACAATCCCTATATCTCTGATACTTATGTAACTAGGTATATAGGCCCTGGACCAATACACCTGGCTTAGGGTATCACTTTTTGCCCTGGCAGGGGCCTGGACCTCAATTCACCTAATTTTGTTTTCCATCTTTCTTAGGATCACACCCAGATTCTTCTTTTGAATGCAGTCTCAAAGATTCTTCTGCCCAGACTTTCCAGGAACCATGACCTTCCAATTTCATCCAACCATGTAGCTAGGATGACAGGCAAGCACCATTGTCTACACTACTGGGTCTATGACCTCGGTCTCCCAAGTAGTTATAATTACAGGTATGAGCCATTGACACCCAGCTCAATTTATTTTGGAGTAAATTAATGACTTATTTGGGTAAAAATGCACAGATTTGCAGGTTTTATAATGTTAAGTAGATTGATTTTTGTTTCCCCAGGAGATTAAGGACTATTTGGCTAAGAATGATGGCACATGCCTGTAATCCAGTATTGGAGAGGCTGAGGCAGGAGAATTACAAGTTTCAGGCTAGCCTGGGCTATGTAGTAAGATCATATTTATAACAAACAAAATAAACAAGCTAAACATGGGCTAGGAAGTGTAGCTCAGTGGTAGAGGGCAGGCTTAGCAGGTGTGAGTGCCACAAACAAACCAAACTACAAAACCTCCCTAAAGTGAAACTCTAGATTTTAAAAAAGAACTATGGTTTTAAAGAACATTAAATAGGGGGAAAAAGAGACCTACTTAAAATCCCTTTAATAATTTAAAGTAGGGGCATATTTTATCTCCAACTTCAGAATGTCTTAAGATTATTTTCTTTTTAAGAAAAAGGAAGAATGAGATTTATTAAGTTAAGAATAACTTATATAAGCCAGTGCTGGTGGCTCACACTAGTAATTCTAGCTACTCAGGAGGCTGAGATCTCAGGATTAAGGTTCAAGGCAAGGCCAGACAGACAGAGAAGTCCACGAAACTTTTTTTTTTTCTTTTGGCCAGTCCTGGGTCTTGGACTCAGGGCCTGAGCACTGTCCCTGGCTTCTTTTTGCTCAAGGCTAGCACTCTGCTACCTGAGCCACAGCGCCACTTCTGGCCATTTTGTATATATGTGGTGCTCGGGAATTGAACCTAGGGCTTCATGTATACTCTTTCCACTAGGCCATATTCCCAGCTCTCCATGAAACTCTTTTCTGCAATTAACTAGTTAAGAGCCAGAATGGAGGTGTGGTCTCCATGACAGAATGCCAGCATTCAGAGAAAAAGTATGAGGCTTTGAGTTCAAATTCCATAGTAGTGCATGCACGCATGCGCGTGCACACACAAACACAAATTTACTTCTATAAACATGTCTTTTATCAATGCTTTCAGTCAAAAAAGATCCAGTAACAGAGCTATACTTGAACAAGCTGGGTGTGTCCATTACTCATTGCAGACATGGAGAAAGCACACCCTTAGGGAAATATCAGTGAAGAAAGACTCTCACAGCATTTGGGCTTTCATTAAATAATTCTGGACAGGGTCTAAGGAAATGAAGACTTGCTTTGAAAGGGAAGCTGCCAGAAATCAGAACAGTTCTATGACAGTGTAGGTAGTTCAATAAATCTGATCTATTTATTGGTAAGGAAGATAAGAGAATATGATATAATGAAGCCAGGGATGCAGCCCAGCGATAGCACTTGCCTACCATGTGTGAGGCCCTCAGTTGGATTCCCAGCATCACAAAAATAAGCAAATAAAAAAGTTAAAAAGCTTTGAGAGGTGAGCACTGGTAGCTTATGCCTGTAATTCTAGCTACTCAGGAGGCCGAGATCTGAGGATCATGGTTCAAAGCCAGCCCATCTGGAAAAGTCTGTGAGAGCCTTATTTCCAATTAATCACACACACACACACACACACACACACACACACACACACACACACCCTCCAGAAGTAGAGTTGTGCTCAAGTGGTAGAGCATAGCCTTGAGCAAAAAAGCTCAAGGACAGAGCCCAGGCCCTGAATTTAAGCCCCTGGACTGGCGTGTGCACACACACACACAGTCAGAAGTAGGTATGTGCAAGAGTCTGAGGACTTAGTTCAAGCCCCAGTCCTTGCACACACAAAAAAGGCTATAGATGGTTATATCAGATGTTAATTTAATTTTTAAAAAAGGATGTTGAATATTTCATAGGTTACACATACATGTCACATTCTAATGAGACTACTATATCCTACTAAAGAGCAACATGGGTTTGCTGTGAGTACCCCCTTGGTGGCAAACCCACAGAGTACATGTTTACATGATACCTGGCTGGCCTCTAAGCACCTTCCTTTACAATACCAAGCTGTGCCAGTAGAGGGCAATTGAAAGATTATTGACTTGTGGTGTGAATACATGAAAACATCTGGTGGAACACTACCCCGAGAGAGAGAGAGGTGCCCCAGCAACTGGCCTCAATAGCCACCTTCCCAGGACCAATCCAACAACAAGACACTGTATATTCCGTACTTATACCCACTGTGGTACCCCTAACAGAAACTGTGTCTTGGAGGTTTGCATTCTCTTAGATCAGTGACGAACAACAGTTGTGGCCCAGGTGTGTTGACCTTCTGTATTGTTCTGTTTTTCTATGCTAGTACTGAAGCTTGAACTCAGTGTCTGGGTGTTGTCTTTTAGCTTTCTTGCTACCATTTGAGCTACAGCTCCCTGGTTTTTTAGTGGTTAACTGGAGATAAGAGTCTTATGGACCTTTCTGCTAGGGCTGATTTCATACTACATCCTTCAGGTGTCAGCCTCCTGCATAGCAAGGATTACAGGAGTGAGCCACTAGTGCTTAGGTCTCCATTTGTTTCAAACACAATTTCTTCAGTGAGGCATAAACTGCAGCCTTGGGATGTGGGTCTCATTTCGATGTTTGTCCTTTCTGGGGTGTCCTTCAGAGTTTTCTTTATGTCTCCACAGTTACTCTTCTATTACAGTAGTGTTATACTTCATATAACATGCTTCTATTTAAAGTACTGTATGATTTCAGTCTCCTAGTTGGACCTAGTTGGCACAGGGATTTAAGTAGTCAACCCAAATTCCTAGCAATCTGGCTACTGAACTGTTATTGAGGGAAATGTCTGATCTTTTAAAAACACAAATCCTTTAAGAAATGGTGACCAGGCTAGGTACTAGTGGCTTATGCCTGAAATCCTGCTGCTAAGGAGACTGAGATCTGAGAACTGTGGTTTGAAGCCAGCCTGGGCAGGAAAGCCTATGAGCCTATTATCTCCAATTAAGCAGCAAAAAAAGGAAAAAAAAAAAAAAAAAGGAAATGGCACTGTGGCTCAAGTGAGCAAAAAGACTGAATAAGAGCAGAAAGTGTAGGTGTGGCTGAAAGTGGTAGAGTCTAAGTAAAAGAGCTCAGAGACAGCACTCAGGCCCTGAGTTCACACCCCATGACCCCCCAAAAAAATCTCATGGACTTTCCTGCTGGCTTCAAACAGCGATCCTCAGATATCAACATCCTGACTAGCTAGGATTACAGTCATGTGCTTCCAGTGTCTGGCATTGACCTGAATGTTTTTATGGGATTAGATGTAAGAGAATGCTTTCCTCATCTTCTACTGTAGCACTGGGAGCACAGCAATGTGCCCTCAAATAGTATAAACTGAGTAAGTCTCCATGAGCCCACAAGACGGAATGGAAATGAAAGTGGCTGGTACATAGCCACTTTGTGGCTATGTCAAAAGACTGCCAAGTCAAAGAAACACATGAGGAAATGCTCAACATCCCTGCTAGTAAAGGAAATGCAAATAAAAACAACCCTGAGATACCACCTCACCCCAGTTAGAATGGCCTATACCCTGAACTCAGGCAACAACAAATGCTGGAGTGGGTGCGGGGAAAGAGGAACCCTTCTCCATTGTTAGTGGGAGTGCAAATTAGTACAACCACTTTGGAGAACAGTATGGAGGTTTCTCAAAAAGCTCAATAGAGACCTACCCTATGACCCAGCCATACCACTCCTAGGCATCTATCCTAAACAGCAAAACCCAAGATATCAAAAAGACATTTGTACTTCCATGTTTATCGCAGCACAATTCACAATAGCCAAAATATAGAAACAACCCAGATGCCCCTCCACAGACGAATGGATCCAAAAAATATGGTACTTATACACAATGGAATACTACATAGCGATTAGGAATGTTGAAATACTGTTATTCGCAGGGAAATGGTCAGAACTCGAGCAAATAATGTTGAGCGAGACAAGCCTAGAACACAGAAAACAAAGGGGCATGATCTCCCTGATATATGACTGTTAACAAAGGGAGACGGAGAGACAGTAGAGACCAAGTCTGTGAAACCAAAAACTGCTTGTCAAATAGTATTCCCCACAGGATTGGGGCAGCGACCCAACAGTATGTAACTAAAACCAAACAATTACTCAACATATAAAGGTTAAAAATTGACCTCTCAGGAAATACAATAGCTCAAAAGCTATGTATGTACGTTCATATAAGACTACTGTCGACATATTGTCTAATATCGACATTACGTTTAAAGCCTTAGGCGAACTTTCTTGGGCGTGGCCACGTGGCTACTGTATATGTTCTTGATACATTGTATATTGTATATATGTCTACCTGACCTAGAGAAGGGATAGAAAAACAGGGCGTAAGATATCACAAGAAATGTACACACTGCCCTACTATGTAACTGTACCCTTTTTGCACAACACCTTGTCAAAAAATGTGTTCAATAAATAAATAAATTTAATGTAAAAAAAAGAATATTCAAGCTCCTTCACAGGTTAAGAGAAATGGGGCAAAAAAATGTATTGAAATATGTTTCTTAGTAATGGGATTAAAGAGAATATTAGTTAAAAAAAAAAAGACTGCCAAGTGGCTCCCTGTGGAAATTACTGGGACAATGGGCTACAGAGTTTCCATAAGAAGGCCAATTCTGACCTTGCATTCAGAGATTAACTGAAAGTGTTGCATGACAGAAATAAATCATATAGGGCTGGGAATATGGCTTAGTGGTAGAGTGCTTGCCTTGCACGCACGCACGAAACCCTGGATTCAATTCCTTAGCACCACATAAACAGAAAAGGCCACACGTGGTGCTATAGCTCAAGAGGTAGAGTGCTAGCCTTGAGTAAAAAGAAGCCAGGGACAGTACTCAGGCCCTGAGTCCAAGCCCCAGGACTGGAAAGAAAGAAAGAGGGTGGGGGGAGAAAGAGAGAGAGAAAGAAAGAAAGAGAGACAGAGAGAGAAAGAAAAAGAGAGAGAAAGAAAGAAAGAGGAAGGAAGGAGAGAGGGAGGAAGAAATCAGAAAATCCTAAAATCTAAAATATTCATGGTATCTTCAGTGAGATCAGAAAATACTCTGATGGGAGAGGGCAATGCCCAAAAAAGCTCCGTAGTGAAATGGATAGTTTATTACTGAGTCTTCTTACCAGGATGAGTTCAAGGCAGCCTCCTTCCCCAAGAACTGACTGGAACTCAGTGAGAAGCTGCCAGGTTTACTTCTCATTTGACCAAAAAACAGAGCTGTTTGCTTTATGAATAACAGGTACCAGATGAATAGACACAACAGAAGAAGACAAAACAATAGCTCAGCCAGTGACGGACTCTCACTTCCTTTTCAATGACAGAAGAGCTGAACAAAGGTAAAAGCCCAAATGTCTTGGCTTGTATTCACTCACAGGCAGTGGCCAATGGCCTGGCTACAGGGTCAGATAGATGGGCAATGAAAAGTTAAGACTAATAAAAGCATGCCTGTATGGGGATAGTTTCCTATATCTATCTCAGTTGACCGTAATGCTTTAAAAATACCCTGAGTAATTTCAACAATATTGTTAATCATAATTGTGTGTGCGCGCGCCAATCCTGGGGCTTGAATTTAGGGCCTAAGCACTGTCCCTGAACTTTTATGCTCCAGGCTAGTGCTCTGTGACTTGAGCAACAGCTCTACTTCTGGCTTTTTGGTGGTTAACTGAAGATAAGAATCTCATGGACTTTCTTGCCAACACTGGCTTTGAACAGCAATCCTCGATCTCAGCTTCCTGAGTAGCTAGGTTGACAAGCATGAGCCAAAGGGGGCTGGCTGTTTATGGTAATGTTTTGCTTTGTAGTTATTGTTGCAGTGCTGGGGATCAAACCCAGGGGCCTTGAACATGCTATAAAAGCACTCTACCCTAAGCCATCATAATAAGCTCTTATGCTTTTCATAAAATAAAGCTAATAGTATTCCTTTTTTTTTTTTTTTTTTTGCCAGTCTGGGGCTTGAACTCAGGGCCTAAGCACTGTTCCTGAACTTCTTTTGCTCAAGGCTAGCACTATACCACTTGAGCTACAGCACCACTTCTAGCCTTTTTCTGTTAATGTGGTACTGAGGAATCAAACCCAGGGCTTCATGCATGCTAGGCAGGCACTCTACAACTAAGCATTTCCAGCCCCAAAGCTAACAGTATTAATGGGGCAGGTTAATGGGGCAGGTTAACTACAGAAAAAGAATGCTAAAATTGGCCCTTTCTCCTAGTCTTGCCCTAGGAAACACCCATGAGTTCTTACCAGTCACCGCCCCCCCTTCCAGGCCACTCTTGCTTGTGAGTAATTAAGTGGTCAGTTTACCTACAACTTTCTCATTAAAGGTAGACAAACTCAGAATCAGGTCTAACCAAACTGAGGCACATGTGCAGAGGAAACTCATGTGTCCTGAGCCTGACCTTTTCAGAACAAATGACTACTTAAGGCATCATGCATGTTAGCTGCATCTCATACACATATTTAAAATCCTGGAATGGCATTTTTTTATATGGACAGATCCCTTCCAAAAATCGGCCAAATCACAATCTTTCATTTCCCTACTAACAGCCCACTATTATTACCATGACCTGAACCTTAAAACACTGAATTTTTAAACCATGTGCTTGCTGTTAAGTTACTTAGCTTGAGCCCATCATTGCCATTATACTTTAGCTTCCTCTATAAACTCCTTGTTTTGCCGCTTTGCTTCTGTGTCTGTGTTTGTTCAATTCTTTGGTCTACATACCAAGAATCTGGGCGCTTCACCTCGGAGACCACCCACCAATAACATTAAAATACTGGTCAAGTTCTACTGCATTAAGGACACAGGTCATATGAACCCCACATTCTGCCATCAACACACTGGTTTTGCTTTGATGATTTATAAACTCCAGAAACAATAACATAGGGTATTTGCTTGGGCATAACTATCAAGAAAGAGCTCTGGGGCTGGGAATATGGCCTAGTGGCAAGAGTGCTTGCCTCCTACACATGAAGCTCTCAGTTCGATTCCCCAGCACCACATATATGGAAAACGGCCAGAAGGGGCGCTGTGGCTCAGGTGGCAGAGTGCTAGCCTTGAATGGGAAGAAGCCAGGGATGGTGCTCAGGCTCTGAGTCCAAGGCCCAGGACTGGCAAAAAAAAAAAAAAAAGAAAGAGCTCTGATTCTGGCAAGGTTACCTCACATATGGTTTACGAGAGAGGGAGCACAGAGCACTACAAGGCACAGAGCATGTGGGCAGCCCTAACTGCTTATTGTCTTTGTCAACAGCCAAAGGAGGTAAGCAGAAATGTTTCAGAGGCTTTAATTAGTGGTATCAAACGTTAAGACACTGGTGTTTAAATTCCCCATCTTTTACTCCTCCACTGTTCTTTTGAAAAGAGGGTCACACCCCCATCTTCCCACTATACTGCTCACAGATTTCATGGCGGCAAAACAAAGTGCCTTTAAAAAAATGGGGTCTGCTGGGAATATGGCCTAGTGGTAAAGTGCTGGTCTCGTAAAAAAAATGGGGTCTTCAGAAAAGAGCCTTCACCTTCTTAGAACATTTTCTATTTCAGATACTAGCTAATTACCACTACAAAGTAATTCCTGTGAGCACATCTTGAGATGACAGACTGAATCTGTTTAAACAGATCATGGACCAGAATTTCCAATTAATCTGGATGGACATTTTCATCACTGAAATCCATCTCCTTTCATGTGGCTGGGTTTTTGTGGTAATTCTTTAGTGTGTAAAATGTTTTCAAATTTTATGGCACAGTTTTATCAGTGACGGATGAAATAGGGCAGCAGAGAATAAATCAATGTAATGATTCTCTTACTGTATTCATCTAAATGAGATGTCTCTCTCTAATGGGAGAGGCATTGTCAATGTCAAAATCTGCAAGAGGTTCCATTTCATATTCTGCAAGTATTTAGCATGATACTTCCTTAACAGAGCTAAAGAATGATTTCATGATTCAAAAGTAAATATTGAGACAGATAAGGAAAGGTTAAGTACAGTACCAGTATAGCTACTATGGAGGCTCAGCATTTGGGCAAAGACTGATCAGATGCAATTCTCAATGTCTGCATTAACTTACATGCTGTGTGATTCTGAATAAATAACTTAGGTTCCCTGAGCCTCAATTTCTTCCCTGATAAAATAACAATTAGAGGGCTGGGAATGTGGCCTAGTGGCAAGAGTGCTTGCCTCGTATACATGAAGCCCTGGGTTTGATTCCTCAGCACCACATATATAGAAAAGGCCAGAGGTGGCACTGTGGCTCAAGTGGCAGAGTGCTAGCCTTGAGCAAAAAAGAAGCCAGGGGAAGTGCTCAGGCCCTGAGTCCAAGCCCCAGTACTGGCAAGAAGAAGAAAAAAATCAATTAGAGCACTAACTCATAGGTCAAAGGATTAAATACATTCACGTTAGTAGCAAAATTCACAGCAGAGTGTACTGCATGGTTATAAACTTACTATTGTGGGCTCTTTATATTTTATGACATTGAGAGAGAAAAAATCTAGTTCTAGGAGCCAGGCACCATGGGGCATGCCTATAATCCCTGCTACTTGGGAAGGTAAGGCAGGAAGATTACAAATTAAGAGGCCAGCTTTGGCAACAAAGTGAGATCCTGTATTAAAAAAAAAAAAAAATCTAGTTGGGGCTGGGAATATGGCCCAGTGGTAGAGTGCTTGCCTTGTATACATGAAGCCCTGGGTTCGATTCCTCAGCACCACATTTATAGAAAAGGCCAGAAGTGGTGCTGTGGCTCAAGTGGCAGAGTGGTAGCCTTGAGCAAAAAGAAGCCAGAGATGGTGCTCAGGCCCTGACTTCAAGCCCCAGGACTAGCAAAAAAAAAAAAAAAAAAGAAAGAAAGAAGTGTAGTTCTATTATTTCAGAATTCACTCAGTTCTTAGTATATGACTAAGTTAACAACAACAACAATAAAAAATAGAATACAAAAATCACATTCATAAATATTCATTCTTTATTTGAAACTAAAATTAATTGGTAGATAATCATCAACTAACACTTCTCAACAGATGCTTTAAACAAATGAGACAAGCTATTCAAACAGAACAAAAAGGTGAGGTCTGGGGCAGACAGGCAGTGTGAGGTGAAGTTCTCTTTTAAAAAGGAAGTATGGGGCTGGGAATGACCTAGTGGCAAGAGTGCTTGCCTCGTATACATGAAGCCCTGGGTTCAATTCCCCAGCACCACATATACAGAAAATGGCCAGAAGTGGCGCTGTGGCTCAAGTGGCAGGGTGCTAGCCTTAAGCAAAAAGAAGCCAGGGACAGTCAGTGCTCAGGCCCTGAGTCCAAGCCCCAGGACTGGCAAATAAATAAATAAAAATAAAATGGAAGTATGATAATGAGAAGTTTTTTTTCTTTTCTTCCATTCTAAAGAACAGTTATTAGGAATTTTTGCAATGAGAGAGAGAAGGTACCCACAGCTTCGCACATGTTGGAGAAGTGCTCTCCCACTCAAGTACATCATCCTTTGCCATTTACTGTATTCTCAATCCTGGAGCCAATACCCTAGGATCCATTCTCCAGTGCAGGGAGTGGAACCCAAGGGGCCTCACAAGTGCTAGGCATGTGCTCTTATCACTGAGCTACACCATAAGCCGAAATAAATGCCTTGACTATTTAACTTTACAAGTTATAGGTTAAATAGTAGTACATTAGCATAATATGTAGAGGATTTTATGGGATTAACAGCGTTGATAATAACTACAAGAACATCAGCTATCAGTGCCAATTGTACCCTTAGTGTTTGTACAAGTTTTCTTGTTTAACACTTTCACAACAAATCAGTGGTAATGGTCGATAAATTTATCCCCATGGATAAACTGACACCTGGGAAAACTAAGTAAGTTGCCCTTTACAGTTAGCATTAAAGAGTGTAGAGATTTCAATCAAGAATTGTCAGGGCTGGGGATATAGCCTAGTGGCAAGAGTGCCTGCCTCGGATACACGAGGCCCTAGGTTCGATTCCCCAGCACCACATATACAGAAAACGGCCAGAAGCGGCGCTGTGGCTCAAGTGGCAGAGTGCTAGCCTTGAGCGGGAAGAAGCCAGGGACAGTGCTCAGGCCCTGAGTCCAAGGCCCAGGACTGGCCAAAAAAAAAAAAAAAAAAAAGAATTGTCACCAGAGCCAGGTGCGAGTAGCTCATGCCTGTTATCCTAGCTATTCAGGAGGACGAGATCTGAGGATCACAGTCCGAAGCTAGTCTGGCCAGGTAAATCTGAAAGACTTTGATCTTCAATTAACCCATAAAAAGCCCTATGTGGAGCTGTGGCTCAAGTGGTACAGTGCCAGCCTTGAGCAAAAAAACATGAAACCCTGCATTTGAACCTCAATACTAGTATGTGTACACATGCAAAATTTGAAACTGTTTGAGAGCACCAATATAATAGGACTTTGCAACCCTACCATCTTTAGGATAAAAATTAAGGTAAGAAAGATTTAGTGATATACAGGTAATGATAAGCACCAAGAAAGTGAGAGCAAGAAAAAAATAAGAGGAAAGGGAAGAATTAGGATTGGCCAGTGGAGAACTTCTTAACAACTGGAACCCATTTATTAAAGAACATTATGTAGGCCAAATTGAAAGAAAACAACCTTGGGAAGGCCTGTTAACACACAAATAGTGTCAACATACACACAAGACGAGGAAGTACAAATATAGCCAACTTGGCTCAGCTTCTCCTCCAATTTAAAATAGAAAAATAAAAAAAAGAGAGGTGGCAAAATAAGACTGACGGCAGCAGTTGGGAGACTGTGCTGCAATTCTGTCAGCTCAAATACAAGTTAAAAGAACACTAATCCAAGTAGTTGTGTCACATGTTGTTGTTTTTTTAAAGCACCAATGCATGCATCATTGGCTCTGATTTATAATTCCCTTCAATGCACTATCAATAAAGATACATTATCTGTTTCACTTGTGAATTCACATTCAGATCTGAACTGGTATCCTAGTCTAGGTTCCCCATTAGTTTTCATAAATGCACTGGTCAAATAAATCTCAGTTTGCTAGTATCTTAAGTGCGGGCCGGGAGACCTTTGAATAAAATATATCACAAAGAGGAAGTGGAAGTGTTGCTCCAGTGGTAGAGCACTAGCCTTGAGTGAAAAAGGCAAATGAGAGTGCAAGACACTGAGTTCGAGCCCAGTACCTGCACCAAGGGAGGAGGGAGGAAGGGAGGGAGAGAAGGAGAGAGGGAAGGAGGGAAGGAAGAAGGAGGGAGGAAAGAAGGAAGGAAGGACAAAAATAACTTCCTTCTCTCTCTTCCCATAAACACAACTCTGTGAAGAACTGCTGCAGAGCTTGGAAAGTGGCATCTGGGTCATATGTGCACATTTTCTGCACATTCACATGGAATGCCCCTAACAGTCAAGAGGACCAGAGCTGGGCTGGGGATATAGCCTAGTGGCAAGAGTGCCTGCCTCGGATACACGAGGCCCTAGGTTCGATTCCCCAGCACCACATATACAGAAAATGGCCAGAAGCGGCGCTGTGGCTCAAGTGGCAGAGTGCTAGCCTTGAGTGGGAAGAAGCCAGGGACAGTGCTCAGGCCCTGAGTCCAAGGCCCAGGACTGGCCAAAAAAAAAAAAAGAGGTCCAGAGCTGACTGCCGGGACAGGCTGCAGAGGAAACAGTTTCACTTAGCCTGTCTGTCTAAGACCAGCTACGTTTCCATATGGATCTTTAGTAGTTTGTAAAGAAGAGCAGGTAGGTATAGGTAGATGCACGTGCGTGTGTGCGTGCGTGTGTGTGTGTGTGTGTGCGTGCGCGCGTCAGTCCAGGGGCTTAAATTCAGAGACAGAGTTCCGTCCCTGAGCTTTTTTGCTCAAGGCTAGCACTCTACCACTTGAGCCACAGCGCCACTTCTGGCATTCTGGTAACTGATCAGAGATAAGAGACTTACGGACTTTCCTGCCCAGGCTGGCTTTGAATTGTGATACTGAGTAGCTAGGGTTGCAGGTAAAAGCCACTGGCACCTGGCTTAAGAAGAGGAAATTCTAAATATTCCTGTTTCTCTCCACAGCACTGCCACCACCTCAAAGGGAATCAATGCTGCCCACTTGGCTTCCAACCATGCCTGCTCTTTTTTCCTTCAACCAGAAAAGACTCTTGACCATATACTGTCAGATTCTAAGACTGCAACTTCAGGAAATGCAGCAGCTGAGGATACCTACCTTGTGAGTAGAGAAGGATCTGCATTTCTAAAAGAACACAGGTAAATACCTGCACCAGGTTCTCTAATCCCAGGAGCTCAAAGGCTTCTCGAAGAGGGTAGTCAGAGAGGGGGAGTTCATTGGGCCCAGGCCGCTGACAGATGACGGGCTCATAAACGCCATAAAACTTCAGGGATCTCCCTGGTGGGGGCAGGGGGACCTCATAGAGAATGTTATGGATGTAGCTCTCTAGTGGCAGGGGCGGGGGCTGCTGAGAAGTCACAGCCTTGTAAAGTTGGATGAGGAACTTCTTGCAGGCCTGCATGAAAGGCAGTGGTGTGATCAAGCATATGCTCTTGGAGACGTACAGGGTGTCTCTGTGGATATCATAGGAATTGTAGCGCTGGAGTTTCAGGAGGGATGTTGTGTCTCCCTCATCAATACTGCTTGCCAGAGAGTCCATGCTGCAGGAGGACGAGGCATACAGGCCACTGTATTGCTCGGCGTGGTGCATCTGATAGAGTGTCTGCATGGCTGTGCAGATCTGTTTGCTGCTTACTTCTTCATAAAAAGTGAGAACAAAACCATATGTACGAGAACCATCTTCACGGGTGATTATAAATGAGTGGAACTGGGGGTCTTTATTGTCAGCCTGTGTTCTGAAAGACAGCCCTTTCGGCATGCACAACTGTGGAGGAAGGGGAGAAAAAGGCATCAGAAGGCAACACACAAGCAATTTCAGAAAATAATGGGATCTAGCTTTAGCAACAGATTGGTTCAAAATTATAGTCTGGTGCTGGTGGCTCACATCCATAATCCTAGCCCAGGTAGAAAAGTTCAAAACCAGACAAGGTAGCAAAGTCTATGAGGTTCCTGTTTCAAATTAACCAGTACAAAGCTAGAAGTGGAGGTGGCTCAAGTAAGAGAGCAAGGCTCAAGTACAGGCAGAAGAAAAAAAATACATTGGAAGCCTTCATTTATACATACATAAAAGTATTCTTTAAAGAAATACACATATACATACATAAAAGGAAAAATATTTATGGTGTGGCTATTTCACTGCGTGGGGTGTTTAAGATTGAGATTTTTGGCTTGGTTTGGATAAGCTTCTAATCAAGTTTGTGATCAGGTCATGTAGCCACTGTGGGCCTCAGCTCCCATCTTCAGGAGTTGCTACATCAAGGACCGAAGACCAAGTCTTTAAGTGTATTTTTGTAATGGTGATAATGCTTCAGAGGAAATGGGAAATAGGTAAAAGCTTATTTGAAAAATGGCAAAGAAGTTAAAAAGAAAGGCAACTGGTTTCATCTTTGCTGTCTTGAAAAACAAACTTTAAAATAAAAACCTTTGATTTACTGAAAAAGAAGAGCAGAAGCAAGACACTTTAGCTGTAATAGAAATTATGCTCTCCATTTTGGGAACTACCAAGGATTGAGTCAAACTCAGGAACAAAATTACCCAAGGAACTAGGGGCTATATTTAAAATGTTTAAAATGCATGGGAAATTAGAATTCCTTTGACTCCTCTAAATAAATTATAGAAAATCTGAAATATACTAAGAACAGAACTTGTAATTCTAATTCTAACAAACTACTATTTGCTTTTATATATTTCTCCTTTTTTTTTTCTTTGGCCAGTCCTGGGGCTTGAACTTAGTGTCTGCCACTATCGTTGAGCTTATTTTGCTCAAGGTTAGCACTCTACCACTTGAGTCACAGTGCCACTTCTGGCCTTTTCTGTTTATGTGGTACTGAGGAATCAAACCCAGGGCTTCATGCATGCTAGGCAAGCACTCTACCACTAAGCCATATTCCCAGTCTTACTTCAGTATTCTAGCATGCCTTTTTTCTAAGTCAGTTGTGGGGCTTGAATCAACTCTGGGCCTGGGTGCTGTCCCTGAGCTCTTCAGCTCATGTGCTCTACTACTTGAGCCACAGAGTCACTTCTGGTTTTCATTCCCAAAGTTACAAATCCTCCACTCAAGTTGTTAGTAAATGTTTAAGTGCCTGTGGGAGTTAGGCCCTGTGGGGACACAGAAGTGAGAAAGACTTGGTTCCTGCCTCTGTGGAGCTCCCAGGCTATAAGAATGATACTTGGAAATGTAGGCCTCTATGGGGGGAAAAAACAAAAACAGCAAGAAAAGAGAATTATCAGGTAAAAATGAAGTTCAAGTGGGAACCCAAGGTTCCAGAGTTAGTAAAATGAAGCTGCTAGGTAGATGCTGGGTGTTGGTGACACAAGCCTATAATCGTAGCTACTCAGAAGACTAAGATCTGAGAATCAAGGTTCAAAACCAGCTAGGGGAGAAAAAAAAAATCTGTGATATTCTTTTTTTAATGTCAGTCATGGGGCTTGAATTCAGGGCCTGGGTACCGTCCCTGAGCTTTTGTGCTCAAAGCTAGTACTATACCTCTTTGAGCCCAGTGCCACTTCTGGTTTTCTGGTGGTTAATTGGAGATAAGATTGTCACAATGACTTTTCAGCCCAGGCTGGCTTCAAATCGTGATCCACAGATTTTAGTCTCCTGAGTAGCTAGGATTACAGGCTTGAGACACTGGTGCCTTGTTGGAGAATTAAAGTCTCCAAGCAGTGGAAAAATTTAGCCCCGGCACGGTTACTCCGATGCCTCATTAGCACACTAATAGGCCCTTGGGAACACATTTCCAGTAAGGAGTTTCTGGTGTTTGTGGGCCAAAGGAAGCCACCAGTTGTTGTGAGAATCTCCTTTTTCCCCCTGCTTAGCAAGTCTCCCTGAGGAGACTTGCTTGACCAGCTGCCTTTAGTGTTAGATTCTCACTATAAACAGGAAAGTCTCCTCACTGTTATTTTCACAAGTACTTGGAGAAGTCAAGATTGATGAGATAGTAGCTAGTAGATAATTATAGTTCTACCTAGGTTGTATACAGTTCCTTGTTTTGATATCAACAATATTTGTAGTCACTACCTCCTGTAATTAGAAAGGCATTTGTATCAAGTTCCTGCCCTCACAGTAGGAAATTTCCTCCACTTCTGTATTTGAGACAAATGTCATGCTGTATTGATCTTTTACCCTGTAATTGTAAAATTGGTTTCTAACCCTATATAAACCCTGGCCCTCTTGGAATAAAGTATGCATTGGTTCACTCGCCTTGCATCCCCCGTGTCCTGATTTCGACTGCAGTTACCCAGGTTCAATAGTGCCTGGCTTCTGTGACACTATACCTCTAATTAGCCTCTATGAAGCTAGAAGTGGAGGTGTAACTTATGTGGTAGAATGAACACCTTAAGTAAAAAAGCTCAGAGGCAGTGCCCAAGGCCTGAGTTCAGGCCCCCCCAAAAAGAGCACATGCACATACACACACACACGAAACAAGAAAATATTAATACAACAAAATTCTCACAGTGACTGAAGGCAGGTGGTAGCATAAATGTTCCATATAGCTACTTTAGACCAGGTTCCCCTAGAAGTCCTAGTTTTTGCAACTCATGTCACCAAATGATACCACTATACTTTAGTTCTAATGAAGCTCATTTCCCAAAAAATTCTTCCACAATTTTAAATATATTGTCAACTCCCAAATTTAGGTTTGCTGTTTTTTTGTGTTTTTTTGTTGCCAATCCTGAGGCTTGAACTCAGGACCTGAACACTGTCCCTGCTTCTTTTTGCTCAAGGTTAGCACTCTACCACTGGAGCCACAGCTCTACATCTGGCCTTTTCTATATATGTGGTGCTGAGGAACTGAACCCAGGGCTTCATGCATACTAGGCAAGCACTCTACCACTAGGCTATATTCCCAGCCCCTAAATTTAGTATTTTTTGAACCTGACTATTGGGGGTGAGAGGAGAAATAGTGGGGCTTGAACTCAAGCTTTGCACTCTTGTTTGGCTTCTTCCACTCAAGGCTAGTGTTCTACTAACCCTCCATTTCCTTTTTGTTGATTAATTGGAAATAAAGAGCTTCACAGACTTTCCTGCCCAAGCTAACTCTGAATCTTGATCCTCAGGTCTCAGCCCCCAGAGTAGCTAAGATTACAGGCAAGAGCTACTTGTGTCTAACTTAGTTCATTTCTTGATTCAGCCTCTTTGCAAAAAGTTTTTTTTTTTACAACTAGGCAATGTGGAAATATAGTGACCTCCAAAGTCAACATAAAGATTTCATTTTCTTGGCAGGTTTTCCAGATATCATAAACCATAGAATCATAGCTCATGATGTTTCTGAAAAGCTGCCAAATACTCTTAAGGATTTGTAGCTTTCTTGAGCACATATTCATTTACAGGAAAGGATTGCCAAAAGTTGTGCTAAAAAAGAGAAGACTTCCTATGCCAGATAACAGATGTAAGAATTTTTCTTAAATGCTCTTCTCACAAATCAAAACAAGTAAGAATTATATTTGTAACCTGGGAATCATGAATTGGAAAATGTAATTTTATTTTTCATTCTTAAAAGACAGTAATATAAATTACTGGGAACTAAAAGACATTTTACTTCTCAGAAACCTGAGATATAAATCAAGATTTTCTTACCATGGCATTGTTAACCCACAAAAGTATCTTGTGAACACACAAATTTACTAATTACTGCTGAGGTGCCAGACTTTGAAGTCAGGCCCCACCACGTGAACCCCATTTTAGAATCGAACCCTGAGCCAATCAGATTTGTACCTGTGTTCTAATCTCGCTTGCACAGCTGATTGTTGTAACCTTGTTCTTTGCCTTTATAAGCCCTGTGTAATCACAGCTCGGGGCTTCCTAACCTCCGCTGTGTCGGTGGGTAGGACAAGGCCCGAGTTGGCAGCTCGTTAAATAAAGCCTTGCCTTGCTTTTGCATTTCGGAGTGTCTGAATCTCGGTGGTCTTCTTGGGGGTGGTCTTGTGACTTGGCACAACATTTGGGGGCTCGTCCGGGATAGCCCCAGAGACCCCGAGATCCCAGACTCCGAAGGTAAGAAAACAGCGCTGTTTATTTGTCTTGTCCTGTCTTTTGCTTATACTTGTAGGGCGCAAGTCAGTTTGGTTTTTGGCCGGATCAGGAGGGCCTCCTAAACGAGACTCAACCCGCCCACCTTGTACTTGGGTCTGCTCCTTCTGCTTATCTGGCAGGAGGTTGTGGGCCAACTCGGGTCCACTCCTTCTGCACCCTTGCAGGAGGTTGTGGGCCAACTCGGGTCCACTCCTTCTCACAGGAGGTTGTGGGCCAACTCGGGTCCATTCCTTCTGCACCCTTGTAGGAGGTTGTGGGCCAGCTTGGGAGATCTCCAACTCGTAGCTTTTCTTAGGCCTGTGTGTTTTCCTCCTTTTGTATTAATTGTTTGTTTCTTGTAGCCTTTTGGACTGAACATCTGATCAGAGCTATGGATAACGTTCTATCTTGAGGACCTCCATCTAGCCCCCTAGACTTGATCCTAGCTCACTGGAGGGAGGTTAAGGAGATAGCTCATTTTTGTGTGTTTTTTTCTTGCACTGTGCCTGACTGACAAACGGATGATGGGGAACGTTCCTCCCACTCCCATGGACTTGACTTTAGCTCACTGGAAAGATGTACAGGTGACAGCCCACAATCAATCAGTGAGAATGTCTGTAAAAACAGAACTCTAGGGGACCCCCACCCAGCCTTCTTAAGCAGAAAATTGTTTGGTACGCTAAAATGTTTTACTAAGACTAAAAAATGAGGCTGGAGAATGGTAAAATCATTTGTTAAAGGTTTTTGTCTTAAAATGTACGGCTGATGCTTATTCAGCACGCTTTAAGATCTTTTGAAAAATGTATGTGTGTGTGCATGTGTGAGTGTGAACATGTTCAAGACTGCAGTATGATGCAAAACTAAGTTTAAATTCAAAGGTCTTCATGCCATGCAGTAACTGGGACTGAAGAAAAAAAAAAAAAAAAGAGGCTCTTTTGAAACAAGCAGCCCGTAAGCAAAGGGCGGCACCTGGTTTCAGATTGCCTGTGAGCTTCAGTTTTTCCGATGCAGATAAAAGCTAAAGTGTTGTGTTAGTGTTAGAAAGGCTTTGGGAATCAAGAATACATTTCTAGATAAGAAATTTGGAAGTAAAATTGTCCTAAATAATTATTGCAAAGTGAGAAAAGGAGAATTATGGCTACCAAAATGTTTAATTGCCATTCCAGCTTCTTTGTAGGTTTTTTTGTAACAGTTTCCAGCAGGCCCACAGAGAAGCACAGGTGATTCCTACAAGTTTGTCAAGATCTAATACTGACCCTTAATAAGTTCCAGGTAAGAGAGCATGCTTAAAAACTACTTCTGTGTGGAACACCTTGTTGCTTATAATTGGAGTAAAGTGGCCCCTTATGAGACTCATTGATCTGAATCTGCAGTTCGAAGCCAGCCCGGGCAAAGAAAGATCCCTGTGAGAGACTTGTCTCTAATCAGCCAGCAGAGTGCTGGGAACGGAGTGGTGTGGAGCTCAAAAGTGGTACGGTGCTAGTCTTGAGCTGGAGAGCTGAGGGACAGCACTCAGGCCCTGAGTCCAAGTCGAAAGTCACTCCTCCTGGGACAAAAGTGATGGAGCATCCAGAGGCAGTAAGCCACTGCTTGGATGGCAGAGATGGTGTCAGATCCTAGAGTCACTACTGTTGGCCTTTCAAAAGTTAAAGCCGGGAAGTCCTAGAAGAATAGTTCATAAGCATGCCTTTCCAATGCCCATGTCTGTCTACTGGGCAGGAATTTGCCAGTCATCTGTGATAGTGGTTAGTAAGGGTAAGTTTGTCAAATGAGAGGATAGATTAAAATCTCACCCCCATTTACTCAAAGCCCTGACTGGCCGTAAGAATTTTAAGCTGATACATCTGTTTAGGAAAGAAAGCTTGTAGACCTGAGATTGTGTTGTGTCCTTATTGAGATCTGTTAAAGGCCTGTCAGCTTGCCAATGCCCCCAATCAACAGATTAACCACGGTGGAAGGGACCCTAGACGGCATCGCCACTTGGGTTCATTGCTTCCACGCCAGGCCAGCTGACCCCTTTACCCTGGATGACAACTACCGTGATGGAACATGGGAGGTCTCCAAGCACCCAACTCAGCCGCTTTGCCTTCGCCTCAAGAAAAGAAAGTTAGACTGAGACTAAGGTTATAGGTTCCTGGCTAGGTAAGGTCTATGCCCCTGAGTCAGCCTGAAGAAGTTACAGAAGATGGATGATCTTCACCCATCAGCCCCCCTTTAAAATCAAGGGACCAGAGTTGTTTTTGGGAAGATGAGGCAGGATAAACTAGAGGCATGCAAAACAGAGGTACAGAGACTATTCTTGTAAGAAATGGTGACAGGCCCTTTGGTTACTACATTGGGCCCTACTGGCCCATGCCTTACCTCTATATCATCCCCTAGACATGTAAGCCATTGAAATGGACAGAATGGAGCCATGATTGGCTCCCAAGGTACCAAAAAGAAAAAGGGGGAAATGAGGTGCCAGACTTTGAAGTCAGGCCCCACCACATGAACCCCATTTTAGAATCGAACCCTGAGCCAATCAGATTTGTACCTGTGTTCTAATCTCGCTTGCACAGCTAATTGTTGTAACCTTGTTCTTTGCCTTTATAAGCCCTGTGTAATCACAGCTCGGGGCTTCCTCCTAACCTCCGCTGTGTCGGTGGGTAGGACAAGGCCCGAGTTGGCAGCTCGTTAAATAAAGCCTTGCCTTGCTTTTGCATTTCGGAGTGTCTGAATCTCGGTGGTCTTCTTGGGGGTGGTCTTGTGACTTGGCACAACACTGCCAGGTGCTTTTAAAAATAAAATCTTAAGGCTCAATAAGAATTCACTAGCAGGATACTGGTGGCTCACGCCTGTAGTCCTAGCTACTCAGGATGTGAGATCTGAGGATCACTGCTCAAAGCCAGCCTGGGCAGGGAAAGTCTGTGAGACTCTTACCTCTAATAAACTACTCAGAAAAAGCCCACAGTGGTGTTGTAGCTTAAATGATAAAACGCTAGCTCAGGGACAAGGCCCAGGGCCCTAAGTTCAATCAGGGTGGGGGATGGAGGGGGGAGTAGAAGAGAAAGATCACCATAAGCAGGGGGACAGTGTGACAACTAAGAGCAGAAGCCAGTTAAGACAGTAGCTGCAGCAGTTCAGGTAAGAGATGGTGGTTAGGATTATGGTGGGTATGGAGAAACGGAGGGAAATAAATAAACAACTGTCTGCATATGGAAGAAGGCAAGAGAGTGAGTTTTCAACACTGACCTATGGATTTCTGGCTGAGACACTCAGGCAAGTGGCTGTATCATTTGCTAATCAGGATTAATAAAAAGGAGTGTGAGTAGGCTCTGGTGGCTCACACCTATAATCCTTGCTATTCAGGAGGCTGAGATCTGAGGATCTGGGTTTAAAGCCAGCCCGGATAGGATAGGAAAGTCCATGAGACTCACCAATAAACCACCAGAAGGGGCACTGAGGCTCAAAGTGGTTGAGCTTTAGCCTTAAGCAAAAGAGCTCAGGGACAGTACCCAGGCCCTGAGTCATTCAAGCCCCATGACTGACCAAAAAAAAAAAAAAAAAGAGGTGTGGATTCAGGTTTGGACATTTGAGTTGGTGATGCCAGTGAAATATTTCAGCTATAATATGAAGGGGACATTGCTTTCCTAGCAATAGCTGAAGAAGATTTCCAACTCTGAGTCTACTCTAAGATGAGAGCTTAAACTTGGGTCAAAGTAAGGGCTTACTAAAAAGAAATTAATAATAATAATAATAATAATAAGGCATTACTCTCGTTCTAATGTCATTCCATTGTCAAACCTATGAACAAAATTTGGGGTTATCTATTTCAAATTCAAGTACTGGCTGAGTGTGCAAAATGAGGGATCTCTCTCTCTCTCTCTCTCTCTCTCTCTCTCTCTCTCTCTCTCTCTCTCTCTCTCTCTCTCTGTCCGTGGGACTTGACCTCTGGGCCTGGAAGCTGTTCCTGTCCCTGAGCTCTTCAGCTCAAGGTTAAATCCTACCACTTTGAGACACCACTTCTGGTTTTCTGGTGTTTAATTGGAGATAAGAGTCTCAGGGAGGGCTGGGAATATGGCCTAGTGGCAAGAGCGCTTGCCTCGTATACATGAAGCCCTGGGTTCGATTCCCCAGCACCACATATACAGAAAATGGCCAGAAGTGGCGCTGTGACTCAAGTGGCAGAGTGCTAGCCTTGAGCAAAAAGAAGCCAGGGACAGTGCTCAGGCCCTGAGTCCAAGGCCCAGGACTGGCAAAAAAAAAAAAAGAAGTCAGGGACAGTGCTCAGGCCCTGAGTCCAAGGCCCAGGACTGGCCAAAAAAAGAAAAAAAAAAGAGTCTGGACTGGACTGGTTTTGAACCACGATTCTCAGATATCAGCCTCCTGAGTAGCTAGGATTATAGGCATGAGCCACCAGTGCCTGGCTTACCCTTTACTCTTTACTTGTCATCCCACTCCAACTTTCTTTGTGATCAAAGTAAAAAGTAAATTTATCATTACTTTTTGTGTGTGTGATAGTTCTGGGGGTGAACTTGCAAGGAATGTTAGTAAATCTTTTTGGAATTGCAGCAAAAAGCAAAATGCCATGTGGTACTTAATAATCAAAACTCAGTCTTGATATCTATCCTTCCCGGGGAGACTTCTGCTGTTTGCATTTAAAAAAAAAACAAAAAAACAAAAAAAAACACCCTTACGGGAGGAGGGAGAGAAAACAAAACCCTCAAAGACAAATCAAGGAAGCTGATAATTGAATTAAAGATGAATGTTTTGCATACTGAGACAAAAGCCATAATGGATAGCTTATTGTTCACTCAAATGATTAAAAATGAAACGTGTCAAGTGTTTTTGACACTTTATTCTGAAGGACTACAAAATTGTATTGTAGTAAGAATCTAGTTTTGAACATGATTCTGGTTTTTCACAAAATCATTTATTCTTTAAATATCTGACTAATAAAAGAAAATCAAGTATTATCTATTCACATTCTTAACCATGTTTTCAGTGCTTTGGTTAGAACCTCTTAACACTTTTCCGTTTTGCTGGCATGAGCAGCTGATAAATTACTTTTTATCACTACTGATAGTTATTTTATTCAGAAGCTTGTTTAGACTCCTCTAAGTCTCATAAAGGTAACTTAGAGAGTTGTGCATTATTAAATTTCTATAGTACGCCATCAAAGATGATTTCAAACATCCACAGTATTATCAAAATAATAAGAGTTTGGGACTGGGGCTGGGAATAGGGCTTAGTGGTAGAGTGCTTGCCTTGTATGCAGGAAGCCCTGGGTTCGATTCCTCGGCACCAAATAAACAGAAAAGGCCAGAAGTGGTACTGTGGCTCAAGTGGTAGAGTGCTACTAGCCTTGAGCAAAAAGAAGCCAGGGACAGTGCTCAGGCCCTGAGCCCCAGGACTGGCAACAAACAAACAAGAGTTTGGGACTGTGGGCTGGGAGTATGGCCTAGTGGCAAGAGCGCTTGCCTCCTACACATGAAGCTCTTGGTTCCATTCCCCAGCACCACATATATGGAAAACAGCCAGAGGGGGCGCTGTGGCTCAGTTGGCAGAGTGCTGGCCTTGAGCGGGAGGAAGCCAGGGACAGTGCTCAGGCCCTGAGTCCAAGGCCCAGGACTGGCCAAAAAAAAAGAGTTTGGGACTATAACTACATTGTGCTCTGTAAAGAATCAAAGTCAAGCTGGGTACCAGTGGCTCATGACTATAATCCTAGCTGCTCAATAATACCCCAGTAAGAATGGCCTATATTCTTAATTCAGACAACAACAAATGCTGGAGGGGATGCGGAGAAAGAGGAACCCTAGTGCACTGGTGGTAGGAATGCAAACTAATACAACCACTTTAAAAAGCAGTCTGGAGGTTCCTCAAAAAACTAAACACAGGGGCTGGGATATGGCCTAGGGTCAAGAGTGCTTGCCTCGTATACATGAGGCCCAGGGTTCAATTTCCCAGCACCACATATACAGAAAATGGCCAGAAGGGGCGCTGTGGCTCAAGTGGCAGAGTGTTAGCCTTGAGCAAAAAGAAGCCAGGGACAGTGCTCAGGCCCTAAGTCCAGGTCCCAGGACTGGCCAAAAAAAAAAAAAAAAAACACTAAACACAGCCATACTACTCCTAGGCATCTATCCTGAACAGCAGGATCCAGAATACTATAAGGATACCTGCACTTCCATGTTCATTGCTGCACTGTTCACAATAGCCAAGGTATGGAAATAACCCAGATGCCCCACTACAGATGAATGGATTAAAAAATGTGATACCTATATACAATGGAATTTTACACTGCATTAGAAAGCATAAAATAATGGCATTTGCTGGAAAAATGGATGGAACTAGGACAAATCATGCTGAATGAGACAACCCAAGAACAAACAAATGGCCTATGGTCTCCCTGATATGTGGGTGTTAGAATTAAAATGCAAAGAGATACAATAAAGTAAATAGGCCTCACGATACCAAAATACAGTAAAAAGAAAAGAGGACACATAATGAGTGGAAAGTATGTGAGAATAGTAATAATAATAGCAATAATAGGGCTGGGGATATAGCCTAGTGGCAAGAGTGCCTGCCTCATATACACGAGGCCCTAGGTTCGATTCCCCAGCACCACATATACAGAAAACGGCCAGAAGCGGCGCTGTGGCTCAAGTGGCAGAGTGCTAGCCTTGAGCAAAAAGAAGCCAGGGACAGTGCTCAGGCCCTGAGTCCAAGGCCCAGGACTGGCAAAAAAAAAAAAAAGAAGTCAGGGACAGTGCTCAGGCCCTGAGTCCAAGGCCCAGGACTGGCCAAAAAAAAGAAAAAAAAAAAAAAGCAATAATAATATAGCAGAGGGGACCATCATTACTTCGGACATTGATGAAAGGGAACTAAGTAACTCATGGGGTGGGAATGGGAAGGAAAGAATGAGTGAAGGAGAGAACTGCTGTTGCTAAACAAAAGGAATGTAATGTGCATATTATCTGAAATGGAGAAAATGATTTTATTTTTAAAGTTCATAGACTTTACAAGCTATGTAGAGTAGAATGACAATTTTCATCATTGTGAAAGTTAAAACAAATACTATGAAATATATGTAATAACTTAAACCCAATTTTTTAAACTCCTAGCTGCTCAGGAGGATGAGATCTGAGGATTGTGGTTCAAAGCCAGCCCAGACAACAAGGGCCACAGGACTCTTATCTCCAATTAAGCACCAAATAAGCCAGAAGTCGAGCTGTGGTTCAAGTGGTAGAGCACTAGCCTTGAGCACAAAAGCTCCGGGATAGCACACAGGCCCTGAGTTCAAGCCCTAGGACCAACACACACACACACACACACACACACACACACACACACACACACTAAAGTCAACTGCATTAAGCATCTGTCCTTACCAAAAGTACATGCTAATGTCTTGCTGGAACAGAACAAACCCAAACTGGAAAGGCTTTGCTATGATGCAGAAATATCATGAAGGGTCCAGTATGCCTAATATCACTTCTGATGTGAATTAAAACACTAAGATATGTAGTTTTGTTTTGTCTTTTTGCCAGTTTTGGGGATGGAACTCAAGGCCTAGGCACTGTTCCTGAGTTTCTTTGGCTCAAGGCTAGCACTGTACATCTGGCTTTTTCTGAATAGTTTACTGGAGTCTAATGGGGGTTGGGAATATGGCTTAGTGGTAGAGTGCTTGCCTTGCATGCATGAAACCCTGGGTTTGATTCCTCAGCATCACACAAACAGAAAAAGCCAGAAGTGGCACTGTGGCTCAAGTGGTAGAGTGCTAGACTTGAATATATATATTGGCCTTTCCTGCCCAGGCTGGCTTTGAACCACAATCTTCAGATCTCAGCTAGGATTACAGGCGTGAGCCACTGGTACCTGGCTGATACATAGTTTTTAATCTTTGGGGTTTTTTTTGTTTTTTTTTTGAGGAGCTATCAGGGCAGGTGGGGAAAAGAAAATGACCCAGAAAGTAAAAACAAGGGGGGAGGGAAAGTAGGAGAAAATGAGGGAGGGGGTAACACTGTAGACAAAAAATATACTTATTACTTTACCTGTGTAACTGTAACCCCTCTGTACAGCACCTTTGCAATAAAATAATTTTTTAAAAAGAAAGTAAAAATGATATAGATTTACTTCTGATACTTAATTACATTACCTGGGACAAGTTACTTAACCACTGTGAAACTTGAACAAAAGTCAAACTAGGTCAATGTAAACAAGCATGTGAAAATAACAAGGCTTAATTAAGCACCTAGTAGGCTTCCACTAAATACTAACTTCCTTTCCTTAGAGTATTGCAAAAAAGGGACTTTAGTTCTAACTCTAAAATTCTTAAACTAGAACTGAGACCAGGGTCTCAGTCTACCATAGATCATTTCTGTGTTTTCCATGCTAGATCTCTGATCTGTACTCTGGGGCTTACTGAATTAAGTAATCACAAAGTCAATGGAAGTCGAAAATATTATCAAAGCTTCTAAGCACTTAAATTAACCAGAAAACAATGAGCTTCATTTATAAAAATCTCTAAGAAGACATTTAATCGCCATTGGTAGGCAACTAAGTACATAAATTCAGATTCCTTATAATTAAATTCTAACTATGGCTTAAATGACACATATAAGTTCCTTTCCAGCTTCCTGTTATCTAGAAAGATGATTAATTACAAGCCCATTGTACATCATTCCTGAAATGTAGAAACTGTAACCACACACAAGTACTACCACTGTTTATCAAGATTTCTTTGTATTAATACAAGCCCACAAGATAGCTCAATAGTAGGAAACACAATAAGCTTTGAGATTCCTATTCCCTATGGGAACCCTGGGGAAGCACCCTAACTTCTCTGAGCTTCAGTTTCTACATCTGTAAAATGTGGACCATAGTTTATTTCTCATGCAATTATCAAAATGAAATGAAATAATGTAGTCATTCCAACTACTGCCATCTGCCATCTTACAATAAAAAAGAAAGGCTAAAGAGAAAATGGAGAAAGAAAAAAAATACAAACCATGTTTACTGCATCTTGATCAAAAGGGTTCCATTCTATATTCTGAGGATAATGTGCCAAAACTTTGGATTTGAATGTTCTTCTTAAAGGACTCTGGTCAAAATTTTCACCTACAACAAATAATAAAGGATAAATAACTGACTTCCTTACAACTATCACCATATTTTATAATTATTTGCATATATTGATATATTCATAGATATATATTTACTGCTTGTTGAAATCTGATTCAAGTTTCTACCTCTGCTAAGAAGTAGGAAAATTCCCAATGGACAACTATAAAAACAAATATTAATAACAAATCTTCACCTAACAGTTTAGACTCTGAATTTTTAAGTCTTAGCTATACAATCAATATTAAATATCAAAACACTGCAATGATGTAATTATCATTTTAACATACAGTGGTAAAAATATTACATGGGAACAATTCACTAAAGAAACATTGATGGAACCTCTTAATATGACTATATACAGACCCAATGCTTCAGAAAAGGCAATTTTGTTTGTGTTACCACAAAAATCTCTGGTACATGTAGTTTTATATTCAGGTTCCTCAGTAACAAGACCAAGTTATGAACATCACTGCTAAGTTTGCTGGTGGACAGAACACATTAGATAAACTAACTTCCTAAAATGAGCTAGCCAAATTGATTACCAGTCAAAGTTATGGAAAGATAAAAGAGGCATACCATTTTACATAAGAAAACTCAGTAACAGCTATCAGATCAATTCTTTATCTCCTTAACCAAATGAATTCTCATATTAATTCTGTTATTTCCAAATGTCTTAGTTTCAGAAAATATGTTCATGTAGATGGTCTTAAATTTCCAATGTCAAATAGTGAGATCAAGGAACTGGAAGATTTTGGAGTAATTTCATTTTGTCTTATGTTTTTCTACTTTTCTAAATTGGAATAAAGTGTAAATCACTAACTCATAGCAAAATATAAGTGTCATTTGTTAGCACTTGCACAATTAAGAATACCATAAAGCAATCTGACTTGTAAGTGATATGCTGACATCTTGTTAGACTCAAGTTTCCATTTTAGGAAAAACATGAAGACATACTAAAACACCTTTGAGTGAGTGCAAAACTTAACAGATAACAGGAGGGAAAAGTCACACTTGAAAATCTTGTTGGATATTGCAATATGAAATGTAATTTTTTTAAAAATAAGGTCAGTGGATACATGGGATGCAGTGTGGCTGAGGACAAAGACGGTTCAGCGCTGTGAACTTGTAGATAAAAGACGTCCCCAGGCTGATGCTAGATTTTCCACACTACTAAGAAGTTTTAGATTATTTGTAAGAAAAAAAAATTACATTCCACTCACTGTGAGTCCACGAAAAAAAACAAAATTAGAAGAAAAAAAAAAAACACCACTGCCTCCTCCTGGTTCTGTGTGTGCTGCCAGGCTGCATATTTTCGGGAACCCTGTCCTACACATACCACGAAGGACAGGAAATGTTTCTTAGCACCCATAAATATAAGAAAAATGCCAAACACTATAGAAGCAGGTCTATAACTGACACCAACCCAGGTCATGAATCCTTATAACACTTACCGTTCGATGAATTCTTGCCTGTAGGATTTAACATAGTAACATTAGCTTTACTCATATATCAAGGAATTAATAGGACAGGAGAGAAATCACAGAAGTCATAACAGTTTCATTGGCAATGTAATTGTTCTGTTACCTAAGGAACATCACACCTTTTTGAAGTACAATGAATCCATCAGAGAGAAAAAAGAAAATTACCTCCAGAAAGAATTTCACAAAACCAGAAAGCCTACAAAATACCAACAAGGAGAAATAAACCATCACCAATTTCAGCAGCAGCAAGCAGCACCAGTGCCAGTACCACCACCATCTCTCATACTTAAAAAAGGGAGCATGAGGAAAGATCACTGCTCTATATTCAGTTGCCTTGGCAAATAGTTACTTTAAAGGAAATTAAGAATCTATACTTAGAAATTCTGCTATCACTGCTAAGAACTGAGAAATGAGTAATACAACTCAATCCTCAATAAAGACTAGTACCAGCTAGCAAAGAGTCTTACAGATGTCTTTTAGGCAAAGGAGCTGGCAGGGAACAAACCTATTCTTCATTTTGAATGCAAAGTTTATAAAATTGTACCTTAAAATTTACTGCCAGGGGCTGGGACTATGGCTTAGTGGTAGAGTGTTGCCTTGCATGCACTAAGCCCTGGGTTCGATTCCTCAGCACCACATAAACAGAAAAAGCCGGAAGTGGCACTGTGGCTCAAGTGGTAGAATGGTAGCCTTGAGCAAAAAGAAGCCAGGAACAGTACTCAGGCCCTGAGTCCAAGCCCCAGGACTGGCAAAAAGAAAAAAAAAAAAAAAACTACTGCCAGGAGGAAGCAGAAAAAATAACTATGTTTGGGACTTTGTATTTCCAGGAAGTGGAAATTATACAACATCCCTTATTGAATGAAATTCAAATTTACCCTTTAGATACTGTCCTGAAGCAAACAAGGACCAAACAAACTTGTACCAATCTTAATACCCTTGTGAGGTCCTGGGTTCAATTCCCTGCATTGCCAAAAATGTAGCTCCAGTATTAATATCCTTGCTGTAAACTAGACACAGACATAAATCCTGCTGTGTAACCTCCAATCATACCCTACAGATTAAGCCCTTCCTCCTAAGAAAGTAGGAAATATATGTCAAGACAGCTGAAAGCCAAGCAAATATTTATTTTCAAGGCTTGAAGCAAATGAGGTCTTTATGCAAACTAAGGTACAGATGACAGAACAGAATAAGGAGCTGTAAGTTTGTCCAAGCAAAACAGAATAAAGCAACATTGCTAAACTGGTTTGGGGTGATAATTAGAAGATAATGACTTCTAGCACCCAGTCCTTTTCTAACTTGTTTTTACCTGGAGTCGTATTTGCAGCATCTTGGCTCCTGCCATGGCGATCTGCTTCTAGCCATTGGTACAAAACTACATGATTTAACAGAAACAAAAAGCTTTATGAACGAAGAAACAAAACAAACATAAAAAAGCAAAATGACTGTGAAGAATGGAAAATAAGAATACAAAACTTAAAAACAATTCAACATGAGATCAGGAAACATTCACTTCAAGAGTGTAGTTCAACATCACTGTAATACAGCTTATAAGCTATTATAGAAAGCAGAGAACGAGTCATTTTAACATATAGTAGGTGAAATGCTGTTTAAAAAGCTGTAATAGGTGTCTGTGTGGGGAAAAGCACACCTATATTAAAGCTAATTTCAAGAGAACGTGTTTCTTTGTGAGATTTAATGAAGTATGGCAGTAAGAATAATTGGCTATGGTTGTGAATGTGGCTTAGTGGCAGAGTGATTGCCTAGCATGCATGAAGCCCTGGGTTCAATTCCTCAGTACCACATAAACAGAAAAGGCCAGAAATAGAGCTGTGGCTCAAGTGGTAAAGTGCTAGCCTTGAGTAAAAGAAGCTAAGGTACAGTGCCCAGGCCCTGAGTTCAAACCCTAGGACTAGCATAAAAACAAAAAAAGAAAGAAAAGGAATAAATGACTAACTTTAAGAATTGTATTCAGACCAAGTATGGAGGCTCACACCTGTAATCCTACTCAGAAGTGAAAATTGAGAGGACCACAGTTCAAGGCTAGCCAAGGGCAAAAATTAGTGATCTGAGCATGGTGGTACATGCCTGTAATCCTAGCTACTCGGGAGGGTAATTGTCTGAAGCTGGTGCTGATCAAAAACTCGTGACCCTACCTGAAAAATAACTAAAGTGACAAAGAGCTGGAGTGTGTGTGACTCAAGTGGTAGAGCAACTGCCTGGTGAACATGAGACCCTAACTTCAAACCCTAGAACTTTTCTCTCAACCAAAAAAGAAAAAGAAAGAATGAACAAAAGAGAGAGGGAGGGAGGGAAGGAGGGAGGAAGGGAGGGAAGAGAGGAAGGAAGGGAGGGAGGGAGGGAGGGAGGGAGGGAGGGAGGGAGGGAGGGAGGGAGGGAGGGAGGGAGGGAGGGAATCATATCCTAACCACTACACACTTAGTACAATTGCATAAGTCCAAAAACCCGAATGTGCCAAATGGTGACAAGGATGTGGAATGAGAAGGAATCCCATTCCTTGCTGATAGAAGTACAAAATGGGAGGACAGCTTTGAAAGACAGTTTGGCAAATTCTTATAAGGGTAAATATAGTCTTGATACACATAATCCCATAATTCCAATCTAATCATGAGTAAAACACCAAATTCCAACCTATAATATACTTGGTAAATACTCATCAAAACTGTCAAAGACATGGAAAACAAAAAAAGTCTCAGAAACTGTCACAATCAAAACAGCTAGGACAATAGCTAGGGAGAGAGAAAGCTTCTGAATGTAATACTGTATAGAAGATGTAATCCTCCACGAGAGAAAGGAGATTAGGTAAGATAAAATCGGGACAGGGCACATCAATACTGTACCACACTATACCTACCACACCACTACAAAACATCAATAATAGGTAAACCATATGTGATTTTCTGTAAATATAAAACTACTATTGTAAAAGCTACATTTCAAAGCTGGATATGAGAGTGAGTCGGTAGTTCCAGCTACATAGGAGGCTAGTCCAGGAATTCCCAACACAATGAGACCTTATCACTAAAAACAACAAAACTCCACTTATATTTGAATATTCAAGGGAAAGACACACTATATTAAATTTTTTTTTTTTTTTGCCTGTCCTGGGCCTTGAACTCAGGGCCTGAGCAGTGTCACTGGCTTCTTTTTGTTCAAGGCTAGCTAGCACTCTACCACTTGAGCCACAGTGCCGATTCTGGGCTTTTCTATACATGTGGCTGAGGAATCAAACCCGGGGCTTCTTTTATGCGAGGTAAGCACTCTACCGCTAGGCCATATTCCCAGCCCTATATCAAATCTTACTATCAGCATTTCATAAGTATATTATTTTTTAGTCCAAGACCAGGATTTAACTCAAACTTGGAATCTGATGCTTTCAGTTACTGGTTAGTACTCTACTACTCAAGTCACACCTCCAACCTCTCATAAATAATTTTATACAAATGTAAGAGTGGGGTATATGCCTGTAACTCAGCACTTCTTGGGAAGCTGAGGGAGGGAACTCTCAAGTTTGAGCCCAGCCTAGGATATATAGCAAGATGGCTTCAAATCAGAACAAAACTAAAGCTAGGTCCAGTGCCTTAGGCCTATAATCCTAGCCTTTCAGGATGCTGAGGTCTGAGAATTGAGATTCTGAGGGCTGTGGCAGTCATATCTGAGAAACTCATATTTCTGACATTAGCAAAAAGCCAAAAGCAGAGATGTGGCTCAAGTGGTAAAGTGTAGGTTTTGAGAGAAAAGTCAAGCAAGAACAGAAGGCCTGAGTTCAAGTCCAGTACTTTACTCAAAGCTGGCACTCTATTACTTGAGCGTGTCATACCTCCACTTTCAGGTTTTTACTCCCTGCTCTGGCTCCTAACCAGAATACTCAAATCCTCCTGAGTAGCTAAGATTACAGGTTTGAGCCACTATTGCCCTGCCTAAATTAAAATTTTAGTTAAATAAAACTTAAAATTCAGTTCTTTTCCTGCATCAGCCACATTTCTGGTTGCTACCATATTAACATGTAGAATAGAATAGTTTCATCACAAGAAAAAGTTCTATGGACAATGTTAATTTAGAGGCTTGAGTAGATCTGGGTATTTATTTATTGTTTCTTTCGAAGAGGGCAAGACTACTGCCTAAGTAGGGCCCTGTGCCCCATTAGAACATTCTAAGAAGGAGGGAGGGGGGAATGAGGGAGGAGGTGACAAACCCTACAAGAAAAGTATCCAAAGCCTAACATATGAAACTGTAACCACTCTGTATATCAGTTTGACAATAAAAAAAATAACATTCTAAGATTCCACTTAATTACCTAGACTCTCTTTTTTTTTTAATACAAAGACCAGATAAATGTTTGGTTCTTTTATATCAATGACTGCTTAATTCACTGAAAGACTTCTTTTCTCCTGGGATCTTGTTTCTTTCCTGCCAGACTACTTGGGGTCCAAACATATTTAACCACTTTCCTCCCTCTCTCCTCCCAGCCGAGAGTACATCTTGGTTCTAGCAAAAAGACAACTCTAGGGCTGGGGATATGGCCTAGTGGCAAGAGTGCCTGCCTCATATACATGAGGCCCTGGGTTTGATTCCCCAGCACCACATATCCAGAAAATGGCCAGAAGTGGCGCTATGACTCAAGTGGCAGAGTGCTAACCTTGAGCAAAAAGAAGCCAGGGACAGTGCTCAGGCCCAGAGTCCAAGACCCAGGGCTGGCAAAAAAAAAAAAAAAAAAGACAACTCTATATCTCAGGAAGAATGAATTCTGTACAGGATTTTCCAAACCACCACTTGGTCCTAGGAACAATGAAAGCAGTCACAGAAACACTTCCTTAAACTCACTGTTATCTTCCACTTGCGGTTTTCTTTTATGATCTCTAAAACCTTGGTGAAGCCTTTATTCTCAGCTATAAGCACAAAGAAAGGCCAGTGAGTAAGAAAGAAGCTGTATTCCCAAAGTCCAGTGTAGTGAGGACAGCAGACTGGTGAGATCTCAAGCAGAGGGAAGCTTAGTAACAACATTTGTAGTTAGAGCTGGGTGCTGGTGGCTCACACTGGAACCCTAGCTACTCAGGAAGCTGAGATCTAAGGATCAGGTTCAAAGCTAGCAGAAATTAACAAGCAGAAAGCTGGGAGCTGAGCTGTGGTTAAAGTGGTATAACACTAGCTTTGATCTAAAAAACTAAGGGAGAGCACCCTGACCCTGAGACCCTGAGTTCAAGCCCAATAATGGCATATATGCACATGCACACACACACACACACACACACACACACACACGCATGCAAACATACAGGGGAGGGGAGGAGAGGGGAGGGGAGGGGAGGGGAGGGGAAAGTCATATCATGACTTTTCAAATATACTTATTTCCACCCTGATTCTTTTCAGGCCAGCATTTCCATTACCTAGTGGAAACCTCTACCATAGGCTCCAAATCTCCAACTATCTAAAACTGAATCACTCCTTTACCTCCTAGACTATCTTTTTTCTCTGATCCTTGTGCCAATCAATGACACAAATGTGGGGCTTAGTCTCTCTTACCTTGCAAAAAGGCTGAGGAAAATAAGTTAGAATCAACAATGCCCTGTCTAGCATAAGAAGCATGTTCTGTGAAAATGACAGGTTTCGTCATGTAGAGAATGAATCTTAGCTGTTCTGTTTCCAGAACACATGATGACTCAGCCATATGTGATGCTGGGTAAGCTATTTAAGCCTTTCTGTGTTTCCCAGAAAGGAAAATGACAATGACAAGTGAATTTTTATGTCATAAAACAGTAAATATGGTTAAGACTTGATTATTTGAGATGGGGTCCTTGACTAGTCTGGACTCCTACTCTTGGTCTCAAGTGAACCTCAGCTTGCTTGCTTGCTTTTCTTTTCTTTTTTAACTGTATTTTTTTTTTGGTCTTTTTTGTTTTGGTACTGGGGATCGAACCCAGGACGTTGAACTTGCCAGGCAAGTGCTTTGCCACTGAGCTACATCCCAGCCCTCTTTCTTTCCTTCTTTCCTTCCTTCCTTCCTTTTTTGCCAGCTTTAGGGCTTGAACTCAGGTGAGAATGACAGTAAGAGTACTTAACAGTATTCTGCCTTACAGAGCTAGTTATGCATTTACTTTTATCCATTTTTCACTAGAAAAAAATGGCCCTAACCCACCTCTATGATTAAGCACTGATTAGAAGTTGGAAGAAGTATCCTATAGTTCCTAATATGTCTCCTTTTTACTACCCACATCTAATTATTAACCACTTCATCTTACTGATTTAGCACCTACATTTTAGGGGAGAAGGTCAATACCACTGACCCATGTTCCCCAGCCCCTTAACAAGCAATTTTAAGGAAATCTACCTAACCACCTCTGAAACTTCTTTACTCCAATATAATGTGACTTCTCATGTGAATTATTACAAATATCACCTTTGTTCTGCCTACCTTCTGCCTGGCTCCCTGTTGACCTCTTTACCATAATGTAGCTGAGAAATCTTTCTAAATACAAACCAGATGTTATTCCCATTCAGTATTGCCTCATCATGCTAAGGCTAAGTCTCAAATTTCTTAACCTGACTTCAAAATCTGCTCATGGCTTCAAGATGTTTATATCTTAATCCTTCTTGCCAGCTTTCCCATCCCTTTTGTGCTTTGTACTTGAGCCAGGCAGCCCTTCTTAGCTGTTCATCAAACAGGCTGGAATGCTTCAACTTAACCTTTACATGTGTCGTTCTCTTTGCCATAAGCACCTCTCCCATCAGTGCCCTACTGTCCCACCTGAAAATTCTTAGCCAGAACTAAGCAAACAGTGCCTTTATCTGGAAAAACACTTAGCTCTTTAAGGACGCTCTTTATGGGGTTTGCTATCAAATCCTTATGGCCTGCATAAGTATGTAGCATAGTGTAAGCTATAAGAGTAAATGAGAGTCTGGTGCTACTGACTTACACAGGTTCTCCTCAACTACTCAGGAGGCTCAGATCTAAAGTCTGCAGTTCAAAACTGGCCCCAAGAAGGAAAGTCTAGAAGTAAAGCTGTGGCTTAAGTGGTACAGAGCACTAATCTTGAGCTAAAAAGCTCAAGCACAGCACCCAGGCCTTGAGAGTTCAAGCCTCAAGACCTGCACACACATACACAAAAAAGTAAATGAATGGGCTGGGAATATGGCCTAGTGGTAGAGTGTTTGCCTCATATACATGAAGCCCTGGTTCCTCAGAACCACATATATAGAAAAGGCCAAAAGTGGTGCTGTGGCTCAAGTGTTAGAGTGCTAACCTTGAGCAAAAAGAAACCAGGGACAGTGCTCAGGCCCTGAGTTCAAGCTCCAGGACTGGCAAAAAAAAAAAAGTAAATGAGTAATTTTGCATATGGGCTAGTCAAAAGATTTATCTGATTCTTGTCTTTCAGGAAAAGGTTTTTTTTGTTTTTTGGGTTTTTTTTTTTTTTTTGGTTAGTCATGGGGCTTGAACTCTGAGCCTGGGCACTGTCCCTGAATTCTTTAGCTCAAGGCTATTGCTCTACCACTTAAGCCACAGCACCACTTCCGGTTTTCTGGTGGTTAATTGGAGAAGAATTTCACAGACTTTCCTGCCTGGTATGGCTTTGATCCTCAGATCTCAGTCTCTGAGTAGCTAGGATTACAGGTGTACCTGAACCACTGGCGCCTGGCTAAAAGATACTTATTTTTCCCATCGATGTATGGGTGTAAACACTAGGTGTACAGGTTAGAGTGGTAATCCTGAACTTGATCTTTCTGATGATGGTGACCGAAACATGTTACTTACATATTTATATCCTCTAATGACATACAACATATTCTGCTAGGATATATCATGCCTGAAAGAAGTTACGCCCAAGTCATAAAGAACCTTTGGGCTGTTTTTTTTCCCCTCTTTCATTTGCTTATTTTCACTTCTTCATTGAATTTATTCTTTCATTTTGGATGATCTTTATCACTTTTCAGTTCTTTAACTGCAGAAAAAGTGTAGCATTTACAAGCTCCTTTAAGACTCTGATATAAGTGACTGCTATTTAATATTTGCTTATTCAAAAGCTAACTATCCAATCTGTATATTAAATTCTTTCCTTTATCACTTGTGCTGTTCAGTTTTAAGGTAATTTCTTTTCCTTCCTTCCTTCTTGACTCTCCCATCCCTCCTTCCCTCACCCTTCCTTCTTTCTATTCCCCTGCCTCTCTCCTTTCCTCCCGTGTTCTCATGACAGTACTGGGGCTAGAACTCAGGCAGGGCCCTGTGCTCTCACTTAGATTTGTTTGGGGTTTTTTGGTGCTGGTCCTGGGCTTTTCCACTCAAGGTTACCACTCCACCATTTGAGCCACAGCTCCACTTCTTTTTGGTGGTTAATTAGAAATAAGAGTCTTCCAGACTTTCCTATTTGGGTTGGCTTTAACCAGGATCTTCAGATCTCAGCCTTCTGAGTAGACAGAATTACAGACATGAGACACTAGTGCTGGCTCAGCTCACTTAGATTTTTTTGCTCAAAGCTGGCATTCTACCATTTGAGCTACATCTCCTCCCCCTCCATCCTGGAATTGAATCAGGACCTTGCCAAATTAATTAGGCACCCTGCCATTGAGCTACACCCCCAGCCATTACTTTGCTTTTGATAACTAGAAATATTTCATGCAGGACAGAAATAATGAACACTTTATTTCACATTTACTTGCTTTACATTTTTCAAAACCAATAAAATGCTAGAGATAGGATAAAAGTCCCCTTGTGCTTTTCCTGACTTTAAGTGTAGAGCTCTGACTGCCAGCCTGTCTGCTCTACTCTACTTCAGTACCAATTTCACGCCTATAGGAAAAAAACAGCCCACGGCTGGGAATATGGCCTAGTGGCAAAGTGTTCACCTTGTATACATGAAGCCCTGGGTTCGATTCCTCAGCACCACATAGAGAAAAAAAGCCGCAAGTGGCACTGTGGCTCAAGTGGTAGAGTGCTAGCCTTGAGCAAAAAGAAGCCAGGAACAGTACTCAGGCCCTGAGCTCAAGCCCCAGGACTGCCCCCCAAAAAACAACAAAAACAAAACAAAACCAAAAAACAACCCATACAGTCCACCAGGAGTCCTCCCATCTCTAAGCCCTGTCCATTCTATTAGCTAATTCGGGCATATCTGTATATTCTTCTGTGACAAGTTCCTCCAGCCTGACCTTGGAGTGAACTGAGTGGCTAACCCCCTGACAACACGCTCAGTGTCCTAAATTGTCTTAGCTACCACTACGTTTGCCTTTAGACACAGGTGAAACCATCTCAGCCAAGGTAAAGGGCAGTTAAAAATGATCATATAATCTGAGTGAGAAATACAGATAGATAAGCTGATAAAAGGAAGGACCTCTCTAAAACCACAAGTTTTAGTTAAAGTTAATACTCCCAATTTTATTAATAATTCTATTCACTGATTGTTCCAATAAATGGTTTGGATATGGAAGATTCCCTAGAAACATTCCTTGAAGACTTTGTCCCCAGATGGTGACTGCATTGAGAGGTAAATGGGTTATAATGGCACTAGCTTCACAAGTTGGTTAGCCTACTGTAAATTCATAGCAGATGGGCCTAGTTGGAAAAAGTTGGTCACTAGAGTGGGGGTGTTTTGTCACCAGCCCCTTGCTCTCTCTCCCTTTTGCTTCATCACCATGAGATAAGCAGCCTCATCCACCACCTATTTCCACAACTGTGACATTCTGACTATCTCAGGCCCAAAGCCATGGACCCAGCTGACCAAGGGCTGAAACCATGAAACCAAAACAGGCCCTTCCTCCTTTAAGTTGACTTTCTTAGGTATTTTGCCATAGCAATGAAAAGCTAATCACAGCCAATAAAATGTGGAAGAATTTATTTCCCACAGGAGCAATGTTATGAAAACAGTTGAGTTTATTTCCCTAGCTCAAATTAATAGAGTTGGTTCTTAATGATCCCAAACAGGGAAGGTAGAAGAACAGAGAAGTTGTAGGATCTGAAATCAAAGTTCTGAAGCTTTCAAATCCAGAGCTCACAAATGCTGAGATGAATTACAGCTCTGGGATTTCAGAGATAGCATGGAATACCACCATGGCATTATCCTTCCCTGTGCCTTTCTGTCTCACACTCTTATCTCTGCATTTTACTTTTCCCTTTCTATACCTGTGGTTCATACCTTCAGCTATTTATTCTGCCCATGCAGATCCTCCTACACTCAACCCCTACTGTTGGGGTTAAAAGTTGAGGTTCCCAGTCAGGTACCAGTGGCTCATGCCTAGCTACTCAGGAGGCTGAGATCTAAGGATAATAGTGGTTTAAAGCCAGTCCAGGCAGGAAAGTCTTTGAGATTTATCTGGAATTAACCATAAAAAAAAAAAAAGCTGGAAATGGAGCTGTGGCTCAAGTGGTCAAGCACTAGATTTGAGCAAAAAAGTTCATGGACAGTGTCCAGGGTTCAGTGCCTTGAGTTCAGGCCTCAGTACACACACACACACACACACACACACACACACACAGTGTCAAAGTCCCCAACACACACACACACACACAGTGTCAAAGTCCCCAAGAGGGGAACCTTGTAATCATGCTCTGGAAGTGATACCTCTTACATTCAGGTTCTTTAATTACATGGTTCTTCTTAACTCTTCCTCTCTGCTACAATTACCTCTACCAAAGATTGTTCTATAAACACATATTTGTTTCAAATAGTTTAGAAAATAACACTTCCTAAAGGAATAGTTTATAAAGTATTCGGCTAGACATCTTAAGGAGACTACTATGCAATCCATCCCTCTTTCTCTTTTTATTTTTACTTTACCTTGGGAGGATAGAGATGCTCAGTTCTGTGGTCCAAGGTTAAAAACAGCTTGACTTGAATTAAAACTACCCAGATATCCAAAGATTATGCTCTTTAGCATTAAATGTCCACCCTGACCCTTCCTTTAGGCTAGGTCCAGGGCTGTGCATTAAGCACATACAGCTGGGCTAAGAGACGTTTCTTAAAACAATCTGTGGGCTTTGAGGCACTATTCAAATATATTACTTTTACTAGAAATGAATAGCAAGCAAATCTTTCACATGACTCTGTGTGTGTGTGTGTATGTGTGTGTGTGTGTGTGTGTGTGTGTGTGTGTGCTGGTCCTGAGGCTTGAACTTAGGGCCTGGGAGATATCCCTGAGCTTTTTCTTTTTTTGTCATGGCTAGCACTCTACCACTTTAGACACAGCTCCACTTGCAGCTTTTTTAGTGGTTAATTGAAGGTAAGTTTCACAGATTTTCCTACTTGAACTGGGCTTGGAAGTGTGGTACTCAGATCTCAGCCTCCTGAGTATCTAGGCACGAGAGACTGACAACTGGCTTCATATGACTTTTAATTAAACCTTAGTATTGCATATTACCTTTCCCTTTCCAACTGACTTAAAAAGCATGTAGATTTCATACCTACTGTATCATAACTGACTAGAGGATGGCTAGTTTGCTCTTATTCTTTTATTTTATTATATTATTTTTTCGGTTTGTACTAATTTCATCTCATCTTTGTAACCAAGGAAATAATCCCCATTTGACAGTCTAGAAAGTTGCACCTGCAGCTGGCGTGCGTTCATGCATGTGTGCATGTGTGTTCATACTTTTTCCAGCAGGGAACCCTCTCCTACAGTTTTTTTTTTTTGTTGTTGTTGTTGTTGTTTTTTGCCAGTCCTGGGGCTTGAGCTCAGAGACTGAGCAATGTCCCTGGCTTCTTTTTGCTCAAAGCTAGCATTCTACCACTTGAGCCACAGCGCTACCTCCAGCTTTCTCTATATATGTGATGCTGAGGAATCGAGCCCAGGGCTTCATGTATACGAGGTGAGCACTTTTACCACTAGGCCATATTCCTAGCCTCGCTACAATTGTTTTGGGACTTGTGTCAGAAAGGTTGAGAAAGCAAGGCCTTAGCCACAAGGCTGCTCAGAAAAGGGATTAAGACAAATGCAACAGCTGGGTAAAAATTTATGCAAAGAGTTTTTTCTCACAGAGTAAAATCAGAGACAAGCTTATTTCTGTACTTTGGCACTTCTCCTATGGAAATTACTTGAAAAGTGGATATTAGGAGAAAAAAGATGCAACAAATTTACTGGATTTATTTCTTTCTGGATACTCAGTGACTTGCCAGGCAATTTGTTGCATCTTTTTTGCATGAGTGACTTGGACTGGGGAGACTTTTTTCTGGCAGCATGAATCTAAAGTGTTACAGAAGACATGTCTAACAAGATCCAAAGCAAACTGAAAACAACTCTAATGCCTCTGTTAAAGGCTAGATTCCTCAAATACAGGGTATGAACTTTTCCCTATCCACCTGCTGGGTTCTGTTTACCACAGAAGATGGCCACTATGCTTTCCTAAAAACACAACTAGATCTGTGAGGCTACCACAGAAGTCAAATGGACAGTCCACTACTGTCTAATCGCAGTAAATCTTGAGCATATGGTTGCTTACTGTGTGTCTGCTCACATGATTTTTATTAAAGGGCCAGTAAGTCAGTACTGCAAACAGATGTGCATGCACAAATTGAAGGGGGTTTAAGGGGGTTTTGTTTTGGTTTTGTGGTGGTATGGGGCTTGAACTCAGGGCCTCCTTCTTTCACTTGGCTTTTTCACTCAAAGCAGGTGCTGTAACACGTGAGCCACACATGCAATTCCAGCTTTTGGGTCGTTAATTGGAAGTACAATCTCACAGATTTGTCTGCCTGGACTGGCTTTGAACCGTGATCCTCAGATCTCAGCCTCCTGAATAGCCAGGATTTACAGGTATGAGCTTGTAAACTGGTTTTTTTCTTAGCAGTTTTATTGAGATACATTCCACATATCCTACCATTTTCCCTTCTGCTTTCTAGGGTAGGTTACTTGCTACACAAGTACTCCACCACTTGAGCTATGCTTCCAATCCCATTTGCATTTTGAAGTACATAATCCAGTGATTTTTTAATATATTCACTTAGTTATGCAACATCAGCATTACTCAATTTTAGAATACTTCCATTATGCCAAAAAGTAACCCTGTACTCATTAGCAGAGACTTTCTAATAAGAAAGCCACTTTCTGACATCTGCCCTACCTGCTATATGTGTTTGTTACCCATGCAGACATTTCTTGGGCTGACAGCTGAATGTGACAAAATGATAATAATTTAATGATATGATTAATTCACTATACCCCAAATGTTACTTCAACATATAATTAATATGCAAAACTATTAGCAAGATAGTAAGTTCCTGAAATTCAGTAAGAATATGACACTACAGATGTCTCACTTTGCACTAGGCATGTCTCAAATGCTCAATAGGTATATGAGGCTACGTGGCTTCCATGACGACCAGCACAGTCTTAGATCACTGAGTGTTGTTTCCTTTGAATTCACCATAAAGGATCACCTGGAAATAAAAGTGCCAAGGGAATTAAATTAATTGAATAAGGGTCATAGACAAGAGGGAAGGTTTTATTAATGTTATGTATAAGTTCGGAGATAAAGCCTAAGATTCTACTGTATATTCTATAGGATATACCAAAGTTATTCATTTTCAAATTGAAAATTCAATTGATACTTATTTTTGTAGACTGAACTGTATAGGGTTAGGTATTATAACCAGGCTGTCTTATACAGGATGCCAACAAAATCCAAAAAATATGTGTGTGTATATGAGGGGTTTTTTTTTGGGGGGGGGGAATGTTAATGCCCTTTCTGTTCCTATGTATTCTATTCCAGTAAAGACCTCTACCATCCAAGACAATCACTGATTTAGTAAAGGAATTCCTGCTTCCTCCTGCTGCCTGACACACACCCCCCACCACATGCCCAGCATATTTATTTAAGTAACCACCTGCGATGCTAATTTCCTCTACACGTGAATTTAGGTACTCATTTCTTGTTGGGATTATTCCACCAGATTATTCTACCTTGTTACTTGTCCACCAGCTTCCATACTGCTGTCAAAACCATCTTCTTAATAATATGCTAGCCGAAGCATTAATTCCTTGCCTATGGAAATAGAGCTGTGGCTCGGGTGCTACAATGCTAGCCTTGACTAAAAAAGCTAAGGGACAGTTTTCAGGCCCTCAGTTCAAGGACCCATACTCACACCCACACCCACACCCACATATATACAAATTCCCTTCCTAAAATGCTTTAGTACTGCTGGGCACCAGTAGCTCATGCATGTAATCCTCGTTACCCAAAAGGCTGAGGTCTGAGAATTGTGGTTTGAAGTCAGGAAAGTCTGTGAGACGCTTACCTCCACTTAACCACCGAAAAGCCAAAAGTGGAGCTGTGGCTCAAGTGGCAGAGGAACTAGCGTTGTGCAAAAGAAGTTTAGGGATAGCACGGAGGCTCTGCGTTCAAACCCCAGGACTAGTACCAAGAAAGGGAGGGAGGGAGGGAGGGAGGGAGGGAGGGAGGGAAGGAAGGAAGGAAGGAAGGAAGGAAGGAAGGAAGGAAGGAAGGAAGGAAGGAAGGAAGGAAGGAAGGAAGGAAGGAAGGAAGGAAGGAAGGAAGGAAGGAAGGAAAGAAAGAAAGAAAGAAAGAAAGAAAGAAAAGAAAGAAAGGAAAGAAAGAAAGAAAAAGAAAGAAAGAAAGAAAGAAGGAAAGAAAGAAAGAAAGAAAGAAAGAAAGAAAGAAAGAAAGAAAGAAAGAAAGAAAGAAAGAAAGAAAGAAAGAAAACGCTGCAGTACCTCTTTATGGGTTGAATGGATGTCCAAAATCCTTAGTAATATAAAACTTGTATTTCATCACTGATTTCCTCAGTCATCTCTTCTCTTTCATATTAACTGTCATAATAACTGTAGTAATTTACTCCCACCTTTGTGTACCCTTACAAATGTTTTCTTCAGTTTAAAATACGCTCCCCTTATCCACACACCAAAGGCTCACACCTATAGTATTAACAACTCAGGAGGCTAAGATCTGAGGATTGAGGTTTGAAGTGAGCCTGGGTAGACTCTTACCTCCAATTGGTCACCAATAAGTTGGAAGTAGAGGTGTGGCTCAACTGGTAGAGAACCAGGCTTGAGCAAAAAAGCTAAGGGACAGTGCTGCTGATGCCAAGTTCAAGCCCCTACCAGCACACACAAAAAGAATGAAATATCTTCCCCTCAATACTTGCCTCTTTAGCAAACATAATGGCTCCTAGTTCAGTTTACATTCCCATTGAAATGTTCCCTAAAGTTAGTCATTGTTCTAAATCCTTATTTATAGAATTTATATTACATTTTGCAGTACTCTACTGGGCTAAAATCAGAGTCCAACTACCTTTGGAAACTTCTTAGGAAAGCATGGTCATATTGGGAACTGAAGTTTGCTATATTTTGCAGTCCCAAATGCAGCATCTTCCTCTGGGAAATGGAAGATCCTGATTTCATAAATGAGGGAAATATCAGAGGCTGTGGCTGGTTCAGAAATTGAAAACTCTCTCTCTGTCTCCATATATATGTATATATATGTACATATACATATATAGATATATATATATAAAATATGTCTTGTGTGTCCCATCATCACCAGTGCTGCTTTAGAACAGTCACGTGTTTGTGTTCTTTTAAATCACTGTAGTAGTACTATCTAAATAAGTTATTTTTCTCTTTATACCTTTCTTTTTAAGTCAAGGGAGGTGGCAATTCGTTCTTGAGGCTAATGGAGATGGGGGGAATCTTATATCTCTAAACAATTATTAATTTCTCCAGTTCTTACATGATCTCACAAAAAACATAGCAAGATCCTGACTCATGCCTATAATCCTAGTTACTCAAGAGGCTGAGATCTGAGAATCAAGGCTCAGAGCCAGTCAGGGCAGCAAAGTCCATGAGACTTTTATCTTCAAGTAACCACCAAAAAGCCAGAAGTGGAGCTGTAGCTCAAGTGGGAAAGCGCTAGCCGTGAGCTTTGCTCACATATTTTCCCAGGCAATGAGTTCAAGCGAGTACAGGCAAAAAAATGTTAGAAGGAAAGAGGCATGACTCTTAGCACACAATGTTAGAGTAAGTTAAAAACCATCCTATTTTTGAGTCTCAAAATCTTCCTCAGTAATTTTATTTAACCCAAGTAGTGAGGGTGTCCGAGATGCTAACAGGGATTCCTTACAGGCTCACCCACACCCAAACAGATGCTAGTAGGCAGAATTGCTTGGTCCTACACTCCACCACTTTCACAGGAAGTGGTATCTCCTATCTGAATAGTGTCTCTCTCAGAGCTTCCTCTACAGACTGAACAAGCAGCCTGGAGAAGCATGTTTTTTCATACAGTCTATAGAGATCATGGCCAACAGGTCAGAATGTTCTCCAGGAAAACTAACTCCCCGTTTTTCCACCAGCTTCCTCTCTGGACTTCTCAGATGACTCACCTTTGTCTCTCTGCCATCAGTGACTTTGTACACAGCATTACAGACACCTGCATCTGATCTGAGGGTTTGGAGATGCCTGTCCATCATAGTGAGGAGGGGGTGGTGGAACAGAATAACAGCCAGGAAGTAAAGAAAGGGAGGGTAATAATTATATTTTTAATTAAATAATCTTTTATTACGGCATTCTTTTATTAATCCTTTCAGATAAAACGTCTCAAAACATAGCCCACACAATTCTCTCCTGCCCTGTATACAAATGCCCCTTCTTCCACCAACAGGAGTTTGGGATGGCCTTATGTGACTTACTCTAGCAAGCAGAATGTAGCAGAAATGTTTCTGTGAACCAAGCTCAGCTCATAAGAGTCCTGGCCTCTTCTACTGCTGGAATCCAGCTGCCATGTAGAGATGAGAGATGACATGGAAAGTGGGGAGGAGCCCAGCTGGCGCCAGCCTTTACAGATACCAAATCCATGCCAATGATCCCAACCAACAGTACTAGAAATAGAAAAACTGCTACCCAGCCTAGATGCCACAAGAAATAGTATTTCATTGATTATTTAAACCACTCTGTGATAATAAGTAATGAAGCAATGAATAACTAATAATATTCCTTGACACTCTAGTCAATTTTCCCACCAAACCCTAGATTTAGAACTGGAATTATATTCTTGCCAGTAATAAACTGGCCAATCACTTAGTTCCTCAGAGAATCTTAAAAATCTCTAAACTGAACTGTTTGGTTTTTGTTGTTGTTTTATTTTCTTCTTTTTGTGCTGGTCTTGGGGTTTGACCTCAGGCTGCATGCTGGCCCTGACCTCTTTTTGCTCAAGGCTAACACTCTACCTTTTGAGCCACAGCTTCACTTCTGGTCATTTTGGTGGTTAACTGGAGATAAGACTCTAATGGACTTTGCTGCCCTGGCTGGCTTTGAACCTCGCTGCTCAGAGCTTAGCATCCTGAGTAGCTAAGGTTACAGGCACAAGCCACTGGTACCCAGCTGAAACAACATTTTTGTAACTTTCAAAATTAAATGCCCTTATATCTGGAAAAAAGGACTTATGGCCAAAAATTCCTGTAAAAGAACAATAAAACTGGGCTGGAAATATAGCCTACTGGTAAAGTGCTTACCTCATATATATGAAGCCTTGGGTTCGACTCCTCAGTACCACATATATAGAAAAAAGCTGGAAGTGGCACTGTGGCTCAAGTGGTAGAGTGCTAGCCTTGAGCAAAAAGAAGCCAGGGATAGCACTCAGGCCTTGAGTTCAAGCCCCAGGACTGGCAAAAAAAAAAAGAACAATAAAACTCACAAAAAGTATTTTTCTTATTTGTGTGCCAGTTCTGGAACTGGTACTCAGGCCCTGGGCACTATCTCTGACTTTTTAATCAAAGCTAGTGCTAGACCACTTGAGCCACAGCTCCACTTTTAGATTTTTGGTGGTTAAGTGGTGATAAGAGTCTCACAGAGCCATTGCAGGGGCTCATGCCTATAATCCTAGCTACTCAGGAGGCTTAGATATGAGGATCACAGTGTGAAGCCAGCCCAGGCAGGCAAGTCGATGAGACTCTTATCTCCAATTAACCACCAAAAAACCAGAAGTGGCTCAAGTGGTAGAGCACTAGCCTTGAGTACAAAAAGGGGCAAGGGCAGGGACAGAGCCCAGGCCACGAATTCAAGCCCCACAAACAACAACAAAAAGTTTCACAGATTTTCCTGCTTGGGCTGGTTTCAAACCACATTCTTCTCAGATCTCAGTTTCCTGAATAGTTAAGATTCTGGGATGAGCCACAAGCACTTGACCTATAATATGTCTTTAAAAAAAAAAGAAAAGGTAAAACAAGACCTCAGATCCCCCACTGCCACTGCCAGGTCACCTGGGGCCAGCGTGAGTGCCCTATAGTGCCTGGTGGAGCAACTCCAGCTGGAGGCCAGCGTGGAGCGGATCAAGGTCTCCCAGGCAGCTGCAGAACATCAGCAGTAGTGCACACAGAATGCCTACAAGGGGGTGGGAACATGGCCTGGTGCCAAGAGTGCTTGGCTCGTATATATGAAGCCCTGGGTTTGATTCCCCAGCACCACATATATAGAAAATGGCCAGAAGTGGTGCTGTGGCTCAAGTGGCAAGTGGCTAGTCTTAAGAGAAAAAAAAAAACAGGGACAGTGCTCAGGCCCTGAGTCCAGGGCCCAGGACTGGCAAAAAATAAAGAGAGAGAGAGAGAGAGAGAGAGAGAGAGAGAGAGAGAGAGAGAGAGAGAGAGAGAGACAGAGAGAGAGAGACAGAGAGAGACAGAGAGAGAGAGAGAGAGAGAGAGACAGAGAGAGAGAGAGAGACAGAGAGAGAGAGACAGAGAGAGAGAGAGAATTAGCCAGGAGTGGTAATCTGCCTATATATAATCCCAGAAACTGGGAAGCTGAGCCTCCAGAGTTGGAGGCTCATAGCAATTGCTCCTTTCTTATCCCTCCTTTTGAAGAAGAAATGGAGGCAGAGGGGAAGGCACAGCTGTGCCACCACCTCTGGAGATCTTTGCCTGGCCTGCTGGTTCTCATCTTCTGGGAGGACCCTGGCTGATATTTTAACAGCAAGCATCTATAGCAGCAGAACATATTTAAAAAGAAAGGAGAGGGGAGGAAGAGGGAGGACATACATGATCAGCCTGCCACCAGCAGCTCATACCTATAATCCTAGCTACTCAGGAGGCTGAGATCTAAGGAGTATAGTTTTAAGGTAGCCCAGGCAAGAAAGTTCAGGAGAGTCTTATTGCCAATTAGCCAACAAAAAGCCAGAAGTGAAGCTGTGCCTCAAGTGGTGGAATAAGATTCTTTTTTTTTTTTTTTGGCCAGTCCTGGGGTTTGGGACTTAGGACCTGAGTACTGTCCCTGGCTTCTTTTTGCTCAAGGCAAGCACTCTACCACTTGAGCCACAGCACCAATTCCGTCTTTTTCTATATATGTGGTGCTGGGGAATCGAGCCCAGGGCTTCATGTGTGCGAGGCAAGCACTCTACTACTGGGCTATATTCCCAGCCCTGGAATAAGATTGTTAAGTGAAAAAAACTAAAGGATAGTGCCCGGGCCCTTATATTAGCACACACAGTCACTGAGAAATAATCTTTATAATACTATCTTGGCTTACTAAGAAATAAATTGCTGCTTCTTCCAGAAAAAAATTTCAATTCAAGGATGACCTGGATTATATCTGAAAACTTAATTTAAAAAAAATTTAAGGGCTGGGAAATTCACTAAAAGCAAGAACAAAGTAGACCCAGATATGTTTATGAAGCCTTGAAATGCTGGGATAAAGGCAGCCACAAACAGGACAGTGTTTTACTCATACATGATAATCTCTCTAGAAAACAAGCTCCACAGAAAGCACGGATCATGTCTGGTTTTGCTCTCTGGTCTGACCTCACTAACATGGCCAAGAATTCCTGCATTAAAATTGACCCTCAATAATTATTTCCTTAAGGCTGGATAGATGAATCAAATTAAGTGAGCTAGCCACAACACTGTTATTTGCAAAAGACATATCCTTGAAATTTGAGTAATGTGTGTTTAAGATAAGCAAAGGGACAATGTAAGGAGAGAGAGAGAGAGAGAGATTTTTTCTCTGTCCTCTCTTCCACTGGAAACCTTACTCTACTAATTCTCATTGTTTCTTAGGCCTGTGTCCCTAGTCTCTTGCTCTCTTTCTTCTTCTGTTATAATTCCACCCCTCAGCCATGTGCTCTTGCCTGTAATTCTAGCTAATGAAGGCTGAGATAGTGAGGATTATGGTTCCAATCTAGTTTAGGCAGTAAAGTCCATCAGATTCCACCTCAATGGAAGAAGCAGAGCATGGTAGCATAGCTACTACAATGGGAAGCCTAAAATAGGTGGAGGGAGGTCCTAAGCATGTACCTGGGCTGGAAGTGAGTCTGTAGCTCAAAACACAGCTGAAGGCAAGGCTCGAAGGTAGATTTCCCACCTAGCAAGCTCGATATCCTGAGCTCAAACTCAGTACTGTAAAATAAAACAAACAACAATAACAACAAAACCTCTAAAGAAGATAAATGAATGGCCAGTACACATAGGAAAAGATGTTCAATATCCTTCCTCAGGCAGCAGGTAAATGCACATACAAACCACACAAGAGACCATACCCACTAGAAAGGCTAAAAGAATAGGTATGAACACATATTGACTAGGATTTATAGAAACTTCCCCAACAAATTGATGGTGGGAATGTAAGGTGGTAAGCATACAGAAAATACTATATGTATATATATATATGTAATTATATATGTCCTGGAAAACAGACTGATCGTTTCTTAACTACTTAAATATATATGTTTAAGACCCAGAAATTACATACCCAAAATTATTGAAAATATTGTTCATGCAAAAGCCAGCACACAAACAGGAACATTATAAGAGCTAAAAAAGTGGCAATAATTTGGGGGGGGGGGGCATGCAGGAGAAAAGAGGGAAGGGGTTAACAGTGTTCAAAATGAAATATACTCATTACCTTACTTATAATTACTTAACTGTAACCCCTATGTTAATCACCTTTTTGGTCCATCGTGGGGCTTGAACTCTGGGCCTAGGTGCTGTCCCTGAGCTCTTCATCTCAAAGCAAGTGCTCTATCTCTTTGAGCCACAGTGCCACTTCCTGTTTTCTGGTAATTAATTGGCGATAAGAGCCTCACAGACTTTCCTGGCTGGGCTGGCTTTGAACCCCAATCCCCAGATCTCAGCCTCCTAAGTAGCTAGGATAACAGGCATGAGCCACTAGTACCTGGCTGTTCATCACCTTTATAATAAATCTAAATGCACAAAAATTGATCAATGCAAAAGTAAAAGTTATTTCTATAAAATGGAATGATATCTTGCAATAAAAATAAGTACCAGGGGCTGGGGATATGGCCTAGTGGCAAGAGTGCTTGCCTTGTATACTTGAAGCCCTGGGTTCGATTCCCCAGCACCACATATACAGAAAATGGCCAGAAGTGGCGCTGTGACTCAAGTGGCACAGTGCTAGCCTTGAGCAAAAAAGAAGCCAGGGACAGTGCTCAGGCCCTGAGTCCAAGGCCCAGGACTGGCAAAAATAAATAAATAAATAAATAAATAAATAAATAAGAATAAGTACCAATATGTGCATACAGCATAAATGAACCTTGAAGTCAAAAAGTCAGACAAATATCATATGATTCTATTTATGTGAAATGGACAGGACAGGCCAATTCTGTGGAAATATGAAGTAGATTTGTTGTCAGGGATTGAAAGGTGAAAATGGGAAGTGAAAATAGATTGTGTGTGCACATGCGCGTGTGCACGTGCATGTGCACACGCGTGTTGCTGAAAATTGAACCCAGGCATTTATATGAGATACACAAGTGTACATTACAAGTGAGCTGCATCTCTACCTCAAGTACAGGGTTTCTTTCTTGTGTGTGGTACTGGGATTTGAACTCAGCACTCTACCACTTAAGCCACACTACCAACCCCTTAATACAATGGTTCTTTTTTCAGGTAGTGTTTTTCTCTTTGCCTGGCATAGCTAGGGCTACAAGCTTCCTATTTGTGCTTCCCCTGTGACTGGGAAAACAGGTGTGTCACCAGTCTCAATAACTGGATGAGATGGAGTTTTGAGCTTTTATGACTGAGCTGGCCTCAAACCTCGATCCCCAATCTCTGTTTCTCAACTGGCAAGGATTACAGGTTTAGGCAACTGTTCTCATTCGGGGATGATGGAAATGTTCTAAAATGGATTGTGGGCTTGGAACATGGCCTAGTGGCAAGAGTGCTTGACTTGTATACATGAAGCTCTGGGTTCGATTCCCAAGCACTACATATACAGAAAACGGCCAGAAGTGGCGCTGTGGCTCAAGTGGTAGTGTGCTAGCCTTGAGCAAAAAGAAGCCAGGGACAGTGCTCAGGCCCTGAGTCCAAGGCCCAGGACTGGCATGCATGCATGCATGCATGCACAAATAGATAGATAGATAGATAGATAGATAGATAGATAGATAGATAGATAGATAGATAGATAGATAGATAGATAAATGAATCGTGGTGTCAGTTTCTCTACTCTGTGACTGTATGTAATGCCACCGATTTGTTCACTTTAGTCAGGCGCTGGTGGCTCACACCTGTAATCCTAGCTACTCAGGAGGCTGAGTTCTGAGGAGTGCAGTTCTCCAAATAACCACAGAAAACTGATTGGAAGTGGTGCTGTAGATCAAAGTTATATAGCCTTGATAACAAAAGTTCAAGGATAACACCCAAGCCCTGAGTTCAAGCCTCATGACTGACAAAAAGAAAAGAAAATGTTTCAGCCAGGAGCCAGAGGTTCAATCCTAATTACTCAGGTGGCTGAGGTTCTGAGAATTGTGGTTCAAAGCCAGCTGGGGCAGGAAAGTCCATGCGACTCATTTCTAATTAACCATCAAAGATTCACAAGTGGACATATGGTTCAGGTGGTAGAGTACTAGCCTCAAATGAAAAAAACAGAGAATACAAGGCCCCAGCACCATCACCAGCACAAATTTTTTAAAAAAGATATTTGGTGTGTAGATGATACACAGAATACATTTCAGCATAGCTTTCTAAAAATTCTATGTACCCTATATAAGAGCTAGTTCAAATTGTGACTGTCCCCCTACTTCCCACTTTCTTCAGTCAAAATGTCTGTGCTGTCATTCCAGCAGTTTTAGTCGGTTACACATTGCCTAAATCAGAACCCAAGCTTGTAAATGCTAAAAGAATTCTTCTTTAGTCTCTCTTCTCTGGGCCCCATCTAGTATATTATGTAAGGCCAATTCTAAATACATCTCTATTGTACTACAGATTACTCTCAAAGAGTGATGTATGTGGAAAACATGAATGAAATTAAATCCATGCAGTCTAACTTACCCATTCAAAAGTCACAAGTTGCTGGATGCTGGTGGCTCAAGCCTATGATCCTAGCTACTCAGGAGACTGAGATCTGAGGATCATGGTTCAAAGCCAGCCTGGGCAGGAAAATCCATGACACAGGTCTCCAATTAACCATCTAAAAACTGGAAGTGAAGCTGTGACTCAAAGTGGTACAGCCCTCGTCTTGAGCAAAAACACACAGACATAAGTGTCTAAGCTGAGTTCAAGCCCCATGACTGACAAAAAAAAAACGTCACAAGTTGTTGTTACATGTCCTACCTTTTCAAATGACAACACATATTGGGAAGCTCAAATCACAAGAAGAAAACAGACTAGGTATACATAAAAATGACCCAGAAAATGTGAAATCCTATGACCTTCTTGTTTAAAGTCCATTAGTGACCTCTGGCTATGTATGCTCAGTTCTATCATCCTTATTTCCTTCAGAAGTAGTCAGTTGTAAAATAATGCACAAGCCACAGAAAGTTACAACAATTAACATGCATTTAATTTACAATCTTTTCAGAAGCAGCTCTCCAGATTCAAAGATACTAAAGACACATAAGTAAGTGCAGTGTGGTGGACTGGGGAGACATCAATAGGCAAGCACTAGCCTAGTATTTTGGTTTGGTTTGTCCCCAACAGGCTCATACATGAAGAGTTTTGAGAGGTGATGGAAACTTTAGGAGATGGGGGTTAACTGAAGGAAATGTCACTGGGGAGTGCCCTGAAAAGCTTTATCTTGCTTCCTCCTCTCTGTCTGTCTGCCATGAAGGGAGCTGCTTTGCTCCATGACATGGCCCTGCCATGCTTACCTCCTCAGGATCACAGAGACAGAACCATCCAAGGACTCTAACTTCTGAATTTGTGAGCCAAAGAAACCCTTCTACTTCTAAGTGTGAAGTGTGTTTGTGTGTGTACCAGTCCTGGGGCTTGAACTCAGGACCTGGGCACTGTCCCTGAGTTTGTCTGGTCCAAGCTAGCATTCTATAACTTAAACCATAGCTTTACTTCCAGCTTTTTTGGTGGTTAACTGGAGATAAGAATCTCATGGACTCTTCCGTATCACTAGCTTTGAATCACAACTCTCAAATTTGTCTCCAGAGTAGTTAAGATTACAGGTATGAGGGGACTAGGAATGTGGCTTAGTGGTAGATTGCTTGCCTAGCATGCATGAAGCCCTGGGTTCAATTTCTCAGCACCACATACACAGAAAAGGCTGGCAATGGCGCTGTGGCTCAAGAGGTAGAGTGCTAGCCTTCAGCAAAAAGAAGCCAGGGACAGTGCTCAGGCCCTGAGTTCAAGCCCCAGGACTGCCCCCACGCCCCAAAAAGGTTACAGGTGTGAGCCATCATTGCCCAGCTTAAGTGTTTTTGTCAGGTACTTGGCCTAAGGGATGAAATCTGGTTAATCTATCTAACACACATAACATTTGGAGGTCGTGAGAAGAAAGGGAAGGAGGAGGGAAGAAGGGATTATGTATCCTGGCTTGGTCAAAACAGGATAGAAACATTAATGGAAAATTTGGTGAAATTCAAATGAACACTATGATTCCAATGTGAATTTCTTTGTTTTGATCAATGTTTAACACAATATTAGCATTTGCAGACACTAGGTGAAGTATATACAGGAACTCTGTACTGTTTTTGGAACTCTTCTGCAAATCTGAAACTTAAAAAAAAAAAAAAAAAAAAAGCCAAGTGTGTAATCCTGGCGCTGGAGAGGCTGCAATGTGGGGAATCTTACTTCTTGAGTTCCAGGCCAGCCTGGGCTACAACATGAGATGCTAAAAATAAAAAATAAAAGTTGTATGTTTTGTTTTCTGTACTGAATGTTTAACTCAAAGCCTCTTGCTACCAAGCAAGTTCTCTATCACTTGAGCCACATAAGATGGTTGAATACAAGTAACCTGGTATAGAGAGAAAAGTTCCCATCTTTTGAAAAGTACATTCTGGATGTACTGTGAACAGACTGGAGGTTGGCCAGAATGGATGTGAGAGAAAATTAGCCAGTCATGCAATAGAGAGAAGTGAATGGATAGGGTCTATATAGGAAGCAAAACCAAAGGGACGCAAGGATAAAATTAGATGTGAAAAGTCGTGGGCTGATGGCTCATGCCTATAATCCTAGCTACTTAGGATGACATCTGAGAATCGTGGTTCAAAGCCAGTCAGAGCAGAAAAGTCCAAGAGATTCCTATGTCCAATTAAGCACCAAAAAGCCACAAGTGGAGCTGTGACTCAAATTGTAGAGGGTCAGGCTTGAGTGAAAAGCTAAGGGACTGAACCCAGACCCTGAGTTCAAACCCCAGTACTAGCACACGAATTAAAAATTAGATGTAGGAGATGAGAATAACTTGCAGATTTCTGACTTTAGCAACTGGCTAGAATGTGGTAATAACTTATTAAAGAAGAGAACAATAACAAAGTGTTCGATCTGAGATGAAGGAGAACATGTTCCATCTTAGAAAAAAAAAACTCTCACGGAGCTGGGGATATGGCCTAGTGGCTAGAGTGCTTGCCTCGTATACATGAGGCCCTGGGTTCGATTCCCCAGCACCACGTATACAGAAAATGGCCAGAAGTGGCGCTGTGGCTCAAGTGGCAGAGTGCTAGCCTTGAGCGGGAAGAAGCCAGGGACAGTGCTCAGGCCCTGAGTCCAAGCCCAGGACTGGCCAAAAAAAAAAAACAAAAAAACTCTCACTAACTGAATATGGTTTTATAAAATGAGAGAAAAGGTTACTAAAGGACAGTAAGATCAAGTTCTTGGCCTGCCATTACAAAATGACATCTGATTTTAACAAGTCACAGTTTCCTTGGGGATCAGTTTTCTGAAGCTTATTAATTCATGAACTTCAGTTGCATCATCTCCAAAGTTCTTTCCTATATAGCTTGAGACTCAGACATTCCAGTCATTGGATTTAATATTCATGGCCTGGATAAAGAAATGATACCTAAGTTCACAGTAACTATGCAATATTATAAAACATGAATGTTCAGATCTGCATTCCTATTCTTCTTTAATATTAGATCCAGATTCAGTCTAGAAGAAGAATACAATCACCTTTCTAAAATTATTTAAAAAATATTGTGTGGGATAAACCCTTTTAGTATACAGTATTTCAGTGATTTGATACAAATTGTGGTTCATGAACATATTGAGCTAGCCAGGTACCAGCGGCTCATGCCTGTAATCCTAGCTACTCAGGCCAAGATCTGAGGATCACAATTTGAAGCCAGCCCAGGCAAAAAAGTCTGTGAGGCTCTTATCCCAAAAAATTACCAAAAGAGCTGGAAGTAGAGCTGTGGCTCAAGTGGTAGAGTGCTAGCCTTGAACAAAAGAGCTCAGGGAGAGCACCAAAGCCTTGAGTTTGAGCCTTACATCAGACAAAAAACAAAACAAAACAATATGGCAATATGCAGTCTAAAATGAAATATGGTAAGTGATCTGATATATACTTGTAATCCCAGCTATTCCAGAGGTGAAGGCAAGAGAACAGAGTTCAAGACCAGTCTAGGAAAAGTTGAAGAGCTCCTACTTTAAAAACAAAATGTAAATTGGGGGGAAGGGGAGCTCACATAACAGACAGCTTGTTTAGCAGGTACAAGGTCCTAGGTTCAACCCCCACTACAAGAAAGGAAAGAGGGGAGAAAGGGAGGAAGAGAAGGAGAGAAGAGACTAGGTATGCTTCTTGACCAGTAGTTCCTCTTAGGAAGTTTAAGGAGGGTGCTGGACTAGTGGCCTAACTCCATTTTGTCCATTGCTTTAACCTTTTCTTTTTCTCCAACTCTCTCTTCACTCACAGTCTCCTTGGGAGAGAAAAGAAAGATGGATGAGTAAACATCTTATGAAAAAAGCCCAAGCACTGTCAGATAAACTATGCCTTCTCCAAGTCCACCTGCATATCCTGGGATAATGATCAACCCAGCATGTGTTTGACAGGACCACCTAACTACGCATACCTTTCTCCCTGCCACTTAAGCCTAAAGTTTGTTAGTTCTCAGAAGACAATCTTGGGGTCCATGTGCCTTTTTGTCTTCCCAATATGGCTGTGTTCATTAAAACTGTCTGCCTTCACCGGCACTGGTCTGAAACCAGGGATTTCATCTAAAGACCTAAAGAAATAATTAAAAATATGTGCAAAGACTTTCCCACTAGGAAGTTCTTTGTAATACTATTTTAATAGTATCTTGTAACACTATTTTTGAGACTTTGTTTAAAAAAAAACACCTCAGGGCTGGGGATATAGCCTAGTGGCAAGAGTGCCTGCCTCGGATACACGAGGCCCTAGGTTCGATTCCCCAGCACCACATATACAGAAAACGGCCAGAAGCGGCGCTGTGGCTCAAGTGGCAGAGTGCTAGCCTTGAGCGGGAAGAAGCCAGGGACAGTGCTCAGGCCCTGAGTCCACGGCCCAGGATTGGCCAAAAAAAAAAAAGAAAAAAACACCTCAGGGCTGGGGATATGGCCTAGTGGCAAGAGTGCTTGCCTCTTATACATGAGGCCCTGGGTTCAATTCCCCAGCACCACATATACAGAAAATGGCCAGAAGTGGCGCTGTGGCTCAAGTGGCAGAGTGCTAGCCTTGAGCAAAAAGAAGCCAGGGACAGTTCTCAGGCCCTGAGTCCAGGCCCCAGGACTGGCAAAAACAAAACAACAAAAAAAAAAAAAAACACACACACCTCAAAAGCCAAAGAAGCTAGGGGAAGAAAATCTATAAATAAGGGTACAACCATAAAATACACAGAACTGCACATTGAAAAAGATACATAACTCAAAAATGGAATTGCCTCCATTATAAGGTGAGTTTTAAAGGTTCAAGATAGTTTTTATAAGGATTTGTATTGCATACAATTAAGGCATATTCAATATTAACATTCAAATGCTATTTCATAACTATTAAAGTTACTTATATTAAATATAAATTACTTATGATACATTGTTTGTATCCTCCTGTCTTACAGGTAGAGACATAATACCCACTAACACATATCTCTGAATAAGTTGCTGTTATTTTCCAGTATTGCTTAAATTCTCAACAAAATCATGTGTGATCATATGACCAATCACTTTATAATCAGTGTTTCAAACAAAGCAATGCTCATTTAAAAAAAAAAAGAAAAGAAAAGAAAAGGCAAATTCAAGGACCAGGGTACATAAGAAAGCTTACTTAGCAATGGGCTGGGGATATTGCCTAGTGTCTGGAGTGCCTGCCTTGTATTCATGAGGCCCTGGGTTCAATTTCCCAGCACCACATATACAGAAAATGGCCAGAAGTGGTGCTGTGGCTCAAGTGGCAGAGTGCTAGCCTTGAGCAAAAAGAAGCCAGGGACAGTGCTCAGGCCCTGAGTCCAAGCCCCAGGACTGGCAAAAAAGAAAGAAAGAAAGAAAGAAAGCTTAGCAATAAGTAAAAAAGAAATCTACTTACTTGACTATGACTTTTTTGGCTTCTTTGATGAGTAGGGAAAAAAGAGATAAGAAGAAAAGGAAAAAAAGGGTAGGAACAATCTGCAATCTGCAACCCATGAAAATCAGAGAAATGAGAACCACTTCTGCCACATCAAAAGCAGTGCAGAAAGGAAGTTACTTATAAACCTCTCCGTGCTCAAACAAAACAATCAGTTTTAATGAACTGTTTTCCCTCTTGTTAACAACTCTGGCCATATGGACACAGGTCACAGGGCACACTTTTACTGTCCTTTCAGCAACTCTTGAGAAGGCAAATCTAAATCTTCTGATATGTGACACACATAACCTGGGCTGGGAACAATAGTGGTGGTTTCACAGTGAGATGAATTCGGTTTTCCCATCAAACATTACTGCAAGCATAACCAAAGTAACAGAAAAATAACAAAAATAATTCCTAGGTTTTGTTTGTTTGTTTTTGTTTTTTGGCCAGTCCTGGGCCTTGGACTCAGGGCCTGAGCACTGTCCCTGGCTTCATTTTGCTCAAGGCTAGCACTCTGCCACTTGAGCCACGGCACCACTTCTGGCCATTTTCTGTATATGTGGTGCTGGGGAATCGAACTGAGGGCTTCATGTATACGAGGCAGGTGCTCTTGCCACTAGGCCATCCCTAGCCCCCCTAGTATTTTATTTTAGGTTGATACTAAAAGTTGAATCAAGATTCAAGCCTTTTTGCCTGCCCCCCACACACACCCTTTTCTGTCTCTGAATGTCTGTCTCTGTCTCTCTCATGCCAGTCCAGGGCCTGGGTGGTCCCCCTAAGCTTCGTTTCTCAAGGCTAGCCCTTTACCACTTGAGCCACAACTCCACTTCCAGCTTTTTGCTGGTCAATTGGAGATAGAGTCTTATGGACTTTCCTTCTTGGGCTAGCTTCAAACCATGATCCTCAGATCTCAGCCTGAGTAGCTGGTATTACAAGCATGAGCCATGGGCAGCCCTACAAGCTAAACTCTCTTTGACCTCTAGAAACTTACAGAACTCCAAGTTTGAACAGAAAACTTTTCTTAGAATTCTGAAGATACTAGAAAAGAGTGAGGGAAGGGGTGATAGTGTCCAAAAAGAAATGTACTATTTACCTGACTTTTATGACTGTAACCCTTCTGTACATCACCTTTATAATAACAATTTAAAATTTTTTATGAAGAATTCTGAGGGCTGGGGCTGGGAATATGGCCTTGTGGTAAAGTGCTTGCCTCGTATACATGAAGCCCTGGGTTCGATTCCTCAGCACCACATATATAGAAAAAAGCCGAAAGTGGCACTGTGGCTCAAGAGGAAGAGTGCTAGCCTTGAGCAAAAAGAAGCCAGGGACATCTCAGTAGTCAGTGTAAACTCTAACATCCCTTGGAGGGGGGGGGGGGAGCGAAACATCTTAGGATCTTAGGGTTCCTTTCTCATGTATAACAGGGAACCAATGCTTTTGTAAAATGATGGGGGGGCGGGGGGATGTGGCTTAGTGGTAGAGTGCTTGCCTAGCAAGCATGAGGCCCTAGGTTCAATTCCTTGGTACCACATAATCAAAAAATAAATTAATTTTAAAAGATGTAGAAAAAAATGCTTGGGTGCCAGTGTCTCAAGCCTGTAATCCAAGAAGCTGAGATCAGAGAAGTGAAGTTCAAAGCCAGCCTGGGCAGGAAAGTCTATGAGGCTTTTATTTCCAATTAACCAGCAAAAAGCAGGAAGTGGAAGTGTGACCAGTAAAGTACAGATAAAGCCAAGTGACAGTACCCAGGCCCTAAGTTCTAGCCCCAACACACACACACACACACACACACACACACACACACACACACACACACACACACACACACACACACAGTGGTTTAGGGAGTTTTGTTTTTTTGTCTGTTGGTTGTGGGGATTGAACTCACGGCTCTTCTGCTCAAGGCTAGTGCTCTACTACTTTAAGGCACAGCTCTACTTCCAGTTTTCTGGTAGCTAATTAGAGATCATTTCCAGCCTGGGGTTGGTCTGAATCGGGATCCTCAGATCTCAGCCTCCTGATTACAGCCAGGATTACAATCATGAACTACCAGTACCTGGCCCACATAATTTATTTTAACTTCAAAAACAATGTGACAGGCTGTGAATATGGCTTAGTGGTAGAGTGCTTGCCTTGCATGCATGAAACCCTGGGTTTGATTCCTCAGCACCACATAAACAGGGAAAGTCAGAAGTGGTGCTGTGGCTCAAGTGGTAGAGTGCTAGCTTTGAGCAAAAAGAAGCCAGGGACAATGCTCAGGTCCTGAGTCCAAGCCCTAGGACTGGCAAAAACAAACAAACAAAAAACACACAAAACAATGTGGCAACGTCTTCTTAAAATAGCAGTAGAAATAACTAAGATCATATAAGATCTCTTTTTCATCTATATCCTGTGATGTCATTAGACATCCTAGAAATGATGAAGAACATGTGTAAATGTCCTTTTTTTGGGGGGGGAGGGGGAGTCAGTCATGGGACTTGAACTCTGGGCCTGGGTACTGTCCCTGAGCTCTTCAACTCAAAGCCAGTGCTCTAACCCTTAAGCCACAACACCACTTCTGGTTTTCTGGTGATTAATCAGAGATAGAATCTCACGGATTTTTCTGCCCAGGCCTGCTTTGAACTGCAATCCTCAGATCTCAGCCTCCTAAGCTAGGATTACACGCCTGAGTCACTGGCATCCACTTGTAAATGTCTTTTTAAGTAAAAACTTACATTTTGGGACTAGGAATATGGCCTAGTGGCAAGAGCACTTGCCTCGAATAAATGAAGCCCTGGGTTTGATTCCCCAGCACCACATATATAGAAAATGGCCTGAAGTGGCACTGTGGCTCAAGTGGTAGAGTGCTAGACGAGCAAAGGGACAGTGCTCAGGCCCTGAGTTCATGGCCCAAGATTGGCAAAAAAAAAAAAAAAAAAAAACCCCTTACATTTTAAGTTTATGCTATCTAAATAAAAAATGAAATTTCCTTTTAAAAAATATTTACTTACAAACTACGTAAAGTAGGGAGAAATACGAAGGGAAAAAAGACCATCTCCTGCTTGACACACAGCAGGTAGGTAGAGGGAGTCTCTTCAGAACTAGAATTTCTCTAATGAAAATGATGGCTGAGTTAGTGTTTAGAGGAGGTATTTGAAGTATCATGTGAAAAGCACCTTAATACACACAAACTAAGGTGATTAACTTTGTCAGTTCACTCTTTTCAAAAGCTATGTTATTTACTTTGTTCTACAGCTTATATTGCAAGAGAAATTCATCAGTTTTTCCCTGTGGATCTACACTAGATTGGTGGCACTTGTGCAACACAGAAACAAACCGGGGAAACCCACCGCAGCTCCATGTGGGATAGGCTAACAAGCAGAGACAGCACACAGTATTGAAGTGAAACAAGGCAGGGTCCGTTGGAGCCCATGAATATTTCAAAAGAATAATCACAAAGTGTGCCAGATGGGTTCACTTACAGCTGGCTGACAACTAAATTTCTGACCAAAGCCAAATGGTTCTTTACATAATTTATCAAGCACTTTTCAATCACCTTCCACTACCATCCTTCTCTTTCCTTTTCTTCTTTAAAGAGCAAAACCACCATCACTTCTTCAAGTGGAACCATTATAAAGGAACAGAAAAGAGCACCTGTGTGCCCAGATCAGCTGAATGTGAAACAGAAGAATCCAGGTGTTGTGACTAGAGCAAAAATGAACAAAAGTGCTATGAAAGCCCAACTATTCTTTAAAAAAAAAAAAAAAAAAAAGTTTAAAATAAGCACAAATTGCAAAAAATTAGCAATAAATACAAAGCAATTCAGCTTAGCAGCCAGGAGAAGCTCATCCCTCCCAGAGAACATTGGTCTCTGCCTACCTCTGCAGCCTGTCTGTCACTACTGCACCCTATATTGCACATACAAAAGTAGCCAACTTCACTCCTATGAGCATTTACTATGTGCTAGCCATTGTTCTAAGTATAGAAAGCACTGAACACAATCCCAAGAAAAGGAGGATACTATTAATAATAGAATACTATTAAAAAGAGATTTAAAAAAGGGGGGGCTGGGAATATGGCCTAGTGGCAAGAGTGCTTGCCTCCTACACATGAAGCTCTCGGTTCGATTCCCCAGCACCACATATATGGAAAACGGCCAGAAGGGGCGCTGTGTGGCTCAGGTGGCAGAGTGCTAGCCTTGAGCGGGAAGAAGCCAGTGATGGTGCTCAGGCCCTGAGTCCAAGGCCCAGGACTGGCCAAAAAAAAAAAAAAAAAAAAAAGAATACAAATTGAGCCAGTAATCCTGTGGCTCACAGCTGTAGTCCTAGCTACTCAGGAGACTGAGATCTGAGGATTGTGGTTCGAAGACAGCCTGAATAGGAAAGTCCTTGAGACTGTTATGTCCAATTAACTATTCAAAAGCCAGAGGTGAAGGTGTAGCTCAAATGGCAGAGGGCCAGCCTTGGTGAAAAAGTTAAGAGACAGTGCCCAGGCCCTGAGTTCAAGTTCCAGTTCTGGCACACCAAAAAGAACAGCAAACTTGCCCAAGGCAGTCTAACACGATCTTAAATTCTGCTACATTGCAAATTACTTCTGTTGCTTGTTTACTTTTCTTCTTTTGAGACAGGGATCTCACTAGATAGCCCACACTGACCTCCAATTTACCATCCTCCTGCCTCAACAGGAGCTGGGATTACAGGTGTGCAAAAGCACACATTCTTTCTTTCAAGTAAAGATTGCACCCAAATTCCACATACTACTATAGCTTTACTGTACTCTATTTAAAAACACTGCTTCAGATTCTAAACCCTAAACCAGAGATTTCAAAGCTGTAACAGTGAGTGTGATAGCCAGATTCCAAGAGGACCCCCAAAGATTACTGGGCCGTGGGATTCACAGCTTTGTGCAACGGCCTATCAAGGGCTGATCTAGGTGATCAATAGAATGAGGCAGAAATGGCAGCATGACACTTGTGAGATAGAGTGGCAAACTATTATGGCTTCTATCATGGGGGTGTCGGTCCATACTTGCTCTGGCAGCAGCAAACAATCATGTCTTTGGGCCAGACAAGCAGCCTATGGAGAGGCAGCCCTGTAGGAAGGAACACACAAATGAGGTTGGAAGCATATTCTACAGCCACTGTCTAGGCCTAGAGATAACATGACTGCAGCTCCTGACCACAACCCAGTGAGATGGTGAGATCCAACCAGGCTACTCTCCAAACTGTGCTCACTGGGTTGCCTGCAGAGTTTCTGTCTTTGGTTTGCAGTGGTGCTCAGGACTGCACCCAGGACCTTGTCCATGCTAAGTTTGTGCTTGTTTTGAGCAGAAAATAATTTGTTCTAAAGCAGTAGTAAACGAATACAAACAAGCAGCTCAATTGGCAACTTAATTTATAATAAAGGTATAACAAGAAAAAACCCGTAAGATTTCTAAATCAAAAGCTAGAATATAATGGACACTTTCAATAACTGGTTGGTTCCTCAAGATCTACCTGTTAACCTAACTTTAAAAATGTTAGAAGTAATCTGCCTATAATCCTGGCACACAGGAGGCTAATCCAGGAGTATCGGGAATTCAAGGCCAGCCTAAGTTAGATAGCAGAGTTACAGACCAGCTTAGCTACAGACCTGTCAAATAAACAAAAGAAAGAAAAAAAAAGAAACAGCAAAAATGTTACAAGTGTAAGATTTACTTCTTAATTACTGCATTTAGTTAATGAGGCCAAGGATGATTAAACAGAAAGACAAAATTTAACAGTGTACATAAAAGAATCCTCATCTTTAGAGAATCATTCTAAATTATGCACAAATGACATAATACCTAGAATTTATTTCAAAGTATTTTGTTGTAGGAGGTGGGAGAAAGAAGGGGAAGATGACAGGAGATAAAACTGACAAGTTGACAATTCCCAACGCCATTCTCTCTGTTCTGTACAGGTTTGAAATTACCCACAACAGTTTTCTTTTTCCTAAATTGACAAAATAAAACACTCCACACTGAACAATTTCCTATTCTATCACCACAAAGGAACAAAACTTCTATAGTATGTAGCACAGTGAGGCCCTTAAGTCAAGTTGATACCATATGGTTTGTAGGACTATATCTTACTAAAGAAAGGGGAAACCTGCTCTATATTATTTTAGAAAAGAAAATGTTTGGTGTTGTTTTATTTTGTCAGTCCTGGGGCCTGAACTCAGGGCCTGGGCACTGTACCTGAGTTTCGTGTGTGTGTGTGTGTGTGTGTGTGTGTGTGTGTGTGTGTGTGTGTGTGTGTGTGTGTGTGTGTGTGTGTGTGTTGTGGGGCTTGAACTCTGGGCCTAGGCACAGTGTGTGTGTGTGTGTGTGCGCGCGTGTGTGTGTGTGTGTGTGTGTTGTGGGGCTTGAACTCTGGGCCTAGGCACTGTCCTTGAGCTCTTCAGCTCAAGGGTAGCACTACCACTTGAGCCACAATGTCACTTCCAGTTTTCTGGTGGTTAATTGGAGATTGAATTTTCTGCCCTGGCTGGCTTTGAACAGCGATCCTCAGATCTCAGCCTCTTGAGTAGCTAAGATTATGTGCATGAGCCACTGGCGCCTGGCTCCTGAGCTTCTTTTGCTCAAGGCTAGCAGTCTATGTGGTTGGGAGAGTGGCCTAGTGGTAGAGTGTTTGCCTAGCATGCAGGAAGCCCTAGGTTCAGTTCCTCAGTATTATGTACACAAAAAAAGCAGGAAGTGGTACTGTGGCTCAAATGGTAGAGTGTTAGCCTTGAGCAAAAAAAGCTTAAGAACAGTGCAACAGTGCCTAAGCCCTGAGTTCAAACCCCAGGACTGACCAAAAAAAAAAAAAAAAAAAGGCACCCTACCACTAAGTCACATTCCCAGCCTGTTTGTTCGTTTTTAAAGAAAAACATTTATTATTGCAACATGTGGATGACTTTTAATTATCTACTAAAAGAAAGGACTACATGGACTGAGTCCATTATTGCTTACTTGTTCATGTAAGTGCTTTGGGCCAATAATCTGAGATAAGCTATTACTATAATCATAACATCTGTAATACGCTTAAAAGGCCCCATATTGTTCCTGTTTTCATTTACAATGTAGGAAACACATGTTTATTATTTTTCCTATTAAATACTAAAACCCTGGTTTCCATAAGATTAAAGAGGAATGGATGCTCTTTACAGAGGTAAACTCTCTGAGACAGATTTAGTACAGAAAGGGACTGTACTGCTTTTTTTTTTTTTTCCGGCCAGTCCTGGGCCTTGGACTCAGGGCCTGAGCACTGTCCCTGGCTTCCTTTTGCTCAAGGCTAGCACTCTGCCACTTGAGCCACAGCACCACTTCTGGCCGTTTTCTATATATGTGGTGCTGGGGAATCGAACCCAGGGCCTCATGTATACAAGGCAAGCTCTTTTGCCACTAGGCCATATCCCCAGCCCCCTGTACTGCTTCTTGAAGCTACTACAAGTACAAACTTAGGGGACTCACTTAACATCTCTGAATATGACTGCCAACTGCAAAGCAGCTATACGCGTAAAAGATATATTGAACATTATCTTTTACTATTGTTACTACTCAAATGAAGTTAAAAACAAAAAACAAAAAACACAGGCTGAGGCTGGGAATGTGGCCTAGTGATAAAGTGCTTGCCTCATATACAGGAAGCCCTGGGTTCGATTCCTCCGCAACACATATATAGAAAAAGCCGGAAGTGGCACTGTGGCTCATGTGGTAGAGTGCTAGCCTTGAGCAAAGAGAAGCCAGGGACAGTGCTCAGGCCCTGAGTCCAAGCCCAGGACTGGCAAAAAACAAAAACAAAAGCAATAAAAAAAAAAAAAAAACAGGCTGAGAATTTAGCTCAATGGTAGAGAACTAGACTAAGGCATGGGTTTGAATAATAAGTAACAGAAACACATCAAACTTCAAAGTTAGGAGTAAGAGTAATAAGGAATATGTCAGAGTACAAAAAATAATATACCTCTGGAAGTGTCAACAGCAGTGTGGCAATGTGTAGGCACTGACTGGTAGCTCATGCCTTTAATGCTAGCTACTTGGGAGGATGAGATCTGAGGATTAAGGGTTTTTTTTTGTTTTTTGGCCAGTCCTGGGCCTTAAACTGAGGGGCTAAGTACTATACCTGGCTTCTTTTTTGCTCAAGGATAGCACTCTGCCACTTGAGCCACAGCGCAACTTGCTGGGGAATCGAACCCAGGGCTTCATGTATACGAGGCGAGCACTCTTGCCTCTAGGCCATATTCCCAGCCCTGAGGATTAAGGTTTGAAGCCAGTCTGGGCCAAAAGGTCTGTGAGATTCATATCTCCAATGAACAACCACAACCAACAACAACAAAGGCTGGAAGTGGAGGTATGGCCCACGTAGTAGAGCACCAGCCTTGAGTGAAGAAGTCAAGTGAGAGCATAAAGCTCAAACTCCAGTACAGGAACAAGAAAAAAAAAAAGTGGTAATTACAATCTGAAAGAATAGCCTAGATGACTAGAGATGGTAACGAGATTTTGTTTTATAATGTTTAGTTTTTCAGTTTTCCCAGTGGATTTATCCCCCCTGCCCCCCCGCCCCAGTCCTGGGGCTTGAATTCTGGGGCCAGGGCACTATCCCTGGGCTCCTTTTACCCAAGGCTGGCACTATACCACTTGAGCTACAATGCCACTTCCAGTTTTTTCTGTAATTAATTGGAGATAAAGATCACATGGACTTTCTTGCCCCAGCTGGCTCTGAACCATGATCCTCAGATTTCAGCCACCTGAGTTGCTAGGATTACAAATGTGAGCCACCATGCTGGCTTCAGTATTTTTTTTATCAATATAATTAGTTTTTTAATTAATATAATTAGTTGACCCAAGAGGAATATTCTGACATCACCATACAGGATGTGTTGGTTTTTTGTTTTTTTAAAGCAAAATCTTGGTATCTTAATGAGTTTGTTTTGTTGTTGTTTTTTTGGCCAGTCCTGAGGACTGGACTCAGGGCCTGAGCACTGTCCCTGGCTTCTTCTTGCTCAAGGCTAGCACTCTGCCACTTGAGCCACAGCACCACTTCTGGCCATTTTCTGTATATGTGGTGCTGGGGAATCGAACCCAGGGCCTCATGCATATGAGGCAGGCACTCTTGCCACTAGGCCATATCCCCAGCCCCTATCTTAATGAGTTTGACACAACATTATCATGTTATGTATTTTAAAATAATATTTTGAAATGTAAAGATAATAAGACAAAATTAGCTGCCAGTAAAAACAGCCACAATCTCAGGGACAGTTATTTAATATCTAAAGGAGAGTTCAGGAACATCTTAAATACCACCTAAGTAGCAGGGGGTTTAAGCTAATCAACATGGTAATTTAAATAAAGACAATTACACCCTACTAAAGCTCTGAGCTCCACAATAAACTCTACCTACACTATCAACCAATAGCAGACTGTCTCTCCCTCCTTTCCTCTCTCTCCTTTCCTTCCTTCTTTCCTTCCCTCTCTCCTTTCTTGTAGGTATTAAGTTTTCAGGTGGCTTTCTGGTTTTTTTTTTTGGTGTTTTTTTTTTTATACTGGAGTTTGAACTCCCACCTACTGGGCAGGTGCTCTACCACAGAGACAATGCTCTAGGTTTGTTTTTGCTATATATTTTCTTTTACATCTTATCAACCATCAGGGCCATGACTACAGTTCCAGGTTTTAAACTCAGGACCTAGCTAGCCAGACTGGTAACTCTACCACTTGAGCCACACCCTCAATGCTTACTATTGGTTCCCCCGCCCCCCATATAGTTTTTTGCCTTGGGTGAGTCTGGACTACATCCTCCTCTTTCTATCACTCACATAGCTGGACTGGCAAGTATGAGCCACCCAGCCTGGCAAAAAGCAGGTATTTCAACATGAGACTCTTCCACACAGCTAAGTGGTATGCATTCTTCTAGAGCAGTCTAGATGACCTGAAAACTCTATGTGGGAATGGTAAGAACCCAGTACAAATATCTTCAGACAACCTTCAGGATGAGTATAGAGAGGTATGTCAGTCTGTCTGTCTGTCTATCTATCTATCTATCTATCTATCTGTCTATCTGTCTATCACAGTATCTATCTGTACATAAACCCTAAAATCTTAAAAAAACATACTGTTCACTTGCTTACATAATATAGATGTAGTCTAAACCCTCCCCCCAAAACTATATGCTTTTAACCAAAAACTGAAGCTATGCAAAGCAAAGGAAAACTAGATAAATTAATACTCATATTTTTCTAACTCAAAAATAATAATCTCAGCCAGGTGCTGTGGCTCACACCTATAATCCTAGCTACTTGGGAAGCTGAGATCTGAGGATCGTGGTTCAAAGCCAGCCTGCGCAAGAAAGTCCATGAGATGCTTATCTCCAATTAACCACCAGAAAACAGGAAGTGGAGCTGTGGCTCAGAGTGAGAGCACCAACCTTGAGGGAAACAACTCAGGGTCAGTGCCTAGGCTCTGAGTTTAAGCATCACAACCAAAAAAAAAAAAAAAATACAAAAAAGTAATCTCAGCTTACTCTCTTGGGTTCATATTTTTCTTAATTATGATATCTTCTTTATTATACTACTTTTTAAAACAGATTTAAATGAATATGCATGCATACTGGGTTCCCTTAACAAAATACAAGGGGCAAAAGAAGATAAAAATGAGTGAGCTAGTCTATAAACAGGTAACACAAAGAAACAGAGAACACAAAGAAATCTAGACCTGAAGCCTAGAATTCAAGTTCCAGCTCTATAGCTTGCAGATATACACATTAGTACTGGTAACCACAATCAAGACAAGATGTGGAAAAGTGAATTCTCCCAGCTATAAAGGAATATAAAGATACACTAGCCCAGTGCTGAGAGGCCACGCCTCAGGAATCTGAGATTGGAGGATAGCCATTTGAAGCCCCATGAGACTCCATGAGACTTTTTTTTTTTTTTTGCCAGTCCTGGGGCTTAGACTCAGGGCCTGAGCACTGTCCCTGGCTTCTTTTTGCTCAAGGCTAGAGCTCTGCCATTTGAGCCACAGCGCCACTTCTGGCCATTTTCTATATATGTGGTGCTGGGGAATTGAACCCAGGGCCTCATGTATACGAGGCAAGCTCTCTTGCCACTAGGCCATATCCCCAGCCCCTCCATGAGACTCTTATCTCCAATAAACCACCAGAAATCTGGGAGTAGCACTGTGGTAGCCTTGAGCAAAAGAGCTCAAGGACAGTGCCCTGGTCCTGACCTTAAGCCTCCCAGCCAACAAAAGGAAGAAAGGGAGGAAGGAAAGAAGGGAAGGAGGGAGGAAGGAAGGGAGGGAGTGAGGGAAGGATAAGAAGCCGGGGCTGGGAATATGGCCTAGTGGCAAGAGTGCTTGCCTCCTACACATAAAGCTCTCAGTTCGATTCCCCAGCACCACATATATGGAAAACGGCCAGAAGGGGCGCTGTGTGGCTCAGGTGGCAGAGTGCTAGCCTTGAGCGGGAAGAAGCCAGGGATGGTGCTCAGGCCCTGAGTCCAAGGCCCAGGACTGGCCAAAAAAAAAAAGAAGCCTTTTGTTAGATGATACAAAAAGACCGAATTCCTGCATCTCTTAGTTCCTCTTTAACATATATCCACAAGTTTTGACTTTTGGGTTTTTCTATTGTTTTATTGGGGAGGGTGTGCACATTGTGTGTGTGCTGATACTGGGGTCGGAATTCAGGGCCTAGATGTGCTGTCCCTTAGCTTTTTTACTCAAGGCTAACACTCTAACAACTTGAGTCACACCTCCACTTCAGGCTTTTTGGTGGCTAATTGGAAAAAAAAGTTTCCTGGACTTTCTTGCCCAGGCTGGCTTTGAACAATGATCCTCAGATCTCAGCCTCCTATTATCTCAGCTACTATTATGGGGGAGGGGGGTTGAGAGAGGGGATTCCCCTCCCCTCCAAGAGTCCACCACTCAGAGACAGTCTCAAGCAAAAAGATGAATTTATTGGGGAAGCAAAAAGTGAACTGACCGACCAGGGATGTAGCACAAACTTGGGAGCTGAAACTGAGACCCTAAGAAAGCAGGCTGACAGGCCAGGGACACAGTACAGACTCAGGCGCTGACAATGTGACCCTTAACAGTCCTCGAGCTGGGGTTTATAAAGGTAAAAACGTAGCACAGATGTAGGGCGTTGACACAGGGGGTAGAGCAAGCAACAAACAAGTTAAGCAAGCCATTTACAGAAGCAGAATTTGGGGGTCAGGTTGACCTAATAATCAAGATGGAGTCAGCTCTACTCCCCCCCCCCCAAAATTTCCTACCTACAACAGCTATGGTACAGGCATGAGCCACCAGCGCTGTTTGTTTTTTAAGAAAAGGTATCATTGTGGAACCCAGACTGGCCCTGAACTCTCAATGCTTCTTCTGCCTCAGCTTCCTGAGTGTTAGGATTACCCATTACTTTTTCAACAACAATTAGATTTTATTTATTGGGATATTTACAAAATCAGTTGCAATGGCTCAGACAAAAAACAACAAAACAAACTTACTGGGTTTCTTAGATTATTACTGTCATTTAACCACAACAAAGTCGTCTCTTTCTCATCTAGTTAATGACCAGAAATTTTGTATTTTAAATTCTGGCTGTTATTTGCTTTAATGCAATCTTGTCTCCTACAATTTTAAAACTGAACGTGTATGCATGTGTGCAGGCATGCGCGCCACATTTTGGCAGTACTCGGAATTGAACTCAGGGCATTACACTTGGCAGGAAGTTTGATTTCTATATGAATTTAAAGAGTATAAAACAATAATAAAAACATGCACCCAGGTGTTGGTGGCACATGCCTATTTGGGAAGCTAAGATCTGAGGATCATGATTCAAAGTCAGTCCAGGCAGGAAAAGTCCAAACTCTTACCTTCAATTAATAACCATAAAGCCTGAAGTGTACTTTGGCTCAAAGTGGTAGACCACTATCCTGGAGCAAAAAGGCTCAGAGATAGTGCCCAGGCCCTGAGGTCAAGTTCAGCTCATGCACGCAGTTGTGTGTACAACACACATACAACATACAACACACGTAGAAAATACTCAGGTCCTTATTTTGTCACTAACTTTTCTCTCCCCACTCCAAAAAAAACTTCATGGCTACTAATCAAACTAAATGAGTTCATTTCTTTTTCTCTGTTCCTGGTGTTTTCCTACTCTATATTAAATATCTGATAAGGTACTACTCTATATTACTCTATATTTCTCTCTATATTTCTACTCTATATTTCCTACTCTATATTAAATATCTGATAAGTGTTGTAATAGGGAGGCCAGATCTGCCCAATGCCATCAATAGCTGTGGAGGGACTTCAGGTTGACTCCAGCTCAGATTAGAGCAGAAGCCAACTCCATCTCCACTAAGCCCTCCCCCACCCTATTCAGGGAAGCTCCCCTTTACTACGGAGATTGACTACCTGAGGCCTGGGAGTTTCAAGGGAACCTGGGTCCTCCTCTTTATTATGATAAGTTATGTAGATTGACCACCTGAGGCCTGGGAGCTTCAAGAGAACTGGCTATGAGTAGGCATATCCGCCTGCATCATGTGAGCCCTGCCAAATCCATGCGTCAATTCTAACTAGAATGATAGGTTAGTTCAAATAAATATTATGAGACAGACTGTAACTCTATTGGCCACCTGCGTGCGGCCTAGCATGCTCTGTAAGTATTGTATCTTCATTGGTCACCTGCGTGTGACAAGTTTGTCTGTGATGTTTGCCTTATAACCAGGCTGGAAGGCCACACGGACACACCGTCCCAGCTCCCGAGTCTGGGCTGCACTGGTGTGCGCGGTCCCAGCTCCCAAGTCTGGGCCCTGATCCTGGGCCCAGCTCCCGAGCCTGGGCTGCGACCAAGGCCGGTCGGTTCACTTTTTGTTCATTTTTACTTCCCCAATAAAACTGTCTTTTTGTCACCTTGTAGCTGGAGACTGTGTGGTGGACTCTTGGGGGAACCAGGAATCCCCTCCCTTTTGGGGGGGGGCCCTGTTTCATTGTAGCGAACCCCCACTCTACTTCAGTGTCAGCTTGTTTATTATAAGTGGTTAAAGCACAATTCTCTAAAAATAGTCTGCTGCTCATACAGGGCACCCCTTGAATCCCTGTAACTTCACACATCTAAGAGACAATAAGGATTAAACAGCAAAGTCCCCTGGGCTCCCTTATGCTAAATAACCCTAAGTTTTAGCCCCTCCTTAAATAAGCATATTTACTTTATGAAACTTTGCAAGAATGTTTTACTCCCAAGGCAGGGAGGGCACATATTTAGTCATACACTCACTAAACAGGTAACTGTTAAAAAAATATAATTCAGTGCTCGCTTCGGCAGCACATATACTAAAATTGGAACGATATAGAGAAGATTAGCATGGCCCCTGCGCAAGGATGACATGCAAATTCGTGAAGCGTTCCATATTTTAAAAAATATATATATAATTCAATATTTTAGACAGAAAAGCATTAAGGAAAGCTTTTTAGAGAAAAAAATATTTACAAATCTCATGCTCATAGTTAACTTTGAGTATTCTCTTTTGTTCTAAAAATATGTTTTAAGGAAGCTTAAAGCTTTATGTTGTGGTATAAAGAAACCTAAGGCAGCTAGAGAGAAAGTCAATGGCCCATAATCTCAACAAAGCAGCAGGGTCAAAAGGTCAGGGAACAGGGTGGAAAGTAGTTCCCACCCTTATGGCTTGTCATTATTTCAGAGACATTCAAAGTTGGGCTAACTAAAATAATATAGCTATTTCTATTTTCCTTTAAATGTCAAGACAAATTGGAATATTAAGAATTCATCTTAACAATGAAATCCACCCCATATAACTAATATAAACTAATAAAATAATTCATTTTGAAGAGCAAAATTTAAAAGGCTATTTTCTCATATCAAAAACAATCTGTCACACACATACGTAGGATTTCTTGAAGGACTTTCAGATAAAAGCCATCAGCAGATTTCATTAAGTAGAGTTCAATAAGATAGAGAAAGAAATACTAAATGTGCATACATGTCAGCCAATATCTCACATCAAAGCCTATGGCCCCTAATGAATCACCAGGGCATGCTTACTTTCTGGCCTTATAGCTACAGAAATGACACATTTTCATTCCAGCTTAGAGGAATTGTCATTCTAGGAAAGAGTGTAAACATAATCTTGTTGAACTTCCAGCAAGTAGTCTAGACATTTGTGCAGGAGACCCTTTTGATAATGGCTCCCTGACTTCTCCAATAAGCAACTAAATATGGGAGCTCTAGGGCCAGGGAATTGGCTAGCTATGTCAGCACAAGGTGCTATCCTTTCAGTGTCAACTTTGTGTTACCAACTTCCACCACACACCCATTTGAATTCTTTCTCCATCGCCCCCTTTCTCTCTCTGAGGACAAGATTGTTTTTTCCAAATGGTTCAGGGCACTGAAGGTTGGGCATGCTGGCACACAGAACTTTTATGTACTTCATTACAGGAGTGAGAACAACCAAACAAAATAACCAAGCTTGATATCCTCACCTCACAGCACCAAAGCCTGGGTTGTAATGAACTGTGAAATCACCTTCATTGTTCTTGTGAACAATGGCACAAAACAAATGAAGTACAGAATCTCATATCCCAGGAGTTGTTGAGCCAGAATATTTTGAAATCCAGACAAAAGTTTACTAAGAAAAAGAATAGACTTGAGACAGAAGATGGGAAACATTTTTAAACAATCTGTTATCTTGTTATCCCAGGCATTTAAATTTTCTTAAAAGTTAAGCTTTAAGTGAAGATAAACAAATCTTGAAAACAAGACACTAAGGTTCTAAAGGTGAATCATCCACTAGCTTAAACCCCTAACAGTCTAAATTGCTACTGCTTGGACCACTCTTATTAAAGTCAGTGCCTCATTCCCATGGAATTCCAGCTGATAAGCCAGTGCTAATTTTTACAAAAAGACTTCCCTGTCTGGGAACTACCTAAGAGTATGTGGGGCTTAGCCTCTGTGATGTCAAGTGTTCTATCCCCAGCATCCCACACAAGTGAGGCCCACCTGCTCCCCACCACACTACCCTCAAAAAAAATGCCAACTGGTCAAGGAAACAATGCCTTTTTTTTTTTTGGACTCAGGGCCTGAGCACTGTCCCTGTCTTATTTTTGCTCAAGGCTAGCACTCTGCCACTTGAGCCACAGTGCCACTTCTGGCCATTTTCTATATATGTGGTGCTGGGGAATCAAACCCAGGGCTTCATGTAAACAAGGCAAGTACTCTTGCCACTAGCCCATATTCCCAGCCGAAACAATGCCTTTTTGCTCTTTTGGTCCTAACCTATATAAAAGGAAAAAAGATACAAATTTAATATATAGGAAGAATAATGTTGTTCTGGCATATTGTCCCTGTTTTGGCAAAGGATATGAAAGAAGAGAAAGGAAGAAAACTAAAGAGCTGTTAGAAATGGAAAATATTAATCCCTTTATTAAGTTTCTGCTTCTGATAAAAGATCTAGATTGGTATTAGAGATTTACTGGCCGAGGAACTTTTTGCCAAAAGAACATGTCTAATTTGGGGTTGGGAATGTGGCTTAGTGGTAGAGTGCTTGCCTAGCATGCACGAAGCCTTGGGTTCCCTTCCTCAGTACCACATAAAGAGAAAAAGCCAGAAGTGGCACTGTGACTCAAGTGCTCAAGTGGCAGAATGCTAGCCTTGAACCCAGAGAGGCTCAGGGACAGAACCCAGGCCCCAGGATGGACAAAAGAAAAATCTCTACTACAAGTTTTTATGCAAGAAGAATGTTTTTTTAAAAAAGGAAGTGGCTTCACAAAGATGAAAATAAAGATGATCTTGAAGAAAGGATTAGAGAACAGAAAGTACAGCTAAGCTGTACAAATTATATTACCAAAAACTTAAGTTACTATATTGCTTCCACACTAATGGGTTAAATAAATGACAGAACAGACTTTGTTGTACTAGAAAGGGGATGGATGGGGCTGGGAATATGGCCTAGTGGCAAGAGTGCTTGCCTCGTATACATGAAGCCCTGGGTTCGATTCCCCAGCACCACATATATAGAAAATGGCCAGAAGTGGCGCTGTGGCTCAAGTGGCAGAGTGCTAACCTTAAGCAAAAGGAAGCCAGGGACAGTGCTCAGGCCCTGAGTTCAAGGCCAGGACTGGCAAAAAAAAAAAAAAAAAAGAAAGGGGATGGATGGGGAGAGGCAGGGAGACAAAAATGGTCTTCAAAGCAGAAACCTGGATTTTCCAGGAAGGAAGGAGAAAGGAGTATATAAAACAGATGAATTTTCAACAGAAAGCATCTGGAATCTAGAAAATATACTGACAAATCTCTTTAAACTAGGATTCACAGTTTAAAATCTAGAGGTCCATAAATTATGTTTAAGGATTCAACATGTTAGTCAATACTTAAAAGATTCTATTAGTCTAAAATTATAATTCATCTCATTTTTATTGCACCCTATATTTTAAAGCTTCCAAAACTGGGGATATAGCCTAGTGGCAAGAGTGCCTGCCTCGGATACACGAGGCCCTAGGTTGGATTCCCCAGCACCACATATACAGAAAACGGCCAGAAGCGGCGCTGTGGCTCAAGTGGCAGAGTTGCTAGCCTTGAGCGGGAAGAAGCCAGGGACAGTGCTCAGGCCCTGAGTCCAAGGCCCAGGACTGGCCAAAAAAAAAAAAAAAAGGGCTGGGGATATAGCCTAGTTAGCCTAGTGGCAAGAATGCCTGCCTCGGATACACGAGGCCCTAGGTTCGATTCCCCAGCACCACATATACAGAAAACGGCCAGAAGCGGCGCTGTGGCTCAAGTGGCAGAGTGCTAGCCTTGAGCGGGAAGAAGCCAGGGACAGTGCTCAGGCCCTGAGTCCAAGGCCCAGGACTGGCCAAAAAAAAAAATGTAGCAAAAGCTTCCAAAAGACCCACCACATTTTGTAATTTGAGAAAAATCAATGTACCTACAAGCAATCTAGGTCAGAGTTAAGCATTGAGAAACATTTTCTCTTGGGTATCTCAGACAAACAAAACATCTTAACAGAGGCAAGGGAAAGCAAACAGACTGCTTTTGCAATGATTAGTCACAGATCAATAGCAAAAGCAACCTGGATGAGCAGTAGCAGTCAACATTTTACAAAAAGATTCCTCTTTCTATATCTATGCCTATAATACATTACTGCTCTGATGCACTGACCCCTTCCCCCTTCCACTGAATAAAAGTAAAGCAAGCCAGATGAGGTGGCTCATGCCTGTAATCGCCTAGCTGCACAGGAGGCTGAGGTTTGAGGATCATGGTTAGAAGCCAGATGAGGCAGGAAAGTCATAAGACTCTTATTTGAAATTAATCATAGAAAAAGCCAGAAGTGGGGCTGTGGCTCCAGTGGTAAAGCGCTAGCTAGGCTGAGCAAAAAGAACCCAGGGACAGTGCTCATGCCTTGAGTTGAAGACCCAGGACTGGCACAGAGAGAGAGAGAGAGAGAGAGAGAGAGAGAGAGAGAGAGAGAGAGAGAGAGAGAGAGAGAGAGAGAGAGAGAGAGAGAGAGAGGAAATTCTTGGATTCCATTTCACACATTTTAAACTGAAATCTTGAGCCAGGTGCCAGGGGCTCAGGCCTGTAATCCTAGCTACTCAGGAGGATGAGATCTGAGGACCATGGTTCAAAAGTCCCAGAGACTCTTATCACGAATTAACCACCAGAAAACAGGAAGTGATGCTGTGGCTTGAAGTGGTAGAGCACAAGCCTTGAACAAAAGAGCTCAGAGACAGGTATCAGGCCCAATGACCCACAAACACACACAAACACACACACACACATTCTCTCTTCTCTCTCTCTCTCTCTCTCTCTTTCTGACAGTCCTTGAGCTTCTTTTGCTCAAGGCTAACACTCTACTACTTGATCCACAGTGACACTCCCAGCTTTTTCTGTGTATGTGGTACCCAGGGATTGAACCCAGAGCTAGGCAAGTCCTCTAACACTAGGCCAAATTCCTGGCCCCTCTTTGGGTTTTGTTTTGGGTTGGGTTTTTTTTTTTTTTTGGCCTCTGTTTATCCACTGCTATTAATAATTACCTGGGGACCTGGCTCATAAATGGCCAGCTCATTAATGTGTGACCACCTAGCAGTTACAGACAGGTGGCCTGAGGACTCTAGGAGGATAGTAATGGAAAAAAAAGGGCCACCTCAGAGCCAAACATGCTGGGGTATAACCCCAGCTAAAGCCTTTACTCTGTAGATGACCCTGGGCAACAACTTAGAAAATCTTTGTCTCCTTGAATGTCAAATGAGACACACGAGAGACTTCCAAGTGAATGGGAGAATCAAAGAATATGTTTATAAATCACTGACCACAGGTCATGCTTGATAAATATTAGTGATCCTCATAACTTCATAATGTACAGGTCATTTCCTGAGGTTACTTCTGACTTCATAATGCATGTACTTTTGAAACTTCAAGTTAATTTTCTGCACCATTAAGGTATACAATTTTATAGCAAAAATAAAAGATTATTGTCAGGTGCCAATGGCTTATGCCTGTAATCCTAGCTACTCGGGAGGCTGAGATCTGAGAATCAGTTTCAAGCCAGCCCAGGAAATAAAGGCTTATCCCTAGTTAACTACCAAAAAGCCAGAAGTGGAGCTGTGGCTCAAGTGGTAGTGGTGGCCTTGAGTTCAAGCCCTCATAATAGCACCAAAAAGAAGGAGGAAGAGGAAGAAGAATGAGAAAAGGAAAGGGGAGAGAGAGAGAGAGAGAAGAAAGAGAAGCCCGGTGCCAGTGGCTCATTCCTAGCTAACTCAGAAGGCTGAGATCTTAGGTTCTCAGTTCAAAGCTAGTCCAGATAGGAAAGACTCTTAACTCCAATTAACCACTAAAAAGCCAGAAGTAGAACTGTAGTTGGGATGCCATCCAGGCCCTGAGTTCAAGCCTCAGAACCGGCACAAATATTAATTTAAATAAAACTCGGGACAGTATTTGCCTAGCATACATGAATCCCTGGGTTCAATTCCTCAGTATGACACAAAGAGAAAAAGCTGGAAGTGGCTCTGAGGCTCAAGTGGTAGAGTGCTAGCCTTGAGCAAAAGAAGCTCAGGGACAATATCAGTGCCCAGGCCCTGAGTTCAAGCTCCAGCACTGGCAAAAAAAAAAAGCAACAAAAAAACCTTCACTTTATGCCAAGGAAAGATAGAAGGATAAAAGGATAGATACCAGTGGCTTACACCTATAATCCTAGATACTCAGGAGACTAATCCAAAAGACTGAGGTTTGAGGTTCAACACCAACCCAGGAAGAAAAGTCATTAAGACTCCAAAATAACTATTAAAAATAAAACCTAGCTGGCTGAACAATGTACAAGCAGAAAGGGAAATCACGAAAGCAACCTCATTTGCAATAGCCTCGAAAAGAATAAAATATCTAGGTATTAACCTAACCAATGATGTAAAGGGTCTATTAAGTGAAAACTATAAAAACCTAAAGAAAGAAATCAAAGAGGACACCAGGAAATGGAAAGACCTTCCATGTTCATGGACATGTAGGATCAATATTGCAAAAATGGCGATACTGGGCTGGGAATATTGCCTAGTGGCAAGAGTGCTTGCCTGGCCTGGGTTGGATTCCTCAGCACCACATATATAGAAAAGGCCAGAAGTGGCACTGTAGCTCAAGTGGCAGAGTGCTAGCCTTGAGCAAAAAGAAATCAGGGACAGTGCTCAGGCCCTGAGTCCAAGCCTCAGGACTAGCAGGGAAAAAAAAATGACCATACTGTCAAAAATGACATACGAATTCAATGCAATCTCCATCAAAATCCCAATGACATCCTTTCCTGAAATAGAGAAAACAATTCAAAAATTCATATAGAACAACAAAAGACCTGGAATAACCAAAGCAATTCTAGGCAAAAGAAGCAATGCAGGCAGTGTCACAATACCAGATTTCAAGCTCTTCCATAGCACCATAATAACAAAAACAGCTTGATACTGGCACAAAAACAGATCCGATATCAATGGATTAGAAGACCGAGAAATACAGTCAGCTGATTTTTGACAAAGGAGCTAAAGACATACAATGATTAAAAAAAAAAAAATAGCCTCGGGCTGGGAATATGGCCTAGTGGCAAGAGTGTTTGCCTCTTATACATGAAGCCCTGGGTTCGATTCCTCAGCACCATATATATACAAAAAGGCCAGAAGTGGTGCTGTGGCTCAAGTGGCAGAGTGCTAGCCTTGAGCAAACAGAAGCCAGGAAGAGTGCTCAGGCCCTGAGTTCAGTCCCCAGGACTGGCCAAAAACCAAACAAACAAACAAACATAGCCTCTTCAACTATTGGTTGGTGCTGGGAGAACTGGGCAGCCACATACAGAAAACTAAAAGTGATCCCAGCTTGTCACCATGCACTAACATCAACGCAAAATGGATTAAAGGCCTCAACATCAGACTTGAAACTGAAACTACTGCAGGACAGAGTAGGAGAGACACTAGAACTTACAGGCACAGGCAGGAAGTTCCTGAACAGAGTCCCAGGGAAACAAGAGATTGGAGAGACTCGACAAATGAGACATTAAAATAAAGTTTCTGCACAGCTAAAGACATAGCTACTAAGTTAGAAAGATAGCCAACCAATTGGGAAAAGATATTTACCAGTAATGCATCAAACAAAGGCCTAATACCCATCATATACAGACAGCTCAAGAAACTAATCCCTACACAGCAACAAAGACCTAATATCCATCATCTACAGAGAACTCAAGAAACTAACCCCCTCCAAACCCAGCAAACCAATTATTAAATGGGCAAAGGAGCTAAAGAGAGACTTCACAAGAGAAGAGATAAAAATGGCAAAGAAACACATGAGCAAATGTTCAACATTCCTGGCAGTATAGGAAATGCAAATAAAAACAACCCTGAACTGTATTTTGAACACCATGTACATAAGATTGACTATGTTGCCCTCAAATATAAATTAAATAACACATGTTTTTCATCCCTTGGATGAAAAAAAAAAAAAAAAAAACAACCCTGAGATACCACCTCACTCCAGTTAGAATGGCCTATACTCTGAACTCAGACAACAAATGCTGGAGGGGATGCAGAGAAAGAGGAACCCTTCTCCACTGTTGGTGGGAGTGTAAACTAGTACAACCACTTTTGGAGAACATAAAGTATGGAGGTTCCTCACAAAACTCAGCTTTAGACATACCCTATGACCAAGCCATACCACTCCTAGGCATCTTATCCTGAACAACAGGATCCAGGATACCATAAAGACATCTGCATATCCATGTTTATTGCTGCACAACTCACAATAGCCAAAATACGGAAACAATCCAGATGCCCACTACAGATGAATGGATCCAAAAAACGTGGTACCTGTCCACAATGGAATACTACATACACAGAGATTAGAAATGATAAAATAATGGCATTTGCAGGGAAATGGTCAGATCTTGAACAAATAATGTTGAGTGAGACAAGCCTAGAACACAGAGAACAAAAGCATGTGGTCTCCTTGATATGTGATTGTTGGGGTGGGCGGGGGGAGAACTGTGGGAGAATTAATTTCTCTGACCAAAAAGAAGACTTAGCCTCGGCAGTCACTTCAATGCCGCGTCAGCATACTGACAGGCTCCTGGGAACATATTCCCAGTTAGAAGTTTCTTTGTGTCTGTGGGCCAAAGGATGCTGCCTTTTGTCAGGAGAATCTCCCCTTCCCCCATACAAAGCCTCCCTGAGGAGACTGGTTTGCACAGCTGCCTTTAGTGATAGTTACTCATTATGGATAGGATAGCTTCTGCTTAGCAAATAGCAAATTCCCTTCTCAATAATCAGGATAGTTTCTTCCCATAGTAAACAGAGAAGTCTCCTTTAGGTGCATAGAGACCTGGTCAAGGTCCGGAGCAAATAGTAGCTAGGTAGCAAATAGTTTGGCCCTAAATAAGTAAACTCTCTTTGAAGCAGTAAAATTTTGTAGTAGATAAACTTCTATGTTAGTGTCCTTCCTCCCAGAAATGGCGTTCCTCAAATTCTTGTAGTTATAATGGATAATATGCTGTGTTAATCTTTACCCTGAAACTTGTAAGTTGATTTCTAATGATATATGCTGTGTTAACCTTTGCCCTGAAAATTGTGAGTTGATTTCAAATGATAGACAGACCCTGGCCCTCCTGAAATAACACCTGTAATCCTAGCTACTCAGGAGACTGAGATTGGAGGATCATACTTCAAAGGCAGCTGGAGTAGGAAGACTCTCATCACCAATTAACCACCAAAATAACCAGAAGTGGAGCTGTGGCTCAAAGAAGTAGTGCCCTAGCCTTGAACTTTAAGCTCAGGAACAATGCCAGGCCAGGAGTTCAAGTCCCAAGAACTCATTCACACATACACACACACACACACACACACACACACACACACACAAATACACAACATTTCACACGTTTATGTTGTCTTTGTGCTTGGGGGCCATGCTAATCTCTTTATGGTTCCAGTTCCAGGGTAATGGCAACTGAAGCAAGCACCAAGCACTTCTAAGGTAAGGCAGCATGTGTAGTGGCTCTGACAAGACAGATCATGGTTTCTCACTTACAGAACTTGAGTGAAATTAAATACTTCCACTTTCTTGTCCAGTGTCCTCATCTCTAAAAGAGAAAAGTGCTACATTCTAAGTGCTGCCAGGATTAAAGTTAATGACCTTGAGGCATTATCCCAATGCCAGGTAGGTAGAAAAAACTATGTCAGGGGCTGGGGATATGGCCTCGTGGCAAGAGTGCTTGCCTCATATACATGAGGCCCTGGGTTCAATTCCCCAGCACCACATATACAGAAAATGGCCAGAAGTGGCGCTGTGGCTCAAGTGGCAGAGTGCTAGCCTTGAGCAAAAAGAAGCCAAGGACAGTGCTCAGGCCCTGAGTCCAAGCCCAGGACTGGCCAAAAAAAAAAGAAAAAACTATGTCAAAAAACAAAAACAACTAAGGGCTGGGAATATGGCCTAGTGGTAAAGTGTTCATCTCATATACATGAAGCCCTGGGTTTGATTCCTCAACACCACATATATAGAAATAGCCGGAAGTGGAGCAGTGGCTCAAGTGGTAGAGTGCTAGCCTTAAGCAAAAAAGAAGCTCAGGGACAGTGCTCAGGGCCCGAAACTCAGGACTGGCAAAAAAACAAAACAAAAAACTATTTTATTGTTATTATTATTATTATTGAATATTCTTACTGAAGTTACTATCAGCTATATTTTCTACATCTTTAAATACCATAAGTATTTAACATTATATAATTAATCCAAAATGTAATAATCAGTTTTTCTACCAAGAAGAAAATTTAGGTGTAGTTTAGTTTTTTTGGAGGGGGGTAGTTTTATGAGACAAGTTTTCACTGTGTAACCCAGGCTAGCCTTGAATTTGAGATCCTCCTTCCTCGGCCTCCCTAGTACTGGGATTTTTGGCATGAGACACTACATCAGGCTCAAAATTTAGGTCATTTCTGACAGATGGAGCATGTGGCACGTTTTTCAAAGTACCTTATATAAGAACCTCCTCGATCCTCTTGTAAATTATAGAAGAGGGAATTATTTATTCCTGCATGGAGTTTCATTGAAATTGTAACTAACAACCCAATGTACTCTAGACATTACTTTTATTACCCCCAGGGTATATGTGGCCAGCAGTAGAAACACAGGAAATGACATGCTTGGAAATTTCACAGCCATCCTTCTTAACACTGCACAGGCATATATAGAAAACTTGGACTTTGGGGGGTGGGAATACGGCCTAGTGGTAGAGTGCTTGTCTTATATACACAAAGCCCTGGGTTCGATTCCTCAGCACCACATATATAGAAAAAGCCAGAAGTGGCATTGTGGCTCAAGTGGTAGAGCGCTAGTCTTGAGCAAAAGGAAGCCAGGGACAGTACTCAGGCCATAAGTTCAAGCCCCAGGACTGGCAAAAAAACAAACAAACAGAAAACTTGGACTTTTGTGTGTGTGCTGGTCCTAGGGCTTGAACACAGGGCCTAGGTGCTGTCCCTGAGCTCTTTTACTCAAGGCTAGTGCTCTACAAGAAGAGCAACAGTTCCACTTCTGGCTTTTTGGTGGTTAATTAGAGATTAGAGTCTCACAGACTTTACTGCCTGGGCTGGCTCCAAACATAATCATCAGATCTCTGAATGAGACACCAAGGCACTGTGCTTGAACTTTTAACTGTACTATATTCTCCTCCCTTTCTATCCCTTTTGCTCAGATTTGTCTGCCCAGGCTGACTTTCTCCCAAAATATTTATGTTCTTGGTTCTCTACACTTGTGTGTCCCACGTTAACAAAATGATTACAGGCTAAGCCCTAGGTACTGCAGGGTCTGTGTGTGTGCCGGTCCTGGGACTTAAACTCAAAGCATCACACTCTCCTCCTTTAGCTTTTTTGCTCAAGTCTGATGCTCTACCACTTAATACACATCTCTACTTCTGGCTTTTTGATGGTTAATTGGAGATAAGAGTCTCGGGGATTTTTCTGCCTCGGGTGGTTTCCAACAGTGATCCTCAGATCTCAGCTCCTGAGTAGCTAGGATTATAAGTGAGAGCCACCACTGCACCCAGCTTAAACCCTTTTATTTTTAACAACATATTTAAAAAACTAAAACATACATGACCATGCATACTTGTCACCCCAGCACTCCAGAAACTGAAGGGGGAGGATTTTGGATTGGAGGCCAGTTTAGGCTATACGTGAGGAAACTTTTTTTTTTTTTTTGGCCAGTCCTGGGGCTTGGACTCAGGGCCTGAGCACTGTCCCTGGCTTCTTTTTGCTCAAGGCTAGCACTCTGCCACTTGAGCCACAGCGCCACCTCTGGCCTTTTTCTGTATATGTGGTGCTGAGGAATCGAACCCAGGGCTTCATGTATATGAGGCAAGCACTCTTGCCACTAGGCCATATTCCCAGCCTATGTGAGGAAACTTTCAAAAAGAAAAAAGGTAGGTGAATGGTACTGTTGGGTTGCTGCCCCAATCCTGTGGGGAATACTATTTGACAAGCAGTTTTTGTTTTCACAGACTTGGTCTCTACTGTCTCTCCGTCTCCCTTTGTTAACAGTCATATATCAGGGAGATCATGCCCCTTTGTTTTCTGTGTTCTAGGCTTGTCTCGCTCAACATTATTTGTTCGAGTTCTGACCATTTCCCTGCGAATAACAATAGTTCACCATTCCTAATCGCTATGTAGTATTCCATTGTGTATAAGTACCATATTTTTTGGATCCATTCATCTGTGGAGGGGCATCTGGGTTGTTTCCAAATTTTGGCTATTGTGAATTGTGCCGCAATAAACATGGAAGTACAAATGTCTTTTTGATATCTTGGGTTTTGCTGTTTAGGATAGATGCCTAGGAGTGGTATGGCTGGGTCATAGGGTAGGTCTATGTTGAGCTTTTTGAGAAACCTCCATACTGTTCTCCAAAGTGGTTGTACTAATTTGCACTCCCACCAACAATGGAGAAGGGTTCCTCTTTCTCCGCACCCCCTCCAGCATTTGTTGTTGCCTGAGTTCAGAGTATAGGCCATTCTAACTGGAGTGAGGTGGTATCTCAGGGTTGTTTTTATTTGCATTTCCTTTACTGCCAGGGATGTTGAACATTTCCTCATATGTTTCTTTGCCATTTTTATCTCTTCTCTTGTGAAGTCTCTCTTTAGCTCCTTTGCCCATTTCCTAATTGGTTTACTGGGCTTGGAGGGGGCTCCCTAAGAAATTTCATCCAATTTTATCACTTTAAATTTCTACTTAAGGCCAGAAGCTGGTAGCTCATACCTGAAATCCTACCTACTCAGAAGGCTGAGGATCAAGGTTCAAAACCAGCCCAAGCAATAAAGTCTGTGAGACTCTTCTCTCCAATTAACCACTCAAAAACGGGAAGTGGCACTAAGGCTCAAAGTGGTGGAGAGCTACAGTTTAGCAAAATTTGCTCAGGGACAGCATCCTGAGTTCAAGCCCCACAACCAACCAAAAAAAAGAAAAATTCTACCTAAAGTATGAATCTCTCTGAAAGCAGATGCCTGACTTATCTGATATCCCCATTTGAAAGTCTAATAGACAATTCAAACTTAACCTTTTCGTACTTTTCTTTCTTCCTTCCTTCTTTTTTTTTTTTTTTGGTGCCCATCTTTAAGCACAAATTGTTTTTATTTTTTGCCAGTCCTGGGGCTTGAACTCAGGGCTTAGGTGCTATCCCTGAGCTCTTTTGCTCAAGTAGTAGTCCTCTACCACTTAAGAGCCACAGCTCCATACTTTTTTTTTTTTTGAGTGGTTAATTGGAGTGAAAAGTGTCACAAAGACTTTATCACTTGCCTGGGCTGCTTCAAACCACAATCCTCAGATCACAGCCTCCTCAGCAGCTAGAATTACAGGTGTGAGCCACCAGCACTCAGCCTTGAGCTTTTTTTTGCTCAAGGTTAACACTCAGGCTGGCTTTGAACCTAGATCCCTAGATCTCAGTCTCCTGAAGTAATTAGGATTACAGGTGAGAGCCACCAGTAACCTAGCCAAAACAAAATTTTTGGTACAGGACTGGGACTCAAAGTCAGTGTCTGAAGCTTTTGCTCTTTGGCTGGTGCTCTACTACTTGAGCCACGCCTCCAACCCCAAACATAACATTTCTAAAACTGAACTAGTCTCCAGCCTGCTTCTCTGTTAGTTTTCCTCTTTTAGTAGAAAAGCTTGTAATTGTTCAGGACAAGAATGTTGGAAGAACATAATTCACACACTCATACAATTCATCCACATCACCTGTGTCAGTTCAAAGTCAGTGTAGGACAGGAAAGTCCATAAGCCTTATCTCCAATTAACAACCAGAAAAACAGAAGTGGCACTGTGGATCAAAGTGGTAGAAGTCTATCTAGCCTTGAGTGCAAGAGCTCAGGGACTGACTGCTCCTGGGCCTTGAGTTCAAACCACATGACTCACACACACAAAAAAATCTTCCTAATTTTTTTTTGACAGCTCTAGAAAGTTTGTGGCCATTTTTTTCTTCAAATATTGCTTTCCCTCCATTCTCTACTTATTTCTTAAAAGAAAAAAGAAAACATTTGAATCCACTGAAAACCAAATATTTAACTATCTAGTTGCGTTCTCGTTCTCTCTCTCTTTCTCTCCCTCTCCCTCTTTCCCTCTCCCTCTCCTTCTCCCTCTCCTTCTCTCTCTATCCCCACAGTGTCACTTCTGGCTCTTTCTGAGTAGTTTATTGGAGATAACAACCTCATGGACTTTGCTGCCCCAACTGACTTCAAACCAAGATCTCAGTCTCTGAACAGCTAGGATTACAGGTATGAACCACTTGTGCCCAGCTTAGTTTTGGGGTGTGTGTGTGTGTTGGTCCTATGGCTTGAACTCAGGGCCTGGGCACTGTCCCTTAGCTTTTTCTCTCAAGGCTGACTACCACTTAGCCACCTCTCTACTTACAGTTTTTTGTTTGTTTTGTGTGTTTGTTTGCCAGTCCTGGGCCTTGGACTCAGGGCCTGAGCACTGTCCCTGGCTTCTTTTTGCTCAAGGCTGGCACTCTACCACTTGAGCCACAGCGCCACTTCTGGCCGTTTTCTATATATGTGGTGCTGGGGAATTGAACATAGGGCTTCAGGTACAGGAGGCAAGCACTCTTTTGCCACGAGGCCATATTCCCAACTAGGCCATATTCCCAGCCCTCTACTCCCAGTTTTTTAGTGGTTGGAGATAAGGGTGTCTTGGACTTCCCTGCCCTGTCCGGCTTTGAACTAAAATCCTTAGATCTCAGCCCCTGAGTAGCTAGGATTACAGGGGTGAGCCACCAATGCCCTGCTACTATTTAGTTTTATTAAAACATTTGCACTGAAAAATCCCAAATCATACAAGGTATTGTGCTAGTAGAGAAAACAAATACAAGGATTTTTTTTCATCCATCATCACCATTCACAGAAAATCTCCAAATGAGCCCAGTGCCATAAAGTTTAGAGTACTTGGGCATGGGGGTGGGGGTGAGGTATGGCAAGGATCCTAAAAAAGCTAATCCTCTTTCATCTGTCCCAAAAGAGAAATCTCTCCAAATCCATCTGCAAACCGTTTCTCCTCTAAATTCATAGGATTACATAATTACATATATAGGAAAGAAAACCTGGTACTCTATTATGTTTCTTTTTTAAAAACACTAAAACTAGACTTAGTTTTTGTTGAAGATTATTTTACTTTGATGCTGACTTAATCAAAAGATCCTCACTTTAGCTAAGATGCAGGATGGCTGGGTAGGGTATTTTAAGGCTGAACAGTTTTGTTTACTATTGTTGATTATTTAATACTGTACATTCTTCCTAGTCCTCCACCTCCCCTCAAAGGAAGAGAGAAAATCCACACTGATTTAAGTAACCAATAAGAAATGCTATGTCCAAAGGAAGCAGTTCTCTAAGGCTATTATGACCTAAGCGTTTAGCACTGACAGAGATAAAGTTCAGGCAGTGGATGTCACTTGTCGCACCCATTAGGAAAAAAAAAAAATCAAGGTTTGGATCCCATGAAGCAAGCAAAAAGAGAGGTGAAAAATGCCGTCAATCGCTTCTCCCAGGCCTCCCCTCACCACTGCGCCCTGCCCCAGGCCCCAGCATCCCTTGAACGCCAGGTTCCCAGCGTCGGTCCCCTCCAAGCTCTGCCCCGCACTGCGCCATCACCGAGTCCGGAGGAAGGACCGTGTCCCTCTAGGAAACCCCAGGAAACCTGCGGATGCTTCCAAATGTAGGGATGGGTGGGAAGGAGATGTAGAACTACACCAACTCAGAACGGCGCCGGCGGGTATCGACAAAGCATCAGGACGGGTCCCCAACTCGGCTCCAAAGGTCCCCGTGATCTGCCAAAAGGCCGGGATTCCAAAGGGTGACTCGATTGTCATCGCTAAACCCAAAGGACGGGGGGCGGGAACACGACGACGACAGGTGAGCGCGGCGCACCCGACAGCAGCCCAGGACTAAGTCCGCAGCCGGCCGGCCGCCGCGCCGGGGGTCGGGCTCGCCCTCCCCTCCCCCAGGCCTCCGTGAGTCACGTGTCGGGCCAAACTTCACGGCCCCGCAGCGGAGGGGGGGGGGGGGCCGCGAGCCAGGGCCAGGCATCCCCGCGCCCGATGACTCACTGGCCGCCTCCGCGGAAGACAGCGGGCGCGGGACGGACGCGGTGCCAGGCGCGGAGCTGTGGCCCTCAGGCCGCCCGCGCCCGTTATTAATAACCCCGCGCCCCGCCTCCCCCGCCAAGCAGGCGCGCGGAATAAATAACAATGTCATTAAATCGCCGCCCAGGCGTCGGTCGGGGTCGCAGAGCGGCGACCGGGGTGGGGCGGGGGGGAGCCGACTTTGTGTGGAGCCCGCAGCCCGCCCGCACCCCGCCGCCGCCGCCCGGCCTTACCCGCCAGCTCGTCCGGCTCTAGCCCGCTGTCAGCGTCGATCCCGCACAACACGAAGTAGTGCGCGAAGCGGCAGGCTGCCGAGGAGGAGCCGGGGCTCGGGCTCGGGCCGGGGGCCGCGCCGCTCCCGCTCATCCCGGCCCGCTGTGGAGGTTGCGCCGCCGCTCCGACTGCAGTCCCGGCACCGGCCCTACGGCGACACCCGCGCGCCCATAGCCGACAGCCGGCGCCCGTGAAGCGGCAGTGAGGGGCGGGAGAGGGGGCGGAGATCCCGGCCAGGTGGGGGAGGGGCGGCGGGGGAGTGGCGGCCGGAGGCCCGCGCCGCAGCTGCCGCTTGTCAGCCTCGACCCGCGGCGGCGTCTGGCGCCCGCGCGTCAGCGGAGCGGGGCTCGGGGCTGTGAGGGAAGCGCGCGGGGGCGGGGCTGTGAGGGGAGCGCGCGGGGGCGGGGCTGTGTGGGGAGCGCGCGGGCGGGACTGAGAGGGGAGCGCGCGGGGGCGGGGCTGAAGGAGCGCACGAGCCGGTGAGCGGGCGCGAAGGGAAGGGCGCGCACTCGCTACGGAGGAGAGGAGGTGGCGCGCGCACGAGGAGGGAGCGAGAGGTCTGGGTGGTGGCGCGGGGAGCAAGATGTCGGGCGCGCGCCCAGCGGGCTTTGCTGGTCGCGAGCGCTGGATTTGCGCCAGCCCCACGCTGTGACATTGGGGTGACCCCCGCGCGTTCCCCCGCACTTCCCCGCCGTACAGCGGGGACTCTTGTCTTCGTCGGAGAAAGTGTAGGTCGTGTCTCCCAACGGAGGGGCTCGAACCTCTTGTAACCTATGACCAGGACTATCCCCGCGGCTTCCACCCTGGTTGGCTAGCCCACCACCTTCGGGGCAGCCGCGGATGGGACTGGGTCGTTATCACCGCACCCCTTGGTATTCTCCTGTCGGGAAGCTGACCTTTACGCTCCCTGGCGTGCGCTTTCATCTGCCTCTGGGTCCTGAACTTCCAGGATCCCCCGGCAGCGGTTCCGTCGAACCCTGTCCTTGGACGCCAGCCTGTGCCGTCTGCCGTAACTCCCTGTCCGGCTCCTCTTTCTGGACTTGGGACTTTGAGGACCACCAGTGGTAGACCCAAAGCAGCCATTAAGAAGTGGACTGAAGGGAAAGAGGAACCCTTCTCCATTGTTGATGGGAGTGCAAATTAGTACAACCACTTTGGAGAACAGTATGGAGGTTTCTCAAAAAGCTCAATATAGACCTACCCTGTGACCCAGCCATACCACTCCTAGGCATCTATCCTAAACAGCAAAACCCAAGATATCAAAAAGACATTTGTAGGGCTGGGGATATAGCCTAGTGGCAAGAGTGCCTGCCTCGGATACACGAGGCCCTAGGTTCGATTCCCCAGCACCACATATACAGAAAACGGCCAGAAGCGGCGCTGTGGCTCAAGTGGCAGAGTGCTAGCCTTGAGCGGGAAGAAGCCAGGGACAGTGCTCAGGCCCTGAGTCCAAGGCCCAGGCCAAAAAAACAAAAACAAAACAAAAAAAAGACATTTGTACTTCCATGTTTATCGCGGCACAATTCACAATAGCCAAAATATGGAAACAACCCAGATGCCCCTCCACAGACGAATGGATCCAAAAAATATGGTACTTATACACAATGGAATACTACATAGCGATTAGGAATGGTGAAATATTGTTATTCGCAGGGAATACTACATAGCGATTAGGAATGGTGAAATATTGTTATTCGCAGGGAAATGGTCAGAACTCGAACAAATAATGTTGAGTGAGACAAGCCTAGAACACAGAAAACAAAGGGGCATGATCTCCCTGATATATGACTGTTAACAAAGGGAGACGGAGAGACAGTAGAGACCAAGTCTGTGAACACTGTATATGTGCTTGATACATTGTATATTGCATATGTGTCTACCTGACCTAGACAAGGGATGGAAAAACAGGTTGTAAGATATCACAAGAAATGTACACACTGCCCTACATGTAATTGTACACTTTTTGCACAACACCTTGTAAAAAAATTTATGTTCAATTAATAAAAAAAAAGAAGTGGACTGAAAAAACAACCTTGAGATACCACCTCACTCCAGTTAGAATGGCCTATACTCTGAACTCAACCAACAATAAATGCCGGAGGGGACGCAGAGAAAGAGGAACCCTTCTCCACTGTTGGTGAGGGTGCAAATTAGTAAACCACTTTGGAGAACAGTATGGGGGTTCCTCAATAAGCTCAGCATAGACCTACCCTATGACCCAGCCATACCACTCCTAGGCATCTATCCTGAACAACAGGTCTCAAGATACCATAAAGACATCTGCACATCCATGTTTATCACTGCACAATTCACAATAGCCAAAATATGGAAACAACCCAGATGCCCCTCTACAGATGAATAGATCCAAAAAATGTGGTACCTATACACAATGGAATACTACATAGCAATTAGAAATGATAAAATATTGGTATTCTCAGGGAAATGGTCAGAACTTGAACAAACAATGTTGAGCAGGACAAGCCTAGAACACAGAGAACAAAGAGGCATGGTCTCCTTGATATATGACTGTTGGGGGTGGTGTGGGGAGAAACAGTAGAGATCAGGTCTGCAAAACAAAAAAGTTCTTTTCAAATGGTATGGAAATACCAGGTTTGGGTCAGCGACCTTACATTATGTATCTAAAACCAAACATAAAAGGTCTAGAATAGACCTATCAGTGGATCACAATAGCTCAACAGCTATGTACATATGATCTTATAAGACAAGGATAAGCAAACTCTATTGTTGACAGTTATATTTAAAGTTCTAGGTGAATTTCCTTTGGCCTACGCCACATGGCTACTGTATATGATTTTGGTACACTGGGTATTGTAAATATGCCTACCTGATCTAGGGAAGGGAAAGCAAAAGGAAGGTGTAAGATATCACAAGATATGTACTCACTGCCCTATTATGTAACTATACCCCTTTTGCACAACACCTTGTCAACAAAATTTAATTAATAAAAATATTTTTTTAAAAAAGAAGTCGACTGAGAACCTCACCACTGATTGCATATTTTTTTCCTTGAAGGTACTTTATACCTAGGTGCTGTTATTTAATGCCATTTTACTTTTGCATTCTTAAATTTTGAAATCTACAACTCACACCTATCTTGTACCAGCGGCTCATGCCTGTAACCTAGCCAGGTACTCAGGAGGCTAAGATCTGAGAATCCTGTTCAAAGCCAACCCTGGATACGAAACTCCATGAGACTTCAAACCAGCCTGGGCAGAAAAGTCTATGAGACTTTTATCTCCAATTAACCAGCAAAAAGTTGAAAGTATATAGCACTATTCTTGAGCAATTAGAACCAGACTGAGTTCAGGCCCCAATAATGGCACAAAAATAAGTTTTTATAAGGTAAACTGAGGGGGCTGGAGATATGGCCTACTGGCAAGAGTGCTTGCCTCGTATACATGAGGCCCTGGGTTCAATTCCCCAGCACCACATATACAGAAAACTGCCAGAAGTGGCGCTGTGGCTCAAGTGGCAGAGTGCTAGCCTTGAGCAAAAGGAAGCCAGGGACAGTGCTCAGGCCCTGAGTCCAAGGCCCAGGACTGGCAAAAAAAAAAAAAAAAAAGACGTAAACTGAATAATCAAGAGCTCAAAGCTAGCGGGTGCCAACCACACCCATAATCCCAGGCAGAACCGGGGACACAGAGGTATCATAGCAGTTTTACCAGCTATAGGCCTGGGCTACATAGACAGCCAGGCTCAAGAAAAGAAAGGAGCAGGCCACCACTGGCTCACACCAGTAATCCTAGCTGAGATTTGTTGCGCAGTTTGAAGCCAGCTCAGGCAGGAAAGTCTTTGAGACTTATCTCCAGCTCATCTCAGAAAAAACTGAAGTGGTGCTATGACTCAAGAGGTAGAGTGCTAGCCTTGAGCAAGAAGAGTTTAGGGACAGCCCTTAGGCCCAGAGTTCAAGGAGGGGAGAGGGAGTGGAAGGAAGGAAATCAAAGCTAACACAATCTGGGTGATTGACCTTTGGCTTCTAGTGTACACTGCACTTCCTCCTGAGAGCACTTTTAATGACTGCACTGTGTCTGCTTTGTAGCTGTGAACCCCTCAGGGAAGGAGTCATGCTCTGGTTAATTGCACATCAGCAATCTAGGAGAACCTGGGCTCCTCCAGGCCTCTCTCTATTTAGTGAATGGAAGAATGATGTTAAGCTACAGGGTAGCAGATTGCTGCTACTGAAAAGAGAACTTTTTTTTTTTTTTTTTGCCAGGCCTGGTGCTTGGACTCTGGTCCTGAGCCCTGTCCCCTTTTTGCTCAAGGCTAGCATTGTGCCACTTGAGCCACAGCGCCACTTCTGGCCATTTTCTATATATGTGGTGCTCGGGAATCAAACCCAGGGCTTCATGTATAGGAGGCGAGCACTCTTGCCACTAGGCCATATTCCCAGCCCCTGAAAAAGGGCAACTTTATGCACACTTTTTTTTTTTTTTTTTTTTTTTTTTTTTGCCAGTCCTGGGCCTTGGACTCAGGGCCTGAGCACTGTCCCTGGCTTCTTTTTGCTCAAGGCTAGCACTCTGCCACTTGAGCCACAGCGCCACCTCTGGCCGTTTTCTGTATATGTGGTGCTGGGGAATCGAACCCAGGGCTTCATGTATACGAGGCAAGCACTCTTGCCACTAGGCCATATCCCCAGCCCCAAAAGGGCAACTTTAAAGCTGGGCTACAATCCTAGCTACTCAGGAGGCTGAGATCTGAGGATCACAGTTCAAAGCCAGCCAGAGCAAGAAAGTCCACGAGGCTCTTATCTCCAATTAACCATCGGAAAGCCAGAAGTGGTGCTGTGGCTCAAATGACAGACCACCGGCATTGAGAAATAAATAAATAAATAGATAGATAGATAGATAAATAAATAAGTAAATAAATAAGGGACAGTGCCTAGGCCTGAGTTTAAGCCCCAGTACCAACACACAACTTTAATACCTAATATATGCTTATAAAAACACTTATTTCAGGGCTGGGGATATGGCCTAGTGGCAAGAGTGCTTGCCTTGTATACATGAGGCCCTGGGTTCGATTCCCCAGCACTACATATACAGAAAACAGCCAGAGGTGGCGCTGTGGCTCAGGTGGCAGAGTGCTAGCCTTGAGCAAAAAGAAGCCAGGGACAGCGCTCAGGCCCTGAGTCCAAGGCCCAGGACTGGCCAAAAAAAAAAAAAAACACTTATTTCATAGACCTGTTCTCCTTACACCAAAAGTGCTAAACAGAAAACACACACAGGGGGGCTGGGAATATGGCTTTGTGGCAAGAGCACTTGCTTCGTATACATAAAGCCCTGGGTTCGATTCCCCAGCACCCACATATATAGGAAATGGCCAGAAGTGGCACTGTGGCTCAAGTGGCAGAGTGCTAGCCTTGAGCAAAAAGAAGCCAGGGACAGTGCTCAGGTCCTGAGTCCAAGGCCCAGGACTGGCAAAAAGAAAAAAAAAGAAAAGAAAACACACACAGGACTGGGAATATGGCCTAATGGCAAGAGTGCTTGACTGGTATACATGAAACCCTGGGTTTGATTCCCCAGCACCACATATGTAGAAAAGGCCAGAAGTGGCCAGAACTGACAAAAAGAAAACAAGGAAAACACACAGGGCCGGGAAATATGGCTTAGAGGTAGAGTGCTTGTCTTGCATGCATAAAGCGCTGGGTTCAATTCCTCAGCACCACATAAACAGAGAAAGCTGGAAGTGGCACTGTGGCTCAAGTGATAGAGTGCTAGCCTTGAGCAAAAAGAAGCCAGGGACAGTACACAGGCCCTGAGTCCAAGCCCCAAGACTGGCAAAAAATTAAATTAATTTTTTTAAAAGAAAGAAAACACACACTTTTTTTGTTTGTTTTTGTTTTTAGGGCCTGAACTCAGGACCTGTGTCCTTACCTGGTTGGTTTTTTGCTTAATGTTGGTATTCTACCACTTGAGCCACACCTCTACTTCCAGCTTTTTTGCTGGTTAATTGGAGATAAAATTCTCATAGACTTTTCTGCCCAAGCTGGTTTGAATCCTTGATCCTCAGAACTCAGCTTTTGAGTAGCTAGGACTACAGGCATGAGCCACCACTTCCTGGCTCAAAATCACCCTCAGACTGAGGGGGTAACTGGGGGAGAGGAGTGTTCTGCTTGACCACATCTTGTGGCCAGCAACTTCTTGCAGAACACTTGTTCTCTTAAATTCTAGAGTAATCCAACAAAGCCTAGTAGAAAACAAATATATTGTTCACACTATTATTACTCACAATATTATTCACACAAGTCATATCACAGTTTCTTCATTTGAACAGTAACTGATTTATGAGCTTGTAAGCCCCATATTAATATTTTAAGATTAAATAAGAGAAATAAGAAACCCAGGTACTGCCTATAATCCTAGCTCCTCATGAGGAAGCCAGCCTGGGCAGGAAAATCCTGAAGAACCTATTCTCCAGATAACCATCAAAAAGCCACAAGTAGAGCTGCAGCTCAGATGGTAGAACACCTGGTTGGAGGAAACAAAACAAGGCCAGAACTGCAAGTCCCTGAGTTCAAGCCCTAGAGAAGGGCTGCGAATATGGCTTAGTGGTAGAGTGCTTGAGTAGCATGCACAAAGCCCTGGGTTCAATTCCTCAGTACCATGTAAATAGAAAAAGCCAGAAGTGGCACTGTGGCTTGAGTGGTAGGATGCTAACCTTGAGCTAAAGAAGCTCAGGGACAGTGCTCAGGCCCAGAGTTCAAGTAGGTCCAGTACTGCAATAACAAAAGGAAGGAAGGAAGGGAGGGAGGGAGGAAAAGAGGGGCGGGGGGGAGGGGGAGGAGAAAGAAAGGAAGAAAGAGGAAGAAGAAGAATAATAGAAGAGAATTTGCCACATATCACATACCATTGCAGCATGGTCTTTAAAATAATGACATAGAAGTAAATTAGTTAAGTGAACCAAAATTACTTAAGGGGAGAAATCAAGTCCCTTTTCCAGACAATGCAAATGTAAGGTCTGTCCCCAGGGGGCTCCATGCAGATGCCCCCTCCTCATTAAGTCTCCACCCAGTTACCTGGGTAACCCGCAGACCTGGAAGCAGTTACCTCCCCTTTCCCTGAGATCACATCCTAATCCACCTGGCTACCCCCCACCCCACCCCTGCCCTAGATAAGGCAGGGCTGGGTGGGTGTCGCCCCTTCTCTCCCTTCTCTCTGGCCATGCATGCATTATCTCGGCCACAGGCCAGCAGTTCGGTAATAAACTTTTCTCTCCTGCCTGAATACCACGTGGTGTTCTCCTTTACCAGCTACCTACTTTTAAAACCTAACAGCAACCTTTGTCATTTGTGACCACTTTCCTGCCATCTGCATCCACATACAACAGAGAGAGAGAGTGCTAATGTGACATTCAGAACTCACAGCATTTATTGGCCCACATTTTGCTAGTGTCAAAGTCACCATGAGCAACCCTGTTTCCAGAGCTCTGTTCCCAACTCTTTTTCTTGGCCCTAAGGCTTGAACTCGGGACCTGAGTGCTGTCCCTAAGCTTTTGTGCTCAAGGTTAGTGCTCTACCACTTGAACCACTGCTGCACTTCTGAGTTTTTGGGTGCTTAATTAGATAAAAGTCTCATGGAGTTGGCTGTGCTGTCTGGCTTCAAACCTAGATCCTCAAGATCCCAGCCTCTTGAATTAGCTAGGATTATAGGTGTAAGCCACTGCTCCCCGCCCCCGCCCCCACCTGTCCCTTACTCCTTTGTCCTGTGTAACAGATGCCATCAGTAGGACTCAGCTACTGCTAGCAGGTCATGCCTTCTGCTGAGAATTTCCCAGAGTCCTTAGAGAAAACAGCTTTGCTCAGGGGTGAGAACTTAAAACTCCATTCTGTTTTTCCTTATGAATTTTCTACCTCAGTGGAAAACCTTCACCAATCAGCAGTCCCAACTTTAACCTCTAAGTAGCATTAAGAATTCCAAGCTCGGGACTGGGAATGTGGATACACACACACACACACACACACACACACACACACACACACACACACCCTGAAAGCATAGGTATCGGCCATCCCAGAGGACCATGGGGAGATAATCACAGGCAGGAGAAGAAGGTTCTTAAGGAGGTTTATTAGTGGGGCCATAGTTCCCATGGGAGAGGGAGCTACATGGCGGCTGTACCTTATCCAGGTGGCAGCTTCTCTCTGGGGGTAAAGGGGAAGAAGTTAGGTAGTGAGTAGGAATGGCTCATTAGGTATGGGTGGGTCTGGGGTCTAGTGGGAGGAGCTGAGGACCCCTGGCTAGGGAAATGCTAACAGTGCCAGTACTGGGAACTCAGAACTTCAAGCTCCCATATTGGCTTTTTCCTCTCAGGGCCAGCAATGTATGACTTCAGTCACATCTCCATTTCTGGCTTTTGACTAGTTAATTACAGATGAGTCTCTTTAGTTTGTTTTCTGGGGCTAACTTTGAATCATGATCCTTAGATCTCATCCTCCTAAGTAGGTAGGATTACAGATCTGAGCCACCAGCACCTGGCTAAAAGGAAATCTTGAATTATATTTCTTTCTTTAGGATTTTAGCTTTCTAGGAAAATCCTATTGTAACAAAAGCTTACTAGGAAAATTAATAACCAGGAGCTGGGAATGTGGCTTAGCAGTAGAGTGCTTGCCTAGCATGCATGAAGCCCTGGGTTCGATTCCTCAGCACCACATATATAGAAAATGGCCAAAAGTGCCACTGTGGCTCAAGTGGTAGAGTGCTAGCCTTGAGCAAAAAGAAGCCAGAGGCAGTGCTCAGGCCCTGAGTTCATGCCCCAGGACTGGCAATAATAATAATAATAATAATAATAACCATTCTTGCTTCATCATAGTTTTTGAAAAAAGGTTAATTGTGCCAGTAAGAATTTGAATAGCCAGCCAGGTGCCTGTGGCTCACAGCTATAATCCTAGGTCAGGCAGCTAAGATCTGTAGATCTTGATCTACGGCAAAATCTGGGCAACTATTATCTCCAATTAACCACCAGAAAGCTAAGGAAAAGGAAAAATACTTGATTGGCCAACTGGGATCAAATGGCTTATGTCTTTAATCTTAGTTACTCAGGAAGCTGAAGTCTGAGGGTTGCGGTTCAAAGCTAGCCAAGACAGGAAAGTCTGTGAGACTCATCTCCAATATACCACTAAAACGTCACAAGTATCTGGGTGCTGGTAGCTCAAATCTGTAATCCTAGCTACTCAGGAGGCTGAGATCTTAGGATCAAGGTTCAAAGTCAGCCTAGGCAGGAAAGTCCATGACATTAATCTCCAATTAAGCACCTAAAAAAAGCCAGAGACTCAAATGATAGAGCACTAGTCTTGAGGGGGAAATAAAGCTCAGGGACATCACCAAGGCCCTAAATTCCAGCCCCAGGACTGGCACAAAGGAAAAAATGTAATCCCATAAAAATATCTGAAAGACTCATTTTTATCTTTCACATTCTATATTGTTAAGCTTTTACAATAGATACCTATTGCTTTTGTAATTCAAAACATTCCTTTCTGTTATTTTTGCTAGTCCTGAGGCTGAACTCAAGGCTTGGGCACTCTCCCTGAGCTTCTTTTGCTCAAGGCTAGTGCTAGGATTACAGGCATTAGCCACCAGCGCCAGGCTTACATATGCATTCCTGTATGCATGTATTCACTTGTACACACAAAAACTACATGCAAAAAAATCAAAGTCTTCATCTAGGCACTGGTGACTCAAAGCCACCCCAGGTAAGACAGTCCCTGAGACTCTTATCTCCAGTTAACCACAACAAAAACCAAAAGTGGAGTTGTGATTCAAGTGGTAGAGCAACGACCAACCTTGTGTCAAGAAGTCCATGAGACTCTTATTTCCAATCAACCATCAAAAAACATGAATTAGAGCTATGTCTCAAAGTGGTAGAGTGCTAGCCTTGAGCAAAAGAGCTCAGGGACAGTGCCTAGGCCCTGAGTTCAAGCCCCAGGACTGGCAAAAAATAAATATGAGATAAAATAAAAATAATTTGTGCTTAAAGCTGGGCTCTGGCAGCTTGCACCAGTGAACCTAGCTACTCAGGAGGCTGAGATCTGAATATCACAATTTGAAGCCATCTGAGCAAAACAGTTCCCAAGATTTTTTTTTTTTTTTTTTTGCCAGTCCCGGGCCTTGGACTCAGGGCCTGAGCACTGTCCCTGGCTTCTTTTTGCTCAAGGCTAGCACTCTGCCACTTGAGTCACAGCGCCACTTGTGGCCATTTTCCGTATATGTGGTGCTGGGGAATCTAACCCAGGGCTTCATGTATATGGGGCAAGCACTCTTGCCACTAGGCCATATTCCCAGCCCCCAAGATTCTTATCTCCAGTTAACCAGCAAAAAAAACAGAAGTGGCACTGAAGTGCCAGACTTTGAGGTCAGAACCGCACTTTACCACATGAACCTGAGATAAGCAGGCCCTGTGAGCAAACCCAGGACAAGCTTATTAGGGCCCAGTCGGTCAAGAACTCTAACCACTGGGAATACTTAACTCTAACTGCCCCCAGAATGCCTCGAGCCCTGAGCCAATCAGATTTGTACCTGTGTCCTAATCTTGCTTGCTTGAACACCTGATTGTTTTAACTTTGTTTTTTGCCTTTATAAGCCCTATGTAATCGCAGTTCGAGGCTCCCTCCACTGTGTCGGTGGGTAGGACGAGGCCCGAGTTGCAGCTCGCTTGAATAAAGCCTTGCCTTGCTTTTGCATTTAGGAATGTCTGAGTCTCGGTGGCCTTCTTGGTGGTCGTTTCACGACTTGGCACAACAGCACTGTGACTCTCTTCCCTTATTAAAAACAAAGCAAAAACCAAGTGCCACTGTGCTGGTGGGTCACTCCTGTAGTCCTAGCTATTTTTTTTCCAGTCCTGGGGCTTGAACTCAGGACCTGAGCACTGTTCCTGGATTCTTTTTGCTCAAGGCTAACACTCTACCACTTGAGCCACAACACCACTTCCCGCTTTTACTATATATGTGGTACTGAGGAATCAAAGCCAGGGCTTCATGTATGAGAGGCGAGCACTTTACCACTAGGCCATATTTCCAGCCCAATCCTAGCTATTTAGCAGGCTGAGAATCATAGTTGGAAGCCAGCCCACACAGGAAATTCCATGAGACTCTTTATCTCCAATTAATCACCAGAAAGCTAGAAGTGGAGCTGTGGCTCAAATGGTAGGGCACCAGCCCAAACAGCAACAAAAACAAAACAAAATGGAAAAAAAAGGAAGAAGGGAGAACAACTTCTGAATCCAGAGAAGGAGCAGTATTTGAACTCCCCCTAAAGCCATTGACAGGTGCCAAGGGCTCAGGCCTGTATTCCTAGCTACTGGAGAGGCTGAGATCTAAGCCAACCCAGGAAGGAAAGTCTGTTAGACTCTTATCTCCATTTACCATCAGAAAATTATAAGGGGTACTGTGGCTCAAAATGGTAGAGTGCTAATCTTGAGCAGAAGGGTTCAGGGACAGCACCCAGGCCCAGATTTCAAACCCCACAACTGACTAAATAAAGCCATAGCTAACTGTCAATTGCTTTGCACTTCTACATTCAGTATTAAAATATTAATGATGGGGCTAGGAAGTGGCAAGAGTGCTTGGCTCATATACATGAAGCCCTAGGTTCGAGTCCTCAGCACCATATGTGTGTGTGTCTGTGTGTGTGTCTGTGTGTGTCTGTATGTGTATACACACAGAAGTGGCACTGTGGCTCAAGTTGGCAGAGTGCTAGCCTGAGCAAAAAGAAGCCAGGGACAGTGCTCAGGCCCTGAGTTCAAGCCCCAGGACTGGCAAAAGAATAAAAATTTTTAAAAAATTAATGGGGGGGGCTGGGAATATGGCCTAGTGGCACGAGTGCTTGCCTCGTATACATGAAGCCGTGGGTTCGATTCCCCAGCACCACACACAGAGAAAACAGCCAGAGTGGCGCTGTGGCTCAAGTGGCAGAGTGCTAGCCTTGAGCAAAAAGAAGCCAGGGACAGTGCTCAGGCTGAGTGCAAAGCCCAGGACTGGCAAAAAAAAAAATAATAATAATAATGGTCTGTCTTCTTTTTTGTGTAGATACTGGGACTTGGACTTTTTTTTTTTTTTTAACAGCCAGGTAATGTGCCCACATGATAGCAAGATTTAGGAGGACGCACATGTCACACAAGCACAGAAGAACAAATCACGCTTCTGAACCAGAAAAGGATTTCCACAACACTTTGGATTGGAATTTTCACTCAAGTCTGTGGCCCTACCACTGAGTCACAGCTGCACTTCTAGCTTTGGGTGATTAATTGGAAATACAGAGTCTTGTAGACTTTTTTGTCTGGATTGACTTCTGTGATTCTCAGATCTCAGCCTCCTGAGGAGCTAGGATTACAGGTATGAGCCATGGATGCCCAGCCTAGCTTTTTTTTTTTTTTCTGGTCCTTGGGCTTGAACTGAAGAACTGGGCTCTGTCCCTGGGCCTTTCGATGCTCAGGCTAGCACTCTACCACTTGAGCCACAGTGCCACTTCCAACTTTTTCTGTATATATGGTGCTGAGAATCGAACCCAGGGCTTCATGCTAGGCAAGCACTCTACAACTAAGCCACATTCCCAGCCCCTAGTTTAGTTTTTGTTTTTGTCAGTCGTGGAGCTTGAACTCAGCGCCTGAGTACTGTTGCTAAGCTCTTCTTCTCAAGGATAGCACTCTACTACTTTGAGCCACAGTTGCACTTCTGGTTTTCTGGTGGTTAATTGAAGATAAGAATCTCATAGATTTTCCTGCCCGGCTGGCTTTGAACTGAGATCCTTATATATCAGCCTCCTGAGTAGCTAGGATTACGGGTGTGAGCCTCCAGAAACCAGGCTCTAGTTTTGTTTTTAATAAGGGCAGTGGGTATTTACTCCTGAAGTGGCAAGGATGTGGAGGAGAGGGGCTGGGGAGGAAATTCTCTTCAGGAAAGAAGGGCTTGAGGGAGGGGAAGGGCAAGTGGGAACTGCTAGAAGCATTTGACCCAGTTCCCAGTTAAGCTATTAGGCAGCTGTGCTCCTCATTCTCTACTTGGATTTTCAGCATTTTCACAAATCCTCAGAATTTGTTGAAACCATGAGCTCGTACCTGACAGCTGGATTCCCTTGGTGTTTGGAAGGGGAAGGAAATCAAAGCCTGATTTGCTCAAAACCTGGCAAGTCAGCCACTAATGGTCAAGCCTGTAACCCTAGCTACTCCTAAGGCTGAGATCTGAGGATTAAAAGTACAAAGCCAGGGCTTGGAATATGGCCTAGTGGCAAGAGTGCTTGCCTCGTTTATATGAAGCCTTGGTTTGATTCCCCAGCACCACATATATAGAAAACGGCCAGAAGTGGTGCTGTGGCTCAAATGGCAGAGTGCTAGCCTTGAGCAAAAAGCCAGGGACATTGCTCAGGCCCTGAGTCCAAGGCCCAGGACTGGCAAAAGAATAAATAAATTAAAAAAAAAAAAGTGTAAAGCCAGCCCAGGCAGGAAAGTCTGGGAGACTCTTTTTTTTTTTTTTGCCAGTCCTGGGGCTTGAACTCAGGGCCTAAGCACTGTCCCTGGCTTCTATTTGCTTAAGGCTAGTGCTCTGCCTCTTGAGCCACAGCACCACTTCTGGCTTTTTCTTGTTTATGTGGTGCTGAGGAATTGAACCCAGGGCTTCACTTTACCACTAGGGCGAGCACTTTACCACTAGGCCATATCCCCAGCCCTGGGAGACTCTTATCTCCAACTACTTACTTAACCACCAAGAAGCCAACAGGGGGGCTGAAGCTCAAGAAGTAGAGCACTAGCCTCAGGGACATTGCCCAGTTCAAGCCTCAGTATGGTTTATACCACACACACAGGCAAAGTAAGCAGCCCAGGAAAACAGTGACTTCTGTGAGAAGCAGAGCCACATTTTTTGGCTGCTTTATTGGAGATAAGAGTCTCATAGACTCTTCTTTCTGTGGCTGGCATTGAACCTTGATCCTAGAATCTCAGCTTCCTTAGTAGCTAGGATTAAGGCATGAGCCACTGGCTCCCTCCCTGCACAGCTGCATTGTACCCTTTATATGAGAAACAGGCCATGTCAATGTGTAATCTGGCAAGATTGAAATTTACCCAAGCCCTGAGAGCCTAAAAAGCTGATTAAGAAATTCACCCAAGGGCTGGGGATGTAGCCTAGTGGCAAGAGTGCCTGCCTCGGATACACGAGGCCCTAGGTTCGATTCCCCAGCACCACATATACAGAAAACGGCCAGAAGCGGCGCTGTGGCTCAAGTGGCGGAGTGCTAGCCTTGAGCGGGAAGAAGCCAGGGACAATGCTCAGGCCCGGAGTCCAAGGCCCAGGACTGGCCAAAAAAAAAAAAAAGAAATTCACCCAAGTCCCCACCCTTCTGTGTGGCTTCCATGAGCCTCTCCCATACACTCGGGTTTGCCTAGGACAGGGAGAGATGCTGGTCCTCCATTATTTTTTTATTGTCTGATGATTAGCTCAACTCCTGGTCCCCACTGAACAACTAGAACAAAACTCTTGTTAGCCAAACTTTGTCTTTGCAACCTTCCTTCCCAGGCCCCGACTTTGGCTCCAGTGAGAATTCTGGGATCTGCTGTCCATCCACTACTCTCTCATCTGCTTTCCCTCAGTCCAGTCATCCATCCCTGTTTACTCTGTTTACAAAGGATGCTTAGAGGAGGGAAGGGGGAATGAGAGAGGAGGTAACAAACAGTACAAGAAATGTACCCAATGCCTAACGTATGAAACTGTAACCTCTCTGTACATCACTTTAACAATAAGAAAAATAAATAAAATGTGAAAAAAACAAAAACAGAGGATGCTTAGAGGCCTGTAGGTTACCCAATTTTTTTTCTGTTCTTTCTTGGCCTGAGACTGGGATTTGAACTTGGTACTTGCTTATACTTTCATTCAATAGCTGTTGCTCTACCAGCTGAGCCACACCTCTAACCTGTGCACCCAATTCTATTGCTAAAGTTCTCCTCCCTATTGCAAATGCTCTGTCTCCGTGTGTGTGTGTGTGTGTGTGTGTGTGTGTGTGTGTGTGTGTGTCCATACTGGGTCTTTTTTTTTTCCTAGTCCTGGGGCTTGAAAAACACAGGGCCTAGGCCCTGTCCCTGAGCTGGGGTTCTTTTTGCTCAAGGCTAGCACTATGCCACTTTAGCCACAGTACCATTTCTAGCTTTTTGGGCTTTTTCTATTTATGTGGCACTAAGGAATTGAACCCAGTGCTTCATGTACGCTAGACAAGCACTCTACGACTAAGCCACAATCCCAGCTCCTCATACTGGGTCTTAAATTCAAGGCGTTGTACTCTTTTGCTCCAGGCTGGTGCTCTACCACTTGAGACATACCTCTACTTCTGGCTTTTTGCTGGTTCATTGGAGAAAAGCCCTGGCTGGATTTGAACTGTGATTCTCAGAAGCCAGTCACCTGAGTAGCTTAGATTGCACGTGTGAGTCACTTCTGTGTCTAGAAGAACTCTCCTCTTTGAGACTGAGTCTCACTTTGCAGTCCAGGCTAGCTTCAAATTCACCATCCTTATACTTCAGCTTCATGAATGTTGGTATTACAAGCATACACATGACTTGGTTAAATTTTTCTTTTTTAATGATTTTATTTTTTTTGTTTATGTGGCACTGAGGAATCAAACCCAGAGCATCATCATGCTAGGCAAGCACTTTACTGCTAAGCCACATTCCCAGCCCTACTTCCAGCTTTTTGTGGTGGGTAATTGGAGAAAAGAGTCTCACAGACTCCTTCCTGGACTGGCTTCCAATTGTGATCCTCAGATCTCAGCCTCCTTATTAGCTTGGATTACAGTTGTGAGCCACAGGTGTCCATAGCTGGTGTATCTGTCATTCTAAGATACAAAGAAAGTTGAGATTGGCAGGATGGAAATTCTAGACCAGCCTGATTAGAAAAGTCCACAAAACTCCATCTCTACAGAGGGAAGCTGGATGCAGTGGTGCATTCCTGTGATTCCACCAACAGGAAGCCTAAAGTAGGTGAATCAACGTCCAGGTATACATTTGGGCAAGAATTGAAGCCCCTTATTTTAAAAATAAGCCATGGAAAGCCAGATGTCAGTGGCTCACACCTGTAATTCTCGCTACTCAAGCGAATGAGATGATGATTCAAAGCCAGCCCAGACAGGAAAGTCTGTTGAGATTCTTCTGTCCAATTAACCACCAAAAAGCCAGAAGCAGAACTGTGGTTCAAGTGGTAGAGTGCCACCTTTGAGTATAAAAGCTAAGGGACAGCACTCAGGCCCTGGGCTCAGGCCCTAGGACCAGGAGAGACACACAGAGCTAGAAACTGAGTATTTTGGGTTATACAGTCCCCCTGAGTGGGTTTCTAGAATGCCTAAAGTCTTGCCGGGAGAATATGACCTGTGACAAACAGTGGTATAGGTATATAGTGTGTTGTAGGCACTGTTTAAGGTGTGTGTGTGTGTGTGTGTGTGTGTGTGTGTGTGTGTGATTTCATTTCTCCCATTTCTACTTTTTATTTATTTACTTATAGTTATTTATTTGGTTGGTTGTGGGGCTTGAACTCAGGGCCTGGGCACTGTCCCTGAGCTCTCACTCAAGAGTAGCATTCTACTACTTGAGCCACAGCTCTGCTTTGGGTTTTCTGATGGCTAGTTAGAGATAAGAGTCTCACAGACTTCCTGCCCAGCCTGGCTTTGAACCATGTTCCTCAGCTCTCAGTCTCCTGAGCAGCTGGGATTACAAGCATGAGCCACCAGTGCCTGATTTCCAAATTACTTTTTAGTTGTCTTGTTTTGCTTTTGTTACCAGTCCTGGGGCTTGAACTCAGGGCCTGAGCACTGTCCCTGGCTTCTTTTTGCTCAAGGTTAGCACTCTGCCACTTGAGCCACAGCGCCACTTGCGGCCTTTTCTATATATGCGGTGCTGAGGAATCGAACCCAGGGCTTCATGTATATGAGGTGAGTACTTTACCACTAGGCCATATTCCCAGCCCCTTAGTTGTCTTATACATGAGAAAACTGAGGCCCAGAGCTTAAGCACCATATTCCAGTTCACTCACATAATGACAGGATTGGAATTCCAGACAGATAATATCTATTGGGGCTCAGTTTATACCTGGAGTATAATGTCCACCAGCACAGTGCCTCCATTTGAAAGAACCTCCATGTTTGACCACCCCTCTGGGACTGCTGTGGAGGGCCCAGCACTCCTTCTTCTGGCTGCTACGAGCAACTACAGCTTCTTTATTAATGACAGCTTTATCTTGGTCTAAGTGCTGACCTCAGATCAAGATCAAACCTTTAAGATATCCAAACCTTGGGGCTGGGAATATGGCCTAGTGGCAAGAGTGCTTGCCTCGTATACATGAAGCCCTGGGTTGGAGTCCTCAGCACCACATATATAGAAAAAGTCAGAAGTGGCACTGTGGCTCAAGTGACAGAGTGCTAGCCTTGAGCAAAAAGAAGCCAGGGACAGTGCTCAGACCCTGAGTTTAAGGCCCAGGACTGGCAAAAAGAAATATTTTTCTTATATCAAGGTAACTGCTTTAGCCCAGCACTGGTGGCTCACACTGATAATCATAGCTACTCAGAAGGCTGAGATCTGCGGGTCTCTGTTCAAAGCCGCCCTGGGCAACAAAGTCTGTGAGACTTTTATCTCCAATTAGCTAGCAAAAAGCCAGAAGTGAAGCTGTGGCTGAAGTGGTAGAGCATCAACCTTGGAAAAGCTAAGGGACAGCATCCAAGCCCTAAGCTCAAGTGAAAAAGAAAGAGAGGGGGGAGGGGGGAGGCAGGCAGGCAAGTAGGCAGGAAGGAAGGAAGAAAAGGAAGAGAGGACACAAGCCAGGTGCTGGTGGGTTATGCTTGTCATTCTAGCTATTCAGAAGGCTGAGACTGAGGATCCTGGTTCAAAGCCAGCCAGGGCAGGAACATCTACAAGAGTCTTACCTTCATTTAAACACTAGAAAACCAGAAGATGAGCTGTTGCTCAAAGTGGTAGAGCACTAGCCTTGAGCACAAAAGTTCAGGAACAGCATCTAGGACCTGAATTCAAGCTTTATGACACACACACAAAACAATTGCCCATATTCTAGTTCTGTTGCTCTTGTCAAGCTTCTGACTATCCAGGAAATTTATTCTTATTCGAGTCAAAAATCATGTGAGTGTTCATTCACGTGAAGGTCTTTTAGTGTGTGTGGCCAGTAATGGGGCTTAAACTCACTGTCCCTGAGCTTTTGTGCTCAAGGCTAGAGCTCTACCCCTTGAGACACACGTTCCCTTCTAGCGTTTTGCTGTTTAGCTGGCCTTTCCTGCCTGGGCTGTCTTTAAACCTTGATTCTCAGTTCTCAGCCTCCTGAGTAGCTGGGATTGCAGGCTGCCCCTATTTTCTGACAGTACCCAGTCCAGAATGATCTTGAAATGCTCAAAATTCGAGACACCCTCCCCCCACCCCTGCCAAGACTGCCGAGAAGCCAATTCTGATGCAAAAGCAAAGAGTTGTTTATTAGCAAGCTCAAGCTCGAACCTAAGCCCACAAGGATACAGCCAAGATGGATGAAGGCCCAGAGCACAGATTACACCGGGTTTATATAGTAAATAACTCTAGGGGATTCTCAATTAAAAAGACATGTGATTGGTTAATCTTTAGTGTGTTATCTATTCCTGATTAGCTTGGGCATTGTCACTTAAGAGCAAGACAGTCAAAGTTTGCAAAAGACTTCTGGGGTCAGCCTTCACCTGTTATCGATCTCCAGACTGTTAGTGGGGGGTGCTGCAAGGGACTTTTGGCTCCAGTCCCCTCCTGCTATGTATACATTAGTTACTTATTGGGGCAGTAACTTGTCAGGGGCTTAATTTCCTGGTGGAGCACCTGGCACCTCAAATATTTATCTGCTGATATTGCAGTACACAGCACAATTATCAAATAAGGCAGTGAAGCGTCTTACAAACAATGGCTAAAGCATTCTAACTTGAACTGACCGCCGGTCAAAAGACTCCAGTCTCTGACTACCTTATTTTAGACTGCATTTTGCTCACGCTTCATACTGACATGTTCTGCAGTTATTCCAGGAAGCTTCAGGGCCCGGTCAGGCCCAAGCTACAATATAGAGGTGCACCGGCTGCTCAGGCTCCTCAATCTGCCTTCCTGTTGAATCTTTCTCTAAGTTCTCCAATGGAAACTCAAATTTTGTCTGAAACTAGTCCTACTTCCCTGTTACTAGATATTGCTACAATTAATAAACCCAACTTCACTGATGGGCTGGCAAGCTTTTCCACAAGTTTGTTGGGTTCTTCAGGCCTGAACTGGCTGCTTTGTCTTGCGCCCCCCGGTGGTTACCTTAGGAAACAGCAGGAGCTACGAGTGCTTGGCACTTGAGCCAGGCACTTGAGATGCAGGCACATCTCCATTTCCACCTTTTTGCTGGTTAGAGACAAAGTCCTACAGACTTTTCTTCCAGCCCCGGCTGGATTCAAACCGCGATTCTCAGGTCTCAGCTTCCCGAGTAGCTAAGATTACAAGCATGTAAGTTGTTTATCATGCTTTTTGTTTCCTCAAGATTTTTGTTTCTGGGAGTGGTGCTGTGGCTCAACTTGATAGAGCGCCAGCCTTGAGCTAAAACAGAGCTTAGAGACCTGAGTTCAAGCCACATGACCACCACTACTAACAACAAAAATATTCTTTAAGGGCTGGGAATATGGCCCAGTGGCAATAGTGCTTGACTCGTATACATGAAGCCCTGGGTTCAATTCCCCAGCACCACATATATAGAAAACGGCCAGAAGTGGCACTGTGGCTCAAGTGGCAGAGTGCTAGCCTTGAGCAAAAAGAAGCCAGGGACAGTGCTCAGGCCCTGAGTCCAAGGCCCAGGACTGGCCAAAAAAAAAAAAAAAGATTTTTGTTTCCTCCAGATAATGAGTACATTTCTCTTTTTTTGGCCCCTGTCACACACACACCCTTTTTAAGAATTTTTTTCCTTGTGTTGGTACTGGGTCTTGAACTCAGGGCTGTGTGCTCTGCTTTCCTTCTCCTTCTCCTTCTTCTTCTTCTTAAGGTTGGAAATCTACCACTGGAGAGTTACCTCCACTTTTTGTCTGCCCAGTATGGCCTCAAACCTGGACTCTCCCATCTCAGCCTCCAGAGTAACAGCTAGGATTACAGGCCTGAGCTGCCTGCCCTGCGGGGCTCAAGACATTCTTAGAAGGGTTTGGCAGCTGCACGCCAGTGTCCTCGGGGGCTTGCTTCGTGTCCCCTCCCCCCGCTGCAGGCGGACTGTCACAGACTGTCACTCACCTGCACTAACCAGATGCTGCCCACTGACTTAATTTCCCAGAGTGCTCACCTCAGCAAACACGCCCCACAGGGCTTGCCTTCCCGCCCCCGGAAGTGCTGGAGGAGCTAGACCGCAGCCGGAAGGCGGGGACAGGGCTTCCGAGTCCAGAGAGCAGCGACGGGGAAGGGAGGCGGCACTGCGCACGCGCAAAGGAGCAGGAGCGACACCCCAGCCAGGTAAGCACACTCGGAGGCCCGCACTTCCCCTTTAAGATGGACTCCTGCCCTCCGGCAAAAAATACATTTTTAACATTCTTTGCAACGTCCGGTCGCTGCCTGGGCAGAAGTGTTTGTGACACTTCTTGGCTGGCTTGTCCGGCTAGCCAGATTACCACCCCCCCACCCCCGCCCCAGGCTCTGCAGGCCTAAGTGGGTGCCCCTGGGCCCACTCTGTCTACCTCAAGTTCACAGGCTGTTCTGACCTGCCCTGTATTTTGCCATTTGAATGAATGATCCATGTTTAAATGTAGGAGTTTGTGAATGTCAGGATTGCCTTGAGGAAATCCGAGTGCCACAGTCATGTGGCACTTGTATTGTCACTCACCCACGTAGTGTCTGCCCACAAATGCAGGCTTTTGACGTTTTTGTTTTGTTTTGGAGGCATGGTTTTTCTCTATTAGCCCAGGTTGGCCTCAAACACATAATCCTTCTGCCTTAGCCTTCCAAATTCAGGAATTACAGGTGTGCCCCATTCTCAGTTAGCACTTTGTGTGTGTATGTGTGTGTACACACGCGTGCTAGTACTGGGGCTTGAACTCACACCCTGGGCTTTGTCCTTTAGCTTTTTCTTTTGCTTTTTTTTTTTTGCCAGTCCTGGGCCTTGGACTCAGGGCCTGAGCACTGTCCCTGGCTTCCTTTTTGCTCAAGGCTAGCACTCTGCCACTTGAGCCACAGCGCCACTTCTGGCCATTTTCTATATATGTGGTGCTGGGGAATTGAACCCAGGGCCTCATGTATACGAGGCAAGCTCTCTCGCCACTAGGCCATATCCCCAGCCCTGTCCTTTAGCTTTTTCACTCAAGTCTGGAGCTGTACCACTTGAGCCTCAGCTCCAGTTCTGGTTTTTGGTAGGTAAGTGGAGATAAGAGTCCCACTGACTTTCCTACTTGGGTTGACTTTGAACTGTGATTCTCATATCTCAACCTTCTAAGTAGCTAGGATTACAGGCCTGAGCTACGGACACCTGGCCTTTCTTATTTTTGTTTTTAGATATCCGGAGGTGGGACGTGTCCAGCTTGTTCTCAGGCAAGCTGGGTTTTGGAAGAGGACGAATGGCATTGAGCTGTGGCTGGCAAGCTCCTAGGAGCCAGTGGTATCTCCAGAAGGCCTACAGATATGCGGGCTTCTCCCTGTTTCTGGGGGACCGCTGTCCCTGGAGAGGAGCAGGAAGCCCTGTAAACGCAGAGGTGAAAAAGTTTCTTGAAAAGAACACAGAAGTCACCAGCACTGGCAACCTCACCCCCGAAATCCAGCTACGACTTTTGACCCCCAGATGCAAGTTCTGGTGGGAAAGAGCTGACCTGTGGCCTTTTGGTGATCCTTACTGGGCCATCTACTGGCCTGGAGGCCAAGCCCTGTCTAGGTATACTACCTGGCTGGAACGGGGGCCTGGGACTGCTGCTCAGCTTTTCTCCTCTCAGCACCTCCAATGCCTCATTCTCCATCTGCCACACAACATCAAAACCCCAAAGTCCCTGAGGCTGGCTGAGCCCTCCACTTGGTGGAGTTCAGTCTGTAATCTCCCCTACAGAGGAGAGGAGGGTTGGTATTGTAGGAAGATAAAGGTTATCTTCTTTTAAAAAAAGAAAGAAAGAAAGAAAGAAGGGGCTGGTAATATGGCCTAGTGGCAAGAGTGCTTGCCTCGTATACATGAAGCCCTGGGTTCCATTCCTCAGCACCACATATACAGAAAAAGGCCAGAGGTGGCACTGTGGCTCAAGTGGCAGAGTGCTAGCCTTGAGCAAAAAGAAGCCAGGGACAGTGCTCAGGCCCTGAGTCCAAGCCCCAGAACTGCCAAAAAAGAAGAAGAAGCCGCCTCCTATAGCCAAGCATGGTGGTTCATGCCTGCGATTGGGGAAGTGGAGAAAGGAGCATCATGAGGTTGAAGCCAGCCTGAGCTATGTGGTGAGACCTCAGAAAACCAAAACCAACAACAAACAAGTAGATGAGAAACCAGAAAGCCTTGTCCATACTTGGCTTTGGTATTTGCCAGAAAGAGGTGGTTTGAAGCCTCCAGAGGCTGGATTTTCAGTTGAGGTCAAGGGAGAAGACAGGAATGATCACCAGTAAATTCCCAGAGGGTGGGAGTGACCTCCACAGTGCTCACTGTTGATCCTCCCCAGGCTTCCTGCTGGCATAGATGTGAATTCATTTGGGGAAAAAAAAAAAAAAAAAAAAAGAAGCCAGGCTCTGGTGGTGCACGCCTGTGATCCTAGCTACTGGGGAGGCAGGAAAGTCCATGAGACTCATTTCCAGATAACCTCTAGGAAACCGAAAGTAGCGCTATTTCTCAAAATGGTAGAGAGCTAGCCTTGAGCAAAGAGCTCAGGGACAGTGACCAGGCCCTGAGTTCAAGCCCCACAACTGACACACACACACACACACACACACACACACACACACACACACACACACCAGACATCCCCCCTCAAAAAAACCCCACCAAAACATGCAACCTGTGTGTGTGTGTGTGTGTGTGTGTGTGTGTGTGTGTGTACCAGGGCTTCTCGCTTTCTTGGCTTTTTCATTCAAATTCTTATGGACTTCCTGCCTGGGCTGACTTGGAACTATGATTGTCAGATCCCAGCCTCCTTAAGAGCTAGGATTATAGGTAGAAGTCACTGTTACCTGCCTTTTTTTTTTTTTATTGCTGGTCTTAGGGCTTGAACTCTGGGCCTTGGCACTGTCTCTGAGCTGCTTTTGCTAAATCTAGTGCACTACTCTGGCTTTTTCTGAGTAGTTTATTGGAGATAAGAGTCTCATGATGGACTTTCCTGCCCAGGCCAGCTTGGAACTGCAATCCTCAGATCTCAGTCTTCTGAGTAGCTGGATTACAGGTGTGAGCCACTAGAGCCCAGCTCAGCATGTTTTGTTTTTTTTGTTTTTTTTTTTGGCCAGTCCTGGGGCTTGGACTCAGGGCCTGAGCACTGTACCTGGCTTCTTCTTGCTCAAGGCTAGCACTCTGCCACTTGAGCCACAGCGCCACTTCTGGCCATTTTCTGTATATGTGGTGCTGGGGAATCGAACCCAGGGCCTCATGTATATGAGGCAAGCACTCATGCCACTAGGCCATATCCCCAGCCCCTGTTTTTTTTTGAATAGTTCTTCCTGCACTTTTCCCACATCCCTGAGCTGTGTTTTTCTTCTTCTTCTTTTTTTTTTTTTTTTGGCCAGTCCTGGGGCTTGGACTCAGGGCCTGAGCACTGTCCCTGGCTTCTTCCTGCTCAAGGCTAGCACTTTGCCACCTGAGCCACAGTGCTCCTTCTGGCCATTTTCCATATATGTGGTGCTGGGGAATCGAACCGAGAGCTTCATGTGTAGGAGGCAAGCACTCTTGCCACTAGGCCATATTCCCAGCCCCTGTGTTTTTCTTCTTTTTGAATCTAGGTATCTCTTGGATAATCCTGGTGTTGTGAGAGGAAAGTCAGTGCTAGACCTCGGGAGTGGGTGTGGAGCCACAGCCATGGCTGCGAAGATGAGTGGGGCCTCACAGATCCTGGCCAATGACACAGACCCCAGTAAGAATTTCATATTACAAACCATTGAAAGCATATTTTTGTTTTCTTCAGGATAAATATGTACAGACACTCAGCACAGGGTGTCATTATGTAGCTCAGGGTGGCTTTGAAGTTGCTATGTAGCCCAGACTAGCATTAAGCTGTGTGTGTGTGTGTGTGTTGGTTCTGGGGCTTGAACTGATGGCCTGAGCTCTGTCCCTGAAGATTTTTGCTCAAAGCTAATACTCTTCCACTTGAGCCACAGATCCAATTCTAGCTTTTTGGTAGCTAATTAGAGATGATAATCTCATGGACTTTCCTGCCTGGGCCAGCTTCACAATCTTGACAGTTCAGCTACCTGAGTAGTTAGGATTACCAATGTAAGCCACCAGCACCCAGATCATAGTGTTTACTTTTATTTTATTTGTATTGGTATGGGACCTTGAACTTAGAGCCACGGATGTTCTTACTTGGCTATTTTGGGGATTTTTTTTGCTGGTCCTAGGACTTGAACTCAGGGTGTGGACACTGTCCTTGAGCTTCTTTTGCTCAAGTCTGTGCTCTACCTCTTGCACCACAGCTTCACTTCCAGCATTTTTTGTAATTCATTGAAGATCTAAGAGTCACATTGACTTTTCTGCCCAGGTTCACTTTGAACCATGATCCTTAGATCTCAGCCTCCTGAGTTTGCTTGGCTTTTATGCTCAAAGCTGGAGCTCTACAACTTGAGCCACACTTCTTCTTCAGCTTTTTGATGGTTAACTGGAAACAAGAGTCTCAGATTTGTCTGCCCAGGCTGGCTTAGAACTAGGATCCTTAAGTCTCAGTCTCCTGAGTAGCTAGAATTACAGGTATGAGCCACTGACACCCAGAATTTATTGTATTATCTTTAAGTAGTTGTACAAAGGAGTTGTCATTGTCACTTAACAAAGCAGTTTATGAATGCAGTGTATCTTGTTCATTGTCTCTTCTTTCAACATTCTTATCTATTAGAATTTTTTTTCTTATGCCAGTACTAGAAGTTGAACTCAGGACCTCTTGATATTGCTTGATTTTTTCCTTCAAACCTGGTACTCTACAACTTGAGCCATACCTCCACTTCTGGCTTTTTGCTGATTAATTAGAGATAGAGTCTGGGGTTTGTCTACCTAGGCCGGCTTGAGATCCCAGCTTCCTGAGTAGCTAGGATTACAGGTGTGAGCCACCAACATCCAGCATATTTGCAATAGTATATGGCTTAACAATAGGATACATTTTAGTGTTCTTCATCTTTTTTTGGGTCAGTCATGGCGCTTGAACTCAGGGCCTGGGTACTGTCCCTCAGCTCTTTCACTCAAGGCTAGTGCCCTACTACTTTGAGCCACAGCTCTACTTCCAGTTTTCTGGTGGTTAACTGGAAGTAAGAGTATCAGTAAGAGTATCATGGACTTTCTTGCCCTGGCTAGCTTTGAACTGTGATCCTCAGCTCTCAGCCTCCTGAGTAGCTAGGACTACCTGTATAAGCTACCAGTGGTCTGACTTTAACTTTAAAAATAACAAACAAGGGATGGCAATGTGGCTTAGTGGTAGGGTGCTTGCCTAGCATGCATGAAGCCCTGGGTTCCTTTCCTCAGTACCACACACAGAGAAAAAGCCGGAAGTGGTGCTGTGACTCAAGAGGTAGAGTGTTAGCCTTGAGCAAAAAAAGCCCAGGGACAGTGCCCAGGTCTGAGTTCAAGCCCCAGGACTTGCAATAAATGAATAATTAGAAATAAAAAACAAAAAATATAAAAAACAACTTTCACCAGATGATGGTGGTTCACACCTGTGATCTGAATACTCAGGAGGCTGAGATATGAGGATCACAGTTCGAAGCCTGGACAGAAAAGTCCATGAGACTGTGTCACCAATTAGTTAGCAAAAACCCTCAAGTATAGCTGTGGCTCAAGTGATACAGTGCTAGCCTTGAGCAAAAAAAATCAGGGGCAGCATCTAGGTCCTGAGTTCAAGTCCCAGGACCAGGACCAAATAGAAAGCAGGGGGAGAAGGAAGGGGGTATATATGCTAAACCATCAACTCATCATGTGTTTTGAAGTTGCAGGAATGGCTATTGCACTGAATTGTGAACTGAATCGACTGGATCCTTTCCCTATCTTAACTGAAGACATTTTGGATATGGAACAGGAGAAATGGGACCTGGTTGTCCTTGGAGATATGTTTTATGATGATGATCTTGCTGACAGGCTCCATCAGTGGTTGAGGAGCTGCCGTGGGACCTATGGAACGCGAATCCTGATTGGTGACCCTGGCCGTCCCCAGTTCACAGGACACCGCATCCAACAGCAGCTGTGTAAAATAGTGGAGTTCTCCCTGCCTGAGCCCACCCAGCAGGAGAACAATGGATTGACAACAAGCGCAGTGTGGGAATTCTGGCCTTGAACTGTTCTAGTGCTTCTAAGTTTCAATACAATTTTATGTGGAAGACTGTAATCCTAGTAACTTGGGAGGCAGAGATTAGGGGTTTGGGGCTCAAGGCCAGCCTGGTTTGAGGCCAGTCTGGGCAAAAAAGTTCTCAAAGCCAGGCACTGGTGGCTCACACCTGTAATCCTATCTACTCAGGAGGCTGAGATCTAAGGATCCTGTTTTGAAGCTAGAAATGGCAGGAAAGTTTGTGAGGCTTATCTCCATTTCATCAGCAGCAATGGAGCTGTGGCTCAAGTGGTAGGGAGGTAGCCTTGAGCTAAAAAGCTCAGACAGCACCCAGGCCCTGAATTCAAGTCCCAGGACTGGCGCGGGTGTGCAGGCACACACACACTTTGCAAAATTCCATCTTAACCAATGGCTGTCATCCTAAACTACAGGGAAGCATAAATAGGAAGATCATACACTATGGCAGCCTGAGCCTAAATCAAATGATTGAGACACTTGTATTCTCCATCTGCTTGCTTGCTGAAAGCTGGGCTCTAAGTCACTTGAGCCAGTTTTACTTCTCGCTTTTTTGTTGTTGTTGTTTGTCATGGGGCTTGAACTCTGGGCCTGGGTGCCATCTCTGAGCTCTTCAGCTCAAGGCTAGCACTCTACCACTTGAACCACAGGACCACTTCCAGTTTTCTGGTAGTTAATTGGAGATAAGAGTCTCACGGACTTTCCTGTCCACCTGGGCTGGCTTTGCACCATGAATCCTAAGATCTCAGCCTCCAGAGTAGCTAGCATTATAGATGTGAGCCTCCAGCACCCACTCTCAAGTTCTTTATGACACAGAAACATTATAATATGTCCTTTTTTTTTTTTTCCAGTCCTGGGCCTTGGACTCAGGGCCTGAGCACTGTCCCAGGCTTCCTTTTGCTCAAGGCTAGCACTCTGCCACTTGAGCCACAGCGCCACTTCTGGCCATTTTCCGAATATGTGGTACTGGGGAATTGAACCCAGGGCTTCATGCATACGAGGCAAGCTCTCTTGCCACTAGGCCATATTCCCAGCCATAATATGTCCTTTATATAGCTTAACCAGAAGCTAAATATATCACTAAATACATCACTGCTATTATTATTATTTTGAACAATCTATTGTCTGTTAGATCAGCTAAGAATAAGAATAATAGAGATTTTTAAAATTTTTTGCCAGTCCTGGAGCATGAACTCAGGGCCTGGGCACTGTCCCTGAGGCTCTTTTGTTCAAGGCACTCTACCACTTGAGCCACAGCACCACTTCCGGCCTTTTCTGTGTATGTGATACTGAGGAATTGAACCCAGGGCTTCATGCATGCTAGGCAAGCACTCTGCCACTAAGCCACATTTCCAGTCCAATAATAAAGATTTTAACTTCAGCTTCTGACAACTTCCTTCCCTTCTGTTCTTGAGACAGGTTCTCATTATGCAGTCTAGGCTAAGTTTAAATTCCCTATAACCCCAGCTGACCTTGAACTGTAATCCTGCCTTAGCCTCCCAAGTGCTGGGGCTGTAGGTATTACCACTGCACCCTTCCTTTTTCTTTTTTCTTTTTTCTTTTCTTTTTCTTTTTTTTTGCCAGTCCTGGGGCTTGGACTCAGGGCCTGAGCACTGTCCCTGGCTTCTTTTTGCTCAAGGCTAGCACTCTGCCACTTGAGCCACAGTGCCACTTCTGGCCATTTTCTGTATATGTGGTGCTGGGGAATCGAACCCAGGGCCTCATGTATATGAGGCAGGCACTCTTGCCACTAGGCCATATCCCCAGCCCGTGCACCCTTCCTTTACATAGCTATGTTTCTGGCCTATATAACCACTTTTCAAAAAGACTTTTTTTTTAATCAATTTTTCTTTGTGTAAGAAAGTGTGAAAGATAATTTCATTGGCTACAAGGTTCTAGGTTAGTTTTTCTTTCCTTATTTCTCTCACTTGTGGGGCTTGAACTTGGTACCTGAGCTTTTTTACTTAAGGCTAGTACTCTACCACTTTGAGCCACAGCTCTACTTCTGGTTTTCTGGTAGTTAGTTGGGGCTAAGAGTCTCATTGACTTTCTTTCCCCGGCTAGCTTTGAGACTAGCTTAAATCCTCAAATCTCAGCTTCCTGAGTAGCTAGGATTATAGGCATCAGCCACCAGCCACTGGCACAAATTAGCATTTCAACACTTCGTAAAAGTAAAAACCAGAAATAATTATGGCAGAATAATTAAGGTTTTAGAAAGACCTTTACTTAAAAGAGTTCTAAGATTTATTTGTACCAGTAAATATCTCAAAACTCACATATACCTCAAATACCTACAGAGGAGGAGAGTTCAAGGGAAAACAGATCATTTGAAACTTTTTTTACTTAAGAAACAAAACAGTTTCTTCCTTTGCCTGAGTTTATATTAGGATTAGCCCATAAATAAAAACATATCAAACAAATACAGACTCACAGTCATAGTAACATGTTTAGGAATCTGGCTAGCTTCAAAGCACAAACTATATACACGGGATTTAGTCTACTCTTTAAGAGTTACAGCTTAAATAAGACAATAGTCATAAAGTAGTGTTAAATTAAGTGGGTAGCAGTTATCTATTCACCCTATCTGAGGAAAGAAGCTGAGCCCAGCTTTCCTGGTTAGACAAGTTTCCATAGCCTCAGTACACAGTCCACGATACTTGCTTTAGTTTGTTTGGGCCTACTAACTGGTCCAAGACTTCTCGTGAATGATCTATAAAAGAAAATAATGACAGCATATTAATTCACAATTACCAAAGGAAAACAATAATCAGATATAATAATTTTAACTCAGGGTTATTTAAAGTACTGAATATCACCACATAAAGCATAGTACACCACTGAATAACTCATAAATTAATGGTATCCCCCTTTTTTGTCAGTCATGGGGCTTGAACTCAGGGCCTGGGCACTGTCGCTGAGCTCTTCACTCAAGGTTAGTGCTCTACAACTTTGAGCCACAGCTCTACTTTCCATTTTCTGGTGGTTAATTGGAGATAAGAGTCTTAAGGATTTTCCTGCCCAGGCTGTCTTTGAACTGCTATCCTCAGATTTCAGCCTCTCAAGTAGCTAGGATTACAGGTGGGAGCCATCAGCATCCAGCTTGTCCCTAAACTTTTTGCTCTACCATTTGAATAAAGAACCTTCTGCCTTTTTTAAAAATGGTGGTTAACTGGACGTAAGAATCTCACAACTTTTCCTGCCTTGTGGGGTGCTGGTGGCTCATGCCTGTATTCCTAGCTACTCAGGAAGCTACGATTTGAGGATTCCAGTTTGAAGCCAATCCAGGCAGAAAAGTCCCCTAGAGGTGCTCTCTCTCCTCCCCCCACCTCTCTCTTTCCTTTTTGTGTTTCTTTTTGCCAGTCCTGGGGTTGAACTCAGGCCTGGGCACTGTCCCTGAGCTTTTTGTGCTCAAGGCTAGTGCTCTACCACTTGGGCCACAGTGCCGCTTCTGGCTTTTTCTGGTTATGTGGTACTGAGGAATTGAACCCAGGGCTTCATTGTATGCTAGGCAAGCACTCTACCACTAAGCCACATTCCCAGCCCCCACTAGAGACTCAGATCTCCAATTAGCCACCAGAAAACTGGAAGTGGCTCTGAGGCTCAAAGTGGTAGGGCACTAGCTTTGAGCATAAAAGCTCAAGGACAGCACCCAACCCAGGCCCTGAGTTCAAGCCCTACAACCAGGGAAGGGGGGTTGGGGGGGGGAAGTACTTTCCTGCCTGGGCTGGCTTTGAACTATGATACCTAGATATCAACCTCCTGGCTAGTTAGGATTACAGGCATGAGCCATCAGCACCTGGCTTAAATCAGCCTTTTTATTTTAATTTTAAATTTTTTTTTTTTTTTTTTTTTTTTTTGGCCAGTCCTGGTGCTTGGACTCAGGGCCTGAGCACTGTCCCTGGCTTCTTTTTGCTCAAGGCTAGCACTCTGCCACTTGAGCCGCAGCGCCACTTCTGGCCATTTTTCTGTATATGTGGTGCTGGGGAATCGAACCGAGGGCCTCATGTATGCGAGGCAAGCGCTCTTGCCACTAGGCCATATCCCCAGCCCCTATTTTAATTTTTTTTAAAGGGTGCTACTCCCCAGCATCAAACCAAGGGTGGTCTTGAGAAATCACAAGTTTAAGGTAGGTCTGGGCAACATAGTGAGACTATCTCAAAGAAAAGGAAATACTGGGGCTGGGGATATGGCCTAGTGGCAAGAGTGCTTGCCTCATATACATGAGACCCTGGGTTCAATTCCCCAGCACCACATATACAGAAAATGGCCAGAAGTGGCGCTGTGGCTCAAGTGGCAGAGTGCTAGCCTTGAGCAAAAATAAGCCAGGGACAGTGCTCAGGCCCTCAGTCCAAGCCCCAGGACTAGCCAAAAAAAGAAAAGGAAATACTGAAGAATGAGTTTAACAAATTTTTTTGTTTGTTGTTTTTTTTTGGCCAGTCGTGGGCCTTGGACTCAGGGCCCGAGCACTGTCTCTGGCCTCTTCTTGCTCAAGGCTAGCACTCTGCCACTTGAGCCACAGCGTCCACTCTGGCCGTTTTCCAAATATGTGGTGCTGGGGAATTGAACCGAGAGCTTCATGTGTAGGAGGCAAGCACTCTTGCCACTAGGCCATACTCCCAGCCCCGAGTTTAACAAATTTTAACGCCTCTACAAACTGGGCACCTGTGACTCACACCTATTATCCTAGCTACTCAGGAGGCTGAGATCTGAGGATTTCAGTTCAAAGTCAGCCCAGACAAGAAAGTTTGTGACACTCTTACCTTCAATTAACCAGCAAAAAGCAGAAAGTAGAACTGTTGCTAAAGTGGTAGCGCATGAACTTTGAGCAAAAAAACTCAAGCTCAGAATCTAGGCTCTGAGTTCAAGCCCCAGGGCTGGCACATAGGTACATACATACACAAGTATGCTTTACAAACTACAAACATTGTTGAAAGAAATTAAAGAAGATCTAGGCAAACAGAATCATAGCCATTCTCTTGATTATTCAGAGAGCAGGACTTGAACTCAATATGGGACACTTTTGCTGGCAGTCTACTAGCTGAGGCCACACCTCCCACCCAAGAGTTGGTTATTCCTTTTTTTTTTTTTGGCCAGTCTAGGAACTGGGCTCAGGGCCTGAGCACTGTTCCTGGCTTCTTTTGCTCAAGGCTAACACTCTGCCACTTGAGTCACAGCGCCACTTCTGGCCATTTTCTGTATATGTGGTGCTGGGGAATCGAACCCAGGGCTTCATGTATAGGAGGCAAGCGCTCTTGCCACTAGGCTATATCCCCAGCCCTGTGTATAAATTTTAAAAAGAAAAGCAATAGGGCTGGGGATATGGCCTAGTGGCAAGAGCGCTTGCCTCCTATATGTGAGGCCCTGGGTTAAATTCCCCAGTACCACATATACAGAAAATGGCCAGAAGGGGCGCTGTGGCTCAGGGAATATGACCTAGTGGCAAGAGTGCTTGCCTCATATACATGAAGCCCTGGGTTAGATTCCTCAGCACCACATATATAGAAAAGGCCAGAAGTGGTGCTGTGGCTCAAGTGGCAGAGTACTAGCCTTGAACAAAAAGAAGCCAGGGACACCTCAGGCCCTGAGTTCAAGCGCCAGGACTGGCAAAAAAAAATTATACACAAAAAGGACAGCCATTCTGAGCACTGGTGGCCTACACCCAGCCCAGGCAGGGAAGTCTGAGAGATTCTGATCTCCAATAAATCATGCAGAAAAAGCTAGAATTGGCACTGTGGCTCAGTGGTATATTGCTAGTCTAGAGCAAAAAGCTCAGGACAGCACCTAGGACCCAAAGTTATTGCAATAATGTCATTATCCCCCCAAGGTAGCTAAAAATTCACTGCATACACAATCCAGTTCTCCAGCCTGACTGCCTGCCTGCCTTCCACTGCTAACAGCCAATGCTTTTTTTTTTTTTTTTACCAGTGCTGAGTCCTGAACCCAGGACCTGAGCGCTGTCTCAGAGCTTCTTTTTCTCAAGGCTAGCACTCTACCACTTGAGCCACAGTGCCACTTCCGACCTTTTCTGTTTAGGTAGTACTGAGGAATTGAACCCAGGGCTTCATGCATGCTAGGCAAGCACTCTACTGCTAAGCCACCTTCCCAGCCCACTGAGTTTCATTTTATCTGGTGGTGGTTTCTCAGATTGTTTTGTCATTTTCTCCAGTTGTGACCACTACAACATCAGTCCTCTGACAACACATGTCACACGAGTCACTCCTGGATAAGAAGTCCAGCAGTAAGCACGTCACCTAGTTTTATGCAATTTAAATATTCTGACGCTAGGTGACAGCATATTGCCACAAGATGTGATGGCACAGCATCAATGTGCTTAGGCAGCTCCATCCCATGATAATTTAGAGCCGTTAGGACTGTGGGGTTAAGGTAGTCAATAATTAATGTCGATAGTTTCTTTCTCAATCTCTTTCTGTCACCTTTCTTTCTTCCCTTTTTTTCCTCTCTTCCTCCTTTTCCTTTCCTATTTATTTATTGGCTAGGTATGGTGGCTCCCATCTATAATCCTAACTCATCAGGAGGCTGAGATGTGGCTGGAGGTTCCTTTCACCTCCCCCCGCCCCCACCCCACGCTTGCAGTAATGGGTCAGATCCATAGCTGGCAAGCTAGAAGACAGAGAACAAGCTTCTCTGTTCTTTTTTGTCCAACAAATTAATGACATCCTTAGTTCCAAATGGCCTTATCTTGAAGCCCCGGAACAGTGTCTCGATTGATTCATGAACACTCCCACCTCTTTCCCAGACCAGATAAACTCATGCAGCAGACCAAAATGTGCTTCCAGGGTGGACCTTGAGCTTATAGGTGGCCCTGGCTTCCTCCCCAGCCCAAGATGTGCCCTTGTTTACCACCAGTTCTCTCATTCTAGTTCTTCCCAAGCCACTCCTAGTTGACAATGCTAGTATTCTTTCAGATCCACTGTGAATTTGTCAGATTGTGAGCAAGGACTGAGTCTCTAGCTTTGGCTGGAAGCTCCCCCTTGCAGGCAGGTGTGTGTGTGTGTGTGTGTGTGTGTGTGCGCGTGCACTAGTCCTAGGACTTGAACTGGGGGCTTGGGTATTGTCCCTATGTTTTTTTTGCTCAAGGATAGCACTCTACCACCTGAGCCATAGCTCTATTTGTAGTTTTTTTTGGTGGTTAATTGGAGATAAGAAGCTCATGGACTTTCCTGGCTAGGCTGGTTTTGAACTAGGATCCTCAGATCTCAGCCTCTTGTGTAGTTAGGATTACAGGTGTGAGCCACCAGTTCCTGGTTTTTTGTTTGTTTGTTTGTTTTTGCCAGTCCTGGGCTTGGACTCAGGGCCTGAGCACCGTCCGTGGCTTTTTTTTGCTCAAGGCTAGCACTCTGCCACTTGAGCCACAGTGCCACTTCTGGCTGTTTTCTATATATGTGGTGCTGGGGAATTGAACCCAGGGCTTTATGTATACAAGGCAAGCACTCTTGCCACTAGGCCATATTCCCAGCCCTTGTTTTTTGTTTTCTAATCAACCTGTGCTGTTATTTTTTTCTAGCCTTTCTCCTTTTTTTGAACCTAGCAGACATTGTCTTCCCTACTGCAACATTTCCAACTTGAGCTGACTGTTGTTAGGTTCGAAGATCCATTTGGCCTTATCTTGAGGCCCCAGACCAGTGCCATGATTTACTAACACACCCTCCTTATCCTCTCTCTTTGACTGGCTGAACTCCTGTGGCTGGTGCCCGACCAAAAATTTACTGTCAATTAGGCCTTGAGCACAAAATCCAGCCTAGCTCCTTCCCTGCCCTCAGCTGTGACCCCTTTTCCACATGATTTATGTGATATTGTAGGGGGGAGCAGAGCTAACTCCATCTTGAATGTGCTAAGTTCCCCCCCCCCCCCTTGCTCACAGAAATGAAACAATGTGTGAATAAAGTGAGCCTGGATCCCTACGTTTTCTTAGAACTAGGTGCCTGGAGTTTCAGAGTTGGAAATATAGTAAGTTTTAGTGTTAAAATTATAACGGTTTCTAAACCCTGGTAATGACTCTATGCTAGAGGGCTGTACCCCCACCTGTGAGGCTAGTTCCTTGTAGTGTAACATAAATATAGGGAGCCCTTGTTCCTCTCTGTGCCTAGGTAGCAACCATGGTAATGGACAGTAAAAAATGATCATAGTCATAGACTATATGAATAATCATAATAGTAGTTATAGGAATGTCATGGTAACTGTCAGGTTGGTTTACTTATGACTGAGTACTGGATTGTTCTGGCCTGCTCATGCTTGCTTAGTGGCAATAGGGAAACATGGTAACAATTGTTAAAATAAAGTTGGTACTAGGTCAGCCTGACCGCAAAATTCTGCTTCTGTAAACGGCTTGCTTAACCCATTTGTGACTGGCTCTACCCCCAGCATCAGTGATACATGACCACCTGCTGTACAATACACAGTTTATACCTATATAAAGCCCAGTTTGAGGACTGGTGGGTGTCATAGTTACAGCTCCCGAGTCTGTGCTGCGGCCCTGACTGGTCAGTTCACTTTTTACTTCCCCAATAAATCCATCTTTTTGCTTGAGACTGTCTCTGTGTGGTGGACTCTTGGAGGGGTGGGGAAACCCCTCCCTCGAACCCCATAACATTTTGTCCTATCAGTAGTTATCTTCACACCAACCCCCGCCAGACAATGCTAGCTACCCCACTGCAAATACACCAATGTGTAAGCAAGGGGGCTTGAGCTGGGGGAGGGACTTCCCTTCCAAAGGTCTTTTCCCCCAATAAACCTATGCTGGTGTTGAGCCTTTTCTTTTCTTGTCTAATCTCTGCACCTTTTGGAACCGAACCAGGGCAAAGAACATTCATTTAACCTTGCTTGGAGTTATTAGATTGGTATAAAAATCTAAAACAGTTTAAGGACAGACATGAGAGAGTTGTAGTGATGATAGCTCATGAACTATTAGAATATTTAAAAAAATAGTTGGGGGCTGGGAATATGGCCTAGTGGTAGAGTACTTACCTCATATTCATGAAACCCTGGGTTCGATTCCTTAGCACCACATATACAGAAAAAGCCCAAAGTGGCACTGTGGCTTAAGTGGTATAGTACTAGTCTTAAGCAAAAAAAAGCCAGGGACAGTGCTCAGGCCCTGAGTTCAAGCCCCAGGATTGGCAAAAAAAAAAAAAAAAAAAGTTGGAACTAGAGGTGCAGCTCAAGGGGGAGGGCACCAACCATGAAGCAAAAAGATAAGAGAGAACACCAGATCCTAACTTCAAGAGTATAAGTCCCAGGGCTGGGGATATGGCCTAGTGGCAAGAACGCTTGCCTTGTATACTTGAAGCCCTGGGTTCGATTCCCCAGCACCACATAGACAGAAAATGGCCAGAAGTGGCGCTGTGACTCAAGTGGCAGAGTGCTAGCCTTGAGCAAAAAGAAGCCAGGGACAGTGCTCAGGCCCTGAGTCCAAGGCCCAGGACTGGCAAAAAAAAAAAAAAAAAAAAAAAAAAAAAGAGTATAAGTCCCAGTAAATATATATATATATGTATATATGTATGTATATGTACATATATGTATGTATAAAAGCTGGGTGCTGGTGGCTCACGCCTGTCATCCTAGCTCACTCAGGACAGTGAGATAGATCATCTAAGGATCACAGGTCAAAGCCATCCCAGGCAGGAAAGTCTGTGAGATTGTTTGGTTTTGTGGGTTTTTTTTTTTTGCCAGTCCTGGGCCTTGAACTCAGACCCTGAGCACTGTCCCTGGCTTCTTTTTGAGACTCTTATCTCCAATTAACTACCAGAAAACCAGAAGTAGAGCTGGGCTTGAACTCAGGGTCTGGGTATTGTCCTTGAGCAATTTATGTTCAAGGCTAGCACTCCACCACTTTGCGCCACAATTCCACTCCTGGTTTTTGATAGTTTATTGGAGATAAGAGTATCTCAGGGACTTTTCTGCCTGGGCTGGCTTTGAACCATGATCCTCAGATCTCAGCCTCCTAAGAAGCTAGGATTGCAGGTGTGAGCCACCAGCACCTGGTTTCACTGCTATTTTTCTTCTCTTCTCTTTTCTTTCCTTTCTTTTCTTTTTTTTTCTAGTCCTGGGGCTTGAACTCAGGGGTCCTGGGCAGTGTCCCTGGGCTTCTTTGTGCTCAAGGCAGACACTCTACCACTTGAGCCACACTCACTAGACACTGTATTGAAAATGAACTATACAACTTATGGATGGGGATGGGAGGGAAAAACTGAGAGAGAGCAAGGAAAGGAGTGACATTGTCCAAAAAGAAATGTACCTTTACCTGATTTATGTAATTGCAACCCCTGTGCACATCACATTTATAGTAACAGTAATAAATTTAAAACAAACAGTACAAGAAATGTATCCAATGCCTAACATATGAAACTGTAACCTCTCTGTACATCAGTTTGTTAATAAAAATTTGAAAAAAAAATAAAAATTTAAAAGTAGGGACAATGAAGCTAATAGTCAACTGATAGGTTGCCAGTGTATAGGTGAAGTCCATACACATACTCAGAGGTAGATGTATAGACTTCTAATTGGTTTTCTGGAAAGATCTATTGTATGTGTGTATGGGGGGGGGGGGGAGGACTGGAGCTTGAATTTAGGGCCTCACACTATCACTTAGCTTTTTTTGCTCCAGTTTGGCACTCAACCACTTGAGCCACATCTGGGTTTTTGCTCATTAATTGACTTAAGAATGAAAGGGCTGGGTGCTGGTGGCCCAGGCTTGTAATCCTAGCTACTCAGGAGGCTGAGATTTGAGGATCCATAGTTCACAGCTAGCCAGGGCAGGGAAGTCTGTGAGACTCTTATCTCCAATTAACCACAAGAAAACTGGAAGTGGTGCTGTTGCTTAAGTGGTAGAGCACTAGCCTTAAGTGAAGAGCTCAGGGGTAGCACCCCAGTCCTGAGTTCAAGTCCCATGACTGACAAAAAAATTAACTGACTTTCCTACCAGTGTTGGCTTCAAAGCTCAGGCCTTCTAAGTAGTTAGGACTATAGACATGAGCCACTGGCCCTCAGTTGGGTCGTATAGCCTTGCTTATTAGCTTTTCTGCTCAAGGTTGACACTATACCACCTGAGCCATACTTGAGTGTCCAGCTTTTTGCTGTTTAACTGGAGATTGAGTCTCTCCTACTTCCATGCCCAGGCTAGATTAGAACCTGGATCTTTAGATCTCAACTTCCTGAGTAGCTAGGATTACAGTGTGAGCCATCAGTGCCTCAAGGCTATGGCTCTTTTGTGCTCCTTTGGTGAAGAGTCTCATTAGCCTGAGTTAAGAGTTATTCTTCTGAATCTCGACGTCTACAGCTTGCTGTAGTAATTGTAGTAAGCTGCTGATGTAATTTTATAATAGATATATTATAACATTGAAAATTATTGTCTACATAAAGCAGCATGTTATTTGTTTATTTATTTATTCCAGTCCTAAGGCTTGAACTCTAGGCCTGGTTGCTGTCCCTGAGTTTCTTCTTGCTCAAGGGTAGCACTCTACCATTTGAGCCACAGTGCCACTTCTGGCTTTTTCTGTGATATACTTGGGAAATGAGTCTCACAGACTTTCCTGTCCAGGCTGACTTTGAACTGTAATCCTCAGATCTCAGCTTCCTGAGTAGATAGGATTATAGCCATGAGCCACTGGCACCTTTACCTCTTGAACCACAGCTCTACTTCTAGCTTTTTTGGGTGCTTAATTGGAGATAAGAGTCTCATGGACTTTCTTGCTGGGACTGGCTGCAAACTGAGATAATCAGATCTCATCCTCCTGAGTAGCTAGGATCATAGACATGAGCCACCAGTGCCTGGCTTATGCATCATGTTTGATAACCAGGCCATGACCAGGGCTGCTGCCATCAGTCTCAAACAGCTGACATATGTTAAACACTTACCACCACCATTGCCAGCACCATTATCATCATCATCCTTGACATTTACTGAGCTAGGTTCCAGGTGCCATATAGAGTTGTGTGGCCATCATCATAAGTACAGAGAAGGAAATGGAATAATTGAAGCTATTTCCTCAAGGTCTCTCAGCTTATATTCATGAAGCTAAAAGTGGAGAACCCCCAAGTCTCTGGGACTGACCTGTTATCAGGGGGCATCCATGGAAGCACAATATGCATATCTGGGGACAGTAGGTAAGAACAGCCTCCACAGCATCATCTGTCAGATTGACACAGTGCCCCATGTGAATCTCCTGTTTAAAAGAAGAAAAAAGGGCTGAGAATGTGGCTTAGTGGTAGACTGCTTGCCTAGCATGCATGAAGCCCTGGTTCGATTCCTCAACACCACATACACGAAAAAGGCTTAGAAGTGGCACTATGGCTCAAGTGGTAGAGTGCTAGCCTTGAGCAAAAAGAAGCCAGGGACAGTGCCCAGGCCCTGAGTTCAAGCCCCAGGACTGGCAGAAAGAAGGAAGGAAGGAAGGAAGGAAGGAAGGAAGGAAGGAAGGAAGGAAGGAAGGAAGGAAGGAAGGGATGAATATGTAGGCAAAGAGTATGTCTGATTAATTTTGAAATTAATGAATGAGCCAGGTATTGGTGACTTGTGCCTGTAATCCTAGCTACTCAGAAGGCTGAGATCTGAGGATCATGGTTCAAAGCCAGCCTGGGCAGGGCTGATTAACTGGAGACTCTTATTTCCAAATAATCACGAAAAAAAGCCAGAAGTGGAGATGTGGCTCAAGTGGTAGAGCACTAGACTAGAGCACAAAAGCTCAGGAACAGCATCCAGACTCTAAGTTCAAGTCCCACACAAAAACAAAAGAAAAAGAAAGTACTAATAAAAAAACAACAGACTGATCCAGGTGCTGGTGGCTCAGACCTGTAATCCTAGCTACTCAGGAGGCTGAGATATGAGGTTTGTGGTTCAAAGCCAGCCCAGGCAGAAAAGCCCACAAGATCACCAATTAACCACCAGAAAACTGGAGGTGGTGCTGTGGCTCAAGTGGTAGAGAGCTACCCTTGAGCTGAAGAGCTCCCATCACCCAGGCCCAGAGTTCAAGTCCAAATAAATATAAAAACCAGACGTTATTCTCAAATCTTTTTAAGAGCTGACTCTGTATCAATGCTTGTTCAAAGGCTGAATACTAATGTAAGACCTTTTAATGTTCTGGGATGGAACCCAAGACTTGGAGTGTGCTAGGCTGGTGGCTCTACTGCTGAAGCCACATGTTTTCATTTTGTGTTTGAGAAATGGTCTGGCTAACTTTGTCCTGCCTGTCCTCAAACTCCTCCTGCCTCTGTATCTCCTGAGGAGCTGGGATTACAGGTATGCATGTTGATGACTGCCTCTAACTTAAACCTCTTTCATGATTTATTTGTTTTGTTTTTGTTGCCAGTCCTGGGGCATGGACTCAGGGCCTGAGCACTGTCCCTGGCTTCTTTTTGCTCAAGGCTAGCACTCTACCTCTTGAGCCACAGTGCCACTTGCGGCTTTTTTCTATATAAGTGGTGCTGAGGAATCGAACCCAGGTCTTCATGTATACGAGACGAGCACTTTACCACTAGGCCACATTCCCAGCCCTTAAACCTCTTTCAGAATGGTTGTAGAAAGTGTCTAGTAATAAAAATAAGAGGCTTCTAGGTGTGGAAACCAAGTGAAAGGTGTAGGGAACCTCCTTTTTGAGTCCCTAGAAACAGCAGGCTTTGACAAGGCAATAGGTTTGGGGAAGGGCAAACCTAAGCCTAATAACAGGAGCCAAAAGCAGCTGGACCTAGAGCTGCTTGACCTTGGCAAAAGAAAGGAATGAGGATGACCACTCAGTTTAGAAGAAGTTCCAGGAAGAGAAAGATTTAAGGTTAATTAAGACCGGTCACACCCAAAATCACTAATTGTATTGCTTTGACTGCTTTGTTTAGTAGAGTTTACTGGAATTGTGATCACTAACAATTCTGCTTCTGTATGTGTCTGCCTGCTTGCTTTGCCTAACTTGCCAGACCACCTGCATGTAGTACCTGTGATTCTTACCCCATGACCACCTGCAAGTGGTAAATGTGATATTTGCCTTTAAAAGCCCAGCCCTAATTGGCCTTGGCATTGTTTGTCACCATCCCGGTGGTGGCGAGCAGACACTGTGCACAGCTAAATAAAGACTCTAGCCCAAGTGACTGAGTGCTGGTGACTATTGTCGTGGGCTCGAGGCCCACCTGGGTATCCAGTATACAACATTTCTTGGAGGCACCTGCCTCAGGCTTGGCCCTGGGAACCCAAGGCAAGGGGAGACTCTCTAGCCATAGGGGGTGGCCACCGAGAGATTGGTTTATCCTTGGCCCCAGGGCTGTGATGGTGATGCCTGTAATTCTAGCTGCTCAGGAGGCTGAGAGCTAGTTTGCTAGGACTTTCCTGCCAGTTTTAACTCAATTAACCAGCAAAAAGCCAAAAGTGGAGGTATGGCTCAAGTGTCAGAGCAGCAGTGGAAAAAGCTAAGGGAAATCATGAGACCCTGAGTTCAAGCCCCAGTACTGGCATATACACACAAAAGTGAGTTATCATCATCTTTATAGATACTTTGAAATTACCTCTAACTTCTTAGCACATGGTCCACTAACCAATGCAAGCACACCACTGTCAGAGACCTAAGCAAAGGAAAAAGAAACAGCCTGTAAAATGGAGAAGATAAAAACAGAACTTTCTAGAATGGATTAATCACTTAGCTGTAATTATCTCCCAATCAGCTTTCCACCTTTCTCACTTAGAACAATGAAGGGCACTATGCCAAATTCTACTGTAATTATTTAACCAGACAAAACATGGAATACTCAACAACTTCTTTCCTTCTTTCCTTTCCTTCCTTTTTTGCCTTTTATGACTAGTCCTGGGGTTTGAATAAGTTAGGGTCTGGGTGCTGTCTCTGAGCTTTTTCACTCAAGGCAGGTGGCTCCATCATTTGAGCCATACTTCCACTTCTGGCTTTTTGCTGGTTAATTGGAGATAACAATCCTATTCACATTCCTGCCTAGGCAGGCTTCAAATAGTGATCCTTAGATCTCAGCCTCCTGAGTAGCTAGGATTACAGGCAAGAGCTAGTAATTTTAACAGTGATAGAATGATATTCTGGAGATAACTGTGTGAATACAAGATGGAGGCGATTCATTTACCTGGCTGGCAGAAAAGTCAACACACTGCAAAAAGGGGCAGTTTTGTCCTAGTGCGTGTAAGGCCATGTCAGTAATACTCAGGCATCCGCCCAAGTCGATGATCTTCAGCAGCCGGCAATTGAGCGCAAGTGCAAGGACGCCCTCATCGGTGAGGCCACAGCATCTTTTCAGAGAAATCTCATGCAGGTAAGAGCAAGATGCAGCCACAGCTTTTATTCCTGGAGCAAAGCATAATGACATACCCATGAGCCGCAGGTGTGAGTTTATGAGTTGTAAAATGAAGCATTTACAAAGAAACGAGGAGGGTAGAATTATTGCTTCAAGTGAACACCACAGGAAAGTCTGTGAGACTCTCATCACCAATAAATTACCAAAAAGCCAGAAGTGGAGCTGTGGTTCAAATGGAAGGGTGCTAGCTTTGAGCAAAAACACCCCCCCCCCCCCCCCCCGCAAGAGTGCCCAGATCTTGAATGAAAGCCCTAGAACCTGCACAAAACCAAAAACTGAAAACACTAGACAAGACAACTTCTTGTCAGGCCACTGGAGGGCTCACAGGTGCCAGGAATAAACCACCTTCCTATTGGGGAAACACCATCTGCATCAGCTGTTCCTAGAAGCATGAGCCTGAGACTAACTGGAACCACCCAGACTTGCAGAACAAGCTATGTGCTAACTACCATACCTGACCGAACCACCTCCCCCCCCATATAAACCCTGCCTGAGTCAGGCCCAGGCACAACCTCTCTGATCCCGACCACAGGGGCCGCCTGGGAGTGTACCCCAATAAACTCTCTTTCAATCACCTCTACTTCTCTCCGCGTGCTCTCTCCCCGCCTAGAACCTTACATCTGGTGCTGAATCTGGGAAAGCAGTAGTGCTTCGCTTCGCTGTAGGGTGACCAACCAGCACTGCCCCTTCTCGACCTCCTCTCCTCTCCCCATCTCCTGAGGCATTCTCCATCGGGAGCACAGAGCCCGCCAAGCTTACTACCAGGACTAAACGGCCGCCAGAGCTGACCTCCCAGCTTTTGTCCATGTAAGTGGTGCATGTCCCATGGATGGCCACCTGGTGACTTGGGATATTATTGGTTATCCATGATAGCTGAGGTCTCTCTCTCCCTCCCTCCCTCTTGGCCACGTTGGACCAGTACCTCAGCTGGCCTCTGTGCTACTCCTTCCTTTTTCTGTTAAAGTCAGAAGTTCAAGCTCTTGTAGAGTCTCCCTGAGGCCTTTGATCTTTGTGATTGGGAACTATGGGGGAAGCCTTATCCTTAGTCCTTTGTGTAAGCCTGAGAGCCCCTCTCCCACAGCTTAGCATCCTTAGCTTAGCTCCTTATAGTAAGGACAGTAAATACCTAGCCTTCACCCCCTCTTCCTTGAGATGGCATTCCTTTAGTACATTTTGTAATCATGTAAGGCAATAAAATCCCCTTACAAGTGACCTCCAGGGTCAAGGCAGCTGCAGGACCCCCTTGACAGCAGCCATCAATCATAGCCTGACATGATGAAGCCCCTGGTCTGCACGTCCACACACCGCGAGGTCACCGCCCCCCAAAAAACCCTAGGTTATGTAGGTTACCCCAGACAATAGACCGCACTTCTCACTTCTCCCTGGTGAGAAGGGGTCTTGCCTGCCCCCTTTGCTGGCAATAAACTTTTCCTTTGTTCTTCTGTACCTGGATGTCTGCGTGGTTTCTGGCAATGTCTAATATATTCTAACACTTTCGCCAGGGATTTCTTAAGCCTCAGTTTTGCCCGGGGCTGCGGGAACACCATGGGAAACCAAATGGGACTTTTTAGCTGATCTTCACAATTCTGTGAGCAAACGGGCAGGTGGGCTAAAATTCTGAAAGTCCAAGGCTGCTTTTTGTATGCTTCCATCTCTCTGTTTCTTCTGCTTTCCTGCCTCTGCTTCTGACTCTCTCAACTTTCCTCTCTGTGGGTGGCGCCACCCTGCCTTATGTGCTGCCAAACCCTGACTCCCCAAGGTTCAGGGTCTCCCCTGACTCCTCCTTAGAATCCGTTCCCGACCAGCAACCTGTCCGGGAGCCCTGCCTCTGACCTCTCCTCACCCATGGCGGGCCACACTCCTGAGCACAGAGTGAGCCACCAGATCACCTGCTTCCCCTGCGTGAGGCGGCAGGGCTGGAGGGGCTGGCGCGGGTTCATGATCCTTTCTCATTAGGAGATTTTCTCATTAGGAGACTTGTCCCAGATCGAGACTAGCCTTGGATCATTTTCCAACGACCCATCCACCTTCAGGAGTTTCGCTATTTGACGCAGGCCTATGACCTTACCTGGCACACTCGCTTAGACCCCACATCCCCGGTGGCCTTTCATTTTATCTCTCAGCCAGCCCCAGATATAAAGAATAAGCTTAAAAAGGTTGAAGACCGCCATCAAACCCCTGTCTGAGATCTGGTGAACATGGCCTTTAAAGTTTTCCATGCCTGTGAGGAACAGGAAAAGGCTGATAGGGAAGCCTGCTCTCGCCAAAAGGTGGTCTACCAAGCCCATGCCCCGGTGGCTGCTCTACAGCCCCCAACAACCCATGGCTCCAGAGGAGCATGTCTGCCACCTGGACCCTGCTTCAAGTGTGGCCAAGAAGGACACTGGGCAAGGCAATGCCCTAAACCTAGACCATCACAGGCGCCATGTCCACTGTGCAACCAGAAGGGGCACTGGAAGACTGACAGCCCCTTTGCGCCTAGCCATGGAGGTACAGTCCTTCCCTCCCTTGGTCTACCAGCCTCGGTACTGGACCTGGCCACTGAAGACTGAAGATACCCTGCCTTGCCAACCCCGATCACCCTTGTCGGGCCTAGGGTAACGATCCAGGTAGCGGGTAAGGCTATTTCCTTTTTGGTCTATATGAGGACTACCTATTTGCTCCTCCCTTCCTTTTCAGGCCCCTTAAGTCATGCCTTCCAGTCCAACACCCCTTATGGGGTGAGACCTATTTGTTAAATTGCATGCCACCTTAACTTGGGGGCCTCCTAATTTGGCCTCTGCAGCTTCCTTTATGATTTATGTGCCCTTTTCCACTTCTGACCTGTGTTTGTTTTTTTTTTTTTTTTTTGGCCAGTCCTGGGCCTTGGACTCAGGGCCTGAGCACTGTCCCTGGCTTCCTTTTTGCTCAAGGCTAGCACTCTGCCACTTGAGCCACAGCGCCACTTCTGGCCGTTTTCTGTATATGTGGTGCTGGGGAATCGAACCCAGGGCCTCATGTATACGAGGCAGGCACTCTTGCCACTAGGCCATATCCCCAGCCCCCACTTCTGACCTGTATAACTAGAAAAGAGAAAACTCCTCCTGACAAAAGGAAAGTCCAAAGGAAAGGAAAAACTTCCCATTATAGCTGTGGCTAAATCAACTAAGCAGAAGGGAGAAGTATCAAGTTCCAAACAGCCTCCCCAGGTCCCCCGGGATCCAGAGGACCAAGCAGTAGAGAGATCAGCTTCAAGTAACCACTTTCTTCCAACTGAGGGCATTCAAAAGGTCAACTGATCTATCAAATGCTCTAGTTAAAATTGGGGCAGGGGCCAGGGATGAGTGAGTTGGTGTGTCACTGTGTCAGCCCTATTGTTTACATTTAGATGACTTCACACAAGTCCCTTAACCCCACAGATTCAGATACAGATAAAGATAGTTCCACATCAAAGCACTAATTCTGACCTTATTTATATTATAGTCAACTTGATTACATGCCAACTTTACTCATGAACTCTAATTTTAAGGCATACTCATACCATTTGCTACGTACTCAAACTCTCTGGAGATTGTCTTCCTCCCTCTTAACATGCCAAATCCTTTCTAATCTAAAGGAAATCTGTGTGCTCTCTCCTCTCCTAGAACCTTTCACTTCCTATGAAGAAATACAAATACAATCAGGCTAACTTATCCTATAAAACATGACACTAGAGTTTTGTTGATTTACTTTTTTTTTTTTTCTGGCCAGTCCTAGGCCATGAACTCAGGGCCTGAGCACTGTCCCTGGCTTCTTTTTTGCTCAAGGCTAGCACTCTGCCACTTGAGCCACTGTGCCACCTCTGGCCATTTTCTGTATATGTGGTGCTGAGGAATCGAACCCAGGGCCTCATGTATATGAGGCAAGCACTCTTGCCACTAGGCCATACTCCCAGCCCACACTTTTTTTTCTTTTGCCAGTCTTGGGGCTTGAACTCAGGGCCTGAGCACTGTTCCTGGTTCCTTTTTATTCAAGGCTAGTACTCTACCACTTGAGCCACAGCACCACTTCTGGCTTTTTCTATATATGTGGTGCTGAGGAATCGAACCCAGGGCTTCATGTATGCGAGGCAAGCACTTTACCAGTAGGGCATATTTCCAGCCTCGATTTCCTTTTTTTTTTTAAAATGTGCCCCAACTGGGGCTTGAACTCAGGAGATCATACTCTTGCTTGTTTTTTTACTCAAGGCTGGCACTCTACCACTTGGGCCTCTACTTTTGGCATTTAGGTGGTTAGCTGGAGATAAGAGCTTCATAGACTTTCCTGTTTAGGCTGGCTTCTAACTGAGATCCTCAGATCTCAGCCTCCAGAGTACCTAAGGTCACAGCCTGAGCCACTAGCATTGAGCAACAATAGATGTTTAACAAAACAAGAGACCCAGACCCTAAAACCTAGTGTCAGAGACCCTGTAAGCAAGAAAAGTTTGTTATTTAACCATGACTAGCCTTGTGAGCTGATCTTGGAAAAGGTCTTAGTGAAATGGAGCTACCCCAGAAACAGAGCCAGACCAAGCTTTGTCTCAGATCAAGGTTCGTTTAAGCGAAAATGACCAGCAGGGGCCAACTCAGCTTAGGAGTGAGTAGCCCCGAGCCTCAGTTGTAGGGGGTTTATAAAGGCAAAAATCACAAACAGATGCAAGCAAGCTAATTTACAGAAGCAGAACTTAGCAGTTATTTTTCATGCAAGCAAGTGTACAGAAGCCAACGGTTGTGATTAACTTTATCTCGACATAGGACAGGTATAGTCATAACCCGTTTTTCTCCTTTTGTTGTGCAGCTGAAATCTATCAACCATTTTGGGGACAGATTCCAGGAAGGCCATTTGGTGATAGATCAGGAGGTCATAATGAGGTGCTGCCTGGAACCTGCAGGAACTGCAAAATTTCGCGAAACCGAGATGTGGGTAGGGTAGGTACCGGACATTCTGAGAACTGTGCAAGTTTTCAGGCAACTGTGACCTAAACACCAGGAATCTCCAGGCATCCTTGTCCTAAAGCAAATTAGGGGCTCCAAGTCGTTAAACATCAATGGAAAGTTGGACTATAATAGGTGCTGGTGACTCAGATTTGTAATCCTAGCTACTCAAGAGGCTGGGCTCTGAGGATCCTAAATAGTTCAGAGTCAGCATTGGCATGAAAATCGAAGACAATCTTATCTCCAAGGAACCAGCAATAAGCCAGGAGTGGACATATGGCTCAAGTGGTAGAGCCTTAAGGGAAAAAGTCAAGCAAGAATACAAGGTCCAGATAAGACACCCAGACCAAGAAATTGACGTTTAGTCCTAGCTAAAGAGGCTGAGCCATCCCAAGTAAGTGAAAAGCAACTTGACCTAGAGCCGCTTAACCGTTGCAAAACAAAGGAAGGAGAGAGATCAAGCATAATTGTTACTTCATTTGCATGTTTTAAATTTAGGGGCAATTCCAGAGATTTAAGGTAAATAAAGAAGTTAAATAGGTATTCTTAAATAACAGTTATACACCTAGAACCAAGAATTAAACAAAGAAAGAGTATTTTGCTTGCTTAAATGGTTCATTGCTTTATTTACCAGAGTTTTACCCAAATCGCAATCACTATTTGTAATCACTAACTGCCAATTCTGCTTCTAGTCTGCTTGCTATCATATGCACTGCCACCAGCCTGTGGTCCAAGTGATTCTTGCCTTTAAAAGCCCAGCCCTACTGAGGCTCAGGATTGTTTGTCCTGGTGGTGGCAATCAGACACTGTGCACAGCTAAATAAGACTCCTAGCCCAACTGACTGAGTGCTGGTTACTATTGTCATAGGTTTGAGGTGAGGCCCACCTGGGTGTCTGGTATACAACACTGACTCAAGCCTTAGTACTGTCAATCTGATGCAGGTCCCTTTAAATGTAGGAACTCTTTACTTGGGCTCCTTGGCTTCAAACACAGAATAAGACTTTCTGGACAAGTCACCATGGTAAGAAAACTTAGCAGAACTTTACTGAGTAGTATGCACGCAGGCAAGCAGACAGACAAAAAGCAGACAGACAGACAACTAGAAGAGCAGGGGCACATTCTAGAAGTGTGGGTGCTCTCACAGGGAGATAGACACACAAAGCTCCTTGGCTATTAGGGGTATTTATAGGGTAAAGGCAGCAGATCTGGCTTCAGAGTTATGTAAAGATAGGTGCTTTGTCTTTGCTCTACTCATACCTGCTGTTACTTTCTGAGTTTCCAGGTAAAAACACATCCTGTCATAAAAACAGATCTTATCCTTGAGACAATGAGGCACCCTGCTATTTGCATTTTGGGCAGGAGGTGGCTTAAGTTTGGGAAAGCATTTCTCTCAGGAAGGTATACATCCTGTCAGACAAGTGTTAATTCATGGGGTAAGGAATGCATCCCTCAGGAAGGCAAGCATCCTATTGTCTCTGAAGCAAATATGGCACTTCTGTTTCTAAATGCCATATTTCTGAGTTGCCTTCACCAGGCCTCAGTTTCCTTAAGTTTTCCTGTTTTAGTACCAACACACACACACAGTGCACTGTTTAACTTCTCTTGAGACAGCCACTTTCTTCTACAAATATGAATCTTTCTGTTCTTAATAAACAGTTTCACTCGAAATCTTTTCTGGAGCGAACCTAAGGGCACAGACCACAGAGGGTATGGACACACATAAAAGCACTTTAGAGAGATCCTGGCTCTGTGGTCAGGGACAAACATTGTAACACTGTAACAAGGGATCTCTATGGGAAAAATACCGGAAAGGGTGATGGTAAATTCATCATTAGGTAATTTAAAATTTTCTTCTATAAATGTAAGGTCCACCCACTGGAGGGCTCCTTACAGATCCCCACCCCCACTCCCAGCCTGTTTGTCTCCGCCCAGTACCTGGGTTACCTAGTTACCTAGATAAGTAGCACACCTGGAGGCAGTTATCTCCCCTTTCTCTGAAGTTACATCGGAATCCCGGTGGGGGGGACATCTGCATAGAGCCCTCCTTTGTGTGTGTGTGTGGACCTTACAATAACCAACCACGAATGACTGTTCATTCTTTAGTGTTCAACATGGAAGTTGTAGAAATACCTATGTTACTTATCTCTAGTTCCTGCATAGACCTAAAACTTTATAATTTCCTGACTGGTAGCAGTGTTGGGTTTTGTTTTGTTGCCTGTCCTGGGGCTTGAATTCAGGGCCTGAGCACTTAGTCCCTGAGTTTTTTTTGGGGGGGGGGTTTGTGGGGGGGGGGGGAGGGGTGTTGCTCAAGGCTAGCAGAGCCACAGCTCTGCTTCCAATTTTCTTGCTTGCTAATCGGAAATAAGCGTCTCATACCTGTCTGCCCAGATTGGCTTTGACCCACAATCCTCAGATCTCAGCCTCCTGAGTAGCTAGGATTACAGGGATTGAAGGAGTGAAAAATTTATTAACTGATATTAACCGTATATTCTGCTTCTGTAAACCTGCTTGCTGCTTGCTGTCCCCTCGACCCCCCTTCCCCTTTTCCCTAGAAGTTAACAATATGGTTCAGACAGCTGGGTGACAAAGACCATAGGAGTTTCGAGAACTACCCCACCTTGTCAGGTCGCCTTAATCCTAAAGTAACCGGTAGTTAGGAAAAACCAGATGCCAGCAAACATAGATGTGAGTCAAGATACGGAACCAAGAGATCCCGTAGACTTCCTAACCAATCATGTAAGAGAGCATTCTCCAGTAACCAATCCTGTAACGCCAAATGCATATGAACTCATACGACCCCTGCCTATGATTTTTTGCCTTTAAAAATCCCCCGCTCTGAGAGCTAGGGGCCGCTGGTCCGCTGTGGTGCCTGAGTGCTGGCTGACGGCCCAAACTCGAGCTTGCTTTCAACTTAAAGTGCCTTAGCCTGTGCATCGGGTCTCGTTACTCTGAGGGTCGACACGGGGGTCTCGAATTCTGGGCACTTCAGGATCAGCCACTGGCATCCTGCTCTGCGCGCGCGCATGCGCGCGCGCGTGTGTGTGTGTGTGTGTGTGTGTGTGTGTGTTGTATCTGTGTGTGCTGGGGCACAAAACTGGAACTCAGGGCCCCATGCTTCTTGCTTTGTTACTGGCTCCAGGTGAGAGTTTGTGATGTTTCCCCCTAGAAGTAGGGCCCATCCACTTAGGGTTTTGGTCCCAAATCCTTCACTTAGGTCACAGAATAAGAATTTCTGGACAAGTCACAATGGTAAAAACAAAACAAAGAAGTGGCAGAGCTTTATCGAGTAAGTCAACAAGCAGGCAAGCAGAAAGACAGAGGTAGGCTCTAACAGTGTGGGTGTTCAAAAGGAGACACACGGAGCTCTTTGACATCAAGGATACAGATACACACAAAGGTGAGGCAGGGTAGATTGGGGAAAATGAGGCATAGTAAATACCTGCCAGGAATTTAAAAAAACACAAAAACCCTTAAAGCAAATACAGGAAATATTTACCTATCTACTTCCTTTAAGATAAAGGGACTAAAGTCATTTTAGGGGAAAATGAGGCCTGGTGAAGGAAAATCAGAAACAAGGTATTTAGAAACATAGGCATGCTATCTGTGCTTCTAAGAGAGACAACAGGACACTTCTTACCTCAACATTTAGCATCTGTTTGGTGTCAGGATGCATATCTTCCTGAGAGAAATGCCACCACAAACAAAACATAAACAACCAGAATGGTAAACAAGAGTCTGGAACTTAGAAAGTGTAACAACACCAAGAGTGATAGAGAGAAGAGATAGACACCTATATATCATATAAACACCCTTGATGCCAAAGAGCTTTCCCTTTAGAGCACCCACATTCTGTTAGTATGTCCCTGCCTTTCTGCCTGTCTGCTTGGCCTGTTTGCCTACTTAATAAACCTCTGTCAAGTTTTCTTACCATTATGACTTGTTCAGAAATTCTTATTCTGCGATCAAAGTCAAGGATCCTAAGTGAAGCGTCCCTACTTTTAGAGGAAATCTTAACAAACCTTGAGTGCATCAGGCCCAGTGTGACTTAAAAGTTATTCTAGGATAGATGTTTTTCTTTGTTTTTATACCTGATATTTTTAGTCACTCTTGGTGTTGCACTTTTATCACCTGGGCTCAGGTGTGAGAACCAAGAAAAAGTATAGCCCTTCCCCTGAGCTCCTAGAAACAATAGGGCTTGTAAAAAATCTCACTGTCTTAGAGCTTACTCTTAGCTTCTATAACTCCATTTTGTTTTTGTGACTCCATGTTAGAGGGCTGTGAAGAGCCAGACTGAAGCCATTTTAAAGTCAGGCTCCATCTTGTACTATAGCTGACTTTAGGCCCACATAAATTCCAGGAAATGACTATGCTAGCCTAAGATAAGTGGGTCCTGTGAGCACACCCAGACCACCAATTACCACACCTAGCAGAAAAGCCTATCAGGACCCAACCGGTTTGGAGACTCCCTGCTAACTCTAACGGCCCTGGAATGTCCCTAGCCCCTAGCCAATCAGATTTGTACCCGTACCCAATCTTGCGTAAACACCTGGTTGCTATAATTTTGTGGTTTTTGCCTTTATAATCCCTGTAAAATTTCAGCTCGGGGCCTTCCTCCTAACCTCTGCTGGTGTGTAGGACGAGGCCCGAGCTGCAGCCCTCCTGAATAAAGCCTTGCTTTTGCATTTCAGAACGTCTAGCTCTCGGTGGTCTTCTTCATGGTCACTTTGCAACTTGGGCATAACAGCTGCACCCCCACCAGTGAGACTAGCTCCTCTTAATTTGACATTTAAAGATATTGGTAGCCTTTGTTCCTCTCTGTATCTAGGTAGCAACCATAGTAACGGATTATGACACCGTATTAAACTAAAGAAATAATCATAGAAGTAGTTATAGAAATGCCATGGTAACTGTCAGGTTGCTCCACTTATGATTGCTTACTAGATTGTTTTAGCCTACTCATGCTTGCTTAGTTGATACCAGGTCAGCCTGACCATGAAATTCTGCTTCTGTGAATGGCTTGCTTAACCTGTTTTGGACTGGTTTTGACCCCCTGACGGTGCCACAATGCATGCTGTGGAATGCATGGTTTCTACCTTTAAAAATCCAGCCCTGAGGTGGCTCCTTGCTGTTCTTCACCATCCCCATGGTGGCGAGCAGATGCTGTGCATAGCTAAATAAAGACTCCTAGCCTGATTGACTTAGTGCTGGTGACTTTAATATACCAGATTGTGGATTTGAGTCCCAACAGGGTGGCCAGGATACTACATACTTTTGGTTTTTTACTGGTTCATTGGAGATAATGAGGTAGGATAACCTAAGGAAACGGAAGCATGGTGAAGGTAACTCAGAAATATGGTATTTAGAAAAGCAGAAGTGCCATCTTCCCTTCAAAGACAGACAATAGGATGCATGCCTTCCTGAAGGATGCATTTCTCACCCAGGGATTAGCAATTGTATGGCAGGATGCATTCTTTCCTGGAAACTCAGAGAATAACACCAGGTGTGGTTAGAACAAGCCAGACCTCCTGCCTTTACCCTATAAATGCCCCAGCAGCACAAGGGGCTGTGTGTTTCTCTGGGTGTCTCTCTGGGTCTATATCTCTCTGCATGTTTGTCTTTCTGTCTCTCCCTATAAGAGCACCCATACTCTGTTATGCCCCTGTCCTTTTGTGTGTGTTTGTCTGCTTGTTTACTCAATAAAGCTCTGCCAAGTTTTGTTTTCTTTTTCTTTTTTTTTGGCTAGTCCTGGGGCTTGGACTCAGGGCCTGAGCACTGTCCCTGGCTTCTTTTTGCTCAAGGCTAGCACTCTGCCACTTGAGCCACAGCGCCACTTCTGGCTGTTTTCTGTATACGTGGTGCTGGGAAATTGAACCCAGGGCCTCATGTATACAAGGCAAGTACTCTTGCCACTAGGCCATATCCCCAGCCCCTCTGCCAAGTTTTCTTACCATTGTGACGTCCAGAAATTCTTATCTGCGATGGAAGTCAAGGACCCTAAGTAAAGAGTCCCTATATTTAAAGGGAAGCTTCACTAAACCCCACATTCATCCAGTGACAATAAGACTCCCGTGGACTTTGCTGCCTGGGGTGGCTTTGAACCATGACCTTTGGTTGCACTCTCTTGAGTAGCAAAGACTACAGGCATGAGCTCCCAGTGCCTGATTACCTCAAGAACTATGGAACAAGGACATGTGATGGCAGATACCCCCAACACGTGTGGGAGCAGAGCCCTGTACTAGAGCTGCTTTTAGATCTTACCCAAGGCACTCTCCATTGGCCGTTAATCTGTATCATTTATGGTGAGGTGAAGTATAAGCATGGCACCCTAACTTGCTTTAGGACAAGGATGCCTGGAGTTTCCTGGTGTTTAGGTCACAGTTGCCTGAAAACTTGCACAGTTCTCAGAATGTCCGGTACCTACCCTACCCACATCTCGGTTTCGCGAAATTTTGCAGTTCCTGCAGGTTCCAGGCAGCACCTCATTATGACCTCCTGATCTATCACCAAATGGCCTTCCTGGAATCTGTCCCCAAAATGGTTGATAGATTTCAGCTGCACAACAAAAGGAGAAAAACGGGTTATGACTATACCTGTCCTATGTCGAGATAAAGTTAATCACAACCGTTGGCTTCTGTACACTTGCTTGCTTGAAAAATAGCTGCTAAGTTCTGCGTCTGTAAATTAGCTTGCTTGCATCTGTTTGTGATTTTTGCCTTTATAAACCCCCTACAACTGAGACTCAGGGCTACTCACTCCTAAGCTAAGTTGGCCCCTGATGGTCATTTTTGCTTAAACGAACCTTGATCTGAGACAAAGCTTGGTCTGGCTCTGTTTCTGGGGTGGCTCCATTTCACTGGTACTGTTTGTGATAAACAGTAAACAGAAGGAAAAAAACAATTCCCTGAATTCTGTGAGCCATGTTGCCAAATTAGTGAACCCTGAGGAGGAGGTCACTGTTTACGGCTGCTTCATCCCTGGCCAGTGGTGATCCCTGGGCAGTCAGAGATACCAGGGCAGTCTGTGGGGCCTGAATCCTTAATCAAAGAGGCCATTGGTCACTGGTTTAATTAACTCCATTTGTCTCTCTGTGGATTTAAACATTCTCCCCCTCCCCAGTCTCAAGAGTCCCATTTTCTCCTGCTGTCACCTGAGCTTAAGGGAAGGCCAGGCCTTATCCACAGCATCTCCCTGACCAGGGACTGAGTCTGCCCCCAAAGGAATGGCAGTTAGAGCACACCACACCCAAATGAGGGCAATGATCTGTAATAACAATGCTTGCCCTGGAGCAGGGGAGCCAGTCTGGTCCCCTCAAAAAGATAAATTTTCCCCCATTCAGAACCAGAACTGGACCATATAGTCCCTGAAAGGAAAATTATCCCAGAAGAACCACAGACCATAGGCAAAGTCACATAGAGCAAAAGAGTTTATGGCCAGCAGGGCTGGCAAGGCCAAGTTCCCACAGAGAAAAGGAAAATGGCACCTGAACTCTCTCTCAGGGGGTCCTTTTTTTTTTTTTTTTTTGGCCAGTCCTGGGCTTTGGACTCAGGGCCTGAGCACTGTCCCTGGCTTGTTTTTTGCTCAAGGCTAGCACTCTGCCAATTGAGCCACAGCGCCACTTCTGGCCATTTTCTGTATACGTGGTGCTGGGGAATTGAACCTAGGACCTCCTGTATACGAGGCGAGCACTCTTGCCACTAGGCCATATCCCCAGCCCCTCTCAGGGGGTCTTGATACCCTCATGCAACTAAGGTGGAAGGTGCTCCGCCTGCCCCTCAGGTATCATTAGCCAAGGGCGGAGTCGCATTGCCAAGGGCATACCTTATGTATGAGCCAGGGGACATTCTATAAGCTTATAGTCCCCCCCCCCCTCCCTTGCCCCACAGGCCCCACCAAGATCAACTGCTCTCTGTCAGTTCTGTAGGCTTTGAACTTCTCCTTTAACACTCTTTTCCTCCCTTCCTCCCTCCTTCCCTTTCTTCCTTCCACTTTATGTGTTGGGCCTAGGGCTTGAACTCAGAGCCTGGACACTGTCCCTGAGCTTTTTTTGTCAAGGAGAGTGCTCTAACAGCTGAGCCATAGCTCCATTTTCAGCTTTTTGGTGGTTAATTGAAAATGAAGAGTCTCATGGACTTTACTGGCTGAAATGCCTTAAAACCACAATCTTCAGAATCCTCACAATCCACACAATCCTCAGATCTCAGCTAGGATTATAGGCATGAACCATCAGTGCCTGGCTTTCTTTTTCCTTTTCTTATTTATTTAACATGTCTTGAGGTTTGAACTCAGAAAATACCACTCTCATTTAGATTTTTTTACTCAAGGATTAGAACTTCACCACATAAGCAACATGTACACTTCTGGCTTTTTGCTGGCTAATGGTACATAACAGTCACACAGATTTTTCTGCCCAGGGTAGCTTGGAACTATGATCCTGAGATCCCAGTATCCCAAGTAGCAAGTATTATAGGCATGGCACCTTACTTGGGTCTTTAATTAGGTCTGGGTGGTCTAGTCCTGTTTGGATTCCCAGAGTTCGGCTTTTTACCCTAGCATTAGGGTTTCATTAATTTGTGGGTCTGCTACTTAATCCAGATAGATAATATCAGAATTGAATTTTAGACCCCTAGCTGGTCTATAGACTGTTGGAAAATTGCTTGATATGGAAAATATGGACTCACTGTCAGAAGGGATGAAGTTTCTTCCCCCTAGAATTGTTTTTAGTGTCTTTTAAAAAAGTGTAAACATATAAAATACTTACGTTCATTTGCATAACATGATTGGGAAATAAGCCAAATAGTCCACAAAAATTTCCAGAAGCCTACTTTTCCAACCAAGTTCTGTCATTTTTCCTTCCCCTCTCTTCTCTCCCCTCATTTCCCTTCCCTGTCCTTTCCTTCCATTCAGACTGATGACTAATACTGTTATAATACAGTATCAAAAGAGCCTTCACCACTGGTTGCCAGTGGCTCCTGCCTGTAATCCTAGCTACTCAGGAGGCTGAGATCTGAGGAACATGGTTCAAAGCCAGCCTAGGCAGGAAAATCCCTGAGACTCATCTCCAATTAACCAGCAAAATGCTGGAAGTAAAGATGTGGTTCAAGTATTAGAGCGCTATCCCTGAGCAAAACAAAACTCAGGGCCAGTGCCTAGGCCCTAAATTCAAGCCCCAGGATAGGCACACACACAAACACACACACAAAGTAATCCAATTTCTTAGATATCTTCAGATTCTCTTTTGATTATACTTTCCCTTTCTTTGCTCTAAAATTATGCCATGGATGGATGGGGATGGGAAACTCAGGGTAGCATGATGGAAGGGGTCATATTAAATTAAGATGTATTGTGCTGTTGAGTACAGATGGCTCATACCTCTAATCCTAGGTTTGAAACCAGCCCAGGCAGGAAAATCTGAGATACTGTTGTCTCCGATTAACCACTCAAAAGCTAAAAATTGAGCTGTGGCTCAAGTGGTAGAGCACCAGCCTTGGGCAAAACAGCTAAGGGACAACACCCAGTCTCCAAGTTCAAGCCCTAGTAATGGCACAAAGAAACAAATAATAAGATGTTCTGTATTTTTAAATTGACACATTGAATTGAAATCTTTTTGTAAAATACAAAAAATTATATAAGATACTAGGTAGCAGCATGTGCTTATTTAGTATTTATAAACATACCTTTGGGGGACTGGGAACATGGGTTTGAGGTAGACCACTTGCCTAGCATGCATGAAGCCCTAGGTTCGATTCGTCAGTACCACATGAACAGAAAAAGCTAGAAGTGGTGCTGTGACTCAAGTGGTAGAGTGCTAGCCTTGAGCATAGAGAGACTTGGGGACAGAGCCCAGGCCCTAAGTTCAAGCCTCAGAACTACTGGCAAAAAACAAAAACAAAAACAAAACTCACATACCTTTGGAAGTTATGGAAACTCTGCTTTCCTGTGAGGAATTTAAATTTAATGCTTTCAGTTTTTTGCAGGTACACACGTGTTGGAGAGCAACATCTGAGATATCACAGCTCCGGAGATCTAGGATTTGCACTTCAGGATGTAAAATCTGCAGCAAATAGAGGACTTTGAGAAATTATTTTTTCTATAAATATAGACACATATTTGTATAAATATATTTGAATAGGGGCTGGGACCTAGTGGTAGAGTGCTTTCCTAGTATGCATGAAGACCTGGTTTGATTTCTCAGTACCACATAAACAGAAAAAACCGGAAGTGGTGCTGTGGCTCAAGTGGTAGAGTGCTAGCCTTCAGCAAAAAGAAGCCAGGGACAGTGCTCAGGCCCTGAGTCCAAGCCCCAGGACTGGCAGATAAATTAATTAATTAATTAAAAAATATAAACATACATATATATCTTTAAATATTCATTTATATAATTATACAATTACATATTCTATATTTACCATGATTATATATTATTTATTTAAATACTTATATTTGTAAAGATATTTATACATATTTAATATAAATATGGACTAATTCCATGACAGATGTGCTGTTGGGAGAAAATGCAGCAAAGAATGTGGAAAAATAACGCTGTGGAGATAGACCTAGGAAACAAGGAACAATTCCACTCTGCCTGCAGCTGGAGACACAGCATTCCCCAGCACAGTGCACCAAGGCCATGGCTGGAAGTGCCACTGCTGGAGGTGGTAGGCTTGTTGGACTTAAGAAGTGTGATCACCGGCAGTGAGTGAGGGTCCTCCCAGACAGCTCCCGACAGTCCTTCAGGCTCACACCTGTAATTTTAGCTACACAGAAGGCAGAGACTGGAAGGGTCTCTGTTCCAGGCTAGCCCCCATAGAAAAGTCCAGAAGACTCCAGGTCAATGGAAGAAGCTGAGTGTGGGGAAGAGGGAGGACTTCATGTCTGTCGTCTCAGCAATGACTGCAAGTTAAGAGGAGCATTCCCCAGTCCAAGCGCATGCTCAGGAAGGAAGTGAGACCCCATCTCAAAAATAACAAGCTTGCTGGGTACTGGTGGCTCCTGTCTGTAATCCTAACTACTCAGGAGGCTGAGATCTGAGGATTGTGATTCAAAGCCATCCCAGGCAGGAAAGTCCAGGAGGCTCTTATCTTCAATTAACCACCAAGAGCTGGAAGAGGAGCTGTGGTTCAAGTGGTAGAGCACTAACCTTGGGCAAAAACAAAGCTCAGGGCTGGGAGTGTGGTTTAGTAGTCGAATGCTTGCCTAGCATGAATGAAGAAGCCCTGGGTTCGACTCCTCAATACCACATAAAAACAGAAAAGGCCGGAAGAGGTGCTGTGGCTCAAGAAGTAGAGTGCTAGCCTTGAGCAAAAAGAAGCCAGGGACAGTGCTCAGGCCCCGAGTCCAAGCTCCAGGATTGGCAAAAAAAAAAAAAAAAAAAAAACCCAAAACACAAAACAAAACAAAAAAACCCCAAAAAACAAAGCTCAGGGACAGGCTCTGAGTTCAAGCCCATGATGCCATGATTCAGCTTCCTGAGTAGCTAGGATTACAGGCGTGAGCCACCAGCACCCAGCTTCACTTCCAGCTTTTAAATGGAGATAAGAGCCTCACAGACTTTCCTGCCTGGGCTGGCTGTTAACTGTGATCCTCAGATCTTAGCCTCCTGAGTAGCTGGGATTACAGTCGTGAGCCACTGGGACTGGCTGCTATATGACATAGGATATTTTTAGATGATTACTAATCTTACTGCAATTCCTTTGCATCAAAACAATCTGAAACTGTATCTTAACTATAAATTATAACCTGCTTTACCCGATGTGTACACTCTTACCTCACTGATATTGGAATCTGTTATTCGACCTTGTGTGCTCATTATCTTAATCAGCCTATCCTTTATGTTAGGAGGCAAAGGCTTAATGTCTGTGATGTATCTGGAAATGTTCTCCATGAAGCACCAAAGGCAGCTGAAACACAAATACAATTATCAGTTACACTGTGTCCCTACTAGTTGCTCATTTCATTGCTGTGCTGGTACTGGGGCTTGAACTCAGAGCCTTACACTTTTGCTTATGTTTACTCCCTCCCCACTTAAGGCTGGTGCTCTACCACTTGAGCCATGCTTTCACTTCCAGAATTTTGCTGGCTATTTGGAGATACGTGTCTCATACTTTCCTGCCTGTGGTGGCTTTAAACCATGGTCTTCAGAATCTCAGGTTCTTGAGAAGCTGAGATTACAAGTGTGAGCCACTAGCACTGGGCTGGTGCTCCTTTCCAATGGTGTGTTGTATTAGCATTTAGCTCTTTCGTAATACAGGATTTACCTTTTTATTAATGTTTAAAAATCTCAATTCACAGGATTCAAAATCTAAGTGTATATAAAGTCAAAATACATTAAAAATGAATAAAAGAGTGTGATTCATTTTGTTGCTGACCTTTTCCTAAGTCAGTCTTTTAAATTCTAAGATATGATTAGCAACCACATTTTTTTTAGATCTAAGACCAGAACTTAAAACTCAGTACTGACACTTTTTGCTCATTGGATAATGTTCTACCAACTGAGCCACACCTCCAACCCCCAGATTTCAATGATACCTTCCTAAATCAACCTTAAATTGGAACCCACTCACTTCAAGTATTTATTGGTTAAGCCTGCACTGTTTCTCTATTTTTTTAAAAAAATTTTTTTTTGGCCAGTCCTGGGGCTTGGACTCAGGGCCTGAGCACTGTCCCTGGCTTCTTTTTGCTCAAGGCTAGCACTCTGCCACTTGAGCCACAGCACCACTTCTGGCCGTTTTCTGTATATGTGGTGCTGGGGAATTGAACCCAGGGCCTCATGTATACGAGGCAAGCACTCTTGCCACTAGGCCATATCCCCAGCCCTGTTTCTCTATTTTGTTAGAAATTTATGTGGGGTAAAAAAATCATGTGAAGGGCTGGGAATGTGGCTTAATGGTAGAGTGCTTGCCTAGCATGCATGAAGCTGTGGGTTCAATTTGTTATGTGGTAATATAAAAAGAAAAAGCCAAAAGTGGTGATGTGGCTCAAGTGGTAGACTGCTAGCCTTGAGCAAAAGCAGCTCAGGGACAGTGCCCAGGCCCTTAGTTCAAACCCCAGGACTAGCAAAAAAAAAAAAAAAAAAAAGAAAGAAAATCATGTGAAGCTAGAAGTTGGTGGCTCTCACACCTGTAATCCTAGCTACTCAGGAGGATAAAATCTGAGGATCGCGGTTCGAAGCCAGCATGGGTAGAAAAGTCTGTGAGACTGTTATCTCCAGTTCACTACCAGGAAACCAGAAATGGTGCTGTGGCTCAAAGTAGCAGAGTACTAGCCTTGAGTGAAAAAGCTTAAAGACAGCACCCAGGCCCTGAGTTCAAGCTCTGTGACTGACCAAAAAAAAAAAAAAAGTTTGAAATTATTAGAGGGAACTGTCACAGAGATTGACAAAGAATTCAAGTCATGCACTTGTTCTTTCTTGTGTGTGCTTGCTAGTATTGGGACAGAACTCAGTGCCTTGTATTCTCCCTTGGCTTTTTCACTCAAGGCTGGCATACTAGCACTTGAGTTATACATTCACTTGGGGGCTTTTGCTGGTTAACTGGAAATAGAGTCTCACTGACTTTCCTGCCTGGGCTGGCTTCAAATCACAGTCCTTAGATCTCAGCCTCTTGAGTAGCTAGGATTATAAGCATGCACTTCCTGCACCTGGCTAGACTCACTTGTTCTTGCATGGAGTTATCAGAGCACACAACAATCAAGATCCTGAAGGAATTGAGGATAAATAATTGACTCTAAGATATTCCAATTTGGCATACTTAACTATTTCAAGCTGAAAGCCCCCTGCTACATAATTTTTTGGTGGTATTAGGATTTGAACTCAGGGCCTTGCACTTGCCAGGCAGGTGCTCCACTACTTGAGCAACATCCTCTTTCAGCTGAAGTTGAAAGCACTTGAGACTGTAATAGCAGAAAGGGTTCTGGATCTTTTGACCTTTCCTTCCTTTTTTTTTTTTTTTTTTTGTGTGTGTGTGTGTGTGTATGCTAGTCCTAGGGTTTGAACTCAGGGTCTGGGCGCTGTCCTGAGCCTCCCGCCCCACCCCCCTCAAGGCTAGCACTCTACCACTTGAGCCACAGCTCCAGTTCTGGCTTTCCTGCCCAGTCTAGCTTCAAACCATCAACTCAGATCTCAGCCTTCGAAGTTGGTGGGCTTACAGGAGTGAGTCACCAGCCTCCTACTTTCTCAATCCTTTCCTACACATAAGCAAGCCATAAAATTCCTTTGGGGAGAGTGTCTCCCTTGCACCAATGCCAGGAAGGCTGGAATTCAGTCTGCTCACTGTTGCCTGGATGGCTTGCACAAACATGCTTAGTGAAGCAGCAGTCCCTATTAGCTTTACCCTTTCCCAAGACTGCCCAGCCACTCCTCAACATATCCCCAGCCTGGATCCATTTCTCCTTTGTAGGCACTGTAAAAGCTTTATCCTTTGGCCCTTTCTCTGAGTGACTCACTCTCCCATGGGTCTGTGTGTATGCATAAAAATAAATAAATAAATAAAACTTGTATGCTTTTCTCTCCTTCATTTGCCCTATTTGTTCATATGATGAACTAATTTCAACAGTGGCTTCAAATTCCAACCATCTGGGGCTGGGGATATGGCCTAGTGGCGAGAGAGCTTGCCCCTCGAATACATGAGGCCCTGGGTCGATTCCCCAGCACCACATATACAGAAAACGGCCAGAAGTGGCGCTGTGGCTCAAGTGGCAGAGTGCTAGCCTTGAGCAAAAAGGAAGCCAGGGACAGTGCTCAGGCCCTGAGTCCAAGGCCCAGGACTGGCCAAAAAAAAAAAAAAAAAAAATTCCAACCATCTGAGCTCATATGCTAAAAAATAAGTACAAATTTTATTTTTGTCTAAAAATAGCCAACCATTTACATAAGTTTATATTTACAAATTAATGTGATCATATGCTTACAATCTTTATTTGCATAAGTTAATTGTACAAAGAGATTTCATTGTGACATTTCATATATACATATAATATACTCTATCAAATTTACTTGTTTTGCTGGGTACTAGTGGCTCATGCCTGTCATCCTAGCTACTCAGGAGGCTGAGATCTGAGGATCCCAGTTCAAAGCCAGCCCAGGCAGGAAAGTCCATGAGACTCTTATCTCCAATTAACTAATAGAAAGCTAGAAGTGGCAATGTGGTTCAAGTGGTAGAGCACTAGCCTTGAGCTTGACGAGTTTAGGGACAGTGAATGCCCAGGCCCAGAGTTCAAGCCCCATGACCACCACCAACAAAACAATACTTCTACTATACTTTTTTTTTTTTTTTTCTTTCTGATTCTGTCATGGAACTTGATCTCAGGACCAAGGCACTGTTCCTGAGCTTTTTTGCTCAAGGCTAGTGCTCTACTATTTTGAGCCACAGCCCACTTCTGGTTTTCTGGTTAACTGGAAATAAGAGTCTCACAGATTTTTCTGCCCTGTCTGGCTACAAACCATGATCCTCAGATCTCAACCTCCGGAGTAGCTAGGATTATAGGCATCTCCTTGCCTCTTCCCCTGCTTTTTAAAAAGTATTCAGTGGGTTTTCCTTATAATCTTGTTTTTTTCTACTGCTCTAGTGCTTGAACTCAGGGCCTGGACCCTATCCCTGAGGTTTTATGCTCAAGGGTAGTGCTCTACCACTTGACTCACAGCTCCACTTCCAGCTTTCTGGTGGTTAATTGCAGATGAGCCTCATGGACCTTTCTGCCTGGGTTAGCTTTGAGCCACAATCTTCAGATCTCAGCCTCTTAAGTAGCAAGGTGTATGCTAGAGGTGCCCAGAGTCCTTAGTCTTTTCATAAATATGTATAATATAATTTGATTGTATTTACCTCTCAGCACCCTTTCTTCCTTCCCCCTTTCATTGGTTCACCAACAAAACACTGACATTTTGTGTTTTTTTTTTTTTGCCAGTCCTGGGGCTTGAACTCTGGGTCTGGGCACTCTCTCTGAGCTCCTTTTGCTCAAGACTAGTATTCTACCACTTGACTCACAGTGCCACTTCTGGCTTTTACTGAAGACAAGTGTCTAATGGACTTGTCCTCTCTGGGCCGGCTTCAAATTGGGATATTCAGATCTCAGCCTCCTTAGTAGCTAGGATTATAGTTATAAGCCACAGGTGCCTAGCTAAACCACTCATATTTATTAGCATGTTATATCATTACTCCTACCATTACTGTTTTCTCTCTCTCTCTCTCTTTTTTTTTTTTGCTAGTCCTGGGGCTTAGACTTAGGGGCTGAGCACTGTCTCTGGCTTCTTTTGTTCAAGGCTAACACTCTGCCACTTGAGCCACAGCGCCACTTCTAGCATTTTCTATATATGTGGTGCTGAGGAATCGAACCTAGGGCTTCATGTATATGAGGCAAGCACTCTTGCCACTAGGCCATATTCCTAGCCTGTTTTTTTTTTCTTGGTGTCAGTCCTGGAGCACGAACTCAGGGCCTGGGCACTGTCCCTGAGCCTCTCTCTGTGCTCAAGGCTAGCACTCTACCACTTGAGCCACAGCACCACTTCTGGCATTTTCTGTTTATGTGATACTGAGGAATCAAACCCTACGCTTCATGCATGCTAGGCAAGCACTCTACCACTTGAGCCACATTCTCAGCCCCTATTACTGTTATTTTAGGTCTAGATTTCACATGAGAGAATATGTGATACTTGTCTTTTGTATTTGTGTATATGTGCTGGTCCTGGGGTTTGAACTTGGCCTGGACACTAAGCTTGCTCAAGGGCCACAACTCCACTTCTGGTTTTTTGGTGTTTAACTGGAGATTAGAGTCTCATGAACTTTCCTACCTAGGCCAGCTTTCAAACCATGGTCTTCAGACCTCAACCTCCTGAGTATCTAGGCTTATAGACATGAGCCACCAGCCAGCAATACTTGTCTTTCTTGAGCTTATCTATCTCAACCTCATTATCTCCAGTTCCACTCTTTTTCCTGCAAGTGACATAACTTCATTATTCCTATGGCTGAAAAGTGTTTCATGTGTCCACACACTGTCCCCTTCAATTGTTGGACACTTAGGCTGATTCCATTGCTTAGCTGTTGTGAATAGTGCTTCAATAAACATGGATGTGCTGGCATCTCTACTCATGTTAATGCACACTGATTTAGATATATGCCCAAGAATGCTGTAGCAGGATCATACTTTGTTTTTCTGAGTGACCTCCATATTGATTTCCATAATGGTGCACTGTTACATTTCCACCAAAAGTTTACGGGGTTCCTTTTCCTCCTCTTTTGTTCTTGCCAGCAATTATTTCTCATTCTCTCTCTCTCTCTCTCTCTCTCTCTCTCTTTGGTATATGTGACAATATCAGGACTTGAATCAGAGCCTCATGCTCTGGCTTCGCTATTCTGCTCATACATCCACACATTCCATTCTAGCTTTTTTTTTTTGCTGGTTAATTGAAAATAAGAATCTCTCAGATTTGCCTGCCCAGGATGATATTGAACCCTGATCCTACAATCCAATGAATAGGTAGGATTACAGGTGAGAGCCACCAGCACCCAACTATTGTTTTTGGGGTTTTTTGTTGTTGTTGTTTTATTTTTTGATGATTGCCATTTTGACCAGGGTTAAGATGGAATCTTAATATTTGTCTAGTATTTCCTTTATAACTAAGGATGTTGAATATTTCTCATATTTCTATTTGCCACGTATGCTTCTTCTTTTGAGAACTGCTCAATTCATCTGTCCATATATTAGTTGAATTATTTGCCCTTGAAGTCTTTAACATTTGAACTCTATTCTGGATATTATTCATTCCAAGAATAGCTTGCACAGATTTCCTCCCATTTGGTAGGTTGTCTCTTAATTCTGACATAATTTCATTCTTTGATATATAGATTCTAATTTGAATAGACCACATATCTTGTTGCTCATATTTCCTGAACATTTCTTTTTCTTTTTTTTTTGCCAGTCCTAGCACTTGAACACAGGGGTGAACACTGTCCCTAGCTCCTTTTTGCTCAAGGCTAGCACTCAACCACCTGAGCCACAGTGCCTCTCCTGGCCTTTTCTATATATGTGGTGCTAAGGAATCGAACCCAGGGCTTCATGTGTATAAGGCAAGCACTCTTGCTACTAGGCCACATTCCCAGCCCCATTTACTGAACATTTAAGAGTCCTATTCAGAATGTGGTCTATGTCTATATTTTGTGGTGTTGTCTCTGTGGTTTCCTGTAGTAATTTCAGGTCTTACCATTAACACTTTTGTGCGTGTTTGAACCTTAATCCTCAGATTTCAGCCTTCAGAATTGCTAGGATTACAGTTGGGAGCCATAGCAGCCTGCCTACTTTGCCTCTCATTCCTACTCTTCTTATTGCATTCTCTCTTGAATGCATTTCTTTGGATGTGCAAATGCCCAATGCTGTTGTCACCTGGAAAGGTTGGACAGGCAGGATCCAATGGGTTGTCCATCTTGCTGAAGAAAGAATCCAGGGGCAGACACAGAGGAGGTCCACAAAGCAAGGTTTATTAAGGTAAAGTGCAAAAGTATACTCTGAAGAAGACAGAGCAGGCAGCCCAAAGGAGTGATTAAGTGCTCATGCTTATGTTGAGGACCAATGGCAAAGCTAAAGAGATGTTTGTAATTACGGCCCCCTCTAGGAACAGGTGATGGCCTTTTCAGGTCTGCCTAGGGAGATTTCCATGTAAAGTCACTTGATCCTGATGCATTGCATTCATAAACTGACCTGTTGAACAAAAATCCATTTGTACAAATACTTAGGTATGGGCTGGGGATATGGCCTAGTGGCAAGAGTGCTTGCCTCGTATACATGAGGCCCTGGGTTCGATTCCTCAGCACCACATATACAGAAAATGGCCAGAAGTGGTGCTGTGGCTCAAGTGGCAGAGTGCTAGCCTTGAGCAAAAAAGAAGCCAGGGACAGTGCTCAGGCCCTGAGTTCACGGCCTAGGACTGGCCAAAAAAACAAAACAAAACAAACAAATACTTAGGTATAATTTTTTTAAGACGGTGATCCTGTAAGGCAAAAACTACCACCTTAATTGGAGGCTGGGGGCTTGTGTCTGTAATCCTAGCTACTCCAGAGGCTGAGATCTGAGAATGGCAGTTCAAAGCACCCCAGGCTGGAAAGTCTGTGAGACTCTTATCTCCAATTAATCACCAAAAAGGCTGGACCTGGAGCTGTGGTTCAAGTGGCAGTGAGCTAGCCTTGAGCAAATAAAGCTCAGGGATGGTGTGTAGGCCCTAAGTTCAAGTCCCAGGGCCAGCACAAAAAAACAAAAACAAAAAATACTGACACCTTAATTCTATGTGAATAAAGTCCTCTGGTTACCTGGCTCACAATTTCTGCAGCATTAAGGCAAGAGCCAGGCTGCTAGGAGTTCACGAATAAGCAGAAGCACAGAATGTGAACAAGGGCATTGTAATGCGGATATGGGCCAAGGGCAGCAGACAGGGCTCAGACAGCTCTTGTGTTCCCTGTGGTTGGCAGTTAGGTTCAGCCCGACCCTCCTGCCTGGGACTAGCTATCAACTTTCAAATACTATTTCCTTTATAGCACTGTCATCTGGTTGCAAATATACTTTTCCTCATCAGAAATGTCAAAACCACTGCTTATCCCTATTTCCTGGTACTGTTCTGACTTCATTACCTTTATTCTTTTCTTATTAAATCTGGTGAACCACCTGTATCTTTTGTTTTGTTTTGTTTGCCAGTCCTGGGGTTTGAACTCAGGGCCTGAGCACTGTCCTTGGCTTCTTTTTTTTTTTTTTCTCAAGGCTAGTACTCTACCACTTGAGCCACAGCGCCACTTCTGGCTTTTTCTATATATGTGGTGCTGAGGAATCGAGCTTAGGACTTCATGTACATGAGGCGACCACTTTACCACTAGGCCATATTCCCAGCCCTATTCTTTTCTTTTTAAAAATAATTTTATTGTTATTCTTAAGGTGTACAGAGGGGCTATCACTACCATTATTTCTTTATTTTGTTTTTAGTTAATTATTTATTTTGTGCCAGTGCCAGGGTTTGAACTTGGGGCCTCTCACTCCAACTTAGCTTTTTCACACAACTTGGCCTTTTCACTATTTAAGCTCCATGTTCACTTTTGGCTTTTGGCTAGTTAACTGGAGATAAAAGTCTCACAACCTTTAGTGTCTGGGCTTTCAAACTGGATACCTCAGTTCTCAGCCTCCTGAGTAACTAGGATTACAGGTTTGAGCCACCTAGCCCAAATCACTATAGTGACTTACAAACTTGTACTAGTCTCATCAGATTGCACCTCCACTATGCTTGGTGACAGAAATCTGCTTTGTTGCTCCCCATGCATGGCCCACTGACTTTCCCTACCTCCCTCTGCCCGTTCCCAGAATGCTCCTCTCTGGAATCTTATCAGCTAATTCCATCCCCATACCCTATACACCAAACAAGACAGTGGGCCCTAACTGCATTCCAAGAAACACTCATTGCCCAGCTATACTTGTAGCCTGTTCTACCCCCAGGTTCTCCACTCCTTGTTTCTCCCACCCTGCTCCCTGTTACTTGGAGTGCCTTTGCAGTAATGATGTGTTGAGGTCTCTGCTGTCTTTCTCTCCTTTCATCCACTTGGCCTTTCTTAACACTTGGTATTTCACATAATCTGTGGCATAGTGCTACTACATAAACCATGTGTACTCTTTAAATATATGCTCACATGTCAGGTGTGATGGTGTACACACGTAATCCAAGCACTTGGGAGATTAAGGCTGGAGGATCATAGGTTTGAGGCCAGCCTAGATAGAGGAAAACCTTGTCTCAATAACAATAATAAGGGACTGGGAATGTGGCTTACTGGTACAGTGCTCGCCAAGCATGCATGAAGCCCTGGGTTCGATTCCTCAGCACCAAATACACAGAAAAGGCCAGAAGGGGGCACTATGGCTCAAGTGGTAGAGTGCTAGCCTTGAGCAAAAAAGATGCCAGGGTACAGTGCTCAGGCCCTGAGTCCAAGCCCAAGGACTAGCAAATAATAATAATAATAATAATAATAATAATAATAATAATAAAATAACAGCTGAACACCAGTAGCTTATACCTGTAATCCTCATTATTCATGAGGCTGAGATCTGGGGACTGAGGTTCAAAGCTAGCCCAGGTAGTAAAGTCCATGAAACTCAACTCCAATTAATCAGTGAAAGCCAGAAGTAGAGGTGTGGCTCAAGTAGTAGAGCACTAGCTTTGAGTGAGTAAGCCAAGTGAGAACAGAAAGTCCTGAGTTCAAGCTCCATTACTGACATTCACATACAAAAATGGAATAAAGAATTCAGGGGAGAATTAAGCTGAGCCTTAAAAGAAAAGCTAAAATTTAGATAACATACCCCTTGTCACAGAAAGAAGAAAATATTAATAATGAACATAAATGTTCTATGGAATTTACTTGTACTGGCTTCTGATCTTCAGGACAGCTTGATGATGTTGATGATGTCTTCCATTTACTGAGTCTATCACTGACACCCAGACAGGTCATATGATTTGCTCATGATTGTAGAATTTGTGTATTTTAAATGTATGAATAGCTCCATGGCAGTCTGTCTTCATACCTTCCACTTTTTTTTTTTGGCCAGTCCTGGGCCTTGGACTCAGGGCCTGAGCACCATCCCTGGCTTCTTCCCGCTCAAGGCTAGCACTCTGCCACCTGAGCCACAGCGCCCCTTCTGGCCGTTTTCCATATATGTGGTGCTGGGGAATCGAACCTAGAGCTTCATGTGTAGGAGGCAAGCACTCTTGCCTCTAGGCCATATTCCCAGCCCCATACCTTCCACTCTTAATCATTATAGATGGGAATAAAATCCCATTTGGATCAGGTGTAAAACTCACCAATAGGGCTGGGAATGTGGCTTAGTGGTTGAGTGCCTGCCTAGCATGCATGAAGCCCTGGGTTCAATTCCTCAGTACCACATACACAGAAAAAGCCAGAAGTGATGCTGTGGCTCAAGAGGTAAAGCATTAGTCTTGAGGGAAAAAAAAGTAATGAAACTAGGTATTGGTGCTTCATGCCTTGTAATCCTAGCTACTTAGGAAGCTGAAAACTGAGGCCCAGGCAAGAAAGTCTGAGACTCATCTGTAGTGAACCACAAAAATGCTGGAAGTAAACAAACAGTACAAGAAATGTATCCAATGCCTAACATATGAAACTGTAACCTCTCTGTACATCAGTTTGATAATAAAAATTTGAAAAAGAAATGCTGGAAATAGAGCTAAGACTTAAGTGATAGAGCACCAGTCTTCAGCAAAAAGCCAAACCAGAGCATAAGGCCCTGAGTTCAAGCCCCATTACTGGCATAATAGCACACTGGCACATGTGCACAAACATGAAAAGAAAGAATGAGAGGAAGGAAGGAAAGAAGGAAGGAAGGTCCAGAGCCAGTGGCTCATATCTGAGAACCACAGTTCAAAGCCAGCTCTGACAGAAAAGTACCTGAGACTAACTCCAATAAACTATTAAGAAAAAGCCAGAAGTGGTGCTGTGGTTCGAGTGGTCAAGAGCTAGACTTGAGCACAAAGAGGCTCAGGAATGTGTCCCAGACAGAGTTCAAGCCCCGGGTCCGGCAAAAAAGAAGAGAAAGAAGCTGTGTGCAGGTGGCTCACACCTGTAATCCTGGCTACTCAGGAGGCTGAGATCTGAGGATCAGAGTTCGAAGGCAGCCAGGGCAGGAAAGTTCAGAGAGACTCAAGCGCTAGCCTTGGCAAAACAGCTCAGAAACAGCACCTAGGCCTTGAGTTTAAGCCCCAGGACTGACACAGGGGAGGGAGAGAGGGAGGGGGGAGGGAGGGATGAAGGAAGGGAGGGAGGGAGGGAGAGGAAGGATGGAAGGAGGGAGGAAGGGAGAGGGAGGATGGAAGGAGGGAGGGAGGGAGAGAAGAAAAAAGAAAAAAAACCTAAGAACGAGTGTGTTACTTCCCTCAGGTCTCCCAATTCCAAGGGAGAGCCCGAGGGTTTTTCTTTTATGGACAGTGACTGCTCCGGGGATGTAAGATGTCAGATCTCATTGTTTTAGAGGGCATAGTGAAGCTCGAATAGATAGCTCTCCTTCCCCTTCAACCGTGTCTGTTTTCACATGGCTGGGCAAACGGATTGGAGGCTCCCGGATGCGGTTGCCATGGCAACTGGCATGTCTGGTGTGAAAATCCGCAGTGTTTCCATTTGCAGGAGTCCGGTCCACCCCTCCCTGGCTCCCCGAGGTGGGCACTGCGAAGGCCCGCGGGGCGCGGGTGTCGTGGGGCGCCGACGGCGCGCCGGGGGCCGGGACCCCAGACACAGGCCGGCGCAGCAGTGCGCATGCGCCAACGGTGCCTGCCAGAACCGCCGAGGACAAGCCTCGACTCCCCAGGATCCCGGGTTCCCCGTCACCCCCGCTTGCGGCGACGGGGTGCGGTTTTACCGGAGGTTTTGGAGAGGCATCTAGAACCTGAGACTGACCGAGGGGTGGGGGTGGGGCGGGGATGCTCGTCGAGGAGAGGCCCGCCCCGCAGACCCCGCCTCGGTGGGGGAAGGAGAGCCCGCAGAACCTGGCCGCCGGGAGGGGAGGCGGGATGGGTGCACTCACAGTTCCAGGAGCTGACTGACCCGCCGCTGAGAAGGCATCGCGGCCTGCCCTTCTGGAAAGCCTGCCTCAATCGCAGAGCCGCCACCACCCTGGCCAGGGACTGTCAGCCAACTGCCGTCTCCGGCGCGAGGCGTAGGTCCTGGTGACGTCAAGCAGTCTGGTGACTGGGGCGTGCCTAGTGTAAGAGCATGCAACATCTCAGGCAGACCTATGGAGGGCTGCGCGGAAGGAGTTGAGTGTGAGAAAAGATCGATGAGCCTTAAGTACTCGCGAAGCACCATGGGAGTTGTAGTTCTTCTAGCACCTGGGGCCATTCCCTGATGGGCCCAGGGAAGTTTATCCAGCGTTCCAGTCGAGCTGCAGATTCTTAGAGCTCTGTGGCGTCCAGGGACCACCGAGAGAGGACAAGGTCGAACGACAAGGGGCCGCCGACAGGTCAAGGTCTTACCACAGATCATGAATGGCCATCCTCTTACTACAACCATGCGCTGGTGGCTGGTCCCCACTCCTGGCAGTGCACATGCTGGCTCCCGTGGAATACGGATTCCTTTGATTTTAGGACTCCCAGAGTGACTACCCTTTATTGGTTTAGTTCACTAGTATCATGGTATATGGGAACTCAACCAAGGAAACACATAAGCCACACTTGAAGAGATCGAATCTGGAGTCTTTATTAGAAAGCCGGTATCTGCAAGTGGACTTATGTCCCAAAGAATTCTGTAGCCCAGAATGAAGTTAGTACAAAGTTATTATAAAAGCAAACACCACATCAAGGCAGATGTCACATGGTATGGGGACTAGCAAAGTGTTCTACTGATGCAAAGCAAGCTAGGGGGAACAATTAGGAGTAATGGAAGGCCAATTAGTTAAGTAGGTGGAACAATCAAGGATAACCAAGGATCAGTCTGGGCACTAAGAGCCCATTTAAAAGAATCAGGAAGGCAAGAAGAGCTGGATGTATGGCTCAAGTGGTAGAGTATCTGGCTAGCAAGTACAAGGCTCCAAGTTCAAACCCTACCTAGTACTACCAATGGGGGGGGGGGGGACCCACCATACCAGAACTTAGAAAATGTAGCAAAAAGCCATGCCAAGAAGGAATATAGTATAAATGCTTACATTGGAAAATAGATTATTGTAGCTATTTTGGAGGCTGAAATTGGGAGGATTGTAGCTTGGAGCCAGTCTAGGCAAAAGTCCAGGAGCCCCCCCCCCATCTCAACCCATCAATAAAAAGCTGGTATGGCTGTGCAGCAGAGGTACAGACCTGTCATGGCTGTTAACCCCATTATGTGGGGGGAAGAGATAGGAAGGGTTGGCAGTTCTAGAACCATCCCAGACAAAATTTGTGAGACTCCATTTCAAAGCTAGGCATGCATAGTAGTGTGCTCCTGTCATCTCAGTACACAGGAAGCAGGAAAAGGATCACAGTGTAGACTCAAAGGCATGAAGGTGAGACCCCATTTGATAAAGCAAAAAGGGAAGCATGGCTGAAGGGTCAGATCACCTGCCTTGCAACACAAGGCCCTGAATTCAAGTCCTGCTACAGCCAGACAACAAAACCCAAGCTAACAACCAAACATGCATTATTCACATGTTAATAGATTTTTTTAAAAGAGCAAATGAAATCCTGCATTGGATGAAGGATTAGAGAAGAGGGAAAAAATAGAGAAGAGGAAAATGACGAAGGCAGTCAGTGAAACCAAATGTTTATTTTTCAAAGACAAAGCTGGGTGGTATATACACACCTGTAACCCCAGTACTTAGGAGGTGAAGGTAGGGGGATTGATCATAAGTTCAAGGCCAGCCTGGGCTGCACCTTGTCTTAAAAAGAAAATGATAGCCTTTATTAAGAAAAAAAAAAACCTAGTCACTAAATTTAGTGGTGAAAATAGGAGCATTGCTAGTGATTTTTGTAATAGGGAGGGCAGATCTGCCCAGTGCCCTCATTAACTGTGGAGGGACTTCAGGTTGACTCCAGCTCAGATAAGAGCAGAAGCCAACTCCATCTCCACTAAGCCCTCCCCCACCCTATCCAGGGAAGCTCCCCTTTACTATGTTAAGTTATGTAGATTTTCTACCTGAGGCCTGGGAGCTTCAAGAGAACCTGTGTCCTCCTCTTTATTATGATAAGTTATGTAGATTGACTACCTGAGGCCTGGGAGCTTCAAGGGAACCTGCTATGAGTAGGCATAGAATGATAGGTTAGTTCAAATAGATATTATGAGACAGACTGTAACTCTATTGGCCACCTGTGTGCAGCCTAGCATGCTCTGTAAGTGTTGTATCTTCATTGGTCACCTGCGTGTGACAAGTTTGTCTGTGATGTTTGCCTTATAACCAGGCTGGAAGGCCACACGCGGTTGAGTCTGGGCTGCACAGGTGTGCGTGGTTCCAGCTCCCGAGTCTGGGCTGCACACGTACGGGCGGTTCCCAGCTCCCCAGTCTGGGTCCTGTTCCTGCACTCGTGGTCGGCAGTTTCGGCTCCCGAGTCCGGGCTGTGACCAAGGCTGGTCGGTTTACTTTTCATTCACTTCTTACTTCCCCAATAAAACTGTCTTTTTGTCACCTTGTAGCTGGAGACTGTGTGGTGGACTCTTGGGGGAACCAGGAATCCCCTCCCTTGGGGGGACCCCGTTTCATTGTAGCGAACCCCCACTCTACTTCAATTTTACAGAAATAAAAAGAATTTCAAGAGAATTGTATGGACAATGTATGCCAAGAACTTGGCTACTCTGGATGAAATGGACAAAGCTGTAGAAACAAAACCTACCACGACTGAGTCATGAAGAACAGGAAAATGCGAATAGATTTACAACTAGCTAGGAGAGCTAATCAATAAAGACCTTCAGAGAAAGCTTTGAGCCAGGTAGTGAATTCTACCAAAAATTTAAATAACTAGTTACATTCCTCAAGCTCTTCCAAAAAACTAAAGGAGGAATATATCCTAACTCTATGAGGATAACATTAATGCCAAAGTCAGAAATATTACAAAAAAACTACAGACAAGCCAGGCACCCAAAGCTCATGCTTATAATCCTAGCTACTCAGGAGGCTGAGATCTAGAGATAGAAGTTCAAAGGCAGTCGGGGCTGGGAAACTCCATGAGACTCTTAATCTCTAATCAACTACTCTAAAGCCAGAAGTGGAGCTGTGGCTCAAGGGCTAGAGTGCTAACCTTGAGGGAAAAACAAAGCCCAAGCCACCCTAGGAACATTACCTAGGCACTGCTTTTTAGATGGGTTCTTGCTTTGTGGCCCAGGTTAGGCTCATTTGTCCTTCTGCTCTAACTATAGATGGGTACCGCGAATTTGGCTTCCTTGTGAATATTGATGCAAAAATCCCCAACAAACCAACTGAAGCAATAAATTAAGAGGTTCACCTAAAAAAAAAAAAAAAAAAAAGGATAACCAAGGCCTGGCACCGGTGGCTCATGCCTGTGTAATCCTAGCTACTCAGGAGGCTGAGATCTGAGAGTTGAGGTTCAAAGCCAGCACGGGGAAGAAAAGATGAGACTCTTAACTCCAATAAACTATGCAGAAAAAGCTGGAAGTGGTGCTGTGGCTCAAGTGGTAGAGAGCTAGACTTGAGCACAAAGAGGCTCAGGGACAGAGCTCTGGCCCAGAGTCCAAGCCCCAGGTTGGGGCGGGGGGGGGGGGGCGCATAGAGGAAGGATAACCAAGGGCAAGTTATTCTCTGGAGCAAAACTTTTCTGAAGGTAAATAATCTATGACATATCTGCAATTCAAAGAGTAGCACTTCTGTAGTGCTTAACAACTCATAGCACAGCTGTAGTTCAAAGGAAGTCCTCCATAGTTCAAAGAACTGGATGAAAATTCCCCATCAAGATGGTGTTATTTAGATCCAGTATCTGTATTTCATTCTATAATTCAATAATATGAAGATATGCAAAGATGGGCTGACAGCCTTATTTTAGTGAAGAGTGTAAGGTCCTCTCCTTGAGGGCTCCATGTAGATGCCCCCACCTCATTAAGTCTCCACCCAGTTACCTGGGTAACCTGCAGACCTGGAGGCAGTTACTCCCCTTTCCCTGAGGTCACATCCTAATCCACCTGGCCACACCCCTTGCCCCTGCCCTAGATATAAGGCAGGGCTGGGTGGAGGTCTCTCTCTCCCTTCTCTCTGGCCCTGGATCATCTTGGCCACATGCCAGCAGTTTGGTAATAAACTTTCTCTCCTGCCTGAATACCACGTGGCATTCTCCTTTACCGGCTACCTACTTTAAAAACCTAACAAAGAGGACATTCCATAGCTCAGAATTGCTTTGAGGGCAAGTGAGACTTCAAGCCAGAAAGAAGGGACAGCTTTCAGGCAGAATTTGTTCTTATCTCTGTCTCTGTGGTTCTCTCTCTTCCTCTGGTTCTACATTTTCATCCACCTTTGGAGAGTAACTTTTTAAATTCTATGTCAAAGCTTCCCTTATAATTCTTCCTGCCGAGCCAGCCAGCAGTGAAAAGGGAATCCTGAATGAGGAGGGCAAGGATTTAAGAAAAGGAAAAATACAAGACAAGAGAAAAAAGACAAGAGGCAAAGATGGGGTACGGGAGGTCTGCATCTCGAGATTGAAACTCAAGACTGCAGCCATGTTTATTCTTAAATTCCAGCTTATATACAGTTTGACAACCGGGAAATAGCATAGGATTAACTAAGGTTTAAGAAAACAGGAAGGCCCTGAAATTGGTAAATAACAACAGACAGTAAAACAAGATATGGTTGAATGGTTTACATAACAGATTCTTGTTGACATAATAAAACATCTCGGGATTAGTACAGTCCTTCAAGTAAACCATGTCCTTGCATGTCCTTGAGATAACAACATAGCTAGAGGTTAGGATGAACTTTGTTGTTGGCTCCCTAAGCCATGACCTTGCACGCCCTTGAGAGTAAGCCAGAAGTCAGGGTGAATTTCGCTGTTGGCTCCCGACAATTCTTAGGACCCAGTCAAATTCATCTCATCAAGAGTCTACTCAGCCAAAATACGTTTGACTGATTGATTGCAGGCTAAGTGAAAAGAAAATTATCCCAGGAGACCATTTGGACAAAATCACATAGAGCAAAGGAGGTTTATTGTAAGCGGAGCCCACAAGGCCAAGTTCCCACAAAGGAGTAAGAAAAATGGCCCTGGTCTGTCTCCCAGAGGGACCCTTACACCCTCATGGGGCTGGGTGTGGGAGGTACCCCACCTGCCCATCAAGTACCATCCTCAAGGGCAGAGTTAAGGTTTGGACTGGGGGGTTGTGCAGACTCACATTGTCAAGGGCGGAGCTTATGTCTGAGCTGGGGGCATTCTGCAAACACACTAAAGATCAAATCCAAGGCTTTACACAGGCTTTACACTTAACAGGCAATTGCTTTGCCATTTACCTACAATCTGAGCCAATCTGCATTTTGTTTGCTTGTTTATTATGCCAGTCCTGGGGCTTGAACTCAGGGCCCAGGCCCTATCTCTGAGTCTTTTGCTCAAGGCTAGTGCACCACCACTTGAGCCACAGCTCTACTTCCAACTTTTTAGAGGTTAATTGGAGATAAGAATCTCACAGGGCTGGGGATATGGCCTAGTGGCAAGAGTGCTTGCCTCGTATACATGAGGCCCTGGGTTCAATTCCCCAGCACCACATATACAGAAAACGGCCAGAAGTGGCGCTGTGACTCAAGTGGCAGAGTGCTAGCCTTGAGCAAAAAGAAGCCAGGGACAGTGCTCAGGCCCTGAGTCCAAGCCCCAGGACTGGCAAAAAAAAAAAAAAAAAAAGAATCTCACAGACTGCCCAGGCTGGCTTGGAACTGATCCTCCAATCTCAGACTCCTGAGTAGCTAGGTTTACAAGCATAAACCACCAGCAAGCATCCCAGCTCAATCTGCATTTATTAAACACCAAATGAGAGCCAAGACTGTGCTGAGTGCTAAATTCAATAGCATAGCATATACTTGCAGTTACAAATTAAAGGACAATTAGGGGCTGGGAATATAGCCTAGTGGCAAGCGTGCCTGCCTCGGATACACGAGGCCCTAGGTTTGATTCTCCAGCACCACATATACAGAAAACGGCCAGAAGTGGCACTGTGGCTCAGGTGGCAGAGTGCTAGCCTTGAGCGGGAAGAAGCCAGGGACAGTGCTCAGGCCCTGAGTCCAAGGCCCAGGACTGGCCAAAAAAAAAAAAAAAAAAAGAATTAAAAAAATTAAAGGACTATTAGAGTACAAAGAGGCTCTGGACAGTGCCCAGATGCCCAGGCCCTGAGTTCAAACTTCACAACAGGCCCCCCCCCCCAAAAAAAAAGTGAAGCTATGACACAAGTGATAGAACACTAGACTTGAACAAGAAAGCTTAGAGACAGCTCAAGTACTGGCAGACCCCCCCCCCCCCAAAAAAAAAAAGTGAAATGCAATTTTTCAGACAAGATTGTTTTGTGTGTGCTGCTCCTGGGGCTAGAACTTAGGGCATCCTGCTCTTCCTTGACTTTTGTTGTTGTTGTTGCAAGACCAGGACTTAAACTCAGTACCCGATGCTTTGCTCATTGGCTGGCACTCTACCAACTAAGCCATCTCCAACCCTGCCTGAACTATCCTGATAGCCATAAGTAGGACCACCTATTCATAAACTGGGCAAAGAGTCTTTATTAGCCAAGATGACTACACCCCACTCCCCGGTGAGTAGAGTGCAGTGCTGGCTTTGTTTTTTAAGCAGGGTTTATAAAGAGATAAACCACATGCAGATGGTGTTTGTGCAAGCAAGCAGATTTATAGAAGCAGAACTTAGCCTTGAGTTACAGATGTAAAACATAGCTTTGGTCCAGGTCAGCATGACTGCTAGTTACTTTATAAAAGCCGAAACATAGCCTAAAAGCAAAATATAGCCTTGAGCAGAGGCTGTGAGTAGGGGAGGGTAGTATGTTCAAATCCTAAAACATTAGAGACTCATTCCCATGGTTGGGGGGGGGTGTAGTTTCTTTTTTTTTTTTTTTTTTTAATGAAGTTACATTTTACTTCTTGGGATTCCCTCCCCCCCCCCACCTTTTTTTTTTTTTTTTTTTTTTTGCCAGTCCTGGGGCTTGAACTCAGGGCTTGGGTTCTGTCCCTGAGCTTCTTTGTGCTCAAGGCTAGGACTTGAGCCACAGCTCCAGTTCCAGCTTTTTCTATTTTATATGGTACTGAGGAATCGAACCTGGGGCTTCATTAATGCTAGGCAAGCACTCTGATGTATCCCCAATTCCTGTAAATATGACCATCGACTCAGATAAACCAGGCAAGGAATTTTTATTACTGCGCTGGACCACCCTCCACTAGTCGGGTAGCAGAGTACAGTGGCGAGCCTTCTTCCAGCAGACTTTATACATGGAAAAAAATACTCACAGGTGGTGTACATGGAAGCAAGCGGATTTATAGAAGCAGGGCTAGCAGCTAATAACAGGAAGCAATTATGATTCCAGAAAACAAAGCAATAAATCATTGAGGCAAAGTTCACATTCCAAATTTTCTCTTTGTTTGATTTCTAAAACTGATCAGGGCACATTCTAAGCCTCAACAGTCTTAACAAAAGTGTCATACAGGGCTGGGGATATGGCCTAGTGGCAAGAGTGCTTGCCCTGTATACATGAGGCCCTGGGTTCAATTCCCCAGCACCACATATATAGAAAATGGCCAGAAGTGGCGCTGTGGCTCAAGTGGCAGAGTGCTAGCCTTGAGCAAAAAGAAGCCAGGGACAGTGCTCAGGCCCTGAGTCCAAGTCCCAGGACTGGCCAAAAAAAAAAAAAAGTGTCATACATAAAACAAGCTAAATGAGAATAGTTATCCTTAACCCTAATGAAATGGCTATAGAAATGCAAAGTGAACTACTTATTCCTAACAAAAGTGGTTATGAATAAACAAAGTGAACATACTTATTCCTATCAAAAGTGGTTATGTTATGCCCAAGTCACGAGAAGACCACCGAGAGCCAGACATTCTAAAATGCAAAAGCAAGGCTTTATTCAGGCGGGCTGCAGCTTGGGCTTCGTCCTACACACAGATGCAGTGGAGGTTAGGAGGAAGGCCCCAAGCTGAAATTTTACAGGGCTTATAAAGGCAAAAAAACCACAAAGTTACAGCAACCAGGTGTTCAAGCAAGATTAGGATACAGGTACAAATCTGATTGGCTCATGGCTAGAGACATTCCCGGGGCGGTTAGAGTTAAGCATTCCCAGGCAGTTAGAGTTGAGCAGGGAGTTTCCTGACCTGCTGGGCCCTAATAAGCTTGTTCTGCTAGCCGGGCTAATTGGTGGCCTGGGTTTGCTCACAGAGCCTGCTTATCTCAGGTAGCATAGTAATTTCCTGGAATTTATGTGAGTCTGAAGTCAGCTATAGTACAAAGTGGGGGCCTGACTTCAAAATGGCTTTGTTGTGTCCCAGTGATTTATGGTTTAGCAGTTTCAGCACAAACAAGTCAGGAGTTCTTGGAATTGGGGTGGCTCTGGGTTACTCATAGTTTGAACAAACAGCAAAAATGGGGGCTGCCTCAAAATGGAGTCATTCTGGCTCTACAGTTATACATAAGCAAAGTGGACTATCTAGACGAACAATAAGGGAAGATCAGGATCCCAATGATCTCTGGGAAGTACGAGCTTCCTGGAGCCCTTCAACCCAAAGAGTGACCTCTGTAACCTCTAGAGCTCCCAGAAAGTCTCCAACTACTAATCTATGTCAAGATGCCAAGATGGCATTACTTAGATCCAGTATCCATATTTCACTGACCAGAGCACATTCCAAGCCTTTTCCCCACATCCCAGGTTTCTGGGCCTACGGGGCTTACTGGTCCCTATTCTGGGTTCCCAGCTTTTCCGAGTTTCGCTGCTATTTACCAAATTCCAATAACCTGGTGTTTAGCCCCTAATTGGACTCTTCCTCAGAAATTTCCTTTAATATTTGGCCTGCAATTTCTCCCTGCAAGGAAGTTCTGCTTCAATACTTGGCCCTATTCTTTTTTTCTCTTTTTTTTTTGCCAGTCCTGGGGCTTGGACTCAGGGCCTGAGCACTGTCCCTGGCTTCTTTTTGATCAAGGCTAACACTCTGTCACTTGAGCCACAGTGCCACTTCTGGCTGTTTTCCACACACACACACATATATATATATATATATATATATATATATATATATATATATATATATATATGTGGTGCTGGGGAATTGAACCCAGGGCTTCATGTATATGAGGCAAGCACTCTTGCCAGTAGGCCGTATTATTCCCAGCCCTGGCCCTATTCTTAATATCTAAGACTTCTGTCTTTTCTCTGATTTTATACACTCTACCATGAAGCCACATTCCCAGCCTGGAATTCCCTTTCTAATGACTGCCCTTCAACTAAAATTTTCTTCACAGAGGTGATCTGCCGGTAATATTTGGCCCTATTTCCAATAATAATTTTTCCTGTCTCTGACTTTACCTGATTTTACACATCCTACTTTGAGAACCTGAGGGGCAAGAAGTCCCATGCAGGGAGTCCCACCCCACGCTGGCATCACTGCCGTGCTCCCCACTAGGGGAGCAGGCATCAAAGGGTGTCAGGGCTGCTGAGGTCACCACCATGGCCTCCTGCTGGGGGGGTCAGGTGACAGCGTATAAGAGGGTGGAGGTTTGGAAGGGAGGGAGACATGGAAAGGAAGGCAGCAAGAGGCACCTCCTCGAGCATGGCAGTGCCTGGGCTCTCTCAGGCTTGAGGACTGGAGAGGCCTGAGCCCTGGGCCTGTGGACTGGAGAGGCCCGAACCTGGTCGTATTGGAGCATAGAGGCCCAAGTCCGGGCCTGCAGATCAGAGAGTCCTAAGTCTGAGGCCTGCAGAGAACAGAGGCCTGTGCAGCGCTGCAAGGCCTGTGGAGAGGGAACTCTAAGAGCAGAGCTGAGCGGCCTGCAGAGAGACAAGAGGCCTGTGGAAAGAAGAGGCCTGTGGAGAGGAGAAGCCTGTGGAGAGGAAGAAAGGAAAAACCTCACTCCCTTGGAGGCTGCAGCTGCTCCTAGTTCTGGGGTAGCCTGGGACAAGGCAGTTGCAGACGCACTATTAAAACTCATTTGTCACCTTTAAGCATGCCTCCATGGATTTTCTCATTCACAGGTCATTACACTACCCTATATTTAGAACGTGTGTGTGTGTGTGTGTGTGTGTGTGTGTGTGATGTATGTATGTATATGTTGCTACCCACAACCAGGGACAGCACAACAGGAAACCAGAGCCGAAGAAAGAGAAATACAGAGGATAGAAAAATAGGGTACTAGGAGGTTCAGTGCTTACCAGCTTCTGAACCCAAAGCTCCCTTTAAAAAGCTTATTTAGTTCAGTAGGGGAGGTAACTACAGATATGTGCAGGAAATGAGTATCAACCTACCTTGTGGTTACAACCATTAACATGAGGTATAGTTTGAATACATAGTGATAACTGACTCCCTAATTGTTAGGTGCCGCTGGCCAGCCACAGCACAAACAAGGATTCCGTGGGGCAAGGGGATTGATAATGAAGGAGCCAGGGAGAAGGCTGATGGCACAACTTGGTTTACTTCAGCAAAAGCCTTAGCTGTATATACCTTCTATATTTGTCACAAGTTTGCAAAATGTTTTTTTTTTGGGGGGGGGGGGCAGAATGCAGACATCAGGCATCCTTCCTCATTCTATTTCAATCAATCCTTGTCTACCATGCTTTCCCAGATAAGCCCCCAGGCCCAGAAGCTGAAAGAAGCACTTCCCCAAAACAAAAGGGCAAGTATTTGCAGCCATGAAGGTTGGAATCAAGGTGGAACCTTTGCTCACACCTAGCCAGCTCTTGGCACCTTAAGGTCTGCAACAGTTAGGAAGCAGAGGGGAATGGTAAACATTTAATTGTAACACAAACATCCATCCTTTTCCCAAGGTCTCAAGCTTTATAGAGTCCAAACAGCTCTAACTTAAATGTCTTAGGGTCTAGTTAATTGGGTTTTTTTTTGTTTTTTGTTTTTTGGTCAGTCCTGGGGTTTCAACTCTGGGCCTGGGCAGTGTCCCTGAGCTCTTCAGCTCAAGGCTAGCACTCTACCACTTGAGTCACAGTGCCACTTCTGAGTTTCTGGTGGTTAATTGTAGATAAGCGTCTCACAGACTTTCCTGCGCAGGCTGACTTTGAACCGTGATTGTCAGATTTCAGCTTCCTGAGTAGCACCGGCGCCCAGCTTAATTAATTAATTGTAATTTAAACATTTCTCTTGCCTTGTCTGTTTGACCTTTCCCAGGTCCATCTCAGCCTTCTGAGTACCAGCATTCCAATCTCTTAACCCCTTCCATATATATACATATATGTGTGTATTGAGTAATCAGTGAAAGTTCCAAGCCTTAACATTATAATTCAGTATTTGGGCCAAGTGCCAGTGGCTCATACATGTAATTTTAACTACTCAGGAGGCTAAGATCTGAGGATGGTAGTTTGAAGCCAGCCCAAGCAAGACAGTCCATGAGACTCTTTTCTCCAATTAACAACAAGAACAACAAAAGCCCAAAGTGGGGCTTTGGCTCAGGTGGTGGAATGCTAGACTTGAAAGAAAAAAGGAAGTTCAGGGGCAGCACTTAGGCCCTGAGTTCAAGTCCTAGACCAGCAAATGAATAAATAAGCTCATGAGAATCAAAGCATCCTTTATACTTTTCTAGTGTTAAAGCAAAAGCATAAGCTTAGACCTTAGCACACTGTAAGTTTTTTTTTTGAAGGGAAGTTATTTCAATAGTGGGATATGCAGAACGTAGGCAGGAAAAGTCTCAGGGAAGAAGGGGGAAGCCTATCTTTTATATACACCTGACACAGGAAGTAGGTGTCTACGGAAAGAGGAAGGGAGGGACTAAAACCACCAGGAGAATCTTGGTTTTCAAAAACTCGGTTTTTGCAAACTCTGTCCAAACTCAGGAAGAGCCAGGCTGGTAACAAATAACAAGACACTCCAGATAGTGTATGCTTTCTGGACTTTAGATGGTCATACTCAAGGTTTGGTTTTACCTACAACAAAGGTTCAAATAAGGTTCAGAGCCTTGTTAGAGAAGACTAAGGTGAAGTTCTAAATTGGCCAATTTTGTCACTGGCTTAAATTATTTTAGTCTTGAAATAGATATGAGACAGAGGAAGAGGAGCCAGTCCTTTGTAAGGAATATTTAAGAATGTTAATTCCAGCCCAGTGCTCAAATGGTAGAGTACTAGTTTTGAGGAAAAAGCTCAAGAAAACGAAGAAAAAGCATGACATGAACATCATTTTTTTGTGCCTATCCAAGGGCTTGAACTCAGCCTGCTGTCCTTTAGTTGTTTTTTGTTTTATGTTTTTTGTTGTTGCCAGTTCTGGGGCTTGAACTCAGGGTCTGAGCTGTTCCTGGCTTCATTTTGCTCAAGGCTAGCACTCTGCCACTTGGGCCACAACACCACTTCTGGTCTTTTCTATATATGTGGTGCTGAGGAATCTAACCCAGGGCTTCATGTATATGAGGCAAGCACTGTTGCCACTTGGCCATATCTCCAGCCCCCGGCGGAGAAAAGAGTCTTACCAATTTTCCTACCCAGGTTGGCTTCCAGCAGAGATCCTCTGATCTCAGTCTCCCGAGTAGCTAGGTGCCTGGCATCAATTAAATTGTTCCTAGGCTCTCAAACAGCCTGAATGGTCTCAGAACCTTCAGGAAACAGAGACAGAGATTTATTTATTTTTTTATGGTAGGGGGAGTAAATTGGTGCTAACTTTCTTAGTCTTGGTTTTTCCTTTTCCCTTCTTCTTGTCAAACTAACATACTAGAAAACCTATGAGATGTGCCCTATTATACCAAGCAACAGTCTGGTATTCAGTAGGTGTTTTGTTTTGTTTTTTGGGTTTTGTTTTGTTTTGTTTTTGCTAGTCTTGGGGCTTGAACTCAGGGCCTGAGCACTGTCCCTGGCTTCTTTTTGCTAAAGGCTAGCACTCTGCCACTTGAGCCACAGCACCACTTCTGGCTTTTTCTGTGTATTTGATGCTAAGGAATCTAAGCCAACACTTCATGTATTTGAGGCAAGCACTCTACTGCTAGGCCACATTCCCAGCCCCTCAGTAGGTGTTTTTTTTTTTTTTAATTAAATTTTATTGACAAGGTGATGTACAGAGGGGGTACAGTTACATAATAAGGTAGTGAGTACATTTCTTGTCTTATCTGTTACACCCTCCCTCATTTTTCTTTCCCTTCTCTAGTTCAGGTAAGCGTGTATACAATATCCAGTGTACCAAAATCATATACAGTAACCACAGGTGGTACACCAAAGGAAATTCACCTAGTACATTAAACATAATGACAACAATAAAATCCTCCTGTTTCCATCTCTTGGAGTTCATTTTGCTTAGCCTCATCTTATATAATCATATGTCCCTAACTGTTGAGCTATTGTGATCCTCTGATAAGTCTACCCCAGATTTTTTATGATTATTGAGTAATTGTTTGGCTCTAGAGACATACTTTAAAGTTGCTGAACAAGACATGTGGAAATACCATTTGAAAAGAAGCTTGTTATTTTACAGACATGATCTCTACTGTTCTCCCCACCACTCCCTCCAACAACCACATATCATGGAGACCATGCGCCTTTGAAGACAGGCTTTATTGACCTTGCACACCAAACTTCTGGCATCTCAGACTCAGCTTCTGCCAGAGCCAGCCGGCAGCAAAGAGGGAATCCTGATTGAGGGGTCGAGGATTAAAGAAAAAGAAAGATAAACAAGAGAAAAAAGAAGACAAGAGACAAAAGATGGGGTTCGGGAGGTCTGCAGCTTAAGATTGTAACTCAAGACTGCAGCCATGTTTATTCTTAACTTCCAGTTTATATGCAGTTTAGGAACTAGGGAATAGCATAGGGTTGCTAAAATTCAAGAACACAAAGAGGCTTTGAAGTTGGCAACATTTGATGGCAGTAAAGACAGGATGAGGTTGATTAACATAGGAATGTACTCCAGCGGACATAGCAAAGTGGACATAGCAAAGCAATTCTGGGTAGTGCCTGAGATGCTAGTAAACAAATGTCCTTGCACTTAGCATATCCTAGTGATAACAACACAGCCAAAGGTCAGAATGAGATTAGCTGCTCCTTTGGCTCCCAACAAGCTTCTAAGAATTAACTTTAATAGAGTATAGGATGGCATTGGTGAGAGGCCTCCTAGCCAACTCCCACACATGGCATAACAGTGAATAGAAAGCACTGTAATCTGCTTTGCTCCTGAAATTCCTTGTAGTTTGACGAGGTCGGCCTTCCAGTTCACACCATGAAGCTTATCTCCTTACTATGGTGCTCGTATGCTTCAGGAGCAGCATTGTCCTGGGGCTGAATGTTCCTGGCTTGTTTTGGTACTAAAGAAATAATAACCTTATTATTTTCTGTGTGTGTGTGTGTGTTTTCTTCTCATTTGGGCATTTGAGCATCAAGTTCCAGCTTTTTGAGTAGCTTATTGGAAATGTGTCTCATGGACTTTCCTGCCCAGGTTGACTTTGAAACATGATCCTAAAACTCAGCTTCCTGAGTAGCTAGGATTACAGTTGTGAGCCACTGGTGCCCAGCCCCAATAACAGTTCTTTATAGTTAATCTTATGCATCTTGGGTGTGAGATGACAGCCCATTGTTCCTCCTGCTTAAGGCTCCTGCTCTATGACTTTGAGCCACAACTCCATTTCTGTTTTGTTTTGTTTTGAGTGGTTAATTGGAGAGAAAAGTGTCCACAAGGGCTTTCCCACCTGCGCTGGCTTCAAACTACGATCCTCAGAACTTAGTCTCCTGAGTAGCTGGGATTATAGGCCTGAGCCACCAGTGTCCAGCTTTGGAGTTTCTTTTACTCAAGTGTGCTAGGCCCAACCCTCCTTAGCAGTCTGAACAGCAATTTTTATGGTGAAGAGGACCAGGAAAGTTCCCTCTCAGGCTGGCTTGAGCTTAGGTTTTTTCCAGGTGTGTGTGTGTGTGTGTGTGTGTGTGTGTGTGTGTGTGTGTGTGAGAGAGAGAGAGAGAGAGAGAGAGACAGAGAGAGAGAGAGAGAGAGAGAGAGAGAGAGAGAGAGAGAGAGAGAGAGAGAGGAGAGAGAGAGAGAGAGAATGAATCATGGGGCTTGAACTTGGGGCCTGGACACTGACCCTGAGTTCTTTTTCAAAGCTAGCACTCTACCACTTTAGTTTTCTGGTGGTTAATTGGAGTCTCATGGACTTTCCTGCCTGGGCTGGCCTTGAACAGTGATCCTCAAATCTCAGCCTCCTGAGGAGCTAGAATTACAGATGTAAGCCACTAGCATGTCTGGCATTTTCCAGGTTTTGATAATCACATAATTACCAGGTTGATGAGGGTAAACAAGAAAGTCAAGTGGAGGGCTTATACCAATAGACCCCTTTTCCTAAGAGAGAGAGCAAAGAAAAAGACAACCCAAGAAACTGATTGACTTGTGCAGAGACTTCAAAGGGGTCTTCCAACAAAGGTTGTACTTTGTTTTTTAGGTTTCTGATCTCAGCTTCAGTAAGAGGGGCATTAAATGAAATTCTGCCTTCCCAAAGGGGAACCTCTTTTAAGAGAAAGACTCAGGGTGAAGATGGGAGAAATTGACCCAGGGGGTGACAAGAAAACCTAAAGATTATGTAAGCCTAATAGCCCCCTCTCCCATAGCTTAGCATGCTCCCTTCCTAGGCAACACTAGGCCCATCTAGTAAGGGCAGTAAATAACTAGCCTCTACCCCCTCTTCCTTGAGATGGCATTCCTTTAGGCCAATTATGACTGTATAAGGTAACAAGATCCCTTTAGAATGACCTCTAGGCCTGGGCAGTTGCAGGACCCCCCTCCCTCCAGCCCTTATCTACCATTTGACAGCAGCCATCAATCATAGCCTGACATGGTGAAGCCCCTGGTCTGCAGTCCACACCGAGGTCCCCGCCTCTAAGGCCTCCTAGGTTATAAATGTTATCCCAGACAATAGACTGCACCTTTTCTCATTTCTCCTGGTAAGAAGGGGTCTTTCCAGTCCCCTTTGCTGGCAATAAACTTTTCCTTTGTTCTTCTGTACCTGGATGTCTGTGTGGTTTCTGGCAATGCCTAATATATTCTAACAGATTATTAAAGCCAGGAAAATAAACTAGATACCAGTGGCTCACGACATTAATCATAGCTACTTAGAAGGCTGAGATCTGAAGATTGCAGTTCAAAGCAGTTCAGGCAGGAAAGTCTGTGAGATTCTTTTTTTTTTTTTTTTTTGGTGAGATTCTTATCTCCAATTAATCAGCAAAAAGCCAGAACTGGAACTGTGGCTTAAGTGGTAGAGCAGCCTTGAGCAGATAAAGCTCAGGGATGGTGCCCCGGCCCTGAGTTCAAACCCAAGGTATGGTACAAAAAAGAAAACAAAACACAACAGAAAAAACTTTGGTCATTAATGTCTGGGTATCTCTTCAAAAACAGGACGGATTTGAAGAGCATAGAGAATAAAATTATGAACATTATGCCCTAACAGCTATTTTGCTTCTGTACCTTTTCTTGCTAACCCATGGGGAAGTGGAAAAATACCAGCAGTCTTCCTATAGCTACTCTGTAACCACATGCCACCCACCCCCCACCCCTCTGTGAACTCTGTACATACCCTAATCTGAGCACTGGAGATAACGGCCATCTGGCCCACTCAAGGTTGGACATGACTAAGTGCCCGGTCTCAGACCCCGGCTCGGATCTGGGCACAAGAGACAAGAACCATCTGGCTCCACGAATGTGGCTACGTGACCACTCCTGGAGGCCCACCTGAATCTGTACCCCAAGGTTAAGGCCGTCTGGCGCCATACATTCGGCGGGAAAACCCAGGCCAGTCCTGAGGCGACCAGTAAACTAGGGCAAATGTCAACCAATCATGTACTTGTAACCAGGGGTCTTCCCCAACTTCCCTGTACTTGTCTATAAAAGCTGTGCTGGAATTGTGCTCGAGGCCTCTCAGCGTCACTGGCAACGAGTGCTGGGGGGTGGGGGGGGGGTCCGGGTTCGGTAATAAAGGAGCCTTGTGGCTTGGCTTTGACTCTGGACTCTGATGGTTGTCTTTGGGGGCCTTGAAATCTGGGCATTACAGATTTTGTCATATGCTCCCTTTAGCACAGATATCAATCCTTGAGACAAGTAAAACTTCTAAATACCCTTTTGACAAAAGGAGTCATTTTGCCAAGTGTTTGTTTTTGCAGGATAGGCATCTTTAAGATATACCCTTGCGCCCAGAGTTGGTGGCACACGCCTGTACTCTGAGTTACTCAGGAGGCTGAGATCTGAAGACTGCCTAACAGGAAAGTGTTGCTAACTGGACCGTGGAACAGCACAACAGTATACTGGGTGGAAGAACTGAGAACTGAGAGAGAGAGAGAGAGAGAGAGAGAGAGAGAGAGAGAGAGAGAGAGAGAGAGAGAGAGAGAGAGAGAAAGAGAGAGAGAGAGAGAGAGAGAGAGAGAGAGAGAGAGAGAGAGAGAGAGAGAGAGAGAGAGATAGTAAAGTGGGGACTCAAAAGCTTGTCACTGGTTTCTGAGTCCCCAGATCCTGCCTAACGAGCTTTTTATTCAGTTTAATAAGGGGTGGGGGTGGGGGTGGGGGCTGGCTACAGGTATGTGCACAAACTAGGGTGTCAATCTATCTTATAGTTTCAACCATTAACATGAGGTATAGTTTGTATACATAGTGATGATTAACTCCTTAATCATTAGGAAGCAGAGACGAGCAAGAAACATTCAAACCTTAACATAGGTATCATCTTAACTCCAAGGTCTTAAGCGTTTAGTGTCCAAACAACTCTAACTTCAACACACTTAGGCCTGTAACTTTTACCTCTGTCTTGCCTAGACTGTTTGATCTTTCAAGGGCACAACTCTCAGCCTTCTGAGTGCTATTAACCCTTTCCAGGTTCTCACAGCTTGGCTCCAGAGTTCCTACAGAAAAGTCAATAGTCTATGAGACTGTTATTTCCAATTAAACATCAAATAAGCTAGAAGTAGAGATGTGGCTCAAGTGTTAAAAGCACTAACTTTGAGCAAAAGAAGCACAGGGACAGCGCCTGGGCCCTGAGTTAAAGCCCCAGGATTGGCAAAACAAACAAACAAAAAACAACTGAGGATTTCAGCTTGACCAGCCAGTCCAGGCAGGAAAGTCTATGAGACACTTTATCTCCAACTAACCAACAAAAAACTAGAAGTGGAGCATTGTCTCCAGTGGTTGAACACTAACCTTGAGCAAAAAAGCTAAAGGATAGTTTTAGGCCTGGGTTCAAGCCCCAGGAATGGTGGAAGGAAGGAAGGAAGGAAAGAAAGAAAGAAAGAAGGCAGGCAAGCCAGCCAGGAGCAGGCTGTACCTGCAGGTAAGAACACTTTGTTTTCCTGTTTTCTATGTTTGTCAGAACCCACAGTGACTGGGGACAAGACAGTAATGGGTACCACACAGTGTAATTGAGGTTTGAGGCACTAGGGGCCTGATGCTTCCCACCAGCTTCAGGAGTCCACTTTACAAGGTATTTATTGAATAGGGTACAGGGGTGTACATGCAGAAAGTTAAGTCATAATTTCCTTGAAGTCACAAACACTAGTCATGTGGTATAATCTTACTCGTGATAAATAACTTCTTTATCTTAAGAAGCAGGTATAAGGGGCTGGGAATGTGGCTTAGTGGTAGAGTGCTTGCCTAGCATGCGTGGAGCCCTGGGTTTGACTCCTCAACACCACATAAACAGAAAAACCCAGAAGTGGCGCTGTGTCTCAAGGGGTAGAGTGCTAGCCTTGAGCAAAAAGAAGCCAGGGACAGTACTCAGGCCCTGAGTCCAATCCCCAGCACTGGCGAAGAAGAGGAAGGAGGAGTTGGAGGAGGAGGAGGAGGAGGAGGAGGAGGAGGAGGAGGAGGAGGAGGAGGAGGAGGAGGAGGAGGAGGAGGAGGAGGAGGAGGAGGAGGAGGAGGAAAAGAAGAAGAAGCAGCAGCAGCAGAAGAAGGTATAAACAGTAAATGACGTTTGGTTCGCATAGATTTTAGTCTATCCCCAAGTTCTCAAAAAGTTTGGTGTGGAATCAGCCTAGACCCAGGATAGAAATCTGAATCCTCTTCAAGCTAGGACTGATTGGCCCTTTGTGGAAACTCTCAGCATTCTGTGAGTTCTGGAAGAAGGCTACCATCTTCCCAGTCCTTTCGGGTCTCGCAGCTTGGCTTTTGGGGGCTCTCACAAAGCTTGGCCCTAAAAATCAGTGCCCTGGGGACCAGCGTATCACCCTAGATACCAGCTGTCTTCACCCCCAGATTGATGCCCCTTTGATGCCCTTGGGGTGGGGGTGCAGGAGCCTCTCTTTTTAGAAAGAGAGGTGCAGCCAGCCCATTACATCAGTCCCTCCATGACAGCAGAGGCTCCTATTCACATCTCAGGGGAGGGTATAGAATGCTGCTTGGGACTCCTGGGGTCGGGAGCTCACCCCCAGCCCTGGAATGTCTGGTGTCTGAGCAGCTGGGCAGGCAGGCCCCACCCTTTCCAAGGCACCCTGCCAGTTCTAACCAGAGATAAGTGCAGAAGTCAGTGGAGGGGAACCCTCCAGAGGATAGAACCTAAGAGAGTGGCAGACTGAAGTCTGGGTCATCAGCACCAGTGTGGGCATGTAGGAGGGACAGGAAGGCAGGAATCCTACAGAGAATATAGCTTATTTTCTCTGGATGGACCGGCCTTTTATCATTTACACTCTTGGTTAATAATTGGCAATTCCAGTCCAAATTTTCTCCAAAAGACAACTGTGTGTGTGTGTGTGTGTGTGTACGCGTGCTGCGTGCACATGCATGCACGTGTATATGCATGCACGTGCCAGTCCTAGGGCTTGAACTCAAGGCCTGAGCACTGTCCCTGAGCTTCTTTTGCTCAAGGTTAGTACTCTCTCACTTGAGCCACAGTACCACGTCTGGCTTTTTCTGTTTATGTGGTGCTGAGGAATCAAACGCAGGGCTTCATGCATGCTAGGCAAGCAGTCTACCCCTATGCTACATTCCAGGCCAAGACAGTTGCTTTTAAGATTGGCCCTCAAATCCAGATGAAACAGTAGTACAGTTGTCCCTCACTGTATGGTGGTTCTCTTATTGTGGTAGGGGGCTGGGAATATGGCCTAATGATAAAGTGCTTGCCTTGTATACATGAAGCCCTGGGTTCGATTCCTCAGCACCACATATATAGAAAAAGCCGCAAGTGGCACTGTGGCTCAAGTGGTAGAGTGCTAGCCTTGAGCAAAAAGAAGCCAGGGACAATGCTCAGTTCAATCCCCAGGACTGGGGGGGAGGGGAGGTGGTTACAAAAAATATCGTATTCCGTATCATGGAGTTTTTGCTGCATCTTGGGATTTTGCAGTATATAGGTATTTATATAATGTTTATAATTTTAATTGTTTTGCCTAAAATTTTAAAACAATATAAGAATATAAAAATGTTAATTCAAATGTAGTAAAGGAATATTAAATCAAAATAAAATACAGTGTGTGTTTCATCAGTGGATGAATACCATACTGTACACAATGGAAATGCCGTATGCTACTACGACTTATGCAATGTGAAATTGTACACAGCACACTATTGGCTGGTGGAATGGAAGGCAACCAACCACAGCACTGTGTTCTGTATCCTGGGCACCAATTTGAAATGGTGGAAGAATACAATAATGTAAATAATTAATCTTCTATTGAAACTAGCTCTCAACAACTATGATTGGTATTGTTTGGTATAACATGGCCTGAGCTGTACTCACCGGACTTGTTTGCCTAGCACTGCCCACACCTGTAGCCATCCCCCTTACCCCCCAGCCACAACCTGTTTTTGTCACCAAATGGTTTCAGTTTCTGTTATGACCAAAATGTCTTGACCTGTTTTTTGCATCTTTCTCAGAAATTGTACCATTCCCAAAAAATTAATGAATCACTATAATTAGGCAGAAGGGAGAATTCTTGTGGTTTTAGGGTTTAAAAGCAGGCTGCTAAAGCAGCTCAGGGCTGTAGCTGAGATCCCGACCTTAGGTGCAGTCCTGGAGCATCAGTACTTTCTCACTCAATAAAGTCTTGTACATACCTGATCATGTTTTGAGTGGTCTCATTGTCCGCTGATTCTCGGACCCCATAATAGACTGGCTGAGTGACAGTAGTAGGATTGGCCTGTTTGTTCTCTCACACTGTGCCCGTATGTTCACTATCCCTCCTTGTCCATGTCACATTGATGTCTGAGTGCTGCACTTAGCGTTGCTCTGTAGTGTTCTGCTTTTGTGTAATTTTCATAAAAGTTTGAATTTACTTCAAGCCATGTTGTGCCACCCAAATGTTTTGTACATTTTAAGGTTTCTAGCAGTGACCCACATGCCAGAGGAAGTGCTTACCATCAATGAAAAGGCAGAACTTCTCCACATGTTAAAGGAAGGCAAAAGCTAAGTGGCTACATGTAGGCTACCATTACAGGATCAACGAATCTACTGTTTGCTACATAAAGAAAGATGAGAAGAATATTAGGTATATAGCAACAATGACTTTTAACAAGACTGCAAAGAGGGTGGTCACCTCCCACAATGAGGCCATTGTGAGAATGGAGTCTGCCCTGGCCCTGTGGATAAATGACTGTGGGGAGAAGATTATCTCTCTGGATACCAATACCATCTGGATGAAGGCCAAGAAACTTAGGATAGTTCTGTGGAAAGCATGGGACGTTCATGAAGGTGACGAAGATGAAGAGGACGAGGGCACAGAAGCAGGACCATCAAGTGCTTCTCCCACCTGACCAACCCCATTCAGTGCCAGCAAGGGCTGGCTTGACACATTTCAAAGACACTTCTCTGCATAGAGAAGCCGCCTCTGTAGATAAAGCTGGAGCTGAGGAGTCTGTGGAAGACATGTTAAAATCCATCATTGCTTTTTAACATGGATGAGACAAGTCAGCAAGTGAAGAAGAGGATGAAGAGTAAGACAAAGTATGGGCTGGAGAAGAGGAGGAGGTTGGCTGAACTCCTCAACAACCTGTAACTATGGTCAGAATGGCCAAAGAACTTCAGCAAATGGCTGAAGAATGGGACCCCTCTCCCCCGCAGATGCAGGAGTAGTTTATAAAAACCTTCTCACTCAGAAGAAAAAGCAGCATCAGCAACTCTCCATCACTAGGAGAAAGAGATCAGTTATGCCTATGCAGTCAGTGGAGAAAGAAGTTACAGTCCAGGGTGAGGATACTGCAGCCCCTGCTGAAGCGGTGCCTTCAGACGCACTGTAATGCTCTGCTTGGCTGTGCAGTACATTCATCATTGTTGTCACCATCTTCATCACCATCAGCATTATACAGCCACATAACTCATGACTGTCTTCATTCAAGCTGTAGTATTGTCTTATCCCGAATCCAATTGAGACTTCAAGACACTCAGTTAATTGGGATAGGAACATTTTATTAACCACTGCAGTGACTACATTCCACTATTCAGGAAGCAGAGTGCAGTCCCGAGCTCAGGGGAGGCTGGGTATTTAAAGGCAAAAACCACATGCAGGTGCTTTTCATATCATAGCTTTAGCCTTAAGCGAGCAAGTCATTACAGAGGCTGAATATTTGCAGTTAGCCTTTCAGGATGTTGGTTCTAGTTTTAATAAGCTAGGTCTGCAAAAAATCTCAAAAACAAACAAACAAACAAAAAACCACAGGGGAAATATTTAGGGGGAAAACCACAAGGGTAATATTGTCTGGTTTTTCACAGAATTTTCACCTTACATCTCCAACCCCTGCCTGATTCTCAGGTCTTGGAGTTTTCTACAGAAGTTAGTACTTTTTTTCATCAGCCCCCTAAGCTGGGATAGGAAGCCACAGTATACTTCACTAGTGAGTACCCATATTCAATTTTATATGTTGTTAAAATTACTTAGGTTTAAGAGTATAGAAAGTGTTTAAGAGCATATGATGTGTTTATAAGAGTGTGGGTGTGGGGAATGCTCCAGGGGAGCTAGCGGCTATTGGTGTAGAGCCACATATACCCGGAACTCTGCTGCAAACAGCAGAGTCACTACATGCTCTTGGTCAAACCCAATGGGTATTAAGGCATGAGTTGGCTCTGCCCCAAGCCTGCACCTTCTGGAAAGTCCCTATTCAAAAGAATCCCTAAGTACAGGTGTTTGTTATCTATTGGCTGTTGATTACATCATATACTGGGTGATTCGCCTATATAGGCTTTGAAACTGCAATAAACTAGATCTGTACCTCTAGTCTGGTCTCCGGAGTCTGTCTCCCTGGGCCCCCTTGTCTTCTGTGACTCTGTTTCCACTTGCCCCCCAAGCTGCTGGTCAGCAGCAACTGCAGCAACTGTAGCATGTGGGAAAGGTTAATAAGAGAGTGGGAAAGGTTTATAAAGCATATATATTATGGGCTGGGAATATGGCTTAGTGGTAGAGTACCAAATAAATATAAAAAGCCAGAAGTGGCACTGTGGCTCAAGTAGTATAATGCTAGCCCTGAACAAAATGGAGCTCAAGGACAATGACCAGGCTCTGAGTTTAAGCCCTAGGGCTGGCAAAAAAAAATTAATTAATTAGGGCTAGGAATATGGCCTAGTGGCAAGAGTGCTTGCCTGATATACATGAAGCCCTGGGTTTGATTCCCCAGTACCACATAGAAAAGAGCCAGAAGTGGCGCTGTCTCAAGTGCTTACAGTACTGGCTTTGAGCAAAAAGAAGCCAGGGACAGTGCTCAGGCCCTGAGTCCAAGGCCCAGGACTGGCAAAAAAATAAATAAAAATTAAAAACATATAACACTCTGCTACTTCATGCATTTTCACCTGTCTCAAGAGTTTCTGGAATTTAACTCCCTCCATAGGTGAGGGATCCCTCTACGTAACCATTTCTTGTTTCTATTTGTGTGTGCACGTGGGCACATGCATGCTAGTCCTGGGCTTGAACTCCAGTCCTAGGTGCTATCTCTGTGCTTTTGTGCTCAAGGCTAGTGCTCTACCACTGGGGCCATGGCTCCACTTCCAGCTTTTTTGGTGATTATTTGGAGATAAGAGTCACAAGGACTTTCCTGCCTGGGCTAACTTCCAATCTGGATCCTCAGATATCAGTCTCCTTAGTAGCTAGTATTACAGGTGTAAGTCATCAGTGCCTGACTGAGTTTTTTCACCAATGCTGACAAAATCTCCAATCATGCTGTGATTGGCTATCAGGAGGGTGATTTTTAGGAAGCTAGAAAGTGTTGTCAGTATGGGTGCTGGTGGCTCACTCCTGTAATGAAGTAGAGTGGGGGTTCGCTACAATGAAACGGAGTGCCCCCCAAGGGAGGGGATTCCTGGTTCCCCCAAGAGTCCACCACACAGTCTCCAGCTACAAGGTGACAAAAAGACAGTTTTATTGGGGAAGTAAAAAGTGAACAAAAAGTGAATCGACCGGCCTTGGTCGCAGCCCAGACTCAGGAGCCGAAACTGCCGACCACGAGTGCAGGATCTGGGCCCAGACTCTGGAGCTGGGAACCGCCCGCACATGTGCAGCCCAGACTCTGGAGCTGGGACTGCGCACACCTGTGCAGCCCAGACTCGGGAGCTGGGGCGGCGTGTACCAGTGCAGCCCAGACTCGGGAGCTGGGGCGGCGTGTACCAGTGCAGCCCAGACTCGGGAGCTGGGACTGCGCGTCCGTGTGGCCTTCCAGCCTGGTTATAAGGCAAACATCACAGACAAACTTGTCACACGCAGGTGACCAATGAAGATACAACACTTACAGAGCATGCTAGGTCGCACGCAGGTGGCCAATAGAGTTACAGTCTGTCTCATAATATTTATTTGAACTAACCTATCATTCTAGTTAGAATTGATGCATGGGGCTGGGGATATGGCCTAGTGGCAAGAGTGCTCGCCTCGTATACAGGAGGTCCTAGGTTCAATTCCAGCACCACATATACAGAAAATGGCCAGAAGTGGCGCTGTGGCTCAAGTGGCAGAGTGCTAGCCTTGAGCAAAAAGAAGCCAGGGACAGTGCTCAGGCCCGGAGTCCAAACCCAGGACTGGCCAAAAAAACAAAACAAAACAAAACAAACAGAATTGACACATGGATTTGGCGGGGTTCACATGATGCAGGCGGATAAGCCTACTCATAGCTGGTTCCCTTGAAGCTCCCGTGGTCAATCTACATAATTTAACATAGTAAAGGGGAGCTTCCCTGAATAGGGTGGGGGAGGGCTTAGTGGAGATGGAGTTGGCTTCTGCTCTTATCTGAGCTGGAGTCAACCTGAAGTCCCTCCACAGTTAATGAGGGCACTGGGCAGATCTGGCCTCCCTATTACAGTAATCCTACTGAGTAATGCTACTCAGGAGGCTGAGATCTGAGCATCGCAGTTCAAAGTCAGACTGGGCAGGAAAGTCTATGAGACTCTTATCTCCAATTAACCACCAGAACAAACCGAAAGTGGCTCAAGTGGTAGAGCACTAGCCTTGAGCTGAAGAGCTCAGGGACAGCGCCCATGCCCAGAGTTCAAGCCCCACTACTACTGACCACCACCACCAAAAAACTGGTGTCAGTGAAACATCTCCCATTCAGGAGGGTTGTTCTTTGAAGCAATAGATTAAGACTCATATCCTTGACACACCACTAACAGCCATAGTTTGAAGCCAAAAGGAAATAATCCTAGGAAATATCAGCACAAAATTGTGATTGGTTACAAGGTGGACATACTTTGGTTGACCAAAAAGACTACAAGAGGTAAAAGCAGATTACAAATGTTCTCCTATTTGCAAACTCATTTGACAAAACTTCTATTCCTGTCAGCCAAATGCTCATAAATACAGAAAGATTATGATTAAATGAGATATTATTGTATGCAAAGTACTTGCAGATTGTTTATTATATTTTCTAGTTTGGATCAAGCTGCACTGAAAACATATACTTCTGTGTCAGCTACTTGTGTTTAATCATCATTAGGAAAATGAATGAAATGTCTGGGCCTGTTTAATATGCATTTATTTACCACTTATTGTGTGGTCAGTGTAAAATCAGAGGTAGGACAAAAGTATTTAATATAAAAAATAGAGCAAAATATCAAAGGCAGAACCCCTCAAGTAAGAAAAACTCCAGACCAGCCATTACAAGAAAATTTTGAACATAGATAGGCCTTTAGAAGTAAGTCCTCAAAACAAGCAGATTTATGGCAGGCACTGATGGGAGAGGATCTGAGATGTGGTTTAGTCAACAGCAGTAAATCCCATTTGGTCAACAGGCATAAATCTGGAATACAAAAGCCTGATAAGGTATGGGAGAGCCCAAAAGGTAAACTTGCTGGAATGTTACTTTGTAGCCATTAGTCTTGATGTAGCTTTAGATGTAACCTTGAGGACTTATTGTTTATTGCCTTATAGTAATTAGTTTTGACATCATTATTTTGTAGCCTTGAGGACTGCTATTTGTAATCACTAACTAAGGATATCCCCATCTGCTCTGAATATGGCTGTTCCTTTAAAAATCCTGCTGAACAAAGGCTCCAGGCTGCCCTCTCCTATGTGAATAGAGTGCAGACACTGCAGCTTAATAAAGACTCTTTGCCCTGTTTATGGGAGTAGAGTACTTAGTACACAAGTGTGCTGGGAAGTCCTTGAAGAGAGCTGAGAGGGTGGGGTGCAGTTGGGATAGGATGGGAGAGAGGAGCACACACATCCTAACTGGGCGCTACAAGGCCCCTGGTTAGTTTTCAGTTCTGCTTTGGTTCTGGAGTGGAATCCCAACGCAGTCAGATTGGATCCTGTGCCTTCCCTGTGGGAACAGAGCACACTAGAGGTGAGAGAGGCACAGAGGCTAGGAAGTGGATCCAGTCCTGGGTCTGGATGAGTAGAGGACAGATACACTGCCAGGATTAGAAACTTTCCACTAAGGAGTGGGGGAGTTGCAAAACTAGGGCAGATCACAGGACTAGATGGTGAATACATTGGAAGCAAATTCTGACACATGGAAATCCGGAGGCACATTGTGAAATGAGGAAATGGGCTGTGAAATGATGCACTGTCCCTGCTGGCAGTCACTCACTGATCATCTGAATTCTGGGGTCTGAGACGAGTGGATGGGGCAGGGATGGTAGGAGTAGGTCTCATGGCTCTGCTCATTCTGCCTGAATCTGAAGGATCTGGCCACACCCCCTTTTATTCCATGTTTCTCTGACCAATGGGATATCAGCATTAAGGCCACATCCACATTCCATGCTGCCTAGTAACCCTAGAATCCCCTCTGTGGGCTCACACCACTACAGCAGTTGAGGGAGATAGAGGTGGTGAGTGGTGAGTGAGCAAATTGAGGTGATTTTGGAAATATACTTGGAGGTAAACTGAGTTATTAGTGATTGTGAGAACAGAGTTGATTATAGAGAGCCTGGGAATGTGGCCCCCCCCCACACCTTCGCCGTCTCAGTGCTGGGATATCTGAACAAACAAGACGAAGAAAACTAGCTGTAGGAAGGAAACTACTTCAAGAATACCAGCAGAGGAATTGTGGTAGTGGACCTGCAGAATCCAAGAACAAGAAAAAAATTAAAGAGGGAGGTAACCCCAAGACAAACACCGCTGGGTACTGTACTTTACTCAAGGGTGCAACCAAGAACCACGCAGACCCTGAGCCTCCCTCTCCCATGGGCAATGTCAGAGCTGCCAGGGTACAGAGTGTCACAGGTCCCAATAACACCGAGGACATGGAAAGGCGCTACCAAGACCTGGTGGCTCGCCCTGGACTCCAGCAGAACACAAAGCCAGCAGCTTTGCAGTGAGATCCAAAAACTGAAGCAGGAAAGGAAAGACCTGCAAGATCAACAGGGGAAAGAGAATGAGAAGATTGCCTGCCTGCATGAAGCACTGAAAGCAGAGCTGGAGCAGCACAGGCTTTCAATACAGATGTTGGCATCAGAAAAATCAGATTTACAGTCTGCGCTGGCATCAGGTGGCCAATGAAAGCGCCCTGGAGCAGGAGGCTCTCACCAGCCGCCTGCAGGCCGCACAGCAGCCACTGACAGAGCTCGAGCTCCAGTTGTCTGCGGTGTCCATCAGGCAGAAGGAGACCAAGAACAACAACATAGAGCTCATGAAAGTCCTGAACCACGTGCAGCTGCAGCTCCAGGAAAAGTCCAGAAGCTATGAAGACCTGGAGGATGAGAACACCAAGCTGCAAGAGAGGCTGGAAGTGCTCCTGACACAGAAAGCTGACCTGAAGATCCAAATCCACGAGTGCCAAGAGGCACTAGGGGAGCAAGAGGAGTTGGAAAGACAACTAAACCACATGAAAGAGTTGGTGACAGCATTAAAGGTAGAGAGAGAGATACCTTTGCGGAGGAGCTGAGGGTGGAGAGCTCTGCAGGGAAGGAGAAGGTGCAGCAGCTCTCAGAGCAGGTGATCCAGCTGAGAGAAGAGAAAGAGCAGGGGGTGAGGAAGGTGTGGGAGCTAGAGAGCAAGCTGGTGGAGCTGAGAGCGCAGCTGGCAGAGTTGCAGCCCCCGCAGCCCCCCACAGGGCCATCTGAGGCTGAGCAGCAGCTGCAGGCCCAGGCCCTGCAGTTGCAGAAGGAGCTCAAGAGCCTGGAGGAGCAACTGCACATGCAGATGAAGGAGAACCAGAGCCTCTGCCTCCAGAACCTGGAGCAGCGGCAGCAGCTGTGGATCATGGAGAAGAAGGCCAAGGAATGGGACCAGCATGCAGAGGCTCGGCTGAAGATCCTCGAGATGTTGGAGAAGGAACAGGAGACCAAGAGGCGCACGCTGGTGTGCAACCAACAGCTGAAAGACAAGCTGGCCCAGCTGCAGGATGCCGTGCAGAGGCTGAGCGCTGAGAAGGAGGAGCTGGCCAGCCTCCTGCTCTCAGAGCAGCAAGAGAAGACAAGCATGCAGGAGAAGCTGGAGGAGAAGGAGGTGGCAGAAGGCAAAGAGATGGCTGAGCTGGAGAGCCAAGTGGCTCAGGACCTGCAGGATCTGTGTGACAAGTACCTGGCCCAGGTGCAGGAGGTCATAGCCACCTGTGAACAGCCCAGGGCCTCCTGCCAGCAGCTGACCTCTGAGAAGGAGGCCCTGAAGCAGCATCTGCTGAGACAGAGCAATCTGCTGGAGTAGCTGAAGCAGGAGCAGGTGCAGCACGAGTTGCTGGCCCAGATGGAAAGAGTGAAGTTCCAGAACACTCTGAAGTGTCTGGAAGCCACAAGATGTGAGAATGCTCAGCTGCGGGCCCAGCTGAGCGCCATGGCTTTCCCAAGGGAGGGTGAAGGCCTAAGCCAAGAAGGAGACAAGGGTGAGGAGGCGACTCCCCCTGCTGGGACTGTCCCAGAGGACATGGACAACCCGCAAAGCATGTGGGACTTTTACGTAGAAGCACTGTCCATTGCAGAGTGCAAGAAGGCGAGGCTCAGCTGGCAGCTGCAGGAGCAGCAGGCACGCTGTGGGTGCCTGAGCCAGCTGGCAGCCCAGTGCCAGAGAAAGCTGGAGCACCAGACCTCCTTCCCCAAGCGCTGGCTTCATGGCCTGTTGGGCAGGAGGAAGCAGGAGACACAGGCGACTAAGAAGAACCTGCACATCTGCTTCCCCGAAGACCTGGCCGACAAAGTGGATGCCCAGAGTCCAGTGGATGACCTGCAACATCGCTGCAGCCAGCTGTCCCAACACATGGCTGCAATCGAAGAGACCATTGTGTTCTTTTTTTTTTATTTTTATTATTTTTTTTTAAATTTTTTTTATTATTAATTGAACATAAAGTTTTTTTTACAAGGTGTTGTGCAAAGAGGGTGCAGTTACATAGTAGGGCAGTGTGTACATTTCTTGTGATATCTTTTTTTTTTTTTTTTTTTAATTTTATTTTATTTTATTTATTTTTTTTTATTATCAATTGAACATAAATTTTTTTTTTTACAAGGTGCTGTGCAAAGAGGGTGCAGTTACATAGTAGGGCATTGTGTACATTTCTTGTGATATCTTACAACCTGTTTTTCCATCCCTTGTCTAGGTCAGGTAGACCCATATGCAATATACAATGTATCAAGCACATATACAGTGTTCACAGACTTGGTCTCTACTGTCTCTCCATCTCCTTTTGTTAACAGTCATATATCAGGGAGATCATGCCCCTTTGTTTTCTGTGTTCTAGGCTTGTCTCACTCAACATTATTTGTTCGAGTTCTGACCATTTCCCTGCGAATAACAATATTTCACCATTCCTAATCGCTATGTAGTATTCCATTGTGTATAAGTACCATATTTTTTGGATCCATTCATCTGTGGAGGGGCATCTGGGTTGTTTCCAAATTTTGGCTATTGTGAATTGTGCCGCGATAAACATGGAAGTACAAATGTCCTTTTGATATCTTGGGTTTTGCTGTTTAGGATAGATGCCTAGGAGTGGTATGGCTGGGTCATAGGGTAGGTCTATATTGAGCTTTTTGAGAAACCTCCATACTGTTCTCCAAAGTGGTTGTACTAATTTGCACTCCCACCAACAATGGAGAAGGGTTCCTCTTTCCCCACAGCCCCTCCAGCATTTGTTGTTTCCTGAGTTCAGAGTATAGGCCATTCTAACTGGGGTGAGGTGGTATCTCAGGGTTGTTTTTATTTGCATTTCCTTTACTAGCAGGGATGTTGAGCATTTCCTCATGTGTTTCTTTGCCATTTTTATCTCTTCTCTTGTGAAGTCTCTCTTTAGCTCTTTTGCCCATTTCCTAATAGGTTTATTGGGCTTGGAGGGGCTTAGTTTTTTGAGTTCTCTGTAGATGACAGATATCAGGCCTTTTTCTGTTGCTGTGCTGGTAAATATCCTTTCCCATATCGTTGGCTGTCTTTCTATTTTGGTGGCTATGACCTTAGCTGTGCAGAAACTTTTTAATTTGTAGTAGTCCCATTTGTTGAGTCTTTCCCCTATTTGTTGTGCCCCTGGGACTCTATTCAGGAAGTTCCTTCCTGTGCCTATAAGTTCTAGTGTCTTTCCTACTCTGTCCTTCAGTAGTTTCAAGGATTCAGGTCTGATGTTGAGGTCCTTGATCCATTTTGAGTTGATCTTGGTGCATGGTGATAGGCTTGGGTCTACTTTGAGTTTTCTGCATATGGCTGCCCAGTTCTCCCAGCACCAGTAGTTGAAGAGGCTATGTTTATTCCATTGTATGTCTTTAGCTCCTTTGTCGAATATCAGTTGGCTGTAAGAGTGCGGTTTTATTTCTGGGTCTTCAATTCTAATCCACTGGTCTTCCGATCTGTTTTTATACCAATACCATGCTGTTTTTGTTATGATGGCCTTGTAGTAGAGCTTGAAGTCTGGTATGGTGATACCTCCTGCACTATGTTTTTTGCCTAGAATTGCTTTGGCTATTCTACGTTTTTTGCTGTTCCATATGAATTTATGGATTGGTTTCTCTATTTCAGTGAAGAATGTGGCTGGGATTTTGATAGGTATTACATTGAATTTGTATAACAATTGTATAACAATTTGTATAACAAATTGGGCATTTTCACTATATTGATTCTGCCTACCCATGAGCATGGGAGGTCTTTCCATCTCCTTGTGTCTTCTTTGATTTCCCTTATTAGATTTTTGTAGTTTTCATTGAATAGGTCCATCACATCCTTGGTTAAGTTGATCCCTAGGTACTTTATTCTTTTTTTGGCTACTGTAAATGGAATTGTTTCCATAATTTCCTTTTCTGTTTGTCTATTGCTGGTGTACAGAAAAGCTGCTGACTTTTGTGGATTGATTTTGTATCCTGCTACTTTGCCAAATTGGTTTATTAGATGTAGGAGTTTGGGTACTGAGTTTTTTGGGTCCTTGAGATATAAGATCATGTCGTCTGTGAATAGGGATAACTTGATTTCTTCCTTGCCGATGTGGATCCCTTTGATGTCCTCCTCTTGCCTTATTGCTATGGCTAGGGATTCCAGCACTATGTTGAACAGAAGTGGGGAGAGTGGGCATCCTTGTCTTGTTCCTGTGTTTAGGGGGAATGATTTAAGTTTCTCTCCATTTAATATGATATTAGCAGTTGGTCTGTTGTATATGGCTTTTATTGTTTTGAGGAATGTTCCATCTATTCCTGTTCTCTCCAAAGCTTTTAATAGGTATGGATGTTGTATTTTGTCAAAGGCTTTTTGGGCATCGACTGAGATAACAATGTTATTCTTGATTTTAGTTCTGTTTATGTGGTGAAGTACATTGATTGATTTACGGATGTTGAACCATCCTTGTGACTGAGGGATGAAGCCTACTTGGTCATGATGTATGATATTCTTGATCACTTTCTGGATCCTGTTAGCTAATATTTTATTGAGGAGCTTTGCATCTGTGTTCATTAGTGATATTGGTCTGTAGTTCTCTTTTTTTGTTGTATCTTTGCCTGGTTTGGGGATGGGTATGATATTAGCTTCGTAGAATGAGTTTGGGATTTCTCCCTCCGTTTCTATTTCGCGGAAGAGTTTGAGGAGTATTGGAATTAGCTCCTCACTAAAGGTTTTGTAGAATTCGTTTGTGAATCCATCTGGGCCTGGGCTTTTCTTAGTAGGGAGGTTCTTGATTACCTCTTGTATCTCACCGTAAGTTATTGGTTTATTTAGTTGATTTATTTCTTCTTGGTTCAGTTTGGGCAGTTTGTACTTCTCTAAGAATTGATCCATTTCTGTAAAATTATTGTTTTTTGCTGAGTAGAGGTTTTGGAAATAGCTCCTTATGATTGTTTGAATATAGTGTGTACTTGTTGTAATTTTTCCTGTGGAGTCCCTGATTTTACGAATATGAGTCTCTTCTCTTCTTTTTTTTGTGAGTCTTGCAAGGGGTCTGTCAATTTTGTTTATTTTCTCAAAGAACCAGCTTTTAGTCTTATTTATTTGTTGAATGGTCTTTCTATTTTCAATCAGATTTATCTCTTCTTTAATCTTTGTAATCTCTCCCCTCCTAGTCGTTTTAGATTCTGTCATTTCTTGTTTCTCCAGTTGTTTTAGTTTCATCGTGAGGGTATTTACCTGCTCTGCTTCCATTCTTTTAATGTGGGTACTGAGTGCAATGATCTTGCCCCTCAGTACTGCCTTAGCTGTGTCCCATAGGTTTCTTTGTGATGTGTTTTCTTTGTCATTGTGGCTTATGAATTCGTTGATTTCATCTTTAATTTGATCTGTGGCCCAAGTGTTGGATAGCAGCGTGGGGTTTAGCCTCCAAGAGTGTGTATAGGCTCTGTGGTATACTTTGTTGTTGAGGGTTACCTTTAATCCACTGTGATCAGATATAATGCATGGGATGATGTCAATACTTTTGTATTTGCTGAGGTTCTTTGTGTGGGCTATGACGTGGTCTATTTTGGAATATGATCCATGGGCTGCTGAAAAGAAGGTGTATTGGGTCTCTGTAGGGTGGAAGGTTCTATATAGGTCTGTTAGATCCATTTGGGAAATGGTGTTATTTAGGTCCTCAGCTCCCTTACTAATCCTCTGGGTGTTGGATCTGTCTCTTGGAGAGAGAGGAGTATTAAAGTCACCCACTATGATTGTGTTTGCATCTATCTTGCTCTGTAATTCTGTGAGAATTTGCTTGACATATGTCGGGCCTCTTTTGTTCGGTGAGTATACATTTATCACCGTGATGTCTTGGTTCTGGATTTTTCCTTGTATTAATATGTAGTGTCCTTCTTTGTCTTTTTGAGTGGACTTTTAAGAGAAGTCCAGCTTGTCTGAGATCAGAATGGCTACACCTGCCGTTTTTGTGGGTGCATTTGCTTGGTAGATCTTGCTCCATCCTTTCATTCGAAGCCTGTTTTTGTCCCTTGCTGTAAGGTGGGTCTCTTGTAGACAGCAGATGTCAACTTTTTGTTTGCGGATCCATTCTGCCAGTCTGCTCCTCTTGATCGGGGAGTTTAAGCCATTTATATTTAAAGAGATCAAGGATAAGGGTGTTTTTTCTCCTTCCATTTTCTTGTTGGGCTGTTTTTTCCTGTTTTTTTTTTTTTTTTTTTTTTTCTTCTTGTCTTTAGTGAGCTGGTCTTTCTGCTGGACTTTGGCTGTTGAAGTTTCTTTCTGATTCTGTCTGTGTGTCTTTTACGATCTCTGTTGGGTGGGCTTCCCCTCTTAATATTCGCTGTAGGGCTGGTTTTTTATTCACATACTCCTTTAGCTCCTCTTTGGTGTGGAAAGATCTGGTTCTCCCTTCGAATGTGAACTCCAGTTTCGCTGGATATTTGATCCGAGGTTGTAAATTGTTATTCTGAAGTACTTGGATGGTGTTCTTCCACCCACTTCGAGCTTGGTAAGTTTGTGTGGATAAGTCGGATGTTATTCGAATCCTCTTCCCATTGAAAAAAGTTTCCTTCTTCGCTTTGGCTGAATTCAGAATTTGCTCTTTAATCTTGAGGTCTGTAGTCTTGAATATTATGTGCCTTGGGGTGGTTTTCCTGGGGTCTGGCCTGCCAGGTGTCCTATAGGCTTCGGTTACCTGGATGGGGTCCCCTGTGAGATTGGGGAAGTTTTCTGCAATAACTTTATTGAGAACATGATTAAGCCCTCTGCTCTGATATTCGGCTCCTTCTTCTATTCCAATCATGCGCAGATTATATCTCTTGTCTTTGTCCATTAGTTCCTGGATTAATCTTCCCTGAAGCTTCACCTTTTCTTGGAGTGTGGTCATTTTCTGGTTGTTGTCAGCTGCTTCATCGTCCAGGCGAGAGATTCTGGATTCCATATGGTCAACTCTTTGTGTTATGGTTTCAATTGCGGAGTTTATGGATGTCAGAGAGCTATTCATGGTTGTCATATCAGCTCTGATCATGGAAATTTCTTCCTTTAAAGCGTTGTATTTTAAATCTATTTTTTCATGCATTTCAATTCTCAGGGTGTGGAGATTTTCTTTAAAGGCGGCTTGCATTGTATCCATTTTTGCTTCCATTTCTTTAAAGCAGGCTTGCATTGTATCCAGTTTTGCTTCCATTTCTTTCTTGGCTTCCTGGGTGTCCTTCCAGATTTCCGCTCTAAACTCCTGGAATTGTTTTCTGATTTCATTTCTGACGCTTTCGATCATTCCTGTTAACATGGCCTCATTTGCTTTTTTATTCTCCATCTCCTCTTCAGTCGTGCTGCTTTTTGGAGCTGGCGAGTTGGCTTGTCCTTTGATGAACTGAGTTATGTTCATTTGTGATTTGCGCATCTGGAGCTCTGTGTAGGTCTTCCCTCCCTTCTGTGTAGGCGTGTCTACGGCAGCAGGTGCTGTCGCTGTGGCCCCGCCCACCAGTGCAGGGCACGCCTACCAGAGCAGGCGCTTTCGCTGGGGCCCCGCCCTCCTGCGCACTGTGAGTCCCCTACAACAGGCACTTTAGCGGGGTCTGCCTCCCAGAGCGAGCCCTGGGTTGTTGGGTTGTGCTTGCGCCCTCCCGCGAGTCCGTTGGGGGGGGAGGCAGTATGTGTGGGGCCCGGTGTGATCGACTGTCCGGGTGTGGCTTGGCACCCTCAGACCTCGCCTCCGCTGCGAGGAGGGGGAACGAGATCAGGCTCAGGTGACCCTGCTGGGCTGGTATTGCCCACCAGCGCCTGTGATTTTAGTTGTAAGAGTCTGGGAGGTCCAGGCGCCTCGGGTGGGGCTTGCCCTGCCGGCCGTTCCCGGCCCCTGTTGGGAAGGGGACGGGGCCGGTTCTGCCAGTTCAGGAACCTTTGGGGGCTTGGGACTGTTCCGCCCTTCCCCTGCTAGACTGTCTTCCCAGCGCCTGATGGGAGCTTCCCGCCTGATTTAGGGGTTCTTTGTTCCCACGGGAGTGGGGAGGGGGAGGGAAGGAGATCTAGCTTCTTTGTCGGGCTTGGGTCTCCCGTTGGGGGAAGGGATTATGGGGGACTCACTTTTGCTGCTTTGTGTGTGTGTCCCGCGCAGCCGTTGGCCCTTCAGGGGTTGGCGAAGTGTTGTGGTGGCTTCCCCCGTTCCCTCTTTCTGCCGCGCTGGGTTCCCTTGTCCGAATCCGGTGTGGACCCGAACTTCTCGTCGCTGCCGGTGTGTGTCTTGCTCCGCACCCTGCCTTGTGTCTGTGGGGTCTCCCGCTATATGGATTCTGCGCTCTTGGCAACCTGTCTGCCGATTGCCGGGTTCCCCTTTCCCAGCCTGACCCTGTTTGGGCCAGGGTCGGCTGGTGGGGGGAGGGCGCCCCGATGAATCTCCGGCTCCGTGTAGGTTTTCGGTTCTTCTTTTTTGCTCCTTTTTGTTTTCCTGCGTTTCTCCACTGCTTCTGGATGCTGGTTTTGCTGGGATCTTGGTGGAGTGTTGGGTGTTGGAGTTCCCAGCTCGCTATTCAGTTGGTGCGAGTTGGGATGCCTCCCTATTCTTTCGGCGCCATCTTTCTCCTCGAGACCATTGTGTTCTACAAAGAACAGATGGACGTCCTGGAGAAGCTGTGTCAGGAGAAAGACGAGTGCGTCAGCCAGCTGTCGGAGGAGAAGAGGAGGAAGATGAAGGAGCTGAAGGAGCTGCTGCTGCACCTTGCAGGGTAGGGCACGGAGTGCCAGGACGCGGTGCTGGCAGCACCCAGGCCCCTGCTGCTGAGGTCCCCTCACACCTCTTGGGCCCCCTGAAGATGGAAGTTGTGCAGGAGCAGCAACAGTTCGAAGACGTGCATCTTAAAGAAAACGTGGGGCCTGTCCCTGCAGAGGCTGAGATGCCTGGGCCCCTGGAGAACCCCACTGCAGAGCCTTCTGTGTGACTGCTGCCTGCCATGCAACCCCACCAAGAGCCCGCAGGCTCGGGCCAGGAGCCCTGCCTCCCTTTCTTCTACAAGACTGAGGCAAAGGATGCATTTGAGATCATCGCTATCTAAAGACTACTAGCTTCCAAAAGATACTTTGGGGCATGAGAATGTAATTATAATGGGGTGGTGGGAAAAGGGGTAACTGTAGGTCTGAGCAAAAATAGGTGCATAGCAATGCCATCATTTAATAATATTATTTTATAGTCAATATTTCATGGCATAGTTTAACAATACTGTATTATCTTAATTTCATGGTATGGTTTAGCAATACTGTAATTTCATAACACTATCCTGATTTTTATACAATACTTTTATATTACTATATTGTATGCTCTATGCTTCATGTTATGTTTTATATTGGTACAGTCATATATCTTAAATTTGTATTGAATTCTGGACTGGTAAGAGGGAATTTTCTTGTTTGTATGTGAAAATGCCACAAGGAGAATAATGAGATAATAACAAAAGCTTAGAAAAACAAGAAAACATCATTAGTACTGAATGTTTGGGAAAAAGAAAAATGTGTTGGTAGATGTGTTATAATTGAGGATACAATTGAGATGAATTGCAATTGAAAGCATGCACCAAATGGAATATGGAAATGTAATCCCAAAATAAGAATATAGAATCAACTATCTATAGAATATCACATCAGTAACTTTTCATTGAAACATATTTCAATGGTATATATAAAATATTTGTTAAATAAAATACTGAATTCAGCTTGACTGTTTTTAATTTATTTACTGAAGTTGTTAGAAAAATTTAAAACTTCCATATGGAACCTCTCTTGTGACTCACAATGTCTGTCTTTTGACAGTCCTAGTCTAGCCTGTCTATAAATTTGCTAATAGGCTCATGAAAGTGATTCAAATTACACTTAGAACAGAATAAAACTGACCAAGGTGATTTGTTTAACCTTTTTTGCAAGTTCCCAATTAGTCACAAAACCTGCTTGGAGTTGTTTGAAATGACACTGTCTCACCCCATCCCCTTTTTCCTTTGACCCTTAAGCAGCTGAATTCCTGTGGTGTGTGTGTGTGTGTGTGTGTGTGTGTGTGTGTGTGTGTGTGTGTTCTGGGTCTTGAACTCAGGGCATAAGCCTTGTCCCTGAGCTTTATTTTTTTCTGTGCTCAAGGCTATGGCATGTTAGAAATAGCTCAGGATGATGGGGTATCACATAGGAATAAGGACACCAACTAAAAAGGAACTCAGCAAGGCAAAGTTTACTTTTGCAGAAGGGCATACCACCTGCCAGCAATCTGGCAAGCAAGCACTCAGCAGGCAGGCTGCCCCCTTTTATTCCTAACCCAGCAGGCCCTGCCCCTCTGTTTCCACTGGCTGAACTTAGGTTCACAGTCTGATAGAACAGGTGCTTTTCTCACAGGCTCTACCATCAGAGCCACAACTCTACTTCTGTGTTTCCTGAATTACTAGGATTACAGAGGTGAGCCAGTAGTAGCACCCAGGGACTGGACACCGGCCCTGAGCTTCTTTTGCTCAAGGCTAGCACTCTACCACTTGAGCCACAGTGCCACTTCTGGCTTTTCTGTGTATGTGGTATGGAGGAATGGAACCCAGGGCTTCATGCATGTTAGGCAAGCACTCTACCACTAGGCTACATTCCCAGCCCCCATTTTGTATTTTTCTGGAAAAAAAAAAAAAAGAACAGATCGTGGAGAAGCCAAGAGAGACACTGAGAGAAGTGGGAGTCGCTTGGGCTTATTTTGCCAGGGGGCCAAGAGGAAATCCCATCAGAATCTGAACTCCCTGCAGCAGGATTACAAAGCCTTTATGGGGTCACCTGGGGGTAGGGGGGGATTCGGCTGCTATACTGCAGATGGGGTCTAAGTAGCATTGCCTTGTTCTCCTAACCCATCCCAGAGCTGGGTGATGGGGGCTTTTCACTCAGCTTCAAAGGCCTAAAGGTGAGACAAGCCATTCCTTGAATTGCAGATGCTTAGCTCCAGAGAGCTAGTAGAGTTTTGCTTCAGCAAATATGCAGATGCCATGCTGTTTGGCTTAGAGCTTGGAGGTGTGTCTCCCGCCTCCCCACCCCCACCCCCCACTATGGAAAGTTCTGCTGGTACCTGACTACTTCCCTATATGGTTTGCTTTTGTTGGGCTTGGGTGCACCACCCAAACGTGGTTTTTGTCTTGAAAAGCTTGGCTTCTTGGGCTGCTGGTCTTTGAGATGAGTCCACCTACAGCCACGGGCTCTCCCAATTCAGCCTCTCATGATGTGGTTTCTCTGTTTTCTTGAGTTCCTGTACAACAAGAGTGGACAGGTTATAGGCACGAGCCACCTGTTAAATATGATACTTGGTCTAAATAGTGCATCTTGTCCGCACCTCTATCTTGCTGTTTTAACAGACAGTGGGGACTTTTCACTCAGTCCTGAGAACTGCAGGTCATTCAAGGGTTTTTTTTGTTGTTGTTTTTTTTTTGCCAGTCCTGGGCCTTGGACTCAGGGCCTGAGCACTGTCCCTGGCTTCTTCCCACTCAAGGCTAGCACTCTGCCGCTTGAGCCACAGCACTGCTTCTGGCCGTTTTCTGTATATGTGGTGCTGGGGAATCGAACCTAGTGCCTCGTGTATCCGAGGCAGGCACTCTTGCCACTAGGCCATATCCCCAGCCCTCATTCAAGGGTTTTTAAGCTCCAGGAAAGTCTTGCCCTTGACTCCCTCTATCACTCCCCCCACATAATATTTAACTAGCTTGCTTTGCTTTGCAGAGGCACTTTTGCTGGGGTTAGCTTCTCAAAACACTCATGTGGGTTTTGCCTTTGTAAGCTTTGCACTAACTGTATGTGGAGCTGCTACTCTGCTCCCAGCAGCCAGCTTTGTGATAAAGACTTCCAATTCCTCTCAGGTTGTGGTACTTGAAGGATTGACCCCACCCTATTGCCTCAGGCCCATACAGACAGCAGGCAGGAACCTCAATGAGGGAACCTGCTTTGATATGCAGGCACCAGGCAAAACCTCAATATGGGAACCTGCTTTGATATGCAGGCAGGACATCTCACCTAGGCCCAGCACCCTTTGTGGGCCCCAACTTCCTAGACTTAGGAGCTCTTTCAATAACCTGCCTCCTTGCTCAGACCCTGTAATAGGGAGGTCAGATCTGGCCAATGCCATCATTAACTGTGGAGGGACTTCAGGTTGACTCCAGCTCAGATTAGAGCAGAAGCCAACCCCATCTTCACTAAGCTCTCCCCCACCCTATCCAGGGAAGCTCCCCTTTATTATGATAAGTTATGTAAATTGACCACCTGGGGCCTGGGAGCTTCTAAGGGAACCTGTGCCATCCCATGGGTAGGCGTACCCTCCAGAGTGGGTGTATCCACCTGATGTCAAATCTCTGTGCCAGTTCTAACTAGAATGATAGGTTGGTCCAAACTGATACTATGAGACAGATTGTAACTCTATTGGCCACCTGCATGCGGCCTAGCATGCTCTGTAAGTGCTGTATCCGCATTGGTCACCTGTGTGTGGCAAGTTTGACTGTGATGTTTGCCTTATAACCAGGCTGGAAGGCCACAAGTGCATGCAGTTCCAGCTCCCGAGTCTGAGCCACACACAATGTGTGGGCGGTTCTGGCTCCCGTGTCTGGGCCGTGACCCTGCACACGTGGTCAGCAGTTTCGGCTCCCAAGTCTGGGCTGCGACCAAGGCCAGTTGGTTCACTTTTTGTTCACTCTTTACTTCCCCAATAAATCCATCTTTTTGTCATCTTGCAGCTGGAGACTGTGTGGTGGACTCTTGGGGGAATCAGGAATCCCCTCCCTTGGGGTGGACCCCGTTTCATTGTAGTGAACCCCCACTTTACTTCAGACCCCTAAGCCTGGTCCCAAATTCACCCCCTCACACAACCTCCAATCCCGTGGGAAGGTCTGTGCCCCTCGCTGTCCCTCAATAAACAGTCCTTTACTGTTGATGATGGAGACCGGCCGATTCCTTTTCTGTTCTCCTCCATTTTCCCAACATATGGTGCCGAAACCCGGGAGAAGAAAAAGCTCCAGGAGTGATTGGATCCCTCGACCTGCCTCCTGGCCGCCTCTCATGGACCTTTTTCCTTCTCTTTCCGAGGCCTTTCTCCATTGGGAGCACAGAGCCCGCTGAGCTTAATGTTCAGCCACCTGAACTGACCTGTGGCCTTTGCCTCCATAAGCGGTGCATGCCTCCTGGACGCCACCCCACGGGGCTTGAGGTATTATTGGTCCCCGGTGTAAACCCAGAAAAGGCCTCATCTCCCCTGCTTTCTCTCCTTCACCTGTCCCTGGACTCTGATCCCCAGGTAGGAGGCTCTTCGCCATTTGACCATCTCTGCCCACCACCACCTAAAAGCCTTCAGGACATCATCTCCGCCTCAACACGGACCTGGGAACCCAGGAGTCCCCCACCTTCCTGTCTGTAAGGTCCCCAGAGACTCCAGGAGTCTCATCCGTTCCTGACCCTCTGACACCCTTTAATTAGGACCTTTGGGGAAGCCCTCTCCTAATTATTGGGATCCTTCCATTTGCCTTCTCAAAGCTTTGGGGATATCTGAAGCAGCAGGACAGGCTCCATAGTCCTACCAAAGTTTTCAAATTGTCTCCCAGAGACACCCCATTGTCATGCCTGAGGTCTAACCTTAAGACTCTCCACTGACTGATTTACAGTCAAAGAAAACTGACCTGTTTGCCTACCACAATCTGGCCTCAGTAAACCATGGCCACCGTTGGCCTAAATTCCAAACCCTCGATTTTACTCTTAGCGATTTAAACACTTCTCCAATGAAACGGCGAGGGGTCCGAGGTCCACTCAACCCAAGCTCTCCTCTGCCTCCACTCCAGAGATCCCCCTCTGCTCTCCTGCCTGGCTCACCAAGTCTTTCTCCACTGTAAGCCTTCCAGCTCTCTCCTCTAGAAAGGGAACTTTCCTTGCCTTTGCAGCAATCTCCATCTGCTCCCTCCTTTCTCAACTCTGTCTGTCTCTCTCTGATGACCTCCAGACCCGAGATCATTAACCATTGCATCACCTCCATTCCCACTGACAGTCCTTGTGCCCTTGAGAGTGAGATGCAGGCAGGGTCCCAGGGACCCCTTCTAGGTTCCCTCTTAAAGGCTAGCCATCCTGGATCAGCAGTTCCATAGCCCAAGTCTTCTTCCTGGCTCCTGTAACTACATTCTTCTTCTTCTCTGTAGCTGGTCTGGATTCTCTCAATAAAAACTGCTCCAAGCAAACTTCTTCTGTTGACCTTTGCCCTCTCTTACTTCTCTCCTTTTTCCTTCACCTCAAAAATCCCATAGCATACCCAAAACAAATTATCCTTTTTGCCTTTGGAACTCAGACACTAAACCATTCTTTTTCTCTTTCCTGAGCCTACTCACTTGAAAACCTGGATTCTTAATTTCTTCCTCAAAGCAAACTCCTAGAAAGCTACAGAGTAAAATCTCTCCCTCTCACTTTTCAACTATCCCACAGCTCTATTCAATTGACTCCGCTCCTTAAAAACCTGTACAGCCATTCCCTCCCTCAATTCTCTTTGCAGGCCTTGGAGACTGATAGATACATAGGGAGAGAGACAAAGGCCACATGGGGATTTTCTGCAATCCTCCACTCTTCCACCAAGCCTACTCTTCTCTGCTCTAGGTGTTTAAATATCCAATTCATATGCTATCATACCTCAGTATCAAAGTTGTTTTAAAGGTTTTCCTTGTTCTTGTTATCAGTGTTTGTTTAAGAATGGAGATTTTGTGGGCTGGGGATATGGCCTAGTGGCAAGAGAGCTTGCCTTGTATACATGAGGCCCTGGGTTTGATTCCCCAGCACCACATATACAGAAAACGGCCAGGAGTGGCGCTGTGGCTCAAGTGGCAGAGTGCTAGCCTTGAGCAAAAGGAAGCCAGGGACAGTGCTCAGGCCCTGAGTCCAAGGCCCAGGACTGGCCAAAAAAAAAAAAAAAAAAAAAAAAGAATGGAGATTTTGTTAAATTCTGTTTGTTGTTTGCTAAATCTTAATTTTGTCTTGTATTTCATTTAGTATTGCCAGTTTATCTAAAACTGACCACGTAGTTCTATTATATTGGGCAAAATAATAATTTTGTCACTGAAATTACCAAAAAACTCCCAGCCATTCCTTTCTAATTATGCCTCAATTTCCCCTACCTTTAGGGACTTTAGAGACTTGCTTTCTAGACCTATATATACTGTTGTGCCAAGTCGCAAGACCACCCCCAAGAAGACCACCGAGATTCAGACACTTCGAAATGCAAAAGCAAGGCAAGGCTTTATTTAACGAGCTGCCAACTCGGGCCTCGTCCTACCCACTGACACAGCGGAGGTTAGGAGGAAGCCCCGAGCTGTGATTACACAGGGCTTATAAAGGCAAAGAACAAGGTTACAACAATCAGCTGTGCAAGCAAGATTAGAACACAGGTACAAATCTGATTGGCTCAGGGTTCGATTCTAAAATGGGGTTCACGTGGTGGAGCCTGACTTCAAAGTCTGGCACCTCATTTCCTCCTTTTTCTTTTTGGTACCTTGGGAGCTAATCATGGCTCCATTCTGTCCATTTCAATGGCTTGCATGTCTAGGGGATGATATAGAGGTAAGGCATGGGCCAATAGGGCCCAATGTAGTAATCAAAGGGCCTGTCACCATTTCTTACAAGAATAGTCTCTGTACCTCTGTTTTGCATGTCTCTAGTTTATCCTGCCTCATCTTCCCAAAAACAACTCTGGTCCCTTGATTTTAAAGGGGGGCTGATGGGTGAAGATCATCCATCTTCTGTAACTTCTTCAGGCTGACTCAGGGGCCTAGACCTTACCTAGCCAGGAACCTATAACCTTAGTCTCAGTCTAACTTTCTTTTCTTGAGGTGAAGGCAAAGCGGCTGAGTTGGGTGCTTGGAGACCTCCCATGTTCCATCACGGTAGTTGTCATCCAGGGCAAAGGGGTCAGCTGGCCTGGCATAGAAGCAATGAACCCAAGTGGCGATGCCGTCCAGGGTCCCTTCCACCGTGGTTCTAAGGAGTTCAGTCTCCTGGATTTCTTTCAGGATCTTCTTAGCCACTACATTCGCAGTCTCATGCTTTGTTGGATAGACTTCAACCCATCCTGAAAAGGTGTCTACAAAAACTAGCAAGTATTTGTAATTTCTGTGAAATCTACTTCCCAATACACACCTGGCCTATTCCCACAGAGGCGAGCTCCTTTAGTAATCTGTTGATTGGGGGCATTGGCAAGCTGACAGGCCTTTAACAGATCTCAATAAGGACACATAATCTCAGGTCTACAAGCTTTCTTTACTAAACAGATGTATGAGCTTAAAATTCTCACTGCCAGTCAGGGCTTTGAGTAAATGCGGGGGGTTAGATTTTAATCTATCCTCTCATTTGACAAACTTACCCTTACTAACCACTATCACAGATGACTGGCAAATTCCTGCCCAGTAGACAGACATGGGCATTGGAAAGGCATGCTTATGAACTATTCTTCTAGGACTTCCCGGCTTTAACTTTTGAAAGGCCAACAGTAGTGACTCTAGGATCTGACACCATCTCTGCCATCCAAGCAGTGGCTTACTGCCTCTGGATGCTCCATCACTTTTGTCCCAGGAGGAGTGACTTTCGACTTGGACTCAGGGCCTGAGTGCTGTCCCTCAGCTCTCCAGCTCAAGACTAGCACCCTACCACTTTTGAGCTCCACACTACTCCATTCCCAGCACTCTGCTGGCTGATTAGAGACAAGCCTCTCACAGGGACCTTTCTTTGCCCGGGCTGGCCTCTTTTTTTTTTTTCTTCAGTCCCAGTTACTGCATGGCATGAAGACATTTGAATTTAAACTTAGTTTTGCACCATACTGCAGTCTTGAACATGTTCACACTCACACATGCACACACACATACATTTTCAAAAGATCTTAAAGTGCGCTGAATAAGCATCGGCCGTACATTTTAAGACAAAAACCTTTAACAAATGATTTTAGCATTCTCCAGCCTCATTTTCCAGGGCTTGATAGTTTTAGTAAAACATTTTTAGTCTTAGTAAAATATTTTAGCGCACCAAACAATTTTCTGCTTAAGAAGGCTGGGTGGGGGTCCCCCCAGAGTTCTTTTTGTGGACACTCACACTCTGTGAACCATCGCCTGTACATCTTTGCAATGAGCTAAAGTCAAGTCCAGGGGAGTGGGAAGGAACGTTCCCCATCATCCGTTTGTCAGGCACAGTGCAAGAAAGAAACACACAAAAATGAGCTACCTTCTTAACCTCCCTCCAGTGAGCTTGGATCAAGTCTAGGGGGCTAGATGGAGGTCCTCAAGATAGAACGTTATCCATAGCTCTGATCAGATGTTCAGTCCAAAAGGCTACAGAAAACAAACAATTAATACAAAAGGAGGAAAACACACAGGCCTAAGAAAAGCTACGAGTTGGAGATCTCCCAAGCTGGCCCACAACCTCCTACAAGGGTGCAGAAGGAATGGACCCGAGTTGGCCCACAACCTCCTGCAAGAAGGAGTGGACCCGAGTTGGCCCACAACCTCCTGCAAGGGTGCAGAAGGAGTGGACCCGAGTTGGCCCACAACCTCCTGCCAGATAAGCAGAAGGAGCAGACCCAAGTACAAGGTGGGCGGGTTGAGTCTCGTTTAGGAGGCCCTCCTGGTCAGGTCCGGCCAAAAACCAAACTGACTCGCGCCCTACAAGTATAAGCAAAAGCAAAACAGACAGACAAGACAAATGAACAGCGCTGTTTTCTTACCTTCGGAGTCTGGGATCTCGGGGTCTCTGGGGCTATCCCGGACGAGCCCCCAAATGTTGTGCCAAGTCGCAAGACCACCCCCAAGAAGACCACCGAGATTCAGACACTTCGAAATGCAAAAGCAAGGCAAGGCTTTATTTAACGAGCTGCCAACTCGGGCCTCGTCCTACCCACTGACACAGCGGAGGTTAGGAGGAAGCCCTGAGCTGTGATTACACAGGGCTTATAAAGGCAAAGAACAAGGTTACAACAATCAGCTGTGCAAGCAAGATTAGAACACAGGTACAAATCTGATTGGCTCAGGGTTCGATTCTAAAATGGGGTTCATGTGGTGGGGCCTGACTTCAAAGTCTGGCACCTCATATACCTCCCTCATATACCTTCTTATACATACCTTATCCTCCTTACATTCCTTATATATACCATAGATATCTATCTTATATATACCTCTTTATATATACTATATATTGTTATGCCCAGATTTTTGGGTCCCCAAAGACCACCAAGGAGCCTAAAGCCAATGTAATCACATGATTGCAAGCTGGAGCCTGGGCTCATGATTGTCTGAATCAAGAGCCCGACTTCCCATTCAACAGGATTTTTATAGGGTTTTGGGGAACATTTCATGCAACACATCATCACACAGCAAATCATGTCACACTGCGGAAAAATTATAAAACAGCATAGCAACTTGCAGCAAATCATTTTGTATCACGGGAAAGTTATAAAATAATTCTTAAGAATGATTGGCTTGGGCTGGGGATATGGCCTAGTGTCAAGAGTGCTTGCCTCGTATGCACAAAGCCCTAGGTTCAATTCCCCAGCACCACATATATACAAAATGGCCAGAAGGGGCGCTGTGGCTCAAGTGGCAGAGTGCTAGCCTTGAGCCAAAAGAAGCCAGGGAAAGTACTCAGGCCCTGAGTTCAAGCCCTAGGACTGGCAAAAACAAACAAACAAACATAAAGAATGATTGGCTTAATCAATGGTGGGAACGGGCCTGGTGAAGGTGATTAGCTAGCTTATGGGCTTCAAAATGATTGGCTTAGACAAATGATCTGGGTTGGGTCACGATCATCCTTAGCTTGAGGGGACACATTAACTATGTTTCAGGAACACAAAACACACTGGCCAAATTCAATACATTTCCTTTGTGTCACAATGGCTAAAGCATTCAAACTTTAACTGACCTCTGGTCAAATGAAGTCTCTCTGGCTACCTTCATTATTTTAGACCACATTTTCACATTGACATGTTCTGCAGTTATTCTGTTGTGCCAAGTCGCAAGACCACCACCAAGAAGACATTTCAGACATTCTGAAATGCAATAGCAAGGCAAGACTTTATTCAAGCAGGGCCGCAGCCCGGGCCTTGTCCTACCCACCGACACAGCAGAGGTTAGGAGGCAGCCTGAGCTGCGATTATACAGAGTTTATAAAGGCAAAAGACAAAGTTACAGCAATCAGGTGTTTAAGCAAGCAAGATTACGGGTACAAATCTGATTGGCTCAGGGCTCGAGGTATTCTAGGGGAGGTTAGAGTTAAGCATTCCCAGTCATTAGAGTTCTCCACTGGCTGGGCCCTAATAAGCTTGTCCTGGGTTTGCTCACAGGGCCTGCTTATTTTCAGGCTCACATGGTAAAGTGGGGTTCGCGTGGTAAAGTGGGGCCTGACTTCAAAGTCTGGCACTTCATTTCCCCCCTTCTGATAGGTAACTTGAGAACCAATCGTGGTTCTCCTTGCTTAGTCTGATTCTGACTGAGAATCAGGAGGGATAGATTGGTATTGTGCCCGCAATACCATAAAAACTCGTAACAAATGCGACAGATAAACATAGTTTTACACCGAAGCCCCAATTCTGACCCTATTTATATTATAGCCAATTTGATTACATACCAACTTTACTATTTGTTACATACTCACTTTAGGGATTGTCTTTCTCACTTTTAGCATGCCAAAACCTTTTAATCTAAAGGAAGCATTTTTGTTTTTCTCTAAAGTCTTTCCTTATATAGTTTTATAATCTGTGTCTTATAAAATTTAACATATCCCCACTCACACCATCTTTTACTTCCTCACACCAGTGACTTACTGGAACATTCTGTGACAATTTACTTTTTAAATCACTTTCTTATCCAGTGGAAACCCTTTCTCTATCCCTTTCTCCAAGGCTTTCTATACTAACCTTCCTCTTTACATTTCCTGGGGCTTTTTTGCTGCTAGAGTTTTAAACTGTCTACATTTTCCGGTTTATCTCAACTACATCAAGGTAATTTACTGTGACTCCACGCACAGGCTGCTCCTAAGAAGCCAGACCAGAGTCAACTATCATAAGCCAACTATTCTATATCTATATTTTATATTCTATATCTATATTTTATATTCTATATCTATATTTTATATTCTATATCTATATTTTATATTCTATATCTATATTTTATATTCTATATCATGAGCCAACTATTCTAGAGTAGATTTCTCCAGTTTCCAGTTCCTCCAAGTGCCTAAGGTTGGCCAATGGCATCTGCAAGATCCACCCCCTGGAGGGCTCCATGAAGATGCCCCCAGCTAGTTTAAATCTCTGTCCAGTTACCTTGGTACCTGGCACACCTGATGGCAGTTACCTCCCTCTCTTCTCTGAGGTCACGCCCTAATCCATCTGGACACATTTTAATACTCTTAGACATACCTCCACCCCAGGCATTGCCTTGAAGTGACTCTCCAGCCTGTCAAATATGCTTTGAATTTAGCAGCAGGCCAGTCTGCTTGAAAATTTCTTACAATAAGTTTTAGCAGATCCAAAACACTTTCCAGCAGAAATCAGCTGCGTGTGATAAGAGTCTCATCTGAAGATGTAGATTCTTCCAGATGACTGTTGACTCTCTCCTTTATCCTCACTCAAATGCAATGGGCAGGGGCCATCGTGTGAGGCAGCAGTGGCTCCCAGTGGTTCCAGTAGAATGTCACACCTTCTGGGTTACCTGCAACTTTCTCCATAGACTGGTTAGAGAAGCTTAACCTAAGTTAACCTAAAGCCTAACTTTAGTCAAACTTCCTAGTATTTTCCTGATTCCTTCTTAAGCACACTAGCTCTTGCAGGCTGGCACATTACTGAAATTCAAGACAGCTTCAGGCAATCAATGGCCCTTGGGTCATTTTGCCAGGGCAATAAGTTTAAATCAGATATTTCCAATAAGGCTAGGATTTTTTTTTTCTTTAAAGCCAACATAAGCGGCTTGGCCTGTAACCATTTCTCACAAGTGCAGTCTCTGTATACTGTTACCTCTGTTTTCCATGCCTCTAGTTTATCCTGCCTCATCTTTCCCAAAACAACTCTGGTCCCTTGGTCCTAAAAGGGGAGGCTGATGGGTGAAGATCATCCATCTTCTATAACTTCTTCAGGCTGACTCAGGGGTGTTGACTTTACCCAGCCAGGAACCTATAATCTTAGTCTATTTACCAAGGGGCTGCAGGATTAGATGTCCATTAGGAGCTTTACTCCAAACTGGAAATTACATTCAACATTTTAACTTTCAACTATACAAACTTCTTTTTGGGCTACCTCAGTGTAGCCTTTTAACATTCTAGTTTGTAAAAGCTTTTTCCTGACTGGCTGGGGAACTGAAATCTGATGACCTTTGCAGGCCTTTAACAGATCTCAATAAGGACACAATCTCAGGTCTACGAGCTTTCTTTCCTGAACAGATGTATCAGCTTAAAATTCTCACTGCCAGTCAGAGCTTTGAGTAGATGCGGGGGGTTGGGATTTTAAACTCTCCTCTCGTTTGACAAACTTACCCTTACTACCCACTATCACAGATAACTGGCAAGTTCCTGCCCAGTAGACAGACATGGGCATTAGAAAGGCATGCTTACGAACTATGCTTCTAGGACTTCCCGGCTTTGATTAACTTTTTTTTTTTTTTGGCCAATCCTGGGCCGTGGACTCAGGGCCTGAGCACTGTCCCTGGCTTCTTCCCGCTCAAGGCTAGCACTCTGCCACTTGAGCCACAGCGCCGCTTCTGGCCGTTTTCTGTATATGTGGTGCTGGGGAATCGAACCTAGGGCCTCGTGTATCCGAGGCAGGCACTCTTGCCACTAGGCTATATCCCCAGCCCCTTTGATTAACTTTTGAAAGGCCAAACGAGAATGACTCTAGGATCTGACACCATCTCTGCCATCCAAGCAGTGGCTTACTGCCTCTGGATGCTCCATCACTTTTGTCCCAGGAGGAGTGACTTTCCACTGGACTTGGACTCAGGGCCTAAGCGCTGTCCCCCAGTTCTCCAGCTCAAGACTAGCACCCTACCACTTTGAGCTCCACACAACTCTGTTCCCAGCACTCTGCTGGCTGATTAGAGACAAGTCTCTCACAGGGACCTTTCTTTGCGCGAGCTGGCTTTGAACCGCAGATTCAGATCAGTGAGTCTTATAAGAGGCCCTTTACTCCAATTAAAAGCAACAAGGTGGTCCACACAGAAGTAGTTTTTAAGCATACTCTCTTACCTGGAACTTATTAAGGGCCAGTATTAGATCTTGATAAACTTGTAGGAATTACCTGTGCTTCTCTGTAGGCCTGCTGGAAACTTTACAAAAAACCTACAAAGAAGCTGGAATGGCAATTAAACATTTTGGTAGCCATAATTCTCCTTTTCTCACTTTGAAATAATTATTTAGGACAATTTTACTCCCAAATTTCTTATCTAGAAATGTATTCTTGATTTGCAAAGCCTTTTTAACACTAACACATGGGCTGGGCATATGGCCTAGTGGCAATAGTGCTTGTCTCATATACATGAGGCCCTGGGTTCGATTCCCCAGCACCACATATACAGAAAATGGCCGGAAGTGGCGCTGTGGCTCAAGTGGCAGAGTGCTAGCCTTGAGCCGGAAGAAGCCAGGGACAGTGCTCAGGCCCTGAGTCCAAGGCCCAGGACTGGCAACAAACAAACAAACAAACAAACAAAACCCACTAACACAACACTTTAGCTTTTATCTGCATTGGAAAAACTCTGAAGCTAACAGGCATTCTGAAACCAGGTGCCACCCTTTGCCTACAGGCTGCTTGTTTCAAAAGAGCCTCTTTTTTTTCCCCTCTCTCTTCAGTCCTAATTACTGCATGGCATGAAGACCTTTAAATTTTTTCTTAATGTAAGAATTACAATTACAGAATTAGAAATACTTATCCATTCAGCTTTCCAATATATTAGTGAGAAACAGTGGCCCATTTTGCCATTTCTTCCTACATACATAGAGTTAATGAGAGTTTACTTTTATCCCCATTAGTTTAATATATATATATCCTTTTAAATCCAAATTTCTGACACTTAGCTCTGATTTTTTTTTAACTATAGTTCCTCTTTAATGCAATGCAAGAATCCTTTAAAGCATTTGGTAATGCCCAAACTTGATGACCATTTGAATTTAAACTTAAACTCACTCAATTTTACATCATACTAACAGTCTTGAACATGTTCACACTCACACATGCACACACACATACATATTCAAAAGATATTAAAGTGCGCAGAATAAGCATCAGCCGTACATTTTAAGACAAAAACCTTTAACAAATGATTGTAGCATTCTCCAGCCTAATTTTCCAGGGCTTGATAGTCTTAGTAAACATTTTATCACACCAAATAATTTTCTGCTTAAGAAGGCTGGGTGGGGGTCCCCCAGAGTTCTTCTTGTGGACACTCACACTCTGATTGTGACCTGTTACCTGTACATCTTTCCGGTGAGCTAAAGTCAAATCCAGGGGAGTAGAAGGAACGTTCCCCATCATCCGTTTGTCAGTCAGGCACAGTGCAAGAAAGAAACCACAAAAATAATCACAGGCATAAAGACCAGACAACACTTACAGACAGACTTAGGGAGCCGTGGCTTACAGGTTTGACTGTGTCTCTCCTGCCCTGTGAGGGGGCAGACCACACAGTCTCACTGTGTCTCTCCTGCCCCTGTGAGGGGGCAGACCACACAGTATCACTGTGTCTCTCCTGCCCCTGTGAGGGGACAGACCACACAGTCTTGAGGCTCTCTCCCGTTCCTGTGTAGGAGCAGACCAGACAACCCTGAATATAGAGTGGACTGGACAACCACCCATTAGAAGGGCCTCCCGGTCCAGTCCTTCAGGTTCAGGGTGGTAGTGGGAAGCCTGAGCCCCCTGTGGAGGGCTTGAGGTGTCCCCCAAGTCCTCTAGAACTGCCCATATGAGCGCGTCCACTCCGGCTGGTCCTTCACTACCTACAGGTTCAGATTCAGGCAGCCATCCAAAACAGAAAACAAAATTACAAATCACACAGACACAGACACACAGAATGAACAGCTCTGTTTTCTTACCTTCGGAGTCTGGGGTCTCGGGGGGTCTCTGGGGCCATCCTAGACGAGCCCCCAACTGTTGTGCCAAGTTGCAAAACCACCACCAAGAAGACCACAGAGACTCAGACATTCCGAAACGCAATAGCAAGGCAAGACTTAATTCAAGCAGGGCTGCGGCTCGGGCCTTGTCCTACCCACCGACACAGCAGAGGTTAGGAGGCAGCCTGAGCTGCGATTATACAGAGCTTATAAAGGCAAAAGACAAAGTTACAGCAATCAGGTGTTTAAGCAAGCAAGATTACGGGTACAAATCTGATTGGCTCAGGGCTCGAGGTATTCTAGGGGAGGTTAGAGTTAAGCATTCCCAGTCATTAGAGTTCTCCACTGGCTGGGCCCTAATAAGCTTGTCCTGGGTTTGCTCACAGGGCCTGCTTAGTTTCAGGTTCAAGTGGTAAAGTGGGGTTTGCATCGTAAAGTGGGGCCTGACTTCAAAGTCTGGCATTTCAATTCCAGGAAGCTTCGGGGCCCGGTCAGGCCCTAGTTACAATATGGAGGTGCAATGGCTGCTCAGGTTCTTCAATATATTCCTCCTTATGTATTTCTTATATATACCTCCTTATATATTCCTTATATATACCTCCGTACATATACTTCCCCTAAAATCCACCACTATTTTCCTCCTCCACATGAAACCAGACCTGGGTGAGTTCCCTCCCCAAACCCAATCCTCTGCTTTCCTTCCCCTGTCCTCCTCCCTAAAGTAAAACCCCTAATCTGGGACACTTCACACCCCTGGCATGCCTCCCACCACCAACCAGTCTTTATTTTTCTTAAAGACGCCACTATTTGTGTAACCCCAAACCAATATTCACTTTCTACCATTACCTGCCCAGGGCTAAAGCCTATTATTCTCCAAAGCCTATTATTCTCCCACCCTCTCTCAGTCTCTCTCCTAACTCCATTCTCCTCATAACATCCTAATCATAGGAGTAAAAAAGCCAAATAACTCCAAGCTTAGTTCAAGATCTCTGAAAAATCAACCAGGCAATTGTTTCAACATGCTTTGTTGTGTCCAATCCCTACACCCTATTCCCCCATATCCCCATACACCTCACCTCTAGGCCCCTCTTTGCCTTTACCTGGGAAGACCCAGACACCCTCCAGGCCTAGCAGCTAACCTGGACCGTGCTTCCCCAAAGGTTTCATGATAGCCCCCATTATTTTGGCCAAGCCCTGCAAAAGGATTTAGCCTCATTAGATCTCCCACCAGCCTCCTCCTTCAATATGTAGATGACCTTGTCTGTAGCCCTTCTGCTGACCTAAACCTCAAACACTCTACTCTCCTTCTTAACTCCCTTGTTCCTGGGGTTATAGGGCAAAAACAAAACAAAATGTAGTAGAAAAAAAGCTCAGAATACAGAAATTATTTTGAGAAATTGAATGTGATCATCATGAAAGAGACCACAAAAGTGTTATGTGGCAATTTTTTTTTAATTTTTTATTTATTTTATTTTATTTTTTTGCCAGTCCTGGGGCTTGGACTCAGGTCCGGAGCACTGTCCCTGGCTTCCTTTTGCTCAAGGCTAGCACTTTACAACTTGAGCCACAGCTCTGCTTCTGGCTTTTTCTGTGTATGTGGTGCTGAGGAATTGAACGCAGGGTTTCATGCATGCAAGGCAAGCACTCTACCACTAAGCCACATTCCTACCCCCTATGTTGCAATTTTTAACCTAATTGTTTAGTGGTAAGCAGGAACTTAGGTGTTAACAATTGGGAGAAGTTAATGTGAAATTGGGAGAAATTATCAAGCTCATTGTATCTTTTAGAAATGTAATGCTAGGAAGCTTGACTTTTTCTGGGAATGACCTGACAGATAGCTTAATAGGGTATACAATCTACATCAGAAAGAGGGAAGCAGAGATTCTTGGTGTTAACTCATGCCTCTAATCCTAGCCACTTAGGAGGCTGAGATCTGAGGATCATGGTTCAAAGACAGCCCAGCCAGGAAGTGCATGAGATACTTATTTCTTAACCATAAAGCTGGAAATGGAGCTATGGCTGAAGTGGTTGTGCATTATCCTTGAGCAAAAAAGGTCAGAGCCCTGAGTTCAAGCCCTTGGACAAGAAGAAGAAGAAGAAGAAGGAGGAGGAGGAGGAGGAGGGGGAGGGGGAGGGGAGGGGGAGGGGGAGGGGGAGGGGGAGGAGGAGGAGGAGAAGAAAAAGAAGAAGAAGAGGAAGAAGACTGACACTGTATCTTCTAGGAAAGGGAAGTGAAAACATCTGAGAGAAGAGCCCTAATATAGATGAGGAAGTGAAAATTCTTAGTAGACAGAATAGGCAAAAGGCAGGGAAAGGGAAATGGGTCCCCCAAGAGTTGCTTTCTCCTTTCTCCTAACTCTCTTCCCCTTATAGAATATCCTTGATTCATTAGAACTAAAATAAACACTAAAATGACCTGGGCCATGGACAAGTCATCTCTAAGTAAGCGTGCATAACTTGTTTTCCTAAGGTGTATAAAACTCCTCAGTTACAATTTAAATTTGACACCAAAGGTTCTTAACGCCAAAGCTATTTATTGACTGGGTCAATTTATAGCTAGAACAGAAAAACTCTGTCTTTGAGTAAGCCTGTGTTTTTAGTTTTGCATGTATGATCAATATAAAATCTGTGGAATTTATAGTATGCTATTTTAAAATCTCATTCTATAGCTGAACATGGTTGTGCACACCTGTAATCCCAGCATCAGGAGCCTGAAGTTGGAGTATCAAAAAATCCAAGACTTAGCCAGGTGCTGATGGCTTACGACTGTAATCATAGCTACTCAGGAGGCTGAGATTTGAGGACTGCAGTTAGAAGCCAGCCTGGGCAGGAGATTCTTATCTCCAATTAATCACAGAAAAATCTGGAAATGCCAATGTGGCTCAAATGGTAGAGTGCTAGCCTTGAGCAAAAGGAGCCCATGGACAGCATCCAGGCCCAGGGTTCAAGCTACAGGACCAGGAAAAAATTCCAAGGCCAGCCTTTTGGTGATACCTTGTCTCAAAAGAAAACAAATTAATCAATAAAAAAATATATGATGGGTGCTGGCAAAATCCTAGCTACACAGGAGGTTGAGATTGTAGTTCAAAGCCAGCCCAGGCAGGAAAGCCTGTTAGATGCTTATATCCAATTACTTACTCAGAAAAAGCCGGAAGGGGCGCTGTGGCTCAAGTGGTAGAGCACTAGCTAGCCTTGAGCAAAAGAAGCTCAGGGACAGTGCCCAGGCCTAGCTCAAGCCTCTGGGACCAGTATACCCACCTCCACACCAAACCAAATAAATTGTAATTTCTTTTGCTTAAGGCTAGTGCTCTACTACTTTGAGCCACAGCACCAGTTCAACTGTTCTGGTGGTTAATTGGAGATTAGGGTCTCCTGTCCAGGCTGGCTTTGAAACATGATTCTCAGATCTCAATTTCCTGGCTGGGTGGCTAGGATTACAGGAGTGAGCCACCAGTGCCCAGCTTTATAATTGTTTTTGATAAATTATAACCAACACAGTCGAAAAAGGCAAAACAAAGCAAACACTAAATAAACACCTCCAAAGTGGAGAAATAGGTTTTCATGCTACATATATTTCATAGATATATCTGCTGACACCACTTGTGTCAGTTGATGCCAACTAGAATTTCCCATCATTCTTTTTTTTTTTTTTTTTTTTTTTTGTGCCAGTCTTGGGGCTGAACTCAAAGCCTGGGTGCTGCCCTGAACTTTATTTTTTTGGCCAATCCTGGGCCTTGGACTCAGGGCCTGAGCACTGTCCCTGGCTTCTTCCCTCTCAAGGCTAGCACTCTGCCACCTGAGCCACAGTGCCCCTTGTGGCCGTTTTCCATATATGTGGTGCTGGGGAATCGAACCGAGAGCTTCTTGTGTTCGAGGCAAGCACTCTTGCCACTAGGCCATATTCCCAGCCCCCTGAACTTTATTTAAGCCACAGTTGAGTTCCACTTTCAACTTGGTGTTGGTTAAGTGGAGATGAGTTTCACAGACTCCTCAGTGTGTGTGTGTGTGTGTGTGTGTGTGTGTATCTGCGTGTGTCTGTATGTGTGTATGTGTGCACACATGTGCATGTGTGTGTGTGCATGAGTGTGATGTTGGGTGTTTTATTACTAAGGAAAGCTGCCAGATGTTGGCAGAGAGGCCGAGGGATGGACAGGACCAGCAGTCATCTCGGGATTTTCCTGGAAATCAGGTTTTCCTGCCCTGAAATCTGGAAGACACACCTTCAGGATGAAAGCGAGAGCCTGGACTGGCCAGCGCTGACTCAGTGGTGCTTCGGCCGGCCCGGCCCCTCATCCAGCCAGCTTCCCTGTCACTTGAGGTCGGTGGTCGGAAAATGATGACCAGTGGACACATTGGGGCACCTGCACATGGGTAGACCGGCACACCGGGCACACCAGGCAAATGAGCACAGGGGCACAGGGGCACACTGGTATCCCGGAACACAGGCACACTGGCACACAGGTAAACGGGCACACTGGCACAAGGGTAAATGGGCACATCAGCACATGGGCACACCAGGCACATGAGCACAGGGGCACATGGGCACACCCACACACCAGCACATGGACACAAGGGCACACAAGGCACATAAGCACAGGGACATGGGCATACCTACACATGGGTACACTGGGCACATGGGCACACCCGCACATGGACACACAGGCATAGCTGGCACATGGGCACAAGGGCACACCCGCACAATGGGCACATGAGCACATAGGCACCCCAGTACCCAGTCACATTGGCACACTGGGCACACAGGCACACTGGTACATGGGCACACTGGGCAGATAGACACACCCACACACCAGGCACACTGGCATACTGGGCACATGGGTATACCGGGCACACCTGCATACCAGGCACACTGGCATACTGGGCACATGAGCAGGGGGACACACCAGTACCCTGGCACCTGGGCACACTGGGCATATGAGCATAGGGGCACAAGGGCATACCCGCACACTAGCACACCAACACACCAGGCACATGGGCACAGGGGTACATGGGCACACCAGGCACCCGCTCATCAGGCACACTGGCATACCTGTACACCATCAGGACCCACCAGGAACTTTGCAAAGTGCCAGGCAGGGCACTGCGGCACACTGCGAGCAGAGGATGAACTTGGAGTATGTTGTAAACACAGCAGCCCGGGCAGGGCTCCGTGGGAAGGCATAGAATGGATGTGCCTGCACCATTCCCCTCGCGCTTCTCCAAGAGTGTGAAGCTAGGCTTGAACCCACCACCAAGTTGGGTGTACTGACTTTAAACTTTGATTCTCAGATCTCAGCCTCTTGAGTAGCTAGGATTACAGGCATGGGCCACCAGCTTCTGGCTCCTTTTTTTCTTTACTTATTTATTTTATTTTATTATTTATTTATTTATTTATTTTTGCCAGTCCTGGGCCTTGAACCCAGGGCCTGAGCATTGTCTCTGGCATCTTTTTGCTCAAGGCTAGCACTCTGCCACTTTAGCCACTTCTGGCTTTTTCTATATATGTGGTACTGAGGAATTGAACCCAGGGCTTCATGTATACGAGGCAAGCTCTCTTGACACTAGGCCATATTCCCAGCCCCATCCCCCAACTTTTTTTTCTTTTTCATCTCTAGAAAAGTAATTTGAGGAAAAAATTCTCAAGAGACCAGCTGATCTTCAGGTCCTGGGACTTGAACTCAGGGCCTGGGTGCCATCCATGAGTTTCCAGCCCCCCTCAAGCCTAGCACTCCACCACTTGAGCCACACCTCCACTTTCAGATTTTTGGTGGTTAATCCATTTAACAGTCTCACAAACTTTTCTCTTGGGCTAGCTTCAAACCATGATCTTCAGATCTCAGCCTTTTGAGTAGCTAAACAGGCACCAGCCACTGGTGCCTGGTTCAAGTACAGGTATTAATTGAAATGTAAGCAGCTTGGAGCTTCTAGTCCCTGTCCAGGCCCAATCTACTGGGAGTGATTGACTTGAAAGTTGTGAGAAGTGTGGGGAATCACTCTGTGTAACTCTGTACTGAATTCCACAGTGGTTGCATTGGTTTACATGTTTCCCACATCCTTACCAGCATTTGTTGTGGCTCATATTATTTATTTATTTATTGAACACAATTTTTTTGACAAGGTGTTGTGCAAAAAGGGTACAGTTACATAGTAGGGCAGTGTGTACATTTCTTGTGATATCTTACACCCTGTTTTTCTATCTCTTCTCTAGGTCAGGTAGACATATATACAATATAAAATGTATCAAGAACATATACAGTAGCCACTTGGCCACGCCCAAGAAAGTTCGCCTAGGGCTTTAAATGTAATGTCGATATTAGACAATATGTCGAAAGTAGTCTTATATGAACGTACATACCTAGCATTTGAGCTATTGTATTCCCCTGAGAGGTCAACTTTTGACCTTTATATGTTGAGTACTTGTTTGGTTTTAGTTCCATACTGTAGGGTCGCTGCCCCAATCCTGTGGGGAATACTATTTGACAAGCAGTTTTTGGTTTCACAGACTTGGTCTCTACTGTCTCTCCATCTCCCTTTGTTAACAGTCATATATCAGGAAGATCATGCCCCTTTGTTTTCTGTGTTCTAGGCTTGTCTCGCTCAACATTATTTGTTTGAGTTCTGACCATTTCCCTGCGAATAACAATAGTTCACCATTCCTAATCGCTATGTAGTATTCCATTGTGTATAAGTACATTTTTTGGATCCATTCATCTGTGGAGGGGCATCTGTGTTGTTTCCATATTTTGGCTATTGTGAATTGTGCCGCGATAAACATGGAAGTACAAATGTCTTTTTGATATCTTGGGGTTTGCTATTTAGGATAGATGCCTAGGAGTGGTATGGCTGGGTCATAGGGTAGGTCTATATTGAGCTTTTTGAGAAACCTCCATACTGTTCTCCAAAGTGGTTGTACTAATTTGCACTCCCACCAACAATGGAGAAAGGTTCCTCTTTCCCCCCACCCCCTCCAGCATTTGTTGTTTCCTGAGTTCAGAGTATAGGCCATTCTAACTGGAGTGAGGTGGTATCTCAGGGTTGTTTTTATTTGCATTTCCTTTACTAGCAGGGATGTTGAGCATTTCCTCATGTGTTTCTTTGCCATTTTTATCTCTTCTCTTGTGAAGTCTCTCTTTAGCTCGTTTGCCCATTTCCTAATAGGTTTATTGGGCTTGGAGGGGCTTAGTTTTTTGAGTTCTCTGTAGATGACAGATATCAGGCCTTTGTCTGTTGCTATGCTGGTAAATATCCTTTCCCATATGGTTGGCTGTCTTTCTATTTGGGTGGCTATGTACTTAGCTCTGCAGAAACTTTTTTAATTTGTAGTAGTCCCATTTGTCAAGTCTTTCCCCTATTTGTTGTGCCCCTGGGACTCTATTCAGGAAGTTCCTTCCTGTGCCTATAAGTTCTAGTGTCTTTCCTACTCTGTCCTTCAGTAGTTTCAAGGATTCAGGTCTGATATTGAGGTCCTTGATCCGTTTTGAGTTGATCTTGGTGCATGGTGATAGGCTTGGGTCTACTTTGAGTTTTCTGCATATGGCTGCCCAGTTCTCCCAGCACCAGTAGTTGAAGAGGCTATGTTTATTCCATTGTATGTCTTTAGCTCCTTTGTCGAATATCAGTTGGCTGTAAGAGTGCGGTTTTATTTCTGGGTCTTGAATTCTAATCCATTGGTCTTCAGATATGTTTTTATACCAATACCATGCTGTTTTTGTTATGATGGCCTTGTAGCAGAGCTTGAAGTCTGGTATTGTGATACCTCCTGCACTGCTTTTTTTTGCCTAGATTTGCTTTGGCTATTCTAGGTTTTTTGTTGTTCCATATGAATTTATGGATTTGTTTCTCTATTTCAGTGAAGAATGTGGCTGGGATTTTGATAGGTATTGCATTGGATTTGTATAACAATTTGGGCAATATGGCCATTTTCACTATATTGATTCTGCCTACCCATGAGCATGGGAGGTCTTTCCATCTCCTTGTGTCTTCTTTGATTTCCCTTATTAGATTTTTTATAGTTTTCATTAAATAGGTCCATCACATCTTTGGTTAAGTTGATCCCTAGGTACTTTATTCATTTTTTGGCTACTGTAAATGGCATTGTTTCCATAATTTTCTTTTCTGTTTGTATATTGCTGGTGTACAGAAAAGCTGCTGACTTATCTGGATTGATTTTGTATCCTGCTACTTTGCCAAATTGGTTTGTTAGGTGTAGGAGTTTGGGTACTGAGTTTCTTGGGTCCTTCATATATAAGATCATGCCGTCTGCGAATAGGGATAACTTGATTTCTTCCTTGCTGATGTGGATCCCTCTGATGTCCTCCTCTTGCCTTATTGCTATGGCAAGGGATTCCAGCACTATGTTGAACAGAAGTAGGGAGAGTGGGCATCCTTGTCTTGTTCCTGAGTTTAGGGGGAATGATTTAAGTTTCTCTCCATTTAATATATTAGCAGTTGGTCTGTTGTATATGGCTTTTATTGTTTTGAGGAATGTTCCATCTATTCCTGTTCTCTCCAAAGCTTTTTTTTTTTTTTTTTTTTTTTTTTTGGCCAGTCCTGGGGCATGGACTCAGGGCCTGAGCACTCTCCCTGGCTTCTTCTTGCTCAAGGCTAGCACTTTGCCACTTGAGCCACAGCGCCACTTCTGGCCATTTTCTGTATATGTGGTGCTGGGGAATCGAACCCAGGGCATCATGTATACGAGGCAAGCACTCTTGCCACTAGGCCATATTCCCAACCCCTCCAAAGCTTTTTAATAGGTATGGATGTTGTATTTTGTCAAAGGCTTTTTGGGCATCGACTGAGATAACAATGTAATTCTTAATTTTAAATCTGTTTATGTGGTGAATTACGTTGATTGATTTACGGATGTTGAACCATCCTTGTGACTGAGGGATGAAGCCTACTTGGTCATGATGTATGATTTTCTTGATCAGTTTCTGGATCCTGTTAGCTAATATTTTATTGAGGATCTTTGCGTATGTGTTCATTAGTGATATTGGTCTGTAGTTCTCTTTTTTTTGTTGGGTCTTTGCCTGGTTTGGGAATGAGTATGATATTAGCTTCGTAGAATGAGTTTGGGATTTCTCCCTCTATTTCTATTTCGCAGAAGAGTTTGAGGAGTATTGGTATTAGCTCCTCACTAAAGGTTCTGTAGAATTCGTTGGTGAATCCATCTGGGCCTGGGCTTTTCTTTGTTGGAAGGTTCTTGATTACCTCCTGTATCTCACTGTAAGTTATTGGTTTATTTAGTTGATTTATTTCTTCTTGGTTCAGTTTGGGCAGTTTGTACTTCTCTAAGAATTGATCCATTTCTGTAAAATTATTGTTTTTTTGCTGAGTAGAGGTTTTGGAAATAGCTCCTTATGATTGTTTGAATATCGTGTGTACTTGTTGTAATTTTCCGGTGGAGTCCTTGATTTTACGTATGTGAGTCTCTTCTCTTCTTTTTTTTTGTAAGTCTTGCGAGAGGTCTGTCAATTTTGTTTATTTTCTCAAAGAACCAGCTTTTAGTCTTATTTATTTGTTGAATGGTCTTTCTATTTTCAATCAGATTTATCTCTTCTTTAATTTTTGTGATCGTTCCCCTCCTAGTCATATTAGATTCTGTCATTTCTTGTTTCTCCAGTTGTTTTAGTTTCGTCGTGAGGTTATTCACCTGCTCTGCTTCCATTCTTTTAATGTGGGTACTGAGTGCAATGATCTTGCCCCTCAGTACTGCCTTAGCTGTGTCCCATAGGTTTCTTTGTGATGTGTTTTCTTTGTCATTGTGGCTTATGAATTCGTTGATTTCATCTTTAATTTGATCTGTGGCCCAAGTGTTGGATAGCAGCGTGGGGTTTAGCCTCCAAGAGTGTGTATAGGCTCTGTGGTATCCTTTGTTGTTGAGGGTTACCTTTAATCCACTGTGATCAGATATAATACATGGGATGACGTCAATACTTTTGTATTTGCTGAGGTTCTTTGTGTGGGCTATGACGTGGTCTATTTTGGAATATGATCCATGGGCTGCTGAAAAGAAGGTGTATTGGGTCTCTGTAGGGTGGAAGATTCTGTATAGGTCTGTCAGATCCATTTGGGATATGGTGTTACTTAAGTCCTCATCTCCCTTTTTGATCCTCTGGGTGTTGGATCTGTCTCTTGGAGAGAGTGGGGTATTAAGGTCACCCACTATGATTGTGTTTGCATCTATCTTGTTCTGTAATTCTGTGAGAATTTGCTTGACGTATGTAGGGCCTCTTTTGCTCGGTGAGTATACATTTATCACTGTGATGTCTTGATTCTGGATTTTTCCTTGTATTAATATGTAGTGTCCTTCTTTGTCTTTTTGAGTTGATTTTAATGAAAAGTCCAGCTTGTCTGAGATCAGGATCGCTACACCTTCCGTTTTGGTAGGTGCATTTGCTTGGTAGATCTTGCTCCATCCTTTCATTGGAAGCCTGTTTTTGTCTCTTGCTGTAAGGTTGGTCTCTTGTAGGCAGCAGATGTCAACTTTTTGTTTGCGGATCCATCCTGCCAGTCTGCTCCTCTTTATCGGAGAGTTTAAACCATTTATCTTTAAAGGGATCAAGGATAAGAGTGTTTTTTCTCCTTCCATTTTCTTGTTGGGCTGTTTTTTCCTCTTTTTTTTTTCTTGTCTTTAGTGAGCTGTTCTTTCTGCTGGACTTTGGCTATTGTAGTTTCTTTCTTATTCTGTCTGTGTGTCTTGTACCATCTCTGTTGGGTGGGGCTCCCCTCTTAATATTCGTTGTAGGGCTGGTTTTTTATTCACATACTCCTTTAGCTCCTCTTTGGTGTGGAAAGATCTGGTTTTCCCTTCGAATGTGAACTCCAATTTCGCTGGATATTTGATCCGAGGTGGCATATTTTTAGCCTGAAATACTTGGATGGTGTTCTTCCACTCACTTCTAACTTGGTAAGTTTGTGTGGATAAGTCGGATGTTATTCGAATCCTCTTCCCATTGAATAAAGTTTCCTTCTTCGCTTTGGCTGAATTCAGAATTTGCTCTTTAATCTCGAGATCTGAAGACTTGAACATTATGTGCCTTTGCTTGGCTTTCCTGGGGTCTGGCCTGCCAGGTGTCCTATAGGCTTCGGTTACCTGGATAGGGTCCCCTGTGAGATTGGGGAAGTTTTCTGCAAAACGCTATTGAGAACATGTTTAAGCCCTTTGTCCTGGCATTCGGCTCCTTCTTCTATTCCAATTATGCACAGATTATATCTCTTGTCTTTGTCCATTAGTTCCTGGATTAGTCTTCCCTGAAGCTTCACCTTTTCTTGGAGTGTGGTCATTTTCTGGTTCTTATCGGCTGCATCATCGTCCAAGAGAGAGATTCTGGATTCAATATGGTCAATTCTTTGTGCTGCGGATTCAAGTGCAGAGTTTAAGGATGTCAGAGAGCTATTTATGGTTGCCAGATCAGCTCTGATCGTGGAAATTTCTTCCTTTAAAGAGTTGTATTTTAAATCTATTTTTTCATGCATTTCAATTCTCCGGATGTTAAGATTTTCTTTAATGGAGGCTTGCTTTGTATCCATTTTTGCTTCCATTTCTTTTTTGGCTTCCTGGGTGTCCTTCAAGATTTCTGCTCTAAACTCCTGGGATTGTTTTCTGATTTCATTTCTGACGCTTTCCATCATTCCTGTTAACATGGCCTCATTTGCTTTTTTATTCTCCATCTCCTCTTCATTCGTGCTGCTTTTTGTGGCTGGCGAGTTGGCTTGCTCTTTGATGAACTGTGTTATGTTTCTTTGTGATTTGCACATCTGGAGATCTGTGGATAGCTTCTCAGGTTTGGTTTGTAGCTCTGCCCTCCCTCCTGTGTAGGTGTGTCTACCAGAGCAGGTGCTGCCACTGTGGCCCCGCCCACCTGTGCGGGGTACACCTACCAAAGCGGGTGCTGTCGCTGGGAGCCCCACCCACCTGTGCGCTATTCGCCCGCTACCACAGGCGCTGGCGCTGTGGCCCCATCCACTTTAGCGGGGTACGCGTCCCAGAGCGAGCCCCGGGTTGTTGGGTTGTGTTTGTGCCCTCCCGTGAGTCCGTTGGTGGGGGCGGTATGTGTGGGGCCCAGTGGGATCGACTGTCCGGGCGTGGGTTAGCACCCTCAGACCTCGCCTCTGGTGCGAGGGGGGGATGTGATCAGGCCCAGGTGTCCCTGCTGTGCTGGTATTGCTCACCAGCGCCTGTGATTTTAGTTGTAAGAGTCCGCGAGGCACAGGTGCGTCGGGTGGGGCTTGCATTGCCGGCCGTCCCCCGGCCCCTGTTGGGAAGGGGGCAGGGCCAATTTGTCCAGGTCTGGATCCTGTGTGGCCTTGGCGCTGCTCCGCCCTTCCCCTGCTAACCTGACTTCCCAGCGGCTGATGGGAGCTTCCCGCCTGATTTGGGGGTTCTTTGTTCCCTTGGGGTGGGGGGGAGGGAGATCTAGCTTCTTTGTAGGGCTTGGGTCTCTGATAGCTGGTCTCCCGTTGGGTGAGGGGATAATGGGGGACTCACTTTTCCTGGATTGTGTGTGTGTCCCACGCAGACGTTGGTCCTTCAGAGTGTGGCGAATTGTCATGGTGGCGTCCCCGGTTCCCTCCTTCTGCCGCACTGGGTTCCCCAGCCGCCGTCTGTCCGAACCTGGTGTGGACCTGAACTTCTCGTCGCTGTTATCATATGTCCTGGTCCGCACCCTCCCTAGTCACCGTGGGGTCTCCCGCTGTCTGAATTCTGCACTCCCGGCAGCCTGTCTGCCGATCGCCGCGTTCCCCTTTCCCGGCCTGGCCCTGTGTGGGCCAGGGTCGGCTGGTGGGGGGAGGGTCCCCTGGAGATTCTCCGGCTCCATGTAGGTTTTCGGCTCTTATTTTTTACTCCATTGTGTTTTCCTGCGTATCTCCACTGCTTCTGGCTGCTGGTTTTGCTGGGTTCTTGATGGGGTTTTGGGTGTTGGAGTTCCCAGCTCACTATTCAGTTGGAGCGAGTCGGGGTGCCTCCCTACTGTGTTGGCGCCATCTTTCTCCTCCACTCATATTCTTGATGATGGTCGTTCTGATTAGAGTGAGAATGGATTTCAATATTGTTAGCATTTACCTATCCTCGGGTCCTCAGCTCCTTCCACTAGCCCCCAGATCCACCTATCACTAATGAGCCACTCCTACTCACTACCTACCTACTTCCCCTTTACCCACAGAGAGAGAAGCTGCCACCTGGATAAGGTGCAGACACAATGTAGCTCCCTCTCCCGTGGGAACTACGGCCCCACTAATAAACCTCCTTATGAACCTTCTTCTCCTATCTGTGATTATCTCCGCATGGTCCTCTGGGATGGCCAGGAAATATCCTTCCATTGGTGCTGAAACCTGGGATAGGTTCCCCAGTGCATTTGCTCCCCCATTTCTGGGGGGTCCAAGCTGCTCCCAGGACCTATTCTGCTCTCCTAAGCCTACCCAGAGGACCACCGAGGTAACTTCTCCTGACTGAGTGCTCTACTTCCATCCACCACGACAATCTACAAATTTGCCCTCACACCCACGGTAAGTGATCATCTAACTGGGGGCTTGGATCCGATTTTCCAATTTACTGTAGGGCCACAGGGCCGTGGCTTCAGGGCCACACTAGAAAGGCTTCAGAGCCACACAAAGAGAACTGAAAAATCTTGCTGCCACGTTCTGAGCCCCACTTCCAGGTGACTATAGCATAGGGCCACAGGGTGGTGGCCTCAGGGCCACACTCCGTGCTCGATCTGGGACACAGCAAATGGGGTGACGACCTCATTGCTGATTGTCTCCTACATTTCAGCTGACCAGAGTAATACCGAGCTCAGCTCTGTGAATCACTTACCATGGGAGGAGCACAATCTAAAAGCTGCTTGAGTTTGAGCCCAATCTTACAAATGTGGAATATTTTATAGGACTTACATAACTTCTATGAGTGCTCGGGAAAATGGAGTTCTCTCTCTCTCTCTCTCTCTCTCTCTCTCTCTCTCTCTAAACTCTGCCTGCCTGCCTGTGATATAGGATCGGCTGGTACTAGCTTCCAAAGATACCAAAGTTTGTTTAACATCTGCTTTGAAAGACACAAAGAAAGGTTTTCTGTTCTTGTTATTGATGTTTGTTAAGCTTGGAGATTCTGTTAAATTCTGCTTGTTGTTGGCTAAATCCTACGTTTTCTCTAGCATTAACCATGTGGTGGACAATAGAATTGGTTTTAGCAAGTGCCATCTTGGTTCCATCAAGGTTCCAAAAACTCTTGGAGGTGGAGTCCCACCCACCCCCAGGTAATGGGCATGCTGAATTCCTTAAGGCAGGGCCAGGATGTGGAGACTCAAGCTCCCGGTAACCCTGCCCCCCCACCCTGAACTCTGTAACTGCCACCTTGCAATTCAAATGCTCAGAAGTGAAAGTGTCTTGCTGTGAGCCTGCTAAGGCTCTGACCAGCTCCGCTGCCATTACGTCATGCTCATGTCTGTGTTCTGTTTGTGTCCTGTCTCCCATCTCCTGGACCTTCTCTGGTGATAGTATCCCACTTCAGCTCCCCATTGGAGCTGAACTGGTTTCTCAAAATGTGGCTTCTCCATTTCCTTGCCGGATAATCTGTGAAAAATTTTGTTTGCTGGAAAAGCTTTTGTTTTCTAACTGACCACATGGTTCTAAAACATGGGCAAAATAATATCATTTTGCCACTGGAATTCCAGAAAACTTACATGGCCAATTAAAAATAAATTCTTTTTTTTTTTTTTTTGCCAGTCCTGGGCCTTGGACTCAGGGCCTGAGCACTGTCCCTGGCTTCTTCCCTCTCAAGGCTAGCACTCTGCCATCTGAGCCACAGCACCCCTTCTGGCCATTTTCCATATATGTGGTGCTGGGGAATCGAACCGAGAGCTTCATGTGTAGGAGGCAAGCACTCTTGCCACTAGGCCATATTCCCAGCCCCTAAAAAAAAAATTCTAAGCGCACCCCAAAGCTTGTGCACCACTGTCTGTCTGTCGGTAAAACATGGTTTCAAAATTACTTGCTTTTTTGACTATTATTTTAACTTACTTTTAAGTCATGTTAAACTGATCTTTGCAGGCTGTGGGTGGAATCACAGTGAACAGCCTGGAGGCAATACTGACTCTTATCACCTGACTCCAAGCCAAAAGAAAAAAATCCAGGTTTGAAACCCAAACTGATCATGTTTGGGTGCAAGCAAATGTGTCTAAGAAAAACTCCAAAAGGTTCAAATATGCAGCATGTGGTACAAGTACAATGATGTAAAACCAGTGTGTTATTCTTTATGTCCATCTATGCTAAAAGTCAAGTGTACATCTGATCCTGACAATTCTTTGGTATAGACTAAGATTTTGCTTCTCCATTTTTCTCTCCTGTGCTCTCATGAACTCTTTAAGATCAAGGGAACAGAGTTATTTTGGAACAAGTGTGCAAATGTGGCTGCTAACCTAGATTTTTCTGACCCAGGACTGATATTTTCCTTTATAGGATGCAGGTTGACATGTGTGCTAGCTGCATGGACTGTGGTAGCCCATGGCTACAGGAAGCTGCCTCCACAGTATGCTCCCAAACTGCCTGTTTTCACTACTAGTGATTCCTTATTCTCTCTCTCTTGCATGGAAAACTGCTCAGGAAATCTAGGAGTCCTGTGAAGATTTTGACAGGCTCAGAGTGCTCCTGCCCTGGCTCTGCCCCCCCCCCCCCCCCACAACCTCCCAAGATTAGAGTTCGGCTCATAGCAGGCCTATCATGACAGAGTTGCAACCGAGACTTACTCCAAGGTTAAAAGCATTAGAGTTGTGTTTAGTGGCCACAGGGTTGCATTGGGGTAGCATTGGTGTCTTCTCCCTCCATGTCTCAGAAACTGTCGTGGCTGCTGCAGAGAGCAGACTTAGCCTTTGGTCTGTGTGGATTTTGTGACTAGGAAGATGGTTAAAGGCCCAAGCCTTCTAAAATCTTTTTAAAGTTGTCACCCTGATTAAACCAGTAGGGTACAAACCTACAAAAGCCAGAGTACTCAGAGTAAGCAACCAGGGAATACTGGGAGATTTCAAATGTCTTTAACCAGTCTGTGTAGAAATTTGCAGGCAACCCAGCAGGAGGTATGACAATCTATCCAGGGGACTCTGAGAGATGCCACTACAGCCTTGCCCAGATCCAACCCATCTCTCCTGCCTGCCTCCATCACACATGACTAACGAGGCCTGCTGATGGAAGACACAGCCATTTCGGATCTGCTGAAGCTGAGACTTTTACATTGTCCTGACCCTTTGCCATTTTGATTGCTATTCATTTGGGTTCTCTTCCACCTGCTGGTAAGGTTAAATGATATGAATTGATTTGATGGCACATGGATCTCATTCAGTCTGCTGTTCTCTAAGTGTTACAGCAGAACTCTGGAAAGTATTTGTTGGTCAATTCTCAACAAGATACAGGTAAGCTCTACTCCTATTGTTCTCCTGCTGTTTTAATTGGAAATAAAAAGCGCTTTTATGGCTAAGACTCCTTGGATTGCAGTTCGAAGCCAGCCCGGGCAGAAAAAAAAAATCTCTAAAATTCTATCTCCCAACTAACCAGCAAAGAGCCAGACTGGAAGCTTGGCTCAAGAGAACCAGCCAAATGCTGAAAGCGACACTGTGGCTCAAGTGGTAGAGCACTAGCCTCGAGCAGAAGTGCTCAGGGACAGTGCTCAGGCCTTGAGTTCAAACACCGTGATTGCCAACTGGGACAAGCTATCCAAGCAATGAGCACCTAGACTTTCAGGACGAGGTCAGTCCTGACAACAAGGAACCATGGAGAGGAGTAAGAGGAGATGAAGTCTCATCTTAAATGGAGTCAAATTAAACTTGCCCTTTCAAAATTAATCAGAGCCAGGAGATCAAGAGGAATAGTTGTTTACCCACCTAATGTTCATACCTGTCCATTTTCCATCTGGACAGAAACTTACATTCTTGCCTTTGTTAGTTGCTATTTGTACATATATATACACATATGTGTGTGTGTGTGTGTGTGTATGTATGTATGTATATGTATATATTAGCCTCTGACTGGTTACTCCCAACCAGTCCACTATCCCTAAACACTTCCTTCCTGCCCCCAGTCCAGTTATTCCTCCTTCCTTGTAATGGGCCACAATTGGGGTTCCAAATGGAACTTTTCTGGCTTGTGCCCAGGGTGTATTCTCCCATGTCATTCATGTTACTACACTGCTCTGCCCAGCACAGACCTAGACCTTGAAGACCCCAGCCCCAGTGACTCCTTGATGTGCCCAAGCTGCAGGAGGTAGCCAGAGAAGACCATGACACCCATTGGCCCTGATAACCATTCTCATGGAAATGATGAGGACTTTTACCAACCAAACTGTCAAACAAATACTTCTTGGATGGTACTGTTATGCCAAGTCACGAAACAACCACCAAGAAGGCCACTGAGACTCAGACGTTCCAAAATGCAAAAGCAAGGCAAGACTTTATTCAGGCAAGCTGTAACTTGGGCCTTGTTCTACCCACCAACACAGTGGAGGTTAGGAGGAAGCCCCGAGCTGCGATTACACAGGGCTTATAAAGGCAAAAAACAAAGTTACAGCCATCAGGTGTTCAAGCAATACAAAAAAACAAAGTTACAGCCATCCAGTGTTCAAGCAAGACAATAAACAAAGTTATAGCAATCAGGTGTTCAAGCAAGCAAGATTAGGACATGGGTACAAATCTTATTGGCTCAGGGCTCGTGGTACAGGGCTCGAGGCATTCTGGGGGCAGTTAGAGTTAAGCATTCCCAGCGGTTAGAGTTCTTCACCGGCTGGGCCCTAATAAGCTTGTCCTGGGTTTGCTCACAGGGCCTGCTTATCTCAGGTTCATGTGGTAAAGTGGGGTTCGCGTGGTAAAGTGGGCCTGACTTCAAAGTCTGGCTCTTCAGTACCAGGCCAAATGATGAATCAGGGACCCCTGACTACTTTGCCCCTTTATAGCAGGAAGTAGCTCCAGAAGAAACAACCTCTGCCCATACTCCAGGCTTGGTACCCCTCCTCTGTTATTAATAAACAACAAATGGGGGAATGTTAGCATTTCCCTAGCCTCAGGTCCTCAGCTCCTCCCACTGGCCCCCAGATCCACCCACACCTAATGAGCCACTCCTACTCACTACCTACCTACCTCCCCTTGACCCCCAGAGAGAGAAGCTGCCACCTGGAAAAGGTGCAGATACCATGTAGCTCCCTCTCCCGTGGGAACTATGGCCCCACCAATAAACCTCCTTATGAACCTTCTTCTCCTGTCTGTAATTATCTCTGCATGGTCTTCTGGGATGGCTGGGACATATCCTTTCAAATGTTGTTTGGCTTTTATGCCAGGGATGTTGAGCATTTTTCTTCATGCATTTATTGGATATTTGTACTTTTTTTCATTGGGCTATTAATACTTGAGGAGGATTAATTTTTTTAAAGCTCCCTGTATGTTGTGGTTGTTAGTTCCTTGTCAAACATATAGCTGGCAAAGATATTTTCCTGTTCTGTAGGCTGTCTTTTCAGAGTAGCAAATACATATTTTGCTGTGTAGAAGCTTTTTTTTTTTTGTCAGTCATAGGGCTTGAACTCATAGTGTTGGTGCTGTTCCTGGGCTTTTTTGCTCAATACTAGCATTCTACCACTTTGAAACACACTGCCACTTCCAGTTTTCTGGTGGTTAATTGGAAATAAGAGTCTCACAGATTTTCCTGCCTGGGCTGGCTTTGAACCATGATCTTCAGATCTCAGCCTTCTCAGTTGCTAGGATTACAGGCATGAGTCACTGGCTTCTGGCTTGTAAAAGCCTTTTTAAAAGTTAAGAATAGAACTACTCTACGATCCAGCAATACTACTACTGGACACTTATCTAAAATAATGTTAAGTCAGTATATAGTAAAGGCATTGGCACACTTTCACAAGATCCAAAATATGGTAGCAGCCTAGATACCATACGAAGGATGAGTGGATTGAGAAAATGTGGTATATATGCACAATGGAATTGTATTAATCCATTGGCAAGAAAGAAATCATGTTATTTGCAGAGAAATGGATAGTCCTGAAATAAAAAACATATAGTAGAGAGACAAAGCATATGTTTTCTGTCATAGGTGGATGTTAGACCTGAGATAGAAAATGTAATGCCCAGATTTCAAGGCCCCCAAAGACAACCATCCGAGTCCAGAGTCAAAGCCAAACTGCAAAGGTCGTTTTTTGTGAGTTCGAAACTGGACCTCCGCGCACTTGTTGCCAGTGACGCTAAGAGGCCTGAGCACAATTCCAGCACAGCTTTTATAGACAATTACAGGGAAGTTGGAGAAGACCCCTGGTTACAAGTACATGATTGGTTGACATTTGCCCTAGTTTACTGGTCGTCTCAGGATTGGCCTGGGTTTTCCCGCCGAACGTATGGTGCCAGACGGCCTTACCTTGGGGTACAGATCCGGGTGGGCCTCCAGGAGTGGTCACATAGCCACATTCCTGGAGCCAGATGGTTCTTGTCTCTTGTGCCCAGATCCGGGCAGGGGTCTGAGAACAGACACTTAGTCATATCCAACCTTGAGTTGGCTCCGGGCGTGGACAATTAATCACGTCCCGGGCCAGATGGCCATTATCTCCACTGCTCAGATTTGGGTATGTACAGAGTTTACAGAAGGGTGTGGGGGGCGTGTGCTTACAGAGTAGCTATAGGAAGACTGCTGGTATTTTTCCACTTCCCCATGGGTTTGCAAGCAAAGGTACAGAAGCAAAATAGCTGTTAGGGGCATAATTGTCATAATTTTATTCTCTATGCTCTTCAGAAACAAATATATAGACACACATAGGGTCATATGCATGCATATGTGATCAAAATGACTAAAATATAGTATATGTGGAAGTGAGATTCAGTGGTCTAATAGCTTAGCAAAATGAAAATGAACCATGCATTGACCAAGGGGAGAATAGGGGCTCTAAGGAGGGAGGCAGAATAGCAGAAAGTGAAATGATGGGTACATGCAATCATCATACTCAGAGTACCTAAGTGAAAAGAAAACTAAGGAACTTGAGCAAAGTAGGAGTAGGGGAGATTGCAGAGGATGATGGGAGAGGTGATCCATAGAAATGCATTATACATATGAATGGGCATGTAAATAGAAACTCTCTTGTACAACTATTTGAAGATAATAACAAAAAATACAAAAAAACTAGATCCTGGTGGCTCATGCCTGTAGTCCTAACTATTTAGGAGGCTGAGATGTGAGGGTCATGGTTCAAAGCCAGCCCAGATAGGAAAATTCATGAAATTCTTATCTCCAATGAACTACAAAAAAAAAAAAAAAAAAAAAAAAGCCAGAAATGTAATTGTGGCTTAAGTGGTGACTCAAGTGTTAATCTTGAGCATAAAAGCTCAGAGACAGTGCTCAAACCCTGAGTTAAGTCCCAGGACCAGCATACATATACACTAAAAAATTTAATTAAAAGTAAGAAAAACAATCACTCTGTGAATGCAATTACCTATGATCACCTAAGGAAAACCTATTGGGATAAGGGATGGTGATAATCTGCAATTCCTACAAGATTAAAATAACCTATTGAAAACAATTCTCCAGCTGGTTTGAGCTGGAACCTGGGATTTGGCAGCTTTTACATTTGTTTTTCTATAAGTAGACAGGATGAAATGTTGAACTTTTTTTCCCCTGCCAGTCTTGGGGCTTGAACTGAGGGCCTGAGCACTATCCCTGAGCTTCTTTTGCTCAAGGGTAGCAGTCTACCACTTGGGCCACAGCACCAATTCTGCCTTTTTCTGTTTATGTGGTACTGAGGAATTGAACCCAGGTCTTCATGCATGCTAGGCAAGCACTCTACCATTAAGCCACATTTCCAGCCCCCAGCCCAAAGGTTTTTAAGACAAAAACTAGGCTAAACCACATGACACCTGCTTATTCTCCCAAGCAGAGCTCTCCCAGCTAAGCATCTGCAGTTCAAAGAATGGATTGTCTTGAGAAACTAAAAATTGTAACCACCATTTTGTAGTTACTAACTGCTAATTTTGCTTCTGTAAACCGCTTTGCTGCTAAGGACCTAGGAAACTCCATATTGCTAAGACCCTATGTTGTGCTATGACCTTTGACCCACTTCTGCCCCACTACCAGGAAACTCATGTAAACTGCTCCGGGAATCACAAGTAATGCCTGTTTACCACGAGATGTTGAATTATCTAAAATGCCAGAATAGCCCCTCCTGGGGTCTGGTAATCATTATCTAGACCAGAAACCCTGAAGTTTAGCAAGTATTCTCCAGAGTCACCCTTAGTCACGCTAGTAGTGTCAACCAACCAGTTTAAAGTACATCAACCCTCAGACCTAACCAATGATTTGTTTCTGACCCTTTACTGCTTGGTAGCATGCCAATTATTTTATAGAGTTGTCTTATGATTTTCCTGCAGTGTGTGGTGATTTGTTGCAAGGTATTATGATATATGTTTAGTCCCTGCCTCCCCCAAAGAAATGTATAAAAAGTGCTGTAACCCTGAGCTCAGGGCCTCTCATTGTCACCGGCTGCTGTTGCCAGGTACGTGGGAGACCCAAGCTCAAGCTCACAATAAAGACTCCTTTGCTTTTGCATTGCTGGTGGTCTCTGGTGGTCTTCTATGAGAGCTTTCCTGAACTCAAGTATAACAGTCTCACCTCTAAGCTTTTGGAGCAGAGTGAAAAGCCCCCATCCCCCAGTTAGGCGCCAGGATAGCTGTAAGGAAAAGGCATGTTGTTTAGACCCAGGATCCTTCTTTTGTGATGAGGAAGACCGAATTGACAGACATTATTGTGATCATTAATATTTCACAGGGACTGGACATTAATTCCAGTGTTGCTGTGCTGTGACACAGGGTTGTACCCATTTAGAATATATTAGACATTGCCAGAAACCACACAGACATTCAGGGACAGAAGAACAAAGGAAAAGTTTATTGCCAGCAAGGGGAAGAGTGAGAAGTGCAGTCTATTGTCTGGGGTGACATATATAACCTAGGATGTCTTAGAGGTGGGGCCTTCAGTGTGGACGTGCAGACCAGGGGCTTCACCATGTTGGGCTATGATTGATGGCTGCTGTCCAAAGGGTCCTGGAGCTGCCTTGACCCTGGGGGTCACTTGTAATCTCCTTACCTTTATATGGTCATAGAATGTACTACAGGAATGTTGTCTCTGGGAAGTGGGGGTTGTTAGCATTTCCCCTGCCTCAGGTCCTCAGCTCCTCCCATTAGCCCCCAGATCCACCCATACCTAATAAGCCACTCCTACTCACTGTTAAGACCTACCTACTTCCCCCTTAGCCTCAGAGAGAAGCTGCCACCTGTATAAGGTGCAGATGCCACGTTGCTCCCTCTCCTGTGGGAGATATGGCCCCGCTAATAAACCTCCTTATAAACCTTCTTCTCCTGTCAATGACTATCTCCACATGGTCCCCTGGGATGGCTGGGATGTATCCTTTCAGGGATGGGGGGTTACAGGGAGCATGCTAAAGCTAAGGGGCTATCAGGCTTACATACCCATTTGAGTGGAAACAGGAATGCCACACATGGAGATATTTGCAGGTCCTTTCTTAAAGCCTGTGCTTGACAGCTGGCTCTCTCCTCAAAGATCTCTTGGTCCAGAGGGGAAGTTAAAGGGAGAGGGGGATGTTTAAAAGTTGAAGCCACAAACTTTACATAAGTTTAATTGGCACCAGGGAGGTTAAGTACTGACCAGATAAGGAGACAACTTGGACTACAAGAAGATGAGCTCATAACTCTTTTTTTATTTGCCAGTCCTGGGGCTTGAACTCAGGGCCTGAGCACTGTTCCTGGCTTCCTTTTGCTCAAGGCTAGCACCTACCACTTGAGCCACAGTGCCCCTTCTGGCTTTTTCTATATACATGGTGCTGAGGAATTGAACCCAGGGCTTCATGTATGTGAGATAAGCACTTTACCACTAGGCCATATTCCCAGCCTCCTCATAAGTCTTTAATTTAAACAAAAGTGATAGTGAGGGGGTTCATGACCTAGGTATGTTGTAAAGCAAGACGTCACAGTTTAACAATTTGGCCCTGGGTATATTTTTCTTTTTCTTTTATTTACTGTAGAACTGGGTTGGGAGGTGAAAGGATATTTCCCGGCCATCCCAGAGGACCATGCGGAGATAATCACAGACAGGAGAAGAAGGTTCATAAGGAGGTTTATTAGTGGGGCCATAGTTCCCATGGGAGAGGGAGCTACATGGCATCTGCACCTTATCCAGGTGGCAGCTTCTCTCTTTGGGGGTAAAGGGGAAGTAGGTAGGTAGTGAGTAGGAGTGGCTTATTAGGTATGGGTGGATCTGGGCGCTAGTGGGAGGAACTGAAGACCTGAGGCTAGGGAAATGCTAAGGGTGGGGGGGAGGAGCTAGGTATTTCACAAATGTCAATCCTTTTTTTGTCTGGATTGGCATTCCCTGGTGGTTATGATACAGGAGGACTAGCAAAGGCAGGGCTGAGGGACTTTTATAGCTACAGATCCAAGTGAGGTCCTAGTTCTGCCCCAGGTGGCACAGTGTCTCCTCTGTGTGCAGAGGAGTGCTTCACGGGGGGTGGGGGGGTGGGGGGACATGCTTGAAAGTTTATCCAGCAGGCCTATGCTTTTAAGAAAAACTGAAGAAAAGAACAAGTGAGAAAAGAGCAGGCCAGCAAGAGAGAACATGGAGTCAGGCTAATGACTGAATTCTCTTTTGCATTGTGTGTCATTTGGTTAGTTCCACGGCCAACTAGGGATGGGACACAGACAGGCAGTTGAACTCCTGGGTAGGCAGGACAGGCTGGTGGCTCATGCCTGTAATCCTGGTTGTTAGGAACCATGGAAAAGATGAAAGACTAGAAAGGAGACAGAGGATTCAATAAATCAGATTAGACTTTAATCATCACTGAGGAGGGGCCCCAGGTAACAGGAACAGAGTAGGAGATAGCAGGGGTGACAAAGGTGGGGTCTGGGTTTAAGTACACTTGAATAGTGTGGTGTTAGCTTGTAGGACCAGGTAGTTGCAACGGGAAGTTTCTACCAGAGCAATGTGCACGTTCAGATAGGCTGCGGGTGAGGATTTCCCAGAAGGAGGGGTGAGGGGGGCATCAGTGGGTCATAAGTGGGTTATGAGGGCAAGGCAGATTCCAATCACTAGTTAGTAAGGAAGCTGAGATTTCAGGATCCTTGTTGAAAGCCAAATGAGGTAAGAAAGTCTGTGAGACTCCAGTTAACCAGCCAGAAGCCAGAAGTGGCACTGTGGCTCAAAGTGGTCACATGCTAACCTTGAGTAAAAGAGCTCAGGGACAGCGCTCTGGCCCTACCGCAAGTTGAAGCCCCGTGTCTGAAAAAAAAAAAAGTGTGTGTGGGGGTGATTTGCTTTATTTTCATGATTGTGGAAATTTTGCTTTATTTTCATAATTGCTGGATGGATTCTTGAGTATGTAATTAATACTGTTAATTAAAATGGAGGAGAATGGAAAAGGAATAGGCCAGACTTGATCACAACAGGCAAGGACTGTTTATTGAGGAACAGTGAGGGGCACAGACCTTCCTGCAGGATTGGAGGTTGTCCACCACTCAGAGACAGTCTCAAGCAAAAAGATGGATTTATTGGGGAAGCATAAAGAGAACTGACTGGCCAGGGACACAGCACAAACTTGGGAGCACAAAAGCTTAGGGACAGTCCCCACCCACACCCCTGAGTTCAAGCCCCAGAACCAGCACACACACACACACACACCCCAATGGATGAGATTGATTTTATTTAGATTAGAAATCTCAGCAGAGTGATCCTGTCTTAAATTTCTGTAAGAGGGAGAAGCTACAGTTGAGGTGATTGTTAGTAGAAGTTGTTTTATAAACAGAGGGAGAAAATTCAGAAATCTGGAGGATGGAAGAAACTAAATTACAACAATACTCTCCAAGCCAGAAGCTGACAGCTAACTTTTTCAGAGAATGAGATAAGATGGAAGAAGATAAGATAGAGACCAAGCAAGTGGATTGCTCAGAGCTATTTGGATTCTTTAGAGAACCAACTATTACTTCTGATCTTTCTTATCTGACCTAACAGCTTCAAAATTTAGCTAAACTCTGCAGGGTGAACAGAATACTTGCTTAACCATCCATGAATAGATAAAGGCCTGGGGGAGATACCATTTGCTTTCTAGTCACCAAAATCTCTGTTCCATCTTAACCCCCAGGGCCTTTAGCAATATATCTTCTGGATGTTTTGATTGCATTTGCTTTTGTTCTTGGCCTAGAAAGGTTTACCAATTTCTTTTTTTTGAATCTGTGTTGAGCTTTGGTCACTGGTATTTGGCTCAAAATAAACAATGTTTTACTTGTTTGTTTGTTTACTAATATTTACTTATGCCAGTCTTGTGACTTGAATTCAGAGCTTTGGCTGTAGTATGGAAGTCAGATCTGGCCAAAGCCATCTTTGGCCACATGGCCCAGGTTGTTCTATATGGCAACTTGTCTTGATGGGTGTGCCTGAATTCCTAGAGGAAGGGAAGTCCCACTCCCAGGTGATGGGTGTTCCTGAATCCCAAGAGACATGGGTGAGTGTTAGCATATCCCTCCCTAAGGTCCTCAGCATCTCCCATTAGCCCCCAGATCTACCCTGACTGAAACTCCCTGCCCTAGATCCACTCCCATTCACCATTCAGACTTACCAACTTCCCCTTTAGCCCTAGAGATATAAAACCGACCACCTGGATAAGGTGCAGACACCAGAGCCAGAGCCTTGTTGCTCCCTCTTCCGTGGGAGACATGACCCCATTTATAAACCTCCTTATAAATCTTCTCCTCTCTGCATTGCCCCCTGGGATGGCTGGGACATATGCTTTTAGTGGGCACTTGGCCTATAGGTTAATGAACCTGCAGTCAAGTGCCTGGGACTGGGAGCTTCCTGTGACCCTGCCCCCTGACCTGACCCTATTTAGGGGCAGGCCAGCTCCAGCGCCATTAGGCCAAGCCACATGTCTCCATGTTCATGTCCTGTGTCCTGTCTTCTGGCTCATCTCCAGTCACCATGGCATCCCAAGCCAGCTCTCCATTGGAGCTGAATTGCTTTGTTGGTATGGTTTTTGTTCTTCCCTCTCTGGCTTGTTTTCTGATAGTGTTAAGGGTATGTGTGGGCTGCAGGCCCTTGTAACTGTTATGTGGTCCAGAAATCAATGATCAATGAGACCACTCAGATGACAATCGGGTATTGAGCAACAATGTGCTGACTGCCCACGAGGTCGGGATATCTAGATGGCAGCCCCAAGCTTTTTTTTTTTTTTTTGCCAGTCCTGGGGCTTGAACTCAGGGCCTGAGCACTGTTCTGGCTTCTTTCTGCTGAAGGCTAGCACTCTGTCACTTGGGCGTGGTGCTAAGGAATCAAACCCAGGGCTTCATGTATACCAGGCAAGCACTCTTGCCACTAGGCCGTATTCCCAGCCCAGCCCTGAGCTTCTTATTGGGCTGCTTTTAAACCCAAAAACCACAGGAATTTTCCCTTTTGCCTAATTGTATTGGGTCATTAATTTTGAGATGTGTCCAGGAACTAGTTCATTACTTTCAAGAAATGTCCAGACACTGGTTACAAACAGGTCTGGGTGTCTTGACCATAATGTGAGAACCAAGGGAAAGTGTAGCTCTCTGAGCTCCTAGAAACAATAGGGCTTGTAAAATTTCACTGTCGTAGACTTTACTCTTAGTTCTCATAACTCCATTTTGGTGGCTCCATGCTAGAGGGTTGCACTCCCACCCGTGAGACTAGTTTCTCATAGTTTGACATTTAAAAATATATGTAGACCTTGTACATCTCTGTACCTAGGTAGCAACCATAGTAGCAGATTGTGAAAATGATCATAGGAATAGATTATAGAAATAATCATAGTAGTTATAGAAATGCCATGGTGACTGTCAGATTGGTCCACTTATGATTGAGTACTGGATTGTTTTAGCCCACTCATGCTTGCTTAGTTGATATTAGGAAAACATGGTAACAATTGTTAAAATAAAGTTGATATTAGGTCAGCCTGACCAGGAAATTCTACTTCGGTAAACGGCTTGCTTAACCCATTTGTTTGTGACTTGCTCTACCCCCTGCATTGACCCCCTTCATCTATGACCACCTGCTGTAGAATGCAGCTTCTACCTTCAAAAACCCAGCCCTGCAGTGGCTCATTGCTTTTCTTTCCCATCCCGATAGTGGAGAGCAGATGCTGTACACAGCTAAATAAAGACTCCTAGCCTGATTGACTGAGTGCTGGTGAGACTACACATAATGGAAAACATCTGTCCATCTGGTGACAAAACAGGGTATAGCTCTCTGGAGGGTTGGGGGCAGGGTTACAGGTGTGGGCAATTGCAACTACATAACTTCGCAGCAAGGGCCAGCTTCAGAAAAGTTTCACATTGAACAATGACATTAATACAGAACAATATTAGCAATACTTGTGTAAAGTTAGTATAGTTGTAGAAAACAAATGAAAGGTGTAGGGGAACCCCCTTCTTTGAGTCCCTAGAAACAGCAGGCTTAGACAAGGTAGTGGGCTTAGAGAAGGGCAAATCTAAGCCAAATAACAGGAGGCCAGAACAGCTAGATCTAGAGCTGCTTGACCTTGGCTAAAGAAAGGAAAGAGGAAGACCACTTGAAGTAGGTCAGAACAGGCGCCATCTTGGGGACTCAGACTCCATTTTGAATTATGACACATGGCCCCAGCCCATCCGGAGAAGATGACCCCCTTAGAGTTAAGATAAACAATCATAAATCTCCAACCACATTCAGCGTTTGCTAAGCTAAGTTCCCGAAGGAATGAAGACATCTAGTTATCTGGTTCCTGTCACCATAACTGCCTGCAGCCCTCACCTTTCCTGGTCTCCTGGGATGGCTGGAACAGATTCTTTCAAAAGTAAATCATGGAGTCAGAGCAGTTTATGGCAGGCAGTAGTGAAACATAGACTCTATAAGGGAGGATGGGAGTTGTAGTCTGGGCCACAGTAGCAAATCCCATTGTGGGAACTAGATAAGGGAGAGTCTGAGATGTGAACTCTACTGGAATCTGAACTTTGCTTTGATGACTTATTCCTTATTGTTTTGTTTACTAGAATTGTAATTGCTATCTTAGTCACTAACCGCTAGTTCCTGCTTCTGTAAATCTGCTTCCTTGTACCAACACCACCTGTGTGTGGTCTTTTTCCCTTTAAAAACCCTGCTGAGAGTCTGGGCTACACTGTACTACCTGGAAAGCCACAAGTAGCCACACGACTAAGAAAGACTTCTTGCCCTATGTATCTGAGTCGGTGGTTATATTTGTAGTAAATGGCATCCAACAAGATAAGGTTCATGAAGCTTCTCTTTAAATGTAGGGACTCTTCATTTAGGGTCCTTGACTTCCATCGCAGAATAAGAATTTCTGGATAAGTCATAATGGTAAGAAAACCTGGTAGAGCTTTATTGAGCAAGTAGGTAAGCAGACAAAAAGCAGAAAAGGGTTGGGAATATGGCCTAGTTGTAGAATACATGAAGCCCTGGGTTTGATTCCTCAGCACCACATATATAGAAAAAGCCAGAAGTGGCTCCAGTGGTTGTTAGCATTTCCCCAGCCTCAGGTCCTCAGCTCCTCCCATTAGCCCCCAGATCTACCCATGCCTAATGAGCCACTCCTACTCACTATTAAGACCTACCTACTTCCCCTTTACCCTCAGAGAGACGCTGTCACCTGGATAAGGCGCAGAGGCCATGTAGCTCCCTCTCCCATGGGAGCTATGGCCCCACTAATAAACCTCCTTATGAACCTTCTCCTGTCTGTGATTATCTCTGTATGGCTTCCTGGGATGGCCAGGACAGATCCTTTCTGTGGTAGAGTGTTATCTTTGAGCAAAAAGAACCCAGGGACAGTGCTCACGCCCTGAGTTCAAGTCCCAGGACTGGCAAAGAAAAAAAAAGCAGAAAAGCAGAGACACACTTGAAGAGAGTGTGTGTTCTAGAGGAGACACAGTCTTGAGAATCAAGGGTGTTTACATGGTAACGGCAGGGTTCTGACTTGAAAGTTATGCAAAGATAGGAGTTACATCTTTGCTGTAATCACTTTTAGTGATACACTTTCTGAGTTCCTGGTCATTTGGGGCATTTCTTCCAGGTAGCAATGCATCCTGCCATATAACAGATACTTACTAGTAGGATTTTAGATTGACAGCCTTCACCTTGGGTCACCCACAAGCCAGGCCTGGCCACAGTTGCCCATTACCACCTGAACTGCACATACCCCCAGCCCCAGTGGCGTCAACATGTTGCTGCACAGTCAGGATGCTCTATCCTGGTCTTATGGCTATTTCTAGTATCCAGTTATAGGAGGTATTGACCCAGCTACATGCCAGATATAGGATGTTTTCCCTGGCTACAAATCAGCTGCAGCATGTCCCGCTCCAGCTGTCTGATATCTCCCGTGCCCAGCTGTGACTACAAAACATTTCGTGCTCCCAGCTTCACCTGCCTTCAGCCTCCTGATACTATATAACTACCCAGCTGCCTGAGAGCAGGCTGCTACTCTCTACCCCGAAAGCTAGCCTGTGGGAACCTGTAAATGGAGACCCACTAACCGAGATCCTCAGACTTGAGCCTCTTTGACTACACTGTTTCTTAGTTGCCTTCACCAGGCCTCATTTCCCCTAATTTATCCTGCCTCATTTTCCTCTATAATGAATTTGCTCCTTAGTGTTAAGGGAAATAAATAAAATGAATATCTCCTGTATTTGCTTTATGCTTAAGTTTTTAAAATTCCTGGCAGCCAGTTACCATGCCTCATTTTCCCTAGTCTATCCTGCCTCATGAGTACCTAGTATTACAGGCGTAACTGCTGTACTGCACAGTACTGCTTTGTATATTGGTTTTTCTCTGATGGTTGACTAGATGGAATATGGTAGGTCTGATGGCTGCAGTCAGAGTTCTATTGGAGATTGACCCAAATACTCCTCAGGTGGGACTCATGCCCCAGCCACCTAGACAAGTCTCAAACCAGAGGAACGAAGACAATATTGGGAAACAGTTAATCTGTCCCTGAAGTCCAGAAAACATTTGGCTCACTGTGCTCTATTATTGGATCACACTTATGTTGGTATTCTTTGTCTGCCTAACGAAACACAATTTTGTGTATGTATACATGTGAATATATTAGCATCTTTAGGTTGATTCTTGGATTGTAATTGAAGAGTTAACACATAAGATTTTTGGTTCTGAATATATTTTCTTCCTTTCTTCTGCTTGTTTTTGTTTTTTGTTTTTTCTTGTAGCAAGATACTTTTGCTATTCAAGGTCATTTGAAAACATTGTTATCTTACCCATTGCTAGCTGCAATGTAGCAATGTGTAACTCCTACACTCAAATGTGAGCAAAGAAAAAAGGAATCTTTAAATCTTGTGTTGAAACCAGGTGTTGGTGGCTCATGCCTGTAATCCTAGCTACTCAGGAGGCTGAGATATGAGGATCATGGTTTGAAGCCAGCCTGGGCAGGAAAGTCCATGAAATTCTTATCTCCAATTAGCTAACAGAAAAATGGCACTGTGGCTCAAAGTAGTAGTGTGCTAGCCTTTAGCAAAAATGTTCAGGGGCAGAGCCCAGGCCTTGAGTACAAGTCCCACAACAAATAATAATAATAATAGTAATAATACTGGTACAACTAAACACTTATGTTGAAAGAATTTGCATTAGTAAAAGTTGCCTGGGTAGCTAAAAAAAACAAACAAGTTGTGTCAGTACTGAGGTCTAAATTCGAGGCCTAGGAACAATACCTTACCTTTATTTTTCAAGGCTGATTCCTTAACACTGTTCTTAACACTGTTCCTTAACACCTGTTCTTTGGACATTTTGGTGTTTAGTTGTAGTCAAATATCTCATTGACTTTCCTGCCCAGGGTGGCTTTGAACTGCAAAATCCTCAGATCTCAGGCTCCCAAAAGAGATTGTTACAGTGAAATGACTGGTGGAAGTTTCCCAGGTAGAGGTATCTGTATTATATTTTAGTGTCTGTCGTATTTATTTTCATTAATTTCTTCTTTATGACATTTGTGGGGGACATATTACATAGAACCCCATTTTGGGAGAGTCACTACTATACCGGCAAAATTATTTTCTCTAGGTCCTCCATACCATAATTATTTTAGCTCTGCCCTCCTTAATTCAAATCATAGGATGGGAAAATGAAGCATGGGAAACAGCTGTCAGAAATTCACAAACTTAAGGCTGAAGCAAATACAGGGATATTCATCCACCTACTTAAGATTAAGAGAACAAAATCATTTTAGGGGAACATGAGGCCGGGTGAAGGCAACTCAGAAACATGATAGTTAGAAGCAAGGTATTTAGAAACACCAAAGCAGTACCTTTGCTTCTAAGAGACAACAAGATGCCTTTCTTACCTCAATAAGCATCTATTTTATGGCATGCCCAAAGCATCCAAGATACTAGGAATGATTAGAGCAGAGATAAAACACCCATATTTGCATAATTTTGAAGTTGGACCCCAAACCTGTTAGGAAACAGAGTCATGAGGTTATTAGAATAAAGAAAGAGAAGAAAATAACCTCTGGGCTGGGAATATGGCCTAATGGCAAGAGTGCTTGCCTCGTACACATGAAGCTTTCGGTTCGATTCCCCAGCACCACATATATGGGAAATGGCCAGAAGCGGCACTGTGGCTCAGGTGGTAGAGTGCTAGCCTTGAGCGGGAAGAAGCCAGGGACAGTGCTCAGGCCCTGAGTCCAAGGCCCAGGACTGGCCAAAAAAAAAAAAAAAGAAAAAGAAAATAACCTCAACAGACCAGATAAACTTTAATGGAAAATTGAAGTGGACGCTATGGTGAACCAGAGGAGTCATGAGACAGGAGGCTTAATGGGGACTGGGAGTGGAAGGCTCAAAGAGTTTGGTGAGTTTATGGTGCAGGTCTGGCTCTTGGGTCTCCTGCCTAGTCTCTTGGGCACCTATTACCTGAGAGAGTGGGGGAATGGGCTTCCATTGTTTTTTGTCAGTAGTGGGACTTGAATTTGTGGACTGGGTGCTGTCCCTGGGCTCTTTTGCTCAAGGCTTCCATTCTTCTAGTGAAGTGGGGAGGGTTTAGGGGAACTAGCCCCCACCCTAAGATGTATTGGGGTTTGAGCACAATAAGTCCAGCACACGAACAAAGTCAGGAGAATTCAAGCTTTATTGCAAACACAAAAGATAAAGCTGACTAGCCAGGGACACAGTGCAGACACGGGAGCTGACACTATGACCCTGAACAGTCCTCAAACTGGGGTTTAAATAGGCAAAAACCACACACAGGTGGCTGCAGCTGGCTTAGTAAGGTATGCAATAACAGTATAGGAAAAATCTATATCTTGACAGTTAAAGAATAACACCATTAAGGTAAGATGATGAATCTAGGCAGCTAATGGGGTTAATGGGTTACATTTTCAGAGTAGGATAATAACAAAAACTTAAGAATAACATCTTCAAAGCAAGATATTGATAAGTGGGCACAACTTAAAAATAACATTTTCAAAGTAGGGTATAGATAACACTAATGAAACAGGGCTTATCCTTCAGTTGCAGGTACAACCTGGTACTACACAACATTTGCTGGGTCCGCAGCCTGGTGTAGCATAACATTCACCAGGTCAACTCAACCACCACTCTTATTGAGACCAACTGACACAAAAACATTTCCTCTACCATTGAGCAGGCCTGGGAATGGAATGTCTCAGAAACTTATTCCCCTAATTGGAGGGGCTGTTATCTGAAGGCCCATACAGCAGCCTGGCACTAGGCTACTCCATCCTGCCTTAGAAATATGAAATTTGCATCCCCTCTTCACTACTTTGAGCCAACAGCTTGGCTTGGCTTTTCATATTTACATTAAGATTCTGGACTGGAGGATAGTCAATGGGCCAAACCCTAGGAACCATATTGAGCAATACAGAGCACTTGTGGCTCACACCTGTAATCCTAGCTACTCATGAGGCTGAGATCTGATGATTGTGGTTCAAACCCAGCCTGAGCAGGAAAGTCCATGAGACTCTTATCTTGAATTAACCACAGAAAACCAGAAGTGGCTCTGTGGCTCAAATTGGTAGAACACTACCCTTGATTGCAAAAGCTCAGGGACAGTGCCCAAGCCCTGAGTTCAAGCTCCACAAAGGACAAACTGAAAGGATCTGTCCCAGCCATCCCAAGGGACCATGCGGACATAGTCGGACAGGAGAAGATTTATAATGAGGTTTATTAGTGGGGCCATATCTCCCACAGGAGAGGGAGCAACATGGTGTTTGGCTTCTTAATCCAGGTGGTTGCTTATATAGCTCTGGGGCTAGAGGGGAAGTAGGTAGGTCCGAATGGTGAGTTGGAGTGGCCCATTATAGCTCTAGGTCAGGGAGTTTAGGTATGGATGGATCTGGGGGCTAACAGGAGGAGCTGAGGATCTGAGGAGGGGGAAATGCTAACACAAACCACAACAAAATAAATACCCCTGATGCTAAAGAGCTTTGCATCTCTCTTCCCCCGAGAGCACCCACACTCTATTAGTGTGTCCTGTTATGGGGTTCAAGGGAGGGGATTCCCTGTCCCTCCAAGAGTCCACCACTCAGAGACAGTCTCAAGTAAAAAGATGGATTTCTTGGGGGAAGTTCCAGATGGACCCATCCCAGATTTCAGAAAAACATATAGCACAAAACAGGACAGAGACTTACTTCTGGAAGATTTCTAAGTAACTCCTGCATCCCACACATACCCTTAACACTATCAGGAAACAGGCCAGAGAGGGAAGAAAGAACAAAAACATTACCAACAAACCAATTCAGCTCCAATGGAGAGCTGACCTGGGAAGCCATGGTGACCAGAGACGAGCCAGGAGACAGGACACAGGACGTGAACATGGAGACATGTGGCATGGTGTAATGGCCCCTGAGCTGGCCTGCCCCTAAATAGGGTCAGGTCAGGGGGCTGGGTCACAGGAAACTCCCAGTCCCAAGCGCTTGACTGCAGGTTCAGTAACCTTTAGGCATGTGCCCACCCCTGTCTCTTGGGATTCAGGAACACCCATTTCCTGGGGATGGGACTTCCCTTTCTGTACAACTTGCCATGTGGCCAATGATGATGCTGGCTAGATCTGACCTCCATATTACATGTCCTTACTCTTTGCTGTTTGTCTTTTTGTCTGCTCACTGTTTATCTACCAAGCCCTGCCAACTTTTCTTACCATTATGATTTGTTCAGAAATTCTTTTTTTCAAACTGCATTTTTTTTCTTTTCTTTCTTTTTCTTTTTGGAACTAGCAATCAAACCTAGGATGTTGCACTTGCTAGACAAAAGCTTTGCCAGTGAGCTACATCCCAGCCCATAACACTGGTAGTTTATATCCATCTTGGGGATTGACCTCAGGGACTGGGCACTGTCCCTGAACTGTTGTTGTTGTTGTTGTTGTTGTTTCCCTAAAGGTTAGTGTTCTACCTCTTTGAGCAACAGCTCCACTTCCCAGAAATTCTTATTCTGCAATCAAAGTCAAGGACCCTAAGTGAAGAGTACCTACTTTTAGAGGGAAACCTCATACCTGCATCCAGTGACAGTGCCAGCACAAGAAAAAAAGAATACAGATTTGGAGGCTTTGGAAAAACTTTATGTATTCATTTATTTGTTTCTTTGTTTCAATCTTGGGGCTTGAATTCAGTATCTAGGCACTGTCCTTGACATTTTGTGCTCAAGGATAGTGCTTTACCACTTGAGTCACAGCTCTATTTCTAGTTGGTTTTTTGGCTTGTTTGTTTTTGCCAGTCCTGGGGCTTGAACTCAGGGCCTAGACACTGTCCCTAAGCTTCTTTTGCTCAAGACTAGCTCTCTACCACTTGAGCCACAGTGCCACTTCCGGCTTTTTCAGTTTATATGGTGCTGAGGAATGGAACCTAGGGCTTCATGCATGCTAGGCACACACTCTACTGCTAAGCCTCGTTCCCAGCCTCTTTGGGGGTGTTTTTGTTGTTGTAGGTCCAGAGGCTTGAACTCAGGGCCTAGGTGCTGTTCCTGAGCTTCTTCTTTTTAATTTTATATTTGCCAGTTCTGGAGCTTGGACTCAGGGCCTGAACACTGTCCCTGGTTTCCTTTTGCTCAAGGCTAGCGTTCTCCTACTTGAGCCACAGGGCCACTTCCAGCCTTTTCTGTTTATGTGGTACTGAGAACTTGAACCCAGGGCTTCATTATGCAAGGCAAACACTACCACTAAGCCACATTCTCAGACCCCCTGAGCTTCTTTTTTGTTTAAGGCTAGCACTCTACCACATGAGCCACAGCCCCACTTCCAGCCTTTTCTGTTTATGTGGTACTGAGAAATCGAACCCAGGGCTTCATGCATGCTAAGCAGTCTAGCTCTAAGCCACATTCCCAGTCCATGTGTGAAAACTCTTAACCAGTAAAAGCAAATCACACCAGAGGCTTTTATAAATCAATAAGAGAAGAAAGGCTTGCCAGTGTTTCCAGAGAGACTGTGTGCTGGTGATTCACTCCTGAAATCCTAGCTACTCAGGAGTCTTGAGAGTTGGGGATGGAGGTTGGAAGCCAGCCTGAGCAGGGAAATACCAGAGACTTTTATTTCCAATTAGCAAGCAAAGAGCTGGACTAGGAGGTATGATGGTAGAATGCCAGCCTTGAGGGAAAATGACAAACAAAGTCACAAATTCAAGTCTTAAATTCAAGCTCCAGTATCAAAATGCACACACAGATATGACAGGGATAATGGTTCAAAAACTGGCTTCCTCAGCCTACTGTGACTGGAGGTGACATCAGTGGGCTGTTAGCATGTTCTGATCTCTTTGATGTAGCTCAGAATTCAATCCTGACTCAAAGTAAGGTAGCCCAAATTTTATATCATTGACCAGAACATGGTTGGAGCTCAGAAAATGATATTCCAAACTAAAGTGCTTTGAACTAAAGGATGTTGCAAGGACTCAGAAACAAATCCAGAGTCAAGGTTTCTCTGACCTCTTCCCATCTTTCTGATCCTTCTTCCCCAAAGCAAGCCATAAAGTAAAATTACTCAAATAGAAATATTTGTTACACCTTCCCCAGTCTTACTGTTTGGCCAAAAGGGAAATTCCCTACCTTACTTTGTCTAATAGTAAATCATAAAATCCTCATTCCAGAAGGGTCCAGCCCTATAATCAGCAGGAGTAAATGCTTCACAATGCAAGAAGAGCTTGCCACCAGTGGCGTATGCCAGAAATCCTAGCTACTCAGGCTAAGATCTGAGAATAAGGTTCGAAACCAGCCAGGGCAGGAAAGTCTGTGTGATTCTTTGTGGGGCATGCCTGCCCGGATGCCTTGCATTATTAAGAGGCAATTAGTTGGCCCCGTCTGTTTTCCCAGCCCTAGGGCCACGTGTGGCTAAGATAGCGCCTGGTGATGAACCCAGAGGCGGTCCTGTGGGCTGTGACATAGAATTAGGCCGCCTCTTATGATTGGTCCCTCAGCCCTCTAACCTTGATGGACAGCTCAGGCTGCTCTTCACCGCCCCTAGATAGGTGCATATAACCCCTCCCTTTCCTGCTGCTCTCTGACCTATTTTAAGAACGGAGCTCTTCCAATAAAGCGAGATGTGCACAGACATTCTGCCGGACTCTGTCTGATTGTCCTCCGGTGAGGGGGGGGGCTGGGTGCGGGCGGTTCGTCGACCCTTCTTCTTTCTTGGCCCACCCTGGTCGGGGCGAGCTTCCCCTCTCCCGCAGGTCGGGAGAGCGCTGGGGGCTGAGACCCTGACAATTCTTATCTCCAATTAACCCACAAGGAAAAAAAAAGGTTGCAAGTGGAGTTGTGTCTCAGTAGTAGAGCACTACCTCAAGCACAAAAGCTCAGGGACAGTGCCCTGGCCCTGAGTTCAAGCCCCAGAACCAAAAAGAAAAAAGGCAAGAGGAGCTAGATATAAGTGGCTCACACTTGTAATCCTAGCTACTCAGGAAGCTGAATCTGAGGATCCTCGTTAAAAGTCAGCTTGGGCAGGAAAGTACCTGAGAGTCTTATCTCCATTTAACCACCAAAAAGCAGGAAGTAGACAGGTAGCTCAAATGATAGAGTATCAACCTTGAGGTTTGGGCCAGCTCCCAGGACCTGAGTTCAAGCCCTAGAACACCCACACACACCCATACCCACATTCCCCCCCCCCCCCCCCCCCCCCCCCCCCGCCAACACACACACAAAGGGCATAGGAATCCACAGAGATAGCCTTGGCCCTCTATGGTTGTTTTGTTGTGCCCAGACTGTGGATCCCCGAAAGACCACCAAGGAGCGGATTCGGATGCAAGCTTGAGCCTGGGCTAACAACCGTCACTGACACATGCAGCAGGTCTGGGTTGAGAGCTCTGAACCTTCAGTTAACAGGGTTTTTATGGGGTTTTCAGGGACATCTTATGTGTCATAGCATCACTCAGCAAATCATATCACACTGCGGGAAAAATCATAAAACAATTCTAAAAAATGATTAGGGTAACCAGTGGCAGGAACAGACCTGGTGAAGGTGATTGGTTAACTCAAGGGGTTGGTGCTTTCTAAAATGACTGGCTAAAACAGATGGTTCAAGCCACAAAGGTGTCGAGCGAGTTATCTTTAACTTGAAGGAACATCAGGAACTTTAGGTATTTCCTGCCATCTGCTGATTAGCTGTTGCTAGGGGAGGTTACTACAAAGGGAGTTATTGACACATTTCCTGGAATTTGGGCCCAGACATGGTGCTGTGGCTCAAGTGGTAGATGTTAGTTCTGCCCCAGAGCAATGGTTTTGTTCTCCCCCAGCACAAGTGCCCCCTTCCCTCTTCCCTAGAAGTCCCCACCCCCGCATCTGTCACTCAGGTAACTGGTGTGCCTGGGGGCAGTGGTAGTCCTCTAGGCTCTGAGGGTACTTCCTCTTCCTCTGAGGTCATGTCTTCATCCACCCTGGTCATTCTTCTTTTGGACCGTGAGAGGGACCCAGGCTCTGAGGTCATGTCTGCATTCACTGTGGCCAATCCTCCTGTTGCCCTCTCCCTGTATAACCTGTCTCCTTGAACTCAAATTGTGTGCAGTTCTAAAGTAACTAAGACCTAACTGGCTCCTCAGGCCAAAGTTAAAAACAAAGGGCAGTTTTAAACTCAACCCGCAAAGAAGCTCATCAGATTTGGGTGCAAACAAATGTGTCTAATGTCTGTTTCCCAAGGATATAAGCTACCCTGGATACAGAGCTGACTATGGTCTCAATCTTAATTAGTATACTAAAGTGCTATATTCAATTAAAAATTAACGAGATTGTTAATCAGTTGCTGTTTCAAAACCCTCATCATCATTGGGGCTGGGGATATGGCCTAGTGGCAAGAGTGCTTGCCTCGTATACATGAAGCCCTCGGTTCGATTCCCCAGCACCACATATATAGAAAACGGCCAGAAGTGGCGCTGTGGCTCAAGTGGCAGAGTGCTAGCCTTGAGCAAAAAGAAGCCAGGGACAGTGCTCAGGCCCTGAGTCCAAGGCCCAGAACTGGCAAAAAAACAAAACAAAACAAAACAACAACAACAAAAAACCCTCATCATGTCTACTATTGAGTTTTATCATTACAGATTTTATCCTCTGCAGCATTTAGCAGATCCATAGAGGGATAAATAACTCCAGCAAGCCAAACTTCACTTCTATTCTTAATAAGTTTCAGGTAAGCCCTGCTTTAAATTATTTCTATTGATTTCCTTGTTGCTTCAATTGAAAATAAAAAGGGTCTTGAGGCAAAAACAAACAAACCAAAAAAAACAAAAACAAAAACAAACCACCCTCACTTGATCTGTCATCCCACCATTCAACGTGGGCTATGCTTTCAGCCAACTGAGACATGCCATCCCAGCTACTAGCAAAAATGCCAACTAGGACATGCCAACCCAGCAATGAGCAAAAATGCCAAATGGGACAAAAAATCCCATCAAGGAGCATCTAACCCCCCTGAGGACAAAACTAGTCCTGGCAACAAGGGATCATGGAGAGGAATAGGAGGGGATGGTGTCAAATCCTCAATGGAATCACTTTGTACTTGCCCTTTCAAAACAAATCAGAGCAAGGAGATCAAAAGAAAATAGTTAATAAGCATGCCTATCTAATGTTCTTATCTATCTTTCTTCTAAATGGACAGGGACTTAAAGTGAGTCTTAGTCTCAAGACGGTTTGCCTTGGCACTTTCCTGGATCTTACATACTTTATAGTTCAGACATACATAGTCCAAAAAGTGATCAAGGCCTCCCACTGGTACCTTAACCACTTGGCTCTAACTTCTGACTGATTTTTTTTTTCCAGTCCTAGGGCTTAGACTCCGGGCCTGAGCACTGTCCCTGGCTCCTTTTTGCTCAAGGCTAGCACTCTACCTCTTCAGCTACAGCACCACTTCTGGCTTTTTCAATATATGTGGTGCTGAGGAATTGAACCTAGGGCTTCATGTATTTGAGGCAAGCACTCTACCACTAAACCATATTCTCAGCCCCACTATTTTTTTTTTTTGAGGTTGAGGCTTGAACTCTAGGCATGGGCACTGTCCCTGGGCTTTTCAGCTCAAGGCTAGTGCGCTACCATTTGAGCCATAGCACTACTTCTGGTTTTCTGTTGGTTAACTGGAGATAAGAGTGTCGTGGACTTTCCTGCCTGGGCTGGCTTTGAATCATGATCCTCATATCTCAGCCTCGTGAGTAACTAGGATTACAGGCATGAGCCACCAGTACCCGGCCTGACTGGTTATTCTTAACCAGTCCACAATGCTCTTCCCCACCCAGTCACCAGATGTGAATCAATTAGAAGTAGCTAGGGACATGATTCACCAGCTCCAGGACCACCTGGAATTTAGGAGACAGGAACTAAGCAACTCATCCATTTAAAAATGTTCCACCCTGACAGGATAGCTGCCCTTCTGCCATTTGTGTGCCCTCTAATGCTTTTCTTTTCTTTTCTTTTTTTTTTTTTATTGTTCAGCCTCTGCCTCATAGGACTTCTTTCAGATTTCATCCAAAGACACATACATCTGCTTACTACCAAGGAACTCTTACTGCTGCTTACTACAGCAGAGAGAGACAGACAAAGAGACAGAGAGAGAGGACTCCAAATACGCAGTTTAGTTTGTGTTATGAAAGCACCTTAGCAGCGTGGAGCAGTCTTACTTGTCAAACCAAAATGTTCCCCTCCTGTGGTAAATCATTTTGTGGCCAGCTTCCTGAAATTGTTTACTTATTTTGTGGTCAGGGACTTTCCACTGACCGTTTACTTCCTCAAAAACTGTAAATGCTAGCCAGGGCCCAGTAGTTCACACCTGTAATCCTAGCTACTCAGGAGCCTGAGATATGAGGATTGTGCTTCAAAACCAGTCCAGGGGGCTAGGGATGTGGCATAGTGGCAAGAGCACTTGCCTCATATACATGAAGCCCTGGGTTCGATTCCCCAGTACCACATATACAGAAAATGGCCAGAAGTGGTGCTGTGACTCAAGTGGCAGATTGCTAGCCTTGAGCAAAAAGAAGCCAGGGACGGTGCTCAGGCCCTGAGTCCAAGGCCCAGGACTGGCAAAAAAAAAAAAACCCCACAAAAAACCAAAAAACCAAAACCAGTCCAGGCAGGAAAGTCCGTGAGACTCTTATCTCCAATTAACCACCAAAAATACCAGAAGTGGTGTTGTGGCGCAAAATGCTAGAGTACTAGCCTTGAGCAAAAGAGCTCAGGGACAGTGCTCAAGCCCGTTATTCAAGATCCATGACTGACAAAACAAAATAAAACAAAAAGAACAGGGATAGTGCCCAGGCCCTGAGTTCAAGCCCCAGAACCAGCACCAAAATAAAAAACTAACTAATCAACACCAACAACAAAAACTTCGCAATCAATAGCTGCATCCAGAGAAAGATGGTGCCGACAGAATAGGGAGGCACCCCGACTCGCTCCAACAGAATAGCGAGCTGGGAACTCCAACACCCAACACCCCATCAAGAACCCAGCAAAACAGCAGCCAGAAGCAGTGGAGAAACTCAGGAAAACAAAAAGGAGCAAAAGAGAAGAACTGAAAACCTACACGGAGCTGGAGAATCTCTGGGGCACCCTCCCCCCACCAGCCGACCCTGGCCCAAACAGGGCCAGGCTGGGAAAGGGGAACCCAGCGATCAGCAGACAGGCTGCCAGGAGTGCCGATTTCATATAGCGGGATACCCCACGGTCACAAGGCAGGGTGCGGACCAAGACACACACCAGCAGCGACGAGAAGTTCAGGTCCACACCGGCTTCGGACAAGGGAACCCAGCGCGGCAGAAAGAGGGAACCAGGGAAGCCACCACGACACTTCGCCAACCCCTGAAGGGCCAACAGCTGCGCGGGACACACAAAGCAGCAACTGTGAGTCCCCCATTATCCCCTCACCCAACGGGAGATCAGCTATCAGAGACCCAAGCCCTACAAAGAAGCTAGATCTCCCTTCCTCCCCCTCCCCACCCCCGAGGGAACAAAGAACCCCCAAATGAGGCGGGGAGCTCCCATCAGGTGCTGGGAAGTCAGTTTAGCAGGGGAAGGGCGGAGCAGCCCCAAGGCCCCACAGGTTCCTGAACTGGCAGAACCGGCCCACCCCCTTCCCAACAGGGCAGTGCAACAGGGCGGGCAGTGCAAGCCCCACCCGAGGCGCCTGGACCTCCCAGACTCTTACAACTAAAATCACAGGCGCTGGTGGGCAATACCAGGCCAGCAGGGTCACCTGAGCCTGATCACTTCCCCCCCTCCCAGCGGAGGAGAGGTCTGAGGGTGCCAAGCCACACCCGGAAAGTCGATCCCACTGGACCCCACACATACTGCCCCACCCAACGGACTCGCAGGAGGGCGCAAGCACAACCCAACAACCCGGGGCTCGCTCTGGGAGGCATATCCCACTAAAGTGCCTGTTGTAGTGGACGCACAGCGCACAGGAGGGTGGGGCCCCCAGCGACAGCGCCCGCTCTGGTAGGCATACCCTGCACTGGTGGGCAGGGCCACAGCGACAGCATCTGCTGCCGTAGACAAGCCTACACAGGAGGGAGGGAAGATCTACACAGATCTCCAGATGCACAAATCACAAAGAAACATAACTCAGTTCATCAAAGGGCAAGCCAACTTGCCAGCTTCAAAAAGCAGCACGACTGAAAAGGAGATGGAGACTAAAAATGCAAATGAGGCCATGTTAACAGGAATGATCGAAAGCATCAGAAATGAAATCAGAAAACAATTCCAGGAGTTTAGAGCGGAAATCTGGAAGGACACCCAGGAAGCCAAGAAAGAAATGGAAGCAAAAATGGATACAATGCAAGCCTCATTTAAAGAAATGGAAGCAAAAATGGATACAATGCAAGCCTGCTTTAAAGAAATGGAAGCAAAAATGAATATAATGCAAGCCGCCTTTAAAGAAAATCTCCACATCCTGAGAATTGAAATGCATGAAAAAATAGATTTAAAATACAACTCTTTAAAGGAAGAAATTTCCACGATCAGAGCTGATATGACAACCATAAATAGCTCTCTGACATCCTTAAACTCCGCAATTGAAACCATAACACAAAGAGTGGACCATATAGAATGCAGAATCTCTCGCCTGGACGATGAAGCAGCTGACAACAACCAGAAAATGACCACACTCCAAGAAAAGGTGAAGCTTCAGGGAAGACTAATCCAGGAACTAATGGACAAAGACAAGAGATATAATCTGCGCATAATTGGAATAGAAGAAGGAGCCGAATACCAGAACAGAGGGCTTAATCATGTTCTCAATAAAGTTATTGCAGAAAACTTCCCCAATCTCACAGGGGACCCCATCCAGGTAACCGAAGCCTATAGGACACCTGGCAGGCCAGACCCCAGGAAAGCCACCCCAAGGCACATAATATTCAAGACTACAGACCTCAAGATTAAAGAGCAAATTCTGAATTCAGCCAAAGCGAAGAAGGAAACTTTTTTCAATGGGAAGAGGATTTGAATAACATCCGACTTATCCACACAAACTTACCAAGCTTGAAGTGAGTGGAAGAACACCATCCAAGTAATTCAGAATAACAATTTACAACCTCGGATCAAATATCCAGCGAAATTGGAGTTCACATTCGAAGGGAAAACCAGATCTTTCCACACCAAAGAGGAGCTAAAGGAGTATGTGAATAAAAAACCAGCCCTACAGCAAATTTTGAGAGGGGAACCCCACCCAACAGAGATCGTAAAAGACACACAGACAGAATCAGAAAGAAACTTCAATAGCCAAAGTCCAGCAGAAACACCAGCTCACTAAAGACAGGAAAAAAAAAAAAAGAGGAAAAAACAGCCCAACAAGAAAATGGAAGGAGAAAAAACACCCTTATCCTTGATCTCTTCAAATATAAATGGTTGAAACGCCCCTATAAAGAGGAGCAGACTGGCAGAATGGATTTGCAAACAAAAAGCTGACATCTGCTGTCTACAAAAGACCCACCTTACAAGCAAGGGACAAAAACAGGCTTCGAATGAAAGGATGGAGCAAGATCTACCAAGCAAATGCACCCACCAAAACGGCAGGTGTAGCCATTCTGATCTCAGACAAGCTGGACTTCTCATTAAAGTCCACTCAAAAAGACAAAGAAGGACACTACATATTAATACATGGAAAAATCCAGAATCAAGAAATCACGGTGATAAATGTATACTCACCGAACAAAAGAGGCCCTACATATGTCAAGCAAATTCTCACAGAATTACAGAGCAAGATAGGCGCAAACACAATCATAGTGGGTGACTTTAATACTCCTCCTCTCTCTCCAAGAGACAGATCCAACACTCAGAGGATTAATAAGGGAGCTGAGGACCTAAATTACACCATTTCCCAAATGGATCTAACAGACCTATATAGAACCTTTCACCCTACAGAGACCCAATACACCTTCTTTTCAGCAGCCCATGGATCATATTCCAAAATAGACCACGTCATAGCCCACACAAAGAACCTCAGCAAATACAAAAGTATTGGCATCATTCCATGTATTATATCTGATCACAGTGGATTAAAGGCAACCCTCAACAACAAAGGATACCACAGAGGCTATTCACACACTTGGAGGCTAAATCCCACGCTGCTATCCAACACTTGGGCCACAGACCAAATTAAAGATGAAATCAACGAATTCATAAGACACAATGACAAAGAAATCACATCACAAAGAAACCTATGGGACACAGCTATGGCAGTACTGACGGGCAAGATCATTTCACTCAGCACCCACATTAACAGAATGGAAGCAGAGCAGGTGAATACCCTCACGATGAAACAAAAACAACTGGAGAAACAAGAAATGACAGAATCTAAAACGACTAGGAGGGGAGCGATAAAAAAGATTAAAGAAGAGATAAATCTGATTGAAAATAGAAAGACCATTCAACAAATAAATAAGACTAAAAGCTTGTTCTTTGAGAAAATAAAGAAAATTGACAGACCCCTTGCAAGACTTACAAAAAAAAGATGAGAAGAGACTCATATACGTAAAATCAGGGACTCCACAGGAAAAATTACAACAAGTACACACGATATTCAAACAATCATAAGGAGCTATTTCCAAAACCTCTACTCAGCAAAAAACAATAATTTTACAGAAATGGATCAATTCTTAGAGAAGTACAAACTTCCCAAACTGAACCAAGAAGAAATAAATCAACTAAATAAACCAATAACTTACAGTGAGATACAGGAGGTAATCAAGAACCTCCCTACTAAGAAAAGCCCAGGTCCAGATGGATTCACCAACGAATTCTACAAAACCTTTAGTGAGGAGCTAATACAAATACTCCTCAAACTCTTCCGTGAAATAGAAACAGAGGGAGAAATCCCAAACTCATTCTACGAAGCTAATATCATACTCATTCCCAAACCAGGCAAAGACCCAACAAAAAAAGAGAACTACAGACCAATATCACTAATGAACACAGATGCAAAGCTCCTCAATAAAATATTAGCCAACAGGATCCAGAAACTGATCAAGAAAATCATACATCATGACCAAGTAGGCTTCATCCCTCAGTCACAAGGATGGTTCAACATCCGTAAATCAATCAACATAATTCACCACATAAACAGATCTAAAATTAAGAATTACATTGTTATCTCAGTCAATGCCCAAAAAGCCTTTGACAAAATACAACATCCATACCTATTAAAAGCTTTGGAGAGAACAGGAATAGATGGAACATTCCTCAAAACAATAAAAGCCATATACAACAGATCAACTGCTAATATATTAAATGGAGAGAAACTTAAATCATTCCCCCTAAACTCAGGAACAAGACAAGGATGCCCACTCTCCCCACTTCTGTTCAACATAGTGCTGGAATCCCTAGCCGTAGCAATAAGGCAAGAGGAGGACATCAAAGGGATCCACATCGGCAAGGAAGAAATCAAGTTATCCCTATTCGCAGACAACATGATCTTATATCTGAAGGACCCAAAAAACTCAGTACCCAAACTCCTACACCTAATAAACCAATTTTGCAAAGTAGCAGGATACAAAATCAATCCACAAAAGTCAGCAGCTTTTCTGTACACCAGCAATAGACAAACAGAAAAGGAAATTATGGAAACAATTCCATTTACAGTAGCCAAAAAAAGAATAAAGTACCTAGGGATCAACTTAACCAAGGACGTGACGGACCTATTCAATGAAAACTACAAAAATCTAATAAGGGAAATAAAAAAAGACACAAGGAGATGGAAAGACCTCCCATGTTCATGGGTAGGCAGAATCAATATAGTGAAAATGGCCATATTGCCCAAATTGTTATACAAATTCAATGCAATACCTATCAAAATCCCAGCCACATTCTTCACTGAAATAGAGAAACCAATCCATAAATTCATATGGAACAGCAAAAAACCTAGAATAGCCAAAGCAATTCTAGGCAAAAAAAGCAGTGCAGGAGGTATCACAATACCAGACTTCAAGCTCTACTACAAGGCCATCATAACAAAAACAGCATGGTATTGGTATAAAAACAGATCTGAAGACCAATGGATTAGAAGTGAAGACCCAGAAATAAAACCGCACTCTTACAGCCAACTGATATTCGACAAAGGAGCTAAAGACATACAATGGAATAAACATAGCCTCTTCAACTACTGGTGCTGGGAGAACTGGGCAGCCATATGCAGAAAACTCAAAGTAGATCCAAGCCTATCACCATGCACCAAGATCAACTCAAAATGGATCAAGGACCTCAACATCAGACCTGAATCCTTGAAACTATTCAAGGACAGAGTAGGAAAGACACTAGAACTTATAGGCACAGGAAGGAACTTCCTGAATAGAGTCCCAGGGGCACAACAAATAGGGGAAAGACTTGACAAATGGGACTACTACAAATTAAAAAGTTTCTGCACAGCTAAGGTCATAGCCACCAAAATAGAAAGACAGCCAACGATATGGGAAAGGATATTTTCCAGCACAGCAACAGACAAAGGCCTGATATCTGTCATCTACAGAGAACTCAAAATCTAAGCCCCTCCAAGCCCAATAAACCTATTAGGAAATGGGCAAAGGAGCTAAAGAGAGACTTCACAAGAGAAGAGATAAAAATGGCAAAGAAACACATGAGGAAATGCTCAACATCCCTGCTAGTAAAGGAAATGCAAATAAAAACAACCCTGAGATACCACCTCACCCCAGTTAGAATGGCCTATACTCTGAACTCAGGAAACAACAAATGCTGGAGGGGCTGTGGGGAAAGAGGAACCCTTCTCCATTGTTGGTGGGAGTGCAAATTAGTACAACCACTTTGGAGAACAGTATGGAGGTTTCTCAAAAAGCTCAATATAGACCTACCCTATGACCCAGCCATACCACTCCTAGGCATCTATCATAAACAGCAAAACCCAAGATATCAAAAAGACATTTGTACTTCCATGTTTATCGCGGCACAATTCACAATAGCTAAAATATGGAAACAACCCAGATGCCCCTCCACAGACGAATGGTTCCAAAATATATGGTACTTATACACAATGGAATACTACATAGCGATTAGGAATGGTGAAATATTGTTATTCGCTTGGAAATGGTCAGAACTTGAACAAATAATGTTGAGTGAGACAAGCCTAGAACACAAAAACAAAGGGGCATGATCTCCCTGATATATGACTGTTAACAAAGGGAGACAGAGAGACAGTCTGTGTAACCAAAAACTGCTTGTCAAATAGTATTCCCCACAGGATTGGGGCAGTGACCCAACAGTATGTAACTAAAACCAAACAATTACTCAACATATAAAGGTCAAAAATTGACCTCTCAGGGGCATACAATAGCTCAAAAGCTATGTATGTACGTTCATATAAGACTACTGTCGACATATTGTCTAATATCGACATTACATTTAAAGCCCTAGGCGAACGTTCTTGGGTGTGGCCACGTGGCCCCTGAGCTTACTGGAAAGGCGCAGTTTTTGAGTGGGGGCGGAAAGATATTTCTGCGCAACCGCCATGCAATGGAGTATGCCGCCGGGGTACTTAGGCTTATTGGAGGACTCCACTGAGTCCTTACCTCGCACAGTCCTGGCTGTGCCCTCTTTTTTCCTCAACACTTGAGCCCATGTCCCAAGCACATTGGCATCCCTGCCTGAGATTTGGGGAATGTGCAGGGGGCCTGGGGGCGATGCCCCTGTCCTCTAGGTCTAGCCGGTGATAATGGACCTGAATGCGCTTCTCCAAGTTTTCTCTGAGCTGTGTTTGAACAAACAGCTTTAGTTGCGAGAAGGCCCATGGTCCAAAGGTTAAGATGATAATTAGGCCGACCAGTGGTCCGAGGAGGGAGGGAAGCAAGGTTGTGAGCCATGGAGAGGTGGAAAACCATGTTTGAAACCAACCAAGCTCCTTTTCTCTTTCTCGCTTACGCTTCTCTAATCCTTCTCTTACTTTGGCCATGCTATCTCTAGGGACCCCGGTGTGATCAGTATAAAAACAATATTCTTCCTTGAGGCCCGCACACAGGCCTCCTTGTTGGAGGAACAGCAAGTCCAACCCTCGGCGATTTTGTAGGACAACCTCAGAAAGGGACGTGAGAGATGTTTCCAGGGCGGAAATGCCTTTCTCTAGTTGTTCTATATCCTCGTCTATGGAGGCCCTAAGCTCAGAATAATGTTTGTTGGTTAAAACCATGGACGCTATGCCTGTCCCTGCCCCTGCGGTTGCTAATCCTAACAGAACAGCTAAGGTGATGGCTGAGATAGGCTCTCATTTTTGCCTAGGGAGGGACATCTCTTGGGTTAGTATACAGAAAACTGTTCCTGGGAGTAATATGTTAGGTGAGGAATAACCTGAAGTAGAATACAGAACAGTGGGGAAGCAGCCTCATTAAGGTCTAAGGAAATGCAAGGAGTCAGGCCATCGGTGCAGGCCCACCAGGTGTCGTTGGTGGGAAGGATGTATCCGGAGGTATCTGTGCTGTTGAGAAAGTCAGTGGTGTTACAGAGAGGCTGCAGGTAGGATGAGGTTTTGGCTCCGGCAGTGATCAGGCATCTACCCTGTCCCGTAACCTGGGAGAGTGTTAATCGGGACTCAGGTGCTTGTTGCCACCTGCAGTCTGCAGGGTTGGAGGTCCGGGAGTAGGGCAAATTGACTACCACTCCTTCATAGAAGGGAGGGGTGGAATGATAACATAGCCAGCAGGGTCCTAGATCTAATCGGGTGGCGTTGAGGACCTCATGGGTCTTAATAATGAGGTTGGTAATAGTATCCCGGGTGGAGAGGGGTGGAGGGGGAAAAGTGGGAAGCGTAGGTAGAGGTAAAAGAGTCATGGATGAATTGTTGGGAGGGTTGGCAGGTAGGGCAGGAAGAAAGGGCTTTTGAACAAGCACATTGGGGCCAACAGCCACAGGGGCATGAGCGTTAATAGGCTCCTTTTGGAATTTGACGGAAAAAAGGAATCCGGTATCATGGCCCGATTGATACAGGCTCAGGCCCCAAGAGTATCTGGCGCTCCAGCCAGTGGCCTTTTTTTACCCGCCTCAGTAAAGGAAATTTTGAGTGGGGTGCACCACCCTTTTGTGGTGGAGCTGGCCTTGCAATTGTCAGTAGTAGAAAGCCAATCACCCCCATATGTATAATTACTTTTAACAACAATATAGTCCCATGAGGAGCTGGGCTCCCAATATGCAGAGCCTGATGTTTCACATCCCCATGCCTTGCAATAGAGATTGTCATGGCCACCACAGCTATAAGTGGTTTTGCGGGGGCGATGAAAACCTGGGCAAGTATAAAAGGAGTGTCGAGCAAGGAGGGACCTTCTAACACAATTAATACAGCCAGGTGTGGAGGAACGTGAAGCAGAAATTAGGAGGTTGGTGGCGCCTGCCTGTCCCCCAAAATGGGAAGAGGGCAAGTCTTTTTCTGGAGCAACACCTAAAGATGGGGGGTAGGCTTCAAGTCCCCATGAAGGTGTTGTGCCAAGGACCATCTTGCAGAGGTCAGGATAGAGATCTGGCCACCATGGCGTGGTGGTGACTTTAGAAGTACTCCAGGCCGCTTCACCTCTTTCCGTCATGACCATCCAGGTATGGTTAAGGGGCTGGTGTCGGGAGGGCGCAGCATTTTCCATCGTCGGGGGCATCAGCAGGAGAAGGAGTAGCAGCATCTATAAAAGAAAAAGAGTCATCCTCAGGGGACTCTTCCGAGACCCTGGGCAGGTTAACAGGTTTTATCAGTCTACCGGGGAGCCATCTAGGGGCGTTATGTCTTGAATCAAGAATGCAGGCCGAGCCGTGACCCCAGATTAGGACTGCATCTGGTCCGTTCCAAACATTAGTCAGTGGATCCTTCCACATGGCCAGGGGGCGGCTGGCATTAACGGAAGGGTGCCAATGACGATCAGCCGCGGATCTGCCTTCTTTGTCAAGGGTTAAGAAATTTAGAACAAAAAGAGCATGATTTAGGTGCTCCCAGGGGGTGGCGTATGTGAGATTAGAGGATTTAAGCCTAACCAACCAGGCTTTGAGGGTTTGGTGGGCACGTTCAACAATGCCTTGCCCTTGGGGATTATAAGGAATACCTGTAGTGTGGGTGATGCCAAATTGTTGGAAAAACCTTTTTAGGCTTGCACTGGTGTAAGCAGGGCCATTGTCTGTTTTTACATGTTGGGGCTCGCCAAGCACTGAAAAACAGGCGAGAAAGTGGGATATTACATCCTTAACTGCTTCACCAGTGTGGGGAGAGGCAAAGAGAAACCCACTGAAAGTATCAATGGTTACATGTAAATATTTTTGGCGTCCAAATTCCGGGACATGAGTAACATCTGTCTGCCATACTTTGTTGGGTAGCAGTCCCCTAGGGTTGACTCCCATATGGGGGGTCGGATGGGAAATCACACAAGATGGGCACTGTTTAACTATTTCTCTTGCCTGTTGTCGAGTAATCTTAAATTTGAGCCTAAGGGTATGTGCATTTAGGTGGTGAAGGGAGTGAGCGTGAAAAGCATCCTGTAGGGGGTCCTGTAATACCGAAAAGACGCTACGTGTAGCCGCGTCTGCCAAGGCATTTCCTTTAGTTAGTGGACCGGCGAGCTCACCATGTGCCCTAATGTGTCCAATAAAAATAGAGTGAGAGTGCGGTCTTAGGTTTTGTTGGATTTTGGCAAACAGGGGTGTTGCATTAGAGGAGGGTTTAATAAACGGGGCAGTGTCTAACAGAGGAACAGATTTTGCAATGTACATGCTGTCAGTGTAAATGTTCAGGGGGCTTGAGGGGAATTCCTCCAATACCTTGAGAACAGCAAATAGCTCCACCAACTGCGCGGAGGCATATTGTGTAGGGAAGGAGAAACTCCGCCCTTGAAAGGCATACGCCACCACACCATTGGCTGAACCATCCGTTAACACAGTGGGCGCATCAGGTATGGGAGAAGGGGAAACTGCCTTCGGGAATTGAAAGGGATGAAGGGAAGCAAAGTGGAGCACGGGGTCATCAGGCATATGATTATCGAGTAATCCCATGAATCCTGAGAGGGCGACGCCTCAACAATCCAATGTTTGAAACAAAAACTGCGTCTGGTCTCGAGTATAGGGTGTCAATATAATATCAGGGTCTTTACCAAATACTTGACGGGACGTTCGCCATCCACGCATAACAAGGGAAGACACAAGCTGGGGATAAGTAGGAAGGACCTTAACATGATTAGCAGGCATATGGATCCAAAGGAGGGAGTGTCCCTTTTGCCGGCTAGAGTGAGTGTCAGGAACAGGGTGCCAAAAGACCCCGGTAGGTGCATGTGGGGTGGGGAGAATTATAAAGCTTAACGGGTAAGCATAATTAATGTGAGAAGAAGCTTGGGAGGCAATGGCCTTACTCACCAACAGAAGAGCCTTAGAGGCTTTGGGGGTAAGGTGTCGCGGGGAAGTTGGATCACTATTTCCCTTTAAAATTTCATATAGGGGGAGCAAATCGGAAGTGGGGAGCTTGAGATAAGGTCGCAGCCATTGGATATCTCCCAAGAGCTTTTGGAAGTCATTTAGCGTGGCCAGGTGGTCAGTGCACAGTTCAAGGCGTGGAGCAAGGATCTGATTGGCATGGAGCTCTAAGCCAAGGTAGTGAAAAGGGGCCGCTCTTTGAATCTTATCAGGGGCTAGCTGGAGGCCAGCAGTGCTGAGGGCCTGAGACAGATCCTGAAAGGAAGCATCCAACATCAGGGTATCTGGGGCAGCCAGGAGGAGATCGTCCATATAATGGAGAAAATAAACTGAAGGCCACCTTTTTCTTACAGGGTCAACGGCTTGAGCCACAAATTTTTGGCAAAGGGTTGGGCTATTAGCCATGCCCTGGGGCAGGACTTGCCACTGATATCTTAGCATGGGTCCTTGGAAGTTGATACGGGGAAGACTGAATGCAAAATAAGTTTTATCCTCAGGTTGGAGAGGAATTGTAAAGAAGCAATAACCATCTTGTGGTATCCCTCAGAGATGGCAATAGGAGAAGGCATTCCAGGTTGGAGGGCGCCCATGGGCTGCATTACTTTGTTAATGGCTCTAAGATCTTGTAGGAGGTGCCATATTCCTGATTTTTTCTTAATAACAAAAATAGGAGTGTTCCAGGGTGAAATAGAGGGCTCAATGTGACCCGCATCGAGCTGCTCCTGTACCAGCAGCTCAGCGGCCTGTAATTTTTCCTGAGTGAGAGGCCACTGATCGACCCAGACGGGTTCCTGGGTGAGCCAGGTAATTTTGTCCGCATGGGGTACAGGGGGAGCAGAGACCTCAATTAAAAATTTCTATAACTTATTCCGTGTTTATCATGCTTTTCTTTGGGGGTAATGGGGTCCCTGCGACCTTGGAGATTTTTTCCCAATCCCTTCCCTGGAGTGTACCCCATCCGTAGCATTTGCTGGGTGACTGTCTCATTAGGGCTGTATAGGACAGCCTGCATCTGGGAGAGGATGTCTCTTCCCCAGAGGTTGACGGGGAGGTCAGGGATCACGTATGGTGTAACGGTACCCTGATTTCCCCCCCCCCATCGGTCCAAGTCAGGACCTTGGAAGACTGGAGGGTATTGGTAGAATGTCCTATTCCTTTTAGGTCAGTCATGGAAGGGGAGAGAGGCCAAGCAGAGGGCCAGTATTTTTTAGAGATGACCGTGGCATCCGCACCAGTGTCCAAAATTCCTTGAAAGATTTTTCCATCTAGTTTAAGTGTAAGGGTGGGCCGAGTGTTGGAGATGGGCTGAACCCAGTAAATATCTGAAGAGCCCATCTGGGCTTCTCCCTTAGGTTGGCTAGTCTGAGCGGGATGGTCGCTGGGGGTTACCGGGAGCAATATTAATCGTGCTAGGCGGGAGCCCGAGGGAATGGAAACAATGCCTCCTGTGGACGAGACCAAAAGTCGAATTTCTCCAGAATAGTCACTGTCGAGTATTCCTGGGTGGATTTGAATACCTTTTAAAGTTGAAGAGGCGCGGCTAAGAATGAGGGCATGAGTGCCGGGAGGGGGAGGCCCCCAAACTCCGGTAGGAATTACTTGAGTGCCTTTGAGGGGGTCTAGTACTGTGTTGGTGGTGGAACAGAGGTCCAGGCCTGCGCTGCCAGGGGTGGCGCGCTGGAGGGATTCAATACCTGGCTTGGTTGGGGAGCAGCTTGCAAGGCCCCCTGGGGTGCTCCCGGAGGTGTGGGGGCCAGGGGCTGGCCCCGAGGGAAGTTTCCCGACTGCCGAGGGAGAAGCAGATGCCCCTGACTATCAGTCTTGGAATGGCACTCATTTGCCCAAAGAAATCCTCGTCCGCATCGGGGGCAGAGAGAATTGGGCAAAGGGCGTGGAGTAACACCGGGGGAGGGCATAGTTGGAAGGGCTGCAGTTCCCCGGGGAGATCGTTTTTGAGGGCACTCTCTGGAAAAATGACCAGGCTGTTTGCAGGCAAAGCAAAGGCAATTTTGTGAAATGCCACCAGAGGGGTGAAAATTGGCTACCTTAAGGGCTGCCCCAATGGCCAATCCAATAGCATGGGCGGAACCGACCCCTGCGCAGAGGCGGACATAATCAGAAAGGGTGGCTCTCTCCCGATGGGGGTGAAGGGCCTCTTGGCAAGCCGGGTTGGCATTTTCGAAAGCAAGGTGTTTAACGAAGGTACTTTCGTTTTCCCCAGAGCTGAGCAGCCTCTCTGCCGCATCATTAAGTCGGGAGACAAAATCACTATAGGGCTCGTCCGGTCCTTGCCGGACTTTTGCCAAGGAAGTGGTGGCGGAGCCCTTTTGAGGGAGCCGCTTCCAGGCCTTAAGGCCCGCCATTTGAATTTGTGTTAAGAGTCCTGGCGGAAAGGCCGCCTGAGTTTCATTTTTATCATAAGGCACAGTGCCTAGAAATTTGCCAACCATCCAGTTTCGGGAAGTAGGGCTCTCGCTGTTACAGCGGGCCAGTTCCCGAGCCTGTTCAGAATAATCAGTCTTCCACAGAATGAAATCTCCCCCAGAGAGGGTGGCACGGGCAACAAAATGCCAATCATTAGGAGTGAACCATGTCTCACTCTGGTTTTCAATCAAGGCCAGTGTAAACGGAGCCGTGGGTCTGTATTGACTGCAGGCAGCTTTGAGACGTTCAAGAAACCGAAGGTCTAAACTTTTGTAGTGCTGGCCGGGGCCAGTAGCGGGCTCTTCACCCGCTCCTGTATCGGGATCGTCCTCCCTGCCCTCAGTTGGGTTTTCCTCCTCCCCGTCTAGGGGTGGCGGGGAATCTTCTTCCTCAGACTGAGGGGGACATTGAGTCTGACTGCGGGTGAACGGGAATGCCAGGTGGGTCTGAGTCTTCTTCTTAAATGAAATCGTTTTAGGTTGCTTATTTTGCAGTACCAGGTCAGAGAGCACCTGGTCTAGGGACTGAAGTTCCTTTAAGAGACTCAGGTGCTCGCGGCGTGCCTCCAGGGTGGCCCGCAACTAGCGGATGCTGTCAGGGAGGTTCGAAGGGACCGGTATGGCAATAGGAAGAGAGCCATGGTACCCATCAAGGAGCGGGCCGCAGAATGGGTGTTTTTGGGGGAATCTGTATGGCGGTGGCTGGGAAAATTGGGGTCATGGGTCCTTTCGGAGGCTATCAGGGTTATGATAATGAGCGACCTCCTCCTCTAAAATGGCGGCGTCGCCAGGGTCAAGAGGTTTTGGGCCCTCAAAGTCTGCTAAGGAGGGATAAATTTGTTTAGGCGCAGAAGGCACTGTCCCCTGTTCCATATCCGACAATTCTTTCACTGAGGGTGGCCCCTGAGAGGAAGCTCTGGAGGGGGGTCTACTCTGTTTCATAACCTCCTTTCCTTGGGAAATAACTGACTGAATATCGGGGGCAGGTGTTGGGTCTGCTTTCTCTGCTCCGGCTCAAATGCTTATTTTCTCTCTTATTACCCTTGCATCGTCCTCTCCCCTAACCCTCGGCCTGCAGGTCTGTCAGGGTGAGACGTAGGGGCGACTCCGGCCTGGCGTGCGCGCGACCCGCGTGGCAATGTGACCGCTATCCTACCCTGGGAGCTAGGGTACATAGACCACGGAGTAAGCTTTTGAGAGCGAACTAACTTTATTGAGAGAAGGTCAAGGGGAGATGATCCCGAAGGAGGGGGTTGGCCAGGATTCCCATAGGCCAAAAGGCTGTCACTTGACTTCCAAGGGGCTACGTCACTCTGAGCGCGCCAAACCAGGGCGGGGCTGGTAGGCGCCAGGCTGGCTGCCAGCTAAGTCGGGGGTCTATTTGCCCAACCGGTTTCTCTGGATTCCAATGTAGAGAGGATGGAAGGGCTGCATTCCCCAGCAGGGGGAAGTGCCTCAGGCCCCTTCCATCCAGGGGAGAAAGATGGACCCCAACAGGCAGGGGTGTGGGAGTGGACTTTTAAAATGTCATTGATTAAGTTCCAATAAGAAAATGTAACCGCAGGCACCTTTTCCGGACCGAAGGATCAATAATAGTCTTTGAGACAATCCCCCACACGAGCCCATCTTTTTACATCAATTGTCCCTTCCTGTGGAAACCACGGACAACAATCATCTAAGCGATTAAAGAAAACTTTTAAATCTTTTTTACGAACCCGCACTCCTCGCGTCTTGAGTGCCTCCTTGATGCCCCTGACAAACTGGTCATGGGCTGAAATGCCCTGTCCCATGGTCCGGCGATCTGGCTAGGCCGAACTGCGTCCCTATCACCGTTTCTTACCTTAATAGGCTTCTCTTTGGGTTGGGCCGGATGATCCCAAAGAGAATGATGATCTCCAAGCGCTTGGATTTTCCGACAGGGACGTTCTCGTCTCGTGAGGGAAGGTCGAGCCCCACATTGGGCGCCAGTTGTCCCGGCCCGCAGGGCATCAACAGGGGAGACCATCTACGAGAGAGAATGAAGGGAAAGGGAGACGCGAAGAAGGCAGCAAGACAAATGGGTGTCTGTTCAAGCTGCCAATTTATTTTGATTTTTCACATACTTATATACACTTGAAGCAGGAGGGGGCAGTTCTTCAGCACCTGCAGGAAGTGGGCTTGGGGTAGCAGGACGTTGGCAGGGTGAAAAGGTTACTGGTCTTGCTATAGGGGAGGGTTGCTAAGTGACCTGACCGCAGAATGTTCCTATTACTCTGGGTGCAGCCGGGGTTGCTAAGAGACTTAACTGTAAGACGTTCCTGTAAGTTTATTCTCAAGAACTATCTTTTGTTATTGCTCTTTGAACTGGGCCATCTTGTTTAACCGGGGTGGCGCTGGCTCAACGGTTGATTTCTTAGCAGGTTTCCATGGTGGCTTCTAGCCAGAGGCTCAAGTCAGGGTCTCGCTCCCTGAAAGAATATTATGTGCCTTAGGGTGGCTTTTCTGGGGTCTGGCCTGCTAGGTGTCCTATAGGCTTCGGTTACCTGGATGGGGTCCCTTGTGAGATTGGGGAAATTTTTTGCAATAACTTTATTGAAAATATGTTGAAGCCCTCTGCTCTGGTATTTGGCTCCTTCTTCTATTCCAATTATGCGCAGATTATATCTCTTGTCTTTGTCCACTAGCTCCTGGATTAATCTGCCCTGGAGCTGTACCGTTTCTTGGAGTGTGGTCATTTTCTGGTTCTTATCGGCTGCATCATCGTCCAAGAGAGAGATTCTGGATTCAATATGGTCAATTCTTTGTGCTGTGGATTCAAGTGCAGAGTTTATGGATGTCAGAGAGCTATTTATGGTTGTCATATCAGCTCTGATCGTGGAAATTTCTTCCTTTAAAGAGTTGTATTTTAAATCTATTTTTTCATGCATTTCACTTCTCAGGATGTTAAGGTCTTCTTTAAAGGAGGCTTGCATTGTATCCATTTTTGCTTCCATTTCTTTCTTGGCTTCCTGGGTGTCCTTCAAGATTTCTGCTCTAAACTCCTGGGATTGTTTTCTGATTTCATTTCTGACGCTTTCGATCATTCCTGTTAACATGGCCTCATTTGCTTTTTTAGTCTCCATCTCCTCTTCAGTCGTGCTGCTTTTTGGAGCTGGTGAGTTGGCTTGCTCTTTGATGAACTGTGTTATGTTTCTTTGTGATTTGCACATCTGGAGATCTGTGGATAGCTTCTCAGGTTTGGTTTGTAGCTCTGCCCTCCCTCCTGTGTAGGTGGGTCTACCAGAGCAGGCGCTGTCGCCGGGGGCCCTGCCCACCTGTGCGCTATGCGCCCGCTACAACAGGCGCTGGCGCTGTGGCCCCGTCCACTTTAGCAGGGTACGCCTCCCAGACTGAGCCCTGGGTTGTTGGGTAGTGTTTGTGCCCTCTTGCAAGTCTGGTGTTGGGGGCGGTATGTGTGGGGCCCAGTGCGATCAACTGTCTGGGTGCGGATCGGCGCCCTCAGACTGCGCCTCCGCTGTGTGATCAGGCCCAGGTGTCCCTGCTGTGCTGGAATTGCCCACCAGCGCCTGTGATTTTAGTTGTAAGAGTCCTCGAGGTCCAGGCGCCTCGGGTGGGGCTTGCACTGCCAGCCGTCCCCTGGTCCCTGTTGGGAAGGGGGCAGGGCCGATTCGGCCAGATCAGGATCCTGTGCGGCCTTGGGGCTGCTCTGCCCTTCCCCTGCTAAACTGACTTCCCAGCGGCTGATGGGAGCTTCCCGCCTGATTTGGGGGTTCTTTGTTCCCTCGGGGTGGGGAGGGGGAGGAAGTGTTTTGAAGTTGGTTGCTTAGATATTTCTGTGTAGGATAAAATAGTTATGAGGGTCTCCGGTATCAGGAATGTTGTGTGTACAGTTCTATTTTTAGCTTTTCAGTGGTTAATTGGAGATATTTTCTCACAAACTTTCTAGTCCCAGCTGGCCTCAAATCTGGGTCCTCCATTCTTAGCCTCTTGAATAGCTAGGATGACAGATGTGAGATATTGATTACCTAGAAGAATGTCTTTTCTAATAGTCACATAAAGATGGATCTTGTTAGCTGGAATCATTTGACATTAGGAACTTGGGGCATTCTTGCTTTGTGTTTAGTCCTTTAGTTTGAATTCAGAGATTCTTGTTTGCTGTCTTGCTCTACCACTTGAGTCATGTATCCAGTCCTTTTCCCTTTCATTGTTTTTCAGGTGGGGAGGCGTCTCACATTTTTTGGCCCCAACTGACCTCAGACTGAAAAGGGCCTAAGTGACTCCATCTTAAAAATCTAAGCTTGCTTTCCCCTAAATCAGGAGGTTACACAGAAAGCGTGCACAAAACATTTTTTGAGAAAACCTGCTGAATGTCTCAAATGGAGGATGTATGTGTTAGATATAAACAGAGATTGAAGTTTAACTTTAGGAATGCAGTTTAGCCCTCTGCTAACAAAGTTTTACTATAGCCCTCTGCTAACAGAGTTAACTATGACCCTCTGCTAACAAAGTTAACTATAGATAAGATTAGCCTATTTCCCTCTGCTTGCTTAGTGTGTTGTGTTGTTAATCAAACATATGCCTGACTGTGTGGAAGTTTCCCTGGACTGCTTAAGAGTTGTTTGTTTCATGATATAAAAAGGCTGCTAGATTGTGACTCGGGACCTCTGAGTGTCATCAGTGGAGGTCTGAGCTAGCTCGCATTAAACGCATCTTTGCTGTTTACATCGGTCTTGGTCTCTGGTGGTCTTTTTCGGGGTCCTGAACGTGAGCATAACAAGACCAACATATCCCCCCATTTCAGAGTACAGGGTTATGGTTAAGTATCACCAAGCCAGGTTATTAGTTGAGGGTCTCATTCACTTGTTTGATTGTTTTTGGTTGGGATGGGGGTCCTGGGGCTTGAACTCAGCACCAAGCTCCGGGTTTAAGCCCTGAGACCAGCATATAACATATAAAAAGTTACAATTCCTTCCTTCAAATTTTTGTAGTTTTCACTTTCTTAAGTTTGTCCTTAGCCAGGTGCTGGTAGCTCGTTCCTGTAATCCTAGCTACCCAGGAGACTGACATCTGAGAATTCTGGTTTAAAGACAGCCTGGGCAGGAAAGTCTATGAAACACTCATCTCCAATAAAAATACTCAGAAAAGGGTGAAAGTGGTGCTGCGGACCAAGTGGCAGAGTGGTAACCTTGAGCAGAAGAAGCTAAGGGACAGCCTCCAGGCCCAGAGTTCAAGTCCCAGGACTGAAAAAAAAGTTTATTTTATTTTATTATTTTTTGTTTATTTGTTTTTTGCCAGTCCTGGGGCTTGGACTCAGGGCCTGAGTACTGTCCCTGGCTTCTTTTTGCTCAAGGCTAGCACTCTGCCACTTGAGCCACAGCACCACTTCTGGCCTTTTCTATATATGTGGTGCTGAGGAATCAAACCCAGGGCTTCACGTATACAAGACAAGCATTTTACCATTAGGCCATATTCCCAGCCCCCCCCCCCTTTTATTTTTTTTGACAGTCCTGGGACTTGATCTCAGGGCCTGGAGATCTGTCCCTGAGTTCCATATGCTCAAGGCTAGGGATCTACCACTTGAGCCACAGAACCCCTTCCAGCTTTTTTGAGTAGTTTATTGGAGATAAGAGTCTCCTGGGACTTTTCTCTATGGGCTGGCTTCAAACCACAAACCTCAGATCTCAGCCTCCTGAGTAGTTTAGGATTACAGGCGTGAGCCATTGGCATACAACATCCAAGTCTAGTTAGTTGTCCTTGCTATCTATTCTCTGGATCTTCCCACTCCAAGGCAAATATGGGCTGACTGGCCTTTGCCAGCAGGATGCTGAAGAAGGTGTCCTTCAGGTCTAGGACTCTATAAACCTGTTTCCTGGGATCAAGCATGGTAAGCAGCGTATATGGGTTAGGTACAGTTGGGTGAATGTCTTCAACCCTCTTATTTACCTCTCTTAGATCTTGCACTGATTTGTAGTTGTCCATTCCTGCCTTTTTTTTTTTTTTACAGGAAGTAGTGGTGTATTCCAAGGCAACTGGCATGGGACTAGTATCCCACTTGTTCGAGGCGGTCGATATGGACCCTGATCCCCCTTCTTGCTTTTGAGGCCATAGGGTACTATCTCACCTTCACAGGTTTGGCAAAAGCTCTTATCTGGACCAGCATTGGGCTCTGGTGGACAGCTAGGCCTGCGGGGGGTAGTTAGTCTCTGCCCAAACTTGGGGAAACTTCTCTTGGAGCTCCTGGAGGACTTGGAAGGGCTACGGCTCTCATTGGTCTGGTGCAGAACATACTCCTGGACTATTGGCAGTGATAGCTTCAGGATCTGGTTTTCTCATGAGGTACTCAAATCAATCTTAATCTGAGTTGCCTCAAACCTGGTTTGTGCCCCTAGTTTGTGTAACAAGTCTCAACCCAGCAGGGGATATGGACACTATGGACACTATGGGCATTACTAAAAAGGAATGGGTTACAGTCCCTCTTCCCAGATCCACTGTCTGGTCTGTAGTCCACTGATAAGTTTTGGATCCTGTGGCTCCCTGGATTTCCATCTTTTCTTTGGTTATTGGCCCTAAGGCTTGCTTTAAGACTGACATTTGTGCCCCAGTGTCCACCAGGAATTTGACTGGTTTTCCCTCTACTTTCAAGGTTATCCTGGGCTCTGGGAGTGGAGAACCCTGACCCCATCAGTCATCCAGGGCTAGCATGTTGGCCTCCCTTCTAGCACGTTGGCATTCCTTGGCCCAATGCCCCTTTTCCTTGCAATAGGCACACTGATCCTTTTCTAACTTGCACACTCCTTCTCTACTACTTCCTCTTTCCCTCTCTGGCCCCCTTTCACAGGGTCCATAGGCCCCTCTCTTTCTCCTCTGTTCTTCCTGCAAGAGAACAAAAATCTTGGACAAGTTCTTTTTTTTCCCCATAAAACAAACAAATAAAAAACCTTTATCACCAAGGATTTGCAATGACCTTGAAAGGTCCTCTACTGACAACACAAGTATCACCTTTGAGAAAGTGGAGCCCTGAGCCCAGGGGCTAGAACTGCTAGCATTTTGAACTCTCCAGGAAGACAGAGATTTTCAGATGGGAGAAGCTTGGGATTTTTTTCTTTCACTTTGCCAGTAAGCATGGAGAAGACCTAAGTGAAGGGTAGGAGACTGTAAGGACAGCAGCAGAGAAGTCTTCTCAGTGATCGTCTGGTTTTCAAATGTCCTGGTGGATGATCTGCAAAGAGAAGCTGACCTTTGGCCTTCATGGGGCTTTTCCTATGGACTTTAGCCAAACTAGTTCTGGTAATGCCAGGTTTCTCCATGAGATCTTGGCCAACTTCTTTAACTGTTACTTTTCCAGAGTCCCTGTTGTCAAAAACTTGGGATGCAATCTCCACTAATTCTCTTTCCTTTGAACCCTTTTATTTTCTGAATCTTCTTTCTGATATCAGGGGCTGCCTGTCCTACAAATGCTACATTAATTGCCTTCTTGTTTTCCTCAGCTTCTGGGTCTATAGGAGTATAAATACAGTAGGCATCAAGAAGTCTTTCTAGAAAAGCTGCCGGGGACTCATCCATTGCCTATTTAACTTCCCCTACCTTAGATAAATTGATTGGGTGCTTTCCAGCCGCCCAGAGACACCCCAGAGGAGTCTGGTGATAAACCTTCAGCTGCTCCCTACCTGTTGACAAGTTTGGGTCCCAGTCCGTATTTTGTGAGGGGAGGGCTTCTTCAATCTCAAGGGTGTCTTTCGATGGTCTGCCCTTGTGTCCTGGGACCAACTATTTGGCTTCCTGGAGAATCCGGTCTTTTTCTTCTGTGGTGAATAGAACATTTAGGAGCTGCTGGACATCAGCCCAGGTGGGTCGATGAGTCAGAAAAAGAGTTTCTAACAGAGAGGTTAGTACCTGAGGTTTCTCTGAAAAGGGAGAATTTTGCTGTTTGCAATTGAATAGATCACTAGAGGAGAAAGGGACATGAACCTCATAAGGGTGATGCCACTTCAGGTGGTGCCACCTGTAGAAGTGGAAGAAGAGCAGAGGGATCATCACTTGGGGGAGCCGAGGGGTGAATCTCTCTCTTGTCCCTTCCCTCAGCCTCCTCATATGAAGAACCAGAGTGAGTATGAGATGGGCTCATTGGGTCTTTGTCCAGTTCCTTGGGGAGAGGGTAAGTGGGTATCTGGGGGTAAAGACATGAGGGGGTCAGGTAAGGTGGTGGAAGGGTATCCTTCTCTTCTGGAGAAGAGTGCAGAATGACCTTCAGTTGCTATTCAGGAAGTGGTCGCTGCGTTCTCAGGGCCAGAACTGTGTCTGAGGTATTTTCAGGAGGCAAATGGAGTTTCAGCCACTCTGGGGGTTGGTCCACTAGAAAGTGCCAGGCTACAATGTAGGGGATCTGATCTGGATGTCCTCAGTCACTGAAAATAAATGCCTAGGAATGGTAAATAATGAGGAGATCAAAATTGCCTTCTGAGAGCCATCCAGAATCAAGGGTTGGCCACTCAAATCAGCAGAAAGTAGTCAGTTTTTCTGGAAAGACATGATCATGAGATAGCTTAACTTTCTTCTTAAAATCCTTAAGATGTTGCAGACCTAAGTCTAGGAGAAGGTCCTTGGTCACTGGTCCCAATCATAATAGCGACAAACAAAAGCGAAAGCAAAAACAGACACTGACAGACACAACCATACACAGAACGAGGAACAAGGTCAAAATTTGTCTTCTTTAAACAGTTTTCATTATAAGCTAGTTCTCATCCTATGAGGACTGCTATGAGGGGGTCAAGGTGTCCCTCGACCACCCTGGCTCTGCTGTGTCCAGCTTCTCTCTGTCTCAGGCCCACAGTGCACTTTTCCACAAAATACAAGATGGTCAACCGACTTACACTTACCTCCGGAGGTTCTTTTCACCCAGGTGCTCTCCTGCAAAAAATAAATAAATAAATAAATAAAAGTGGTTAAGGACTGTATCCCGGACGAGCCCCCAGAAATGTTATCGGGCTGGGAGAGGGGATTCCACATCTTGCCTGGAGGGGTTTCCACATCCCTCCAGAGTCCACCACACAGAGACAGTCTCAAGCAAAGATGACTTTATTGGAGGAGAAAATAAGCTGGCCAGCCAGGGGGAAATGGGCACCCCAAACAGCTCTTAGGCAGGGCTTATAAAGGCAAAAACTACAACACAGGTGATCAAACAGATCACACAATCTTAGCAAGCAGGGACTCTCCAAACAGGGTAGTTTCAACATTTCCTGGACTTTGAGCAAACAAAGCACAATTCCCAGGATCCGAGGAGCTTATGAAGACTGGCTGTTTTCCTGGGCAAACAAAGCACAATTCTTAGAATCTGAGGGGCTTATGAAAACTGGCAGCTTCCTGACAATGTGGCTACTAGAGAAAACATTTGAGTGACAAACCAGTTTTTTGTTTTTTATTAAATTCCCAAGGGGGCTGGGGATATGGCCTAGTGGCAAGAGAGCTTGCCTCGTATACATGAGGCCCTGGGTTTGATTCCCCAGCACCGCATATACAGAAAACGGCCAGAAGTGGTGCTGTGGCTCAAGTGGCAGAGTGCTAGCCTTGAGCAAAAAGGAAGCTAGGGACAGTGCTCAGGCCCTGAGTCCAAGGCCCAGGACTGCCCCCCCCCCCAAAAAAAAATTCCCAAGGGCAGGAAAGCTCTTTGGTGTTCCAAGATGGAGCCATTTTTGCTCTCCTTAACAATTCCAACAGATGGAGAAAAATAAAGGTTAAATGCAACTTTCCTGTCATCTGTATACATTTCTCCTCATTTATTATTGTGAAAACTGAAACTTCATAATCTATAGCTAGCTGCAGGGGAGACTGGGAAGATAAAATCTCTCATTTTACTTTAGGGTGTGTGTGTGTGTGTGCGTGTGTGTGTGTGTGTGTGTCCTAGGATTTGAACGCAGGGTCTGGGCACTGTCCTTGAGCTTCTTTTGCTCAAGATTTGCACTCTACCACTTGAGCCACAGCACCACTTCTGGCTTCTCAGTACCATGAAATTGAACCAAGGACTTTCATTCATGCTACGTGTTGAGGGGTTCAGAGGAGAACCCCGTGAGCCCTGTTGGGTGCAAGACCTCTCCCCAGGTTTACACAAGGTCTGGGAAGGAAAAGAAGCCAAGTCCAGCACATGAACAGAGTCAGGTGAATTCAAGCTTTATTGCTAGCTGAAAAGTCGACCAGTCAGGGACACAGTGCAGACTTGGGGGAGCTAACACTGTGACCCAGATAAGTTCTCAGGCTGGGCTTATAAAGGCAAAAACCACAATGCAGGTGGTCAATCAGATTACACAATCTTAGTACAGTAAGCGGGGACTTTCCAAACAGTTTGGATAGTTTTGACATTTCTTGGAATCTGAAGTACTTGGCTGTTTCCCAACAGGAATGTGGTTGCTGGAGATAACATTTGAGCAACAAGCTAGTTAGATTTTTTTTCAGTTCCCAAGGGCAGGTGAGTTCTCAGTGAATTCAAGATGGAGTCAATCTTATTCTCCTCAACACTAACCCCTAACATAGGCAAGCACTCTACTGCTAAGCCACATCCTTACTTAATCTTTTTTGTTCATGGCTTAGTGCTCTATCACTTGAGCTATTGCTCTACTTCAGTTTTATTTTTAAATGATTAATTGAAGATTAAGAGTCTTATAGACTTTCCTGACAGGGGCTGACATCCATCCATGATCCTCAGTAGTCAGCCTCCTAGGTAGCTAGGGTTACATTAATTCACTAGCACTCAGCTCTCATTACACTTTAATTGGCCACAGTTAACTACAACTTAGTACTAAGCTGAACACTACGAACAGCAAGAAGAAACACGGAATAGGGAACTAAAGAAAAAAATCTTTATAATGATCTATAAACAAAATTCCTTGGGTTAAACAGGCTAGTAGTTTCATTCATATTGCCAAAACATTAGCAAACATTAAAGGTTAAGTCTAATGATCTTGACGGCTTGAGATAGTACCTAAAATAACCTTTGGTGTGTGTGTGTGTGTTTGTGTGTGTGTGTGTGTGTGTGTGTGTGTGTGAAAGATAGAAAGAGAGAGAGAGAGCGCAATACTGTGGTTTGACCTCAGGGCCTGGATGTTGTCTTTTAGTTCCACCCCCTTCCCACTCACCCCCTCAAGGCTGATGTTCTACCAATTGCACCATGCATTCACTTCCTGATTTGGGGTGGTTAATTGGTAGGTGTCTAGGTTGACTTAAGATCTCAGCCTCCTGAGTAGCCATCAGTGTTCAGTAATACTCTGTATTTTTGTTATTGTTGTTGTTGTTTGTCGGGCTTGAACTGAGGACCTGGATGCTGTCCCTGAGTTACTTTGTGCTCAAGGTTAGCACTCTACCACTTTGAGCCACAGCTATGCTTCCAGTTTTCTGGTGATTAATTGGAACTAAGAGTTTCATGGACTTTCCTGAATGGGCAGGCTTTGAACCATAATCCTGAGTAGCTAGAATTACAGGAATGAGTCACCAGTGCCCAGCTAAGCCTTTGCTTTTGAATGTGAGAAAACCTAGCAGGAGAGAATAAGTAATTTATGTCAGTGGTAGCAATTAGTGCGAAAGCAAGCAGTCACGGACCTGAGGATTGAGACAACTTGCTGGAGACAAGGTAGGCTAATAAAGAAAAAATCAAAAAGCAATGAAATTGTGTCCAATTGCTAAGAGCCAATGAGGAAGCACAAAGTCATGTTGAACAAAGTCAGAAGAACATGGAAAGCATAAGTCATATTCAGTAATGACAAACTAATGAGGAAGTGAAGGGGATACTGAGTCTTTGCCATGTGACTCTCTGTAATGCCCAGATTTTTAAGGCCCCCAAAGACAACCATCAGAGTCCAGAGTCAAAGCCAAACTGCAAGGGTCGTTTATTATGAGTTCGAACCCAGTCCCCGCCCCCCCACCCCCCCGCACACTCATTGCCAGTGATGCTGAGAGGCCCGAGCACAATTCCAGCACAGCTTTTATAGACAAGTACAGGGAAGATGAGGAAGACCCCTGGTTACAAGTACATGATTGGTTGACATTTGCCCTAATTTACTGGTCGCCTCAGGATTGGCCTGGGTCTTCCCGCTGAAGCATGGGTCAGACGGCCTTAACCCTGGGGGTGGGCCTCCAGGAGTGGTCACGTACCCACATTCCTGGAGCCAGCCGGTTCCTACCTCCTGGTCCAGGCCAGGGTCTGAGAGCTGACACTTAGTTATGTCCAACCTTGAGTGGGCTCCGGGCTTGGACAATTAATCACGTCCCGGAGCCAGATAATGCCCAGATTCAGGTAGTACAGAGTTCACAGAAGGGGTGGGGGGGGGGGCGCGTGTGGTTACAGAGTAGCTATCCACTTCCCCATGGGTTAGCAAGCAAAGGTACAGAAGCAAAATAGCTGTTAGGGGAATAATGGTCACAATTTTATTCTCTGCGCTCTTCACTCTCTAGGCAAAGAAATGTGTTGTGCTGAAACTCATTTGTGAGAAAACAGAGAAGCCACTTTTTGAGATGTCAAATTGGGAGTCTTTATGGGAGAGCCAGTGGCTGCAAGTAGACTCTGATCTCAAAGCCCAGAAGCCCAGAGGTGAGCTTGAGCAAAGCTTCTAAAGATTAAAAACCACATGCTTATGGTGGATACCAGGCCTTAACAAAAGCAGACCTTATATGGGAATACTCAGGTTTGAGCAGAACTTTCCATCTAAGGAAGTAGCTGAGGGTTCAGCTTAAGCTGTCCATATTAGGGGGATGCTTAGAGGTCACTGTGTTCTCTGTAGCAAAGCTTTCCTAAGGCTAAATGATATGACATGTGCAATTCAATGAACGGCCTCTCTCAACTCTAGGCTTTTCTGAGCTGATTGGAAAGCACCCTCCACCCAGCAAGGCACCCATATATCCTGGCTGTGAGGATGAGGCACATTGCTTAGACCGAGTCTCCTTCTTTCAAAAGGAGAGACACCAATAGTTGTCACTGAAAGATGAGCAGGAACCAAGTGACACTCAGCAGTATGAGAACTTGGGTTTATTTTATGCCAGTGGACCAGAGATGAACTCATATTCAAAATTCTGAGCATGGATCAACCGGGTAATAGGGTTTTTATATGATAGTGAAAGGGAATTTGAGTGGCTGTGTAGAAAGCTTTTAGGTACAGGCCTGTTTACAGAAACAAAAATGGTTGTTTATCTTTTATTTAAAGCAATGTTTGGGCTCTGAATTATCTGCTGTATTCTGGAGCAGGCTGACTTGAAAGAGGCTAAACGAGCCCCCTTGAGTAGGAAGTTACCCAAACCCCTCTCCCTCCGGGACACGAGGACAAACCCCCCATCCTGTCATCCATTGTCATCTGGACTTTGTAGCCTGCAAACAGTCACCCAACCCCACCTTGAGGGGAACAAACAAAGGGAGCCAGCCCTGTTCGGGAAATTACGTCCAAAAGGCCACTTCCACATTCCAAGGATTTGTGCGCACATACAACTTGGCACGTATCCCTTACCAGCCCAAATTAGGATTCCTTAAAATGATTGGTAAATGTATGTGACTCAGTGTAAAATGATGGGCTGCCTGCGTGCAGACCACGATGTGTTACTTTAAATCTATTGGTTACAAATGCGCGGGCTTTCCCCTAACGGATAGTAGAGTCCTATATAAGGTCACCCTCAGAAAAGCTCGGGGCTCTCAGTTGTTGACTGGTTTACGGTCATGCTGTGAGCCCGAGCTTGCTCGAATAAACCCTTTGCTTTTGCATGAGAACGTCTCTTGGTGTCCTCCATTCCGTGGATGCGCTTCTCGACCCTTTCAGACTTAGGCCTGCTTTTGTTATATGGGAATTAGATTGTGAGGTACAGAGAAGCCATGTTTTTAAAGTTGGAGACTGTAGTCCCACTCTTGTCCCAAAGAACCTGCAGCCCTAAATGCTCCTAGCACAAAGCTTAGAAAGGTAAAAAAACTACATGATTCAGGTGGCTAACTAAACCTAAAGAAAGTGTTATATATAAGCAAAGCAAACGAGCTGGGGAAATTTTCTGGGGCTTAGAGCAAGAATTCCTTGGAGCTAAATAAGACAGGTCTGCAATTTAAAGAATGACCTATTTCACCACTAGGGTTTTGGGAACTTCGTGAAAAGTCTCTATCATCTATTAAGACTCCAAGATTGTGGTAATGATAACATGAAGTTCCTTAGACCCAGCATCCATATTTCACTTTGAGTAATTTTCCTGCTCAATAGGAGGGTTGTTTAGGAAGTCCCTCAAAACATGGCAACATGATACATGAAAACCTCTTCGCCAAACCCTTGCAGTGGTTCAGTCTGAGTGATGTAACCAGGACCTGTCTAATGCCATTTTGTGAAATAAAATGGGATTTGGAGGTTAGGTTTTTTTTGTCCAACTAAGTTTTGTTTCTTAATCTGTATCCCCTGTGGCCAAATTTCAAAGACATGCAGTCATTTCCCCCTACATTACTCTTTAAAAGCCGGTAAGAGAGGCACTCTCTCTAATCTGGCTCTTAGGTTTGTTGGGAATTGACATATGAATACAATGCATTGGGTCTAAGTGGCACCATCTTGGTGGATGGTGGGGACTTTCCAAAAACTTTAGAGGGAAAATTCCACCTCTCCCCGCCCCCCCCCCCCCAGGTGATAGGCATGCCTGAATTCCTAGAGGCAGGGCTGGACTTTGACAATAGGTTCCCAGACCTGCCTGGCCTCTACTGTGAACTTTGGAGACCTCTGAACACTCAAGTTCCCTGTGGCCCTTCCCCCTGACCATGACTGGTTTAGGCCCCATCACCGTTTTGTGCCATGCTTCATGTCTCCTGCCTCTCCTCAGATTCTTCAGCTCTCCATTACAATTGATCAGGTTTTTTTTTTTTTTTTTTTTTTTTTTTTTTTTTTTGTTGCCAGTCCTGGGGCATGGACCGAGGGCCTGAGCACTGTCCCTGGCTTCTTTTTGCTCAAGGCTAGCACTCTACTTGAGCCACAGTGCCACTTCTGGCTTTTATCTATGCATGTGGTGCTGAGGAATCAAACCTAGGGCTTCATGTATATGAGGCGAGCACTTTACCACTAGGCCATATTCCCAGCCCCAATCAGGTTTGTTGACATTGTTTTTCTGCTCTTTCTTTACTACCTCATGGCTCAGTTTCCTAACAATATTAAGTGCCCTTCAGGCTGCATGGTTTTTTGGGGACCTGTGTCTGCTCTTACTGACTGGCTTTCTTATAAACACTCCTGATGCAACCTCTGAGCACGGCACCTCTGCATCTCGCAGACATATTCCTATTGAACAGAATAAACCTGCTCTGGCTGTTGAATTGCTTTAGTAAAGTCTAACCCTTTTCTTTTTTTTCTACCTCTCTCCCTTTTTCTAATACTGAATCTCTCCTATGCCTAGTTCTCTCACTTTTTGTTGTTGGTGGTGGTAGTGGGGCTTGGGGCTTGAAATCAGGGCCTGGGCCCTGGCCCTGAGCTTTTTTGCTCAAGGCTAGGGCTCTAGAACTTTGAGCCACATTTGTGTTGGCATATTCACCCCTATTTTAGGTTGACAGCCTTTATCTTGGGTCACCCACAAATGAGGCCCAGCCACAGTTGCCCATTCCCACCTGAACTGCACATATCCCCAGCCCCAATGGCGTCAAGACATTGCTGCACAGTTAGGATGCTCTATCCTGGTCCTATGGCTATTTCTAGTGTCCAGCTATAGGACATATTGTCCCAGCTATGTGCCAGATATAGGATGCTTTTCCTGACTATGTGCCAGCCATAGAATGTATTGTCCTGGCTAGGTGTCAGATACAGAATGCTTTCTTTGGCTTTCCATTTTATTGTATTATTATTATTATTATTATTGGCCTAGTCCTGGGCTTGAACTCAGTGCTTGAGCACTGTCCCTAGCTTCTTTTTGCTCAAAGCTAGCACTCTACCACTTGAACCACAGTGCCACTTCTGGTTTTTTCTGTTTATGTGGTACTGAGAAACCAATCAAACCCAGGGCTTCATGCATGCTAGCCAAGCCCTCTGCCACTAAGCCACATTCCCAGCCCTCACCATTTTAATAGAGAGAGTGGATGTAGGACCCATCCCCTCCTGCCCCCCATCTCCCAGGGTGTGTCACTTGGCATGTAAAAGGAGTTGCCAGTAAGGGGGCTGAGTTGTTTTTCAGTTTACTTCCTGGTTTCATTATCTGAGTTCTGACCATGTGATATTTGTTTTGGTAAATAGATATTTGTCTTGGAAGAAGCAAGGGCACTTGAGAGAGTGGGAGAACTCAGGTTTGTTAAGCTGGGCGTTGTTAAGCTCAGAGTTGTTCCTACTCCAAAGTCTTAGCCCTGACTGACAGGATTACAATCTTTTTATTTTGGTCAGTTATGGAGCTTGAACTATAATGCCCAGATTTCAAGGCCCCCAAAGACAACCATCAGAGTCCAGAGTCAAAGCCAAACTGCAAGGCTCGTTCGAACCCCAACCTCTGCGCACTCGTTGCCAGTGACGCTGAGAGGCCCCAGCACAATTCCAGCACAGCTTTTATAGACAAGTATAGGGAAGTTGGGGAAGACCCCTGGTTACAAGTACATGATTGGTTGACATTTGCCCTAGTTTACTGGTCACCTCAGGATTGGCCTGGGTTTTCCCGCCGAACGTATAGCGCCAGACAGCCTTAACCTTGGGGTACAGATTCGGGTGGGCCACCAGGAGTGGTCACGTAGCCACATTCGTGGAGCCAGATGGTTCTTGTCTCTTGTGCCCAGATCCGAGCCAGGGTCTGAGACCGGGCACTTAGTCATGTCCAACCTTGAGTGGGCTCCGGGCGCGGACAATTAATCACGTTCTGGGCCAGATGGCCATTATCTCCAGTGCTAAGATTCGGGTATGTACAGAGTTCACAGAGTGGTGGTGGTGGGGGGGGGGGTGGTTACAGAGTAGCTATAGGAAGACTGCTGGTATTTTTCCACTTCCCCATGGGTTAGCAAGCAAAGATATAGAAGCAAAATAGCTGTTAGGGGCATAATGGTCATAATTTTATTCTTTATGCTCTTCATTCCCCCCTTTCAATTGAACCTTTAAGAACCAATCTTGGATCTTACATATTTGAGTCTCTAATTTCAGGGTCAATGGGTTGGTATTGGGCTCTAAGAACCATGAGTTGTACTATGCTAATCCTATCCTTAACAAAAAGCAGCTAACTTATTAATAATACAGGGTCCTATAATCAGGACAAGCATAATCACAAACAAGGGTCTGGTCACAACTGAAAGTAAAGTGCTGTTGCCACGGGGAATAATTTTCTCTTTCTTTTTTACAGTGGGGCCATGATCTCATGACTCCAGTAGGAGTAATAATAGTGGCCAGGGGAGTTAGCTCATCCCCAAGACACTGGACCACCTATAGGTAGGGTTTATGAGTGTCTAGGCCCTCTCCCAAGCTATGGAAGCACCAACCATACATAGCAGGCCTAGCAAGGTAAAGTTAGCCAAATCCATCTTTTGGTACACGGCCTCTGTTGTGGCTAATCTGCCACCAGGGTAGAATGCTCTCTCCCACTGTGAATGAGTCCACAGGCTCCAGTCATCCAGATTTCCTTGTCCGTGGCACTTAACTCAGTTGGTAGCGGGTGTGGCTCAGGAGGAGGTCCAGTCTCATAAAGGGCCCTTAGCTTGGGCCAGATCTCTTGGTGGTCCTGCTATAGGGCTCTGAGGGGGGATAAAAGCTCATAACAAATGCAATTGCAAGTTAGGAATTATGGGAGGGGATCCCAAATCTGATCCTAAGGCTACATATGAGCAAATCCAGGCTTTAACCTTTAGATGACATCATACAAGTCCCTTAGCCCTGCAGATGCAGGTACAGATAAACATAGTTTCACACCGAAGTCCCAATTCTGGCCCTATTTATATTATAGCCAATTTGATTACATACCAACTTTACTCATAAGCTCTAATTTTAAGACATACTGATACCATTTGTTGTATACTCAAACTTTCTAGGGATTGTCTTTTTTACTTTTAACATGCCAAAACCTTTAATCTAAAGGAAACATTTTTGTTTCCCCAATTTTCTCTCTAAAGTAAAATTTAACATATCCCCATTTTCATCATCTTTTACTTCCTCATGCCATCAACGACTTACTGGAACCTTCTGTGATAATTGACTTTTTAAATCCCTTTTTTTATCCAGAGGAAACCATTTATCCCTTTCTCCAAGGCTTTCTATACTAACTTTCCTCTTTACATTTCCTGGGGCTTCTTTGCTGCTAGAGTTTTAAGGTTGGCCAGTGGCATCTGTAAGATCCACCCCCAGGAGGGCTTCATGAAGATGCCCCCTTCTGGCCATTTTCTATATATGTGGTGCTGGGGAATTGAACACCGGGCCTCATGTATACAAGGCAAGCATTCTTGCCACTAGGCCATATCCCCAGGCCCTCATTTAACTTTTTAAAACACTACTATAGTTGAATATTACAACAAAAAACAATAGCAAGTAGTGAACTTATTTATGATTACAGTCCTTCACTCCCTCACTACTGCATTTAAAATGCCAGTAGTGGGTGCTATTCACTGACTCCATTATGAGGTTTGACACTGAACACCACCTCTAGGGTGATGTTCATCATCCTCGTAAGCTTCTCCATTATAATGGTGTCATCTTTCCTGATTTGGATCAAAATCCACATGTTCTACCTGATCCATTTCATCAGTCTCTTCTACTTCCTTCCTCTCAGGAAGAAGTTTTTACAGCAAAGAGAGTTTATCAGGAGAGAGGAAGCCGTTTTCAGGAAAGTTTACCTTAAACTCAATGATTAGGTGGCCCTTTTCATATGGTCATCGATAAATTGGCATGCCTTCATTTAGAACACATTTGATATCTCCATGCTTGACTATCTGACCTGAATGAGAAGTGATGACTATGGTTCGGTTGTCAAGAGTGGAGATTGGCTTTTGGAGGCCACACAATGCTTCAATCAGTTGTATGTCCATACACATGAAAAGGTCTTCTCCTCGTCGTGTAAAAACAGCATGGTCCTTCTGGTCTAATACAATGATGATATCTCCAGGCTCCAATCCTGGTTCTTGGTCTCCTTCACCATGGAATGTTATCTTCTGGCCATCTTTCATGCCTTTGTCAATATAAACTTCCAGAATCTTCTTCTCTTGAACTATTTTCCTTCCATTGCAGTTTTACATCTATCTTTAGGACTGATCCTTTCTCCATGGCCCTGGCACTCCATGCACACAGACTGAATTTGCTGAACCATTCCAGGTCCTATCTGATGAATTCGTATTTGCATCCCAGTACCTCGGCAGTTGGGACAACACTCCACTGCCCCTTTTTTACAACCACGGCCTTCACATTTGTCACAAATCACATTCTTTTGCAGAGCCAGTTTTCTTGTTGCACCATTATATAAATCTTCTAAGGTAACTGAGAGCGGATGCACAACATTTTTACCTCGCCTTTCTCTCTGCATCCTTCCTCCTCCTCCAAAAAACATATCAAAGATGTCCATGGGGGAGCCAAAACCGCCACCTGCTCCACCATCCTTAATTGCCTGTTCTCCTCCTTTGTCATATAATTCTCTTTTCTTGGCATCAGAGAGAACCTCGTAAGCTTGAGAAATCTGTTTAAACTTTTCTCCTTCATTTGGATTCTTATCAGGGTGGTACTTCAAGGCTAGTTTCCTGTAAGCCTTTTTCAATTCTTCCTGGGTGGCATTGGGTTTGACTCTGAAAAAATCATAGTAAGTGGTTTCTTCACCATTTTCTAGCCTGTGAGTGGGCTGGGGCCTATGAAGGAGAGGGAAGGAGCGCGTAGCTGTGCACAGCTGGGGAAGCCGCCGCTCCTCCAACCTCTCTCCGAGCATTCTGGAAAGTTCCCTAATATTTACTCTTTAGCACTCTGGCTGCTCAAATTTTTTATCTAGAAATGTATCTTAATGCCTTTAAAGTCAAGGCTTTTACACCTTTGCCTCAGTCTTATTTGTATCCAAAAGCTCTGAAACCCAGGGGGCATCCAGTCTCCTGGCTGCCTGTTTAAAAGAGCCATTTTTTCCCCTTTTGTCCCAGCTACTGCATGAAGACCTTTAAACTCAAAGGACAATTTCTCTTAATGCAAGAGTTACAGTTAATTACAATTACAGAATTAGAAATACTTATCCATTCAGCTTTCCAATAAATTCGTGGGAAACATTAGCTCTTTTTGCCATTTTTTCTACATACAGAGAGTTAATGAGAGTTTACTTTCATCCACATTATATATATATATATATATATATATATATATATATATATACTTTAAAATACTTGCCAGATCATATGTAACTTAAGATAATTAGGAATCTTACTTATTACATCAAAGTATACACATAAAATTCAGTACATGAATCATTAAACTGATATCCAAAACAATTGTAACAAAAGTACTTTTAATAGTGTTCACCAGAATTAGAAACACAAGAAATTCAGTCTCAGGATCTTTGCTTTTTCAGTACATCCGAATTGCAAAAACAGCACACGAATCAAATCACATTAGGTAAATACACTTTTTTAACTTAGTACCTCTCAAGGGGCAGTTTTAGAAATTCCAGCCAAACCATTTATTTTTACCACCAGGTTTCCAATGTTTACCTGAAAACAAAGAGACGAAAGAAAGCCCTCTATTGGCTCCATCCAGACTCCATAGGAATTGATGAATTCATACCAAATTGTCCTTTGTTAAATCAAATCTTAATTCATTAAGATACCCACTTTTTTTTTGACTGCTAATTAAAGAGCCCTGAGCAATCCTTTTTAACTCTAGTTTCTGTATTTTAAAACATTTGGTAATTGAAACTTAAACTTAATTTTGCATCATACTACAGTTTTGAACATGTTCACACTCACAAATGCACAAACACACATACATATTCAAAAGATCTTAAAGCACGCAAAATAAATATCGGTGGTACATTTTCCAGTGGCAAGAGATATTTTTTGCCAATCTTACTCCTGCAACACACAAATTTTAAGACAACTTTCAGCAAATAATTGTAGCATTTTCCAGCTTCATTTTCTAAGGCTTGATAGTTTTAACAAAACATTTCAGCACACCAAAAAATTTGCTGCTTAAGGAGGCTGGGTCCTCCAGAGTTCTTTGCAAACTCTCACTCTGATTGTGAGCTGTTGCCTGTAAATCTTTTTAATGAGCTAAATATAAATCCAGGGGGTTAAGGGAGTCTGTCACATTTCGTCTGTCACAGTCAGGGGATACAGAAAACAGAGGACAGTCCAGACCAGAACAATATAGGCAAGCAATTTTTTTTGTAATTTATTTATTAATTACACAAAAAATTTTTGACAAAGTGTTGTGCAAAAAGGGTACAGTTACATAGTAGGGCAGTGTGTACATTTCTTGTGATATCTTACACCCTGTTTTTCTTTCCATTCCCTAGGTCAGGTAGACTATACAATATATACAATATATACAATATATACAATACACAATGTGCCAAGAACTTATACAGTAGCCACGTGGCCCACGCCAAAGAAAATTCGCCTAGGGCTTTAAATGTAATGTCGACATTAGACAATATGTCGACAGTAGTCTTATATAAACATACATACATAGCTTTTGAGCTATTGTATTCCCCTGAGAGGTCAATTTTTGACCTTTATATGTTGAGTAGTTGGTTGGTTTTAGTTACATAATGTTGGGTCGCTGACCCAATTCTGTGGGGAATACTATTTGACAAGCAGTTTTCGGTTTCAGAGACCTGGTCTCTACTGTCTCTCCGTCACCCAATCTTAACAGTGATATATAAGGGAGATCATGCCCCTTTGTTTGCTGTGTTCTAGGCTTGTCTCGATCAACATTAATTGTTCAAATTCTGACCATTTCCCTGTGAAAAACAGTATTTCACCATTCCTACTTGCTATGTAGTATTCCATTGTGTATAAGTACCATATTTTTTGGATCCATTCATCTGTGGAGGGGCATCTGGGTTGATGCCATATTTTGGCTATTGTGAATTGTGCAGCGATCAACATGGAAGTGCAAATGTCTTTTTGATATCTTGGGACCTGCTGTTCGGGATAGATGCCTAGGAGTGGTATGGCTGGGTCATAGGGTAGGTCTATATTGAGCTTTTTCAGAAACCTCCACACTGATCTCCAAAGTGCTTGTACTAATTTGCACTCCCACCAAAAATGGAGAAGGGTTCCTCATTTTCCCGTACCCGCTCCAGCATTTGTTGGTGCCTGAGTTCAGAGTATAGGCCATTCTAACTGGAGTGAGGTGGTATCTCAGGGTTGTTTTTGTTTGCATTTCCTTTACTACCAGGGATGTTGAGCATTTCCTCATGTGTTTCTTTGCCATTTTTATCTCTTCTCTTGTGAAGTCTCTCTTTAGCTCGTTTGCCCATTTCCTAATTGGTTTATTGGGATTGGAGGGGCTTAGTTTATTTAGTTTTCTGTAGATGACAGATATTAGGCCTTTGTCTGTTGCTGTGCTGGTAAAGATCCTTTCTCATATCGTTGGCTGTCTTTCTATTTGGGTGGCTATGTCCTTAGCTGTGCAGAAACTTTTTAATTTGTAGTAGTCCCATTTGTCAAGTCTTTCCCCTATTTGTTGTGCCCCTGGGACTCTATTCAGGAAGTTCCTTCCTGTGCCTATAAGTTCTAGTGTCTTTCCTAATCTGTCTATCAGTAGTTTCAAGGATTCAGGTCTGATATTGAGGTCTTTGATCCATTTTGAGTTGATCTTGGTGCATAGTGATAGGCTTGGGTCTACTTTGAGTTTTCTGCATATGGCTGCCCAGTTCTCCCAGCACCAGTAATTGAAGAGGCTATGTTTATTCCATTGTATGTCTTTAGCTCCTTTGTCAAATATCAGCTGACTGTAAGCGTGTGGTTTTATTTCTGGATCTTCAATTCTGATCCCATGTTCTTCTGGTCTCTTTTTATACCAATACAATGTTGTTTTTGTTATGATGGCCCTGTAGTAGTGCTTGAAGTCTGGTATTGTGATACCTCCTGCACTGCTTTTATTTTTTGCCTAGAATTGCTTTGGCTATTCTACGTCTTTTGCTGTTCCATATGAATTTATGGATTGCTATCTCTAGTTCAGTGAAGGATGTAAGTGGGATTTTGATAGGAATTGCACTGAATTTGTATAACAATTTGGGCAATATGGCCCTTTTCACTATATTGATTCTGCCTACCAATGAGCATGGGAGGTCTTTCCATCTCCTTCTGTCTTCTTTGTTTTCCGTTATTAGATTTTTATAGTTCTCATTAAATAGGTTCGTCACGTCCTTGGTTACGTTGATCCCTAGGTACTTTTTTTTTTTTTTTTTTTGGCTACTGTAAATGGAATTGTTTCTATAATTTCCTTTTCTGTTTGTATATTGCTGGTGTACAGAAAAGCTGCTGACTTATGTGGATTGATTTTGTATCCTGCTACTTTGCCAAAATGGTTTATTAGGTGTAGAAGTTTGGGGACTGAGTTTTTTGGGTCCTTCAGATATAAGATCATGTGGTCTGCAAATAGGGATAGTTTGATTTCTTCTTTGCCAATGTGGATCTCTTTGATGTCTTCCTCTTGCCTTATTGCTATGGCTAGGGATTCCAGCACTATGTTGAACAGAAGTGGGGAGAGTGGGCATCCTTGTCTTGTTCCTGTGTTTAGGGGGAATGATTTAAGTTTCTCTCCATTTAATATGATGTTAGCAGTTGGTCTGCTGTATATGGCTTTCATTGTTTTGAGGAATGTTCCTTCCATCTATTCCTGTTCTCTCCAGAGCTTTTAATAAGTATGGATGTTGTTTTTTGTCAAAGGCTTTTTGGCATCGACTAAGATAACAATGTGATTCTTGATTTTAGTTCTGTTGATGTGGTGAATTACGTTGATTGATTTACGGATGTTGAACCATCCTTGTGACTGAGGGATGAAGCCTACTTGGTCATGATGTATGATTTTCTTGATCAGTTTCTGGATCCTGTTAGCTAATATTTTATTGAGGACCTTTGCATCTGTGTTCATTATTGACATTGGTCTTAGTTCTCTTTTTTTGTTGGGTCTTTGCCTGGTTTGGGAATGAATATGATATTAGCTTCATAGAATGAGTTTGGGATTTCTCCCTCTGTTTCTCTTTCGCGGAAGAGTTTGAGGAGTATTGGTATTAGCTCCTCACTAAAGGTTTTATAGAATTCATTGGTGAATCCATCTGGGCCTGGGCTTTTCTTTGTTCGGAGGCTCTTGATTACACCCTGTATTTCCCTGTAAGTTATTGGTTTATTTAGTTGATTTATTTCTTTTTGGTTCAGTTTGGGCAGTTTATACTTCTCTAAGAATTGATCCATTTCTGTAAAATTATTGTTTTTTAGTGAGTAGAGGTTCTGGAAATAGTTCCTTATGATTGTTTGAATATCGTGTGTACTTGTTGTAATTTTTCCGGTGGAGTCCCTGATTTTATGGGTATGAGTCTCTTCTCTTTTTTTTTTTTGTAAGTCTTGCAAGGGGTCTGTCAATTTTGTGTATTTTCTCAAAGAACCAGCCTTTAGTCTTATGTATTTGTTGAATGGTCTTTCTATTTTCAATCAGATTTATCTCTTCTTTAATCTTTGTGATCTCTCTCCTCCTAGTCGTTGTAGGTTTGATCATTTCTTGTTTCTCCAGTTGTTTTAGTTTCATCGTGAGGTTATTCACCTGCTCTGCTTCCATTCTTTTAATGAGGGTGCTGAGTGCAATGATCTTGCCCCTCAGTACTGCCTTAGCTGTGTCCCATAGGTTTCTTTGTGATGTGTTTTCATTGTCATTGTGGCTTATGAATTCTTTGATTTCATCTTTAATTTGGTCTGTAGCCAAAGTGTTGGATAACAGTGTGGAGTTTAGCCTCCAAGAATGTGTATAGCCACTGTGGTAACTGTTGTTATTGAGGGTTACCTTTAATCCACTGTGATCAGATATAATACATGGGATGACGTCAATACTTTTGTATTTGCTGAGGTTCTTTGTGTGGGCTATGACATGGTCTATTTTGGAGTATGATCCATGGGCTGCTGAGAAGAAGTTGTATTGGGTCTCTGTAGGGTGGAAGATTCTGTATTGATCTGTCAGATCCATTTGGAATATGGTTTTACTTAGGTCCTCAGCTCCCTTGCTAATCCTCTCGGTGTTGGATCTGTCTCTTGGAGAGAGTGGGGTATTAAAGTCACCCACTATGATTGTGTTTGGGTCTATCTTGTTCTGTAGTTCTGTGAGAATTTGCTTGACATATGTAGGGCCTCTTTTGTTCGGTGAGTATACATTTATCACCGTGATGTCTTCATTCTGGATTTTTCCTTTTATTAAAATGTAGTGACCTTCTTTGTCTTTTTGAGTTGATTTTACTGAGAAGTCCAGCTTGTCTGAGATCAGGATGGCTACTCCTGCTTTTTTGGTAGGTGCGTTTGCTTGGAAGATCTTGCTCCATCCTTTCATTCGGGGCTTGTTTTTATCCCTTGCTGTAAGGTGGGTCTCTTGTAGACAATAGATGGCAACTTTTTGTATGCGGATCCATTCTGCCAGTCTGCTCCTCTTTATCGGAGAGTTAAACCGTTTATGTTCAAAGAGATCAAGGATAAGAATTTTTTTTCTCCTTCCATTGTCTTGTTGGGCTGTTTTTCCTCTTTTTTTTTTCTTGTCTTTAGTGAGCTGCTATTTCTGTTGGGCTCTGGATATTGTAGTTTCTTTCTGTTTCTGTCTGTGTGTTCTGTACGATTTCTGTTGGGTGGGATTCCCCTCTTAGAATTCACTGTAGGGCTGGTTTTTTATTCACATGCTCCTTTAGATCCTCTTTGCTATAGAAAGATCTGGTTTTCCCCTCGAATATGAACTCCGGCTTTGCTGGATATTTTATTCTATGTTGGCACTTGTTGGCCTGTAGAACTTGGATGGTGTTCTTCCATTCTCTTCGTGCGTGGCAGTTTTGTGTTGAGAGGTCTGCTGTTATTCGGATCCTCTTCCCATTGTAATAAATTTCTTTCTTCGCTTTGGCTGCGTTCAAAATTTGCTCTTTATTCTTGAGATCTGAAGTCTTGAATATTATGTGCCTTGGCGTGGCTTTTCTGGTGTCTGGTCTGCCAGGTGTCCTATAGGCTTCGGTTACCTAGATGGGGTCCCTTGTGAGATTGGGGAAGTTTTCTGCAATAACTTTATTGAAAATATGTTTAAGCCCTCTGCTCTGGTATTCGGCTCCTTCTTCTATTCCAATTATGCACAGATTATATCTCTTGTCTTTGTCCACTAGCTCCTGGATTAGTCTGCCCAGGAGCTTTACCGTTTCTTGAAGTGTGGTCATTTTCTGGTTCTTATCGGCTGCATCATCGTCCAAGAGAGAGATTCTGGATTCAATATGGTCAATTATTTGTGCTGTGGATTCAAGTGCGGAGTTTATGGATGTCAGAGAGCTATTTATGGTTGTCATATCAGCTCTGATCGTGGAAATTTCTTCCTTTAAAGAGTTGTATTTTAAATGTATTTTTTCATGCATTTCACTTCTCAGGATGTTAAGGTCTTCTTCAACGGAGGTTTGCACTGTATCCATTTTTGCTTCCATTTCTTTCTTGGCTTCCTGGATGTCCTTCGAGACTTCCACTCTAAAATCCTGGAATTGTTTTTTGATTTCGTTTCTGAGGCTTTCCATCATTTCTCCTAATATAGCCTCAGTTGATTTTTTATTCTCCAACTCCTCTTCAGTCGTGCTGCTTTTTGGAGCTGGCGAGTTGGCTTGCCCTTTGTTGAAATGTGTTATATTTCTTTGTGATTTGCGCATCTGGAGATCTGTGGGTGGCTTCCCTGGTTTGGCTTTGTGCTGGTTCCCACTGGTCCATCAGTGGGAGACTTGTGTTCTGGCTGTGGATTTGAGTTTGGCTGTTGAACCTTACTGCCCAATGGGTGAGTGTGACCATCTCGGTTGTTGCCAGGGTTGTCACCCTACCTGCACTTGGGGGTTGGTAGGTTCTGTGTCTTTCTCTGTGGGATAGTGTTCTGTCGCTGTGTTTTGTTGACCCTAGCATGCCCCTGGTGGGGGCTTGCTGGTCGTTGATTCAGCATGGTGTGGAGGCTTTTCTCCTCTTTGGTTCTTTTTTCCACTCTGTATCTTTTTCAGAAGAGCTCACCTCTCAGGCAGCTCGTCCTCCTGTGTGGATTGCTCTGGGGCCAGTGTTGTTGAGGGGCGGCCCACCCACTTATGCGAAATGCGCCAAACTGAGTAGGTGCTGCCACTGGGGGCTCTGCCCTCTTGTGCGGGTGTGCCTATCAGAGCAGGCGCTGTCGCCAAGGGGCCCTGCCCACCTGTGCGACGTGCGCCTACCACAGCTGGTGCTGCTGCTGAGGGGCCTTGCCCACCTGTGCGGGGTATGCCTACCAGAGCGAGCCCTGGGTTGTTGTGGTGTGCTTGTTCCCTCCTGCGAGTTTGCTGTGGGGGACAGTATATGTGTGCCCCAGTGGGATCAAGTGTCCAGGCGCAGGTTAGCACCCACAGACTGTGCCTTCACTGCGAGAGGGGCATGTGATCGGGCCCAGGTGTCCCTGCTGGGCTGGTATTGCCCACCCGCGAGCCTGTGACTTTTGTTGAAAAAGTCCGCGAGGCCCCAGTACCTCAGGTGGGGCTTCTAATGCCTGCCAGTCCCCACACCCCTGTTGGGAAGGGGGCATGGCCAGTGCGGCCAGTTCAGGCTCCTCTGCTGCCTTGGCGCTGCTCTGCCCCTCCCCAGCTAGCTCCTGTGTACTCCCAGAGTCTGAAGGGACCTTTTTCGGCCTGATTTGGGGGTTCTTTGTTCCCTCAGGGTGGGGAGAGGGAGGGAGGGAGTTCTAGCTTCTTTGTAGGGTTTGGGTCTCTGATAGCTGGTCTCCCATTGGGGGAGGGGGTAATGGGGAACTTACTGGTCCTGGATTGTGTGTGTGTGTGTGTCCTGGGCTGCTGTTGGCCCTTCGGGGGTGGGGTGCTGGGCGGTCTTTTGGTGGTGGTGGCCCCAGCTCTCCCCTTGTGCACTGCTCGGTTCCCCTGCCGCTCACATCTGATCCTGGCCGTGCGGTCCCAAACTTCCTGTCACCGCCATCTGTCTTGTTCAGTTCGTGCTCCCCCTGGGTTCCGTGGAGTCCTGCTGTCTGGACTCTGCGCTCCTGGTGTGACTTTACGGCTGTTGATTTGTTGTTCGCCGGGTCACCTTTCCCAGCCTGGCCCTGTTTGGGCCAGGGTCGGTGGGTGGGGGGAGGGTACCCCGGAGATTTTCCGGCTCCATGCAGGTTATAGGCTCTTCTTTTTTTGTTCTTTTTTGTTTCCTGCATTTCTCTATTGTTTCTGGCTGCTGGTTTTGCTGGGTTCTTGCTGGGATGTTGGGTGCTGGAGTTCCCAGCACGCTATTCAGTTGGAGCAAGTTGGGGTGCCTCCCTACTGTGGTGGCGCCATCTTCCTCCTCAGGACAGAGGTTCTTGTAACAAACTTGAATCACACATGTCCTCACCCTACACCCAGCCTGTGTAAGCCAGAAAATTTTTTTAATCTCCATACTCAAGTTATGGCTTCTTTCCTTAACATCCTTAAAATTATTAAGTAAGAGAGTTAGGGGAGTGCTCTGGGTTTGCCCCATCTGAGAGGGAAAGCGGTGAGTCAGAAAGACAAACAAGGAAAGGAGGAGAAGGGCGCCCAGGAAGGACAGAATTCGGCAGAGGCACCGACGACGCAGGGGCTGTGAGATAAATGAGCAGATAAGGAATTCGAAGGGGCAGGGTGAGGGTAAAGGATCCCCATCCACTAGCCCAAAGGGATGGGAATTAACCTTTGGGGGGTTAGAGATGGGGGCTGGGAAAGCCTTTGCTTCTGGGGACGGGAGCAGAAGTTCTTTTCCTTCACCGGCCAGGGTGAATCTGAAAGTGAAACTGCTTAGGGAACACAGAACATAGGACAATTCACCGGCACCCTTCAGTGTTTCAGGCCACTCCCCAGAACACAGAAGCAAACACAATTCGCAGAACGGGCTAGAATAGCTCCAGATCACAGAAACAAACACAGGCATGCTGCCCCTCCGTGCCCGACCAGACGGGCTGAAAACAGCCCCGGAACACAGATACAGATGCAGGCGCATTTCAAGCCACTCTGGGCCTGACCAGATGGCCTAAAATTAGCCCCAGATCACAGAACCAGACTCAGGCACGCTCTCACTTCAAGCCTGACCAGACGGGCTGAAAACAGCCCCAGATCACAGAACCAGACTCAGGCATGCTCTCACTTAGTGCCTGACCAGATGGGCTGAAAACATCCCCAGATCACAGAACCAGACTCAGGCACACTCTCACTTCGTGCCTGACCAGACAGGCTAAAATCAGCCCCAGATTACAGAACCAGACTCAGGCACGAACTCTCACTTTGTGCCTGACCAGATGGGCTAAAATTAGCCTCAGATTCTGGGGGCGTCCGGTGGACATCTCCCACCAGCCCACTAACAGCTCTATAGGCACGTCCGCCAGGACTATTTGCCAGTCTCAGATTCCCCAGAAGTCAGATTCAGACTTAGATTCAGATTCAGACAATGACAGACAACACAGAGACAGACAGCGCTAGCTCACTTACCGATCACCTTTCAGCGACCCGTTGACAAGGCGTCTGGTGGCTCTGGGGGTTTCCCAGTCAGGGAACCAAATGTAATGCCCAGATTTCAAGGCCCCCAAAGACAACCATCAGAGTCCAGAGTCAAAGCCAAACTGCAAGGGTCATTTATTACGAGTTCAAACCCGGACCCCCGCGCCCTCATTGCCAGTGGACGCTGAGAGGCTCTGAACACAATTCCAGCACAGCTTTTATAGGCAAGTACTGGGAAGTTGGAGAAGACCCCTGGTTACAAGTACATGATTGGTTGACATTTGCCCTAGTTTACTGGTCACCTCAGGATTGGCCTGGGTTTTCCCGCCGAACGTATAGCGCCAGACAGCCTTAACCTTGGGGTACAGATTCGGGTGGGCCACTAGGAGTGGTCACGTAGCCACATTCGTGGAGACAGATGGTACTTGTCTCTTGTGCCCAGATCCGGGCCAGGGTCTGAGACCGGGCACTTAGTCATGTCCAACCTTGAGTGGGCTCCGGGTGCAGATAATTAATCACCTCCTGGGCCAGATGGCCGTTATCTCCAGTGCTCAGATTCGGGTATGTACAGAGTTCACAGAGGGGTGTGCGGGGTTACAGAGTAGCTATAGGAAGACTGCTGGTATTTTTCCACTTCCTCATGGGTTAGCAAGCAAAGGTACAGAAGCAAAATAGCTGTTAGGGGTAAAATGGTCATAATTTTATTCTCTATAGAACTCAGGGCCTGGGCACTGTCCCTGACTTCTCTTACTCAAAGCTAGGGCTTTACCATCCTGAGCCACAGCTCTACTTCCAGCCTTTTTGGTAATTAATTGTAGATAATAGAGTCTTGGACTTTCATTCCCATGCTGGCTTTGAACCGCAATTCTCAGATATCAGCCTTCTGAGTAGTTAGGATCACAGGTGTGAGCCATGGGGCCCAGTGGATTAACATCTTTTAATCGGATAGAGCACAGATATTTCAAACTTTGGTTTATCCCAGTGGTCATAGTTTCTCAAAAATTACTTGCAGCTGGTGCTGGTTCTGGAACTATCAGGTTTAGCTATGTCTGATAGTGCTGTTCCACCCTTGGATGCTTTCTCTCCATATGTATATACATTAGATATACTGAATATATAATGCATATGTCAAGTATATTAGATATATCATGAAACATATGTCCAATATGTTATATTAGCTATTACATATCTAATAATATATAACATATCTAATATATGCCTACATTAGATATATTGTTATATGGGAACTCAACCAATGAGATACAGACAGGCCACACATTGTGTTTTTATTGAGTTGCTGGCTACTGGAGGCGGACTCCAGTCTCAAAGACCTACAGCCCCTGAGGTTGTTAGCATGAAGCTTATTTAGGCAGATGCTGCATGGTGTGGGGATTAGCAAAGCGTGTTTACAGAAGAAAATAAGCCAGTTATAAGTTAAGTAAATGCGGTAGAGTTCATTAGATGTTAACTAGTGCGATTTGCCGAGTGAGATTTACTGGAGTACAACAGTCCTAACAATTAGAGGTAAAGGGTGAGGATTTCCTAGAATGTAATAATCCATGATATAACCGCAGTTCTGGAAATGACCTATGCCCCAGTTATAGTTCTCAGAATGGAGTGAAATGTCCGTGGTACCTTTTAAGGTGTTCAGATGGCAGTGGGGACATGATGGCATTGTTTAGGCCAGTATCTATTTCAATATCTAATAAAAGCATATTATACATCTAGGGGGCTGGGAATGTAGCTTAGCGGTAGAGTGCTTACTTAGCACTGGGTTCAACTCCTTAGCACCACATACACAGAAAGAGCTGGAGGTGGTGCTGTGGTGCTGTGGTAGAGTGCTAGCCTTGAGTGAAAAGAAGCCAGGGACAGTGCTCAGACCCTGCCTGAGTCCAAGCCACAGGACTGTCAAAAAAGAAAAAAAAAAAGAACACATTATACATCTAATATTAGATATACTGGTTATTATAACATATTAGATATAGTAGATCTAATATGTATATATTAAATATATTAGATCTAATATATATTAAATATCTACTATTGGATACATTATATCTAATAAAATATACATCTATTATATATATTTGATCTCATATATTTGATATGCATATATATGTATGTAAATAATATAAATTAGACCTCACATACCCAATACATTTAATTTATATCTGATCTTGTATGTCTAATATTACATCAAATATATCTAATGTTAGATGTGTTATATCATAATTCCTGAGCAATGAGAAAACTTGTCTGGGTATTATTATGGAAAGTTACATGCTGTGGGTTAACATTTAATTGGCTGGGACTGGGAATGTGACTTAGTGGTAGAGTGCTTGCCAAGCATGCATGAAGCCCAGTTCTTAGAAGGGGTGCTGGAATTGAAGTACCCAGATTTTGAGACTCCAAAGACAACCACCGAAGTCCAGAGTCAAAGCCAAACTGCAAGGGTCGTTTGTTACGATTTTCAACCTGGACCTCCGCGCATTCGTTGCCAGTGACACTAAGAGGCCCCAGCACAATTCCAGCACAGCTTTTATAGACAAGTACAGGGAAGTTGGGGAAGACCCCGGTTACAAGAACATGATTGGTTGACATTTGTTCTAGTTTACTGGTCACCTCAGGATTGGCCTAGGTTTTCCCGCCAAATGTATGGCGCCAGATGGTCTTAACCTTGGGGTACAGATCTGGGTGGGCCTCCAGGAGTGGTCATGTAGCCACATTCCTGGAGCCAGATGGTTCTTGTCTCTTGTGCCCAGATCCCGGCAGGGGTCTGAGAATGGACACTTAGTCATGTCCAACCTTGAGTGGGCTCTGGGCGTGGATGATTAATCACGTCCTGGTGCAAGGTGGCTGTTATCTCCAGTGCTCAGATTCGAGTAGGTACAGAGTTCACAGAGGGGTGTGGGGGGCGTGTGGTTACAGAGTAGCTATAGGAAGACTGCTGGTATTTTTCCACTTCCTCGTGGGTTAGCAAGCAAAGGTACAGAAGCAAAATAGCTGTTAGGGGCATAATGGTCATAATTTTATTTCCTACGCTCATGCTCTTCAGAATCGTAAAGAACTCTTAATTCTAAGAGGCTATGCAGGCCCACACCTGAGAAGGGGCATGTGAGTTTCTCCTGGTGCTATAGAAATAGCAGGTAGGCCAGGCATCAGTGGTTCACACCTGTGATCCTAGCTACTCAGGAGGCTGAGATCTGAGGATCATAGTTCAAAGCTAGACATGGCAGGAAATTTCATGAGACTGTTACCTTCAATAAACCACCTAAGAACTGGAAATGGTGCTGATTTTTCTCTTCATTTTGTATTTTCAAGTAACTCTTAGAAAACAATTGAATTTTTTTAAAAGCTTAATTTTCCTTTTCTTTTTTGGTCATCCAGCTTGAACTCTGGGCCTGGGCACTGTCCCTGAGTTCTTCAGCTCAAGGCTAGAGCTCTGCCATTTGAGCCACAGTGCCACTTCTGGCTTTTTCTGAGTAGTTTATTGGCAATCTGAGGATTGCAGTTCAAAGCCAGTCCAGAAATAAAACTCCAGGAGCCTCTTATCTCCAATTAACCACAGAGCTGGAAGAGGAGCTGTAGTTCAAGTGGTAGAGAACTAGCCTTAGGCAAAAACAAAGCTCAGGGACAGGCCTTGAGTTCAAGCCCATGACTGGCCATGAGTCAGCCTCTTGAGTAGCTAGAATTACAGGCCCTGAGCCACCAGTGCCTGGCTCTTCTCCTTTCTTTTTCTTCCTGCTGAAGTGCCAGACTTTTAAGTCAGGTCCCACTTTACCACGTGAACCCCACTTTACCAATGAAGTGCCAGACTTTGAAATCAGGTCCCACTTTACTACGTGAACCCCACTTTACCACGTGAACCCCACTTTACCACGTGAACCTGAGATAAGCAGGCCCTGTGAGCAAACCCAGGACAAGCTTATTAGGGCCCAGTCGGTCAAGAACTCTAACCACTGGGAATGCTTAACTCTGCCACCAGAGTGCCTCGAGCCCTGAGCCAATCAGATTTGTACCTGTGTCCTAATCTTGCTTGAACACCTGATTGTTGTAACTTTGTTTTTTGCCTTTATAAGCCCTGTGTAATCACAGCTCGAGGCTTCCTCCTAACCTCTGCTGTGTTGGTGGTCTTCTTGGTGGTGGTTTTGCGACTTGGCACGACATTTGGGGTTTTGTCCGGGATGGCCCCAGAGACCCCGAGACCCCAGACTCCAAAGGTAAGAAAATAGCGCTGTTCATTCTCTGTGTCTGTGTCTGTGTGATTTGTAGTTTTGTTTCCTGTTTTGGCCAGCCGCCTGAATCTGAACCTGTAGGTAGTGAAGGACCATCCGGAGTGGACATGCTCGTATGGGCAGTCCTGGAGGACTTGGGGGATATCTCAAGCCCTCCACAGGGGGCTCAGGCTTCCCACTACCACCCTGAACCTGAAGGACTGGACCAGGAGGCCCTTCTAACGAGCGCCTGTCCAGTCCAGTCTATATTCGAGGTTGTCTGGTCTGCTCCTACACAGGAATGGGAGAGAGAGTGCCTCAAGACTGTGTGGTCTGCCCCCTCAAAGGGGCAGGAGAGACAGTGAGACTGTGTGGTCTGCCCCCTCACAGGGGCAGGAGAGACACAGTCAGACCTGTAAGCCAAGGCTCCCTAAGTCTGTCTGTAAGTGTTGTCTGGTCTTTGTGCCTGTGATTATTTTTGTGTGTTTCTTTTTGTGCTGTGCCTGACTGACAAACGGATGATGGGGAAGGTTCCTTCCACTCCCCTGGACTTGACTTTAGCTCACTGGAAAGATGTACAGGTGACAGTCCACTATCAGTCAATCAGTGAGAGTGTCTGCAGAAAAGAACTCTAGGGGGACCCCCACCCAGCCTTCTTAAGCAGAAAATTGTTTGGTGTGCTAAAATGTTTTACTAAGACTAAAAATGTTTTACTAAAACTATCAAGCCCTGGAAAATGAGGCTGGAGAATGCTAAAATCATTTGTTAAAGGTTTTTGTCTTAAAATGTACGGCCGATGCTTATTCAGCGTGCTTCAAGATCTTTTGAAAATGTATGTGTGTGTGCATGTGTGAGTGTGAACATGTTCAAGATTGCAGTATGATGCAAAATTAAGTTTAAGTTTAAATTCAAATGGTCATCAAGTTTGGGCATTACCAAATGCTTTAAAGGTATTATTGCATTGTTTTAAAGAGGAACTAGAGTTAAAAAAGGATTTCTCAGGGTTCTTTAATTAAAATTTAAAAAAAAATCAGAGCTAAGTGTCAAAAATTTGGATTTAAAAGGATATCTATCTATATCTATCTATCTATCTATCTATCTATCTATCTATCTCTATATATATATATATTAAACTAATGGGATAGAAGTAAACTCTCATTAACTCTATGTATGTAGGAAGAAATGGCAAAATGGGCCAGTGTTTCTCACTAATATATTGGAAAGCTGAATGGATAAGTATTTCTAGTTGTAATTCTTGCATTAAGGAAAAATTTAAAGGTCTTCATGCCATGCAGTACCTGGGACTGAAGAAAACAAAGGCTCTTTTGAAACAAGCAGCTCGTAGGCAAAGGGCAGCACCTGGTTTCAGAATGCCTGTGAGCTTCAGTTTTTCTGATGCAGATAAAAGCTAAAGTGTTGTTAGTGTTAAAAAGGCTTTGGAAATCAAGAATACATTTCTAGATGAGAAATTTGGAAGTAAAATTGTCCTAAATAATTATTGCAAAGTGAGAAAAGGAGAATTATGGCTACCAAAATGTTTAATTGCCATTTCAGCTTCTTTGTAGGTTTTTTGTAACCATTTCCAGCAGGCCTACAGAGAAGGACAGGTGATTCCTACAAGTTTGTCGAGATCTAATACTGACCCTTAATAAGTTCCAGGTAAGAGAGCATGCTTAAAAACTACTTCTGTGTGGACCACCTTGTTGCTTACAATTGGAGTAAAGTGGCCCCTTGTAAGACTCACTGATCTGAAATCTGTGGTTCGAAGCCAGCCCGGGCAGAGAAAGGTCCCTATGAGAGATTTGTCTCTAATCAGCCAGCAGTGTGCTGGGAACGGAGTGGTATGGAGCTCAAAAGTGGTACGGTGCTAGCCTTGAGCTGGAGAGCTGAGGGATAGTGCTTAGGCCTTGAGTCCAAGTCCAGTGAAAAGGCACTCCTCCTGGGACAAAAGTGATGGAGCATCCAGAGGCAGTAAGCCACTGCTTGGATGGCAGAGATGGTGTCAGATCCTAGAGTCACTCACGTTTGGCCTTTCAAAAGTTAATCAAAGCCAAAAAACCAGCATCCAGAAGCAGTGGAGAAACGCAGGAAAACAAAAAGGAGCAAAAAAGAAGAACCGAAAACCTACACAGAGCCGGAGATTCTCCGGGGCACCCTCCCCCCACCAGCCGACCCTGGCCCAAACAGGGTCAGGCTGGGAAAGGGGAACACGGCGATCGGCAGACAGGCTGCCAGGAGCGCAGAATTCATATAGCGGGAGACCCCACAGACACAAGGCAGGGTGTGGACCAAGACACACACCGGCAGTGACGAGAAGTTCAGGTCCACACCGGGTTCGGACAAGGGAACCCAGCGCGGCAGAAAGAGGGAACCGGGGAAGCCACCACGACACTTCGCCACCCCTGAAGGGCCAACGGCTGCGCGGGACACACACACAAAGCAGCAAAAGTGAGTCCCCAATTATCCCCTCCCCCAATGGGAGACCAGCTATCAGAGACCCAAGCCCTACAAAGAAGCTAGATCTCCCTCCCTCCCCCTCCCCACCCCCGAGGGAACAAAGAACCCCCAAATCAGGCGGGAAGCTCCCATCAGGTGCTCGGAAGTCAGTTTAACAGGGGAAGGGAGGAGCAGCCCCAAGTTCCTGAACTGGCAGAACCGGCCCTGTCCCCTTCCCAACAGGGGCCGGGAGACGGCCGGCTGTGCAAGCCCCACCCGAGGCGCCTGGACCTCGCAGACTCTTACAACTAAAATCACAGGTGCTGGTGGGCAATACCAGCCCAGCAGGGTCACCTGAGCCTGATCACGTACCCGCCCACACAGTGGAGGCGAGGTCTGAGGGTGCCAATCCACACCCAGACAGTCGATCCCACTGGGCCCCACACATACCGCCCCCCCCAACGGACTCATGGGAGGGCACAAGCACAACCCAACAACCCAGGGCTCTCTCTGGGAGGCATATCCCGCTAATGTACCTGTTGTAGCGGACGCACAGCGTACAGAAGGGCGGAGCCCCCGGCGAGAGCGCCCGCTCTGGTAGGCCTACCCTGCACTGGTGGGCAGGGCCACAGCGACAGCACCTGCTGCCATAGACATGCCTACACAGAAGGGAGGGAAGATCTACACAGATCTCCAGATGTGCAAATCACAAAGAAACATAACTCAGTTCATCAAAGGGCAAGCCAACTCGCCAGCTCCAAAAAGCAGCACGACTGAAGAGGAGATGGAGACTAAAAATGCAAATGAGGCCATGTTAACAGGAATGATCGAAAGCGTCAGAAATGAAATCAGAAAACAATTCCATGAGTTTAGAGCGGAAATCTGGAAGGACACCCAGGAAGCCAAGAAAGAAATGGAAGCAAAAATGGATACAACACAAGCCACGTTTAAAGAAATGGAAGCAAAAATGGATACAATGCAAGCCGCCTTTAAAGAAAATCTCCACATCCTGAGAATTGAAATGCATGAAAACATAGATTTAAAATACAACTCTTTAAAGGAAGAAATTTCCACGATCAGAGCTGATATGACAACCATAAATAGCTCTCTGACATCCATAAACTCCGCAGTTGAAACCATAACACAAAGAGTGGACCATAGAGAATCCAGAATCTCTCACCTGGACGATGAAGCAGCTGAAAACAACCAGAAAATGACCACACTCCAAGAAAAGGTGAAGCTTCAGGGAAGACTAATCCAGGAACTAATGGACAAAGACAAGAGATATAATCTGCGCATAATTGGAATAGAAGAAGGAGCCGAATGCCAGGACAGAGGGCTTAATCATGTTCTCAATAAAGTCATTGCAGAAAACTTCCCCAATCTCACAGGGGACCCCATCCAGATAACCCAAGCCTATAGGACACCTGGCAGGCCAGACCCCAGGAAAGCCACCCCAAGGCACATAATATTCAAGACTACAGACCTCAAGATTAAAGAGCAAATTCTGAATTCAGCCAAAGCGAAGGAGGAAACTTTTTTCAATGGGAAGAGGATTTGAATAACATCCGACTTATCCACACAAACTTACCAAGCTAGAAGTGAGTGGAAGAATACCATCCAAGTACTTCAGAATAACAATTTACAACCTCGGATCAAATATCCAGCGAAATTGGAGTTCACATTCGAAGGGAAAACCAGATCTTTCCACACCAAAGAGGAGCTAAAGGAGTATGTGAATAAAAAACCAGCCCTACAGCGAATTTTAAGAGGGGAACCCCACCCAACAGAGATCGTAAAAGACACACAGACAGAATCAGAAAGAAACTTCAATAGCCAAAGTCCAGCAGAAAGACCAGCTCACTAAAGACAAGAAAAAAAAAAAAAAAGAGGAAAAAACAGCCCAACAAGAAAATGGAAGTTGAAAAAAACACCCTTATCCTTGATCTCTTCAAATATAAATGGTTGAAACGCCCCTATAAAGAGGAGCAGACTGGCAGAATGGATTCGCAAACAAAAAGTTGACATCTGCTGTCTACAAGAGACCCACCTTACAGCAAGGGACAAAAACAGGCTTCGAATGAAAGGATGGAGCAAGATCTACCAAGCAAATGCACCCACCAAAACGGCAGGTGTAGCCATTCTGATCTCAGACAAGCTGGAATTCTCATTAAAGTCCACTCAAAAACACAAAGAAGGACACTACATATTAATACAAGGAAAAATCCAGAATCAAGAAATCACGGTGATAAATGTATACTCACAGACCAAAAGAGGCCCTACATATGTCAAGCAAATTCTCACTGAATTACAGAGCAAGATAGACGCAAGCACAATCATAGTGGGTGACTTTAATACTCCTCCTCTCTCTCCAAGAGACAGATCCAACACCCAGAGGATTAGTAAGGGAGCTGAGGACTTAATAACACCATTTCCCAAATGGATCTAACAGACCTATATAGAACCTTTCACCCTACAGAGACCCAATACACCTTCTTTTCAGCAGCCCATGGATCATATTCCAAAATAGACCACATCATAGCCCACACAAGAACCTCAGCAAATGCAAAAGTATTGACGTCATCCCATGTATTATATCTGATCACAGTGGATTAAAGGTAACCCTCAACAACAAAGGAAACCAGAGAGGCTATTCACACTCTTGGAGGCTAAACCCCACGCTGCTATCCAACAGTTGGGCTACAGACCAAATTAAAGATGAAATCAACGAATTCATAAGCCACAATGACAAAGAAATCGCATCACAAAGAAACCTATGGGATACAACTAAGGCAGTACTGAGGGGCAAGATCATTGCACTCAGCACCCTCATTAAAAGAATGGAAGCAGAGCAGGTGAATACCCTCACGATGAAACTAAAACAACTGGAGAAACAAGAAATGACAGAATCTAAAACGGCTAGGAGGGGAGAGATCACAAAGATTAAAGAAGAGATAAATCTGATTGAAAATAGAAAGACCATTCAACAAATAAATAAGACTAAAAGCTGGTTCTTTGAGAAAATAAACAAAATTGACAGACCCCTTGCAAGACTTACAAAAAAAAGAAGAGAAGAGACTCATATACGTAAAATCAGGGACTCCACCGGAAAAATTACAACAAGTACACACGATATTCAAACAATCATAAGGAGCTATTTCCAAAACCTCTACTCAGCAAAAAACAATAATTTTACAGAAATGGATCAATTCTTAGAGAAGTACAAACTGCCCAAACTGAACCAAGAAGAAATAAATCAACTAAATAAACCAATAACTTACGGTAAGATACAGGAGGTAATTAAGAACCACGCTACTAAGAAAAGCCCAGGCCCAGATGGATTCACCAACGAATTCTACAAAACCTTTAGTGAGGAGCTAATTCCAATACTCCTCAAACTCTTCCGCGAAATAGAAACAGAGGGAGAAATCCCAAACTCATTCTACGAAGCTAATATCATACTCATCCCCAAACCAGGCAAAGATCCAACAAAAAAAGAGAGCTGCAGACCAATATCACTAATGAACACAGATGCAAAGCTCCTCAATAAAATATTAGCCAACAGGATCCAGAAACTGATCAAGAAAATCATACATCATGACCAAGTAGGCTTCATCCCTCAGTCACAAGGATGGTTCAACATCCGTAAATCAATCAACATAATTCACCACATAAACAGATCTAAAATTAAGAATTACATTGTTATCTCAGTCGATGCCCAAAAAGCCTTTGACAAAATACAACATCCATACCTATTAAAAGCTTTGGAGAGAACAGGAATAGATGGAACATTCCTCAAAACAATAAAAGCCATCTACAACAGACCAACTGCTAATATCATATTAAATGGAGAGAAACTTAAATCATTCCCCCTAAACTCAGGAACAAGACAAGGATGCCCACTCTCCCCACTTCTGTTCAATATAGTACAGGAATTCCTAGCCATAGCAATAAGGCAAGAGGAGGACATCAAAGGGATCCACATCGGCAAGGAAGAAATCAAGTTATCCCTATTCGCAGACGACATGATCCTATATCTGAAGGACCCAAAAAACTCAGTACCCAAACTCCTACACCTAATAAACCAATTTTGCAAAGTAGCAGGATACAAAATCAATCCACAAAAGTCAGCAGCTTTTCTGTACACCAGCAATAGACAAACAGAAAAGGAAATTATGGAAACAATTCCATTTACAGTAGCCAAAAAAGGAATAAAGTACCTAGGGATCAACTTAACCAAGGACATGAGGGACCTATTCAATGAAAACTACAAAAATCTAATAAGGGAAATCAAAGAAGACACAAGGAGATGGAAAGACCTCCCATGCTCATGGGTAGGCAGAATCAATATAGTGAAAATGGCCATATTGCCCAAATTGTTATACAAATTCAATGCAATACCTATCAAAATCCCAGCCACATTCTTCACTGAAATAGAGAAAACAGTCCATAAATTCATATGGAACAGCAAAAAACCTAGAATAGCCAAAGCAATTCTAGGCAAAAAGAGCAGTGCAGGAGGTATCACAACACCAGACTTCAAGCTCTACTACAAGGCCATCATAACAAAAACAGCATGGTATTGGTATAAAAACAGATCGGAAGACCAGTGGATTAGAATTGAAGACCCAGAAATAAAACCGCACTCTTACAGCCAACTGATATTCGACAAAGGAGCTAAAGACATACAATGGAATAAACATAGCCTCTTCAACTACTGGTGCTGGGAGAACTGGGCAGCCATATGCAGAAAACTCAAAGTAGACCCAAGCCTATCACCATGCACCAAGATCAGCTCAAAATAGATCAAGGACCTCAACATCAGACCTGAATCCTTGAAACTACTGATAGACAGAATAGGAAAGATGCTAGAACTTATAGGCACAGGAAGGAACTTCCTGAATAGAGTCCCAGGGGCACAACAAATAGGGGAAAGACTCGACAAATGGGACTACTACAAATTAAAAAGTTTCTGCACAGCTAAGGTCATAGCCACCAAAATAGAAAGACAGCCAACGATATGGGAAAGGATATTTTCCAGCACAGCAACAGACAAAGGCCTGATATCTGTCATCTACAGAGAACTCAAAAAACTAAGCCCCTCCAAGCCCAATAAACCTATTAGGAAATGGGCAAACGAGCTAAAGAGAGACTTCACAAGAGAAGAGATAAAAATGGCAAAGAAACACATGAGGAAATGCTCAACATCCCTGCTAGTAAAGGAAATGCAAATAAAAACAACCCTGATATACCACCTCACCCCAGTTAGAATGGCCTATACTCTGAACTCAGGAAACAACAAATGCTGGAGGGGCTGTGGGGAAAGAGGAACCCTTCTCCATTGTTGGTGGGAGTGCAAATTAGTACAACCACTTTGGAGAACAGTATGGAGGTTTCTCAAAAAGCTCAATATAGACCTACCCTATGACCCAGCCATACCACTCCTAGGCATCTATCATAAACAGCAGAACCTAAGATATCAAAAAGACATTTGTACTTCCATGTTTATCGCGGCACAATTCACAATAGCCAAAATATGGAAACAACCCAGATGCCCCTCCACAGACGAATGGATCCAAAAAATATGGTACTTATACACAATGGAATACTACATAGCGATTAGGAATGGTGAAATATTGTTATTCGCAGGGAAATGGTCAGAACTCGAACAAATAATGTTGAGTGAGACAAGCCTAGAACACAGAAAACAAAGGGGCATGATCCCCCTCATATATGACTGTTAACAAAGGGAGACGGAGAGATAGTAGAGACCAAGTCTGTGAACACTGTATATGTTCTTGATACATTGTATATTGCATATGTGTCTACCTGACCTAGACAAGGGATGGAAAAACAGGTCATAAGATAGCACAAGAAATGTACACACTGCCCTACTATGTAACTGCACCCTCTTTGCACAACACCTTGTAAAAAAATTTATGTTCAATTCATAAAAAAAAATTAATTAAAAAAAATTTAATCAAAGCCAGGAAGCCCTAGAAGAATAGTTCGTAAGCATGCCTTTCTAATGCCCATGTCTACTGGGCAGGAACTTGCCAGTCATCTGTGATAGTGGTTAGTAAGGCTAAGTTTGTCAAATGAGAGGATAGATTAAAATCTCAACCCCCCGCATTTACTCAAAGCTCTGACTGGCAGTGAGAATTTTAAGCTGATATATCTATTTAGGAAAGAAAGTTTGTAGACCTGAGATTGTGTCCTTATTGAGGTCTTTAACAGATCTTTAACAGGCCTGCAAAGGTGCCTTTTTAGGTCATCATAGATCAGTTCCCCAGCCAGTCAGGAAAAAAACCTTTTACAAACTAGAATGATAAAAGGCACAAATTTGTAAACCTGAAGTCACCTATCTGGGCTTCATATTAAGAGAGGGCAAGCGTTGGCTGTCAGATGCACGTAAAGAGACTGTGCTGAAAATCCCTGTGCCTAAGTCTTCCGGACAAGTCAGAGTTCCTGGGAACAGCAACAGCAGGCTTTTTGCCAGCTGTAGATACCTGGGTTTGCTGAGATGGCCAAGCTTCTGTATGAAGTCACCAAATAATCTAGCCGACCACACAGCCAAGGAAGCAGCCATTCAGCCCAGAGCAAAAGTTTTGACTTTAGTAGACCCAGGGCCACGAGCTTTGCCTCCTGTGCCCCAGTATTCCCAAGAAGGCTTGGAGTGGATAAAAAAAATTCCCATGGCCCACAAAACCCCTGGACAGAGAAGGAAACAATGACTGGTGGAAAATTTGTGAACGGAAACTTATCCTGCCACAAGGGCTGGGTAAGGGGATCCTTAAGAGAATCCACCAAGCTTCTCACATGGGAACCCCAAGAATGCAGGACTTGCTCCAACACTCCAAAGTGAAAATTAGACAAGGAGATCAACTTATTGAAGATATTGTTAAAAATTGCAAGGCCTGTCAGTTTACCAATGCCCCCAATCAACAGATTATAAAGGAGCTCGCCTCTGTGGGAATAGGCCAGGCGTGTATTGGGAAGTAGATTTCACAGAAATTACAAATATTTGCTAGTTTTTGTAGACACCTTTTCAGGATGGGTTGAAGCCTATCCAACAAAGCATGAGACTGTGAATGTAGTGGCTAAGAAGATCCTGGAAGAAATCCTACCCAGGTATGGCTTCCCATCCACCACTGGGTCGGACAACGGAGCGGCCTTTTCTCAAAAGTAAGTCAGGGGGGCTGGGGATATAGCCTAGTGGCAAGAGTGCCTGCCTCCGATACACGAGGCCCTAGGTTCGATTCCCCAGCACCACATATACAGAAAACGGCCAGAAGCGGCGCTGTGGCTCAAGTGGCAGAGTGCTAGCCTTGAGCGGGAAGAAGCCAGGGACAGTGCTCAGGCCCTGAGTCCAAGGCCCAAGACTGGCCAAAAAAAAAAAAAAAAGTAAGTCAGGGAATAGCCGCCACACTGGGGATGGATTGGAAATTGCATTGTGCTTATAGACCCCAGAGTTCAGGACAGGTAGAGAGAATGAATCAGACTCTAAAAGAGATCTTAACTAATTGCTTGCTGATTTGGATGATGCTGAATTTTTGTGTAAACTCAATTGCAGCTCATGCACAAGAATATGTGACCCCAACTTAAAGGCATTATATGATTCTACTTCTGTCCTTACCCCCCATTTGTTCAGACCAGGGGACTGAGTGTTCGTCTGAAGGCATAACCCCAAATCCTTAGAACCACGGTGGAAGGGACCCTAGACAACATCGCTACTTGGGTTCATTGCTTCCACACCAGGGCAGCTGACCCCATTGCCCTGGATGACAACTACCGTGATGGAACATGGGTGGTCTCCAAGCACCCGACTCAGCCGCTTTGCCTTCACCTCAAGAAAATAAAGCTAGATTGAATATTGTTATAATTTTCTTTTTGCCTTCTTTCCCTGGCTAGTGTTAATCTTATTTTGGCAGCTCACTCCAAAGTGAGGTGACCCCCTTATTTTAGGTAGTTTTGGGCTTGCTCAGGAATATGGGCATAGCCACCTGACCCTTAGAGCACAGCTGGGAAGTTTATGTATTATTTTGTTGCTTACATTTGGATACTAAACACTATACAGCTAATGGTAAGTCTATATAGCTGAAAGTTAATTTTCAGTTTGCAGTAATCCTGCAGTCCATTGGTGAAGTAGACTGAGGTTATAGGTTCCTGGCTAGGTAAGGTCAATGTCCCTGAGTCAGCCTGAAGAAGTTACAGAAGATGGATGATCTTCACCCATCAGCCCCCCTTTAAAACCGAGCGACCAGAGTTGTTTTTGGGTAGACGAGGCAGGATAAACTAGAGTCATGCAAAACAGAGGTACAGAGACTGTACTTGTGAGAAATGGTGACAGGCCCTTTGGTTAATACATTGGGCCCTATTGGCCCATGCCTTATCTCTATATCATCCCCTAGACATGCAAGCCATTGAAATGGACAGAATGGAACCATGATTGGCTCCCAAGGTACCAAAAAGAAAAAGGGGGAAATGAGGTGCCAGACTTTGAAGTCAGGCCCCACTTTACCCCACTTTACGAACCCCACTTTACCACGCAAACCTGAGATAAACCCGCTGTTCCCAGAAACTCTCTGACTTGTCTCGTTGACTTAGGCACAGGAATTTTTAGCACAGTCTCTTTACGTGCATCTGACAGCCATCGCTTGCCCTCTTTTAATATGAAGCCCAGATAGGTGACTACAGGTTTACAAATTTGTGCCTTTTTAGTGGAGGCCCTATAGCCCAAATTGCCAAGAGTCTTTAAGAGCCTAGCTGTTCCCTTTAGACAACTATCCTTGTCTGGAGCAGCTATTAACAAATCATCTACATATTGCAATAGACTTATTTCAGTATTTTGGAGCGGTACTCACTTAGGTCTTCATGTAACGCCTCATCAAAGATTGTAGGCGAATTCTTGAATCCTTGAGGCAGCCTGGTCCAGGTCAATTGACCGCTTATCCCAATTTCAGGATCGTGCCAAGTAAATGCAAAGTAGCTTTGGCTCTGTGAGGCTAAGGGCAGGCTAAAGAAAGCATCCTTTAGATCCAACACAGTATACCACACATGGCTCGGTGACAGGGAGCTCAGCAGGGTATATGGGTTTGGGACTGTTGGATGAATGTCCATTACTCTCTTGTTAACTTCTCTCAAGTCTTGCACTGGTCTATAATCATTGGAATTAGACTTTTTTATAGGCAACAATGGAGTATTCCAGGCTGACTGGGTGGGCTTCAGAACTCCTAAATCTAACAATTTTCTGATGTGAGGAGTGATCCCCTTCTTTGCTTCTAGTGACATAGGGTACTGGCAAACTCTTACTGGGTCAGCTCCGGCTTTAAGTTCCACAAAGATTGGAGGACGATGTTTTGCCAGTCCCATTCCCCCAGTTTCTGCCCATGCTTGGGGAAACACCCGTAGCCACTCATTTTCCGGAGACTCAGGCTTGAGATGCTGGTATAGCCTATACTCTTCTTCTAACTTGCTAGTTATTAGTATACTAACAGGCTTTTCTCTTGAGCTCGTCACAGAAGTCCCACTGCCTGTGAACTGTATCTGAGCTTTCATTTTCGTTAAGAGATCACGTCCAAGCAATGGATAGGGGCATTCAGGGATGACTAAAAACGAGTGGGTTACCTGGCCCGCTCCCAAGTTCACTGTTCTTCGAGTAGTCCATTTATAGGGTTTAGTGCCCGTTGCACCTTGGACCCATGTTGTTTTAGTGGACATTGGCCCTCTCAGGGCTAGTAATACTGAATTTTCTGCTCCCGTATCTACCATGAACATGACTAGATTCCCCTCCACTTTTAATGTTATCCTGGGCTCAGGGAGGGGATCTGAACCCCGACTCCCTCAGTCACTGTCCTCAGCCATCTCTAAGGTTGACAACACTCTTGATCCTACTTTATGTTTTTCCTCCTTTTTCTGGGCTAGCTCTGGGCAGTTTTTGATCCAATGCCCCTCCTTCTTGCAATAAGCACATTGATTCTTCCCCATCCTTGGTTGGGGTTTGGGCTTTTGCTCCTTACTTGGAGAAGAGGACTGTCTAAAGTTTCCTGCCTGCATAGAGTTCAGGATTTCCCTGAGTTCCTCCTGTTGTTGTTCCAAAATCCTAGCCAGACTCCTTTCCTGTCTTCGTTCTCCTGTTTCTCTCTTATTATAAACCTTTTCCGCCACTGCTACTAGATCCCTAATAGATTTTTCCCCAAGCCTGTCTAGAGCCTGCAATTTCCGCTTTATGTCCGGTGCGGCTTGATTTACGTAGGTAAACATAATCATCTGAGCAGATTCCTGGGTCTCAAGATCATATGGGGTGTATTGACTAAAGGCTTCCATAAGATGCTCAAGGTATGCTGCCGGACTTTCACTTTCTCCCTTGCTGATATCATAAACTTTGGCCATTTTGGTAGGTCGGCGAGCCGCCGCCTTGAGACCTGCCAGCAGAGCCTGGCGATAGACAAGGAGTCGCTCCCTACCTTCAGCTGTATTGTAGCCCCATGCTGGTCGGGTCTGGGGAAAATAGGTATCAATCAAGGCAGGATCCGTGATGGGTGCTCCGTTGGGGCCAGGGATAAGTCTCCGGGCCGCTTCTTGGATACGACCTCTCTCCTCATTGGTGAAAAGTACCTGTAAAAGCTGGCTACAATCATCCCAAGTGGGCTGGTGAGTGAAAAGTATAGTTTCAAACGAGCGAATTAAGTCCCGAGGTTTCTCAGAAAAGGGGGCATTTTGGGCACGCCAATTGTAAAGATCACTAGTAGCAAATGGCCAATATTGGAATTGTTGTCGACCGTTCGCATCCACAGGACTTATAGGGCGTACGGGAAGGGCAATTCTTTGGCTCCAGCGAGTTGATTGAGCCGGGCCCTCCGGGGTGGAGGGCACAGCTGAAACATCTTCCTCAGAGTCCTCCTCTAGGAGAGTTAACTTGGGTGGGGTGTATGGAGGGGGAAGCATTTCCTCCTCTGTGCTTCCTCCCTGGAGGACAGGTGGATATAATTTCCTCTCTCCCCTCTTAGGTTCTCTCTTGTCACCCCGTGTTTTTTGAGTGAATATTGGGGTAGGGGAAGGAGTGGAGGAGGGAGTTGGTAAGAAAGGCCGAACCCGAGCTGGAGTGTCCCTGTCAACTAGTTCCCTCCAGGTGTCTATATAAGGAATCTGGTCTATATAGCCTGAATGAGGGGCTTCGATTAGGCTTTGTAAGGTACTGATCTTAATGATGTCAAAGCTTCCCTCAGGTGGCCAATTAGCTCTCTCAAGGGTGGGCCATTCTGACTTGCACAGGGTAATCCACTTTTCCTCCTTAAGGGCCACACCTCGGTTCTGAGCTATCTCCTTGATCTCCTTCCAGTGAGCTAGAGTCAAATCTAGGGGGCTAGATGGAGGTCCCCAAGATAGAATGTTACCCATAGCTCTGATCAGATGTTTAGTCCAAAAGGCTACAAAAGAAAATAAACCAAAACAACTAATACAGAAGGAAAAAAACATGGGCAAGATCAAGAACAAGAAAAACTGGAGATTTCCCAAGTTGGCCCACACATCCTCCTGCAAGGATGCAGAAAGAGTGAATTCAAGTTGAAAGCGGGGCTCCAGAGATCCCCCTTTAAGGGTGAGGAGTCTGGGACATCCCCCAGTCTCCCCAGGATTGTCAAGTAAGTGCATCTGCTTCGACAACCCCTTCAAGAAATAAGCAAAAGCAAGACAAACAAACAGGCACATTACAGTACAAAACAAATGAACAGGGCTGTTTTCTTACCTTCGGAGTCTGGGGTCTCGGGGTCTCTGGGGCTATCCCGGACGAAACCCCAAATGTTGTGCCAAGTCGCAAGACCACCCCCAAGAAGACCACCGAGATTCAGACACTCCGAAATGTAAAAGCAAGGCAAGGTTTTATTTAACGAGCTGCCAACTTGGGCCTCGTCCTACCCACCGACACAACGGAGGTTAGGAGGAAGCCTCGAGCTGTGATTACACAGGGCTTATAAAGGCAAAGAACAAGGTTACAACAATCAGCTGTGCAAGCAAGATTAGAACACAGGTACAAATCTGATTGGCTCAGGGTTCGATTCTAAAATGGGGTTCACGTGGTGGGGCCTGACTTCAGTCTGGCACCTCAAGATGAGACTGATGGTAGCAGACTTTCCAGCAATGGCCTCTACTTTACAGGTGCCTCTACTGGTTGTCTGGAGAAACTGGTGGTCACATAGATGAGGGAAGGTCCCCATGTTGCTCACCTAGCCATGGAGCTTAGAGATGGCTTGGCTAAATGTCTCAAGAGATGTGAATCACAATTATGTCCTGGAACCACAAATTAGGATTCACTTTGATTTTGTAGCTTTTGGCTGCAGAACCATAAATAATTTCACATCCACTCACACATTCACACAAGAGGTTAAGGGCACTGGTGGCTCATGTGAATAATCCTAGCTACTAAGGAGGCTGAGATCCTGAGGACTGCTGTTCAAAGCCAGCTCAAGCAGGAAAGTCCCTAAGATTCTTATCTTCAACTAGCCACCAAAAAGCTGAAAGTGGAGCAGTGGCTCAAGTATAGTGCCAACCTTGAGCACAAAAGCTCAGGGACAGTCTCCAAGCCCTGAGTTCAAGCCCCAGGACTGGCAAAAAAAAAAAAAAAAAAAGCATTCTTACATTTGTAATAGTAAAGGTTGCTGAACTGTCAATGCACCAAGAAAGTGTAAGGTCAAGCAGAAAAGTGTTTATTAGGGAGAGAGCAAACTACCCACAGGACTACAGTGGATGGTCCTTGGAAAAGGGCTTGACCCCTCCCAGGGTTGTAGTTAAGTAGGAAGGGGGTGGGAGGAGGCATGGCCACAGAGGATGCCTACAGGACTTCAGAGCCTGGGAACCTCCCACAGGCCAAAGGAGGCAACTAGAGTAGGGTACATGGGAAAGGGGAAGACTACCTGCAGACTTGCACTAATCAATTGGCCTTCCCAGGAAGACCTACCATAAAGAGGCTAAACAACTTCCTTCTCCATTGGGACTGGTGACTGAGTATGAAGAAAAGCCCTAAAGTGATGACTCCTGCTAGAGGGAAGGGTCTAACTGGAGGTGAACACACTACCCATCCATACTACTAGGTAGGACTGGGTCAGAGAGACACACACAGGCCCTTACCTGATTCAGAAGCAGATGTTTAGAGTTGGTCCACCTGTCCACTGAGTCCAGGAGACTGTGGCTTTTTCAGAGCCACAGGCCTCCAGGAGAAGGACCTAAATAACAATCAGATGGCTTTGCCTTGTTCAAACCTATGAGCTTCAACACTCCAAGGAGAGTAGAGGCCAGCACCAGTGGCTCAAAGGGGCAGCATGGCTGGTGTTTCCTGGCTCAGGCACCAAAACATGACAATAATCCAGGAAGAAGCAAGCTGGGCTGACAGTGTGGCTTAGTGGTAGAATGCTTGTCTAGCATACATGAAGCCCTGAATTCTTCATTACCACATACACAGAAAAAGGGGAAAGTGGTGCTGTGGTTCAAGTGGTAGTGTGCTATGCTTGAGCAAAAGAAACTCAGGGACAGTGTCCAGGACCTGAGTTAAAGCCCCAGGGCTGGCAAAAGAAGAAAGAAAAAGAGAGAAAGGAGAGAGAGAGAGAGAGAGAGAGAGAGAGAGAGAGAGAGAGAGAGAGAGAGAGAGAGAGAAACAGCAAGTGGTACTTGGCAGGTTGGAGAATTCAGGATTATTTTGCCTCTAGAGGAGTTCTTCCTCAGAGCCCTGACTGACAGGAGTACAATCCTTTTATGGGTAGAGTTTAATTTATCCCAACAATAGTTTTTTGAAAATTACTTGCAAACTAGTTCTGGCAATATCCAGTTGAGCTAGGTCTGGTAATGGTGCGTATGTGTGTGTTTGTGTGTGTGTGTATGTGTGTGTGTGTGTGTTTTGGAGCTTGAACTCAGGGCCTGGGCACTGTCTCTGAGCCTGTTTGTGCTCAAAGATAGTGCTCCACCACTTGATCCATAGCACTACTTCTGGTTTTTGATCATGAATTGGAGGTAAATGTTTCCTGGGACTTTTCTGCCCAGGCTAGCTTCAAACTGCAATCCTCGGATCTCAGCTTCCTGAGTGGCTATGGTTACAGGTGTGAGGCACCTGTGCCCAGCCTTTTCTTCTTTCTGCTCCTTCTCCCTTCTCCTTCCTCCTCCTTCTTTGTGAGAGCCTGAAATGATTGGGAGTTTAGAATGCCTTCTCCTAATGTACTCTCAGGATGCTGAGTTGTCTGGAAAGGTCAATTAGTCCAGGCTTAATAGGAACTCAGACTTCTATCCTGGGTGTACTTTAACTCCACCTTAAACTGTGGGAGCCTGAGGTAGACTTAGGCTTATGCAAATTGTAAGCTGTTTATGGTCAACTCTCCTCTCTAGAATAAGGTCACCTACCACTTGTATACAAAACATTGTCACTGTAATGGGTCTGAGGGAGGGGGTTCCCTGTCCCTCCAAGAGTCCACCACTCAGAGACAGTCTCAAGTAAAAAGATGGATTTATTGGGGAAGTTCCAGATGGACCGGTCCCAGGTTTCAGAAAAAAAACATAACATAACACAGGACAGAGACTTACTTCCAGAAGATTTCTAAGTACCAACAAACCAATTCAGCTCCAATTCAGCATGGGGATGAGACACCAAACTCAAACATATGGCATGGCGAAGTGGTACCTGAGCAGGCCTGCCCCTAAATAGGGTCAGGTCAGGGGGCTGGGTCACAGGAAACTCCCAGTCCCAAGCACTTGACTGACAGCTTCAGTAACCTATAGGGCATGTGCCCATCCCTGTCTCTTGGGATTCAGGAAGACCCATTACCTGGGGATGGTGAAGTGCCAGACACGTGAACCCCATTTTAGAATTAAACCCTGAGCCAATCAGATTTGCCTGCCGGGCCAGCCGGCAGGGAAACAGGAATCCTGACTGAGGGGCGGCGGGGATACGGAAAAGGAAAAATAAGGCAAGAGAAAAAAGACAAGAGACAAAGATGGGGTACGGGAGGTCTGCAGCCGCAAGGTTGAACCTCAAGACTGCAGCCCCATATATTTTTAAATTCCAGCTTATATACAGTTTGACAACCAGGAAATAGCATAGGATTAACCACGGTTTAAGAAAACAGGAAGGCCTTGAAATTGGTAAATAACAACAGACAGTAAAACAAGGCATGGTTGGATGGTATACATAACAGACTCTTGTTGACATAATAAAACATCTCGGGATTAGTACTGTCCTTCAAGTAAACCATGTCCTTGCATGTCCTTGAGATAACAACATGGCCGTAGGTTAGGATAAACTTTGGCTCCCTAAGCCGTGACCTTGCACGGCCTCGAGAGTAAGCCAGAAGTTAGGGTGAATTTCGCTGTTAGCTCCCGACAGATTTGTACCTGTGTCCTAATCTTGCTTGCACACCTGATTGTTGTAACCTTGTTCTTTGCCTTTATAAGCCCTGTGTAATCACAGCTCAGGGCTTCCTCCTAACCTCCGCTGTGTCAGTGGGTAGGACGAGGCCCGAGTTGCAGCTCGCTTACATAAAGCCTTGCCTTGCTTTTGCATTTCGGAATGTCTGAGTCTCGGTGGTCTTTTTGGTGGTGGTCTTGCAACTTGGCACAACATTTGGGGTTTCGTCCGGGATGGCCCCAGAGACCCCCGAGACCCCAGACTCCGAAGGTAAGAAAATAGGGCAGTTCATTCTGTGTGTCTGTGTCTGTGTGATTTGTAGTTTTGTTTTCTGTTTAGGCCAGCCGCTTGAATCTGAACCTGTAGGTAGTGAAGGACGAGCCGGAGTGGACATGCTCATATGGGCAGTCCTGGGGGACTTGGGGGACACCTCAAGCCCTCCACAGGGGGCTCAGGCTTCCCACTAACACCCTGAACCTGAAGGACTGGACCAAGAGGCCCTTCTAATGGGTGTCCGTCTAGTCCACTCTATATTTGGGGTTGTCTGGTCCGCTCCTACACAGGAACGGGAGAGAGAGAGCCTCAAGACTGTGTGGTCTGCCCCCTCACAGGGGCAGGAGAGACACAGTGAGACTGTGTGGTCTGCCCCTCACAGGGGCAGGAGAGGCATAGTGAGATTGTGTGGTCTGCCTCCTCACAGGGGCAGGAGAGACACAGTCAGACCTGTAAGCCGCGGCTCCCTAAGTCTGTCTGTAAGTGTTGTCTGGTCTTTGTGCCTGTGATTATTTTTGTGTGTTTCTTTCTTGCACTGTGTCTGACTGACAAACAGATGATGGGGAACGTTCCTTCCACTCCCCTGGACTTGACTTTAGCTCACTGGAAAGATGTACAGGTGACAGCCCACAATCAGTCAAGAAGTGAGAATGTCCGCAAAAAAAGAATTTTAGGGGGACCCCCACCCAGCCTTCTTAAGCAGAAAATTGTTTGGTGCGCTAAAATGTTTTACTAAGACTAAAAATGTTTTACTAAAACTATCAAGCCCTGGAAAATGAGGCTGGAGAATGCTAAAATCATTTGTTAAAGGTTTTTGTCTTAAAATGTACGGCCGATGCTTATTCAGCGCGCTTTAAGATCTTTTGAAAATGTATATGTGTGTGCATGTGTGAGTGTGAACATGTTCAAGACTGCAGTATGATGCAAAACTAAGTTTAAATTCAAAGGTCTTCATGCCATGCAGTAACTGGGACTGAAGAAAAAAAAAAAAGAGGCTCTTTTGAAACAAGCAGCCCGTAAGCAAAGGGCAGCACCTGGTTTCAGATTGCCTGTGAGCTTCAGTTTTTCCCATGCAGATAAAAGCTAAAGTGTTGTGTTAGTGTTAAAAAGGCTTTGGAAATCAAGAATACATTTCTAGATAAGAAATTTGGAAGTAAAATTGTCCTAAATAATTATTGCAAAGTGAGAAAAGGAGAATTATGGCTACCAAAATGTTTAATTGCCATTTCAGCTTCTTTGTAGGTTTTTTGTAATAGTTTCCAGCAGGCCCAAAGAGAAGCACAGGTGATTCCTACAAGTTTGTCAAGATCTAATACTTACCCTTAATAAGTTCCAGGTAAGAGAGCATGCTTAAAAACTACTTCTGTGTGGACCACCTTGTTGCTTATAATTGGAGTAAAGTGGCCCCTTATAAGACTCATTGATCTGAATCTGCGGTTCGAAGCCAGCCCGGGCAAAGAAAGGTCCCTGTGAGAGACTTGTCTCTAATCAGCCAGCAGAGTGCGGGGAACGGAGTGGTGTGGAGCTCAAAAGTGGTAGGGTGCTAGTCTTGAGCTGGAGAGCTGAGGGACAGCACTCAGGCCCTGAGTCCAAGTTGAAAGTCACTCCTCCTGGGACAAAAGTGATGGAGCATCCAGAGGCAGTAAGCCACTGCTTGGATGGCAGAGATGGTGTCAGATCCTAGAGTCACTACTGTTGGCCTTTCAAAAGTTAAAGCCGGGAAGTCCTAGAAGAATAGTTCATAAGCATGCCTTTCCAATGCCCATGTCTGTCTACTGGGCAGGAATTTGCCAGTCATCTGTGATAGTAGTTAGTAAGGGTAAGTTTGTCAAATAAGAGGATAGATTAAAATCTCACCCCCCGCATTTACTCAAAGCCCTGACTGGCAGTAAGAATTTTAAGCTGATACATCTGTTTAGGAAAGAAAGCTTGTAGACCTGAGATTGTGTTGTCTCCTTACTGAGATCTGTTAAAGGCCTGTCAGCTTGCCAATGCCCCCAATCAACAGATTAACCACGGTGGAAGGGACCCTAGACGGCATCGCCACTTGGGTTCATTGCTTCCACACCAGGCCAGCTGACCCCTTTGCCCTGGATGACAACTACCATGATGGAACATGGGAGGTCTCCAAGCACCCAACTCAGCCGCTTTGCCTTCGCCTCAAGAAAAGAAAGTTAGACTGAATATTGTTATAATTTTCTTTTTGCCTTCTTTCCCTACTACCCTCGCTAGTGTTGATGTTATTTTGGCAGCTCACTCCAAAGTGAGGTGACCCCCTTATCTTAGGTAGTTTTGGGCTTGCTCAGGAATACGGGTATAGCCACCCGACCCTTAGAGCATAGCTGAGAAGTTTATGTATTTTGTTGCTTACATTTGTATACTAAACACTATACAGCAAATGGTAAGTCTGTATAGCTGAAAGTTAATTTTCAGTTTGCAGTAATCCTGCAGTCCCTTGGTAAAGTAGACTAAGGTTATAGGTTCCTGGCTAGGTAAGGTCAATGCCCCTGAGTCAGCCTGAAGAAGTTACAGAAGATGGATGATCTTCACCCATCAGCCCCCCTTTAAAATCAAGGGACCAGAGTTGTTTTTGGGAAGATGAGGCAGGATAAACTAGAGACGTGCAAAACAGAGGTACAGAGACTATTCTTGTAAGAAATGGTGACAGGCCCTTTGGTTACTACATTGGGCCCTACTGGCCCATGCCTTACCTCTATATCATCCCCTAGACATGCAAGTCATTGAAATGGACAGAATGGAGCCATGATTGGCTCCCAAGGTACCAAAAAGAAAAAGGGGGAAATGAAGTGCCAGACACGTGAACCCCATTTTAGAATTAAATCCTGAGCCAATCAGATTTGTACCTGTGTCCTAATCTTGCTTGCACACCTGACTGTTGTAACCTTGTTCTTTGCCTTTATAAGCCCTGTGTAATCACAGCTCGGGGCTTCCTCCTAACCTCCGTTGTGTCGGTGGGTAGGACGAGGCCCGAGTTGCAGCTCGCTTACATAAAGCCTTGCCTTGCTTTTGCATTTCGGAATGTCTGAGTCTCGGTGGTCTTTTTGGTGTAGGTCTTACAACTTGGCACAACAATGGCACTTCTCTTCCTGTCGGAATCCAGGCACTCCCATCAAGACAAGATGCTAGAAATACCACTTGGTGAAGCTTGCCACAAGCAGTTGGCCAATGGAGTTACAACCTGTTACTTAGTATCTGCTTGAATCAACCTATCACTCTAGTTGGAATTGGCCAGTGGATTTGGGTGGGGGAGTACCATTGTTTACAGTGAGGGGGAATCTTCCCGGGATTCAGAACAGAAGGGGCAGGGCCCTCAACTCTGAAGCTCAGGGGTGGGGGAGATAGTGAAGATGGAGTCAGCTTCTGCCCTCTTTGAGTAATCTGAGATGGAGTCAATCTGACACCCCTCAACAGCCAATGGTGGCGCTGGCCAGATCTGACTTCCATATTATAGTCACAGGTAAGTTTGTAACTTACTTCCTTGCACAAGACCAGTAAAAGCATTAGTTAATGGAACCTTGGGATCTGAAGCTGGCAGAAGGCTATAGGTCCCCTGGTGCCCTGAACCTCAGTTCCACAATCTGCTCTGTTATTGCCTTGCTCCTTGTCAAGGACTAGAGAGCCACATGGCGATTGCAACACTTCTTTCTTCATCCTCCTCCTCTTCTTCTTTCTTCTTTTTCCTTTGTAATGGAGTCCCCCCAAGGGAGGAGACCACAATGTAACGGAGTCCGAGGGGGGGAGGGTCCCCCATCCCTCCAAGAGTCCACCACTCAGACAGTCTTCAGCAAAAAGATATAAAAGGATGGATTTATTGGGGAAGTAAAAAGCAAACCCACCGGCCAGGGCCACAGCCCAGACTTGGGAGTTATGCGCCAGGCCACACTCAGGGTTGGGTTATAAAGGCCAATACCACATGGTCCAGCCTGCCACACTCAGGTGGCCAATGGAGTTACAGTCTGCCTTATAGCAACTGTTTGAACCAACCTATCATTATAGTTAGACTTGGCCCACAGATTTGGCGGGGCTCACATGATGCAGGGAGGATACAGGTTTAAACTTGAGCATTCCACTACTCAGGTGGTCAAGCAGTTTACACAATCTTATCACAGCCAAGGGGAACTTCCCTGGATAGGGCGGGGGAGATCTTAGTGAAGGTGTGAAGAACCTGAGCAGCAGTTGCACCTCCATCTTGTAGCTTGGGCCTGACCGGGCCCTGAAGCTTCCTGGAATAACTGCAGAACATGTCAATGTGAAGAGCCTGAACAAAACACAGTCTAAAATAACCAAGGTAGCCAGAGAGACTTGATTTGACCAGAGGTCAGTTAAAGTTAGAATGCTTTAGCCATGGTGACACAAAGGAAATGTATTGAAGTGTGGCCAGTGTGTTTTGTGTTCCTGAAACATGGTTAATGTGTTGTGTCCCTCATAAATGAGAGTAGCCACTTCTGAAAAATAAGGCCCACTCCCATCAGGTGTGTGACTTAAGGCCATAAACCTGCCCGTGACAAAATACAGAAGTGCAGAGATTCCAGGAGAAGTGTCAATAACTCCTTTGGTCAGTGAAACTCTCATAATAACCAGTAATCAAGAAATAACAGGAAATACCTGAAGTTCCAGATGTCCTCTCAAGTTAAGGATACAACCCAGATCATTTGTCTAAACCAATCATTTTCAACCCCATAAGCTAGCCAAGCACCTTCACCAGGCCCGTTCACACCACTGATTATGCCAATCATTCTTAAGAATTCTTTAAATTTCCCGCGGTACGAAATGATTTGCTGCAAGTTGCTATGCTGTTTTATGATTTTCCCGCTGTATGATATGATTTGCTGTGTGATGATGTGATGCATGGAATGTTCCCCCAAGCCCTATAAAAACTCTGTTAGCTGAAGGGTCGGGGCTCTCCATTCAGACCTGCTGTGTCAGTGATGATCGTGAGCCCAGGCTTGAGCTTGCAATAAGGACTCTTGTGTGATTACATTGGCTTTCGGCTCCTTGGTGGTCTTTGAGGACCCCAAAATCTGGGCATAACAGGCGGAGTCAGCTTCTGCTCTCCTTAATCTGAGATGGAGTCAATCTGACACCCCTCAACAGCCAATGATGGTGCTGGCCAGATCTGACCTCCATATTACACCTTCTCTCTTCTTGCTCCTCCTTTCTTCTTCCTTCTCCCTACCACCTCTTGTTATGCCAAGCCACGAAACGACCACGAAGAAGGCCACCGAGACTCAGACATTCTGAAATGCAAAAGCAAGGCAAGGCTTTATTCAAGCGAGCTGCAACTCGGGCCTCGTCCTACCCACCGACACAGCAGAGGTTAGGAGGAAGCCTCAAGCTGCGATTACACAGGGCTTATAAAGGCAAAAAACTAAGTTACAACAATCAGGTGTGCAAGCAAGCAAGATTAGGACACAGGTACAAATCTGATTGGCTCAGGGCTCAAGGCATTCTGGGGGCAGTTAGAGTTAAGCATTCCCAGTGGTTAACCGACTGGGCCCTAATAAGCTTGTCCTGGGTTTGCTCACAGGGCCTGCTTATCGCCAGTTCACGTGGTAAAGTGGGGTTCACGTGGTAAAGTGGGGCCTGACTTCAAAGTCTGGCAATTCACTCTCTCTTGGAAACATTTTTTGTTATCTAATGAGGAAAAGAATGACATCCCAGAGCTGGAAACATCCTGGTCTTGAAATCTTACTGGGCTGGGCACTGGTAGCTCAGGCTGGAAATCCTAGCTAGGTGGGAAGCAGAATCAGAGGATCACAGCTCAAAGCCAGCTCAGGCTGAAAAGTCCATGAGACTCTTATCTTCAATAACCCAGAGTGAAGCTGTGATTCAAAAGGTAGCACACCAAGCCTTGAGCAAAAAAGCTCAGAATGCCCACGTTCTGAGTTCAAGCTCCAGTACAGGGCAGAAGGAAAAAGAGTACAAACATCTCAGGGAAACGGATTAAAAAGTCGAGAAGGCACCAAATTCAACAGGCCAGATCAACTTTAATGGAAGTTGAAGTGGGATGCCAGGGTGACCTGAGTAGAGTCAGAGGTGAGATGAACCAGGGCCAGGGGTGGAGGGTGTTTAAGTAAAGCCGCGGGGGGAGGGGGGATGTGGGTAAGGTTATGTATGGGTAGCCCAAGAGTTTGGGGATGTATCTGGAGAGTTTTTAGGGAGGTCTGAATTGGCCTGGTTCTGGGGCGTATTGTACATAAGAATGTGAGCCAGGTGTGGCCTGACTGGAGGAAGTCAGGTGCTTGTCACCTGATGGGTGGGGGTGGGGCAGGTTTTCACATTTAGATTAAGATTCTAAGCTAGAGCATTTGGAGAAAGTGGGGGTGAGGGGGCAGTCAGTGGGTCCAGCCAGGGGAGCAACCTCAAGTTATGAGAAGAAAGCACTTTTGCCTTTTTTCTTACTTAGACAGATTTTTTTGTAGGCCTATAAGAAAATAATTTGATTATCAGTATTAGGAAAATGGAGGAGAATGGAAAGGAATAGGCCGGACTTGATCATCAACAGGTGAGGACTGTTTACTGAAGAACAGCCAGCGGCACAGACCTTCCTAAGGGTTTGGAGGTTGTGTGAGGGGGTGAATTTAGGTCTAGGAAGTTGGGGTTTTTAAGTTTAGCCCACAAAGGGTTGTTTACAGCTGGGCCTAGGTGAGATGTACTGCTTGCGTATCCAGGCAGGTTCCAATATTGAGATTCTGCCTGTCTGTATGGGCCTGGGGCAATGTGGTGGGAGTCACTCCTTCATATTCCATCTTTGAATACATAGAAAAATGGGCCTAGAGGGGATAGGCAAGTCCTTCATATAGGATCTTTGGATATATAAAAAGAATGGGCTGAGGGCTGGGAATATGGCCTAGTGGTAAAGTGCTCGCCTCATATACATGAAGCCCTGGGTTCGATTCCTCAGTACCACATATATAGAAAAAAGCTGGAAGTGGCGCTGTGGCTCAAGTGGTTGAGTGCTAGCTTTGAGCAGAAAAGCCAGGGACAGTCTCAGTCCACACCCCAGGACTGGCAACAACAACAACAAAAAAAGAATGGGCTGAGAGGGAAGCAACAAGGACTTATGAGAACAACACAGATTCCCATCAATCAGGAGTATCAAAATAACAAAAAGAGCCAAAAGGTTCAATTCAGACAACCCCACCTTTTGGATCCCCACCCCCACCTTCCATGAACAGCCTCACCTGGCCACTTTCTGGCACCTGGACCTTGGAAATTGCCTCTGGCAAAGGACTTCCCAGCAGCTTTCTAACAGGATGTGGCAGATGGGGCTGTGTCCACCCCAATGCGGCTGCAGTGAGACCAGGTGGGGCTGTCTACATGGACAACAGTGAAAGACCCCTACCCAGATCCCAGATTGATAAAAGTCGGTAAGGCCAGGCAGAAAGCAAAGGGCAAGAAAGCGTGAGTCAACACCAACACCTGGTCGGGGTTCTGGGAATTTAAGACCATAAAAATAGCCAGTTCCAGGAACCGAAACTAGGCGGTTTCAAGATTGTGCCAAACAGATAAGTTCAAAATAAGTTTTTCGAGAACCAAGGGTTGCAAAAACAGGAAAACGAAAAGTCATTCAGGCTCACCAACGTGGACCAATCAGAGTCATGTAACCCTGTTCCTTGCCTTATTTGGACTGACCAATCCCTATCCCTGTAACCTTGCTGTCAGCTTCTGTAAGCCCGCTTCCGCGATTTCCCCCCATAAAAACCCCTAGGCATCGAGCTCTGGGCGCCACCTCCCTGCGAGGACTTGGACGCCCGGGTACCCGTAACTCGCAATAAACCTCTTGCTGTTGCAGCCCTCGTGTGTCTCGTTGATCTCTGGGGGGTCTCCTCAGACAGAAAGACAGCCCACCGCTTGGGGGTCTTTCATCTGGGGGCTCGTCCGGGATCGGAGACCCCCACCCAGGGACCACCGACCCACCGACGGGAGGTAAGCTGGCCAGCGATCGCACTTGTCTGTGTCTTTGTTTTGGTGTTCTGCGCTTGCGTTTGCTTTGTTTTTGTACTAGTTAGCTAACTAGATTTGTATTGGGCGGCTCCGTGGAGGAGTTGACGAACTCATACTCCCGACCGCAGCCCTGGGAGACGTCCCAGTGGTCTTTGGAGGCCACCCTGGCCCATTTGTCCTCCGTAGCCTGGAAAAGAGTCAGTCCCTTTGGGGCTGCCCCGGTGACCGAGGGCTACGTGATTTGTGAAGGAGACGAGAGATCCGGACTCTCACGAACACAGTCTCCATTTGAACTTTTCCTTTCGGTTTTCAACCGAAGCCGCGCTGCGAAAATCTGTTTCACTTTTGTCTCCGTAGTTTTTGTGTTGTCTGTCCTAGGACTCTGTGTTTTTGAAATAATGGGTCAATCTGTTACCACCCCCTTAAGTTTGACTTTACAGCATTGGTCAGAGGTTCGGAAGATCGCCAGTAATCTCTCTCTCGAGGTCCACAAGCGACCTTGGATCACGTATTGCTCCTCAGAGTGGCCCACCTTTGACTTAAGTTGGCCCAGAGATGGGTCCTTTAATTCAATTCTTATTTTACAGGTCAAGGCACGGATCATGGTTCCCGGCCCACGCGGGCACCCAGACCAAGTTCCCTATATTCTTACTTGGGAAGCCTTAATGTCTGACCCCCCTCCATGGGTTAGGCCCTTTGTTTTATTTCCCCCAACACACCCTCTTACACCCTCCGCTCCCCCTTCCCATTCATCCCTTTTCCCCGCCGTCACCAAGTCTCCCTTAACCGCAGAAGACCCTAAGGCAAAAGCCCCCAAGGTCCTGCCCCCTGGGGACGACCTCCTCCTGGACCTGATGACTGAGGACTCTCGGTTACCTCAGCCCCCACCATACCCGGCGGAAACTGGCTCTAGGGAGGACGTGCAGCGGCCCGATCCTTCCCCTATTGCCACTAGAACTAGGGTAAGGAGGGACGGTAATTTACCCCCTGCGGATTCCACTACCCAGGCTTTTCCCTTAAGAGCAGGGGCTACCGGACAACTTCAGTATTGGCCTTTTTCCGCCTCAGACTTGTATAACTGGAAGAACAACAATCCTCCTTTCTCAAAAGACCCCGCCATGCTAACTGCCTTGATTGAGTCCATACTTGTTACCCATCAGCCTACCTGGGATGATTGTCAGCAACTGCTACAGGTTCTCCTGACTACTGAAGAGAGGCAGAGAGTCCTCCTGGAAGCTCGGAAAAATGTTCGCGGGGCAGATGGGCGGCCGACACAGCTGCCAAATGAGATTAATGCTGCTTTTCCCTTAGAGAGACCAGACTGGGATTTCACCACTGTGGAAGGTAGGAACCACCTAATCCTTTATCGCCAGTTGCTTATGGCGGGTCTCCATGGGGCAGCTAGGCGCCCCACAAATTTGGCTCAGGTGAAACAGGTTATTCAGAAATCTGAGGAAACTCCTTCTGCCTTCTTAGAGAGATTAAAGGAGGCTTATCGAATATACACTCCCTATGATCCTGAGGACCCTGGACAGGCAACTAACGTTTCCATGTCTTTCATTTGGCAATCTGCTCCGGATATTAGAAAGAAATTAGAAAGACTGGAAAACTTAAGGGAAAGTTCTCTACAGGATCTACTCAAGGAGGCGGAAAAGATATTTAATAAAAGAGAGACAGTGGAGGAGAGAGATGAGAGGCTAAAAAGAGAGGCAGAGGAACGTGATCGAAGAAAGAGTAGGGACCTTAGTAAACTCATGGCCACCTTAGTGACAGGAAAGAGACAGGATAGACAGGAGGGAGAACGAAGGGGAACCCCCCGAGTGGAAAAAGACCAATGTGCCTATTGCAAAGAAAGAGGGCACTGGGCAAAAGACTGCCCGAAGAACCCCCGGGGTCCTCGGCCTCGACCTAAAACATCTCTCTTGACCCTGGACGATTAGGGAAGTCGGGGTCAGGAGCCCCCCCCTGAACCCAGGATAACTCTAGATGTAGGGGGGCAACCGGTCACCTTCCTAGTTGATACAGGAGCCCAACATTCCGTCCTGAACCGTGACCCAGGACCTCTCAGCGACAAGTCGGCATGGGTCCAGGGAGCCACCGGAGGACGGCGATATCGATGGACTACTGATCGAAGAGTCCACTTGGCTACCGGTAAGGTGACTCATTCTTTTCTTCATGTTCCTGACTGTCCATACCCCCTATTGGGAAGAGATTTGCTCCAGAAATTGAGAGCCCAAATCCATTTTGAGGAGTCTGGGGTGCGTGTAGTTGGCCCCAAAGATCAACCTCTGCAGGTGTTAACTTTGAGTCTGGAAGAAGAATACAGACTGTATGAAAATAATAAAAGAAAAGAACTCCCCCTTAATCTAGAATGGCTAAATGATTTCCCTCAAGCATGGGCAGAAACAGGAGGCATGGGATTGGCCAGACGACAAGCTCCACTGGTTATAGCTTTAAGAGCAAATACTACACCTGTCTCGATTAAACAATACCCAATGTCACAGGAAGCAAGAATAGGAATTAAACCTCACATAAAAAGGCTTCTGGACCAGGGGATTTTAAAACCTTGCCAGTCCCCATGGAACACCCCCCTGCTCCCCGTCAAAAAGCCTGGGACAGGAGACTATAGACCGGTCCAAGACTTACGAGAAGTTAACAAGCGGGTAGAAGATATACATCCCACGGTGCCCAACCCGTACAACCTGTTAAGCGGACTGTCACCAGCCTATTGTTGGTATACAGTTTTGGACTTGAAGGATGCCTTCTTTTGCCTAAGGCTCCACCCAGACAGCCAGCCTATTTTTGCCTTCGAATGGAAAGATCCTGAATTGGGAATTTCAGGGCAATTGACCTGGACTAGACTCCCCCAGGGGTTTAAAAATAGCCCTACCCTGTTTGATGAGGCCCTACATCGAGACCTGGCAGATTTTCGGGTCCAGCATCCCGCCTTGATGCTACTCCAGTATGTCGATGATTTGTTACTAGCCGCGACATCTGAACGGGAATGTAGGGAAGGAACCAGAGACTTACTACATGCCCTCGGGACCCTAGGGTATCGAGCCTCCGCTAAAAAGGCCCAGATTTGCCAACAACAGGTGACATACCTGGGCTATTTAATTAAAAAGGGAGAAAGGTGGCTGACGGATGCAAGAAAAGAGACAGTCATGAACATACCCGAGCCCCAAAACTCCCGGCAGCTAAGGGAATTTTTGGGAACCGCCGGGTTTTGCAGGCTGTGGATACCAGGCTTTGCCGAAATGGCCAGCCCCCTGTACCCCCTCACCAAACAGGGTACCATGTTTGCCTGGGGAGAAGAACAACAGAAGGCCTTCCAGAACATTAAAAAGGCTCTCCTAACAGCCCCAGCCCTAGGACTCCCAGACTTGACTAAGCCCTTCGATTTGTATGTAGCAGAGAGCAAAGGACATGCGAAGGGAGTATTAACTCAAAAATTGGGGCCTTGGAGGCGGCCGGTGGCCTACCTCTCCAAGAAATTGGACCCAGTGGCCTCAGGATGGCCACCCTGTCTCAGGATGGTGGCTGCCATTGCCGTCCTGGTTAAGGACGCCAGCAAGTTGACTTTCGGGCAATCCCTGACCATTCTGGCCCCGCACGCAGTGGAGGCACTAATTAGGCAGCCGCCAGATCGTTGGCTGTCCAATGCCCGAATGACTCATTATCAAACTATGCTCCTGGACACAGATCGGGTCCGGTTTGGGCCCGTCATGACCATCAATCCCGCCACGCTACTTCCCTCGGCGGATGAGGAAGCAGTTCCCCATGATTGCCTTGAGATTTTAGCAGAAGTGCACGGGACCCGCTCCGACCTGACTGACCAACCGCTCCAGGGCGCTGACTTTACTTGGTATACTGATGGGAGCAGCCTGGTGCTGAATGGGGAACGGAAGGCGGGAGCAGCCGTAACCACCGAGACTGAGGTAATCTGGGCAGAGACCCTTCCGCCAGGGACCTCAGCACAAAGGGCAGAGCTGATTGCCCTCACCCAGGCACTCAAAATGGCAAGCGGGAAAAGACTCAATGTATATACAGATAGCCGGTATGCCTTTGCCACTGCCCACATTCACGGGGAAATATATATAGTCGACGAGGGCTTTTGACTTCTGAAGGAAAGGAAGTTAAGAACAAAAGAGAAATTTTGGCCCTGTTGCACGCATTATTCTTACCCCGTAAGCTCAGCATCATGCACTGCCCGGGGCACCAAAAGGGAGACAGTCCTATTGCCCGGGGCAACAGGATGGCTGACGAGACAGCTCGAAGGGCAGCTGTGATCTCGGTCCCTCCATACCCCGTCTCCAACAAAGAGGCGCGGGCGCAGTGGCTCGAATGGCAGAGTGCTAGCATTGAACCCGAAGGCCAGACAAAGCCTATAGCAATGTGCCTTCAGTCTAATGCAGGTCAGAAAGGAGCAGACTTAGGACCATTTGTATACCCTAAAAAAGATGAAGAGCTCCTAACAAACCTAGGGGCCCGAAAAGACGACAAAAGAAAAATATGGATCCTTGACAATAAGACTGTATTGCCCAGGAATTTCGCCCAGCAAGTGATCGAACAAGTACACCAGCTAACACACTTAAGCCCCAGAAAGATAAAAGCCCTCCTTGATCGAGACGAAAGATTTGTTTATTTTTTGGGCAAGGAAGACATCTTGCAAAGAATATATGACAGGTGCCGTGCATGTGCCATGGTAAATGCTGGGAAGACAAAATCGGGATTAGGAAATGTCCGAATGAGAGGGCATCGCCCTGGAGTCCATTGGGAAGTTGACTTTACTGAAATCAAACCTGGGCTTTACGGATATCAGTATTTGCTGGTGTTTGTCGATACTTTTTCCGGTTGGGTGGAAGCCTTCCCCACAAAGCAAGAAACTGCCAAAGTAGTCAGCAAGAAACTACTGGAAGAAATTTTTCCCAGGTATGGCATGCCTAAATTTCTGGGGTCGGACAATGGGCCAGCCTTCGTCTCCCAGGTAAACCAGCAGGTGGCCATGTTACTGGGGATTAATTGGAAGTTACATTGTTCATACAGACCCCAAAGTTCAGGGCAGGTAGAGAGAATGAATAGAACCATTAAGGAGACTTTAACTAAATTAACGCTTGCAGCTGGCTCAAAGGACTGGGTACTCCTACTCCCTCTTGCCCTTTACCGGGCTCGAAATACCCCTGGACCCCACGGACTTACCCCCTTTGAAATTCTCTACGGGGCACCCCCTCCCTGTGTTAGTTTTTATAGTTCTGATGTCTCCACTTTTGCTAACAGCCAAAATCTTCAAGCCCACTTGCAGGCCTTACAGACCGTCCAGAGAGAGGTCTGGGAGCCACTCGCTGCCGCCTATAAGGAACAGCTGGAGAGACCTGTGGTGCCACATCAGTTCCAGATCGGAGACTCGGTGTGGGTCCGGCGACATCAGACCAAGAACTTGGAACCTCGCTGGAAAGGCCCCTATACCGTACTCTTGACCACTCCAACCGCCTTAAAGGTAGACGGCATAGCTGCTTGGATTCACGCGTCTCACGTCAAACCTGCTTCTGCTGAAGAAACGATCCCGGAATGGCGAGTCCAACGCACTCAAAACCCACTAAAGATAAGACTAATCAAGGGGGGGCCTTCCTCATAGTTCTCTTTGGAATCATCCCTTTAGGAGGGGCAAGCCCCTACCAAGTCCTTAATATAACTTGGACTTTAATTAATCTTGACTCAGGAAAGGAGTATGCTCTGGCTCAAGGAAAACATGCCCTAAATACCTGGTTTCCCCGGTTAACCTTTGACATGTGTGAGGTAGCAGGAGAGGAATGGAAAAGGAAATGGCTGCCCCAATGCGGAGGAGATGTTTGGTATACATGCCCCGAGGAAGGGCGGGGAGAGGAATGTGGAGGGGCAGGGGATTTCTTCTGCGCCTCCTGGGACTGTGTAACCTCCATGCCCATGCCCTTGTGGGCAGGGTGGAAATCAAAGAAAAGAGATCTGGTCAGATTCTTTAAAGGAAGCAGGTCAAACTCCCAAGTTCAAGTAAGTTTCACCCCAGAGGGTGAAAAGGCTTCCGGGTGGGAAAAGGGAAAAACATGGGGCCTCCGAGTATATAACCCACACAAACCTGATCCTGGAGTACTACTGACTCTCCAGCAACGAGCCCGGCCACTAATGCCACTAATCCCACACTCAGTAGGCCCGAACCGTGTTTTGGTAGAGCAAAAACCCCCTTCTGGACTAATCCCTTCCCCCAGGGCAACCCCGTACTCTCCCCTAGCTGCACTTGCAAATCCAACTCCCCCTGTCCCAGGAACAGGGGATAGAATAATAAATCTGGTTACGAGTTCCTTTTCAGTCCTTAATGCCACTTATCCTAGTAGGACCCAAGAATGCTGGTTATGCTTGGCCCCACAGCCTCCTTTCTACGAGGGAGTAGCCGTAATAGGCGAATACACTGCCTATACCATCCCTCCGCCTCAATGTACTAATCTCCCCCAGCGTGGATTAACTTTGGCTGAAATATCAGGAGAAGGACTCTGCATAGGAAAGATTCCTCCAATTTATCAGAGCCTCTGCAATGACTCTCGCTCACCCGAGGCAGGAAACTACTACCTAGTGCCCCCAAATGGAACTCACTGGGCTTGTAACTCTGGATTGACTCCCTGCGTTTATGCTAATATTTTTAACGCAACTTCAGATTTCTGTGTTACCATTGAACTTTGGCCCAAAATCACATACCATAGCCCCGAATATGTATATAGTCACTTTGAAGGTCAAAACCGCTTTAGGAGAGAGCCTATTTCCATAACTCTAGCCCTAATATTAGGGGGACTCACAGTTGGAGGCATTACTGCCGGGATAGCCACTGGCTCCACTGCCTTAATAGCTACTGGACAGTTCCACCAACTCCAAGCGGCAATGAACACTGACATTAAGGCCCTGGAGGAGTCTGTGACTGCTCTGGAAAAATCTTTGACATCCCTGTCTGAGGTAGTGTTGCAAAATCGAAGAGGCTTAGATATACTGTTCCTAAAAGAGGGAGGATTGTGCGCGGCCCTTAAGGAAGAATGCTGTTTTTACGCAGACCACACAGGATTAGTGAGAGATAGTATGGCAAAACTTAGAGAAAGACTAAAGCAAAGACAGCAGCTCTTTGAATCTGGTCAAGGTTGGTTTGAAGGATGGTTTAATAAGTCCCCTTGGCTCACTACCCTGCTTTCTACCCTAATGGGGCCCCTTATGATTATTTTGCTTATATTGCTTTTTGGCCCTTGCATCCTTAACAGGCTTGTACAATTTATAAAAGATAGGACGTCTATCACCCACGCCTTGGTTCTCACTCAACAATACCATCAGTTAAGACAACGAGAAGAGGAATAAAGGATTTTATTCAGTTCATAGAAAAAGGGGGGGATGAAAGACCCCTACCCAGATCCCAGATTGATAAAAGTCGGTAAGGCCAGGCAGAAAGCAAAGGGCAAGAAAGCGTGAGTCAACACCAACACCTGGTCGGGGTTCTGGGAATTTAAGACCATAAAAATAGCCAGTTCCAGGAACCGAAACTAGGCGGTTTCAAGATTGTGCCAAACAGATAAGTTCAAAATAAGTTTTTCGAGAACCAAGGGTTGCAAAAACAGGAAAACGAAAAGTCATTCAGGCTCACCAACGTGGACCAATCAGAGTCATGTAACCCTGTTCCTTGCCTTATTTGGACTGACCAATCCCTATCCCTGTAACCTTGCTGTCAGCTTCTGTAAGCCCGCTTCCGCGATTTCCCCCCATAAAAACCCCTAGGCATCGAGCTCTGGGCGCCACCTCCCTGCGAGGACTTGGACGCCCGGGTACCCGTAACTCGCAATAAACCTCTTGCTGTTGCAGCCCTCGTGTGTCTCGTTGATCTCTGGGGGGTCTCCTCAGACAGAAAGACAGCCCACCGCTTGGGGGTCTTTCAACAGGAGGGAGGCCTATGATATATTTTTGAATGCCAAAGGAGGGGGCTGGTAGTATAAGAAAAAGCTGGAAATGGTGCTGTGGCTCAAGTGGTAGAGTGGTAGCTATTGATAGGAAACAAGGCTGTACCCAAGATAAACTTGGACAAACAACCCCCACCATGCATATCCTGTTGCACATCTTGTTCATGCAGCCAGATGCACCCTATATGACCTAACTATGCAGACTGTACTGATCTATATGTCATTCTCAGAAGCCCACCTATATGTACCCTATATTATTATTATTGTTATTATTTTGGCCAGTCCTGGGGCTAGGACTCAGGCACAGAGCACTGTCCCTGGATTCTTTTTTTTTTTTTTTTTTTGCTCAAGGCTAGCACTTTACCTCTTGAGTCACAGTGCTACTTCCAGCTTTTTCTGTGTATGTGGTACTGAGAAATCAAACCCAGGGCTTCATGCTTGCTAGGCAAGCACCCTACCCCTAAGCTACTTTCCCAGCCCCCTATATGTGTTCTTGAAAACCAACTTTGCGTAAACAAGCAGATTTTGCGGTTTCTCAGCTTCAAAGCAGCCTCCGGCAGCAACAGGGGACTGCATTCTGAGATCCTGGGCTTGGAGTGCAGTCCTGGTGTGCCCTGACTTTCTTACTCAGTAAAGTTCTTTTGATCTAACATCCCGGTCTAAGTGGTCTCTGTCAGGCTGCTGGAGGGCTCACAGGCCCTGGGAATAAACCACCTCCTATCCGGAAACACCATGTGCATCAGCCATTCCTAGACCCCGAGACCAACTGAAACCATCCAGGCTTGCAGAACAAGCTACATGCTAACTACCATGCTGACCAAAAATCCCCACTGACCAACTGTTCTACTTTTGTCCTGGCTATATAAACCCTGCCTGGGCCAGGCCCAGGTGCCAATTCTCTGAACCCAACCAGAGGGACAACCAAGAGTGTACCCCAATAAACTCTCTTTCAATCTTCTCTCCCTGTGCTCTCTTCTCCCCTAGAACCTTTCAGTCTCATTGCTTGTCAATCCTTGGACCCCACTACACTAGCCTTGAGCAAAAGAAGCCCAGGCCCTGAGTTCAAGCCCCAGGACTGGCAAAAATTAATTTACCAAAGGGACAAGCAGATGCCAGTTTTTGTCCAATGATTTGATGTTTGCTGAGTCTGCACTACTATTAACACTTCTTTTGCTTCTTTTGTTCAAAGCTTGTGATCTACCACTTGAGCCACAGCTTCATTTCTGGCTTTTTGGTTATAAATTGGAAATAATCTCATGGACTTCTCAGCCTGGCCTGGCACTGAACTGTGATCCTCAGAATTCAGTCTCCTGAATAGCTAGGACTACAGAAGTGAGCCACTAGTGCCCAGCTTAAAATTCTGTTACTGAAAGGGTCGAGAAGCGCATCCTCGGAATGGAGGACACCAAGAGACGTTACGTTCTCATGCAAAAGCAAAGGGTTTATTGCAGGACCAGCATGCTGGGGCTCACAGAACTCGCAGTAACTGAGAGCCCCAAGTGCAGAGAGCTTAGGGTTTTTATACAGTAACTCGATGAGGAAGTCTAACTTTAGGTCATAACGGTTACGTAGGTGAAGAGCAGATGTCCGGCCAGATTACATTGAGCGATTTTACCGGGAATTGTGGAGTAAATACACTTCCTTGAAATCTGGCGAGTCAGTGTAAAGTCTCATCCTGTTTGCCACATTCTATTGTTGGTCCTATTATTAGTGTCTAATGGTCCATCCTGTTTATCACATTCTATTATTAGTCTATTATTAGTGTCTAATGGCTACTGATTGCAGATGTTTCCTTTACATTCCTTGCAGACGTTTCCTTTCTCTTATCAATGTCTAGCGGTTACCAATTGCAGATGTTTCCTTTACATCATTACCTTCTCCTGTAAGAAACCAAAACAAAACATAGGTTTATTTTCTTGATAAAGATTCATCTGCATACATGAATGCTTTCCCTATCACAAAGTCTTGGAGAAAAACATTCTTATGCATTTCTTGGGTGCACTTTTAAGCATATAGAAAGTGTTGGCCAACCCCTTCTGTCTGATTACCTAGTTTTGAGACTACCAAACAGCTAATTTGAAGGGGGAAAGTGAAAGATTTGAAAAGCAACCCCTTTCCAAAGCTTATTTCCAGCCCAACCTCAGACCTTAGGAGTGAGCAACTTAGTTGCTGTTGCTTGCATTCCTGTCCAAGAAGCTCTGCAGGTTTATATTGTAATGCAAATTAAAGGTGCTTGACCTTTGCGCTGCTCAGATGCACCCGAGGAGTCTGAAAGTGCGAAGTCAGTGCACTCTGGAGAAGACCCTGCGTGGCTTATCTGGGTGGCACTAGGACCCCACCGGGGAGTCCCGGCGCGGCTGAGTGGGGGCGGGTTGGGCGACGTCGGGGGGCTGGGCTGTGGCCGGGGGCGGGGCTGGCGCCGGCACTGGGCAGACCCGGTGGTGAGCGGGCCCGGCGGTGGGCGGGGCCTCGCCGGGATCCTCGCCCCGCCCTGAAAGCAGACGCGACTGGACTTAAACTCCACAGCCCCGAGGCCCGGGCCGGCGGGCGTTCTACTTGCCGGAGCGGCGCGTGGCCCCCGGCGGTGAGTGGAGGGCGTTCGCTATCCCTCCAGAGCTGCGGGGAGTCCCGGGCGTGCCCGCGGCGGCGCAGGGCTCGCGGGCGGGGCTGCCCGCACCTAGGCCGAGCGCTTTTGTTCGGGTGAGGACGGGCGTCGCGGGCTCCCTGCCGCCTCAGGTCCGATAGCCCTCCTTGCCCCTCCCCGGGCGAGCGCCCTTCACATTCCCCCGCCCGCGCGGACGCGGAGAAACCCAGCCCCGGCTCCGACGGGGTCGAGCCTACCCCGCCCGCCCGCCCGCAGCCGCGACCCGGCCACTTCCGCTGGGCCGCGAGGGCGGTGCCGGGCGGCCGCGCTCCTGCCGCGGTCCGGGGTGCGCGCCGAGACCCGGGAGCCGGGCGGCGGCGGCCTCGGCAGGTGGGTTCGGGAGCGGGTCGGGTCTGGGTGGGGAGCCGGGGCGGGCCGGGTCTCGGCGTGGGGGGGGCGGGGAGGCGGGAGGCCGGCGGCCGGGCTTTGCGCCATCTGCCTCCGCTTTGGCTTCTGCTTCGCCACAGCGCAGCGCCCTTCGCCGTCTCGCAGCAGCTCCCCGCCCCCCGCGAGCCGGCGCCCGGGCGCGGAGCGCTTCTGCATCCCACATGCTGAGGTCCCGGGGCCTCCTTCGGGACCGGCTTCCCTCCAGGCATCCGATCGCACTGGAGCGCCGCTGGGACGCTATCTCCCGGAGCGGGCGGCCCCGATCCCCCGAGTGCGCTCCTCGGGGTCCGGAGTTCAGCCGCAGGCTTTCGGGGATGATTGCCATGAAAACAGTTTGCTTGTCATGCTTGGGAGGGTCCCCCCTTTGGTGTGGAGACTTGGGGGCGCGTTCGGGCATTGTCGGGGCTGCTCAGGGGTTTGAACAATCCGTGTGTGCTGCGCTTAGTCACGGCGGCGGGACGGGGTTGAAGTTACTCGGTGCGGACGGTAGGGCGAGTTAGAAGCTTGCCTCACTCCGGACCAACCTGATAACAGAATCGCTACAGTTTTTATTATGGAATGAGAGGACATACTGTTACTGGGGGAGTCGCATTGGATTTCTAACCAAAGTCCCCTCTTGATTTCACATGGCTATCTCAAGCACGATCTTCTTGATGCTTTCAATACAGCTTTGAGGAAAACAGTTGCACAGCCATGTGTCTCCTATTAATCATACAATGTTTCTTGCTGTCTGTAGGACCTGAGAAGTAAGCACCCTCTCCTTTAAAAAGTTTGGAGAAAAGGGGAGAACATACACAAAAGATAAAAGCAACCACAGATTTAAAGGTATGTTACATAAGAACCCTCCCTACCCTGATTTACTCAAGCGACTACTCTCTACTGTGGAGTAATCATGGTGGGTTAAAATTACTGGATGAATCAACATTGGTTAAAAATAGCTGGGCCCGGAATATGGCCTAGTGATAGAGTGCTTGCCTCATATACATGAAGCCTGGGTTCGATTTCTCATCACCACATATGTAGAAATAAGCCACAAGGGGGCACTGTGGCTCAAGTGGTAGAGTGCTAGCCTTTAGCATAAAAAAGCCAGGGACCTTGCTCAAAGACTGGCCAAAAAAAAGCTTGCAAAGAAATAAGATTGTTGGCATAGTACTGAAGATTGAATTGTCCTAAAACAAGGACGGAAGAGGTTTTTGGTGATGTTTTCTCTCTCTTTTTGGCCTGTCATGGGGCCTGAACTCTGGGCCTGGGCACTATTCTAAGCTCTTAAGCGCAAGGCTAGTGCTCTATCACTTTGAGTCACAGTGCCACTTCCAGTTTTCTGGTAGATAACTGGAGGTAAGAGTTTCATGGACTTTCCTGCCCAAACTGGCTTTGAATCCCCACCCTCAGATCTCAGCCTCCTGAGTAGCTAGGATTACAGGTATGTATGAACCACAGGGACCGGGCTTGTCTTCTTTTTTGGTACTGGGGATGAAGCAGAGAAGGTTGTACTTGGTAGGCAAGGGCTTCACTGACATGTAGCATTGTTGTTGTTTTTTTTAACTTTTGAGGGAGATCAAACTCAAGGCCTCAAACAAAACAGGCAGGCTGGCAGGCACTCTACCACTGTACCATTGAACTTTAGGGTTTTTTGTTTTTGTTTTCCTTCCTTGATGTCACTGGCATTTGGGCTCAGGGCCTTACATTTGCTAGTGGGTGCCCCCACTACTTGAGCCTTTTTCATTTATATTTTTGCCTAGATTGACTTGGATGACTGCACACCATCACATCCACATTTCCTCCTGAGTTATGTATGTGCACTTGTGCACACACGTGCGCACACATACACACTGTTGTATATTGGACACCCAGGTGGCCCTTGAACCCACGACAATAGTCACCAGCACTCAGTCAGTTGGGCTAGGAGTCTATTTAGCTGTGTACAGAGTCTGGTCACCACCAAGATGGTGACAAACAACGCTTCCAGCTTTTGGCTGGTTAGTTAATAACTTTCCTGCGCAGGCTAGCTTCAAATTTCAATCCTTAAACATAGCCACTTGAAAGAGATTATGGTGAAATGACTGGATGCTAACCCAGGTAGAGTTTATCTTTTCTTCTATAAGACCCAGATATGACTAGCGGGCTCACACCTACATTCCTAGTTTCTTCTCAGGAGGCTGAGATCTGACTATTACTGTTCAAAGCCAGCCTCATCAGGAAAGTCCTTTGAACTCTTATCTCCAGTTAGCCTCCAGAAAATTGGAAGTTGTGCTGTGGCTCTGCGGCAGAACTCTAGCCATGAACAAAAGAGGGATAGTGCCCTGGCCCTGAGTTCGAGCCCCATGAACCATTTACAGTAATTCCTAACAGCTCTGTATCTTAGACTGGTCTAGAACTCCTAATTATAGTTTTCTTTCTGCTAGGCAGTATCAATCATCTCATTTGGCAAAAAAAAGAAGCAATCCTGTGGGCCTTGAAGAATTTTAAGTGTCTTGGTGGGAGGCAGCTGTGCCATGCTTAAATGTTGTAAATGAAAGGAATTGGAGCTGGCCTGTTGAGGTAAATGTCTCAAGTGAAATTAGAACTGTTTTCTGTTCCTGGCTATAAAAAAGTGAGTACAAAGATTAAATGACAGTAACTTGAGATTCTCTTGAGATGTATCAGGTTACAAGACTTCACTGGAAAATAATGTCTTATGAGTAAAATTACAGTGTTTGAAAACTTCATTGGCAGCCAGTGTGGTAACCTCTACCTTTCATTAATAATCAATACTTAGGAGGCCAATGATGAGCATGCACAGGTCAGGCCAGCCTGGCCACAAAAGGAGATCTGTCTCAAAGGAGAAAACAAAGGCCTTGGACAGTAAAACCTTTTTTTTTTTTTTTTGGCCAATCCTGGGGCTTGAACTCAGGGTTTGGAGACTGTCCCTGGCTTCTTTGTGCTCAAGGCTAAGCATTCTGCTACTTGAGCCACAGTGCTACTTCTGGCTTTTTCTATATATGTGTTGCTGAGGAATCAAACTTAGGGCTTTATTTGTATGAGGCAAGCACTCTACCACTACTAGGCCATATTCCCTGCCTGAAAAATTTTAAGAAACATTGGAGGCATGGCTCAGGTGGTAGAGTGCCATATAAAGAACAGAAGTGTCAGGTATTGAGTTTGAGTTCTGGACTGGGACAAAAAAAAAAAGACCATAAAGCAGTTTCTTTTTCTTTTCATTTTTTTCTTTTTTGCGGGGTGGGGGGGTGCTAATCCTGGGGCTTGATCTCATGGCCTGCGTGCTGGCCCTGACTGAACCTCTTTGTGCTCAAGGTTAGCTAGTGCTCTACTACTTGAGTCACAGTCTGCTTTTTATGAGTTTTATCAATTGTGGATAAAAGTCTCGGGGACTTTGCTGCCTGGGCTAGGTTTGAACTGTGATCTTCAGATCTTAGGCTCTGAGTAGTTAGGATTACAGGCTGAGCCACTAACCTGACAAGCCTTTTTTTTTTAGGACAATTTTTAAGATGGTTGGGATTTTTTTGTTTTGTTTTTTTGCCAGTCCTGGGGCTTGGACTCAGGGCCTGAGCACTGTCCCCTGGCTTCTTGCTCAAGGTTAGCATTCTACCTCTTGAGCCACAGCAACCATGTAACATTCTTTATGTGATGTTCAAGGCTGTTTTGTGTTTGTGAGGGGAAGTGGGATTTGTCAGATAAGCTATCTGATACTCCCCAAGAATGTTTCAGCCATCCTCATTTCCATTTGCGCACATACATTCTCCATTGGGTTGCCCTGGCATCTTGATTTCTGTCCATTCAGCTTCAGTCTGCACACAGCATGCTTTCCCTCTTCTGTGCTAACAGCAGGCAAGGGTTCAGTTTTAACTATAGTCTAGAGAGGATACACACACGTTCACACCTTCAAACATACCACTGATACTTCCATTTATAACTGTACAATTTTGTCTTGGTGTACTATCAGTTCAGGAACCTTTACTGTTACCAATGTAAGAATACTTTTTTTTAATTTGGCCAGTCCTGGGGCTTGAACTCAGGGCCTGGGCACTGTCTGGGAGCTTCTTTGCTCAAGGCTAGCACTCTACCACTTGAGCCACAGCACCACTTCTGGCTTTTTCTTATGTAGTACTGAGGAATGGAACCCAGGGCTTCATGCATGCTAGGCAAGCACTTTACCACTAAGCCATATTCCCAGCCTGAGAGTATTTTCTTTTTTTTTTTTTTTTTGCCAGTCCTGGACCTTGGACTCAGGGCCTGAGCACTGTCCCTGGCTTCTTTTTGCTCAAGGCTAGCACTCTGCCACTTGAGTCACAGCGCCCCCTCTGGCCGTTTTCCGTATATGTGGTGCTGGGGAATCGAACTGAGAGCTTCATGTGTAGGAGGCAAGCACTCTTGCCACTAGGCCATACTCCCAGCCCTGAGAGTATTTTCTTGATCTCAAAAGGAATCTCAGTTGTAACTCTTCCCTCAAGGCACCTTTATCTTCCCTCTTTTTGAGTTGGCCTGTGCTGGGGTTAAACTTAGTCTTGTGCTCTAATTTGGCATTTTTACTCAAGACCTGTGCTTTACCATTTGAGTCATACCTACACTTTCTCATCTATTCTTGGGCAACTATTAATCAAGTTTCTGTGTCTGAATTTGTACATCTTGAACAACGTTGAATGACTTGAAATTCTGTAATATGTGGCATTCTGTGACTGGTCCAGCTTAAGACAATCTGTTCATTTATGTTCATGTATGTTGTATTACATGTACTTCTTTCCCTTCATTAACAAATAATAGTCCATTGTGTGTTATGCCACGTTGTGTTTATGATTTCATCAACAGACTTAGAATGTTTTCACTTTTTGGCTACTTTGAGTAATGCCACTATTGCTGGATGATGGTGTCTGACATGTTTAATCCTAGCTACTCAGGAAATTTGAGATCTGAGTTCTATATGGTTCTGAGCAATCCTGGGCAGGAAAGTCTGACTCTTGCCTCCCAAATTAATCAGTAAAGCCTGGAATTGGATGTGCAACTGAAGTGGTAGGCGAAGTAAGAATATGAGGTCCTCTATTCAAGCCCCAAGACTAGCACACAAACAAGAGCATTGCCACTCTGAAAATTAATATACAGTGTTTGGGTATTTTGTTTGTTTTTTTAGGTAAGTATTTTGCCTTCACCCTCGAAGGAAGTACAAGGCTTATCACAATAGATGACTGCTTTATGAAGCCATGACTCGCAGGTTGCATCTTGCCCACATCTGCTCTTATCACTTGGCTTTATACATATAGCCATTGTAGTGAGTGTGAAATGATAGCATTGAGGTTTGCCTTTTGCTTGTGGTTAATAGTGTCAGACCCCTCTCATGTTCATGGGGGACATCTTTGAAGCACCACTAGCTATTCAAAACTTCTGGTTTTTTTAAGAAAAGATATTTGTAAATCTGTGTTTCTGTATGTGTGTGTGTTGATCTTGGGGTTTAAACCCAGGGCCTGGGCACTGTTCTTGAGCTTTGCTCAAGGCTAGCACCCTACCACTCGACCTACAGCTCCATTTCTGGCTTTCTTGGTAATTTAGTGGAGACATGAATCTCAGACTTTCCTGTCTGGGCTGGCTTTGAAACATGATTCTCAGATCTCAACCTCTGAGAAACTAGTTAAAGTGTGAGCCATGGACACCCAGCTATTATTATTTTTGTATTTCAGCCATAATAGGTTGTGAAACTTCGGTCTTATGATGCAAAGAGAGGACATTCTTTTGTTCCTAGTGCCTTGTTTCAATAAGTCTGTTGTAGTTACCAAGTGGAAATTTCTATGTTTAGGTTGTATATTTTTTATTATGAGTTGGATTTTTATGCTTTCTATGCTTCCTTTGAGATCATGTGGTTTATGTACTTTCTATAAAACCCTTTGTTCTGTTTATTATTAATTTACAGTGTTTAATTACATCAATTTGACATGTGATTACTTTAATATGCTGTTGGATTTGGCATGATAGTATTTTCTTGAAAGACTTATGTTTATGAGAGGAAGTGGATGAATGGAAAAGGGAGCAAGACAAATACTGTAAGAACAGTGTATATGTGGTAACTGAAGTGGGAAATGTGAAATGAGTGGAGGACTAAGGTCAGGGGGGAATGGGACAGAATGTTATGTCACAAGAGATTGACATGTAGTTTATTTTTTTATTTCTGCTTTGGGATAGGGTAATATCAATCACATAGAATTCAACTGCATAATTTTCCAATCTTTTTGGAGCCATTTGTATAGTATTAGGCTGTTTTTAGATTTTGGCCTGTGGCAGAGTTTTAGTTTGTAGTCCAGGTTGGCCTTGAACTCCTGATCTTCCTGTCTCAGCCTTCTAAGGCTGCTGAATTTTACAGGTGTGGGCCACCACATCCCACATCCCACATCTGGCCTATGGAATTGGTTTTAATTCTTTAATCTTATTATGATATTTCATTTATTTGCCAATCCTTGGGCTTGAACTTAGGGCCTGAGCACTGTCCCTGGCTTCTTTATGCTCAAGGCTAACACTCTACACTTAAGCAACAGTGCTCCTTCTGGCTTTTTCTGTTTATGTGGTGCTGAGGAATCCAGCCCAGGGCTTCATGCATGCAAGGCAAACACTCTCCGCTAAGCCATGTTCATAGCTCCTTACTATGATTTTATAGAGAAGTTTTCTGGGCCAAAACACTGCTTTTTGGGTGGTTGGTTGCTTACTAGTTGTTATCATTTGAATATGAAATAAATGTCTTCTCTAAGGTCAGCCAGTTTGCATCCTAAATCTGTGTCCCCAGCTATTGAGCCTATTTTAAGGGGTAGATCATCTTAGAAGAAGTAGGTCACTGAGCATGTGGTGTGGGCAATTGCCCATCTTGCCCTAGTCTCTCTTTCTTTATTCCTCTGTCTGTGTCTGCAATGAGGTGAACATGAACGCTTTGCTTCTTTGTTCCTTTTGGCCACGATTTTCTGCCTACTATGGCTCAGAAGCAAGATGGCAGGAACCTGAAACCATGAATCAAAATAAACTCTTTTTTTTGCCAGTCCTGCAGCTTAGACTCTGGGCCTGTCCCTCCCTGGCTTCTTTTTCCTCAAGGCTAGCACTCTGCCACTTGAGCCACAGTGCCTCCTCTGGCTTTTTCTATATATGTGGTGCTGGGGAATCGAACCCAGGGTTTCATGTATACAAGGCAAGCACTCTTGCCACTAGGCCATATTCCCAGCCCCCTTTTTTTTTTTAACTTTTTTTTTTTTATGCTGGTCCTGGGGTTCAAAATATGATATGGGGCACTGTCCCTGAGATTTTTTTATTTTGCTTAAGGCTAGTTAGCACTGTTATCAGTAGAGCCACAGCTCTACTTCTTTTTTGGGAGGTTATTGGAGAATAGAGTCTCACTGTCTTGCCTCTCTGGGCTGGCTTGAAACTGGGATCCTAAGATCTCAGCCTCCTGAGTGGCTAGGATTGCTGAAGTGTGAACCACTACTACCTAGACCTAGCTTCTCTCCTTAGATATGTCACATGTCTTGTCACAGTGACAGAAAGCTAACTAATATTCTAGTGGAATTCCTAGATGATTTTTATATCCCATCAGATCAGGTTTGGCTGTGTATTTTTGGGTAATTATCCAATACCAGTGGAGAGTTGTTCTCAGTGTTCCCTGGTCTGTTCCCTTTTGTGCTGGTTCTGAGGCTTTGTCTCAGAGCCTGGTCTTGTTGTCCTTTAGCTTTTTCACTCAAGGTGTGCATGCTGCCATTTGAGCTAAACCGTACACCTCCACTTCTAGATTTTTGTTTGGTTAATTGGAGGTAAGAATCTCATGGAATTTTTTTGCCTAGACTGGCTTTGAACCAAGATCATCTGATGTCTGCTTCCTGAGTAGCTGGGATTACAGTTGTGAACTACCAGCAGGAAAAAAATACACATAGAAGTGCAAGGAGATCTTAGTGTGGACTTTGTGCTCTGGCCCTCCTTCCCTGGAGGAGCTGGACTGATGCACGCTTTCCTTGCAGGTGCAGTCACATGGTCTCAGGAAACAAGTATTTTGGCCATGTGCCAGTAGCTCACACCTGTAATCCTACCTACTCAGGAGGCTGAGATCTGAGCATCTCCGTTCACAGCATCCCAGAGCAGAAAAGTCCCTGCGAGATTCTTATCTCCAATTAACGGGATGTAGTGCTATGGCTCAAGTGGTAGAGTAGTAGCTTTCAGCATAAAGAAACTCAAGGACAACACCCAGGCCCAGATTTCAATCCCACATCCAACCAAAAACAAAAAAAAGGTTTAGTTCCCACCTGCTCTCATTCAGATCTGACTTACTCTCTGTTGCCCACTTGCTGGTTCATAAGCCAAAATTTCCTGGGTCATGTAATCCTTTCACCAGGTAAAATAGAACTGAAAATGACCTAGAAATGCAGGACACCTGTGGTTGCTGCTTGCCTTTAATTCCTCCTTCAGGAGGCTAAGTTCCAGAGGATTGTGGTTTGCAACTAGCAGTGGCAGAGAGACGCAAATCTCATAGACTTTTTCTGCCTGTGCTGGCTTCGAACCTTGATCCTAAGATTTCAGTCTTCTGAGTAAGTAGGAGTATAGCCATGTGTCACTGGGAATGTGGCTTAGTGGAAGAGTGCTTGCCTAGCATGCATGCATGAATTCCTGAGTTTGATTCCTCAGCACCAGGTAAACAGGATAGGCTGGAACTGGCACTTGAGCCATATCTCCAGTCCTTTTTCTTTTAGTATCTCATGCTTTTACTTTGACTGGCTTTTTTTTTTTTTTTTTTTTTTTTTTTTTGCCAGTCCTGGGCCTTGGACTCAGGGCCTGAGCACTGTCCCTGGCTTCTTTTATGCTCACGGCTAGCACTCTGCCACTTGAGCCACAGCACCACTTTTGGCCGTTTTCTGTATATGTGGTGCTGGGGAATTGAACCCAGGGCCTCATGTATACGAGGCAAGCACTCTTGCCACTAGGCCATATCCCCAGCCCTGGGCTTTTGGCTTTTGATCTTCTCTGTCTTCATTTCCAAAGCTGCTTGTAGCAGCACTTCATAGCGATCCTTTGACAGTGGGAATTCTAACCATACCCAGTCTTGCTCTGGGTGATGGAAGGCTGCTTGTTAAATAAGGTCTGTGGTAGAGTATTTGCTGCAAGTTCAAGTCTCTGGTATGAGGAAGGAGCTGGGGAAGGGAGATGAAGAAATTAAGCAATTGTTCCTGGGCATTGGTGGTTCATACCTGTCCATAATCCTGGAGGAGGCTAAAATCTGAGGGCTGTGGTTCAAAGCCAGATGGGGCAGGAAGTACGTGAGACTCTTTATCTCCAATTAACCACCCAAAAGCACAGCTCTGTCTCAAATGGTAGAGCATCAACCTTAAGCAAAAAACAGACAGCCACCAGGCCCTGAGTTCCAGCCCCCAGTATCTACACCAAGAAGTGTCTTGTCCATAAGCACTATGACACATGTAGTCACAGTATAGATCACTGAGACAGCTCCTAAGGGACTTACAGGTGGATAATGACGAGCCTGCACATACAATGATCTACAAAGGAATGATTCCTGTCCTGGAGGATTTAGTGTGAGAGTCCATTTTACTGCTCCAAACAGCACACAATTATAAGTGATCAGAACTTGTTTTATTCCTGGAGTTTTATATTTGATACTTTTCAAGTTTGGCTAACTACTTATAACCAGCCACAGGAAAAATGTTCCCAGAAGGTAATTCAGTGTGTTTAATAGCCAAGATGAATCCAGCTAGATGTCTTGGAAGATTGAATTGGTAGGGCAACTGTGGTAGATACTGTAAGGAAATAATGAGGGCACTGGTGGCTCACACCTGTAATCCTAGCTACTCAGCAGGCTGAGATGTGAACAATGTGATTGGAAGAAAGCTGAGGCAGGAAAGTCCTTGAGATTTTTATATCCAATTAATCAAGAAGTTGGGAGTAGAGCTGTGGAAGTGCTATTATTACAGTATTTAGCTACTGTGTCAAGCAGAATAACTAGGTCACAACACAACAGTCTTGTACTTCATCTTTTTATTTAGTTATTTTGCCAGTCCTGGGCTTTGAATTCAGGGCCTGGGCACTGTCCCTGAGCCTCTCTGTGCTTAAGCCTCAGTGCCACTTCTGGTTTATTCTTTGTTCTGTGTATGTGATACTAAGTCAAACCCAGGGATTCATGCTTGCTAGGCAAGTAGTCTACCACTAAGCCACATCCTAACCTTGTTATGTTTTTCTGTGTTGTATTTCAAAATAGAAAAGTAGGAAAGTTATAAAAAACAAAAATGAATATTTGAAGCGCTACAGGTGCTTATTCCCTAATCTGCTAATGCTGGCCCTTGAACTCAGGGCTTTGTACTCTCATTTGGCTTTTTCTCTCTGGCAATCTACTACTTGAACCATGCCTCTACATCTATCTAGCTTTTTGCTAGTTCTTTGGAAATAAGAGTTTCAAGGACTTTTCTGCTCCTACTGGTTTCAAAACGTGTATGGAGATTTCAGCCACAGGCATAGCCACCATTGCTTAGCTTATTCTGCATATATGGAGTTACCATGCTATTTAATCCTGTTACAGCGATGGATGAGTAAGGAATACTGTCACACCTCTTGATCTCATTGCAGGAGTCCTGCTCACCAGCCCTTGTACCACTTGACTTGTGCTTGGACTGTGAAGTCTAATCTGCAGTAACTGACAAAAAGACAGCATTGTGTACATAGGACACCTAATGGACAATTAGCCACCGTGTTTGCAAGTTAAGGTACTCCAGCTTTCTTGTTCTGTTTTATAGAAAGGAATATAAAGTGGTGTGTTTGGGAATTGTATTTCCTTGATGCATGTTCTGTATGTTATGTTCTTCATTGGCAGCAGAGAAGTGGAGGCCTTCATCTTATTGAATTGCCTCACCTCTCTGGCTCTCTTGATACACATATATTTCCAAGGTATTTGAACTCAGGGCCTCAGACTTACTAACTAGCAAGCATTTGAGCCACCACCCAGTCCTGTAATTGCTATATCTGTAGCCAAGTATGGTTGCACAACACTATTGTCCCAGCACTCTGGAGACTAGAGTAGGAGGATTTTTAAGAGGCCAGCCTATACTACAGAGCAAGTCTCAGTCCAGCCTAGGTACACAGCTGGACTCTGTCTTATAGATAAATAAATGGAACCTGGGCGCAGGTGGCTCACACTTGTAACCTAGCTGCTCAGGAGTATAAGATCTGAGGATCGCAGTTAAAAGCCAGGCCAGGCAGGAAAGTCTATCTTCACTTAACCACCCCAAAAAAGCTAGAAATGAAGCTGTGGCCTGAAAGGTAGAGCACTGGCCTTGTGTCAAGTAAAGGGCAAGAAGCCTTGAATTCAAGCCTCAGTAACCAGCATAACAGCAAATGTGTGACACTATACAGAGGAATTGATTCATTCATCAGATTATGCAGTTAGGTCATTTTACAGGAAAATGGATGGACATGGAAAAAATACCGAATGTCTTCTCTCATGTCAATTTTTTTTTTCAAGTCCTAGGGCTTGAACTTGGTGTGAGCACTGTCCCTGGCTTCTTTTTGCTCAAGGCTAGCACTCTGCCACTTGAGCCACAGTGCCACTTCCAAGTTTTTTCTGTATATGCAGTGCTGAAGACTCGAACCCAGGGCTTTCATGTACATTAGGCAAGCACTCTACCACTACACCATATTCCCAGCCCTCTCATGTCAATTTTATTTATTTATTTATTTATTTATTTATTTATTTATTTAGCCAGTCCTAGGCCATGAACTCAGGGCCTGAGCACTGTCCCTGGCTTCTTTTTTGCTCTAGGCTAGCACTCTGCCACTTGAGCCACAGCGCCACTTCTGGCCATTTTCTGTATATGTGGTGCTGAGGAATCGAACCCAGGGCCTCATGTATAGGAGGCAAGCACTCTTGCCACTAGGCCATATTCCCAGCCCCAATTTTATTTTTTGATCATGGGTCTTGAACTTGGGACAAGTTTCATTCTTTGCTTTAGAGCTGGAATGGATTGCGTAAAGAGTTTTATTTAATGAGAAAATTCAGAGTCAAGGATTTAGCTCTGCTAGAAGAGATGCTTAACATACCTGAGGTTCTAGGCTTAAATTTTCCAGCACCACAGAAAATAAAAGTAATACTAAGTGCAACCTGAAAGTGATTGCTACATAGCGATGATAATTATATAGGATCCAGCATCCAGGAATGTGACTGACCCATTATTACACATCTCATTCCTATTCATCTGTGATTAACAATCTAGTTGGTCTGTTCTGAAGTTTTAGTAATGACGTGGTTAACTATAAATTTTCTTTTTGCCAGTCCTGGAGCTTGGACTCAGGGCCTGAGCACTGTCCCTGGCTTCTTTTTGCTCAAGGCTAGCACTCTACCACTTGAGCCACAGCACCACTTCTGGCTTTTTCTATATATGTGGTGCTGAGGAATTGAACCACAGCTTCATGTATACAAGGCAAGCACTCTTACCACTAGGCCATAGTCCCAGCCCTAACTATAAATTTTCTATATAGACAAGGCAGCATTTATTTATCTATCTGTTGGTGCTGGTCCAGAGATTGAACTCAGGGCTTTAGGCACTATCCTTGAGCTTTTTTGCTCAAGGTTAGTGCTCTACTACTTGAGCCACAGTGCCACTTCCAGCTTTTTCTGAGTAGTTTATTGGAGAAAGAGTCTCACAGGTGCCCTACCCAGGCTGGTTTTGAACCACGATCCTCATACCTCAGCCTCCCGAGTAGCTAGGATAGGCCCAATCCAGCAGCACCTGGCCAAAACAGTATTTTAAATCATTTTAATACCTTAATTTTACGATTTCTTGCAGATTTATGACATTCAAAGCATTATAGTGCTCCTATATGAGATCAGCTATGAATTGGAATACGAAACCTCCATCATACTCAAAAAACCAATCATCTTTGTTGCATCAGTGGCTAAGGAGCCAAATCACCCCAGCATCTCCAGGTTCTTTCAGCTCTCCTAGAAGTACACGGGAGTCATGCATGTATTCCAGTGACTCACATCCAGCATTGCAGCCACTGCTAAACATCCAGACTTACAAAACTCCTCAACTCCTTGGGGCAAATCTGCACAGCAGGACACCTGTGGCCCCACAAACTTCAGTTGAACAAAGGACATATATAAATGTTTCAGGCCTCCAATCCCCAAATCTTAATTTGCAAATGTCTTCTGGCATCATGAACAATGTATGGTTGAACTCACCCATGACGAATTCTTTGCCTCACAAGGATGTAGCTGTAGCTCCTCAAACTGACTTGGGGACCAGTGTGCCTAATGTCCACACCCTACAGGGTCACCTTGTCCCAACAGAAAGCTATCCTGCGCAACTACAAATAGCTCCTTCAAGTTCTGTAAGAACTTCTGTGTCTGTTCAAGGGAATGAGAGACTGAACCCCTCGCTATTAGATGCACAGCAGTATATGTCTCCTGAGCTGGCATACCCAGATAACAGGCTACTTCCGAAGCAGTACTCCTATTCAAGACCACAGGGCCTCCCGCAAGAGTCTGGTATTCAGAAACCAACCCTTATGCCATCTACATCATTGCAAGTTCAAAATGGCCTCCCTCCAGCTCCTCCACAGACTATACAGCCACTGCAGACTATGACTATAGCAACCTATCAGTGTGCTGCAGAGAAAAGACCCCAGCTCCCACCCCCTCCCTACAGTTGTCAGTACAGAAGCCAGCCTCTTCCTAATGCTCAACCTGTCATTAAACAGTTGTCCCCAGTGGATGTCCCCCCAAATCCAGAGGTGGGCTCCTATGAAATGGGGAAAGACTTGTGTAAAGGCCTTCCTCTGCAGTGGCAAAGCACTAATGAAAATAAGCAGAGGAAATTATATAACTGGCAAGTCAAGCAGCCTTTACCTGAGCCAGTTGAATCTGCCATTAATATGCAGACACTCGCTGCAAGTAATCAAGGGCAAGTCAATTCGTATATCTCAACTTCAGGTCAAATACTGGACTCCAGTGATATCACAAAAGAAAAACTCGTGCGGGATATCAAATCACTCATAGAAATAAAAAAGAAGTTTTCAGAAATTGCAAGGAAGATTAAAATTAATAAAAATCTTTTGCAAGCAGCAGGTTGTAGTAAAACTACGAATACCCCATACACTGGCCCAGGTCAGCCTTCTGAATTATCTGCCAGAGCTATGCCTGCTACAAGCAGCGGCCATTGTTCTATGGAACTGCTAGCCACGTGTCTTTCTCTTTGGCAAAAGTCACCTGCACAAGTGACAGATGAAAGCACTTCAAAGCTATCCATGGAAAACCAGGGTGTTGTGTCCACAACACATACAACAATTGCATCCTCAGAGCCTGTGGAAGAAGGTCCTGGGAAGAGCCTTTGCTCTGTTGAGGGAAATTCTCACAACAAAATGACTAGCCCTTCCCATGTTGTGAACCAGCATTTTGAGTCTCCCACTGTAAATACTACAAAGGGAACAGAACCTCAGATTGCAGTCGTGTCACCCCTAATTCTTTCACAGGATAAAACTTTGTCCGTCAAAGGAGCGGCACTGGAATCCTTACCTGAGCCAGTGTATCCAATTATTAAAGAAGGTAGCATCTGTAGCTTACAAGATCAACTAGCACAAAGTTCAGGAGTACCTGCTGCTTTGCATGTTGATGTGAATGGGTCTGGAGCAGGTGCATCCAGCAGACTTCCCTCACTAGTTCATAAGGAAAAGCAGAATGAGTCAGGTAATGGGAATTCAGAAGATACACATATTGCTGTTATGAGCAAAGTTTTCTCACTAGTTCAGAAGGGAAAGCAGAATGAGCCAGGTAATGGGAATTCAGAAGACCCACCCAAGGCTGATCTAGGAAAGCAGTCTCCTGTGGGTGATCTGCAAACTTTGTATAAATCAGAGCACAGTACTTCAGTGACTTGTGACATGTTACAGATTGGAAATATTTGTTCTCTTGTTGAAGGTAATACAGCTTATGATTCCCAAATAGCAAACATATTCAAGTCTTCTCCTGTGAAAAACACTGAGGCACATGAACCTTCTCCATGCAATTCAGAAACAAATAGTGAACAGCAAAAAGGACATCGTGCCTGTGAAAAGGAAAACTGTGATTTCCAAAAAGAGCAGTTTATACATAGAACAGATAATCCTTATGAAATAAGCAGCCAGTCAAAGCCACCACAGTCTCATGAGTCATTACCTGGTGAGTATGGTGAAGCAAACAGAAAAGTTGAAGAAAAATATAACATGGATTGTACCACTCAGAAAGATGGCCTGGCTGAGGGTATGTGTCATTCATCTCCTCCCATTCAGCCAAATACTTGTCCTCAGGAAACCCACACATCTGGCGATGTGTGCCAGATGTGTGCCAGAGATCCCATGATAAATGAGAGTACCGACCACAATTCTGTCTTGTGCCTGCAAGACCAACTATCTGAACTTTTAAAAGAGTTCCCCTATGGCATTGAAGCCATGAGCACACAGAAAGGTTCTGTGGGCCAGCCAATAACGATGAATTCCTCAGACAATCAAACTGGCAGTAAAGTGGCTTCTGATCCTGAGGGGTCCACAGACCAAATACAAATTACCATATTAAGCTCAGAACAGATGAAAGAGATATTTCCCGAAGAAAAAGGTCAACCTTGTGACATTGACCCGTTAGCAGAACCACAGAAAGAAAAGCCTGTTCCAGAAGCAGAGGACCAATGTGCCTCATCTACACCCATGGGAGAAAAAAGCTTTGATCATATCACTGACAAGTTAGAAGAAGATGAAGTACATTGCTGTGCCTTGGGCTGGCTCTCTGTACTTTATGAAGGAGTACCCCATTGTCAATGTAAAGCCACTAAGAGCTCCACTAGACTGAAAGATGAGGACAAAGGGCAGTGTTTGCCTTTGAAAATCAGCACCGGTAAAGGGGAGGGGACCCCTGATGAAGACGTCACTATTGTTGAATGTATTAGTATCTCAAATAAGTCAAAGACTCCACTGATTCCGCTGGCCCAGAAAAGTTTTGTTCTTGAAGTACCTGGCACTGGGAGAGAGACTACATCCAGAACAAAACAGAACAGCCCACAGAGGGTAGCAAAAGAACTACCTGATCAGGTTTCCTCCAGGTGTGATAGTGACAGTCAAAAACATATGTCCAAAAAAAATCAGGACAGCTCAATAAAGGTGAGACGAGAAGGTACTAGTCCCTCTTCATCTAAAGATGGCAAGTTAGATTCCTTGCAAAGTCATAAAAGAAAAAGAAAATGGAAATTCCACGAGAGCTCTGTTAACGCCCACAGTAAAGTGGTGACATGTAGTGGGCCAGCTTCACCTGAAAAGCTGCAGAAGAACCACACACAAGCTTTACAGCCACTACAAACCGCTCCCAATGGGAGAGATCCACAGAGGGTGAACAGTTCTTTGATACAGTCCACAGCACCAAAAAAGCTGAAATTCCGTGCTGGTGGCTCAAAACTAATATATCTGGAAAAAAGGACATTAGAGCCAGAAACCACATTGGATTTGGAAACAAAGAAGAAAAAAACGAATCATCAGGAACAATCACAAAATGCAGGAAGTGCGCCAAAATTAGATACTGTTTTGCCAAGCCAGAAGGAAGAAGCCAGCGTGAAAGACAAGGTGGAATCCAATCCACTGTCAGCGTGTAAAAGTAAAGTAATCACACTGCAGGAGTATCTGCAAAGGCAGAAGCAGAAGCAAGAGGATAAAGCTTCCAAAAAGATCTGTGTGGAAAGTGTGCTGTCTATGGATCCTCACTCTTCAAGGTCCACTAAATGCTCAGCACAAGAGGAAAGCAGCAGGAAGAGTCCTAGTGCCGGTCTCTCTAAAGAGCCATCCAGTATTTTCACAAGCCAGGATAGAAACCTCAAGATCCACTGTCCTAAGGACCTGAAGCCACACAGCTCAAGAAATGGTAAGGAAAAGGTTGCTAGGAAGGAATCTGACAAAGCATGTCTTGGTAAAAGCAAACTGGAGAAAGCCTTGAGCAATGTAAGTAAGGAAGCAGAGGCCAACCAGAAGAATCTGCAAGGAAAGGATCAGAGGAAAACCTATCTGAACCGTGTAGCATTTAAATGCACAGAGCGAGAAAGCATTTGCCTCTCCAAATTGGACAGTGTGCCACAGATGCACCCCAAAGACAAACAGAATCGGGAACCTAAGCCAAAGACTCCCTTTCCTGAAAGACCCAGCATGTTGGAGTTTAAATTCTGCCCAGATGTGCTATTAAAGAATACTACCTCTTCTGAGGAGTGCAAAGACTTGAAGGACTGTCCTAGGAAAGAGCAGCTCCCTGTGCAAGGTCCAGTATGATTTATTGGTGGCAAATTTTATCCCCAATGTTAAGAGGTGATGGATGAATGAGGTAGCATCTTCTGCTGCCTGGGTGGCCTGGAACAGCCTGGATCTGTTGTTCATTACACAGTATGCTTGAGCAGTGTATCTTCTGCAATAATGGCCTTACTGATAGATATGTTTATATAATTAGTCATACTGGGGAAATAAAATATTTAGTTTTGAAGATTGGGTGGTGGTGGCTTGCAACTATGATCCTAGCTGATCAGGCGGTGAGAATCTTAAACCTTTGTTAACTGTCAAAAACCCTGAAACAGCTGTACCTCAAGTAGTAGACTTAAGTACCAAACTTCAGGGACAGGGCCTAGACCCTGAGTTCAAGCCTTGGTACTGGCACAAAAGAAAACCAAAGCCTGTAAGATTTGTCAAATGCAAATACTTGTACTTGGAAGGCTACCTTGAAGAAAATATTTCCTGTGAGAAACTACAGAGGCATCGAGTATATACATGTGTACTGTAGGTCTTGCTTTGGTTCACTTTGTAAATCCAAGCATCCCTAGAAGCTTAAATTTTGGTTTCAAATATTTGGAAATGTATAGTAGTTGTGAAATCCTTTTGTAACAGAGATGAGCCAGCTTGTTATTTTAAGGTAATTGTTATTACCAAGGTCACTGAGGTAGGATGGAGGCTACTCATGGTTGGGGGGGGACGACTATAGACCACTCCATACTAATTCATCTTTAAAGCCACAATGGTGAGCCAGGCACCATGATCCACATCTGTAATCCTAGCTGCTTAGGAGGAAGAAATTTAATTCCCCTGAAGGCAGCCCAGGCAGCCTAGAGACTATCTCCAGCTTACCAGCTAAAAGCCAGAAGTGGTGTGGATGAAGAGGTAGAGGGCCTAGGCTTTGTAGAAAGTGCTCCATCAGGAGTATGAATCTAAGCAGGTGTCAGTGTCTGACCTGTAATCTTAGCCACTCAGAAGGCTGAGATCAGAGGATCAATAAAGTGAGCAAGCCAGATGATAGTAATTAAATATTATATAGCTTATTTGTATAGACTTTTCAAGGAATCTGCATGGTCGCATCATTATTACAGCATTAAGGTAACAGTTTGTGGGTTGTAGTTATAGAGAATATATTCTGGTTAAGTGCTGGTAGCTGAAGCCTATAATCATAGAGCTACTCAGGAGGCTACTCAGGAGTTCTAAAAATGGCTCAAATCCAGCCCAGGCAATTGTCTTTTTAACTGCCAAAGTGGATCAGTGACTCAATTATTGGAGTGCAATATTGAGCAAGGAAAATAAACACTTCTCAAGCCCTGAGTTAATTCAGGATCCAATATCAGCACCAGAAAAAAAGAAAATATGTGTGTATATAAGAATACATAAACATGTATCTACATGTCTTTACAGTATGTTAAATTGTATATTGGATATATACCATAAGTATGTGTATACATGTATATATGTACATATATATACATATACATTTGTGCTGAAATATTCACTGGGATGCTGGAAGGGTTGGTGGGAAATTGTCTTTTCTGTGATTTTCTTGTATTTGCTGGAGTATGTAAGGTGACCATAGTCAGCAAGGTGCATTGGCGTTGGCTTTAAAACTGGATGGTTTAAACACTTTGATTTGGTCCTCAGTCTGAGCTCTCATGTGAGCAATACAGCTGTATTGCAGGGCCCATGAGAGGAGCTTTGTGTCCCAACCTGTTGCCTCAGCTCTGGTGGGAGGCAGCACTACACAGTGAGAAGATAAAACTTGTTTTAAAAAAAATTATTTTCTACTTTTTTGTGCTAGTACTGGGACTTGAACTCACATCCTCCTGCTCTTGCTCAAGGATGGCACAGTACCTCTTGAGCCACATGTATACTTTAATGCCCTTTAAATATATATATATATACATATATATGTATACATATATATGTGTGTGTGTGTATAATATATATATATATAGTCAGAGCTATGTACCGAGGGGTTACAGTTTCATCCATAAGGCACTGAGTACATTTCAAACTCCATTTTTCTCCTCCCTCCCCACCCCTGGTTGTACAGTTGGATTACAGCATGTTGTAAGTATTGCTGTTGCATTGGTTTGCCTTTACCTTTTGTCTCCATTTTGATGTTCCCCTTCCCCTCCCTAGCTCCAATAAACATATAATACCCAGGGTACCGGAGTCAGTTACAATGACATCAGGGGTAAAACCAATGAGGGAAACCAGTCCTTTTTTTTTTTTAATGCCATGATAACAGCATACCTTAATGTCTTCCAAAATAAATTTTAGGCTTATGACCATTATAACACTAAAAGAAATAAACTATCTAGAGATCTAAAAATAAATATTTAAACAATTTCAGGAATAAAAAGTACAAAAGAAGACTGGTTAAAACGTGGAATGACAAGGAAAAGGATGGAGGAAAGCAATCAAGAGATAGGTAAAGTCCCCTGTTTTGCTTCATTTGTATTTTCTTTATGATGGTGCTAAGGTTCAAACTCACACTTGAACCATACCTCCTATAAAGGTGATGTACAGAGGGGTTATATAAGTCACATAATGAGTACATTTCTTTTTGGGTAATGTCACTACTTCCCTCACTCCCACTCTTAATTTTTGTTTTAGCCAATTTAATGTGACTTGGACATATTGTGAAGTATAATTTTATACATATTCTTTTCAGTTGTTTGGTATTTGTGTTTATTCTTGGTAAGGGGACATTCTTTTATTTTCTCTTCCATACCACAAACCATAATGGGTCATTGTATTTTCCTTTAAACAAGAACAAGCTCAGTGCCAGTGATTTATGCGGAGATCTGGGTATTGTGGTTCAAAACCAGCCTTGGCAAGAAAGCCCATTAGACTCATCCCCAGTTAGCTACCAAAAAGCCAGCAGCGGAATTGTGGCTCAAGTGTTATTGTGCTAAGGACAATATTTCCAGGCCTGCAGTTCAGGCCCCAGGACCAACACAGAGAAACAAAATCAAGAATAATCCTCATCACACCTAGAGGGGTTGCAAGCTGCCTTGCATTTTCTCTTTTGTAAATATTTTAGGTTTTTCAGGTCTTCAGTTTTTCTGTGTGTATGTACCAGTATTTGAACATGAATTCAGAGCCTGGTCCTCTTACTTGGCTTTTTCAACTCTACTTCCAACTGGTAGCTAAGATTACAGGCATGAAGCCATCACATTTAGGTTTTTTGTTTTTTTTTTTTTGGCCAGTCCTAGGCTGTGAACTCAGGGCCTGAGCACTGTCCCTGGCTTCTGTTTTGACCAAGGCTAGCACTCTGCCACTTGAGCCACAGCGCCACTTCTGGCCATTATCTGTATATGTGGTGCTGAGGAGTCGAACCCAGGGCCTCATGTATACGAGGCAAGCACTCTTGCCACCAGGCCATATTCCCAGCCCCACATTTAGGTTTTGTTTTTTGCCAGTCCTGGGGCTTCAACTCAGGGCCTGGGCACTGTCCTTGAATTTTTGTACAAGGTTAGCATGCTACCACTTGAGCCACAGTGCCACTTCTGGCTTTTTATGTGGTACTGAGGATTCTAACCCAGGGCCTCATGAGTGCTAGGCAAGCACTCTACCACTAAGCCACCTTCCCAGCCCTCCCATTTCATTCTGATTGGTTATATATTCATTGCAAGTAACATTAGGCTTCTGTCTTCTTAGACAATGCTAAGTCAAAAATGTGCAAGAGAAGCTTCAGTGCAGATGGATGTGAGACGCGGGAAAACCCAGCAAAAGACTCATCAAAGGCAGTATTTCAGACCTACAAGCAGATGTACTTGGAAAAGCGAAGCAGGAGCCTCGGGGATAGTCCTGTGAAATGACCTCCACTCACGTTCTGCATTGCTTGACATTTTGTGTTTGGAATCTTTGTTGGACAGTAATTCAGGATGGCCAAGATCAAGAAATCTCCACAGACTTCAATGAACACTTAGTCCATGTGCTTTTTTGAGAGTTGCTGTAGGAAAATGGCACAACTATGAACAAACACAAAAAGATACTTGCAAGGCAAGCCATAAGGTTTTTGGCCTCCACATTGCTGAGCTATGTGCAGCCATTGTTTAACTCTTCATGAAGATGGTTCAGTTGTTCCTGAATGCTGTCAGGTCTGTGAACATTTTTGGCCTTTGAGAACTTGTTTGTTTAACTAGGACTATAAATGTATTTTTGTTAATAAGCTACATTAGCAAAACTTATTTTTCTGCAGTATCCACTGTGAATGTCGGAGTATGTATATTGAGTATTTTATGCCTAATTGTAGAGGGGTTTTATTTTTTGTTTTGTTTGTTTTTGGTTCCAGAAGTCTTGTTTTTATACTTGGTCAACTCAATTTTTTGATAAAAATTTGTATAAAAATTGCCTTGACATTACTTTTCATACTTGAAAATAAACATTTATTTTTTGACAAATTACACTTGAAATTTTTATGGTTCCATTTCTTTCTGATTTCTTACAAAAGGATACATTTTTTAATGGGAATTCTACTTTAGCTGTAGTGAGCATTCCATATTCAAATGAGGAAATTTACTAGGTTCAGGAAAATGTTAGAATTCACAGAAGACAGTGCACAACCCATTATCTACACTTTGGGTTTTTTTGGCGGGGAGGGGGTAGTTGTGTGTATGTGCCAGTAAGTCTCACAGACTTGGCTGCCAATACTGGCTTTGAACTGCCATCCTTAGATCTCAAATAAACCAAGAAACAGAAGGCTGAAAAGCGCAATTAGAAAAGCCCAATCAGGTGGGTGCCAGTGGCTCACACCTACTCACAAAGCTGAGATCTAAGAATTGCGGACCAAGGCTAGTCCTGTCAGAAAGCCCATCAGACTTTTGTCTTCAATTAACCTGCAAAAAGTAGGAAGTGGAGCTGTGCTCAAGTAGTAGAGTACTAGGCTTGAGCACAAAAGCTCAGAGAGCATCCTGGCCCTGAGTTGGGTCCCCAAGACTGGCACCAAAAAAGAACTAAAACGCTAACATTCCTGCTTTAATTTGTTCTGCTTTGCCAAGTCTCTCCTGCACTTGCCTTGCATTCTGGGAAAGATAACATCAATAGATTAAATGCCTGTACTAGCTGAGTTGAAACTTAACCCAAAGCCACAGCAGCCAGGACCTGAGGAAGCCAAGCTGCAGGAGTAGAGCTGAGATAATGATCAACCATTTGACTAAGCCCACTGGGCTTGGTGATGCAGGCCTCTTGCCTCCTGCCTCCAGCCCCAATTGTGCCTCTATACCTGAAAATCAGTAGGGTGATGGGGGGGTGGGGAGACTATCACAGAAAAGCCTCAGATTTTTTTCTCTCCAGGCTGGCTTCAAACTGATCCTCAGATCTCAACCTCTCCTATGTAGCTAGGATTATAGGCATGAGCCAACAGTTCCCTGCTAGTTTCAGGGTTGGACACTGAAAATTTGGGCCAGGATTTATTTCAGTGTAACAAAAGACCATGGTAGAAGAGAGAACCATCTCTTGCTCTCTTTGGGGAGAAATGAGTTAAAGATTCAAAAGTGTGTGGCTGGGAATGTGGCTTGGTAGAATGCTTGTCTAGCATGCATGAAGCCCTGGGTTCAATTCTTCAGTTCCATATAAACAGAAAAGCCAGAAGTGGCCCTGTGGCTCAAGAGATAGAGTAGTAGCCTTGAGCAAAAAGAAGCCAGGGACAGTGCTCAAGCCCTGAGTTCAAGCCCCTGGACTGGGGAGGAAAAAAAAAAGATGTATGATTCCTACATTTCTTTGGCATCTATACTAGCTGAGCATGGAAAAGAAATACATGTGATCAGACTCTGCAGTAACTATCCTTAGACTGAGTTGGGTCTTGTTTATTATTCTGAAATAGGGAGATGTGTCTGGACCATTCTCACATAAGTTTATTTAGGCAAGCATTTGCCCAAATGTTTCTAGTCTCTACCCATTCATAGATCTCTAAAGCCTGTTTTTTTTTTTTTTTTTTTTTTTTTTTTTTTTTTTTTTTTTTTGCCAGTCCTGGGGCTTGAACTCAGGGTGTGGGCACTGTCCCTGACCTTTCGCTCAGGACTAGCACTCTACTACCTGAGCCACAGCAACACTTCTACTTAATGCATGCTAGGCAAGTACTCTACTGCTAAGTCACATTCCCAGCAACTCTTAACAGCTTTTTCTGTATGTCTCTGCTAGTCTTGGAAGCCTGGGCCTTGTCACTGAGCTGTTTTGTTCAACACTAGTGTTTTACCACTTGAGCCATATTTCCAGCCCAGCTTTTTGTTGGTAATTCTTGGAGATGAAATCTCAGATTTTTCTGCCTTCTAATGCCTTTGAACTTTGATCCTCCTGATCTCAGCCTCCTGAGGAGCTAGGAATACAGGTGTAGTCACTGTCTCCCAGTTTAGGTATATTCATTTGCTGTTTTGTGTGTGTGTGTGTACCAGTCCTGGTATTGAACTCAAGGCCTGGGTTATGGTGGGGAATCTTTTGTTTTCCAAACTCCATGTTGCTCCCCTGGCCCACAGACTGCCCTCCCTCAGACCCCTCCTGGAAAACATCACCTGGAGCTTGTCTGGAAGCACAGGACTGTGGGCCTCAGAGTATCTCTACCACAAAACCCTAACAGGACAGTCTGCACCAGAAATCCCAACTGGGTTAATCAGTCCCCAACAGGACAAGACAAAGAAACTCCAAAGATGGCTCACCCTAGAATGAATTAAAAATGCAACTCCCTTCGCTTGTTCCTCGGACCCAGCTCTGTGTTCCATGGAGTTCCTCTGCAGCCACAATCAAAGCCTGCTCTAGTTTGCTGGGGTCTCAGCCTTCTTTCTCCCCTTTTGCCCACTGTGTGACTCAGTTTCCTAACGGGTGCTAACTCTTGGGCTTTGTATCATTGAGCCACAGATCCACTTCCAGTTTCTCTTGGTGGTTCTTGGAGAGTATCACAGACTTTCCTGCTCAGGCTTGTTTTAACCCTGTCCTCACTGCAGCCTCCTGAGAGGCAAGGGTTATAGACAAGAACCATGAGAGGTGTTTATGGTAGAAGAGGAGGAGGAGATTTGGCTCCAGCTCACCTGGTCAGCAGATGCAGGTGAGGGTTAGTGAAAATTCCTCTTGTTACAAGGTAAATTATCTGAGAAGCCACAGTTGAAGGATGGAATCTTGGAGCCTTTATTAGAGCATTAGCAGTCTGTAGGCAGCCGGTTGTTACAAAGGCCTGCAGCCCACAAATACACTTAACACTGACAGGAAACAGGCCAGAGAGGGAAGACAGAACAAAAACATTACCAACAAACCAATCCATATCCAATGGAAAGCTGACTTGGGATGCCATGGTGACTGGAGGCAACCAGCAGACCGGACACAGGACGTGAACATGGAGACATGTGGCATGGTGTAATGGTACCTGAGCTGGGCTAATCCTAAATAGGGTCAGGCCAGGGGGCTGGGTCACAGGAAGCTCCCAGTGCCAAGCACTTGACTGACTGATTCAGTAATCTATAGGCCATGTGCCCACCCCTGTCTCTTGGGATTCAGGAACACCCATCACCTGGGGGTGGGACTTCCCTTCCTCTAAGAATCCAGGCACACCCATCAAGACAAGATGCCCAACAGTACAACTCGCCATGTGGCCAATGATGGTGCTGGCCAGATCTGACCTCTCTACTACATAAGTCATAAGTGTAAGAGAACTTGGCAAGCTTTATTGAGTAGGCAAACAGATAGGAGACAATCAGGAGGAGGTGTGTGCTAACAGATTGGGTGCTTCCAAGGGAGAGACTGATAGGGGTAGTTACATGATAAAGGTATGGGGTCTGACCATTAGGCACAATGGGTGTCTATCTCCGCTCTCAATCACCCTCGGTGTTGTTCACTTCCTAAGTTCTTTGCTCTTGTTTACCATTCTGGTTGTTTATGTTTTATGTCTGGTTGTTTATGTTATAAACAACCATTCTGGTTGTTTATGTTTTGGGTCCACCCTTTAATTTTAGGAGGCATTTCTCTCAGGAAGGGATACATCCTGCCACCAAGTATGGTAAAGGCTTCCTGTTGTCTCTCTTAGAAGCAAAGATAGTGAACCCATGTTTCTAAATACCTTGTTTCTGATTTCCCTTCACCAGGCCTCATTTTCTTTAATCCAAACTGCCTCAACCTTATGAGAAGTGCTCCCTAACTTCGTACTTGAAGGATTGACCCCCACCCTATTGCCTCAGGCCCGTACAGACACTAGGCAAAACCTCAATATGGGAACCTGCTTTGATATGAAGGCAGGACATCTCACCTAGGCCCAGTGGTGAGCAATCCATGGTGGGTCCAAGGAAAAAAGCCCCTACTTCCTAGACTTAGTGGCTCCCTCATTAACCTCTGCCTCCTTGCTCAGACCCCATATAAGCCCGATCCCAAATTCACCCCCTTGCACAACCTCCAAACCCACAGGAAGGTCTGTGTCCCTCCTGGTCCTCAATAAACAGTCATTGCCTGTTGAGGATGGAGTCTGGCCTGTTCCTTTTCCATTCTCCTCCATTTTCCTAATCTCCATTTTACTAACAGCGCTGACTGTTGGTGTTAGGAAATTTGAGGAGAGAGAAACAGGGTAGACTCAGTTCTCAACAGGTGAGGACTGTTTGTGGAGGCACTACAGTTCACAGCAGCAACCTTTCCACAGGATGAAGGTTGTGCAAGGAGGTAGGGCTGGAGTTGAGCTTTTGTGGGGTCTCAGCAAGAAATGGAGGTTATGGAGAGGCTCTTAGGGCTGGGGAGGTAGGATTTCCACCTAGGCCCACAATGGGATGTGGATGGCTAGGCTCAGGTTGGATTGTCCTGCCTGCGTCCAGCACATCCACACATACCTGACGTGCATAAGGTACACACCTGGGATAACAGGGCGGGAGTCAGTCCTTCATGTTCCATCTTTAGATACATAAGATTGGACCAAGAGGGAAGGTAGGTCCTTCACTTGGTACAGCTGATCCTTCGGGCTGTGACAGTTTTATTAGTTGAGCAGCTTTCAAGGTCAGTCATAGATGTCAGAGAATCCCCTCAAACAACAAATGCATTCTAATCCAGGCACTGGTGGCTGCACCTGTAATCCTAGCTACTGAGTGATGGGACTGTGCATGGTTCGGTTCTCGGAATCCAAGGCAGCCTGCACTGTCCGTTGACCCCATTCCCCAACCCAAGGCCAGTCGTCAAAGTCCCCACCTTGGAACAATTTTTGGAAAAAACTCACCAGTCCAAAACAATGCATTGCCCTGGAAACTTCCCAGCTGCCTGAGTTGACTTTCTTGTTTGGCTTGTATTTGAGCATCTCCCCTTCCCATGCTCCTTGTATCTCCCACTCTCTACAATTCTGCTAGTGTTACTTGGGGCCCCTCTGCGGGGCTGAATGAAGCCTGGCTGAGATCTGAGGATGGTGGTTCAAAGCCAGACCAGGCAGGAAAGTCAATGAAACTCTTATGGCCAGTTAACTAACAAAAGCCAGAAGTGGTGCTGTGGTTCAAGTGGTAGAGTGCTGGCTTTAAGCAGAAGCTCAGGGACAGTGCCCAGGTCCTGAGTTCAAGCACCAAGATAGGCACAAAAAAAAATAAATGGATGCTCCATTATGCATTCCTCAAGGCAGATGACCATCCTTGAGGAAAGCATTTTCAAACACAGTTTGGACCCAAAGGAGATATTTTCCCAATCCCTATCCAGCCTCTCAAATATGGAAAATCCCTAGAGATAGGACTGAAAACAAAGGAGGATGAAACTAAAACAGCACAAACTTCCCCAGCAGTGATTAATCTCTTTCTTCTGCTTTGTAAACAAGCTGCAAAACCCAAGCAAACCTAACTGCCTAAGCAACCCCTACCCCTAATGTAATCTCACCTATCAGCAGCCAATTTGCCCTGTCACCCTACCCTTGCCTGACCCCGTGGTTTCTTAGTTTATTTTTTGCCAGGCCACCCCCCAAAATACACACACACACATTCAGGAAAAGGTTAAAACGTCTTGCTCAGGCCACTGAACAAATGAACAAGGTCAGGAATAGTTTGCTCTTTTTACTAAATGTTGCATTTTGTAAGCAGAGAAAATAGTGCTTGTGCGCTTTCAGTCAAGCTGTTTCAAATAAATACAGTGTTAGTCTCTGAATTCCTGGGTGCTGTTTTACATGCCTGTTTTTCCCTGATCTCTCTACCCCAAGCCTTGTCATACATATGAGAACACTGAGCTGCAGAACAGTAATTTGAGATCAAAGGGTTCATAAGCACTAGACACTGGTGACTCCTACCAATAATCCTAGCTACTCAAGAGGATGAGATCTGAGGATTTTACTTTGAAGCCAATACAGGCAGGAAAGTCCCTGAGACTCTTAACACAAATTAGCCATCTTGTCCCTGAGACTTCTATCACAAATTAACTGCAGAAAATTGGAAGCGGAACGACAAGTCGCTCAAGTGGTAGAACACTAGCTTTGAGCAAAAATGCTCAGGGACACAGAACAGTGTGCTGGCTTCGAATATAAGCCCCATGACAGATACAAAATGAAAGAAAAGAAAAAAACAGAGAAAGGGGCTGGGAATATGGCCTAGTGGCAAGAATGCTTGCCTCGTATACATGAAGCCCCGTGTTCAATTCCCCAGCACCACATATATAGAAAATGGCCAGAAGGGGCGCTGTGGCTCAAGTGGTAGAGTGCTCAAGGCACTCTACCACTTGAGCCTTGAGCAAAAAGAAGCCAAGGACAGGGCTGGGAGTATGACCTAGTGGCAATGGTGCTTGCCTTGTATACATGAAACCCTGGGTTCAATTCCCCAGCACAGCATATATAGAAAACGGCCAGAAGGGGTGATGTGGCCCAGGTGACAGAGTGCTAGCCTTGAGCAAAAAGAAGCCAGGGACAGTGCTCAGGCCCTGAGTCCAAGGCCCAGAACTGGCACAAAAAAAAAAAAAGAGAAGGAGAGGAGGGAGAAAGAAAGGAAGGAAAGAAGAGAGACAGACAAAAAGACAAACAGGAAAGAAAGAAAAAGAAAGAAAGAAAGAAAGAAAGAAAGAGAGAGAGAGAGAGAGAGAAAGAAAGAAAGAAAGAAAGAAAGAAAGAAAGAAAGAAAGAAAGAAAGAAAGAAAGAGAAAAATGTCAAGCCTGCTAATATTCATTCTAAGTTGTAGGCCATTCTGTAGGAAGCAGAAGGCCATGAGGCTGGCCAGCATGGACTGGGCACCCACGGGAACCATTTTGGCTTCGATAACAGCCTACCCACAACTTTCTGTTTATCAAAACTTACTGGACAACTCTTCTTTTTCTCAGAAATTTGGCTAGGTTTCAAGCACACCCAGCTTCTGAGGGAACTTGGTTGAGCCCCCTCAGTTGAGATGCCCCAACTTCATCCTTGCCTGGCCCCTTCCCTCACCCCTTTCTGAAATGTCATTAATTTCCACCTAGCTCTGCTTTGCTTGTTTTTGGGGGGGTTTATTATTTTTTGGGGGTGGGGGGTTGGTGTTTGATCTCCAGGCCTGGGTCCTATCCCTTAGCTTTCTCCCCTCAAGACTGGTGTTTTCACACTTGAGCCACACTTGTACTTTAGGCTTTTTGGTGATTAATTGGAGGGAAAAATCTCATGGATTTGTCTTACCGGGATGACTGTGAGCCAGATCCACAGATCTCAGCATCCTGACTAGCTAGGATTACAGCCATTGTTGTCTTGGGAGTTTATGGTTGAGTACATTCTCTGGTAGTCTTTCATACAGAAGGTGACAGATTTTGCAAACACTAAGTTGGACACTTGTTACAGTTCTCTGTCTTGTGGTTGTTTGGTGGTCCTGCAGTTTGAACTCAGAGCCTTGAATTTGATAGGTGAAAAGACCTAAGTGACTCCATCTTAAAAATCTAAGCTTGAGCTGGGAATATGGCCTAGTGGTAGAGTGCTTGCCTCTCATACATGACGCCCCGGGGTTCAATTCCCCAGCATCACATATATAGAAAACGGCCAGAAGTGGCGCTGTGGCTCAAGTGGTAGAGTGCTAGCCTTGAGCAAAAAGAAGCCAGGGACAGTGCTCAGGCCCTGAGTCCAAGGCCCAGGACTGGCAAAAAAAAAAAAAAAAAATCTAAGCTTGCTCTCCTCTAAATCAGGAAGTTACACAGAAAGCCTGCACAAACATTTTTTTGGGAAAAACTGCTGAATGACTCAAACGGAGAATGTATGTGATGTATGTGTTAGATATAAACAGAGATTGAAGTTTAACTTTAGGAATGTGGTTTAGCCTTCTGCTAACAAAGTTTAACTATAGCCCTCCGCTAAGAGAGTTAACTATGGCCCTCTGCTAACAAAGTTAACTATAGATAAGATTAGCCTATTTCCCTCTGCTTGCTTAGTGTGATGTATTGTTAATCAAACATATGTTTAACTGTGTGGAAGTTTTCCCAGATTGCTTAAGAGTTGTTTGTTTCACGATATAAAAAGACTGCTAGATTTTGATTCGGGACCTCAGCCTCTCAGCTGCTACTGAGTGCGCAGAGGAACGAGCTAGCTCACAATAAACGCCTCTTTGCTGTTTATATCAGTCTTGGTCTCTGGTGATCTTTCTGGGGGTCCTGAACTCAAGCAAAACATAGGCAGGCATTCTACATGCTGGACCACACCCCTGGTCCTCTTTTTACAATTCTTAGGCAAACCAAAGTATCAAAGCCTGGCACCGGTGGCTCCCCACCTGTAATCCTAGCTACTAAGGAGGCGGAAATCTGAGCATTATAGTTCCAAGATAGCCTGGACAGGAAAGTCAGAGAAACTCTTATCTCCAATAAACTACTTAGAAAAAGCCAGAAGCAGTAGAGGCTCAAGGACAGCACAGGCCCTGAGTTCAAGCCCCAGGACTGACCAAAAATTAAAAAAAAAAAAAAACTATCTGTCAAACACAAAATCAACAATGGAATCTTAACTTTATAACCTACTTTCTTCTGATCCCTTGCCTATGTCAGGTTAAAATGGCCATACTCAATGAAAATCTAATGTAAGCTGAGAAAAAGCAATAACTACATAAATAAAAATTGCCTGGTGCAAGGCTAGTTACTCAAGAAGCTGAGCTCTAAGGATCATGGTTCACAGCAGCCCAGACAAGAAAGGTCTGTGGTGTCAGTGTAATAGGGAGGTCAGATCTGGCCAGTGCCATCATTAGCTGTGGAGGAACTTCAGGTTGACTTCAGCTCAGATTAGAGCAGAAGCCAACTCCATCTCCACTAAGCTCTTCCCCACCCTATCCAGGGAAGCTCCCGTTTACTATGATAAGTTATGTAAATTGACCACTTGAGGACTGAGAGCTTCCAGAGAACCTGTGAGTAGGCATATCCACCTCCATCATGTGAGCCCCGCCAAATCCATGTGCCAATTCTAACTAGAATGATAGATTGGTTCAAACAGATACTATGAGACAGACTGTAACTCTATTGGCCACCTGTGTGCAGTCTAGCATGCTCTGTAAGTGTTGTATCTTCATTGGTCACCTGTGTGTGGCAAGTTTGTGTGTGATGTTTGCCTTATAACCAGGCTGGAAGGCCACACACACACACACACACGGTTCCAGTTCCCGAGTCTGGGCTGCACATGTGCGGGCGGCTCCAGCTCCCGAGTCTGGGCACTGATCCTGCACACATGGTCAGCAGTTTCAGCTCTCGAGTCTGGGCTGCGACCAAGGCGGGTTTGTTCACTTTATGTTCACTTTTTTTAAAATTTGTTTATTAATTGAATGTAAATTTTTTTACAGGGTGTTGTGCAAAAAGGGTACAGTTACATAGTAGGGCAGTGTGTACATTTCTTGGGATATCTTACGTCCTGTTTTTCTATCCCTTGTCTAGGTCAGGTAGACATATATACAATATACAATGTATCAAGAACATATGCAGTATTCACAGACTTGGTCTCTACTGTCTCTCCGTCTCCCTTTGTTAACAGTCATATATCAGGGAGATCATGCCCCTTTGTTTTCTGTGTTCTAGGCTTGTCTCGCTCAACGTTATTTGTTCGAGTTCTGACCATTTCCCTGTGAACAACAATATTTCACCATTCTTAATTGCTATGTAGTATTCCATTGTGTATAAGTACCATATTTTTTGGATCCATTCGTCTGTGGAGGGGCATCTGGGTTGTTTCCATATTTTGGCTATTGTGAATTGTGCCGCGATAAACATGGAAGTACAAATGTCTTTTTGATATCTTGGGTTTTGCTGTTTAGGGTAGATGCCTAGGAGTGGTATGGCTGGGTCATAGGGTAGGTCTATATTGACCTTTTTGAGAAACCTCCATACTGTTCTCCAAAGTGGTTGTACTAATTTGCACTCCCACCAACAATGGAGCAGGGTTCCTCTTTCCCCACAGCCCCTCCAGCATTTGTTGTTTCCTGAGTTCAGAGTATAGGCCATTCTAACTGGGGTGAGGTGGTATCTCAGGGTTGTTTTTATTTGCATTTCCTTTACTAGCAGGGATGTTGAGCATTTCCTCATGTGTTTCTTTGCCATTTTTATATCTTCTCTTGTGAAGTCTCTCTTTAGCTCTTTTACCCATTTCCTAATAGGTTTATTGGGCTTGGACGGGCTTAGTTTTTTGAGTTCTCTGTAGATGACAGATATCAGGCCTTTGTCTGTTGCTGTGCTGGTAAATATCCTTTCCCATATCGTTGGCTGTCTTTCTATTTTGGTGGCTATGACCTTAGCTGTGCAGAAACTTTTTAATTTGTAGTAGTCCCATTTGTCGAGTCTTTCCCCTATTTGTTGTGCCCCTGGGACTCTATTCAGGAAGTTCCTTCCTGTGCCTATAAGTTCTAGCATCTTTCCTACTTTGTCCTTCAGTAGTTTCAAGGATTCAGGTCTGATATTGAGGTCCTTGATCCATTTTGAGTTGATCTTGGTGCATGGTGATAGGCTTGGGTCTACTTTGAGTTTTCTGCATATGGCTGCCCAGTTCTCCCAGCACCAGTAGTTGAAGAGGCTATGTTTATTCCATTGTATGTCTTTAGCTCCTTTGTTGAATATCAGCTGACTGTAAGCGTGTGGTTTTATTTCTGGGTCTTCAATTCTAATCCATTGGTCTTCCAATCTGTTTTTATACCAATACCATGCTGTTTTTATTATGATGGCCTTGTAGTAGAGCTTGAAGTCTGGTATTGTGATACCTCCTGCACTGCTTCTTTTGCCTAGAATTGCTTTGGCTATTCTAGGTTTTTTGCTGTTCCATATGAATTTATGGATTGGTTTCTCTATTTCAGTGAAGAATGTGGCTGGGATTTTGATAGGTATTGCATTGAATTTGTATAACAATTTGGGCAATATGGCCATTTTCACTATATTGATTCTGCCTACCCATGAGCATGGGAGGTCTTTCCATCTCCTTGTGTCTTCTTTGATTTCCCTTATTAGATTTTTGTAGTTTTCATTGAATAGGTCTGTCACGTCCTTGGTTAAGTTGATCCCTAGGTACTTTATTCTCTTTTTGGCTACTGTAAATGGAATTGTTTCCATAATTTCCTTTTCTGTTTGTCTATTGCTGGTGTACAGAAAAGCTGCTGACTTTTGTGGATTGATTTTGTATCCTGCTACTTTGCAAAATTGGTTTATTAGGTGTAGGAGTTTGGGGACTGAGTTTTTTAGGTCCTTCAGATATAAGATCATGTCATCTGCGAATAGGGATAACTTGATTTCTTCCTTGCCGATGTGGATCCCTTTGATGTCCTCCTCTTGCCTTATTGCTATGGCTAGGGATTCCAACACTATGTGGAACAGAAGTGGGGAGAGTGGGCATCCTTGTCTTGTTCCTGAGTTTAGGGGGAATGATTTAAGTTTCTCTCCATTTAATATGATATTAGCAGTTGGTCTGCTGTATATGGCTTTTATTGTTTTGAGGAATGTTCCATCTATTCCTGTTCTCTCCAACGCTTTTAATAGGTATGGATGTTGTATTTTGTCAAAGGCTTTTTGGGCATCGACTGAGATAACAATGTAATTCTTAATTTTAGATCTGTTGATGTGGTGAATTACGTTGATTGATTTACGGATGTTGAACCATCCTTGTGACTGAGGGATGAAGCCTACTTGGTCATGATGTATGATTTTCTTGATCAGTTTCTGGATCCTGTTAGCTAATATTTTATTGAGGAGCTTTGCATCTGTGTTCATTAGTGATATTGGTCTGTAGTTCTCTTTTTTTGTTGGGTCTTTGCCTGGTTTGGGAATGAGTATGATATTAGCTTCGTAGAATGAGTTTGGGATTTCTCCCTCTGTTTCTATTTCGCGGAAGAGTTTGAGGAGTATTGGTATTAGCTCCTCACTAAAGGTTTTGTAGAATTCGTTGGTGAATCCATCTGGGCCTGGGCTTTTCTTAGTAGGGAGGTTCTTGATTACCTCCTGTATCTCACTGTAAGTTATTGGTTTATTTAGTTGATTTATTTCTTCTTGGTTCAGTTTGGGCAGTTTGTACTTCTCTAAGAATTGATCCATTTCTGTAAAATTATTGTTTTTTGCTGAGTAGAGGTTTTGGAAATAGCTCCTTATGATTGTTTGAATATCGTGTGTACTTGTAATTTTTCCTGTGGAGTCCCTGATTTTAGGTATATGAGTCTCTTCTCTTCTTTTTTTTGTAAGTCTTGCAAGGGGTCTGTCAATTTTGTTTATTTTCTCAAAGAACCAGCTTTTAGTCTTATTTATTTGTTGAATGGTCTTTCTATTTTCAATCAGATTTATCTCTTCTTCAATCTTTGTGATCTCTCCCCTCCTAGTCGTTTTAGATTCTGTCATTTCTTGTTTCTCCAGTTGTTTTAGTTTCATCGTGAGGGTATTCACCTGCTCTGCTTCCATTCTTTTAATGTGGGTGCTGAGTGCAATGATCTTGCCCCTCAGTACTGCCTTAGTTGTATCCCATAGGTTTCTTTGTGATGCGATTTCTTTGTCATTGTGGCTTATGAATTCGTTGATTTCATCTTTAATTTGGTCTGTGGCCCAAGTGTTGGATAGCAGCATGGGGTTTAGTCTCCAAGAGTGTGTATAGTGTCTGTGGTTTCCTTTGTTGTTGAGGGTTACCTTTAATCCACTGTGATTAGATATAATACATGGGATGATGTCAATACTTTTGTATTTGCTGAGGCTCTTTGTGTGGGCTATGACGTGGTCTATTTTGGAATATGATCCATGGGCTGCTGAAAAGAAGGTGTATTGGGTCTCTGTAGGTTGGAAGGTTCTATATAGGTCTGTTAGATCCATTTGGGAAATGGTGTTATTTAGGTCCTCAGCTCCCTTACTAATCCTCTGGGTGTTGGATCTGTCTCTTGGAGAGAGAGGAGTATTAAAGTCACCCACTATGATTGTGTTTGCGTCTATCTTGCTCTGTAATTCTGTGAGAATTTGCTTGACGTAGGTAGGGCCTCTTTTTTTTAAATATTTTTTTTATGATTAATTGAACATAAATTTTTTTTACAAGGTGTTGTGCAAAGAGGGTGCAGTTACATAGTAGGGCAGTGTGTACATTTCTTGGGATATCTTACAACCTGTTTTTCCATCCCTTGTCTAGGTCTGGTATACCCATATGCAATATACAATGTATCAAGCACATATACAGTGTTCACAGACTTGGTCTCTACTGTCTCTCCGTCTCCCTTTGTTAACAGTCATATATCAGGGAGATCATGCCCCTTTGTTTTCTGTGTTCTAGGCTTGTCTCAGTCAACATTATTGGTTCGAGATCTGACCATTTCCCTGCGAATAACAATATTTCACCATTCCTAATCGCTATGTAGTATTCCATTGTGTATAAGTACCATATTTTTTGGATCCATTTGTCTGTGGAGGGGCATCTGGGTTGTTTCCAATTTTTGGCTATTGTGAATTGTGCCGCGATAAACATGGAAGTACAAATGTCCTTTTGATATCTTGGGTTTTGCTGTTTAGGATAGATGTGTAGGGCCTCTTTTGTTCGGTGAGTATACATTCATCACCGTGATTTCTTGATTCTGGATTTTTCCTTGTATTAATATGTAGTGTCCTTCTTTGTGTTTTTGAGTGGACTTTAATGAGAAGTCCAGCTTGTCTGAGATCAGAATGGCTACACCTGCTGTTTTGGTGGGTGCATTTGCTTGGTAGATCTTGCTCCATCCTTTCATTCGAAGCCTGTTTTTGTCCCTTGCTGTAAGGTGGGTCTTTTGTAGACAGCAGCTGTCAACTTTTTCTTTGCGAATCCATTCTGCTAGTCTGCTCCTCTCTATCGGGGAGTTTAAACCATTTATATTTAAAGAGATCAAGGATAAGGGTGTTTTTTCTCCTTCCATTTTCTTGTTGGGCTGTTTTTTCCTCTTTTTTTTTTCCTTGTCTTTAGTGAGCTGGTCTTTCTGGTGGACTTTGGCTATTGAAGTTTCTTTCTGATTCTGTCTGTGTGTCTTTTACGATCTCTGTTGGGTGGGGTTCCCCTCTTAAAATTCACTGTAGGGCTGGTTTTTTATTCACATACTCCTTTTGCTCCTCTTTGGTATGGAAAGATCTGGTTTTCCCTTCGAATGTGAACTCCAATTTCGCTGGATATTTGATCCGAGGTTGTAAATTGTTATTCTGAAGTACTTGGATGGTGTTCTTCCACTCACTTCTAGCTTGGTAAGTTTGTGTGGATAAGTCGGATGTTATTCAAATCCTCTTCCCATTGAAGAAAGTGTCCTTCTTCTCTTTGGCTGAATTCAGAATTTGCTCTTTAATCTTGAGGTCTGTAGTCTTGAATATTATGTGCCTTGGGGTGGCTTTCCTGGGGTCTGGCCTGCCAGGTGTCCTATAGGCTTCGGTTATCTGGATGGGGTCCCCTGTGAGATTGGGGAAGTTTTCTGCAATGACTTTATTGAGAACATGATTAAGCCCTCTGTCCTGGCATTCGGCTCCTTCTTCTATTCCAATTATGTGCAGTTTATATCTCTTGTCTTTGTCCATTAGTTCCTGGATTAGTCTTCCCTGAAGCTTCACCTTTTCTTGGAGTGTGGTCATTTTCTGGTTGTTGTCAGCTGCTTCATCGTCCAGGCGAGAGATTTTGGATTCTATATGGTCCACTCTTTGTGTTATGGTTTCAATTGCGGAGTTTATGGATGTCAGAGAGCTATTTATGATTGTCATATCAGCTCTGATCGTGGAAATTTCTTCCTTTTAAGAGTTGTATTTTAAATCTATTTTTTCATGCATTTCAATTCTCAGGATGTGGAGATTTTCTTTAAAGGAGGCTTGCATTGTATCCATTTTTGCTTCCATTTCTTTAAACGAGGCTTGCATTGTATCCATTTTTGCTTCCATTTCTTTCTTGCCTTCCTGGGTGTCCTTCCAGATTTCCGCTCTAAACTCCTGGAATTGTTTTCTGATTTCATTTCTGATGCTTTCGATCATTCCTGTTAACATGGCCTCATTTGCTTTTTTAGTCTCCATCTCTTCTTCAGTCATGCTGCTTTTTGGAGCTGGCGAGTTGGCTTGCCCTTTGATGAACTGAGTTATGTTTCTTTGTGATTTGCGCATCTGGAGATCTGTGTAGATCTTCCCTCCCTTCTGTGTAGGCGTGTCTATGGCAGTAGGTGCTGTCGCTGTGGCCCCGCCCACCAGTGCAGGGTACGCCTACCAGAGCAGGCGCTTTCGCCGGGGGCCCCACCCTCATGTGCGCTGTGCGTGACTACAACAGGCGCTTCAGCGGGATCTGCCTCCTAGAGCAAGCTCTGGGTTGTTGGGTTGTGCTTTCGCCCTCCCGCGAGTCCGTTGGGGGGGGGCAGTATGTGTGGGGCCCAGTGGGATCGACTGTCCGGGTGTGGCTTGGCACCCTCAGACCTCGCCTCTGCTGCAAGGGGGGGACGTGATCAGGATCAGGTGACCCTGCTGGGCTGGTATTGCCCACCAGCGCCTGTGATTTTAGTTGTAAGAGTCTGCGGGGTCCAGGTGCCTCGGGTGGGGCTTGCACTGCCCGCCGTCCCCCGGCCCCTGTTGGGAAGGGGGCGGGGCCAGTTCTGCCAGTTCAGGAACCTGTGGGGCCTTGGGGCTGTTCCGCCCTTCCCCTGCTAGACTGACTTCCCAGCGCCTGATGGGAGCTCCCTGCCTGATTTGGGGGTTCTTTGTTCCCTCGGGGTGGGGAGAGGAAGGGAGGGAGATCTAGCTTCTTTGTCGGGCTTGGGTCTCTGATAGCTGGTCTCCCGTTGGGGGAGGGGATAATTGGGGACTCACAGTTGCTGCTTTGTGTGTGTGTCCCGCGCAGTCGTTGGCCCTTCAGGGGTTGGCAAAGTGTCGTGGTGGCTTCCCCAGTTCCCTCTTTCTGCCGCGCTGGGTTCCCTTGTCCGAACTCGGTGTGGACCCGAACTTCTTGTCGCTGCCGGTGTGTGTCTTGGTCCGCACCTTGCCTTTTGTCCGTGGGGTCTCCAGCTATCTGAGTTCTGCGCTCCTGGCAGCCAGTCTGCCGATCGCCGGGTTCCCCTTTCACAGCCTGACCCTGTTTGGGCCAGGGTCGGCTGGTGGGGGGAGGGTGCCCTGGAGATTCTCCAGCTCCATGTCGGTTTTCGGTTCTTCTTTTTTGCTCCTTTTTGTTTTCCTGCGTATCTCCACTGCTTCTGGCTGCTGGTTTTGCTGGGTTCTTGATGGGGTGTTGGGTGTTGGAGTTCCCAGCTCGCTATTCAGTTGGAGCGAGTCAGGGTGCCTCCCTATTCTGTCGGCACCATCTTTCTCTCTTGTTCACTTTTTACTTCTCCAATAAATCTGTCTTTTTGTCATCTTGTAGCTGGAGACTGTGTGGTGGACTCTTGTGGGAACCAGGAATCCCCTCCCTTTGTGGGGGGGACCCTGTTTCATTGTAGTGAACCCTCACTCTACTTCATTAGGAAAATGGAGAATGGAAAAGGAAAAGGCCAGACTCATCTCAACAGGTGAGGAACAGTAAGGGACACAGACCTGCCCCTGGGTTTGGAGGTTGTGGGAGGGGGTGAATTTGGGACCAGGTTTATATGGGGTCTGAGCAAGGAGGCCGAGGTTAATCGAGCCACTAGATCTAGGAAGCTGGGGCTTTTCCATTTGGCCCACAATGGATTGTTTACAGCTGGCCTAGGTGAATTGCCCTGCTTGCATATCAAAGCAAGTTCACATATACCTGAGGTTTTGCCTGGTGTCTGTGTGGGCCTGAGGCAGTAGGGTGGGAGTCACTCCTTCATATTCCATCTTTGGATACATAGAAGGAAGGAATGGGCCTAGAGGGGAGAAGCAAGGCAAGTCCTTCATGTAGGATCTTTGGATATTTAAAAGGAATGTTCTTAGAGGAGAGCAACATGGAGTTAAGAGAACAAAGCAGGTTCCCATCATTTGAAACCCTGAAGGAGTATAAAATGTTGAGGGAAGTCGTGGTCTTTTCTGGCTACTTCCTGCTGACATGGGGGCTTCGAGGAGGCACAGGGGCTAGGGTCTTCAGGGTGCAGGTCTGCGCTGGGCAGGGAAGGGCAGTGTCCAGTTGCCTGCAGTGCCTTGATGTGCTCCCAGGTAGTGTCCTGAGTGAGGGCTGTTATCCTGTTAAAGAGAAACTTGAAAAGGGTGAGATCAGGCAAAAGGCTAACAAGGTGGCAGGACTGGTTGATAAGAATGACACAGAAAAACACACCCAGGCACATGCCAGGAAAATTCCATTGGGAGCATAATCCCAGTTTGGCCTATTACAAAGAAGGAGGAATTTCCATATAATTGAACTATAGATGTCTGGACTATGTAATATGGATGGGAAACAGAAATAACAGGTAAAAAAGGCAAGAAAGGAAGTTCCTGTCCAATTTGAAGGTAGACAGGTGTGGACATTAGATGGGCAAGCAACTATTTCTCATTTGATCTCCTGGCTCTGGTCAATTTTGAAAGGGCAAGCACAAAGTAGGATGGGACAACATCTCCTCTAACTCCTCTCCAGGGCCCCTTATTGTCAGGACTGGCCTGAAGATGTTGTTGGGATGGCTTGTTGTGAGATGGTTCATTCCATTTGGAACTCAGGGCCTGGACACTGTCCCTGAGCACTTCTGCTCAAGGCTAGCACTCTACCACTTTGAGCCACAGTGCCACTTCCAGCGTTTGGCTGGTTAATTCTCTTGAGCCATGCTTCAAGCCTGGCTCTTTGCTGGTTAGTTGGGAGATAGAGTTTTAGAGGGATTTTTCAGCCCCAGCTGGCTTTGAACTGCAACCTTTGCCACAAAAAAAAAAAAAAAAACTATTTTTTATTTTAATTTTATTTATTTATTTATTTGCCAGACCTGGGCCTTAAACTCAGGGCCTGTGCACTGTTCCTGGCTTCTTTTTTTTTTTTTTTCTCAAAGCTAGCTCTCTGCCACTTGAGCCACAGCACCACTTCTGGCCTTTTCTAAATATGTGGTGCTGAGGAATCGAACCCAGCGCTTCATGTATATGAGGCAAGCACTCTTGCCACTAGGCCATATTCCCAGCCCCAAAACAAAACTTTTTATGTCCAACTAAAGCAACAAGGTGATCAAATAGAAATAGTTATTCTGAATTGCATATACCACATTAAGATACTAATTGAGGTTAAGACATTGTAGGTGTTACTACAAGAAATGGTGATTTCAAGATTTCAAGAAAAGGTGATTACAAGAAATAATGCAGGGGGCTGGGAATATGGCCTAGTGGTAGAGTGCTCACCTCGTATACATGAAGCCCTGGGTTCAATTCCTCAGCACCACATATATAGATAAAAGTCAGAAGTGGCGCTGTGGCTCAAGTGGTAGAGTGCTAGCCTTGAGCAAAAAAGAAGCCAGGGACAGTGCTCAGGTCCTGAGTCCAAGGCCCAGGCCTGGCAAACAAAACAAAACAAATTTAAAAAGAAAGAAAGAAAGAATGCAGGAGCTAGTGTCCTTTTAGCTTTGTATCCAAGGTGGCTTACATATTAAATAGGGAAAAATAGCATTTGAGTTTGTTAGAATATATTAGACATTGCCAGAAACCACACAGGCATCCAGGTACAAGAGAACAAAGGAAAGGTTTATTGCCAGCAAAGGGAGGCAAGACCCCTTTTCACTGGAGAGAAGTGAGAAGAAGTGTGGTCTATTGTCTGGGGTGACTTAAATAACCTAGGAGGTCTTAGAGGCAGGGACCTCAGTGTGGACGAGCAGCCCAGGGGCTTCACCATGCCAGGCTATAATTGATAGCTGCTGTGGGTAGGGGGTCCTGCAGCTGCCTTGTCCCTGGAGGTCACTTGTAAGGTTATCTTGTTGCCTTACATGGTCATAATTACCCTAGAGGAATGCTATCTCAAGGAAGAGGGGGTGGAGGCCAGTTATTTACTGCCTTTACTAGATGGGCCTCGTGTTGCCTAGGGAACGAGCATGCTAAGCTATGGGAGAGGGAGCTATCAGGCTTACAGAGTTAAAAGGTGTTCATTTGAAGGACCTTGACATAAACAAATGCTTAAGTGAGTTGTTTATACAAATAATTACTTCCATAGATGGGTCATAATGAATGAGATGGTAGTTTTTACTATAAATCATAGTCAACTTAATTACACACCAACTTTACTCAAGCTCTGGCTTTTAAGACGTACTCCAAGTTTCTGCGTTTTGTCTTAATTTCTACCTTTTTTCATGAACACACCTTTACTTTCCAAATCCTTATTTTTTTCCCCCTGTTCTGGAGCTTGGACTCAGGGCCTGAGCACTGTTTCTGGCTTCTTTTTGCTCAAGGCTAGCACTCTGCCTCTTGAACCACAGTGCCACTTCTGGCCATTTTCTATATATGTTGTGCTGGGGAATCAAACCCTGGGCATGTATATGAGGCAAGCACTCTTGCCACTAGGCCATATTCCCAGCCCTCCAAATCCTTTCTTATCCAGAGAACTTCTCAATTCCCTCCCCAAAGCTTTCTTTATTAACTTCCTTTTGAGTTTACATTTCTCCTTAATGGTTTTCTTCATCTCTGCTGTCTAGTAGAGGAGCTGGGCCTCATTCCTTTTGCTATTTCCCTTGAGAAAGATGTTTCCCTTTAAGAAACAGCACATTTGATGATTAACTGTTACAAGATTTACAATTGCAGTCAAGGAACAAATACTTTCAGGAAGTATCAATACCAAAAATGTAGAAAAAAGATTACTTTTTACATCATTATGATAATTTTTATGCATTACAATGAGATAATTTTGAACATGTTTACATACACACATATATGTATGCATGTATAAAAGTTTTAAGGCACATCTAGGTTTAAAAAATGAAAATTGGGGGGCTGGGGATATAGCCTAGTGGCAAGAGTGCTTGCCTTGTATACATGAGGCCCTGGGTTCGATTCCCCAGCACCACATATACAGAAAACGGCCAGAAGTGGAGCTGTGGCTCAAGTGGCGGAGTGCTAGCCTTGAGCGGGAAGAAGCCAGGGACAGTGCTCAGGCCCTGAGTTCAAGGCCCAGGACTGGCCAAAAAAATTTTTTTAAAAAATGAAAATTGGCTATAAATTCTCTTGGAATTCCAATGGCAAATATTATTTTGCCCAATATGATAGAACCACGTTGTCAGTTTTAGACAAACAGGCAATACCAAACAAAATAGGAGACATAACTTAGTTTTATTTTTTATTTTATTTATTTATTTTTTTTTTTGGCCAGTCCTGGGCCTTGGACTCAGGGCCTGAGCACTGTCCCTGGCTTCTTCCCGCTCAAGGCTAGCACTCCACCACTTGAGCCACAGTGCCGCTTCTGGCCGTTTTCTGTATATGTGGTGCTGGGGAATCGAACCTAGGGCCTCGTGTATCCGAGGCAGGCACTCTTGCCACTAGGCTATATCCCCAGCCCAGGAGACATAACTTAGATTTAGCAAACAACAAACAGAATTTAACAGAATCTCCATGCTTAAACATTGGTAAACAAAAACAGAAAACCTTTAAAACAATTTTGATGCTGAGGCACTTTAGTATATGAATTGGATATTTTAACACCTAGAAGAGAGAAGAAGAGTAAGCTTCGGTGGAAGAGTGGGGAGTTGCAGAACCCCCTCCATGTGTCCTTTGTCTCTTCCGAGGTGTCAGTCACCAAGGCCTGTAGAGAGAATTGGGAGAGGGATGGCTGAACAGGTTTTTAAGGTAAGGAGGCATTGAACACAGCTATCTCCAGCCTCATTTACCAGGGCTTGCTTGTGTTAGCAAGGCATTTTAACACACCAAATACTTTTCTGCTGAAGTTAGCCAGGTAGGGATCCCCTGGAGCTACACTCAGCCCACCACTAGTACTCTAGTTTTAGCCCAATTTTGACTAAAGCATTTAAAAATTTCAATTTACCTTTTGAATACCTCAGCTGGGGGAAGAAGGTGGTTATCTGAAACTGATCTTAGCCCACTTGGTGGCCTGATTGTCTTTTGCCAATTTTAGCCAGCTGTCTTAACCAGGTCCTCAGCTGCTTTCTTGCAGAAGGGGACACAGCAGGCCTGTGACCAGGCTCAGCCAGAGACTGGAATTTTTACTTCCCCAGAGATGTCCAAATGAACAACAAAAAACATGGGAAACAAGGATCCTCATTTAAAATGGTACCAAGTCTAAAAATAGAACAAGACAAGACAGAACAGAGAAACAGTCTTACTTCCTAAAGATTTGTAAGTAACTCTCAAAAAGATCTTTGGATGGCATGTCCAACATCAACCGGCTGGTTGCCAGTGATGGAAAGACCACAGGGCCCTGAAATGTCTTGAGCATCCTTCCCTGTGGAGATTTCCATCCCCTGGCAGTCAGTCTGTTGAGGCCACCTGCCAGCGGCTTCAAGGAACCCAGATGCCCTGCTTGGTATTGGGAAGAGTAGAGACAAACCCACAAAAATAGGACAGTAACAGACAACATCACCAATAGTGGCCACCGGGTGTTATAAAACAAATGTCCCAGAACCACTTCACTTCTTTTGATATATGTCCAGAAACCAGTTACAAACAGGTCTTGACCATAATGGAACCCATCTGACTATCAGGTGATAAAACAGGATGAAACATGGGGGGCAGGGGCAGGGCTTATAGGTGTGGGGAGTGCTAGGCAAACAAGCCTGGTGAGTGAGCTCAGGCCAGGTTACACCAAACAATACCAATCAATCATAGTTGTTAAGAGTTAGTTGCAGTAGATGGTCAATTATCTACATTTACATCATTTCACTACAAAGCAAGGAAAGTTCCCTTTCTAGAGAAGAGAGCTGGGAGGCTTGCAGCAGGGAAGGACTTGGTGAGCCAGGCAGGGGAGCAGAGGGGATGGACTTGGTGGGCAGAATAGGACGAGCAGGGGGGTCTCTGGAGTGGAGGCAGAAGAGGGCTTGGGTCTAGGGGGCCTCAGACCCCTCACCATTTTGTTGAAGTGTTTAAATCAGTAAGAGTAAAATCGAAGGTTTGGAATTTAGGTCAATGGTGGTCATGGTTTAGCGAGGCCAGATTGTGGTAGGTAAACAAGTCAGTTTTCTTTGACTGTAAATCAGTCAGCCAATGGTCTCAAGGTTAGACCTCAGGCATGTCAATGGGGTGTCTCTGGGAGACAATTTGGAAATTTTGGTAGGGCTAATGGAGCCTGTCCCGCTGCTTCAGGCATCCCTGAGGCTTTGGGAAGGTGAATGGAAGGAAGGATCCCAATAATTAGGAGAGGGCATTCCCAAAGGTCCTAATTAAAGGGTATCAGAGAGTCATCAATAGATGAGACTCCTGGAGTCTCTGGGGACCCTATGGACAGAAAGGTGGGGGACTCCTGGGGTCCTCACGTCCAAGTTGGGGTGCCTTCACCACAGATCCGGCTGGTTACCTCATCCTGAAGGCTTTTGAGTGGTGGTGAAGTCTGGGGACAGGTGAGGGCGAAAGAACAGGGGAAGATGAGGCCTTTTCTGGGTTTACGCAGGGGGCCAATAATACCTCAAGCAATGTGGGGTGGCTATCCACGAGGCCTGCACTGCTTACAGAGGCAAAGGCCACAAGGTCGGTTCAGGCAGATGTTTAGCCCACAGTAAGCTCAGTGGGCTCTGTGGTCCCGATGGAGAAAGGCCTCGGAAAGAGAAGGAAAAAGGCTCCATGAGAGGCCGCCAGGAGGTGGGTGGAGGGACCCAGTCACTCCAGGCGCTTTTTCCTCTCCCTGGTGTCAGGCACCATATGTTGGGAAAATGGAGGAGAACCAAAAAGGGATAGACCAGACTTGATCCTCAACAGGCTAGGACTGTTTATTGAGGAACAAGGAGGGGCAGAGACCTTCCTGCAGGTTTGGAGGTTGTGTGAGGGGGTGAATTTGGGACCAAGTTTATATGGGGTCTGAGCAAGGAGGCAGAGGTTAATGAAGGAGCCACTAGGTCTAGGAAGCTGGGGCTTTTCCATTTGGCTCACAATGCCCTGCCTGCACATCAAAGCAGGTACGCTCATACCTGAGGTTTTGCCTGGTGTCTGTGTGGGCCTGAGGCAATAGGGTGGGAGTCACTCCTTCATATTTCATCTTTGGATACATAAAAGAAATGGGCCTATAGGAGAGAGGCAAGTTCTTCATGTGAGACTCTTATCCCCAGTTCATCACAAAAACCTAGAAATGGAGTTGTGTCTCAAATGGTAGAGCACTAGTCTTGAGCACAAAAGTTCAGGATAGCACTGGGGTGGAGAGTTCAAGCCCCAGGAATAGCAAAAAAAAATTATTCATATGCTAATTTTCTGATATATACGTGTGCCTATACCTTTGTCTCTATCCATCTTCTATTTACCATCTCTATCAATCTATCATATCAGTCCATCATCATGTAATATGGAGGTCAGATCTGGCCAGCGCCATCATTACCTGTTGAGGGGTATCAGATTGACTCCATCACAGATTAGTTAAAGAGAGCAGAAGCTGACCCCATCTTCACTACGATCTCCCCCGCCCCTGAGTCTCAGGGTTGGGAGTGTGCCCTTCTGCTCGGAATCCAGGGAAGTTCCCCTTCGCTGTGATAAGATTGTGTAAACTTGACCACCTGAGTTGTGGAACTTCCAAGGTTAAACCTGTGACCTCCCAAGGCAGGCATATCCGCCTTCATCATGTGAGCCCTGCCAAATCCAAGCGCCAAGGTTGGTTCAAACAGTTGCTATGAGGCAGACTGTAACTCCATTGGCCACTGTGAGTGGCCTGGCATGCTCTGTAAGTGTTGTAACCTCATTGGCCACCTGCGTGTGGCAGGCTTGACCATGTGCCTTTATAACCCGGCCCCAAGTACGGCCCACCTCCCAAGTCTGGGCTGTGGCCCTGGCCGGTCAGCTCACTTTTTACTTCCCCAATAAATTCATTCTTTTATCATCTTCTTGCTGAAGACTGTTTGAGTGGTAGACTCTTGGAGGGATGGGGAATCCCCTCCCTTGGAGGGACCCCATTACAATCATACCTATCCACCCATCATCTATCAGTATCTATACATACTCCATCTTATCTTTCTTTCCTTTCTTTTTCTTTCCTTTCTGTCTTTATTTCTTTTGCTCTCCCTTCCTTTCTCTCTCTCTTCCTTCCTTTTCTTTCTTTCTCTTTCTCCTTTTTTCTTTCTTTCCTTCTCTTGCTCTCTCTTCCTTCCTTTTCTCCTTCCTTTCTCTCACTCTCCCTTGCTTTCTTCCTTTGCCTCCTTCCTTCTTTCCTTCCTTCCTCTTTCCATCTCTCCCTTTTTCCTTTCTCTCTCTCTCCCTCCCTCTTTCCCTTCTCTATGTCTCTTTGTCTCTTTCTTCTTTCTCTCTCTTCTTTCTCAAGCACAATTCCTGCAAGGGCTGAAGATCACATAAAGAACATGTCAGAAGCCTGGGTGCTGTGGCTTACAACTATAACCGTAGCTACTGAGGAGATCTGAGGATCAGTGTTCAAAGACAGCCCAGGCAGGAAAGCCCATGACACTCTGATCTCCAATTAACCAGCAAAGAGCCAGAAGCAGAGCTGTGGCTCAAAGGATGGAATCCTAATCTTGACTGTGTTAGGTCTGCCCAGAACAGCCCCTCCCCCTTCCTTTTCACCTTCTGGAAACCAGTAATCACCTTACTGTCAATCACCTGACTGTGAGACAGTAAAGGACCCCAGCTTCTGAGGTCACTTCCTCATCTGCTGATATTATTTCCTGGGTTGTGCTGGCCACGCCTTCCATGAATAGTGAGAGGTTTCTCAAGCTCTGAGATCACTTCCGCATCTGCTGTGGTCTTGCCTCCCCCCTTTCCCTATATAATCTGGCTCTCTTCTTCCTTCCCCTGTCTCTGCACACCTCCATCTCCTGCAGACTGGCAGTTTCCTCTCCCCCAAATAAACCCAGGTCCTGAGTTCAAGTCCCAGGACTGACACAAAAAAAGAAAGGAAAAGTGGCTGGGGATATTCTGGTGGAGTGCTTGCCTAGCAAGCATGAGGCCCTGGGTTCAATTCCTAGGTACCACAGAAATGAAATGAGTAAAAATTTGGGCTGGGACTGTGGCTTAGTGGTAGAGTGCTTGCCTAGTATGCACAAAGCTCTAGGTTCGATTCCTGAGTACCACATTCACAGAAAAAGCCAGAAGTGGCGCTGTGGCTCAAGTGGTGGAGTGCCAACCTTGAGCAAAAAGAAGCTTAGGCCCAAGTTTAAGCTCCAGGAGTGCCAAAAAGGAAGAAGAAGAAGAAGGAGGAGGAGAAGAAGAAGAAGAAGAAGAAGAAGAAGAAGAAGAAGAAGAAGAAGAAGAAGAAGAAGAAGAAGAAGAAGAAGAAGAAGAAGAAAAGGAAGAAAGAAGGAGAGAAAGAAAAGAAAAGAAAAAGAAAGGAAAAAGGCAAGACTTAAATCCTGGCTTCCTGTTACCAGAAGGGGATGCAGGGCCCTTCCACTCATGTAAGAAGCTATTCCTGCAGTTATGCAGCCAGACTTGATTTAGTTTGATTATCCTTTAAAATGCCCTGATAGGACACTATACACAGATGGCCCACAGTTTCTACATTAAGGATGAAATTAGACGAATCTGACTTGCAGTGGTCTCAAAAACTAGGACTATGCTGGGTGTTGGTGGCTCATGCCTGTAATCCTAGTCACGCAAGAGGCTGACATCTGAAGACCATGGTTCAAAGCCAGCCCCTACAGGAAAATCCTTGAGGCTCTCATCTCCAATTAACCACCAGAAAACCATAGTTGCTTTGAGGCTCAAAGTGGTAGAGCAAAAGAGCCTTGAACAAAAGAGCTCAAAACAGCACCCAGGCCCAGAGTTCAAGCCCCATCACCAAAACAGAACAAACAAAAACAAAAACCCGGAACTACATAGATCATTGCCTCTTAATACCCCTGGCCACCTTCCCCACACTAAATCTTCATCCTCTGGGCTGATTTATTTTTCCTGGTTCTCCCCTTTCACAATCCTCCATTATAAAATACGTTTAGGAGTTCTGTAAAATTTTTAGTTTATGCAAATAGGAAGTGGGCTTCAGTTCCTAGCACCTATTTAATTTATTCAACAGCAACAAAAATAAGACGCCAGCTGTGCACAGTGGCTCACCCCTATATTCCTAGCTATTTGGGAGGCTGAGATCTGAGGATCATGGTTCGAAGCCAGCCCAGGCATGAAAGTCTGTGTGACTCTTATTTTTAATAAACAACTCAGAAAGAGCCAGAATTGGCATTGTGGCTTAAGTGGTAGAACAGTAGCCTTGAGCACAGAGAGGTTCTGTGTGATAGGGCTTACCAACCTCATCATCAGAGTTTACTCTTAGTTTCTGTAACTCCATTTTGCTTTTGTGACTCCATCTTAAAGAAAGGACTGCACCCCACCCATGAGACTAGTTCCTTATGGTTTGACATTTAAAGATATATGTGTCCACTGTTCTGTTTATGTTCCTAGATAATGGGTCATAGAGGCGGATCATAGAAACAGGTCATGCTACCCTAGCTCCATGCTGTGCTTGGCTTCTGTAACTCTCCACATGGCTTGCACTACAGGAAAGAGCTGTTAGGACTTTCCACCTCTGAACGAATAAGGAGGTGCTTTTCTGTTTTAATGGGGCCCTGAAAATAGATTTGGGCACCTGACTGCCCAGTGTGGTCCCAGCCAGCTAATATAGACTTTCTGTTTTATGGCAGGATGCATTCTTACCCCAAACATCCAGAAACTCAGGAAGTAACACCAGGAGTGATTTGAGCAAAGACAAACACCTATGTGTGCATGACTTTGAAGCCAGACCCCCTTTACCCTACAAATGCCCCCTAACTGCCAAAGAGCTGTGTGTCTCTCTATCTCCCTGTGAGAGCACTCAAGCTCTGCTGGAGTGTGCCCCTGCCCTTCTGTTTGTCTGTCTGGTTTGTGTCTGCCTTTTTAGTTACCTACTTGCTCAATAAAGCTCCACCAGGTTTTCTTACTGTTGTGACTTGTCCAGAAATTCTTATTCTGTGATTGAAGTCAAGGACCCTAAGTGAAGAGTCCCTCTTTTAAAGGAAAACCTCACTAATTTTTCACTTGTGTCCAGTGAAAATATTACAGGTGTGAGCCACTGGTGCTGGCTTAGTAATGGTAATTTTTATTCTTCTCCCATAGCTAGAGCAAAGGAGGCACAGAGAGCTGAAGGTGTTGTCCAAACTCACACAGGAGTAAGTGGCAGTGCTGGGATTTTCATTCTGGAAGACTGACAGACTGGGCAACGTAAGATCTGTCCCCTGAGGGCTCCATGCAGATGCCCCCTCCTATTAAGTCTCCACCCAGTCACCTGGGTAACCAGCAGACCTGGAGGCAGTTACCTCCCCTTTCCCTGAGTTCACATCCTAATCCACCTGGCCACACACCCAGCCCCTGCTCCAGATAAGACAGGGCTGGGTGGGGGTCGCCCTTTCTCTCCCTTCTCTCTAGCCATGTATCATCTCCACCACAGGCCAGCAGTTTGGTAATAAACTTTTCTCTCCTGCCTGAATACCGCATGGTGGTCTCCTTTACCGGCTACCTACTTAAAAAACCTAACAGACAATACTTTTGATCCTGATTGTACACTGCATAGACAAGAACCTGACACATCATAGGTTGGCCTGCAAGTCCTAGTTATTCAGGAGGCTGAGACACAGAGAATCACAGTTTGAAACCATGTGGAGCAGAAAAGTCTTTGAGAGACCCCATTTCCAATTCACCAACAGAAGGCTGGACGGGGGGCATGGTTCAAGTGGTAAAGTACCATCTATGAGCAAGAGCATGAGGCACTGAGTTCAAGCCCCAGACATGGCACACAAGTGCACTCACATACACACACATAGGCACATGTTTGGAAATATGCCATCTATGAAGACAAATACTGTAGGATCTCAAGCATTTATTTTTATTATTTTTTGACAGTTCTGCAGCTTGAACTTAGGGTTTGGGCCACTTCCAGCCTTTTCTGTTTATGTGGTACTGAGGAATCAAACCCAGAGCTTTGTGCATACTAGGCAAGCACTCTACCATTAAGCCACACTCTCAGCCTCTCATGCATTTTTTTTTTTTTTTGGCCAGTCCTGGGCCTTGGACTCAGGGCCTGAGCACTGTCCTTGGCTTCTTTTTGCTCAAGGCTAGCACTCTGCCACTTGAGCCACAGCGCCACTTCTGACCATTTTCTATATATGTGGTGCTGGGGAATCGAACCCAGGGCTTCAGGTATACGAGGCAAGCGCTCTTGCCACTAGGCCATATTCCCAGCCCCCTCTCATGCATTTTTGTGGACAATGTATATAAATGTCCCATGGACCACGCTTGTCCTGGCTTAGGGAGTACAGAATTGGAAATGCTGCTATAAGGGAATGGAACTGTAAAAGATTTGCCTCTGCAACCTACCCAGAAAGTCTGGGAGCCAGGAGACAGAGACAAGAGATAAATCTTTGCTGGCAATAAGCTAGCAATTAGGAATGTGAAAAGCTATCACTTCAGAACTGATAGGTTGGTAAAGCTCCATTGCAACTTCCAGAAAATTGAAGTTCACCCAGAGCAAGGTGGGCACTGGTGGTTCTGGAAAGCAGCAACATCTATATCAGGCCTTTGTATTGATTTTGTAGAGGAATGAATCTACAAGCTAGGTGCTGGTGGCTCACAACTGTAATCCTCTAGCTACTTAGAAAGCTGAGATCTGAGTGTGAAATCAGAGGCAGGATAAAAATATTGAATATCAGAAATAGAATGAATAGTGAAGGAAACTCCAGACCAGCCATTACAAGAACATTGCAGAGATAGGCCTTTAAAAATCCTCAAAACAGACAGATTTATGGCAGGCACCTTTGGGAGAGGTCAAGAGCAATAAATCCCATTTGGTCAACAGGAATAAATCTCAAATACAAAAACCAGATAAGGTATGGGAGAACCCAAAAGGTAAACTTGCTCGAATGTTACTTTGTAGCTATTGGTCTTGTTACCATTACTCTTTTTGTTTTGGCCAGTCCTGGGCCTTGGACTCAGGGCCTAAGCACTGTCCCTGGCTTCTTCCCACTCAAGGCTAGCACTCTGCCACTTGAGCCACAGCGCCACTTCTGGCCCTTTTCTGTATATGTGGTACTGGGGAATCGAACCTAGGGCCTCGTGTATCCAAGGCAGGCACTCTTGCCACTAGGCTATATCCCCAGCCCCAACCATTACTCTTGATGTAGCTTTTATGTAACCTTAATGACTTGTAGTATTTAGTTGTGATGTAGTTATTTTGTAGCCTTGAGGACTGCTATCTGTAATCACTAACTAAGGACTTTACTTCTGTAAATCTGTCTGTGGTCACATATCACCATCTGTGTATGGCTATTCCTTTAAAAACCCTGCTGAAAAAAAGTAGTGGAGTGCAGATCCTGCAGCTTAATAAAGACTCCTTGCCCTGTTACAGGAGTTGGGGGTCCTATTTCTGGGTATTTGGATATAATACTGAAAATCATGGTTTGAAGCCAGCCCAGGCAGGAAACTCCAACTAACTGGCTAGTCTACAATTATTAGCAAAATGCAGAAGTGGAGGTATGGCTCAAATGGTAAAATGGGAGCATTGGATGGAATAGCTATGACACCGTGCCTGAAATCCTGTCTTCTGTTTTATGTTTTGATAAGTTCAAGCCTCTTTTGAGACAATGGGTTTGGCAGGGGCCTGTTCCATTGAGGATGTGAGTTTGCTGTCTTCATGTTCAACCCCTCCCCATCTTCAAGCCTCAATAAAGAGGTTTGACTCTCACCCCTACCCCAAATAACTTCAAGCCTCAGGAGTGGCACAATTAAGAAAAAAACGACTCTCAGCGGCAATTCTCAATCTGAGAGGTGAGCTCTTTTTTTTTTTTTTTTTTTTTTTGGCCAGTCCTGGGCTTGGACTCAGGGCCTGAGCACTGTCCCTGGCTTCTTTTTGCTCAAGGCTAGCACTCTGCCACTGAGCCACAGCGCCACTTCTGGCCATTTTCTGTATATGTGGTGCTGGGGAATTGAGCCCAGGGCCTCATGTATATGAGGCAAGCACTCTTGCCACTAGGCCATATCCCCAGCCCCAAGGTGAGCTCTTTTGACCACGGTACCTAGTGGGAAAATGTTGGGGTTCAGCTTTGGCCTTGAGGGGGAAGAGCGGAGGAGAGCGCTCCCGAGACACCGCCCTTCCCCTAGCCATGGGGGAATGCAGAAGCAGGCCACAATTCTCTGGGTCTGGAACCAAAAGAACTGGCTTTGCGACCAGCCCCCCAACTTTCTCGCCAGCCCATGTGCTCCCCATTTTCGCAGGCTTTGCCCATGGGGTGATGCTATGCAGGTAACGTTAGCTCATGAGGGGGTCTTATGACAAGCTCGCTAGCCTATCACCAGCTCCTTGTCTATCACCCCTTTTCTCGTCACCCCTACTATATCAACTGTTAGCCACTCCCTTATGAAATCAGATTTGCTCTTGAAGCTGTCTCCGAGACTCCGTGTGCCTGGCTTCCTTCATGGGTAAGGAGGGAGGAAAAGGGATCTCATACGGCCGCGTGCACCTTAGGCTAGCCCGTGTCCCTTCACTGCACCTTGGCCGCCTGCTGGTCAGGTGCCCAGGGGAGAGGGTGAAAAGGGGAGCACTGATAAGGGAGTAAGCTTAGCATCCCCGCACCGGGGGAGGTAAATCTAGCCCGGCAATTGGCGGCCCAAATGTGGGGCTTGAACCTGAGGGAGGGAGTCCGGCAGCTACCGACAAGCCCTAAGGGAATTAGAGCAGAGTCTCCGGGACACGTGGTTCTCCCATCAGGTCAGCAAAGACAATGGGACAGATTCAGAGTAGGTGGAATAATTCGCCTCTTAAAATCCTGAGGTTCACCCTCCAAAACTCTGGGATGAGTATTTCGGAATCCTGTGCTATACGAATTTGGGAGGAGTTGACCCATAGGGTCCCGTGGTTTGCTGGGGCCAACCCACTCTCGTGGGAAACTTGGGATTGATTAGGGTGAGAGTTGGAAGGCAAGGAAGCTGAGTTGGGAGAGGAACTCCCCCTTGTGACCTTCCAAGCTATCAAGACCCTTAAGGCTTGCTTTTCCTCCGACCCAGGGGAGAGTCCCTGGACTCAGGAGAGGGAAGCAGGGGGGAATTTTGATCTGGAGAGGGCAATGCCCCACTCTGAGGGGCCCAGGGATGAGTGTGAGCCTGATCTCCAGGACCCCCGACTAGCTGCCATGGCCCCGAGGCACGTGGCGGGAGAACAATGTGCTCAGGGGCCCCTGCCGGCTCACTACCCCTCCCCCACCAGAGGCCTGGCTCGGCTCCATACATATGCAGATTTAAGGAGCCCGGCTGAGAGGCAGCAGCAGCCCAGTGGCTGCAGCAGCATGCATTCACGGAGCTCAGACGACTTAGCAAATCTCAACCTGGTAGCCATCTCAGCCTTGTGGCGGCCCCAGGAGATACAAGATTTCAGAGAATTCAGGAGAATAGTTCTCGAGGGAGGGGGCCCACCGGTTTTCTACCGCTCAGGAGTGGAGAAGCCTAGCCCAGTCACTGCTTGATAGAACAATGTATGAGGAGTGGTGTTCCCTTTTCAGATATGAGTGCTATGCTCAGGCGGAGAGAATCAGTCCACTGATCTGCCAATCCCCATAACCTTTGGCATGCTGTTTGAATCCACCTGCCCCCAATGGGCGGACTTCCCTGCCCCCTACCGGGAGCAGATACAGGCTGTGGGACTGGCCGCATGGCGTGGCTTGGGAGAGGGGTCCCTAGAGACCCCGGCAGTAAAAGCTACCCAAGGGACCAATGAGAGTCTTGCTGCCTTCGTTGGCCGAGTGAGGGACAATCTCCACCGACAGTTTCCTGGGTCCCAGGTAAATCAATTTCTAAGGACCCTGGTGTGGGAAAGGATGACATCAGAATGCAGATTGGCTTGTGCAGGAGTAAAGGAGAGATCTGTGGACAGCTGGATTTACGCTTGTCGGGGCATCAGTGTGCGAGCCCACCAGGCACAGCCGCTGACCACTCTGCTTACTAAGCAGCCTGCCCCTGTCCCCACCGGTGAGGTAAGCAGGGAGCGCTGTTACCAATGTGGTGGCCGGGGCCACTTCAAGAGGGAGTGTCCTTCTGGTCTTGTAAGATCTGGTGCCTCGAGAGGACAGCCTTCTGGCTGGGCCAAGGAGCTACCCACAAAACCTTGCCTCCGCTGCAAAAAGGGATTTCATTGGCGAAAGGATTGTAAGTCCAGATTTGATGCTAAGGGGAGGCCTTTAAACTAGTAGTGGGGCGCCCTCCAGCCCCGTCACTCAAAGGAGGCAATCAGTTCAGTGGTCAGCCCAGTGACAGGCCTAATGACCAGCCTGAGGCCCTCTGGGAAGTCCCAATTGTCCCAGAAATGAGGCCAAAGACAGAAATTATTATATCTGGAAAGAGGTTCCGAGTCTTAATCGATACAGGAGCAGATTGGACTATATTAAAGAAGGAGGGGGTGCCTCCGTGGTGGGACTTAATCCCCGGACCCCAGACATCGAGGGTGGGAGGCACAGCTGAGAGTGAGACAACCAGGGACTGGCTTCCCTGGGATGACATTAATGGTGGTAAGGGAATAGTGCGTCCGGTGATAATGACAGGCTTACCAGATAACCTGCTAGGACGGGATATCTTGGGGAAAGTTGAGGCCTCGATCATCACAGGCCAGGGCCTGTCAGGTGGCCCTAGTGGCTGCCAGAGAGCGCCTCCCTCCAAGGCTTCAGGGCAGAAGGCTCCTGTTTCTTCTACAGGGCCTCACCCCCAATTCTAAGGGCCACTGTTCCTACCATCCCTGCCATTCGATGGCTTCCGGGTCCCCCGGTGTGGGTGGAACAGTGGCCACTTCCCTCAAACAAGCTAGAAAGATTAAAGGAAATAATATCAGAACAACTGTCCCTCGGGCATATTAGACCTTCGCTGAGCCCTTGGAACAGCCCTGTATTTATTGCACAAAAGGCCTCAGGTAAATAGAGGATGGTACAGGACCTAAGAAAGATTAATGAGCGGATAATCCCCTCTGGCACTCCTTACGGGGGCTGCCATGGATCCCCTCTATTCCTCGAGATCTTAATTTCATTATAATTGATATCAAGGACTGTTTCTTTTCCATTCCCCTTGACCCCCAGGACTGTGAAAAGTTTGCTTTCTCTGTGCCCTCGGTTAACTACCAGGGGCCAGACCAGAGGTATGAGTGGGTAGTCTTACCTCAGGGCATGGTTAATAGTACTGCCTTCTGCCAACATTATGTGTCACAAGTTCTTCAACCTCTTAGGAGCCAGTCAGATATTATTTTATATGTCTATATGGATGACATCATTATTGGAGCAGCAGATGTCCAAGTGCTAGACGTTGCCTATAGCAAGCTACAAACACTCCTACAAAGAGGAGGACTGCATATAGCCAGTGACAAGGTTCAGAAAGTATACCCCTTTAAGATCTTGGGGGCAGAACTTAGACTAGACGCTGTGTGCCCCCTTAAGCCCCAGTTATCCTTCCAGTCATCTTATACTCTGGTGGAGATGCAAAGACTGTTGGGGGAGTTTAACTGGTTAAGACCCTGGCTTCACCTGCCTACAGAGGAGCTGCTTCCGCTCCATGACTCTTTGAAGGGCAAAGCGCCCACTGATGTTATTACAAGAACTCCATCACTTCAAACAGCCTTCCAGAAAATCCAAATGGCCCTAAATATGGCACAGCTGGCACGCTACAAGCCTGAATGTCCTCTTTGCCTTTGGATCTTCCCTGGATCCGAACTCTCCTCAGCTGCTATTACCCAATCAGGCGAGCCCCTTCAGTGGGTGCACGCCTCAGTGGGGGGAGCCCCCAGAGTCTATTCCTAGCTAGACCAGCTAGCTGACTTGGTAATTAAGGGCAGGGATACTTCCCTGAGACATTATGGGAGAGATCCTGATGTGCTAACCATTCCCTACTGGCTGTCAGATTTTGAATGGGTCAGAAGAAATAATGCACGTGTGTCCAGTGCCCTGGAGGGCTTTATGGGAAAGGTAGATTGCCACTATGGCACCTCAAGGTGGGTGACCTCATTTTCCAGGCTACAATGGACACCTCCTGTACTTTTCTCTACCAGGCCTCTTGTCAAGGCTGCCAATGTTTTTACAGATGGGGGAAGAGCAGGGGCTGCCGTAGTGGTATGCTCCGCCTCGCCCCCTGCCGGTGGGAAAGAAAACACCCATTACTTTGAAGCAGTTACTGGATCTGCGCAGTTTAAGGAACTGTACGCAGTCGCCCTGGCACTGACCCATGTCAAACAGCCAATGAACTTGTTTTCTGATAGTCTGTATGTGGTTAATTTGCTACCCAACCTGGTATTCTCATACATTAAATTAGATGAAAACCCAATCACCCCTCTGATGATCCACGTCATGTCTCTTTAAAAGAGCAGGCTGAGCCTATATTTTTACAGCACCTTCGTGGACACCAAGGATTGCCTGGGGACCTGGCATAAGGTAATCGTATGGCAGACCAGCTGGCCACTAATGGGACCATTATAGCTATGGCCATTGTACAACCTCAAAACCTTCAAATGGCCCAAGGACTCCATGAGCGTACTCACTTAAATTGGAGAGGGTTACATCAGAGATTTCCTTCAATTCCTATAAAAGACTTAAAAAAGATTATAAGGACTTGCAAATCATGTATGCCCTTCCTGCAAGTCCCTCCACTGCAATCTCCTGGGGTTAACCCCAGAGGCCTAAAGCCCAATGTTATCTGGCAGACTGATGTAACCCACTACACTCCTTTTGGAAGGCTAAAATACATATTTATGTCTATTGATACACATTCTCATGCCTGCTGGGCCACAGCCCATTCAGGGGAAAGAGCACGGCATGCTGAAAGCCACTTCTTACAATGGGTTGCTATCCTAGGGCTTCCTTTACAGGTGAAGACAGATAATGGACCTTGCTTCACCAGTAAGCCTTTACAGGCCTTTTTCCAAATATGGAATATTAAACATACCGCTGGAATACCATACGACCCAAAGGGTCAGGCCAGAATTGAGAGGCATAATAAGACCCTGAAGGATCAATTATTAAAACAAAAAGGGGGGAAGAGCCCCCATGGCCAGCTGAGGATAGCAATGTTTACATTGAATATTTTAAATTTCCCTAAGGACCAACCTCTGTCGGCTTTCCAGAGACACTGGTCAAGCCAAACACCCTACTTAAAGGTGGAAGTCCGTTGGAAGGACCCCCTCACAGGGGCATGGCGAGGCCCAGACCCAGTTATCAGTGCGGGAAGGGGCTTCACATGCGTTTTCCCAACTGGGGAACTAAATCCAATCTGGAAACCAGCTAGAGACTTAAAATATTGTTCATCAGAATGACCACCCAAGGGCACCTGCCCTTGAGGGATGTCTCTCCTTGTTTCCTCTCAGGAAAGCAAAGACCGTGGTGGATTTTTCTATGGAGAAACGGGAAAGCCTGCCTGTACCAGCGATGGACCCAGTGTCGGCCGTTTCTTCCCTGGACCTTGCCTGGCGCCCTTTGGAGTAATGTTTACTGTGGCAGCATGGCCCACAGCGTTGCACAAGAACCAAAGGGAAATTTTGCACACTGTTGTTCCTCCCTTTGCTCCCCCCTTTGCTGCTTATCTTAGGGGCCCCCATTGGAGGGAAATAGGAGCTAAAGGATTTGGACACCTTAATGTTTTATGATAAATGTTTACAATAAGTGAGGGATTAGCACCTTGCTGCAATGTTTACTATAAAGTGTTTACTAACCTCAACCGTTAAGTTACCAGCACCCTGGCTGCCAAATCGCCGGGGCCTGAACCTACATCTACCTCACCATCGAGGAAAGGGAGAGCCATCTGCATTACTTTTAGTGACACCAGAATGGACCAGGATTCTTCTATTTCCTATGGACTAAGCCAGATAAGAGACCCTCCATTGCTTTGTGCCTGTGTTGCAATTGCTCATGTGTTACAGTTGTTCATGTTTGCATTTGCCTTGTATTATGATTGCTTATGCTCATGTATGCTTTATGCTCCCATTTACATTATGTTTACATTTCCCTGTGCTAGACACATGGGTCTCTTATATTGTAAGTGATAGGCCAGAGCTGTCTAGATAACAAGTGGCCTTTGGCCTTTTAGCCATCTAGGAACCCCATGAGGCTCATCACACGACCATTAGGAACTGCTGCTCACTGAGGTCCGCTGGCATGAGAGAAAAATTATCAGGGCTTTCTTTCAAGTGCCAATCCCACTCTCCCCGAGTCCTCTCATTGGGCTGGCCAGCCCGGCAGGCAGGTTAGCCTGAAGTGCAAGGGCGTATGGGTATGGGTATGACTCCCCATGGGGGGGGCAACCTAAGACATGGCGCGCGCTCAAGTAGGGCGCCTCCTGCTGTTCAAAGAAAAAATAAAAAATAAAAGTAAAAGGGGCAGATGTTGGGGTTCAGCTTTGGCCTTGAGGGGGAAGAGCTGAGGAGAGCGCTCCCGAGACGCCGCCCTTCCCCCAGCCCTAGGGGAATGTGGAAGCAGGCCACAATTCTCTGGGTCCGGAACCAGAAGAACTGGCTTTGCGACCAGCCCCCCAACTTTCTCGCCAGCCCATGTGCTCCACATCTTCGCGGGCTTTGCCCATGGGGTGGTGCTATGCAGGTGGCGTTAGCTCATGAGGGGGTCTTATGACAAGCTCGCCAGCCTATCGCCAGCTCTTGGTCAATAACCCCTTTTCTTGTCACCCCTACTATATCAACTGTTAGCCACTCCCTTATGAAATCAGATTTGCTCTTGAAGCGTCTCCGAGATCCGTCTGTGCCTGGCTTCCTTCATGGGTAAGGAGGGAGGACAAGGGATCTCGTATGGCCACGTGCACCTGAGGTCATTCCTGAGCCCCCCACTCCACTCTGGCCTTACCTGCGGGTCGGGTGACCAGGGGAGAGGGTGAGAAAGGGAGCGATTGTATTAGAGTAGAGCCTGACACCCCTGTGCCAGGGGAGGCGACCCGAGCCTGGCATTGGCTAGCTCTGGGCAGTTTTTGATCCAATGCCCCTCTTCCTTGCAATAGGCACACTGATTCTTCCCCACTCTTGATTGGAGTTTGGGCCCCTGCTCGTTACTTGGAGAGGAGGACTGTCTAAAGTTTCCTGCCTACATAGAGGTCAGGATTTCCCTGAGGTCCTTGCATTGTTGCTCCAAAATTCTAGCCAAACTCCTTTCCTCAACTCTGTTCCTCTTTTCTTGCTCGATTCCACGTTCTTTGTCCTTCCTTTCCTGTCTTTGTTCTCCTATTTCTCTCTTATTATAAACCTTTTCCGCCACTGCTACTAGATCCCTAATAGATTTTTCACCAAGCCTGTCTAGAGCCTGCAACTTTCGCTTTATGTCCGGTGCGGCTTGATTTATGTAGGCAAACATAATCATCTGAGCAGATTCCTGGGTCTCAAGATCATACAGGGTGTATTGACTAAAGGCTTCCATGAGCCGCTCAAGGTATGCTGCTGGACTCTCACTTTCTCCCTGTCTAATATATCATAAACTTTGGCCATATTGGTAGGTTGGCAAGCCGCCGCCTTGAGACCTGCCAGCAGAGCCTGGTGATAGACAAGGAGTCGCTCCCTACCGTCAGCCGTATTGTAGTCCCATGCTGGTCAGGTCTTGGGAAAATAGGTGTCAATCAAGTCAGGATCTGTGATGGGCGCTCTGGTGGGGCCAGGGATAAGTCTCCAGGTCACTTCCTGGATACGACCTCTCTCCTCAGTGGTGAAAAGGACCTGTAAAAGCTGGCTACAATCATCCCAAGTGGGCTGGTGAGTGAATAGTATAGTTTCAACCAAACAAATTAAATCCTGGGGTTTCTCAGAAAAGGGGGCGTTTTGGGTATGCCAATCGTAAAGATCACTAGTAGAAAATGGCTAGTATTGGTCTCTCTTGTCACCCTGTGTCTTTGGAATGAATATTGGGGTAGAGGAAGGAGTGGAGGAGGGAGTTGGTAAGAAAGGCCGAACCCAAGCTGGAGCGTCCCTGTCAACGAGTTCCCTCCACATGTCTATATAAGGAATCTGATCTAGATAGCCTGAAGGAGGGGCATCGATTAGGCTTTGTAAAGTCCTGATCTTAATTATGTCAAAGCTCCCCTCAGGTGGCCAATTAGCTCCCTCAAAGGTGGGCCATTCTGACTTGCACAGGGTGATCCATTTTTCCTCCTTAAGGGCCACACCTCAGTTCTGAGCTATCTCCTTAACCTCCCTCCAGTGAGCTAGGGTCAAGTCTAGGGGGATAGATGGAGGTCCCCAAGATAGAATGTTACCCATAGCTCCGATCAGATGTTCAGTCCAAAAGGCTACAAAAAAAAACAAAATAATACAAAAAATACACAGGCCTGAGAAAAAGAAAAGCTATGAGTTGGAGATCTCCCAAGTTGGCCCACGACCTCCTGCAGAGTTGCAGAAAGAGTGGACCCAAGTTCAAGGCGGGGTTCCAGGGGTCCCCCTTCAAGGGTGGAGAGTCTGGGGCAACCCCCAGTCTCCCCAGGATTGCCAAGTAAGCGCATCTGCTTCCACAACCCCTTCAAGAAATAAGCAAAAGCAAAACAGACAAATTACAGGACAAGACAAATGAACAGGGCTGTTTCCTTACCTTCGGAGTCTGGGGTCTCGGGGGTTTCTGGGACTATCCCGGATGAAACCCCAAATGTTATGCCAAGTCGCGAAACAACCACCAAGAAGGCCACCGAGACTCAGACACTCCAAAATGCAAAAGCAAGTCTTTATTCAGGCGGGCTGCAACTCAGGCCTCATCCTACCCACCGACCCAGGGGAGGTTAGAAGGAAGCCCTGAGCTGTGATTACACAGGGCTTATAAAGGCAAAAAACAAAGTTACAGCCATTAGGTGTTCAAGCAAGACAAAAAACAAAGTTACAGCCATCAGGTATTCAAGCAAGCAAGATTAGGACACGGGTACAAATTTGATTGGCTCAGGGCTCGAGGTACAGGGCTCAAGGCATTCTGGGGGCAGTTAGAGTTAAGCATCCCCAGCTGTTAGAGTTCTTGACCGGCTGGGCCCTAATAAGCTTGTCCTGGGTTTGCTCACAGGGCCTGCTTATCTCAGGTTTGCGTGGTAAAGTGGGGTTCGTGTGGTAAAGTGGGGCCTGACTTCAAAGTCTGGCTCTTCACTTTTATGGATCTACTCAGGCACAAGCTCAGGTGCCAGCACTACTTTTCCATCTAGAGAAGATACTCCTCAAGCTTCCAAGGAGGGGAAAACTTAGAGGCTACACAGAGGCTGTGATTCAAGCCATTTAGGGAGTTAGTCAAGGCAGAATCAGAGCATTTTCTATGTAAAGCTTTCCTAAGGTTATGACTTATGTGTATCTCTGAAGTAGAGTTTTCCTAGCTCACCTTGAGCTAGGCATCAGCATTCAGTGAATGTTGGCTCTCATATCTAGGCTGTGTAGCACTGGGTGAAGAATTCCCTCCACCCAGTAAGAGGTACCAGCATGGCTGTGAGTAGTTACTTAGAGAGGCTGGGAATATGGCATAGTGGTAGAGTGCTTGCCTAGCATTCCATTCCTCAGTACCACATAAACAGAAAACAGTAAGTAGTGCTGTGGATTAAATGGTAGAGTAGTAGCCTTGAGCAAAAAGAAGCTCAGGTCCTTAGTTCAAGCCCAAGGACTGGCACAGAAACACACACACACACACACACACACACACACACACACACACATACACACATACACACACACACAGTACATGTCCAAAGAAAACTTCCAGGGATCCAGAGAAAGAAGGACTCAGGGGCTGGGAATATGGCTTAGTGGTAAGAGTGCTTGCCTCATATACCTGAAGCCCTGGATTAGATCCCTCAGCACCACATAAATACAAAAAAGCCAGAAGTGGCACTGTGGCTCAAGTGGTAGAGTGCTAGCCTTGAGCAAAAAAGAAGCCAGGGACAGTGCTCAGGCCCTGAGTCCAAGCCCCAGGACTGGCCAAAAAAAAAGAGGGATTCAGACCACTTTGGAATATTCTATTGGGGTTAAGAGTGAAATACATTACTGGGTCTAAGTAATGCCATCTTGTCCTCATCACCATCTTGTTGTGATGGATGATGGGGAATTTTCACCCACTTTCCAGGTCAACCAGAACTCCAGAGGGAGATATAGGATTTTCTTTGAACTGCAGATGGGTCCTGTTAGCATCTCCCCCCCTCAGGTCCTCAGCCCCTCCCATTAGCCCCCAGATCCACCCATATGTAAACTGTCTGCCCTAGAGCTATAATGAGCCACTCCCACTCACCATTCAGAACTACCTACTTCTCCTTTAGTCCCAGAGCTATATAAGTAAGGTACCACCTGGGTAAGGTATAGAAGTCGGACGTCATGTTGCTCCCTCTCCAGTGGAAGATATGGCCTCACTAATAAACCTCCTTATGAACCTTCTTCTCCTGTCTATGACTATCTCTGCATGGTCCCCTGGGATGGCTGGGACATATCCTTTCAGGTCCTGAGTCTTTAAGCTCCAGGAGAGTCTTGCTCAAGGGAATCCTTGACCTTGATTGTTCCTGATTGCTCCCTCTAGATAACTGGTTTGCTTTGCTTCTGGAAAACATGCCTTTGCTAGGACTAGTTCTCCACAACAATCATGCGTGTTTTGCCTTTTTGTTTATTTAGTCTATTGTAGGGCTTGAACTCAGGTCCTGAGTGCTATCCCTGAGCTTTTATGGTCAAGGTAGTGGTACCACTTTGAGACACAGCACCACTTCCAGTTTTCTAGTAGCTAATTGGATATAAAGTCTTATGGACTTTCCTGCCCAGGCTCACTTTGAACCTCAAACTTCAGATCTCAGCCTCTTGAATGGCTAGGATTACAGGTATGAAGCACTGGCTCCTGAATTGGTTTTTGGCTTTATAATCTTTGTGCTAACTACATTGGAGGCCATGAGTGCTTTGGGACACTAGTCTGCTCACAGTCACCAGCTTTGTAAAGACTCCCAGTTCAGAGTGTGGCCTTTCTCTTTAGCCCACTGATCAAAATCTTGTATAGCAAGAAGACTTTATTGAGCCAGAAGCTGGTGGTTCATACCTGTAATCCCAGCTACTCAGGACCACTTTGACCACTGTCTAAGCCAGCTGGGGCAAAAAAGTTCCTGTGATAGTCTTATCTCCAATTGACTACACGAAAACCAGAAGTGGAGCTGTGGTTCAATGTGGTAGAGAGCTAGCCTTAAGCAAAAAAGCTCAGGCACAGTGCCCAGGCCCTGAATTCAGGCCCCAGTACAGACCAAAAAGTAAATAAAAAAAATAAAAGTATTGGACTGGGAATTTGGCTTAGTGGTAGAGTGCTTGTCTAGCATGCATGAAGCCCCTGGGTTTGATTCCTCAGCACCACATAAACAGGAAAAGCCAGAGTTGCACTGTGGCTCAAGTGGTAGAGAGCTAGCCTTGAGCAAAAAGAGGCTCAGGGATAGTGCTCAGGCCCTGAGTTCAGGCCCCAGGTCTAGCAAAAACTGAAAAAAGAAATATTTTACGATGAGATGGACAAAGAGTCAGATTCTAGTAACTGTGGCCAGGCTGCCCAGATTTGGTAACTGGGAGCCATCTTTGGGTAAGTTTGGACTCTCCCAGGAAGGTTCTGTAATAGGGAGGTCAGATCTGGCCAGTGCTATCATTAACTGTGGAGGGACTTCAGGTTGACTCCAGCAGAAGCCAACTCCATCTCCACTAAGCCCTCCCCCACCCTATTCAGGGAAGCTCCCCTTTATTATGATGTTATGTAGATTGACTACCTGAGGCCTGGGAGCTTCAAGAGAACCTGCTATGAGTAGGCATATCCCCCTGCATCATGTGAACCCCACCAAATTCATGCGTCAAATCTAACTAGAATGACAGGTTAGTTCAAATAGATACTATGAGACAGACTGTAACTCTATTGGCCACCTGCGTGCGGCCTAGCATGCTCTGTAAGTGTTGTATCCTCATTGGTCACCTGCGTGTGACAAGTTTGTCTGTGATGTTTGCCTTATAACCAGGCTGGAAGGCCACACACATGGACGGTTCCAGCTCCCGAGTCTGGGCTGCACATGTGCGGGCGGCTCCAGCTCCCGAGTCTGGGCCCTGATCCTGCACACGTGGTCGGCAGCTCTGGCTCCCGAGTCTGGGCTGCGACCAAGGCCGGTCAGTTCACTTTTTGTTCACTTTTTACTTCCCCAATAAATCTGTCTTTTTGTCATCTTGTAGCTGGAGACTGTGTGGTGGACTCTTGGGGGAACCAGGAATCCCCTCCCATGGGGGGGACCCCGTTTCATTGTAGTGAACCCCCACTCTACTTCAGTTCAACATCTGTGCTGAGCAAATGTTGGATCCATATTTAAGCAATGTTCTTGAAAGGAAACAAAATTAATTAGAGTTTCTCCCTCGATATGGTGTGTGTGTGTGTATGTGTGTGCACAAGTGCACATGCCCACACACATACCAGTACTGGGGCTTGAACTCAGGACCTGGGTGCTGACCCCTTTTATGCTCAAGGCTAGCACTCTGCCATTTGAGCTACAGGCTCCATTTCCAGCTTTTTGCTAGTTAATTGGAGATAAGAGTCTCACAGACTTTCCTACCAGACCTGGCTTCACACCATGATCCTCAGATCTCTACCCCATAGTGAAGAGTGAAGGTAAATCCTACTTTGAGGCAGCAGTGACTCTGTTTTGAAACCGTAGCCATCTTGTTGTTTATGTTAAATTGTAAGAACTTAACTTGTTTGTGCTGAAATGGCTGAGCTGTAAATTCCTTAAACAAAGCTATCTTTTTTTAAAATTTAATTTATTTATTAATTGAACACAATTTTTTTTGACAAGGTGTTGTGCAAAAAGGGTACAGTTACATAGTAGGGCAGTGTGTACATTTCTTGTGATATAAACAAAGCTATCTTAAAGCGAGTCAAGCCCCACTCTGTGCTATCTAACCTTGGGCCTGCACAAGCTCTGAGAAATGGCCATGCTAGCCAAAGATAAACAGGCACTGTGAGCCCACCCAGGCTGCCAAAATATTCCATCTAGCAAAACAGGTTGTCAGAACCCAGACAGCCGAAAGACTGTTTTGATAACCTCTGTCTGCCCTGGAATGTTCCTAGCCCCGAGCCAATCAGAATTGTGCATGAACCCTAATCTTGCTTGAACACCTGGTTGCTGTAACTTTGTGGTTTTTGCCTTTATAAACCCTGTAAGAGGGCTGGGAATATGGCCTAGTGGCAAAAGTGCTTGCCTCATATACATGAAGCCCTGGGTTTGATTCCCCAGCACCACGTATATAGAAAATGGTCAGAAGTGGCGCTGTGGCTCAAGTGGCAGAGTGCTAGCCTTGATGAAAAAGAACCCAGGGACAGTGCTTAGGCCCTGAGTCCAAGGCCCAGGACTGGCCACAAAGAGAAAAAACAAAACAAAACGAAAAAAACCTGTAAGATTTTAGCTCAGGGTCCTCCTTCCTATTTCCGCTGTGTTGGTGTATGGGACGAGGCCCGAGCTGCAGCCCACCTGAATAAAGCCTTGCTTTTGCATTTCGGAATGTCTGGCTCTCGGTGGTCTTGGTGGGGGTCCTGCGACTTTGGCACAACAATGGCTCCACTTCTGATGTTTTTGCTGGTTAATCAAAGATAAGAAGCTCTTGGATATTTTTGCCCAAGCTGCCATTCAATCATGATCCTCAAATCTCAGCCTCCTGAATAGCTAGGATTATAGGTGTGAGCCACCAGTGCCTGGTCTAAGTATGGCATTATTCAGAATAGTTCCCCAAGCTGTAGATCTGGTTCCCTGTGTCTTGTTCATCTTCTAACTAGAACTTTGCACCTGAGGCTAATGAATAGGTTAATTCCTCCAGGCACCAGTAATTCTGTTTTTCTACTTTTGTGTTTGCTTCACCTCCTGATACTTCCCTCCTCCAAGTAATTAACTGTAAAGCCAACCTCCTTGAAATAGTCAGTGGGAAACATCAAGGAAAAGCATCACTGCTTCCAACTCAGCAATCTTTATTTAGGACTGTAGAAAGCAGAGCAGTTCCAGTGCCTGGTAGGTAGGAGACACAACCCTTATTCCGGAAACTAGATCACTGCAAGAAGCAATGCTTGTTCCAGGGACACCGAAAACCACTAATACTTGGATAGGGTCCTTTGTCTAGGAAAACGAGTCAGGTGACACAGAAGGAGAAATAAAATAACAAAGACTTGTTGAAGAAAACGATAAGCAGAGCTCCCACTATAGGGGAACTGTCCCCAGGGAGGGCACCACCTGCAGTGCATTGTGCAGGATTAATAAGGTGTCTCTAAGAGAAAGTAATATGACTCTCAAGATCATTGGACAGAGCCAATCAGAGGGCTCTATGCAGTCTGCATGAATTCTCCAGGCATCCTTAAACTGCCCAGATGCCTGGGGTTGTTTGTGCAGAGGGGAGAAGAGAATGGAACAAGAGCTTGTCTGGGAAGTCAGGGCAAAGGCTCCTTCTTTGTGCTTGTTCCTGAGCAGTCCCATGTACAGACCCCTAGACATCCCATGACCATGGTCCTGAGCAGTCCCACGTGCTGACTATAATATGGAGGTCAGACTGGCTCCATCTCAGAGTTAGACAGAGCAGAAGCTGACACCATCTCCTCCACCCCTGAGCTTCAGAGTTGAAGGCCCCACCCTGTCTGCAGAAAGAAAGAAAAGAAAAAGAAGAAAGGGGGGTTGGGAATATGGCCTAGTGGTAAAGTGCTCACCTCACATACATAACCCTGGTTTTGATTCCTGCACCACATATATGTAATGGGGTTCTGCCAAGGAGGGGACTACAATGTAATGGGGTCCGGAGGGTTGGAATCCCCCATCCCTCCAAGAGTCCAACACTCAGAAACAGTCTCAAGTAAAAAGATGGATTTATTGGGGAAGTAAAAAGTATACTGACTGGCCAGGGTCATGGCCCAGACTTGGGAGCTGGAACCGCAACTGTAAAAAGCAGGCTGGCTGGCCAGGGCCACAGCCCAGACTCGGGTGCTGGGGCCATGCGCCCCGATCATGCTTGGAGTTGGGCTATAAAGGCAAACACCACATGGTCAAGCCTGCCACACACAGGTGGCCGATGAGGTTAGAACACTTACAGAGCATGCCAGGTCACACACATGTAAGCAAGAAGGTATTGGTAGTTTTAGGCTTGCTCAGGAATATGGGTATAGCCACCTGACCCTTAGAGCACAGCTGAGAAGTTTATGTATTATTTTGTTGCTTACATTTGGATACTAAACACTATATAGCTAATGGTAAGTCTGTATAGCTGAAAGTTAATTTCCAGTTTGAAGTAATCCTGCAGTCCCTTGGTAAAGTAGACTAAGGTTATAGGTTCCTGGCTAGGTAAGGTCAATGCCCCTGAGTCAGCCTGAAGAAGCTACAGAAGATGGATAATCTTCACCCATCAGCCCCCCCTTTAAAACCGAGGGACCAGAGTTGTTTTTGGTTACTACTTTGGGCCCTATTGGCCCATGCCTTATCTCTATATCATCCCCTAGACATGCAAGCCATTGAAATGGACAGAATGGAGCCATGATTGGCTCCCAAGGTACCAAAGAGAAAAGGGAGAAATGAAGAGCCAGACTTTGAAGTCAGGTCCCATTTTACCATGTGAACCCCACTTGACCACGCAAACCTGAGATAAGCAGGCCCTGTGAGCAAACCCAGGACAAGCTTATTAGGGCCCAGCCGGTCAAGAACTCTAACAGCTGGGAATGCTTAACTCTAGTGCCTCGAGCCCTGAGCCAATCAGATTTGTACCCGTGTCTTAATCTTGCTTGCTTGAACACCTGATTGCTGTAACTTTGTTTTTTGCCTTTATAAGCCCTGTGTAACCGCAGCTCAGGGCTTCCTCCTAACCTCCGCTGTGTTGGTGGGTAGGAAGAGGCTTGAGTTGCAGCCCGCCTGAATAAAGCCTTGCTTTTGCATTTTGGAATGTCTGAGTCTCGGTGGTCATTTCGCGACTTGGCATAACAAAAAGGTCTGCATTTGTTGACCTCAAGCATGTAGCTGTTGTCTTTAAAATCTTGGTGTGAGCTCTGTTCCAGGCTGCTGGTCTTTGAGACAGGAGTCCACCATGCAGTCGCTGGTCTTTTAATAAAGACTTCCAATTTGATCTTTCAAAAATGTGGCTTCTGTTTTCTTACCCTACAACATTGTGCTCAAGGCTAGCGCTCTACCACTTGAGCCACAGTGCCACTTATGGCTTTTTTGAATAGTTTATTGGAGATAAGAGTCTCATGGGGTGTTAGGAAAATGAAGAACAGAAAAGGAATAGACCAGACTCGATCGTCAACAGGCAAGCACAGTTTATTGCCAGTGAAGTTTGCACCTTTCCATAGGTTTGGAGGTTGTGCAAGGTCCCACTTATATGGGTCTTAGCAAGGAAATAAAGGAGCAAAAATCAGGCTGTAGTTCCTCAGGGGCTAGGGATGGGTATTTTCTGTCAGGTCCAGTGTGGAATGTCCTGCCTGGGGCTAGGGGACCTCCACCAAGCACTGTGGGAATGGCCCTCCTGTGGCCCTCCTGAGGGTGAGTGCACACCTGGTGCTTTGCTTGACCTTGGAGAAGAAGGCAGGAGTCTATCCTTCATGGGGTCTTTCCTGCCCGGGTGGCTTCAAACCACAATCCTCAGATCTCAGCCTCCTGAGTAGCAAGGTTTACAGGCTTGAGCCACCAGTGCCAGGCTCCCTTGAGCTTTACTGCTCAAAGCTAGTGCTCTACCATTTGAGCCACATCTCCATTTCTAGCTCCCCCCACCCCTTTTTGGTAGTTAATCAGAGATAAGAGTCTCTTGGACTGGATGCCCAGGCTGGATTTGAACCACAATCCTCAGATCTCAGCCTACTCCAGCACCCTGTTGGATGGCCATTCTTTAGATTTATCTTTAAAAGAATGAAAAAACAGAAAGTGAGAGAGACACAGACAGGAAGGAAGATAGGAAGACAGGCAGGCAGAAGGAAGGAGATAAAGGAAAGAGGAAGAAAAGAAAAAAATACTCCAAGTGTTATCATGAATAGCTTTATTAAAATCAGCTGCTGTGTGTTTGACAGTGTTATAATTTTGTGCTTCTGGCTTCGGCCACAGTCTCAAGGTCATGTCCTGTGTGGGTCACCAGATGGGAAGAGTGGAGCTCTGATGAAATGGGAGAGGCCATCTGTATCCCTTTGCCAACTTTACTAGCAAACATCACGTGTGGTTGGAGGCATGGATCAGTGGCCAATGATTAAACTTCTCCCTCAGGCATAGGCAGAGGGCTTGCTACTAAATAAAGTGTCACCCAACCCTGGCTGTGGACAATGGATGAAGTCATTCAGTTCTCAAATGATGGCTGCTGGCTACTTGATTCGTCTGCCAGGGCCCAGGCTTTCATCTCTGGGTGGCACAAAGCTGCCCAGCTGCCTGATTATAGGTCACTGGTACACAGAATAAGAGGAGAAAATAGGTTGAGTGATCCTGGGGACAGGTCAATGCGCTAGCTTCAGGGAGTGGGCAGGAATCAGGGCTTGTGGGGATGAAAACTAGCCTCTTGGGCTGGGAATATGGCCTAGTGGCAAGAGCACTTGCCTCCTACACATGAAGCTCTCCGTTCAATTCCCCAGCACCACATATATGGAAAACGGCCAGAAGGGGTGCTGTGGCTCAGGTGGCAGAGTGCTAGCCTTGAGTGGGAAAAAGTCAGGGACAGTGCTCAAGCCCTGAGTCCAAGGCCCAGGACTGGCCAAAAAAAAAAATAATAATAAAAAAAAAGAAAGAAAACTAGCCTCTTGAAGCCACTACCAGTGGTTCACGCCTCTAATTCTGACTGCTCAGGAGGTTGTGATCTGAGAATCATGGTTCAAAGCTATCCTGGGCAGGAAAGTCTGTGAGACTATGATTTCCAGTTAACTACCCCTCCCTTCCCCCCCAAAAAAGAGAAAAGGCTAGGAATATGGCCTAGTGGCAAGAGTGCTTGCCTCATATACATGAAGCCCTGAGTTCGATTCATCAGCACCACATATATAAAAAAGGGCCTGAGGTGGCGCTTTGGCTCAAGTGGTAAGAGTGCTAGCCTTGAGCAAAAAGAAGCCAGGGACAGTGCTCAGGCCCTGAGTCTAAGCCCCAGGACTGGCCGAGAGAGAGAGAGAGAGAGAGAGAGAAAGAGATAGAGAGAGAGAGAGAGAGAGAGAGAGAGAGAGAGAGAGAGAGAGAGCTGAAGTAGAGCTGTGGCTCAAACACTAGAGCATCAGATTAAGCAAAACAGCTCAAGAATAGTGCCTGGGCCCTGAGTTCAAGCCCTGGGACTGGCATACAGCACACACACACACACACACACACACACACACACACACACACACACCAAAAAGAAAAAAAAACTCGTCTCCTGTACATGCTAAGCAAGTGTGCTATTACTGACTGTACCCCCTTGCCCTTTTGTGTCATTCATTCCCTGGGCCTTGAACTCAGGGCCTGGCACCAATTCTTAGGGTTGTTTGTTTGCTCAAGGCTGGTGCTCTACCCCTTGAGCCACACCTCCACTTCTGGCATTTTTTTTGGTCAGTTACAGAGCTTGAACTTAGGGTCTAGGCTCTTGTGCTCAAGACTAATGCTCTACCACATTAAGCCACAGCTCTATTTCTGATTTTTTCTTGGTTAATTGGAAATGAGTCAAATGGACCTTCGTGCCCAGGCTGGCTTCAAACCTCAGTCTGCAGATCTCAGCATCCTGAATAAGCTAAGATTCCATGCCTGAGCCCTCAAGGCCCACTTTCATTTGCCCATCTCTTGACTGGATTATTAATTTGATGTTTAGTTTTTTACATATTCTCTCAGTTCCTTGTCAGATGACTGACAGGAAAAGATACTCCCCCCCATCCCCGCCATTTTCTAGGCTGCCTCTCTAACTCCTCATTGTTTCTTTTTTTTATTTTTTTTCAAATTTTTATTATCAAACTGATGTACAGAGAGGTTACAGTTTCATACGTTAGTCATTGTTTCTTTTGCTATGAAGAATCTTTTACTTTGACACAGTCCTATTTGGCAATTCTTTATTATTCCTGAGCTGTTAGTCTTATTCAGAAAGTCTTTACCTATGCTTGCTTCTTGCAGGGAGACTTTTTTTGTGTGTGTATGATAGTCCTGGAGATTGAACTCAGGACCTGGGCACTGTCTCTGAGCTTCTTTTGCTCAAGGCTAGTGCTCTACCAGTGGAGCCACACCTCCATATCCTGCTTTTTGCAGGTTAACCGGAGATAAGACTCTCTGGATTTATTTGCCAAGGCTGGCTTCAAACCACGACTCCCCAATTTGCAGTCCTGTGAGTAGCTAGGATTACAGATGTTAATTAGTGCCCAGCTCAAGACTGTTTTTCCTATAAAGGGTCCTTTTAGTTGCATAGGAATTTTAGGATTGTTTTCTAGTACTATGAGTGCCATGGTATTTTCATAGTGATTGCATGTGATCTGTAAATCATCTTAGGTAGTGGATAGAGCCGCTGCCCTTGAACAGGGGGCTCTGATAAGTAGAGCCACTGAGAGTATGGCAGGACTGAAGGGATCAGGGGAAGAGGCAGAGGGATTCCTGAAGGGAGAGAGAGCTTTATGAAAGAGTCCTCTTCCTCCTCAGGCATTTGCAGAACCACAGCACCCTCTGGTCTCTTAGGACCTGGTCTAGTAACAAGAACAGAAGATGGAGCAAACTTGCGCCACTTTGCATATTTCCATAACCAAGAAGACCTATCTATAACAAAATCAATCCAAGCCATAATATAGAGGACCTGATAGAGGTGGCTAGGAATCCTGACTATCACTCCTTAGACCCCGTAGAGAGTGGAAAGTCAAAACTGCTCCGAAGGGGCCAGTTAACACAAAAAGTGGGCCATTCCAATTTGCAATGTGTGCAGGTGGCCTGGACTTGTAGTGTGGCATAGGACTTGATTTGCGCTGAAAAAAATAAAAGTGGTTAATCATGCATTCAACAGGGCTGCTGGGGGGCTGGGAGTATGGCTGAGTGGTAGAGTGCTTGCCTAGCATGCATGAAGTGAGGCGTTGAAGTAAACCCCATTTTTGAGGCAGTAGCCATTTTGTTCACTGTTTAAACCATGAGTAACCCAGGCCACCAATTATCCCAGCTAGCAGAACAAGCTTATTAGGGCCCAGCCAGTCAGGAAACTCTCTGCTTAACTCTGACCGCCCCGGAATGTCTCTAGCCCTGAGCCAATCAGATTTGTACCCATATCCTAATCTTGCTTGAACACCTGATTGCTGTAACTTTGTAGTTTTTTGCCTTTAGAAGCCCTGTGAAATTTCAGCTCAGGGCTTTCCTCCTAACCTCCCCTGCATTGGAGTATAGGACGAGGCCCAAGCTGCAGCCCGCCTGAATAAAGCCTTGCTTTTGCATTTCGGAACGTCTGGCTCTCGTCTTCTTGGTGGTCGTCTCGCGACTTGGGCATAACAGAAGTCCTGGGTTTGGTTCCTTAGCACCACATATACAGAAAAAAAAGCTGAAAGTAGTACTGTGGCTCAAGTGGTAGAGTGCCAGCCTGAGCAAAAAGAAGCCAAGTACAGTGCTTAGGCCCTGGGTTCATGCCCCATGACTAGTTAAAAAAAAAAAAAAAAGAGGGCTGCTAGGGGAGAAATAAGTCTGGAGTCTGGCCCAACTCTGTTGACCTGTAATACAAAAAAAAAGGGGGGGTGGGACCAAAAGATGAAGGAACACAAAAAACGCTTCCACAGGCAAGACAGACAAGTGGCCTTAGAATTAACTCAGACAAAACTGTTTCCTGGGGGCTAGGAATTTTCCTATCTCACTTTAGGATTATAGGGTGGTAGATGATTTGTTTCCTGTCTCAGGCAAATAAGATGAATGCCTGGAATTTTATCAATGTTCTGGCAACACTCACTAAGGAGAGTCAGCATGGGGAAAGAAAAATAAGGACAACAAGGGTCAATTTGTCGTCCATAGGTCCAACAAAAGAACAACTAAGGAGGGGCTAGAAGTATGGCCTAGTGGTAGAATGCTTTCCTAGCTTGCATGAAGCCCTGGGTTTGATTCCCCAGCACCACATATATAGAAAATGGCCAGAAGTGGCGCTGTGGCTCAAGTGGCAGAGTGCTAGCCTTGAGCACAAAAGAAGCCAGGGACAGTGCTCAGGCCCTGAGTCCAAGCCCCGGGATTAGGAAAAAACAAACAAACAAAAAAAACTAAGGAGTAAATGTAGAGAAAAAATTCAAACGGAGAAAAATCCTGAAAGACTCCCTGATAGAAAAGATCAGTGGTCCACAAAACAAATCCTCAAGAGAATAAGTAGGACAAGACCAACCCTGAAGAAGATTAGAGCAAATAACTCAAACTGACAGGATAAACAAAAATGGCCCACAGACATACAGACAGGACTAACAGACAAACAAACAGCACCCACAAGCAGCCACAAACAACCTGGTCCTGTGTCTAGTCAGTCCTGTTTCTACAGAGCTGTGAGCAACCTCTCACAATGGTTTGATTCCTCAGCGCCTTATAAACAGAAAAAGCCATAAGTGGTGCTGTGGCTCAAGTGGTAGAGTGCTAGTTTTGAGCAAAAGAAGCTCAGGGAGAGTGCTCAGGCCTTGATTTCAAGCCCCAGGACTGGCAAAAAAAAAAAAAAAAAAAAAAAAAAAAAACAAAGAAAGAAAAGAAAAGAAAATGGAAGGAAGGAAGGAAGGAAGGAAGGAAGGAAAGAAGGAAGGAAGCATCTGCCAGAGTACTCCTGTCTCCAAGACTTGCAGCCCTGAACAGAGCTAGCATGTAGCTGCTTTTTTTTTTTTTTTTTGGCCTTTCCTGGGGCTTAAACTCAGCACCTGATCACTGTCCCTGAGCCTCTCTTTGAGCCACAGTGCTGCTTCTGGCTTTCTCTGTTTATGTGGTACTGAGGAATCAAACCAAGGGCTTCATGGGTGCTAGGTAAGCACTCTACCATTAAGCCATATTCCCAGCCCCTAGCATATAGCTTTTAAAGACAAAAATCACATGTTGGGGCAGAGACCTAGCCTTAACAGCCTTAACAAAAGTATTATACATAAAACAAAGCAAGGTGCTGGGAATATGGCCTAGTGGTAGAGTGCTTGCCTTTTATGCATGAAGCCCTGGGTTCGATTCCTCAGCACCACATATATAGAAAAAAGCTGGGATTGGCACTGTGGCTCAAGGGGTAGAGTGCTAACCTTGAGCAAAAAGAAGCCAGGGACAGTGACTAGACCCGGAGTTCTAGCTCCAGGACTGGCAAAAAAAAAAAAAAAAAAAAAAGCAAACTAGATAAAGATACTTATTTCTAAGAAAAGTATTATACATAGACAAAACCAAGGGAACATCAAGGTCCATCAGGACCCCATTATCTAGGGGAAGCATGACTTTCCTGAAGCTCAACAACTCATTACATATTGGTAATTCAAAGAGTGTCCTCTATCACTGGAGTTCTCAGAAAGTCCCCATCTTCTATTAAGATGCCAAGATGGTGTTACTTGGATCCAGTATCCTTATTTCTGTATGAGGTCATGAGTTCTGGCCTTAGTACCTTCCCACAAAATAAAGCACAACTATAGGGGGAGGAAGGGAAGGAGGGAGGAGGGTGCTGGGCTTGCTCAAGTTTACTGTAGTGCTATTATCTTTTGAGCTTTCTTGTTTTGGCCTGGCTTTGAACTCTACTCCTCCAGATCTCATCCTCCTGAATAGCTAGGTTATTATAGTTGTGAGCCCCTGATCCCAGGCAACATTTTTCAAAATAGAAGATTTCAGGGAAAAAAAAAAAAAAAAGGTTTTGTTTGTAGGGCTTTCTCCTGGTCCAGTTATCTAGGAACACAGGGCTGGACCAAGGTCACAGGACTCAATGTCAGCAGGTGGGTCCCTGCAGTCTTTATTCATGGACTCTTAGAAGAGGTTTATTTATTTAGTTCAAAATGCATGTCACAGTTGTGAGACAATCAATGCTGCCCTCAGGTGGTGAAATCCACTTCATGACTTTGAACCTGAAAAGAAAGGAGGCCTTGGGTTCCAGAGCCCTGCTGGCATTTTTCTCCCTCTCTCCATCCCTCCCTTCCTTCCATCCTTTCTTTCCCTTCCTTCCTCCTTTTTTATTTTTATTTTTTTTTTGTTGGTCCTGGGGCTTGAACTCTAGGCCTGGGTACTGTCCCTGAGCTCTTCAGTTCAAGGCTAGTGTTCTACCACTTTGTGCCACAGTGCCACTTCCCATTTTCTTGCAGTTAATTGAAGATAAGAGTCTCAAGACTTTCCTGCCAGGGCTGGCTTTGAACCATGATCCTCAGATCTTAGCCTCCTAAGTAGTTAGGATTATAGGCATGAACCACTGGCACCCAGCTTTTTCATTTTTGTTTTTGTACCAGTCCTGGGGCTTGGGCACTGATCCTGAGGTTTTTTTTGTTGTTGTTTTTGTTTTTTTTGCTTAAAGCTAGTACTCTGCCACCTGAGCCACAGCTCCACTTTCAACTTTTTTGGTGGTTATTTGGAGATATGGGCTTTCTTGCTCGGTCTAGTTTTAAACCATAATCCTTACTGAGTAGCTAGGATGAAACTACCACTTGAACCACCCCACTCTCTAAGTCCTTTAGTTTGCATTTTAGGTTTTAGAAAGGGTTTTGATAAATGCTTGAGCCTGTCTTGAACTCACTATCTTTCCGAAGTGCTCAGATTACAGGCAGGAACCACTAATGTCCAACTTTTACTGCTTTTTTTTTTTTTTTTGCCACTCCTGGGACTTGGACTCAGGGCCTGAGCACTGTCCCTGGCTTCTTTTTGCTCAAGGCTAGCACTCTGCCACTTGAGTCACAGCACCACTTCTGGCCATTTTCTATATATGTGGTGCTGGGGAATTGAACCCAGGGCCTCATGAATACGGGGCAAGCACTCTTGCCACTAGGCCATATCCCCAGCCCTACTGATTTTTTTTATGTGTGTCTGTGTGTGAGAGAAAGAAAGAGAAAGAGAGAGAGAGAATGAGAGAGAGAGAGAGAGAGAATGTAATGGAGCTTGAACACAGAGTTACACACTCTTGCCTGTTTTATGTTTTTTGTTTTGAAAGTCCCCCCCAGCAAGCTCATAAAAGAGTCATCTTGCAATAAGCTGACATTCTTGACCACCCTCAAGGCTGGACAGTGGACAGAGCAGATAGCCACTTTCAGGGCTAGACAGATAACCACCCTCAAGGCTGGACAGAGGAGATAGCCACTCTCAGGGCTAGACAGATAACCACCCGGGATTACTGGAAAAACCGCAAACTCGTCGTTAAGGAAAGGACCAATTAGAACCCTGTAACTATGCTTCTTGCTTCTGTAAACCGCTTCTGCAAACCCCTTAAAAACCCCCCACAAATCGAGCCTCGGGGCGCCATCTCCCTGCGGGGACTTGGACGCCCGGGTACCCGCAACCCTCAATAAACCTCTTGCTGTTGCATCCATCGCGTGCCTCGCTGATCCTTGGAAAGGGGTCTCCCTAGAAAAGACCACCCAAACTCGGGGGTCTTTCAGTTTGTTTGTTTGTTTTTTGCCAGTCCTGGGGCTTGGACTCAGGCCTGAGCACTGTCCTTGGCTTCCTTTTGCGCAAGGCTAGCACTTTGGCATTTGAGCCACAGCGCCACTTCTGGCCTTTTCTATATATTTGGTGTTGGGGAATCGAACCAGGGCTTCGTGTATACGAGGCAAACACTCTTCCCATTAGGCCATATTCCCAGCCCTGGCCCTAGGGTTTGAACTCTGGATTTGGGTGCTGTCCATGAGCTTTTTGCTCAAGGATAACACTCTACCACTTGAGCCACAGCTCCACCTTTGGCTTTTTAGTGGTTAATGGGAGATAAGATGCTCACAGGCTTTCCTTCCCAGGTTAATTTTGAACCACAATCTTGAAATCTGAGGAGCCATAATTACAGGCATGAGCCACTAGCACCTGGCTTGTGCTTGAGTTTTATTGCTCAAGACTAGCACTCTACCTACCACTTAAACCACAGGTCCACTTTTAGTTTTATCTTTTATTTTTTGGTTATGGGACTTAAACTCAGTGCCTGGGTGCTGTCCTGGAGATTCTTTTTCTCAAGGTTAGTGCTCTACCACTTGACCCACAACACTACTTTTTTTTCTGAGAGGTTTATTAGAGACAAGAGTTCCAAGAACTTTCTTTTCTGGGCTGGCTTTGAACCTCAATCCTCAGATCTCAGACCACCAGCACCAGACTTGGCTTTATTTATTTATTTTGGTGGTTAAGTCTGGGGGACCTTTCTGCCTGGGCTGGCTTTGAACTGTGATCCTCAGACCTTAGCCTCCTGAGTAGCTAGGATTACAGGTTTGAGCCACCAGCATCTGGCTCCCTAAACTCTAATGTAGCTAGCCCTTGGCCTGCCTGGGTCCTCATCTGGAATGCACCCCTGTGCTGATGACACCACCTCAGGGCAGAGGAAAGGCCCATGCTGGCTCCATTTTTCTCTTTGAACTTCTTCTGAGCTTTGACCAACACTTGAGAATGTGTAATGAAAGCTGGTCTTTTTCCATTTTCTTCAGTTATGCCTTCTGATTCAATTTCCCTGTCTTAATAAAATCTGGGTTAGTAGCTATTTGTTTATTTTGTTCCAGTCTTAGGGCTTTAACTCAGATCCTGGATGTAATAGGGAGGTCAGATCTGGCCAGTGCCATCATTAACTGTGGAGGGACTTCAGGTTGACTCCAGCTCAGATTACAGCAGAAGCCAACTCCATCTCCACTAAGCCCTCCCCCACCCTATTCAGGGAAGCTCCCCTTTATTATGATAAGTTATGCAAATTGACCACCTGAGGCCTGGGAGCTTCAAGGGAACCTGTGCCCTCCTCTTTATTATGATAAGTTATATAAATTGACCACCTGAGGCCTGGGAGCTTCAAAAGAACCTGTGAGTAGGCATATCCACCTGCATCATGTGAACCCCACCAAATCCATGCGTCAATTCTAACTAGATTGATAGGTTAGTTCAAATAGATATTATGAGACAGACTGTAACTTTATTGGCCACCTGCTTGCGGCCTAGCATGCTCTGTAAATGTTGTATCTTCATTGGTCACCTGCGTGTGGCAACTTTGACTGTGATGTTTGCCTTATAACCAGGCTGGAAGGCCACACACAGACACGCGGTTCCAGCTCCCAAGTCTGGGCTGCACAGGTGTGAACGGTTCCAGCTCCCGAGTCTGGGCTGCACAAGTGCGGGTGGTTCCAGCTCCTGAATCTTAGCCCTGATCCTGCACACGTGGTCGGCAGTTCCAGCTCCCGAGTCTGGGCTGCGACCAAGGCCGGTCAGTTCACTTTTTACTTCTCTAATAAATCTGTCTTTTTGTCATCTTGTAGCTGGAGACTGTGTGGTGGACTCTTGGGGGAACCAGGAATCCCCTCCCTTGGGGGGGGACCCCGTTTCATTGTAGCGAACCCCCACTCTACTTCACTGGATTCTGCCCTTTTATGCTCAAGCGAAAACTACATCCAGCTCTTTGGGGTAGTTTATTGGAGATGAGGCTCACAGACTATCCTACACAGGCTGGCTTTGAACTGTTATCCTCAGATCTCAGCCTCCTGAGTACTTAGGATTATAGATGTGAGCCGCCAGTGTCTGGCACACTTTTTTTTTTTTTTTTTTTTTTTGTAATTTAACTCAACATATGATCAGATTGTAACACATCTGTGATAAGAATAATTTATGGCCAAGAGCTGTTAACTCATGCATATAATAAGAGAGAATAGATGAATAAATGGGACTCCTGCAAATTAGTGACTCAAAATCCTCTTAACTAGAGTTTCTTTCAAAGAAATAATTTTTTTTTTTTTGGCCATTCCTGGGCCTTGGACTCAGGGCCTGAGCACTGTCCCTGGCTTCTTTTTGCTCAAGGCTAGCACTCTGCCACTTGAGCCACAGCGCCGCTTCTGGCCGTTTTCTGCATATGTGGTGCTGGGGAATCAAACCTAGGGCCTCGCGTATCTGAGGCAGGCACTCTTGCCACTAGGCTATATCCCCAGCCCTCAAAGAAATAATTTTTAAAACAGTGACTGAGTCAGATCCTGGGAATAGCCTATTCTAGATTTTTTCACACTGATTGGACTTCTGAAAGATTCAGTGTCAAATAAAACCATGCAGAGATGCAATGATACTTTCTTAATAGAGACCAGATAATTATAAAGATTTCTAATCCAATGTAGATGTTGAAGGATTGATCCCCCTTCCCCCCCTATTGCCTCAGGCCCATACAGACACCAGGCAGGAACTTCAATGTGTGAACCTGCTTGGATATGCAGGCACCAGGCAAAACCTCTATGGGAACCTACTTTGATGTGCAGGCAGGACATCTCACCTAGGCCCAGCTGTTAACAACCCTTTGTGGGCCAAATGGAAAACCCCAGCTTCCTAGACCTAGTGGTGCTTTCAATAACCTGCCTCCTTACTCAGACCCCATATAAGCCTGGTCTCAAATTCACCCCCTCCCACAACTTCCAATCACACAGGAAGGTCTGTGCCCCTTACTGTTCCTCAATAAACAGTCCTCACCTGTGGATGATCGAATCTGGCCTATTCCTTTTCTGTTCTTCTCCATTTCCCCAACATATGGTGCCAAAACCTGGGAGAAGAAAAAGCACCTGGAGTGACTGGGTCCCTCCACCAGCCTCCTGGCCGCCTCTCATGGACCTTTTGTCCTTTTCTTTCTGAGGCCTTTCTCCATCAGGACCACAGAGCCCACCGAGCTTATTGTGGGCTAAACAGCCATCTGAACCAACCTCATAGCCTTTGCCTCCGTAAGCGGTGCAGGCTTCGTGGATGGCCACCTCGCCTGGCTTGAGGTATTATTGGCCCCCTGTGTAAACCCAGAAAAGGCCTCTTCTCCCCCTGTTCTTTCTCCCTCACCTGTCCCTGGACTCTGATCTTCAGGCAGGGGGCTCTTCACCATTTGATTGTCTCTGCCCACCACCACCTAAAAGCCTTCAGGACAAAGTAACCAGACTGGTCCGTGGTGGAGGCGCCCCGACACGGACCTGGGGACTCCAGGAGTCCCCCACCTTCTTGTCTATAAGGTCCCCAGAGACTCCAGGAGTCTCATCTGTTCCTGACCTTCTGACACCCTTTAATTAGGACCTTTGGGGATGCCCTCTCCTAATTATTGGGATCCTTCCCTTCCCCTTCCCAAAGCCTTGGGGACGCCTGAAGCGGCAGGACAGGCTCCATAGTCCTACCAAATTTTCCAAATTGTCTCCTAGAGACACCCCATTGGCATGCCTGAGGTCTAACCTTAAGACTCTCCACTGACTGATTTACAGTCAAAGAAAACTGACCTGTTTGCCTACCACAATCTGGCCTCAGTAAAGCATGGCCATCATTGGCCTAAATTCTGAACCCTCGATTTTACTCAGCGATTTAAACACTTCTCCAACAAAACGGCGAGGGGTCTGAGGTCCCCTCAACCCAAACTCTCCTCTGCCTCTGAAAGACTAGGACAACTCCATCTTGAAACTGCAACCATCTTGTTGTTTGTGTTAAGCTAAGAATAAACCAACCGGCCATAAAAAAAACCCATTTACCAAAACCAACTGGCCATAAAAACCCATTTCCAGGATGGCCCAACCAGTTCGGGAACATTCCAGATACTTTGATCACCCTGGAATATCATCAGACCAATTTTAGAGAACCCCTAGCCCCGAGTCAATCAGATTTGTCCTCACACCCCAACCCTGCACCTGGCTCATGTCAATCAGATGTATCCTCACACCCCAATCCTGCCTGCACCTGGTTTATGTAACTTTGTGATTTTTTCCTTTAAATACCCATGTAAAACTCTGCTTGTGGCCTTCCTCCTAACCTCCGCTGTGTCAGTGGATAGGACTAGGCCCGAGTTGCAGCCCTCCTGAATAAAGCCTTGCGTTTGCATTTCGGAACGTCTGGCTCTCGGTGGTCTTCTTGGTGGTCTCCTCGCGACATGGGCATAACATTTGGGGTTTCGTCCGGGATAGCCACAGAGACCCCTGAGACCCCAGACTCCGAAGGTGAGAAACAGCGCTGTTAAGTTGTCTTGTCCTGTCCTTTGTCTATGTGTTTTTTACTTTCATTTTCTCTTGAAGACGGCCATTCTAGCTTGTTCTAATTTTTTTAGGGATTGTCGGAGCAGACATGATCATAAGACAACCCTGGAGGAATTGGAAGATGTCCCAGACCCTCCACCCTTGAAGGGGAACCCCCGGAACCCTGCCTTGATACTTGTAGGGTGCAAATAGGTCCGGTTTCTAGCCGGCACTGACCGGGAGGGTCTCCTCACTGAGGCTCAACCTGCCTGACTTGAACTTGGGTCCACTCCTTCTGCACCCTCGCAGGAGGTTGGGGGCCGACTTGGGAGATCTCCAACTCATACTAGTAACATGTAACTTGTCTTTTTCTCAGGTCTGTGAGTTTGGTACCTTTTCTGTTGTAATTGTTGTGTTTTTTGTAGCTGTCTGGATTGAACACCTGACCAGAGCCATGGGTAATGTACCATCTCACCCCTAGACTTGACCCTAGCCCACTGGAAGGACCCCCCCCCCCAGTCCTAAACAGTCAGCCCAAGCCACCAGCAGGTGGCGGAGAGTGACCCCACAGCGCAGTGCTGTCTGTATTATTTGTGAGTCTGACAGTCTCTTTCGTGTCAAACCTGCATAGCCTGTTTTGTTACTTTATCCTGTGTTTGTTGGTGCCGTCAGTTTATAAATTAGTAGATTGTTTATGGCATATTTAGTTCCTGTATGTATTGTCTTTTCTGTTTTATTGGAATTGTTTTACCTCTTGTTATTTTATGGACTAGTCTGAATGATGTGGTTAATTGGACTTTGATGTAAAAGAGAAACTGAAATTGAAAACAGAAGGGCCTAGGAAAAGATTGAGTACTGAGGAGACTAGGTCTGGTGGTGAATTAGGAAAGAAAGAAATAGTAAATACAATCAGATACTAGAAAAGATTGTGTTGCAGAAAAAGGAAAAACAAATTGCGTGTATTTTTATAGGGCTGGTCTGGACTGTTCTTCTCTGTTTTGTGTATCTTCTGACTATGACAGACGAAATGGGACAGACTCCCTCTACCCCCTTGGATTTATGTTTAGCTCATTGGAAAGATGTACAGGCGACAGCTCACAATCAGAGTGTGAGTGTCCACAAAAAGAACTCTGGGTGACCCCCACCCAGCCTTCTTCAGCAGAAAATTATTTGGTGTGCTAAAATGTTTTGTTCAAACTATCAAGCCCTGGAAAATGAGGCTGGAGAATGCTAAAAATCATTTGTTAAAAACTTTGTCTTAAAATTTGGGTGTTGCAGGAGTAAGATTGGCAAAAATACCTCCTGCCACTGGAAAATGTATGGCCAATGTTTATTTTGTGTGCTTTAAGATCTTTTGAATATGTGTGTGTGTGTGTGCGCGCGCATGTGTGAGTGTGAACATGTTCAAGACTGTTAGCATGATGTAAAATTGAGTGAGTTTAAGTTTAAAATCCCAATGGTCATTCAGTTTGGGCGTTACCAAATGCTTTAAAGGATTATTGCGTTGTTTTAGAAAGGAACTAGAGTTAAAAAATTGTTTCTTTAATTAAAAAAATCAGATTTAAGTGTCAGAAATTTTGATGTAAAGGTTTATCACTGTTAAAAAAAGACAAGAAAAAACTGCTTGGGTTTCTCAGTCAGAGACCAATAGGAAAAGACAGGAAAAACCTAGGACGGGCTTGTGTGCCTATCCTCAGGAGTGAGGGGTGATCTGGCAAAGGTGCAGCTTAGCCAGCCCACATAGTGGCAGAGGCCCTGGAGGGAATCCACGTGGTGGGACAGCCAAAAGGGGGTGTCCATTCATGGTGGAAGAGGACAAGCCGGCACCAAGACAGTTCATCAAGCTCTGAGGAGTAGGATGGAGATAGGCTGTTTGGTAGGACAGACCAATGGAGGCCTCTCTTTTGTCTCTTTTGTTTTCAGGTGAACTTTGGAAACCTGGTGGTAAAAATGAATGATTTGGCCGGAATTTATAAAAACTGCCCCTTCAGGTACTAAGAATTGGAAAAGTTTTCTAAATGGTTAAAAAGTTTATTTATCTGATGTGATTTGATTCCTATGTGCTATTTTTGCAATTTGGATGTATTGAAAAAGCAAAGATGCTGCGACTGGATTTCATGTGTTTGTAATTTTGGTGAACGCTGTTAAAAGTACTTTTGTTACAATTGTTTTGGATATCAGTTTAATGATTCAGGTACTGAATTTTATGTGATGTAATAGTAAGACTCGTAACTATCTTAAGTTACATATTGAAGTGCCAGACTTTGAAGTCAGGCCCCACTTTACCACGTGGACCCCACTTTACCATGCGAACCTGAGATAAGCAGGCCCTGTGAGCAAACCCAAGACAAGCCCATTAGGAACCAGTCAGTCTAGAACTCTAACCGCTGGGAACACTTAACTCTGACTGGCCCCAGAGTGTCTCGAGCCCTGAGCCAATCAGATTTGTACCTGTGTCCTAATCTTGCTTGCTTGAACACCTGATTGTTGTAACTTTGTTCTTTGCCTTTATAAGCCCTGTGTAACCGCAGCTCGGGGCTTCCTCCTAACCTCCACTGTGTCGGTGGGTAGGACAAGGCCCGAGTTGCAGCTCGCTTGAATAAAGCCTTGCCTTGCTATTGCATTTTGGAATGTCTGAGTCTCGGTGGCCTTCTTGGTGGTCCTCTCGCGACCTGGCACAACATGTGGGGGCTCGTCCGGGATCGCCCCAGAGACACCCCCCCCCCCCCCGACCCCAGACTCCGAAGTTAAGGAAACAACGCTGTTCATTTGTTTATTTGTCTTGTCCTGTAATTTGTCTGTTTGTCTGTTTTGCTTTTGCTTAAAGGGGTTGTCGAAGCGGACGTGCTTACTCGGCAATCCCGGGGAGACTGGGGGACGCCCCAGACTCTGAGTCCACTTGGGTCCACTCCTCCTGCACCCTTGCGGGAGGTTGGGCCAACTTAGGTCTGCTCCTGCTGCTTAGCAGGAGGAGGCTTGTGGGCCAATCTAGGAGATCTACAACTCATAACTTTTCTTATTCTCAGGCCTGTGGGTTGTATTATTTGTTTTTTTGTAGCCTTTTGAACTAAACATCTGATCCGAGCTATAGGTAACGTTCTATCTTGGGGACCTCCATCTAGCCCCATAGATTTGGCCCTAGCTCACTGGAGGGAGGTCAAGGAGATAGCTCAGACACCTGGAGGGAACTAGTTGACAGGGACACTCCATCTTGGGTTTGGCCTTTCTAAAAATGTTTCAGCTGTGCCCTCCACTCTGGAGGGTCCCGACCAGTCCTGGCGCTGGCAGCCCAGGGCACGGAGGCATCGGCCCTGAGTCCTGACCAGCAGCCGCCGCTGACAGGGGCAGACACGGGGCCAGCCCAAGCCATCCACAGGTGGCAGAGAGTGACCGCACCGTGCAGCGCTGTCGTCTCTGTATTTATAAGTCTGACAGTCTCTTTTGTGTCAAACCTGCATGAGATGTACAGGCGACAGCTCACAATCAGTGTGAGTTTCCGCAAAAAGAACTCTGGGGGGACCCCCCCACCCAGCCTTCTTAAGCAGAAAATTATTCGGTGTGCTAAGATGTTTTACTAAGACTAAAAATGTTTTAGTAAGACTATCAAGACCTGGAAAATGAGGTTGGAGAATGCTAAAATCATATATTAAAGGTTTTGTCTTAAAATTTGCATGTTGCAGGAGTAAGATTGGCAAAAATATCTATTGCCACTGGAAAATGTATGGCCAATGCTTATTCTGCGGCCTTTAAGATCTTTTGAATATGTATGTGTGTGTGAATGTGTGAGTGTGAACATGTTCAAGACTGTTAGTATGATGTAAAATTGAGTGAGTTTAAGTTTAAATTCAAATGGTCATCAAGTTTGGGCATTACCAAATGCTTTAAAGGATTCTTGCATTGTTTTAAAGAGGAACTATAGTTAAAAAATGCTTAATTGGAGCTAAGTGTCAGAAATTTGGATTTAAAAGGATATATATATTAAACTAATGGGGATAGAAGTAAACAAGTAAACTCTCATTAACTCTGTATGTAGGAAGAAATGGCAAAATGGGCCAATGTTACTCACTAATTTATTGGAAAGCTGAATGGATAAGTATTTCTAATTCTGTAATTGTAATTCTTGCATTAAGAAAAAATTGTCATTTGAGTTAAGCCTCAGAGTTTTTCCAATGCAGATAAAAGCCAAAGTGTTAGTGTTAAAGCAAAGGTTAGTAAAAAGGCTTTGGAAATCAAGAATACATTTATAAGAAATTTGGAAGTAAAATTGTCCTAAATGATTATTGTAAAGTGAGAAAAGGAGAATTATAGCTACCAAAATGTTTAATTGCCATTCCAGTTTCTCTGTAGGTTTTTGTAACAGTTTCCAGCAGGCCCACAGAGGACAGGTGATTCCTACAAGTTTGTCAAGATCTAACATTGGCCCTTAATAAGTTCCAGGTAAGAGCATGCTTAAAAACTACTTCTGTGTGGACCACCTTGCTGCTTTAATTGGAGTAAAGTGGCCTCTTGTAAGACTCACTGATCTGAAATCTGCAGTTAGAAGCCAGCCTGGGCAGAGAAAGGTCTCTGTGAGAGACTTGTCTCTAAGCAGCCAGCAGAGTGCTGGGAACAGAGTTGTGTGGAGCTCAAAGTGGTAGGATGCTAGTCTTGAGCTGGAGAGCTGGGGGACAGCGCTCAGGCCCTGAGTCCAAGTCCAGTGGAAAGTAACTCCTCCTGGGACAAAAGTGATAAGAGCATCCAGAGGCAGTAAGCCACTGCTTGGATGGCAGAGATGGTGTCAGATCTAGAGTCACTCCTGTTTGGCCTTTTAAAAGTTAATCAAAGCCAGGAAGTCCTAGAAGAATAGTTTGTAAGCATGCCTTTCCAATGCCCATGTCTGTCTACTGGGCAGGAACTTGCCAGTCATCTATAATAGTGGTTAGTAAGGGTAAGTTTGTCAAATGAGAGGATAGTTTAAAATCCCAACCCCCACATCTACTCAAAGCTCTGACTGGCAGTGAGAATTTTAAGCTGATACATCTGTTTAGGAAAGAAAGCTAGTAGACCTGAGATTGTGTCCTTATTGAGATCTGTTAAAAGGCCTGCAAAGGTAATTTTTTTTTTTTAGGTCATCAGAGATCAGTTCCCCAGCCAGTCAGGAAAAAGCTTTTACAAACTAGAATGTTAAAAGGCACAAATTTGTAAACCTGAAGTCACCTAAGTGGGCTTCATATTAAAAGAGGGCAAGCATTGGCTGTCAAATGCATGTAAAGAGACTGTGCTGAAAATCCCTGTGCCTAAGTCAGCCAGACAAGTCAGAGCTCCTGGGAACAGAAGGCTTTTGCCAGCTGTGGATACCTGGGTTCGCTGAGAGGGCCAAGCTTCTATATTAAGCAACCAAAAACCTCCCAGAATTTCACTGGACTGAGCAGATGCAAAAAGCCTTTGAGGCAATCTAGAAAAGCCTTCTGGAAGCCCCTGCCTTAGGCCTACTTGACATGAATACCAAGAGAGGGGGCTACTGACAGCCAAAGGAAAAGCTATTAGAAACAAGCAGGAGATTTTAAGCCTCATCCGGGCCCTATGGGAACCAGCAAAGATTGCCATTATGCACTGTCCAGGTCATCAAAAGGGAGTCAATTCAGTGACTAGAAGGAATAATCTGGCCGACTAGGCAGCCAAGGAAGCAGCCCTCCAGCCCACAGCAGAAGTATTGACTCTAGTAGACCCAGGACCACGAGCTTTGCCTCCTGTGCCCCAGTATTCCCAAGAAGACTTGGAGTGGATAAAGAAAATTCCCATGGCCCACAAAACCCTGGACAGAGAAGGAAACAATGACTGGTGGAAAACTTGTGAAGGGAAACTTATCTTGCCACAAGGGCTGGGTAAGGTAATCCTTAAGAGAATCCACAGAGCTTCTCACATGGGAACTCAAAGAATGCAGGACTTGCTCCGACACTCCAAAGTGAAAATTAGAAAGGAGATCAACTTATTGAAAATATTGTTAAAAATTGTAAGGCCTGTCAGCTTACCAACGCCCCCAATCAACCAGTTACTAAAGGAGCTCACCTCCGTGGGGATAGGCCAGGTGTGTATTGGGAAGTAGATTTCACAGAAATTAAACCTGGAAAATTTGGGTACAAATATTTGCTAGTTTTTGTAGACACCTTTTCAGGATGGGTTGAAGCCTATCCAACAAAGCATGAGACTGCGAATGTAGTGGCTAAGAAGATCCTGGAAGAAATCCTACCCAGGTATGGCTTCCCATCCACCATTGGGTCGACAATGGACCGGCCTTCGTCTCAAAAGTAAGTCAGGGAATAGCCGCCACACTAGGGACGAATTGGAAATTGCATTGTGCTTATAGACCCCAGAGAATGAATCGGACTCTAAAAGAGACCTTGACTAAATTGGCCTTAGAGACTGGTGCAGACTGGGTGTCACTCCTTCCTTTTGCTCTGCTTAGGGTAAGAAATTCTCCCTATCAGATTGGCTTTACTCTTTTTGAAATAATGTACGGGTACCCCCCGCCCATTATCCCTAGCCTTCAGACTGAATTGCTTGCTGATTTGGATGATACTGAATTTTTGTGTAAACTTGATTATTTGCAGCTTGTGCACAAGAATATGTGGCCCCAACTTAAAGCATTATGTGATTCTGCTTCTGTCCCTACCCCCCATTTATTCAGACCAGGGGACTGGATGTTCGTCCGGAGGCATAACCCCAAATCCCTAGAACCACGGTGGAAGGGACCCTACGTGGTGCTACTGACTACTCCCACCGCCCTCAAGGTAGACGGCATCGCCACTTGGGTCCATTGCTCCCATGCCAGGCTAGCTGGCCCCTTTGCCCTGGACGACGACTACCGTGGTGGAACATGGGAGTTCTCCAAGCACCTGACTCAGTCGCTTTGCCTTCGCCTCAAGAAAAGAAAGTTAAACTGAACATTGTTATAATTTTCTTTTTGCCTTCTACCCTGGCTAGTGTTGATGTTATTTTGGCAGCTCACTCCAAAGTGAGGTGACCCCCTTATTTTAGGTAGTTTTGGGCTTGCTCAGGAATACGGGTATAGCCACCCGACCCTTGGAGCACAGCTGAGAAGTTTATGTATTATTTTGTTGCTTACATTTGGATAGTAAACACTATACAGCTAATAGTAAGTCTGTATAGCTGAAAGTTAATTTTCAGTTTGCAGTAATCCTGCAGTCCCTTGGTGACTTGGTAGTCTTGGTCCCTTGGTAGTCTAAGGTTATAGGTTCCTGGCTAGGTAAGGGCAACACCCCTCAGTCAGCCTGAAGAAGCTACAGAAGATGGATGATCTTCACCCATCAGCCCCCCTTTAAAACCGAGGGACCAGAGTTGTTTTTGGTTACTACTTTGGGCCCTACTGGCCCATGCCTTATCTCTATATCATCCCCTAGACATGCAAGCCATTGAAATGGACAGAATGGAGGCATGATTGGCTCCCAAGGTACCAAAGAGAAAAAGGGAGAAATGAAGTGCCAGACTTTGAAGTCAGGTCCCACTTTACCACACGAACCCCACTTTACCACGCAAACCTGAGATAAGCAGGCCCTGTGAGCAAACCCAGGACAAGCCCATTTGGGCCCAGTCAGTCTAGAACTCTAAGCGCTGGGAACGCTTAACTCTGACTGGCCCCAGAGTGTCTCGAGCCCTGAGCCAATCAGATTTGTACCTGTGTCCTAATCTTGCTTGCTTGAACACCTGATTGTTGTAACTTTGTTCTTTGCCTTTATAAGCCCTGTGTAACCGCAGCTCGGGGCTTCCTCCTAACCTCTGCTGTGTCAGTGGGTAGGACGAGGCCCGAGTTGCAGCTCTCTTGAATAAAGCCTTGCCTTGCTATTGCATTTCGGAATGTCTGAGTCTCAGTGGCCTTCTTGGTGGTAGTCTCGCGACCTGGCACAACAATATAATGAGGCAAGTATTTTAAAGTATATATATTAAACTAATGGGGATAGAAGTAAACTCTCATTAACTCTCTGTATGTAGGAAGAAATGGCAAAATGGGCTAACATTTCTCACTAATTTATTGGAAAGCTGAATGGATAAGTATTTCTAATTTTGCAATTGTAATTCTTGCATTTAGGAAAAATTGTCATTTGAGTCCAAAGGTCTTCATTGCCATGCGGTAACAAAAAAAAAAAAAAAAAGAAAAAAGGCTCTTTTAAAACAGGCATCCCAAAGGCAAAGGGTGGTACCAGTTTCAGAGTGCCTGTAAGCTTCAGAATTTTTCCAATGCAGATAAGAGCTAAAGTGTTAGTGTTAAACAGAGGTTAGTAAAAGGCCTTGCAAATCAAGAATGCATTTCTAGATAAGAAATCTGGAAGTAAAATTGTCCTAAATGATTATTGCAAAGTGAGAAAAGGAGAACTATAGCTACCAAAATGTTTAATTGCCATTCCAGTTTCTCTGTAAGTTTTTTGAAACAATTTCCAGCAGGCCCACAGAGAAGGACAGATGACCCCTACAAGTTTGTCAAGATGTAACATTGGCCCTTAATAAGTTCCAGGTAAGAGTATGCTTAAAAACTATTTCTGTGTGGACCACCTTGTTGCTTTTAATTGGAGTAAAGTGGTCTCTTGTAAGACTCATTGATCTGAAATCTGTGGTTCGAAGCCAGCCCGGGCAGAGAAAGGTCCCTGTGGGCGTCTTTGTGTCCAGCTGACCAGCAGAAGTGCTGGGAACAGAGTCGTGGAGTCGCTTTAAGGCTCAAAGTGGTAGGGTGCTAGTCTTGAGCTGGAGAGCTGAGGGACAGCACTCAGGCCCTGAGTCCAAGTCCAGAGACAGACCAAGAGAAATGCCAAAGGTGCATTTATACCAGCATGGAAAAGTTACTCCTGGGACAAAGTGATTGCGCATCCAGAGGCAGTAAGCCACTGTTGGATGACAGAGAACGTGTCAGATCCTACAGTCACTCCTGTTTGGCCTTTCAAAAGTTAATCAGAGGGCTGGGGATATAGCCTAGTGGCAAGAGTGCCTGCCTCGGATACACGAGGCCCTAGGTTCGATTCCCCAGCACCACATATACAGAAAACGGCCAGAAGCGGCGCTGTGGCTCAAGTGGCAGAGTGCTAGCCTTGAGTGGGAAGAAGCCAGGGACAGTGCTCAGGCCCTGAGTCCAAGGCCCAGGACTGGCCAAAACAAACAAACAAACAAACAAAAAAAAACAAAAGTTAATCAGAGCCGGGAGGTCCTAGAATAATAGTTGGTAAGCATGCCTTTTATTGCCCATGTCTTGTAACATGTCTTGTAACCTTGTAACTAGACAGGAACTTACCAGTCATCTGTGGTAGTGGGTAGTAAAGCTAAGTTTGTTAAATAGGGGATAGTTTAAAAATCCCAACCCCATGCATCTGCTCAAAGCCCTAACTAGCAGTGAATTTTGAGCTGGTACATCTGTTCAGGAAAGAAAGCTTGTAGACCTGAGATTGTGTCCTTATTGAGATCTGTTAAAGGCCTGCAAAGGTAATGTAGGCATTTTTTTTAGGTCATCAGAGATCAGTTCCCCAGCCAGTCAAGAAAAAGCTTTTACAAACTAGAATGTTAAAAGGCTACACTGCGGTAGCCCAAAAAGTCTGTATAGTTAAGTTGAATGTTAAATGTAATTTTCAGTTTGGAGTAAAGCTCCCAATGGACATCTGATCCTGGCAACCCCTTGGTAAAGTATGAGGTGCCAGACTTTGAAGTCAGGTCCCACCACGTGAACCCCATTTTAGAATGGAACCCTGAGCCAATTAGATTTGTACCTGTGTTCTAATCTTGCTTGCACAGCTGATTGTTGTAACCTTGTTCTTTGCCTTTATAAGCCCTGTGTAATCACAGCTCGAGGCTTCCTCCTAACCTCCGCTGTGTCGGTGGGTAGGACGAGGCCCGAGTTGGCAGCTCGTTAAATAAAGCCTTGCCTTGCTTTTGCATTTCGGAGTGTCTAAATCTCGGTGGTCTTCTTGGGGGTGGTCTTGCGACTTGGCACAACATTTGGGGTTTCGTCCGGGATAGCCCCAGAGACCCCGAGATCCCAGACTCCGAAGGTAAGAAAACAGCACTGTTCATTTGTCTTGTCCTGTAATTTGTCTGTTTTGCTTTTGCTTGTAGGGCGCGAGTCAGTTTGGTTTTTGGCCGGAACTGACCAGGAGGACCTCCTAAACGAGACTCAACCCGCCTACCTTGTACTTGGGTCTGCTCCTTCTGCTTATCTGGCAGGAGGTTGTGGGCCAACTTGGGTCCATTCCTTCTGCACCCTTGTAGGAGGTTGTGGGCCAGCTTGGGAGATCTCCAACTCGTAACTTTTCTTAGGCCTGTGTGTTTTCCTCCTTTTGTATTAATTGTTTTGTTTTTGTAGCCTTTTGGAAGAAGTTTGGAAGTAAAATTGTCCTAAATAATTATTGCAAAGTGAGAAAGGGAGAATTATGGCTACCAAAATGTTTAATTGCCATTCCAGCTTCTTTGTAGGTTTTTTGTAACAGTTTCCAGCAGGCCCACAGAGAAGCACAGGTGATTCCTACAAGTTTGTCAAGATCTAATACTGACCCTTAATAAGTTCCAGGTAAGAGAGCATGCTTAAAAACTACTTCTGTGTGGACCACCTTCTTGCTTATAATTGGAGTAAAGTGGCCCCTTATAAGACTCATTGATCTGAATCTGCGGTTCGAAGCCAGCCCGGGCAAAGAAAGGTCCCTGTGAGAGACTTGTCTCTAATCAGCCAGCAGAGTGCTGGGAACGGAGTGGTGTGGAGCTCAAAAGTGGTACGGTGCTAGTCTTGAGCTGGAGAGCTGAGGGACAGCACTCAGGCCCTTAGTCCAAGTCCAGTGGAAAGTCACTCCTCCTGGGACAAAAGTGATGGAGCATCCAGAGGCAGTAAGCCACTGCTTGGATGGCAGAGATGGTGTCAGATCCTAGAGTCACTCCTATTTGGCCTTTCAAAAGTTAATCAAAGCCGGGAAGTCCTAGAAGAATAGTTCATAAGCATGCCTTTCCAATGCCCATGTCTGTCTACTGGGCAGGAATTTGCCAGTCATCTGTGATAGTGGTTAGTAAGGGTAAGTTTGTTAAATGAGAGGATAGATTAAAATCTCACCCCCCGCATTTACTCAAAGCCCTGACTGGCAGTAAGAATTTTAAGCTGATACATCTGTTTAGGAAAGAAAGCTTGTAGACCTGAGATTGTGTTGTGTCCTTATTGAGATCTGTTAATGGCCTGTCAGCTTGCCAATGCCCCCAATCAACAGATTAACCACGGTGGAAGGGACCCTAGACGGCATCGCCACTTGGGTTCATTGCTTCCACGCCAGGCCAGCTGACCCCTTTGCCCTGGATGACAACTACCGTGATGGAACATGGGAGGTCTCCAAGCACCCAACTCAGCCGCTTCGCCTTCGCCTCAAGAAAAGAAAGTTAGACTGAGACTAAGGTTATATGTTCCTGGCTAGGTAAGGTCTACGCCCCTGAGTCAGCCTGAAGAAGTTACAGAAGATGGATGATCTTCACCCATCAGCCCCCCTTTAAAATCAAGGGACCAGAGTTGTTTTTGGGAAGATGAGGCAGGATAAACTAGAGGCATGCAAAACGGAGGTACAGAGACTATTCTTTTAAGAAATGGTGACAGGCCCTTTGGTTACTACATTGGGCCCTACTGGCCCATGCCTTATCTCTATATCATCCCCTAGACATGCAAGCCATTGAAATGGACAGAATGGAGCCATGATTGGCTCCCAAGGTACCAAAAAGAAAAAGGGGGAAATGAGGTGCCAGACTTTGAAGTCAGGTCCCACCACGTGAACCCCATTTTAGAATGGAACCCTGAGCCAATTAGATTTGTACCTGTGTTCTAATCTTGCTTGCACAGCTGATTGTTGTAACCTTGTTCTTTGCCTTTATAAGCCCTGTGTAATCACAGCTCGAGGCTTCCTCCTAACCTCCGCTGTGTCGGTGGGTAGGACGAGGCCCGAGTTGGCAGCTCGTTAAATAAAGCCTTGCCTTGCTTTTGCATTTCGGAGTGTCTAAATCTCGGTGGTCTTCTTGGGGGTGGTCTTGCGACTTGGCACAACAGTAGACTAAGGTTATAGGTTCCTGGCTAGGTAAGGCCAATGCCCCTGAGTCAGCCTGAAGAAGTTACAGAAGATGGATGATCTTTGCCCATCAGCCCCCCCTTTAGGACCAAGGGACCAGAGTTGTTTTTGGGAAGATGAGACAGTATAAACTAGGGGCATGGAAAACAGAGGTAACAGTGTACAGAAACTGCACTTGTGAGAAATGGTTACAGGCAAGCCTTCTATGTTGGTTTTAAATATCTGATTTCAACTTATTGCCCTGGCAAAATGACCCAAGGGCCATTGATTGCCTAAAGCTGTCTTGACATTCAGCCTACAAAAGGTAGTGTGCTTAAGAAGGAATCAGGAAAATACAAGGAAATTTGACTAAAGTTAGGTTAACTTAGGTTAAGCTATCAAGGACAGTCTGACAGTCATCTGAAAGAATCTGTATCTTCACCCTGTGTAGCCCTATCTTGGTAAAACAAATGGGATTCTTATCACAAGCAGCTGATTTCTGCTGGAAAGTACTTTGGATCTGCTGAAACTAAAATTTGGGGGGGGGGGGGACATTCTTGAGTTGACTGGAGTTAACTAGCTCTATTAAGGAAATTGGATATTGTAAGAGATTTTCAAGCAGACTGGCCTGCTGCTAAATTCAAAGCATGTATGGCAGGCTGGAGAGTCACTTCCAGGCAATGCCTGGGGTGGGAGGTGTGTCCAAGAGTATTAAAATGTGTCCAGATGGATTAGGGTGTGACCTCAGAAGAAAGGGAGGTAACTGCCATCAGGTGTGCCCGGTACCAAGGTAACTGGACAGAGATTTAAACTGGCTGGGGGCATCTTCATGGAGCCCTCCTGAGGGTGGATCTTACAGATGCCACTGGCCAACCTTAGGCACTTAGGGGCACTGGAAACTGGAGAAATCCACTCTAAAATAGTAACTCATGATAGTTGGCTCTGGTCTGGCTTTTTAGGAGCAGCAGTCCCCATCAGGCTGACCCTTGCCCCACCTTTGATTTCCCCAACAGCCTGTGGGTAGAATCACAGTAAATTGCCTTGATGTAGTTGAGATAAACCAGATTCTACAAACCAGAGGAAAAGAAAATGTAGACAGTTTAAAACTCTAGCAGCAAAGAAGCCCCAGAAACTGTAAAGAGGAAAGTTAGTTTAGTAAGCCTTGGAGAATAAGAAAGGGATTTAAAAAGTCAAGTGTCACAGAATGTTCCAGTAAGTCACTGCTGGCGTGAGGAAGTAAAAGATGGTGTGAGTGGGGATATGTTACATTTTAAACTGTATAAGGAAAGACTTTAGAAAGAGAATTAGGGAAGCAAAAATGTTTCCTTTAAATTAAAAGGTTTTGGCATGTTAAAAGTAAGAATGACAATCTCTAGAAAGTTTGAGTATGTAGCAAATGATATCAGTATGTCTTAAAATTAGAGCTTATGAGTAAAGTTGGTATATAATCAAATTGGCTATAATATAAATAGGTAAATAGGGTCAGAATTGGGGGTTCGGTGTGAAACTATCTGTACCTGCATCTGCAGGGCTAAGGGACTTGTGTGATGTCATCTAAATGTTAACCAGAAAGATCTCATATATCTTTTTTTTTTTTTTTTTTTTTGCCAGTCCTGGGGCTTGGACTCAGGGCCTGAGCACTGTCCCTGGCTTCTTTTTGCTCAAGGCTACCACTCTGCCACTTGAACCACAGCGCCACTTCTGGCCATTTTCTGTATATATGGTGCTGGGGAATTGAACCCAGGACCTCATGTATAGGAGACAAGCACTCTTTGCCACGAGGCCATATCCCCAGCCCAAGATCTCAAATATCTTTAACTGCTTGATTCCCTCGCTGAGATGGTTTTGTAGGTAAAGCCTGGATTTGCTCATGTGTAGCCTTAGGATCAGATTTGGGATCCCCTCCCATAATTCCTAACTTGCAATCGCATTTGTTATGAGCTTTTATCCCTCCTCAGAGCCCTATAGCAGGTCCATCAAGAGAACCACATTGGAAGGGACCCTACATCCTGCTGCTGACAACTCCCACTGCACTCAGGGTGGACAGAGCTGCGACCTGGATTCTCTTCACCCATGCCCCCAAAGAGAATGGAGCCGGTGGACTCATTCGCAGTGAGAGAGGACATTCCACTCCGGTGACAGATTAGCTACAACAGAGGCCATGTACCAAAAGATGGACTTGGCTAACTTTACCTTGCTAGGCCTGCTATGTATGGTTGGTGCTTTGGTAGCTAGGGAGAGAGCCTAGACACCCATAAACCCTACCTTTGGGTGGCCTGGAAGCTTGGGGATGATAGACTAGTGGGCACCCGAATTTATATATCTTCCCCGGCCTCCAGCCCAAGCTACTGTAACTCCCCTGGCCACTATTATTGCTCTTACTGGAGTCGTGAGGTCATGGCCCCACTGTAAAAGCTATTGGAATTTAGATTACGACCTGAAACACAGGATTGTGCTTCATGTCCATAAGTCCAGGGGGGAATGAAAGACTAGGATGACTCCATCTTGAAACTGCAACCATCTTGTTGTTTGTGTTAAGCTAAGAATAAACCAACCGGCCATAAAAAACCCATTTACCGAAACCAACTGGCCATAAAAACCCATTTCCAGGATGGCCCAACCAGTTCGGGAATGTTCCAGATACTTTGACCACCCTGGAATGTCATCAGACCAATTTTAGAGAACCCCTAGCCCCGAGTCAATCAGATTTGTCCTCACACCCCAGCCCTGCACCTGGCTCATGTCAATCAGATTTGTCCTCACACCCCAATCCTGCCTGCACCTGGTTTATGTAACTTTGTGATTTTTTTCCCTTTAAATACCCATGTAAAACTCTGCTCATGGCCTTTCTCCTAACCTCCACTGTGTCGGTGGGTAGGACAAGGCCTGAGTTGCAGCTCGCCTGAATAAAGCCTTGCTTTTGCATTTTGGAACGTCTGGCTCTGGGTGGTCTTCTTGGTGTGAAGAGCGTAGAGAATAAAATTGTGACCATTATGCCCCAAACAGCTATTTTGCTTCTGTACCTTTGCTTGCTAACCCATGGGGAAGTGGATAGCTACTCTGTAACCACACGCCCCCCCCCCCCCCACACACACAGCCCTTCTGTGTACTCTGTACTACCTGACTCTGGGCATTATCTGGCACCGGGGCATTATTAATTGTCCGTGCCAGGAGCCCACTCAAGGTTGGACATAACTAAGTGTAAGCTCTCAGACCCCAGCCTGGACCTGGACAAAGGAGATAGGAACCGCCTGGATCCAGGAATGTGGGTACGTGACCACTCCTGGAGGCTCACCCCCAGGGTTAAGGCCATCTGACCCATGCTTTGGCGGGAAGACCCAGGCCAATCCTGAGACAACCTGTAAACTAGGGCAAATGTCACCCAATCATGTACTTGTAACCAGGGGTCTTCCTCATCTTCCCTGTACTTGTCTATTAAAAGCTGTGCTGGAATTGTGCTCGGGGCCTCTCAGCATCACTGGCAATGAGTGGGGGCGGGGGGGGGGGGACCAGGTTCGAACTCGTAATAAACGACCCTTGCAGTTTGGCTTTGACTCTGGACTCTGATGGTTGCCTTTGGGGCCTTAAAAATCTGGGCATTACAGGTGGTCTCCTCACGACATGGGCATAACACCTCCACTCCAGAGATCCCCCCTCTGCTCTCCTGCCTGGCTCAAAAAGTCCTTCTCCACTGTAAGCCTTCCAGCTCTCTCCTCTAGAAAGGGAACTTTCCTTGCCTTGCAGCAATCTCCATCTCCTCCCTCCTTTCTAAACTGTCTCTCTCTCTCTCTGATGACCACCAGACCTGAGATCATTTACCATTACATCTGAAATGCCCAAAATTTGAGACCCCCATCTGAAATGCCCAAAACTTGAGACCCACCACCCGAAGACCACCAAGAAACTGATTCCAATGCAAAAGCAAAGAGTCATTTATTAGCAAGCTTGAGCGCAGACCTATGCCCACAAGGACACAGCCAAGATGGACGAAGGCCCCAAGCACAGATTACACTGGGTTTTTATACGGTTTGGGGGAACATTCCATGGATCACATCATCACACAGCAAATCATTTCATATCGCAGGAAAGCTATAAAATAATTCTTAAGAATGATTGGCCTAGGGCTGGGGATATGGCCTAGTGGCAAGAGTGCCTGCCTCATATACATGAGGCCCTGGGTTCAATTCCCCAGCACCACATATACAGAAAATGGCCAGAAGTGGCGCTGTGGCTCAAGTGGCAGAGTGCTAGCCTTGAGCAAAAAGAAGCCAGGGACAGTGCTCAGGCCCTGAGTCCAAGCTCCAGGACTGGCCAAAAAACAACAACAACAACAAAAAACAAAGAGTGATTGGCCTAATCAATGGCGGGAACGGGCCTGGTGAAGGTGATTGGCTACTTATGGGGTTTGAAATGATTGGTTTAGACAAATGATCTGGGTTGGGTCACAAGGGTGTTGACTGAGTCATCCTAGCTTGAGGGGACATCTGGAACTTCAGGTATTTCTGTTATCTTGATCTGGGTTGGGTCACTGGGAGCTCCCAGTTCCAAGCACTTGACAGACAGGTTCAGTAACCTATAGGCCATATGCCCACCCGTGTCTCTTGGGATTCAGGAACTTCCATTACCTGGGGATGGGGCTTCCCTTCCAGTAGGGAAGTCCCATCAAGAATTGGCATGCTGATTTAGGGGGCGTGGACCACTATTGTTATTGAGCAGGGGGGCTGGTTTGATAGTGGAGATGGAGTCAGCTTCTGCCCTCTTTCACTGGCCAGATCTGACCTCCATATTACACAGCACCTCCATTCCCACTGACAGCCCTTGTGCCCTCGAGAGTGAGACACAGACAGGGTCCCAGGGACCCCCTCTAGTTTCCCTCTTAAAGGCTAACCATCCTGGATTAGCAGTTCCATAGTCCAAGTCTTCTTCCTGGCTCCTGTAACTACATTCTTTTTCTCTTTAGCTGCTCTGGATTCTCTAAGTAAAAATTGCTCCAAGCAAACTTCTTCTGTTGACCTTTGCCCTCTCTTACTTCTCTCCTTTTTCCTTCACCCCCCAAATCCCATAGCATACCCAAAACAAATCTATCCCTTTTGGCTTTTGGACTTGAAAGCATAGATCTCGGCCATCCCAGAGGACCGTGCGGAGATAAGCACAAGCAGAAGAAGGTTCATAAGGAGGTTTATTAGTGGGGCCATATCTCCCACGGGAGAGGGAGCTACATGGCATCTGCACCTTATCCAGGTGGCAGCTTCTCTCTCTGGAGGTAAAGGGGTAGTAGTTAGGTAGTGAGTAGGAGTGGCTCATTAGGTATGGGTGGATCTCGGGGCCAGTGGAAGGAGCTGAGGACCTGAGGCTAGGGAAATGCTAACATTCCCCCATTTGTTGTTTATTAATAACAGAGGAGGGGTACCAGGCCGGGAGTATGGGTAGAAGTTGTTTCACTTCCTGTTGTAAAGGGGCGAAGTAGTCAGGGGTCCCTGACTCGTTGACAGTTTGGTTGCTAAAAGTCCTCATCATTTCCAGGAGAATGGTTATCAGGGCCAATGGGTGTCATGGTCTCCTCTGGCTACCTCCTGCAGCTTGGGCACTGGGACTGGGGTCTTCAGGGTCCAGATCTGTGCTGGGCAGAGCAGTGTAGTAAGAGGATGGCCTTGAACTGCAGGTTCCCAGGTAGAATCCTGAGTGAGGAATGTTGTTACCCTGTTAAAAGAGACTTTTGAGAAGGTCAGGCAAAAGGCTGACAAGTTCACAGGACCAGTTAACATGACATGGGAGGGAGAACACACCCTGGGCACAAGCCAGAAAAGTTCCATTTGGAACATAAACCCAATTGTGGCCCATTACAAGGAAGGAGGAATAACTGGACTGGGGGCAGGAAGGAAGTGTTTAGGGATAGTGGAGACTGGTTGGTAGTAACTAATCAGAGGCTATGTGTATATATAGCAAGTAACAAAGGTAAGAGTGCAAGTTTCTGTCCAGATGGAAAATGGACAGGTATGGACATTAGGTGGGTAAACAACTATTCCTCTTGATCTCCTGGCTCTGATTAATTTTGAAAGGGCAAGTTTAAATTGACTTCATCTCCTCTTACTCCTCTCCATGGTTCCTCGTTGTCAGGATTGACCTTATCCTGAAGGTCTAGGTGCTCATTGCTTGGATAGCTTGTCCCAGTTGGCATTCACGGGGTTTGAACTCAAGGCCTGGGCGCTGTCCCTGAGCACTTCTGCTCGAGGCTAGTGCTCTACCACTTGAGCCACGGTGTCGCTTTCAGCATTTGGCTGGTTCTCTTGAGCCAAGCTTCCAGTCTGGCTCTTTGCTGTTTAGTTGGGAGATGGAGTTTTAGAGGGTTATTTTTTCTGCCCGAGCTGGCTTCGAACTTGAGGTGCCAGACTTTGAAGTCAGGCCCCACCATGTGAACCCCATTTTAGAATCGAACCCTGAGCCAATCAGATTTGTACCTGTGTTCTAATCTTGCTTGCACCTTGTTCTTTGCCTTTATAAGCCCTGTGTAATCACAGCTTGGGGCTCCCTCCTAACCTCCGCTGTGTCGGTGGGTAGGACGAGGCCCGAGTTGGCAGCTCGTTAAATAAAGCCTTGCCTTGCCTTGCTTTTGCATTTCGGTGTGTCTGAATCTCGGTGGTCTTCTTAGGGGTGGTCTTGCGACTTGGCACAACAGAACTGTAATCCAAGGAGTCTTAGCCATAAAAGCCCTTTTTATTTCCAATTAGAGCAACAGGAGAACAATAGGAGTAGAGCTTACCTGTAACTTGTTGAGAATTGACCAACAAATACTTGCCAGAGTTCTGCTGTAATACTTAGAGAACAGCAGACTGAATGAGATCCATATGTCATCAAATCAATTCATATCATTTAACCTTACCGGCAGGTGGAAGAGAGCACAAATGAATAACAATCAAGAGGGCAAAGGGATCCGCTTCAGCGGATCCGAAGTAGTCACCTGGATAAGGTGCAGATGCCATGTAGCTCCCTCTCCCATGGGAGATATGGCCCCACTAATAAACCTCCTTATGAACCTTCTCTCCTGTCTGTGATGATCTCCGCATGGTCCTCTGGGATGGCTGGGACCTATGCTTTCAGGACTCAGACACTAAACCACTCCTTTTCTCTTTCCTGAGCCTACTCACTTGAAAACCTGGATTCTTAATTTCTCCCTCAAAGCAAATTCCTAGAAAGCTGCAGAGTAAAATCTCTCCCTCTCACTTCTCAACTATCTCATAGCTCTATTCAATTGCCTCCGCTCCTTAAAAACCTGTTCAGCCACCCCCTCCCCCAATTCTCTTTGCAGGCCTTGGAGACTGATACACAGGGAGAGAGACAAAGGTCACATGGGGATTTTCTGCAACTCCCCACTCTTCCACCAAGCCTACTCTTCTTCTCTGTTCTAGGTGTTTAAATATCCATTTCATATGCTATCATGCCTCAGTATCAAAGTTGTTTTAAAGGTTTTTCTTGTTCTTGTTATCAGTGTTTGTCTAAGCTTGGAGATTTTGTTAAATTCTGTTTGTTTGCTAACTCTTAATTTTGTCTTGTATTTTATTTAGTATTGCCAGTTTATCTAAAACTGACCACGTGGTTCTATCATATTGGGCAAAATAATAATGTTGTCACTGGAATTGCAAAAAAACTTAACTCCCAGCCATTCCTTTCTAATTATGCCTCAATGTCCCCTACCTTTAGGGACTTTAGAGACTTGTGCCTCAGGTCCTCAGCTCCTCCCACTAGCCCCCAGATCCACCCATACCTCATGAGCCACTCCTACTCACTACCTACCTACTTCCCTTTTACCCCCAGAGAGAGAGAAGCTGCCACCTGGATAAGGTGCAGATGCCATGTAGCTCCCTCTCCCATGGGAACTATGGCCCCACTAATAAACCTCCTTATGAACCTTCTTCTCCTACCTGTGATTATCTCCGTATGGTCCCCTGGGATGGCCAGGACATATCCTTTGACTATATACCTCATATATATATATATCCTTATATATGCCTCCCCTAAAATCTGCCACTATTTTCCTCCACCCCAACCCCAATACTCTGCTTTCCTTTCCCTGCCCTCCTCCCTAAATTAAAACCCCTAATTTAGGACACTTCATACCCCTGCTGTGGCCTCCCACCACCAACCAGTCTTTATCTTTCTTAAAGACCCCACTACTTTTGTAACCCCAAAACCAATGTCTCCAACTTTCTCCCACTACCTGCCTAGGGCTAAAGCCTATTATTCTCCAAAGCCTATTATTCTCCCGCCTTATTCCAGCCTTTCTCCTAACTCCTATCCATTCTCCTCTTAACAACCCAATCCTGGGAGTCAAGAAGCCAAATGATTCTTAGCTTGGTTCAAGACCTCCGAAAAATCAACCAGTCAATCGTTCCAACATGCTCTATTGTGTCCAATCCCTACACCCTCCTCTCCCATATCCCCATACACCCCACCTCTAGGCCCCTTTTTTCCTTTACCTGGGAAGACCCAGACACCCTCCAGGTTCCAGCAGCTAACCTGGACCGTGCTTTCCCAAGGGTTCCATGATAGCCCCCATTATTTTGGCCAAGCACTGCAAAGGGATTTGGCCTCATTAGATCTCCCCACAGCCTCCTCCTTCAATATGTAAATGACCTTCTCTGTAGCCCTTCTGCTGACCTAAAACTCACTCTACTCTCCTTCTTAACTCCTTTGCTTCCTGGGGTTATAGGGCCTCCAAAGACAAAGCCCAGATATGCCAAAGATCAGTTATATATTTAGGATTAACCATTTCCCAAGAGAGATGAGCTATACCTCCCTATGGAGTTCAGGAGCTCCTCAACTATCCCCTGCCTCAATCCAAGCGAGACCTCTTGGTCCTCCTAGACCTCTTAAACTTCCCTTCGTAGATCCCCAACTTTTCTCTTTAGCCCAACCTCTGTACTCTGCCAGTAAAGGGCATCTCAATTAGCCCCTCCAGTTCCCCCTATCCTCAGTTCCTATCCTTAGCTCCTATCCTCCTCAGCTCCTTCTCAGCTCCTATCTACTTAAGCTCTCTGGGTCCAAGGCCTCTAATCTCTCCCTCCCAGACCTTAACAACCCCTTTTTCCTTTTCTATTCTCTGTCAAAAGCAAGAAGACAACTTTCACCCCCTAGAGTGTTATTTCCCCCACCTCAGGTGCTCAGCCCCTCCCACTAGCCCCCAGCTCGACCTATACCTGAACTCCCTGTCCTAAAGCTATAATTGGCCACTCCCACTTGCCACTCAGACCTACCTACTTCCCTTCTAGCCCCAGCAACCATCAGAATTAAGGTGCAGATGCCATGGAAGATTTGGTCCCACTAATAAGCCTCCTTATAAACCTTCTGTTTCTTACTCTTCTCCTGGTCCCCTGAGGTGGTTGGGACAGATTCTTTCATAGGGTACCTATCCAAACAACTGGGTAAGGTGACACTGAAAAGCCAAAGTGACTCCAATTTCAGGTAGCCCCCATTTTGTTGATTGTTTAAACTATGAGTAACCCAGAGCCCACCCAAATTCCAGGAACAGAGCTGTTTGTACAGAAACCACCAGACCACAACTACCCCCATTGCACAGATGGCCCAACCCGTTTGGGGATGTTCTGGTCAAGTTGACCGCCCTGGAATGTCCCTAGCCCTGAGCCAATCAGATTTGTACTCGCACCACAGTCCTGCTTGCACATCTGTTTACTGTAACTTTGTGATTTTTGCCTTTATAAACCCTGTAAGATTTCAGCTCAGGGGCTGGGAATATGGCCTAGTGGCAAGAGAGCCGGGATCAATTCCCTAGCACCACATATATAGAAAACAGCCAGAAGTGGCGTTGTGGCTCAAGTGGCAGAGTGCTAGCCTTGAGCAAAAAGAAGCCAGGGACAGTGCTCAGACCCTGAGTCCAAGGCCCAGGACTGGCAAAAAAAAAAAAGATTTCAACTCAGGACCTTCCTCCTAACCTCCACTTTGTCGGTGTGTAGGACGAGGTCCGGGCTGCAGCTCACCTGAATAAAGCCTTGCTTTTGCATTTTGGAACATCTGGCTCTTGGTGGTCTTCTTGCAACTTAAGCAACACAGGCATGGCCCCATTCTCTCCAGGTTCCAGCAGCTGTGGCACTCATACAGAGCCCAAAAAATTTCCTTCCACAACCCACTCCACATTCTAACCTCTCATTCCCTTAAGGATTTCCTTAGCCACAAAGCCTTTCTCTCCTTGTCTCCCTCCCAAATCCAGACTCTTTTTGCCTTTCTCCTTGATCCTACCCCATTCTTTGAACAAACTCCCCCTCTAAACGTGGCTACCCTCTTGCCCACCTCAGCCCAAGAACAAGAACCTCTCATATATTCCTTTCCGGATACCCTAGATCTCTAAACCCATTCTCCCACATGTCAGACCTGCCTACGCCTGGGGCCCCTAACTGGTTTGTTCATGGCAGCTCTCTTAGATGCTCTCCCTATGTGACAGGATATGCCATTATTCTCAAGGTAACCCAGAGGAACCCAGCTATCCTATACACATAGAAGTAAAATATTTACCACTCCCCCCCACTTCACAGCAGGCAGACCTGGTAGCTCTAACATGTACACTCCACCATGCTGCCTGAAGAGAGGATTTTTAATTCTAAAAGGATCCCCTATGGCTGGGAATATGGGCTAGTGGTAAGACTGCTTTCCTCTTATACATGAAGCCCCAGGTTCAATTCCCCAGCACCACATATGTAGAAAACGGCCAGAAGTGGTGCTGTGGCTCAAGTGGCAGAGTGCTAGCCTTGAGCAAAAAGAAGCCAGGGACATTACTCAGGCCCTGAGTTCAATGCACAGGACTCGCAAAAAAGAAAAAGATCCCCTATTGCCACCTTTATCCAGGACCTCCTTGATTCTGCACTGCTCCTGGAACAGGCAGCCATCATCATGTAGACTCACTAGCCACTGCCCTGCAGCAGGATAGGCCCAGCTCCTCTTCCAGACAACAGTGATGAAAAGATCCAGTAAGGAGAAATGTAATTTTTTTTTCAAGTTAGTAAAGAAAGCCTTGGAAAGGGAAATTGAGGAAACAAGAAATGGTTTTCTCTGGATAAGAAAGGATTTGGGAAGTAACAATTGTCTTAAAGCTATGTCCCATGGAAATTATGAGAAACCCAAAAAAATTTGAGTAAGTAGCAGATGGTATGAGTATGTCTTAAAAGACAGAGCTTCAGTAAAGTTGGTATGTAATTAAGTTGACTACGATTTACAGTAAAAACAACCATCTCATTCTTTATATCCCATCTATGAAAGTAATTGTGTAAAGTGAAGTTCACTTAAATGTTTGTCTATGTTAAGGTCCTTCAAATGAGTACCTTTAAACTCAAATGCCATTTTTTTTCTTGTTTAATCTGTAAGCTACCTTAAATACAGAGCTAAAAGGACACTAGCTCCTGCATTCTTTGTTATAGGTTTAGTGACACCTACAATGTCTTAACCTTAATTAGTATACTAAAAGTATCATATGCAATTAAGAATAACTATTTCTATTTGATCTCCTTGTTGCTTTAATTGGACATAAATAGGGGTTTGGTGGCAAAGATTGCAGTTCAAAGTCAGCCCTGGCAGAAAAATCCCTCTAGAGCTCCATCTCCCAACTAACCAGCAAAGAGCCTGGCTGGAAGCTTGGCTCAAGAGAATTAACCAGCCAAACATTGGAAGTGGAATTGTGGCTCAAAGTGGTAGAGTGCTAGCCTTGAGCAGAAGTGCTCTGGGACAGTGCCCAGGCCTTGAGTTCAAAGAAATGCCTACTGAGCCATCCAGCAACAAGCACTTGGACCTTCAGGCCAGTCCAGATAACCAGGAACCATGGAGCAGAGTGAGAGGGTCACATCCTGGTGTCACATCCTAAATGGAGCTGAAATGCTCCATTTGGATCCCCTGAGAGACCACTAGAGACCAATACCAATGCAAGCAGCAAAAAGGGCATTTATTTTGGGCTAGCTCAGTCCTCCTCCCACTCACGAAACTGGTGACTACGAGGTCCTGAGCCTAGGGCTTCCAGCTGTTTTATACATTCTTTGGGGAAGGCAGGAACTTAGCATACATCATAACATCTTTTAACAAATCAACACACACCTCGGGAAAATTATAAAATAATTCTAAAGCATGTTTGGCATATTTGGTGGCAGGAAGGAATCTGGATTGGTTAAACTATAGGGATGTAGCAAGAGGGATACGTGCACAGCTGCAGGGTTTTGATTAGATACTGGAAATCCCACTCACAATTAGATATGGTCTTCACCGGGAAGCGAGGGGTGGAGGGTAGGACTTACAGTAAGGTCAATCAGGTACAGAATGGGGTCTTAGTACAATATGGGGTTACTCTGGTCCTTTACTCTGGCTCTACAGAGCCACTCTGTGTTTGCCCTTTCAAAAATAACCAGAGTGGGGAGATCAAGGGAAATAAGAGGCTTGCCCATCTAATGTCCATGCCGGTCTACCTTCTAAATGGACAAAAATTTACATTCTTGCCTTTGTTACCTGCTATTTCTATTTCCTACCTGTTAGGTGTTTTTGTTTTTTTTTTTTTGCCAGTCCTGGGACTTGGACTCAGGGCCTGAGCACTGTCCCTGGCTTCCTCTTGCTCAAGGCTAGCACTCTGCCACTTGAGCCACAGCGCCACTTCTGGCCGTTTTCTGTATATGTGGTGCTGGAGAATTGAACCCAGGGCCTCATGTATACGGGGCAAGCACTCTTGCCACTAGTCCATATTCCCAGCCCCTACCTGTTAGGTTTTTAAAGTAGGTAGCTGGTAAAGGAGAATGCCACGCGGTATTCAGGCAGGAGGGAAAGTTCATTACCGAACTGAACTGCTGGCCTGTGGCCAAGGTGTTCCATGGCCGGAGAAAAGGGAGAAAAGGGATGACCCCCACCCAGCCCTGTCTTTTCTAGGGGCAGGGGCAGGGGGTGTGGCCAGGTGGATTAGGATGTGACCTCAGGGAAAAGGGAGGTAACTGCTTCCAGGTCTGCTAATTACCCAGGTAACTGGGTGGACACTTAATGAGGTGGGGACATCTACATGCAGCCTTCTAGGGAAGGACCTTACATTCCAGCCTTTTAATAGTTATGAAAAAGGTCAAAGACTCTCTCTGGCTGCTTCCTGCTGGCAAGGGGCGTCGGCATTAGGGTTAAAAGGCAGAAATGTGGCCCTCCGAGCAGCAGGGTCCCTTGGTAGCAGGGTCCCTTGGTAGTCCTTGGTAGTCCCTTGCCAGTCCTTGAATGAAGCCTGGAAGAAGTCTCATGAGGCAGGGGATGGACAAAAAAAAATATTAAGTAAGGCAAAAGGAAGGGTTTACGGCACAAAATTAAAAATTGGATGAGTTGGATAGTTTTTATACTCAGGTATGGACATTAGATGGACAAGCTACTATCTCTTGATCCCCGGCTCTGATTAATTTTGAAAGGGTGAGACAAAGTGACTCCATTTAGGATGTAACATCATTCTCTTACTCCGCTCCATGATCCTTGTTCCCTGAACTGGCTGAGTCCCAGGGGTCTAGGTGCTTGTTGCTGGGATGGCTTGCCCCCGTTGGCATTCACAGGGTTTGAACTCAGGGCCTAGGCACTGTCCCTGAGCACTTCTGCTCAAGGCTAGTACTCTACCACTTGAGCCACAGCTCCACTTCCAGCATTTGGCTGGTTAGAGATAAGTCTCTTGAGCCATGCTTCCAGCCTGGCTCTTCGCTGGTTAGTTGGGAGATGGAGTTTTAGAGGGATATTTTTTTTCCTGCCCGGGCTGGCTTCGAACTGTAATCCAAGGCATCTTTGCCACAAAAGCCCTTTTTTATTCCCAATTAAAGCAACAAGGAGACCAAGGGGACTAGAGCTTACCTGCACCTTGTCAAGAATTGACCAAGGGGGGCTGGGAATATGGCCTAGTGGCAAGAGTGCCTGCCTCGTATACATGAGGCCCTGGGTTCAATTCCCCAGCACCACATATACAGAAAATGGCCAGAAGTGGCGCTGTGGCTCAAGAGGCAGAGTGCTAGCCTTGAGCAAAAAGAAGCCAGGGACAGTGCTCAGCCCCTGAGTCCAAGCCACAGGACTGGCCAAAAAAAAAAAAAAAAAAGAATTGACCAAGGGCTGGGGATATGGCCTAGTGGCAAGAGAGCTTGCCTCGTATACATGAGGCCCTGGGTTCGATTTCCCAGCACCACATATACAGAAAACGGCCAGAAGTGGTGCTGTGGCTCAAGTGGCAAAGTGCTAGCCTTGAGCAAAAGGAAGCCAGGGACAGTGCTCAGGCCTGAGTCCAAGGCCCAGGACTGGCCAAAAAAAGAAGAAAAAAAAAAAGAATTGACCAAATACTTGCCAGAATTCTGCAATGAAAAAACTCAGTAGATGTGAAGAGTTTTAGCACAGATATATAGCTAGATGGACATATAAAGAATGGCATACTGGTTTTACATCAGTGTTTAAGTCACAGCCAACAATTGTACACCAATTTAGTGATATTTGTCTTGTATGAAATTTTTTTTTTTTTTTGGCCAGTCCTGGGGCTTGGGCTCAGGGCCTGAGCACTGTCCCTGGCTTCCTCTTGCTCAAGGCTAGCACTCTGCCACTTGAGCCACAGCGCCACTTCTGGCCATTTTCTGCATATGTGGTGCTGGGGAATTGAACCCAGGGTCTCATGTGTACGAGGCAAGCACTCTTGCCACTAGGCCATATCCCCAGCCCTGTCTTGTATGAATTTAAGACATACACATACCATCTTCTTCCTACACTGTTTCTTCAATTCCCTTTTCTGAGACTTCACTAACAAATGACATTTACACAGACATACACACATGGAACACAAATACACATTGTGCACATAGGTTTTACAGCATGCAAAAATGAATTTCAGCAGTAGACTCGGAATTTCAATAGTAAATGACATTTTTGCCCAATATTTTAGAACCATGTGGTTGGTTAGAAAAACAATTTTGCTAGCAAACAATTTTCAGATTATAAAATGGAGAAACCATATTTTGATAAACTCCAGTGAGATGCCATGATGAGGGAGTGGCAGGAGGACACAAACACACTAACAGAGAACACATAGCATGGCATAATGGCGCCTGAGCTGGTGCCTGTTAAACCCAATATCCACCACGTGGTCAATGGTAGAGAAAATGTTATGCCCAAGTCGCAAGAAGACCACCAAGAAGACCACCGAGAGCCAGATGTTCCGTAATGCAAAAGCAAGGCTTTATTTAGGCGAGCTGCAGCCCGGACCTCATCCTATACACTGACACAGCGGAGGTTGGAGGAAGGTCCTGAGCTGAAATCCCACAGGGCTTATAAAGGCAAAAACCACAAAGTTACACTAACCAGATGTGCAAGCAGGACTGGGGTGTGAGTACAAATCTGATAGGCTCGGGGCTAGGGCTTTCTGAAAGTGGTCTAGGGACATTCCAGGGCAGTCAACGCGACCGGATCATCCCCAAACCAAGTGGTTTCAGCACAAACAACTGCACAAACAACTCTGTTCCTGGAATTTTTACAATCTCTGGTTAGTTTCACCATAAACAAGCCATTTCCTGGACTTTATGTATGTGCCAGGTTATTCTTAGCTTAACACAAACAACAAGATGGTTGCTGCCTCAAAATGGAGTCATTCTAGTTCTTCAAAAATAACTTTTAGATATCTTTGCTGACAAAACACATTGGTGGTCAAGCCTCAGTTTTGGAGGTCTGTGAAAAGAGGCAGCTTGGTGAGCAAGGCACGTTATCAGTATGGTATGACTTGGGAGTTTTATAAAGTAAGCAAGTAAGCAGGCAGATGAGAGAGAGAGGGAGAAAAGGGAAGAGAAAGAGAGGAAAAGAGAAAGAGAGAGAGCCTGAATATAAGTGACTTCTGACCATTTACCATTGCAGTGGCAAAAACTGTATCTGTGAGAGTATTTCGAGAAGGCCTCATGCACTGTCAAGAGGCATGCTAGCAGTTTTCTGGCTTGGGTGTGACTGTGATGCAAAACCCAAAAAGCACGGGTGGGAGGTGCCTGGAGAGTGAATGAACTTACCAGGCAGAAGCAGTGGACGGAGCAGCAGCAATTTCACTCACCAGGGTAGACAAGTGGTGTGGATGTGGAGGTGGATGTGGAGGCCAGCAATGGTATTGGTGAAAAGTCCCACGTGGTGTCTCGCAACAGTTTGGTTCGTGGGTAAAAGGGCTGTCAGGACTGGGGATACTCCCAGAAAAAGGAGAAAAATAGAGGGGAATTCCGCCTGTGTTGACTCTTAAGCCCTATCCAAGTCACAATACCATATATGTTAGGTTTTTAAAGTAGGTAGCCAGTAAAGGAGAATGCCACGTGGTATTCAGGCAGGAGAGAAAGTTCATTACCGCACTGAACTGCTGGCCTGTGGCTGAGGTGATTCATGGCCAGGGAGAAGGGAGAGAAGGGAGAAAAGGGACAACCCCCACCCAGCCCTGCCTTATCTAGGGGCAGGGGCAGGGGGTGTGGCCAGATGGATTAGGATGTGACCTCAGGGAAAAGGGAGGTTAACTGCTTCCAGGTCTGCTGGTTACCCAGGTAACTGGGTGGAGATTTAATGAGGTGGGGGCATCTACATGCAGCCTTCCAGGGAAGGACCTTACACTACCCATTTTACAGATGCCACTGGCCAACCTTAGGCACTTAGAGGAACTGGAAACTGGAGAAATCCACTCTAAAATAGTAACTCATGATAGTTGGCTCTGGTCTGGCTTCTTAGGAGCAGCAGTCCCATTGGACTGACCCTTGCCCCATCTTTGTTTTCCCCAACAGCCTGTGGGTGGAGTCACAGTAAATTGCCTTGATGTAGTTGAGATAAACCAGAAAATGTAGACAGTTTAAAACTCTAGCAGCAAAGAAGCCCCAGGAAATGTAAAGAGGAAAGTTAGTATAGAAAGCCTTGGAGAAAGGGATAGAGAAATGGTTTCCTCTGGATAAGAAAGGGATTTAAAAAGTAAATTATCGGGGCTGGGGATATGGCCTAGTGGCAAGAGCACTTGCCTCGTATACATGAAGCCCTGGGTTCAATTCCCCAGCACCACATATATAGAAAATGGCCACAAGTGGCACTGTGGCTCAAGTGGTAGAGTGCTAGCCTTGAGCAAAAAGAAGCCAGGGACAGTGGTGCTCAGGCCCTGAGTCAAAGGCCCAGGACTGGCAAAAATATAAATAAATAAATAAATAAATAAAAAGAAAAAGTAAATTATCACACAATGTTCCAGTAAGTTGTTGATGGAGTGAGGAAGTAGAAGATGGTGTGAATGGGGATATGTTAAATTTTATAAGACACAGATTATAAAACTGTATAAGGAAAGACTTTAGAGAGAGAATTGGGGAAACAAAAATGTTTCCTTTAGATTAAAAGGTTTTGGCATGTTAAAAGTGAGAAAGACAATCCCTAGAAAGTTTGAGTATGTAACAAATGGTATCAGTATGTCTTAAAATTAGAGCATATGAGTAAAGTTGGTATGTAATCAAATTGGCTATAATATAAATAGGGTCAGAATTGGGGCTTTGGTGTAAAACTGTTTATCTGTACCTGCATCTGCAGGGCTAAGGCACTTGTGTGATGTCATCTAAATGCTATTCCTAACTTGCAATCGCATTTGGTATGAGCTTTTATCACCCCCTCAGAGCCCTCTAGCAAGTCTACCAAGAGATCTGGCTCAAAATAAAGGCCCTTTATAAGACTAGACCTCCTCCTGAGCCACACCCGATACCAACTGAGTAAAGCGCCACAGACAACTTATGGTATTGCGAGCACAATACCAATCTATCCCTACTGATTCTCAGTCAGAATCAAACTAATAAGCAAGAAGAACCACGATTGGTTCTCAAGTTACCTATCAGAAGGGGGGAATGAAGGAGGGAATGAAGAGTTAAAGTAAACCCTATTTTCAGGCAGCTCTCGTTTTGTTGTCTGTTTAAACTATGAGCAAACCCAGGGCAAGCTTTTTAGGGCCCAGCCGGTCAAGAACTCTAACCGCCTGGGAATGCTTAACTCTAACCAACCCCAGAATGCCTTGAGCCCTGAGCCAATCAGATTTGTACCCATGTCCTAATCTTGCTTGCTTGAACACCTGATTGCTGTAACTTTGTTCTTTGTCTTGCTTGAACACCTGATTGCTGTAACTTTGTTTTTTGCCTTTATAAGCTCTGTGCAATCGCAGCTCGGGGCTTCCTCCTAACCTACGCTGTGTCAGTGGGTAGGACGAGGCCCGGGCCACAGCCTGCTTGAATAAAGCCTTGCCGGGGGCTGGGAATATGGCCTAGTGGCAAGAGTGTTTGACTCTTATACATGAAGCCCTGGGTTCAATTCCCCAGCACCACATATATAGAAAATGGCCAGAAGTGGTGCTGTGGCTCAAGTGTCAGAGTGCTAGCCTTGAGCAAAGAGAAGCCAGGGACAGTGCTCAGGCCCTGAGTCCAAGGCCCAGAACTGGCAAAAAAAAAGGAATGATGAATAAAGCCTTGCCTTGCTTTTGCATTTCGGAACGTCTGAGTCTTGGTGGTCTTCTTGGTGGTCGTTTTGCGACTTGGAATAACACTTTTCTGTTCTCCATTATCCAAAAAGGTGTAGAGGGAGATAAAGTTTTTACAGGCTTAGCAACATTTTTTTCTGTAAGTGTACCAAACCTGGGACTTGAACTCAGGTCCTGGGCCCTGTCTCTATATTTTGCTCAAGGCTAGCCCTCTACCACTTTGAGCCACCCACAGGGCCACTTCTGGTTTTCTGGTATTTAATTGGAGATAAGAGTCTCACAGACTTCCTGCTCAGGCTGGCTTTAAACTGCAATCTGCAGATTTCAGCCTCCTGAGTAGCTGGGATTACAGGCATGCGCCACCAACCCAAGTACTAGCAGTAAGTTTTTCCAGCTGTTGTACAGGTGTCTAGTGTCTTTGGTCCCTACCTGCTAAATGACAGAGGAGTCTCAGCGAATTCCTCCTGATACCTAAAACAGACTTTTAGAAATTTCCAAGTTGGGGGAGGAGAAAGATGGCGCCGACAGAATAGGGAAGGCACCCCGACTCGCTCCAACTGAATAGCGAGCTGGGAACTCCAACACCCAACACCCCATCAAGAACCCAGCAAAACCAGCAGCCAGAAGCAGTGGAGATACGCAGGAAAACAAAAAGGAGCAAAAAAGAAGAACCGAAAACCTACACGGAGCCGGAGAATCTCCAGGGCACCCTCCCCCCACCAGCCGACCCTGGCCCAAACAGGGCCAGGCTGGGAAAGGGGAACCCGGCAATCGGCAGACAGGCTGCCAGGAGCGCAGAATCCAGATAGCAGGAGACCACACAGACACAAGGCAGGGTGCGGACCAAGACAACCACTGGCAGCGACAAGAAGTTCGGGTCCACACTGGGTTCGGACAAGGGAACCCAGCGCGGCAGAAAGAGGGAACCGGGGAAGCCATCACGACACTTCGCCAACCCCTGAAGGGATAACGGCTGCGCAGGACACACACACAAAGCAACTGTGAGTCCCCCATTATCCCCTCCCCCAACGGGAGACCAGCTATCAGAGACCCAAGCCCGACAAAGAAGCTAGATCTCCCTCCCTCCACCTCCCCACCCCGAGGGAACAAAGAACCCCCAAATCAGGCGGGGAGCTCCCATCAGGCGCTGGGAAGTCAGTTTAGCAGGGGAAGGGCGGAGCAGCCCCAAGGCCCCACAGGTTCCTGAACTGGCAGAACCGGCCCACCCCATTCCCAACAGGGGCCGGGGGACGGTGGGCAGTGCAAGCCCCACCCGAGGGTGCTGTACCTCGAAGACTCTTACAACTAAAATCACAGGCGCTGGAGGGCAATACCAGTCCAGCAGGGTCACCTGGGCCTGATCACGTTCCCCCCTCGCAGCGGAGGCGAGGTCTGAGAGTGCCAATCCACACCCGGACAGTCGATCCCACTGGGCCCCACACATACCGCCCCCCCAACGGACTCGCGGGAGGGCGCAAGCACAACCCAACAACCCAGGGCTCGCTCTAGGAGGCAGATCCCGCTAAAGTGCCTGTTGTAGTGGACGCACAGCGCACAGGAGGGCGGGGCCCCCGGCGACAGCGCCCACTCTGGTAGGCGTACCCTGCACTGGTGGGTGAGGCCACAGCGACAGCACCTGCTGCCATAGACACGCCTACACAAAAGGGAGGGAAGATCTACACAGATCTCCAGATGCACAAATCACAAAGAAACATAACTCAGTTCATCAAAGGGCAAGCCAACTCGCCAGCTCCAAAAAGCAGCACGACTGAAGAGGAGATGGAGACTAAAAATGCAAATGAGGCCATGTTAACAGGAATGATCGAAAGCGTCAGAAATGAAATCAGAAAACAATTCCAGGAGTTTAGAGTGGAAATCTGGAAGGACACCCAGGAAGGCAAGAAAGAAATGGAAGCAAAAATGGATACAATGCAAGCCTGCTTTAAAGAAATGGAAGCAAAAATGGATACAATGCAAGCCTCCTTTAAAGAAAATCTCCACATGCTGAGAATTGAAATGCATGAAAAAATAGATTTAAAATACAACTCTTTAAAGGAAGAAATTTCCATGATCAGAGCTGATATGACAACCATAAATAGCTCTCTGACATCCATAAACTCTGCAATTGAAACCATAACACAAAGAGTGGACCATATAGAATCCAGAATCTCTCGCCTGGACGATGAAGCAGCTGACAACAACCAGAAAATGACCACACTCCAAGAAAAGGTGAAGCTTCAGGGAAGACTAATCCAGGAACTAATGGACAAAGACAAGAGATATAATCTGCACATAATTGAAATAGAAGAAGGAGCCGAATGCCAGAACAGAGGGCTTAATCATGTTCTCAATAAAGTCATTGCAGAAAACTTCCCCAATCTCACAGGGGACCCCATCCAGGTAACCGAAGCCTATAGGACACCTGGCAGGCCAGACCCCAGGAAAGCCACCCCAAGGCACATAATATTCAAGACTACAGACCTCAAGATTAAAGAGCAAATTCTGAATTCAGCCAAAGAGAAGAAGGAAACTTTCTTCAATGGGAAGAGGATTTGAATAACATCCGACTTATCCACACAAACTTACCAAGTTCGAAGTGAGTGGAAGAACACCATCCAAGTACTTCAGAATAACAATTTACAACCTCGGATCAAATATCCAGCAAAATTGGAGTTCACATTTGAAGGGAAAACCAGATCTTTCCACACCAAAGAGGAGCTAAAGGAGTATGTGAATAAAAAACCAGCCCTACAGCAAATTTTGAGAGGGGAACCCCACCCAACAGAGATCGTAAAAAACACACAGACAGAATCAGAAAGAAACTTCAATAGCCAAAGTCCACCAGAAAGACCAGCTCACTAAAGACAAGGAAAAAAAAAAGAGTAAAAAACAGCCCAACAAGAAAATGGAAGGAGAAAAAACACCCTTATCCTTGATCTCTTTAAATATAAATGGTTGAAACGCCCCTATAAAGAGGAGCAGACTGGCAGAATGGATTCGCAAACAAAAAGTTGACATCTGCTGTCTACAAGAGACCCACCTTACAGCAAGGGACAAAAACAGGCTTCGAATGAAAGGATGGAGCAAGATCTACCAAGCAAATGCACCCACCAAAACGGCAGGTGTAGCCATTCTGATCTCAGACAAACTGGACTTCTCATTAAAGTCCACCCAAAAAGACAAAGAAGGACACTACATATTAATACAAGGAAAAATCCAGAATCAAGAAATCACAGTGATAAATGTATACTCACTGAACAAAAGAGGCCCTACATACCTCAAGCAAATTCTCACAGAATTACAGAGCAAGATAGACGCAAACACAATCATAGTGGGTGACTTTAATACTCCTCTCTCTCCAAGAGACAGATCCAACACCCAGAGGATTAGTAAGGGAGCTGAGGACCTAAATAACACCATTTCCCAAATGGATCTAACAGACCTATATAGAACCTTCCACCCTACAGAGACCCAATACACCTTCTTTTCAGCTGCTATCCAACACTTGGGCCACAGACCAAATTAAAGATGAAATCAAAGAATTCATAAGCCACAATGACAAAGAAAACACATCACAAAGAAACCTATGGGACACAGCTAAGGCAGTACTGAGGGGCAAGATCATTGCACTCAGCACCCACATTAAAAGAATGGAAGCACAGCAGGTGAATACCCTCACGATGAAACTAAAACAACTGGAGAAACAATAAAGGACAGAATCTAAAATGACTAGGAGGGGAGAGATCACAAAGATTAAAGAAGAGATAAATCTGATTAAAAATAGAAAGACCATTCAACAAATAAATAAGACTAAAAGCTGGTTCTTTGAGAAAATAAACAAAATTGACAGACCCCTTGCAAGAGTTACAAAAAAAAGAAGAGAAGAGACTCATATACGTAAAATCAGGGACTCCACTGGAAAAATTACAAGTACACACGATATTCAAACAATCATAAGGAGCTATTTCCAAAACCTCTACTCAGCAAAAAACAATAATTTTACAGAAATGGATCAATTCTTAGAGAAGTACAAACTGCCCAAACTGAACCAAGAAGAAATAAATCAACTAAATAAACCAAACTTATGGTGAGATACAGGAGGTAGTCAAGAACCTCGCTACTAAGAAAAGCCCAGGCCCAGATGGATTCACCAACAAATTCTACAAAACCTTTAGTGAGGAGCTAATACCAATACTCCTCAAACTCTTCCACGAAATAGAAACAGAGGGAGAAATCTCAAACTCATTCTACGAAGCTAATATCATACTCATTCCCAAACCAGGCAAAGACCCAACAAAAAAAGAGAACTACAGACCAATATCACTAATGAACACAGACGCAAAGATCCTCAATAAAATATTAGCTAACAGGATCCAGAAACTGATCAAGAAAATCATACATCATGACCAAGTAGGCTTCATCCCTCAGTCACAAGGATGGTTCAACATCCGTAAATCAATCAACGTAATTCACCACATCAACAGATCTAAAATTAAGAATTACATTGTTATCTCAGTCGATGCCCAAAAAGCCTTTGACAAAATACAACATCCATACCTATTAACAGCTTTGGAGAAAACAGGAACAGATGGAACATTCCTCAAAACAATAAAAGCCATATACAACAGACCAACTGCTAATATCATATTAAATGGAGAGAAACTTAAATCATTCCCCCTAAACTCAGGAACAAGACAAGGATGCCCACTCTCCCCACTTCTGTTCCACATAGTGCTGGAATCCCTAGCCATAGCAATAAGGCAAGAGGAGGACATCAAAGGGATCCACATCGGCAAGGAAGAATCAAGTTATCCCTATTCGCAGACGACATGATCTTATATCTGAAGGACCCAAAAAACTCAGTCCCCAAACTCCTACACCTAATAAACCAATTTTGCAAAGTAGCAGGATACAAAATCAATCCACAAAAGTCAGCAGCTTTTCTGTACACCAGCAATAGACAAACAGAAAAGGAAATTATGGAAACAATTCCATTTACAGTAGCCAAAAAAAGAATAAAGTACCTAGGGATCAACTTAACCAAGGATGTGACGGACCTATTCAATGAAAACTACAAAAATCTAATAAGGGAAATTAAAGAAGACACAAGGAGATGGAAAGACCTCCCATGCTCATGGGTAGGCAGAATCAATATAGTGAAAATGGCCATATTGCCCAAATTGTTATACAAATTCAATGCAATACCTATCAAAATCCCAGCCACATTCTTCACTGAAATAGAGAAACCAATCCATAAATTCATATGGAACAGCAAAAAACCTAGAATAGCCAAAGCAATTCTAGGCAAAAAAAAGCAGTGCAGGAGGTATCACAATACCAGACTTCAAGCTCTACTACAAGGCCATCATAACAAAAACAGCATGGTATTGGTATAAAAACAGATCGGAAGACCAATGGATTAGAATTGAAGACCCAGAAATAAAACCGCATGCTTACAGCCAACTGATATTCGACAAAGGAGCTAAAGATATACAATGGAATAAACATAGCCTCTTCAACTAGTGCTGGGAGAACTGGGCAGCCATATGCAGAAAACTCAAAGTAGACCCAAGCCTATCACCATGCACCAAGATCAACTCAAAATGGATCAAGGACCTCAATATCAGACCTGAATCCTTGAAACTACTGAAAGACAGAATAGGAAAGACGCTAGAACTTATAGGCACAGGAAGGAACTTCCTAAATGGAGTCCCAGGGGCACAACAAATAGGGGAAAGACTCGACAAATGGGACTACTACAAATTAAAAAGTTTCTGCACAGCTAAGGTCATAGCCACCAAAATAGAAAGACAGCCAACGATATGGGAAAGGATATTTACCAGCACAGCAACAGACAAAGGCCTGATATCTGTCATCTACAGAGAACTCAAAAAACTAAGCCCCTCCAAGCCCAATAAACCTATTAGGAAATGGGCAAAAGAGCTAAAGAGAGACTTCACAAGAGAAGAGATAAAAATGGCAAAGAACACATGAGGAAATGCTCAACATCCCTGCTAGTAAAGGAAATGCAAATAAAAACAACCCTGAGATACCACCTCACCCCAGTTAGAATGGCCTATACTCTGAACTCAGGAAACAACAAATGCTGGAGGGGCTGTGGGGAAAGAGGAACCCTTCTCCATTGTTGGTGGGAATGCAAATTAGTACAACCACTTTGGAGAACAGTATGGAGGTTTCTCAAAAAGCTCAATATAGACCTACCCTATGACCCAGCCATACCACTCCTAGGCATCTATCCTAAACAGCAAAACCCAAGATATCAAAAAGACATTTGTACTTCCATATTTATCGTGGCACAATTCACAATAGCCAAAATATGGAAACAACCCAGAAGCCCCTCCACAGACGAATGGATCAAAAAAATATGGTACTTATACACAATGGAATACTACATAGCGATTAGGAATTGTGAAATATTGTTATTCGCAGGGAAATGGTCAGAACTCGAACAAATAATGTTGAGTGAGACAAGCCTAGAACACAGAAAACAAAGGGGCATGATCTCCCTGATATATGACTGTTAACAAAGGGAGACGGAGAGACAGTAGAGACCAAGTCTGTGAATACTGTATATGTTCTTGATACATTGTATATTGTATATATGTCTACCTGACCTAGACAAGGGATAGAAAAACAGGACGTAAGATATCACAAGAAATGTACACACTGCCCTACTATGTAACTGTACCCTTTTTGCACAACACCTTGTAAAAAAATTTATGTTCAATTAATAAACAAATAAAAAAAAAGAAATTTCCAAGTTGCCCTCTAGGAGGCAATGCTGTCATCACATAATAGCTTGTGGGAATTCAGAAGTTCAATGTTATTGTTGCCTGGGAGTCGTCTTGCTAGTTCCCTAGGGAGATCAGAAATGCTGCCAGACTTTACATATGCAAATGTCTAGGATTATACTTGACAATGTCATAATTTTCCTAGTTTAGTTTGTTTGGAATAAAAAGTTAGAGACAAATAGGTTGGGGATGTGATTCAATGGTAGATTTTTTTTACTGAACATGTATAAGTGCTTACTCCAGTACATCAAAAAAAGAAATAAAATGAAACTCCAAGGTCACAGTTTTCATTTATTTCAGTTGAAACAAGACCTTCCTTCCTTCCTTCTTTCCTTCCTTCCTTCCTTTCTTCCTTTCTTTTTTCTTTCCTTCCTTTCTTCCTTCCTTCCCTCCCTCCTTCCTTCCCCCTCCTCCCCTTCTTTCCCCCCCACCCTCCCACCTGCCCTTCCGTTTCTTTAGAGACAGCCCCATTTTCTGGCATTTGAGAGGTTAATTGGCTATGAACCTCTATCCTTGATCTTAGTCTAGTGAGTAGCTGGGATTACTGGCATGAGCCACAGGCACCTGGCTTGAAACAAGTCTTTTGTATCTAATTTGGCATTTATATACCATCATTCCCCAAGTCCCAGCCCACTGGATTATTTCCTTTTGTGCCCATATAGAGCTTGAACTCAGAGCCTCCTACTCTGACTTGGCATTTCTACTTTAGGCTGTTGCCCTAACTCTTGAGCCATGGCTTTTTGCTGGTTAATTGGGGAGACAGAGTCATGAACTTCCCTGCCCTGCCAGATTCAAACTGCCGTCCTTAGATCTCGGCCTCCTGTTTAGTGAGGATTGCAGGTGTTGGCCCAGTAACTTCCTCTGTCATAGCTTAGCATGCTCCCTTCCTAGGCACCACTAGGCCCATTTAGTGAAGGCAGTGAGTAATCAGCCTCCACCCCTTCACCTTGAGATGGCACTCTTTTGGGACAGCTCCAACCATATAAGGCAGCAAGATCCCCTTAGAGTGACCTTCAGGCCTGAGCAGCTGCAAGACCCCTTTATCTATGACTTGGGCAGCATGCATAAATCCTAGCCTGTCATGATCCAATCCAGGGTCTCCACCTTCTAGGCCCTCCTAGCCCCTGTAAGTTATATAGGTCACCTCAGACAATAGCCAGCATTTCTTCTCTCTTTGAGAAGGGGTGTTGCTGGTCCCTTTGCTGGCAATAAGCCTTTTCTTTGTCCTTTGTACCTAGATGTCTGTGTGGTTTTCTGGCAAAGTCTAATAAACTCTAACAACGGAGGTGAGCCATTAGTACCTGGCTAGGAAAATTAATTTTAATTAATAAACAGCAAGTGAGCTTCCAGAAGACTTTATGTAAAGAAATAACAGGGCAAGCTGGTTGCTGGTGGCTCATGCCTGCAATCCTAGCTATTCAGGAGATTGGGATCAAAGTTCAAAGCCATCTGAGGCAGGAGAGTTTGTGAAACTCTTATCTTCAGTAAACTAGCAAAAAGCCAGAATTGGAGTTAAGGCTCAAGTGACAGAGTGTCAGCTAGTAAAAAAGCCAAGCAAGAACCTGAGGCCCTGAGTTCAAGCCCCAGTACTGGCATATACATAAAAAAAAAAAAAAAAACTAATGGAGCTGGACAGTGATGGTTCATACCTGTAATCCTCACTATTCAGGAGGCTGACATCTTAGAAATGCAGTTCAAAGCCAGCCCAGGAAGAAAGTCCATGAGACTCTGTTAGCATATTCACCCTTATTTTAGCTTGACAGCCTTCACTTTGAGTCACCCACAAGCCAGGTCCAGTCACAGTTGCCCATTCCCACCGAACTGCACATACCACTAGCCCCAATGGTGTTAACATGGTGCTGCACAGTCAGGATGCTCTATCCATGCTGTTTCTAGTGCCCAGACACAAAAGGTATTGTCCTGGATAATGTGTCAAGATATAGGATGTTTTCCACAGCTATAAATCACCTATAGAATGTTCTACTCCAGGCTGGGAATATGGCCTATTATACATGAAGCCCTGGGTTCGATTCCTCAGCACCACATAAACAGAAAAAGCCAGAAGTGGTGCTATGGCTCAAATGGTAGAGTGCTAGCCTTGAGCAAAATATGCCAGGGACAGTGCTCAGGCCCCGAGTCTAAGCCCCAGGACTGGCAAAGAAAAACAAAACCAAGAAAAAGGTATTTAGAAGTTTTACTTATATCAAAACTAGGGGCTGGGAATATGGCGTAGTGGTAAAGTGCTCTCCTTGTATACATGAAGCTCTGGGTTTGATTCCTCAGTACCACATATATAGAAAAAGCCAGAAGTGGCACTGTGGCTCAAGTGGTAGAGTGCTAGCCTTGAGCAAAAAGAAGCCAGGGACAGTGGTCAGGCTCTGAGTTCAAGCCCCAGGACTGGAAAAAAAAACAAAAAAAAACAAAAGAAACATATCAAAGCTGACTTAGTGAGAAAATCCATCCTGTTTTTGAAAGGATGCCCAGACTTCAATGACCAAAGTTTAACAAGCTAGTAAGTCTTAAAGTCTTTGAGCCCAATAGATAAAATGCAACAATGAATTTTAGCCAAACCTGAACTGCCTTTCTACCATAAATATCCACCATGTTAAAGCACTCAGCATACCCAGGTCTGGTGATGTATTAGCTTTCTATCTTCCCTTCCCTTCCCTCCCCTTCCCTTCCCTTTATTAACAAACTTTGTCTTTACTTAAATATATCTTCAATTTTTTTTTTAATGATAACAAGAACTCAGTATAAGCCTTGCACCAGTGGCTTATGCCTGTAATCCTGGCTACTCAGGAGGCTGAGATTTGAGTGCTGAGGTTCCTGCAGGGGCAGGAAAGTACTTGAGAGTCTTATCTCTAGTTAACCACGGAAAACTGAAAATGCAGCTGTGGCTCAACTGGTAGAACACCAACTTTGAGTGTGAAAAGTTCATGAGAGGGCTGGGAATATGGCCTAGTGGCAAGAGTGCTCGCCTCCTATACATGAAGCCCTGGGTTCGATTCCCCAGCACCACATATATAGAAAACGGCCAGAAGTGGCACTGTGGCTCAAGTGGTAGAGTGCTAGCCTTGAGCAAAAAGAAGCCAGGGACAGTGCTTAGGCCTTGAGTCCAAGGCCCAGGACTGGCAAAAAAAAAAAAGTTCACGAGAGGGGCCTCTAAGTTCAAACTCCAGTACTGGAACAACAACAACAAAAGAATCTGCAAAATGTGATTGTCATTGTATTGATCAACTGTGTCTTTAATTCCATTTAGCTATTGCTTTTATATGCCAAGATTTATATTTGTGGCTGAGAATGTGGCTTAGTGGTAGAGTGCTTGCCTAGCATGCATGAAGCCCTGGGTTCAATTCATCAGTATCATATAAGCAGAAAATGCCATAAGTGGTACTGTGGCTTAAGTGGCAGAATGCTAACCTTGAGCAAAAGAAACTCAGGGACACTGCCCAGGCCCTGGGTTCAAGCCCCAGTGAAGTGCCAGGCTTTGAAGTCAGGTCCCATTTTACCACGTGAACCCCACTTTACCACGCAAACCTGAGATAAGCAGGCCCTGTGAGCAGACCCAAGACAAGCCCATTAGGGCCCAGTCGGTCTAGAACTCTAACCGCTGGGAATGCTAAACTCTGACTGCCCCCAGAGTGCCTCAAGCCCTGAGCCAATCAGATTTGTACCTGTGTCCTAATCTTTCCTGCTTGAACACCTGATTGTTGTAACTTTGTTTTTTGCCTTTATAAGCCCTGTGTAATCACAGCTCGGGGCTCCCTCCTAACCTCCGCTGTGTCGGTGGGTAGGATGAGGCCCGAGTTGCAGCTCGCTTAAATAAAGCCTTGCCTTGCTATTGCATTTCGGAATGTCTGAATCTCAGTGGTCTTCTTGGTGGTGGTCTTGCGACTTGGCACAACACCAGGACTAGGAAAAAAAAATTGTACTTGTAATGAATCTCATTATCTATAGGATTTATTTTCTTGTGTTCATCCTCAATGCAACAAGACGATGACCAATTCCTACATATCTGTCAAATATTATAGCTGTTACAGGGTTCGAGGAAGGAGATTCTACATCCCTCCAAGAGTTCACCACTCATAGACAGTCTCAAGCAAAATGATGGATTTATTGGGGAAGCAAAAAGCAAACTGACTGGCCAGGGACGCAGCACAGACTCAGGAGCTGAACTGCGACCCTAAAAATGTGGGCTGACTGGCCAGGGACACAGTGCAAACTCGGGAGCTAACATTGTGACCCCCAACAGTCCTGGAGCTGGGTTTATAAAGGTAAAAGCATGACACAGATATAGGAGGTTGATGCAGGGGGTAGAGCAAATAACAAACAAGTGAAGCAAGCCATTTACAGAAGCAGAATTTTGGGGTCAGGTTGATCTAATAATCAAGATGGAGTCAGCTCTACTTCCTCCTACAGCAATAGCTGTTCGTTTGTGTGTGTGTGTGTGTGTGTGTGTGTGTGTGTGTGTGTGTGTGTGTGTTGATCCTAGGGCTAGAACTTGGGCCTGGGCACTATCCCTGAGCTTCTTTTCAGGGCTAGCACTCTACCACTTGAGTGATAGCTCCACTTCTGGTCTTTTTGGTAGTTTATTAGAAATAAAAGCTTCATGGACTTTCCTGCCTGAGCTAGCTTAAAACCATGATCCTCAGATCTCAGCCTCCTGAGTAACTAGGATTACAAGCATGAGTAACTAGCATCAGGCTTATTTTAGACTTTTGTGTGTGGTGGGGGGCAGTCCTGGGGCTTGAACTCAGGGCCTGGGGGTTATCCCTGAGCATTTTTGCTCAAGGCTAGGGCTCTAGTACTAGAGCCACAGCTTTACTTCTAGCTTTTGATAGTTTTGATTGGAGATAAGAATCTCAAGGAGGGGCTGGGAATATGGCCTAGTGGCAAGAGTGCTTGCCTTGTATACATGAGGCCCTGGGTTTGATTCCTCAGCACCACATATACAGAAAATGGCCAGAAGTGGCGCTGTGGCTCAAGTGGCAGAGTGCTAGCCTTGAGCAAAAAAGAAGCCAGGGACAGGACAGTGCTCAGGCCCTGAGTTCACGGCTTAGGACTGGCCAAAAAAAAAAAAAAAAAAGAATCTCAAGGACTTTTCCACCCCAGACTGGCTTTGAACTGTGATCCTTAGCTCTCAGCCTCTTGAGTACCTAGGATGACAGGTATGAGCCACCACCATGGCTTATTATAGACTTTTTTTTTTTGGGGGGGGGTGGGGGGCAGTCCTGGGGCTTGATTTCAGGGCCTGAGCACTGTCCCTGGCTTTAAAAAAAAATTCTTCTTTTGCTCAAGTCTAGCACTCTGCCACTTGAGCCACAGTGCCACGTCTGCCCATCTTCTGTATATGTGGTGCTAGGGAATTGAACCCAGGGCTTCATATATACGAGACAAGCACTCTTGCCACAAGGCCATATCCCCAGCCCCTATTATAGACTGTTAAAGATATACTACAAACAGTAAAAAATGGCTGTTACTTTTTTTATTTTCCTACACACAAAATGTAGGTATTTGTCAAAGTTGTATTGTCTAAAATACATCTATGATTAATGCTTAATCCGAGGTTTGTTTTAGTCTGATAGACACCACAGTCCCTGAGTTCTGTTTTGTTGAAATATCTGACAGTGGAGCCATATTTTGGTCAATATCTAATGAACAACGCTGAATGAAATAACATTAGAAATCTTGTTCTTTTTTTTTAAACAGAAGGAAATTCACTTAAAATAAAATTTCCTTTTTTATGTGTGTTTAAAGCATGAGCCACATGATTTTTTTTTTTTTTTTTCCTTTGGTGCTGGTTCTGGTGTTTGAATTCAGGGGCCTGGGTATTGCTAAGCTTTTTTTTTTTTTTTTTTAAGAAACCTCCATTTATTATTTCCCACCAACTTTCTTTCCACTTTCCTGAAGTGCGTGCAGAGTTCAGGACCACTCGGGAGTGGTCCCTACCCACTCGGTGGCCTGGGCGGTGGGCGCGGCTGACCAGTCTTCAGTGGCAAGCTGGGCGCTCCAATCTTCGGTGGGGAACTGCTGGATGGGCATGGAGGGCACCTGCACGCCCTCTGACCAATCGGCCACCTCGGGCTGCGTGACCGTGAACTCGGGGGCCGGCGCCGTCCACTCACCCTGGAATTCCTGCTTGGTCACCACCTTCTCGGCCGCGGCCTGCTCTTCCTTCTCAATCTCCTCGGGGTCGCGGTAGAAGTAAAGATCCGGCATGACCTCCCAGGGGTGCTCGCGGTAGATGGTGCCACGCATGCGCAGGACTTCGCGGGCCAGTATCCACCACATCAGACCCACCGAGTGCGCACCCTAGTTGTTGCACGGGATGGCCATGTCCACGTAGCGCAGGGGGGAGTCGGTGTTGCAGAGCGCGATGGTGGGCAGGTTCACGTAGGACGCCTAGGTGAGCGGCTGGTGAGCGGCCCGGGGGTCTGTCACCACCAGGAGGCGGGGCTGCCGGAAGGCCGCCTGGATCTGGTTGGTGAAGATTCCCGGGGTGAAGCGGCCGGCGATCGGGCAGTGGCAGCAGCGAACTTGAGCATGGCGCGCTGGCCGGTGTTGCGGGAGGAGATGACGCTGATGTCTGCGGGGTTCTCGATGGCCACGATGGTGCGGGCGGCCAGCAGCAGCTTCTCCCATGTCCTCTTCAGGTTGATGATGTAGATGCCGTCGGTCTTCCTCTTGTAGATGTACTGCTCCATCTGGAAGTCCAGGTTGGTGGCGCCCAGGTGGGTACCCGCGGAACTTAAGCACGTCCTCCTCCTTCACCTGCAGGACGTCCAGAGCTCCGGACATTGTGTTAATTTCCCTTTGAAGTTAGGACGGGAATCAAGAACAACGCCATATGGAGCCCTGCCTGGATAGCGCCCAAAGCTAAGCTTTTTTTTTTTGTCGCCAGTCCTGGGGCTTCAATTCAGGGCCTGGGTCTGTCCCTGGCTTCTTTCTTTTTTCTTTTTGGCCAGTCCTGGGCCTTGGACTCAGGGCCTGAGCACTGTCCCTGGCTTCTTCCCGCTCAAGGCTAGCACTCTGCCACTTGAGCCACAGCGCCGCTTCTGGCCGTTTTCTGTATATGTGGTGCTGGGGAATCGAACCTAGGGCCTCGTGTATCCAAGGCAGGCACTCTTGCCACTAGGCTATATCCCCAGCCCCGCCCCTGGCTTCTTTTTGCTCAAGGCCAGCACTCTATCACTTGAGCCACAGTACCATTTCCAGCTTTTTTTTTTTCTGTATATGTGGTGCTGAGGAATTGAACCCAGGGAAGAAGTCTTATTCTTTCAGCATCTATAAAACAGCAATGACTATAATTTTATGTTCTTGGGTTTACAAGTTCAAAAAGGGAGAGCTACAGGCAGAGAGAAGGAGCTCTCCAAAAACGAAAAAGGGGAAATGATGGACCTAGAACAAATGACGTTAAGTGAGGGAAGCCATGGTCAGAGACACAGAGGGCTCAGGCTTTTGTGTTTTCTCTCATATGTGGAAGCTAGACCTAAAACACACCAAAACATGATACATTACACAGGCCTCTAAACATTCACACATGGGGCAGGCGGGGGGTGGGGGAGGGAGGTAGCAGGCTGCAAAGAACTGGAGGGACAAAGGGTGAACAAACACAGCAGGGGTGCTCACTAGACACTGTTGAAAATGAGCTCTACAACTTGTGGATAGGTCTGGGAGGGAAAAACTGGGAGAGAGCGAGGGAAGGGGTGACATTGTCACAAAAGAAATGTACTCTTTACCTGACTTATGTTATGTAACTGTAACCCTTCTGTACATCACCTTTGCAATGACAATAAAAATTAAAATTAAAAAAAATCACTGGATAATGTAAAAAAAAAAAAAAGAATTAAAAGGGCAGAGATTGAAAATCCCTTCCTGAGCTGGTCCATGACGTGAATGTATTCTCCTCAAACAGCCTGGCAAGTGTCTGATTTCCAATGGGCTTCCTGCAGGTAGTGGGCAGCAGGCACTGGACCCAGTTCCCTGGCCTAGAATTAGAGGGAGGCCTCAGATTCACAGAGAAGGACTTTCTCTTTCTCTCTTCCAGTCCTGGTACTTAAACTCATGTCCTGGAGCTATCTCTGATCCTCTTTGTGCTCAGGGCTAGCACTTTACCACTTAAGCCACAGTGCCACTTCTGGCAGTTTATTGGAGATATAAGTCTCATGTACTTTCTTGCTCAAGTTGGCTTTGAACTGAAATCCTTAAATCTTAGCCTCCTGAGTAGCTATGATTACAGGTGTGAGCCATTTGAGTCCAGCTTCTCCTTTTCATTTTAATTTAATTTTTTATTGTTTAAAAAGGTGAGCTACAAAAGAGTTACAATTACGTAAGTCAGGTAAAGAATACTTTTTTTCCTTTTTGCCAGTGCTGGGGCTTGAACTCAGGGCCTAAGCACTGTCCCTGGCTTCTTTTTGCTCAAGACTAGCACTCTACCACTTGAGCCACAGCACAGCACCACTTTCGGCTTTTTCTCTTTATGTGGTGCTAGGCAAGCACTCTACCACTAAGCCACATTCCCAGCCCCAAGAATACCTTTTGTTTTGGTTTGGTTTGGTTGTTAGTCATGGGGCTTGAACTCATGGCCTGGGCACTGTCCTGGAGCCTCTTTGTGCTCAAGGCTAGTGCTCAACCACTTTGAGCCACAGCTTCACTTCCAATTTTTCTGGATTAATTGGAAATAAGAACCTTACCAACTTTTCTGCATTAGCTGGCTTTGAACTACAATCCTCAGATCTCAGCCTTCTGAGTAGCTAGGATTATAGGCATGAACTACTATTGCCCAGCAAGAGTACATTTCCTTTTGAACCATGCCAACCCTTCCCTTGTTCTCTTCCAGATTTATTTATTTACTTATTTATTCATTCATTCCTTCATTTGGATCTTTGTTTGCCAGTTCTGGGGCTGGGACTCAGGGCCTGAGCACTGTCCCTGGCTTCTTTCTGCTCAAGGCTAGCACTCTACCCCTTGAGCCACAGTGCCACTACCAGCTTTTTCTGTTTATGTGGTGCTGAGGAATTGAACCCAGGGCTTCATGCATGCTAGGCAAGCACTCTACCACTAAACCACATTCCCAGCCCCCTTCATTTATATCTTTAAGCAGTTGTGCCAGAAGGTTTCAATTCAACTTGTCAGTTTAGAGTACAAAGCATCTTTTTTGTATGTGTCAATCTTGGGACTTGAACTCAAGACCTAGGCTCTGACCCTGAATTTTTTTTTTAAATACCAAATAAAGCCAGTTATTATTATTGTTGTTGTTGTTATTATTTTACATACTTACAGAAGGGATGGGCAGGCACAAACAACTGGTCACCTGCAGTTTCTTGAGCAGGAAGTTAACATCTAAGATTCCTGTCCAGGAGGAACATGCTTGGCCCGAACTGCTGGCCTGTGGCCGAGATGATCCATGGCCGGAGAGAAAGGAGAGAGAGAGAGAGCCTGACCCTGAATTTTTTGTGCTTAAGGCTAGTACTCTACCACCTGAGCCACAACTCCACTTTCCTTTTTTGATGGTTCATTGGAGATAAGAGTCTCACAGATTTTCTTGCCCAATCTGGCTTTGAACCAGGATCCTAAGATGTCAGCCTCCTGAGTAGCTAGGATGTCAGTGTGAGCCACCAGGGCCCTGAAGCTTTTGCTTCTCATCTTATTAGGATGTTGGGTGTGGGCCTCCACCCTAGGCCTCTTCCATCATGATGAAGTCTTGCCTATTTTTTCCACCTGGCCCAGAACTACAGTCCTTCCCAAGTCACACTCCAAGATAGCTGAGATAATAGGAACACAGCACACCAAAGGATATGGGATTAAATGACTTTACCAAAATCTTGCAAGTCATGAATTCAAACCTTGAGAATAGTTGTCCAAGGCCCTGCCCACCTTGGCATCTCCATAGAGGACGTGATTTGTGATTCTCACGGTAAAGATGGAGAGGATACAGATAGAACTGGGGTAGGAGAGAGGCACATGACCTAGAAGAAGTTTCATCAGAAGCTGGTGAACATAGCTGGGCCCTAGTGGTTCACGCCTGTAATCCTAGCTACTCAAGAGGCTGAAATCTGAGGATCATGATAAGAAAGCCAGCCTGGGCAGGAATGTCTGGGAGATTCTCATCTCCATTTAACCTCCCTCTCTCTCTCCCCCACCAAAAAAAACAAAGCCCAAAGTGGAGCTATGGCTCAAGTACTAGACCACAAGCCTTGAGAACAAAAGCTCAAGGACAGCACCCAAGCCCTGAGTTCAAGCCCCAGGACTGGCACCAGAAAAAAATCCTAGCTAGCTACTCCAAAGGCTAAGATATGAGGATCACAGTTCAAAGCCAGCCCAGGCAGGAAAGTCCCTGAGACTCATCTCCAATTAAGGACCAAAACAGCTGGAAGTATAGGTATGGCTCAAGTGGGTAAGCACTATCTTGAGCAAAAGAAGCTCAGGGACAGCACTCAGGTCCTGAGTTCAAGCCCCAGTTTTAGCAAACACACACACACACACACACACACACACACACACACACACACACACAGAGAGAGAGAGAGAAAACAAAAGATGTTGCTATTGTCCAGGAGAAGGAAATGTTGCACCCTAAATTAGACATATAAATCCAGTCACAAGAATATAGAGAAGCCTTATTTTGAGAGGTTGAGTTTTGGAGTCTTTATTGGAGTGCTAACAATCTGCAGGTGGCCAATTACAAAGGCCTGCAGCCAGCAAATACACTTAACACAGTTAGGAAACAACCATGAAGGCCAGAGAGGAAAGAAAGAACAAAAACAATATTAGGAATATGCAGATACATTGTGTTGTTTAGCCCCAGCTGAAGCTAGGTCTCCACCCAACATGTCACCTCTGTCTTTAAAAGCTTGGTACCAGCTCTGTTCCTGGCTGCAGGCCTTTGTAATCAGTTGCACAAAGACCTCTAACACTAAAGGCTCCAAAAGTTGGCCTCTCAAAATGTGGCTTCTCTTGTACCCCTGCTATCACTGTATCTCATCTGAGTACCCTGGATACTGTATATATGTGTATTAGAACTAGGGAAGGGAAAGGGAATATCAAAATCCAGAGACAAAGGATGAAAAGACAAATGATACCAAAAGCAATACTTACAAAACCATTTGGTGTAAAACCATCTGTACAACCCATTGTGGGGAGGGAAAGGGAGAAGGGGGAGACAGGGGAAAAATGAGGGAGGAAGTAACAAGTTGAACAAGAAATGTACTCACTGCCTTACATATGAAACTGTAACCCCTCTGTTCTTCACTTTGACAATAAAGGGGAAAAAAGTGAAAAAAAATGTGGCTTCTCTATTGTGACTGCTTTATTTTTATTTTTATTTTTTGCCAGTCCTGCAGCTTGAACTCAGGGTCTGAGCACTGTCCCTGGTTTCTTTTTGCTCAAGGTTAACACTCTACCACTTGAGCCACAGCGCCACTTCTGCCTTTAATCTATATATGTGGTGCTGAGGAATCGAACCCAGGGCTTCATGTATATGACGCAAGCACTCTACCACTAGGCCATATTCCCAGCCATCGTGACTGCTTTTATATCTGATTCAAGGTATATTTTACTACACAACAGTATTAATTTTAAAATACTCTGGAAGCACTTGAATACAAGTACCAAAGAGACTCTTTGATTAAGACCAAAATTAAGGGCTAGGAATATGGCCTAGTGGTAGAGTGCTCGCCTTGTATACATGAAGCCCTGGGTTCGATTCCCTAGCACCACATATATAGAAAACGGCCAGAAGTGGCACTGCGGCTCAAGTGGCAGAGTGCTAGCCTTGAGCAAAAAGAAGCCAGGGACAGTGCTCAGGCCTTGAGTCGAAGGCCCAGGACTGGCAAAAAAATAAAAATAAAAAATAAAAAAAAATCTTGAGCTGGGGATATGGCCAAAATTAAGAAGGAATTGTGGGGTCAGGTGCTGGTGACACACACCTGTAATCTGAGCTACCCAGGAGGCTGAGATCTGAGGATCATGGAAACTAAATCTGGCAGGAAAGTCTGTGAAACTCTCATCTCTAAGTACGCAAAAAAAGCTGGAAGTGGAGCTGTGGCTCAAATGATAGAGCACTAGCCTTGAACACAAAAGCTCTGGGAAAGTACCTAAGCTCTGAGTTCAAGCCCCAGGACTGGCACAAAAAAAAGCAAAGAAAAAAGAAAAGAGATTGTGGGGCAGTATGGGTCTCTAGAAATCACTTGCATAGGTGATATGTAAATGCTTGAAAATTGTCAGGTGGATGTGGCTTACACAGGAATCTGCTCTACTCAGGAGGCTGAGATCTAAGTTTGAAGCTAGCTGGGGCAGAAAAGCTCTTGAGACTCTTATGCCCAATTAATTAGCAAAAAGCTAGAAGTAGAACTGTGGCTCAAGTGGTAGAACACTAGCTTTGAGCAAAAAGCTAAGCAAGAGAGTGAGGCCTTGAGTTCAAGCCCTAGTACCTACACACACACATAAAAAAGAATTAATAAAATAAAAGCGTTTTCTGCTAGTGGGAATGCAAACTAGTACAACCACTCTGGAAAGCAGTGTGAAGGTTCTTCAAAAAAGTAAACATAGGAAGTGGCCCTGTAGCTCAAAGTGGTAGAGTGCTAGCCTTGGGCAAAAAGAGCTTAGGTCCCAAGTTCAAGCCCCACAACTGAAAGAAGAAAAAAAATTCAAAACCCAGTAGCACAAACATCAAAACAATAAAAACTTTTTTTTTTTTTTTTTTTTTTTTTTGCTGGACACTGGTGGCTCATGCCTGTAATCCTAGCCACTCAGGAGACTGAGATCTGAGGATCACAGTTCAAAGCCAGCCTGGGGAAGAAAAGCCCATGAGATTCTTATTTCAATTAACTACCAGAAAACTAGAAGCGGTTCTGTGGTTCTTCAGCTTTGAGCTGAAGAGCTCAGGGACAGCACCCAGGCCCAGAGTTCAAGCCCCGTAGCGGACAAAAAACAAAACAAAACAAAAAACCCCAAATCACCAAAAAACAAAAAACAAAAAAACCCAAACCTAAACTAAACATAGATCTTCCTCATGCCCCAGCCATACCACATCTTATCCTGAGTATCATGAGCCAGGATATGATAGACACCTGCACATCCATATTCATTGCTGTACTATTCACAATAGCCAAGATATGGGAAATGATAGGGCTGACCTGAAAACTGGAGTAACTAAATATAAGTTTTAGTGTTAAAATTATAACAGCTTCTAAACCCTGGTGATGACTCCATGATAGAGGGCTGCACCCCCACCCGTGAGACTAGTTTCTTATAGTTTGAAATTTAAAAATGTAGGGAGCACTTGTTCATCTCTATACCTGGGTAGCAACCATGGTAATGGACAGTAAAAAATGATCATAGTCATAGGCTATAAAAATAATCATAATAGTAGTAGAAATGCCATGGTAACTGTTGGGTTGGTTTACCTATGATTGAGTACTGGATTGTTTTAGCCCACTCAAGCTTGCTTAGTGGTAATGGGGAAACATGGTCGCAATTGTTAAAATAAAGTTGGTACTAGGTCAGACTGACCGCAATATTCTGCTTCTGTAAATGGCTTGCTTAACCCATTTGTGACTTGCTCTACCCCCTGCATTAACCCCCTGCATCAGTGCTAAGTGACAACCTGTTGTCAATTCCTGATATCGAGGCCAGTTCCTGATATCAAAGCCAAAATAGATAACTGAAAGGGTAGATAGCCAATAGAAATAGAACAAGACTTGCTTGCTAAATGCCATCCAATCAAGTATCTGCCAAGTTGGAAATACCCTGCCCCTGTAGTAATCACAATAAAAAACCCTGCCTATCTGAGGGTCTGGACTCTCAATCCAGATCCGCTGTGTCGGTGATGGTTGGGAGTCCAGGCTCCAGCTTGCAATAAAGACTCTCGTGCGTTTGCATCGGTATCAGCTCCTTGGTGGTCTTTGGGACCGGAAATCTGGCATAACAGAAACAACTCTGATGGCCCACAATAGATGTGTGGATCCCAAAAGTGTGGTACCTTTACAAATGGAATTTTACACAACCATTAGAAAGAATAAAATAATGTCATTTTCAGGGAAATAGATGGAACTAGAACAAACCATGTTAAGTGAGTTGAGCCAAGATCTGAGAGACAAAGTGTACATGTTCTCTCTGATATGCTGAAGTTAGATCTAACACTCACTGGGATATGATAAATTATACAGGATTCTAGATACATACAGTGAGATCAAGAGGATACTCTTAGGAGAGAAACACAAAGGCACAATGCCTAAGTGCCTCTTCATATTTAAATAAATATACATACTGAAATGAACAGCAAGGTATGGAAACAAAATACTATTTTAGTTTTTGATGATTCTACTTTCTTTACCTATGTATGGTGTATTCATGTGTATATCTTTGGGAGGGTGGGGGGAAGGCACAGAACTGGAGGGAAAAGGGGAAAAATGCAGCAGTGGAGCTCACTGGACATTGATGAAAGTGAACTACACAACTCTTGGGTGGGCTGGGAATATGGCCTAGTGGTTAAGTGCTCGCCTCGTATACATGAAGCCCTGGGTTCCATTCCTCAGTACCACATATATAGAAAAAAGCCAGAAGTGGCGCTTTGGCGCAAGTGGTAGAGTGCTAGCCTTGAGCAAAAAGAAGCTAGGAACAAGTGCTCAGGCCCTGAGTCCGCCCCAGGACTGGCAACAAAAACAAAACAAAACAACTCTTGGGAGAAGACTGGAAGTGAGGGACTGGAAGTGAGGGAAGGAAATGTGCTCATACCAGACTCAGGTCACTGTAATGCCTTTATAATACCAATAAAGTAATTTTTTTAAAAAAAGTACGGTGATTTGAGTGAAGCACTGGGAATAACTATAGTGTCATGAGGGGTACCGGGAGGCATTTTTTCTCTGTCCACAATGATCTTGTGATAAGCCCAGTCAGAAAAGCTGGGTGAGACTGGCCCTGGTGTCTCACTCCTGTAACCCTAGCTACTCAGGGGGCTGAGATCAGAGGATCACAGTTCGAAGCTAGCCGAAGCAAGCCCGGGCAGGAAAGTGGGAGAGCCTTTTTTTTTTTTTTTTTTTTTTTTTTTTTTGCCAGTCCTGGGGCTTGGACTCAGGGACTGAGCACTGTCCCTGGCTTCTTTTTGCTCAAGGCTAGCACTCTACCACTTGAGCCACAGCACCACTTCAGGCTTTTTCTATGTACGTGGTGCTGAAGGAGTCGAACCCAGCACTCTACCACTAAACCATATTACCAGCCCACCAAGACTCTAATCACTAGTTAATCACAGAAAAAGCCAGAAGCAGAACTGTGGCTCAAGTTGTAGAGCGCTAGTCTTGAGCATAATAGCTCAAGGACAGCGCCTGAGTTCAAGCCCCAAGACTAACAAAAAAAAAAAAAAAAGAAGCTGGGTGAAACCGGGCATTGTGTGGGCTGATGATGTTCTTTGGGAGATCAAGAGGTGAGCCAGGCACGATGGGGGACCAGGGGCCACTTTTGGGTTTGATTCAGAGGGAGGGGGAAGAGGAGGGAAGGGGAAGAGTCAAGAGGAGGGATGAGGGGAGAGAGGGAGGCTGAGGAGGGGGAGGGGATAGGAGAGGGAGGAGGAGGGATAGGAGAGGGAGGACGGTGACGCGGCGGCGGCTCAGCGGGATCGCGTCAGGGATCCTGTCAGGCTGCCGGCTTTACCAGGCTGCCGGGCGGAAGGTGCAGACCGCGGGCGAGGGCCTCTCCGGGGGCGCGGGGCGCGGGCCTCTCCAGGGCGCCGTGCGCGGGGTGGGGAGCGCGGGCGGGGCTCCCTCGGTCCGCCCGTCCCCCGCCCCTGCGCGGAGCGGAGCGGAGGGCGGGCGCCGGCCGGCGCTGCATCATTTTCACGGCGAGGCTGCGGCATCGCCCGCGGGGAGCAGGTGGGGAACGGAGCGGCGGGCGGCCCCGGGCTCCGGGCCTCAGGGAAGACTGCAGCGGCGCGGGCCCGAGCCGCGGCGGCCTCTGAATAAGCAGAATCGTGAGCCGGCCCCCGCCCGCCGGCCGCCTCGCACTATGCCGGGCAGGTGCTGAGCGCAGGCCCGGCGGCGCCCGAGCCCGGCCCCGGCCCCGGCCCGCGCATCCATCCGTGTGCCCGGCCACTCCTGTCCCCACCCCTCGGATCGCCGCGCCTGCCCCTTCCGGGCCCGGCACCCCCTTCCCCGGCTCGGACCCCCTTCTCCCCGGATCCGCACCCCCGCCACCGCGGCGTCCGCACCTCTCCCCGGGCTCGGCACCCCCTCCCTCCGGCCCTCCTTCTCCCGCGGCCCGTCATCCCCCCCCCACCCCGCCCCGGCGTTCGCGCCTCTCCTCCGGCCCGGCACCCCTTCCTCCCCCAGGCCCTTGTGCCCCCCCGCCCGGCCCGGCCCGGCCCGGTCCCCCTCGCCCTGGACTATGGCCGCGGAGGAAGCCCTGCCGACGGCCGACCACTACCGGACGGAGATCGAGCGGCTGAGCCGTGAGCTGGCGGAGACCACCCATGAGAAGATCCAGGCGGCCGAGTATGGGCTGGTGGTGCTGGAGGAGAAGCTGACGCTCAAGCAGCAATATGACGAGCTGGAGGCCGAGCACGACGCGCTCCGGCAGGAGCTGGAGCAGCTGAAGGAGGTGAGCGGGCGGGCTGCCGGGGGTGTGGTGGGGGGGAATGGGGGTACCGGGGATGGGGGTCCCGAGGGTGGGGGTCCCCGGGGGATGAGGGCCCCGGGGAATGGGGGTCCCGGAGGATGGGGGGAGCCCACCAGCCCCCACCTAGCCGGGGAGAGAGGCTGCGGGGCATGGGGTCCGAAGGACTACATCTGAGAGCCCTTTGTTGATCTGAGATAAATGAAGGGGCCATTGTGATCCCCTCCTTACACGCGCACACACACACACACATACACACACACGAAAAATAATACCCTAAGCAATGAGTGACGTCCAGGGCAGAAGGTGGAAGGCTGGGGGTTAGGGGGGAGGTCTGACGTCCTCCAGCCCCCAGCTCCAGTTTATGTTGCAATAAACCCATCAAACTTTTCCAAACTTCCCCAGACTCGTGCCCGTCATCCCAGCTACTCCGGAGGCTGAGATCTGAGGATCCGGGTACAAAGCCAGCCCGGCAGGAAAGTCGGATCTTTCCGTAAACCAGCAAAAAAGCTGGAAGTGGCGGCGTGGCACAAGTGGTAGAGTGCCAGCCTTAACAGGAAAAAGCTAAGGGACAGCACTCAGGCCCTGAGTTCAAGCCCCAGTACTAACACACACACACACACACACACACACACACACACACACACACACACACACTGCTGTGATTTCAAAGATGGTCATAGTGTACCCAGATTTGCAATTGTGGACACAGAATTTCAGGCTGGTTGAGATCTGACATAGAATGGTCCTTGCTGAATTGTAGCTGGTTTTGGAGGGGACCAGGGACTGTGTCTGGAGAGCCCTCACATCCAGTTTCATAGAGAGGTGATCTCACTTCTGCTTTGCCTTCCAGTCATTCTTGGCCTGAGGCTGGGGACTCATTCACTTGGCTGACGGGGATGTTGCTGTCTTGATGGTGTCTTTGAGCCAGACTGGGCCAGGCCAAAGTCCTGGCAAATTGAACTCCTCTCTAGATTCTCTGAAAGAACCCGATCTGGGGAGCTTAGCATTTGAAATGAGGCTCTTCAGGTTGAAGTGACTTCTTAAACATCACACAGCACCCATGTCTGTGTCTTTTGGTATTTGGTGGTTGTTGTTTTTAAAGATTGGCAGTCAACTATTTAGACATAATTTTTAAAATGGGCTAGAGCAATAGAAAATAAGGTACTTGGATTTTCCATCAAGCATTTATATTATCAATGGCTGCTTTATCTGCTTATAGAAGCACAATAACAAGTAACCAAGAATAAATTTGACTTTACATATGCACTGCTTTTCTGGATGACAAGTGTTTCAATCAGTTAATAACTAATTAAGGCATTTATTGATTTTTACGTGCATATTGGCATTTAAAATGTTAGTCATGTAATATTAAAAGTCTTTTTGAGTTTGTTTTAGAGGGAAGGAAAGGTCTTGTTTTGCTGCAGACATGACTTTTGAGAGTCTAATAAATCTGCCTTCTGATGTAATACAGATAGGGTAAATATTTGTATTTTCAAATGTCCCATTTTTATTCAGACTATTAAATAAAAAAAAATCAGGGCTGGGAATATGGCCTAGTGGCAAGAGTGCTTGCCTTCTACATATGAAGCCCTCGGTTCGATTCCCCAGCACCACATATATGGAAAACGGCCAGAAGGGGCGCTGTGGCTCAAGTGGTAGAGTGCTAGCCTTGAGCGGGAAGAAGCCAGGGACAGTGCTCAGGCCCTGAGTCCAAGGCCCAGGACTGGCAAAAAAAAAAAAAAAAAAAAATCAATGTACTAAAATAAATCAAAAGGAAAAATGTTATTATTATTTTTTTTTGGCATACCAGGCTGCAAGTTCTGGGTCCTGATTTTTCTTGCTAGGCTGATTTTCCCATCAGCCAGACTTGTGTATATTTCGTAATGACATTAAGTTTCAGACTGGCATATGTGTGTGTGTGTGTGTGTGTGTGTATGTTACGGTGTTCAAGGGAGGGGATTCCACGTCCCTCCAAGAGCATACATATACATATATATACACACATATATGTGTGTGCTGTGTGTGTGTGTGTGTGTGTGTGTATTTATGGTGCTAGTCCTGGGGCTTGAATTCAGGGCCTGGGCACTGTCCCTGAGCTTTTGTTGCTCAGTTAGTACTCTACCCCTTGAGCCACAGCTTTTTTTTTTTTTTTTTTTTTTTTTTTTTTTTGGCCAGTCCTGGGGCTTGAGACTCTCAGGGCCTGAGCACTGTCCTGGCTTTTTTTTTTTTTTTTTTTTTTTTTTTGCTCAAGGCGATAGCACTACTTCAGGCTTTTTCTTTTTATGTAGTATTGAGGAATTCAATCCAGGGCTTCATGCGTGGTAGGCAAGTACTCTACCATTAGCCCACATCTCCAGCCCCACTATTGGCCTTTTGTTTTATTTTGTTTATTGGAAGTAAGAGTCTCATGAACTTATGGACTTTTCTGCCTGGGTTGGCTTTAATTTCTAGCTTTTTTGCTGCTTACTTGGAGATAAAAGTCTCTCAGATTCATCTGCCTGGTTGATCCTCAGACCTCAGCCTCCTGAGGATTACAGGTGTGAGCTACAGGTGCCTTGCTATTCCTGTTTGAAAAGTACCTCCACCATGGGGTCCTTACACAAGTGGAGCTTCCACCAGCCAATGCCTTTCTTGTGCTTAAAAAAAAATAATAATTGCATACATGTTGGAGGCGCGGCTCAGGCGGTAGAGTGCCAGCCAATGAGTTTGAGTATCTGATTGTGCCTATTGGAGTATTCCAATGAGGATGTCATACAGAAGCTATTTTGAGCCAGTCATGTATGTCTTTAGTTTTAGCTTCTTGGGAAGTGGACATTGGGATCATGATTTGACAGTCCATAAGTTCCCATTTCAACAGACAAAAGTTGAGTTTGGTGTTATGTGCCTGTCATCCTGGCTGCATCATAACACATAAATAGGGGGTTCATAGTCCATGCTGCCTAGGTAAAAAGTGAGACTGTCCAAAACCAAGCAGAATGGATTAGGGTTAATTGGTAGAGTATAGCCTATCAAGTGCAAGATCTTGAGTTCAAATCCCAGTACCAACTACAAAAGACAGATGTTTTGAAAAACCTATTTGGTAAGAGCATTGCTTTTACAAAGGAAAGTTTTGTTTATTATCAAGAGTTACAGTAGATGTTATTGCATAATAACTATAAAGCCAGTAAAAGCTGAGTGCTGGTGACTCACACCTGTGAATCTAGCTATTCAGGACTCCAAGATTTGAGTATGGCAGTTCAAGTCTAGTCCAGGCAGTCAAAAATCTTAAGAGGCTTTTTATCTCCAGTGAACCAGCAAGCCAGAAGTAGAGGTGTGGCTGAAATAGAGCATCAGCCTTGAATGTAAAAAGCCAAATAACAATGGGAGGACTTGAGTTCAAGTCCCAGTATTGGCACACATGCAAAAAAATAATAGTGTTGGGCTGGGAATGTGGCCTAGTGGCAAGAGTGCCTGCCTTGTATACATGAAGCCCTGGGTTCGATTCCCCAGCACCACATATATAAAAAACGACCAGAAGTGGCGCTGTAGCTCAAATGGCAGAGTGCTAGCCTTGAGCAAAAAGAGGCCAGGGACAGTGCTCAGGCCCTGAGTCCAAGCCCAGGACTGGCAAAAAAAAAAAAAAATAGTGTTGCCGTTCAATTATAACTGTAAAGTCAATAAAGAAATCTGGGGATCAATTGTAAGTTTTCAACAAAATGATTTATTGAAAAATAACTAGAGGGCTGGGGATATGGCCTAGTGGCAAGAGCGCTTGCCATGTACACGAGTACATGAAGCCCTGGGTTTGATTCCCCAGCACCACGTATACAGAAAACGTCCAGAAGGGGCGCTGTGGCTCAAGTGGCAGAGTGCTAGCCTTGAGCAAAAAGAAGCCAGGGACAGTGCTCAGGCCCTGAGTCCAAGGCCCAGGACTGGCAAAAAAAAAGAAATAAAAAAAGAAAAATAACTAGATAAATTTGTGGGAATGTCAGCAAAAAGCTATCGCACTAAGTCAAAGTGGGCCACTAGTAATTTTCTGGTGCTTTTTTTTTTGTGTGGTGCCAGTACTGGAACTTGAACTCAGAGCCTGGGTGCTGTCCCTTAGCTTTTTCACTCAAGGCTGACATGCTGCACACCTTCATTTATAGGTTTTGGTCATTAATTGGACTTTCCTACTTGGGCTGGCTTCAAATTGTGATCCTCAGATCTCAGCCTCCTGGGTAGCTAGGATGACTGGCATGAGTCCCTGGTGCCTGGTTCTGTGGCTCAGTCTCTGTAGATCACTCTTGTGCTTGGGATCAATATCTCAGAGAGAGTTGTTCTTTCTTTCCAAGGCTGGACTGGTGAAAAGACCAGGAAGGAGTGTATCCTTCAAATTATTCACGAAGGTTTTTCCGGTTCTTTCCTTAGCCCTGTTACTTTTTGGCCTGGCCTGGTATTGTCTAGGGATTTGCTTTTGCTTCATCACATGGATTGATGCTCTTACACACTTGAAAGAAAAATGAAAGGGATCTGAAGAAAAAAAATGACTTTCCCCCAACACACACAATTGTCTGGCTTGTTCATGGCTAGTGTTCTACCACCTGAATCATGTCTCCATTTCAGTGTTTTGCTGGTTAGAGTTGAAGTCCTGAGGGCCTTTCTGCCCATTTCTGATCCTCCAGTTCTCAGCCCCCTGAGTAGCTTGTATTATATGTATGAGTTACTGGTGCCTGGCAGAATTCTTGCCTCTTTATGGGGCACTATTTATTTGTTTATTTATTTATTTATTGCCAGTCCTGGGGTTTGAACTCAAGGCCTGGGCACTGTCCCTGAGCTTCTTTTGCTCAAGGCTAGCACTATACCACTTGAGCCACAGTGCCACTTCTGGTTTTTTCTGTTTATGTGATACTGAGGAATCAAACCCAGGGCTTTGTGCATACTATGCAAGCACTGTACTACTAAGCCACATTCCCAGCCCAATGCTGGTTGTTGGGATCTACTGGGCTTTTCTGCTGGGGCTGATTTTTGAACAAGATCTCCCTAATCACAGCTTCCTGAGTAGCTAGGATTACTGTCCAGAGCCGTTAGCACCTGGCTTTTTGCTGTTCTTGTTCCTTTGGTTTTATAAAGAACAGGTATGCGTTATCTTGTAACCTGGCATTTTGTTGAGCAGTACTTTCTTTTAAAATGCATGTGTTATGAGCTCGGCACTAGTGGCTCATGTTTGTAATCCTGGCTACTCAGGAGTCTGAGACCTGAGGGTGATGGTTTGAAGCAGGAAAGTGTTAAGAGAAACTCTTATTTCCAGCCAATCACAAAAAGCTGTGGCTTTAGTGATAGAGTGCTGGCTTTGTGAGCACAAGAGCTGAAGGATAGTGCCCAAGTCCTGAGTTCAAGCCCCAGGACCAGCACTGAAAGAAGGAAGGAAGGCAGGGATGTATTCAGTGTCACCACCTCCCCACAGTAGGTCCACAGCTGGCTCCAGGTGGGAGACGGATCCTTTTGGGGTGTATTAGTGCAGTTGTCTCCTTGTCTGGCTGGCCGGACCTGGAGATACATGGCTGTCTGTACCTGGCTCATGTTCACAGCAGCAGGAACTGGTCCTGCAGTGACCACATTGGGCCCATTCTAGAGCTTGGTGTGAAGCCAAGATGACTGTGACCTTTGGGCTTCCCTGTGTTTTCCTCTCCTCACCCTCTGACTGCTTGAGTTTTGAGACACACTGTTTCAAATTGCAGAAAGAATCTTATAAAGCCTGTTTGGTTGCATTGAGGGAAGTCTGTAGCCTCTAGAGTCTTTTTACAAATATGGAACACATACATGCACACACACATAAGCTAAATTATAGTGTGTGTGTGCGCGCGCACACGGGTGTGCACGCATGCTGGATCTGGGGCTTGAATTTAGGACCTCCTCACGCTTTTGCTTGGCACTTTCACCCAAGACTGGTGCTCTACCACTTGAGCCACAGCTCCCTCCCCTTCTGGCTTTTTTGCTGGATCATTGGAGATAAGAGTCTCACAGGGGCTGGGAATATGGCCTAATGGTAGAGTTCTTGCTTTAGCATGCTTGAAGCCCTGGGTTCAATTCCTCCGTACCACATAAACAGAAAAAGTTGGAAGTGGTGCTATGACTCAAGTGGTAGAGTGCTAGCCTTGACTACAGAGAGAGGCTCAGGGACAGTGCCAGGCCCTGAGTTCAAGCCCTATGACTGGCAAGGAAAAAGAAAAAGAATCACAGATTTTCCTGCCCAGGCTAGCTTCGAACTAGCATCCTCAGATCTCAGCCTCCAGAGTAGCTAGGATTACAGGTGTGAGCCACCAGCATCACATCCAATTGAGGACATATTGGTGCTCGCCTGTAGAAATTGGGAACATTAAAAAACAAAATGTTGGGGCTGGGGATATAGCCTAGTGGCAAGAGTGCCTGCCTCGGATACACGAGGCCCTAGGTTCGATTCCCCAGCACCACATATACAGAAAACGGCCAGAAGCGGCGCTGTGGCTCAAGTGGCAGAGTGCTAGCCTTGAGCAAGAAGAAGCCAGGGACAGTGCTCAGGCCCTGAGTCCAAGGCCCAGGACTGGCCAAAAAAAAAAAAAAAAAAAAAAAACAATAAAAAAAAAAAATGTTGCTGGGATTACAGGTGGGATCCATGAAACCTGATCTTGAGTGCTTTTTTTTTAATGCTATTATTTTGTTGGCTATTTTTGGTTTGCAAGTTTTTGCAAGTTTGTAAATAGAATATTTAAAAAGGATTTCTTTGATTTTTAACTTAAGGGTTATTTCTAATTCTTCTTTCCATTGTGCATACTTGCTGTTTTCAGACATTGTTTTAAGGAGGGAGAATAAACAACAACCATTACTCCAAAATGTGATTTAACTGCCTGGTTTCTCTATTTAGTTTTGAATGCAAATGTGTTTACCAAGAGGGAGGAAGGCGACAACAGTAGCCATTTCCTGAGTGGAATGTTTTGTTTCCAAGTGCTGTGTGGGTCTGGAGTAGGGCACTGAGAGGCTGGCTCTTTGTTTTGTGTATTGCCGACCTCTGGGGAATAAAATGCCATCATTAGAGCCTTAGCCATCACTTTTTGAAACTGGAAAAGGTTTGGATTATATCATGATGGGCCTTCCCGATTACTCTTTGATTTTTCTTTTGTGCAGTACTGGGGCTTGAACTCAGCCCCATGTTTTGTTTTTTGTTTTTTTTTCAGGAAGAAAGGAGTTTATTGGAGGGAAAGCAAACTGCCAGCAGGTACAAGATGGAGGCGTGGGGATACAGAGGGGAAGGAAGAAGGGAAAAAAAAAAAGAGCAAGAGAGAGTAAGAGAAAAAAGGAGAGAGCTCAGCCCCATGCTTTTGTGTAGCTTTTTCTGCTCAAGGTTGGTGTTCTATGAATTGAGCCACAGCACCCTTTCCAGATTTTTGGTGGTTAACTGGAGATGTGAGTCTCACAGACTTTTCCTGCCCAGGTTGGTTTTGAACCATAAGCCTTATGTCTCAGCCTCCTGAGTAGCTGGGATTTCAGGTGTTAGCCTGAAACTGACATGGGGCAGCTGTGAGTTGAGTCTTGTACATGATTTGGCCTAAAAATCTACTTTCTGTTCCTTCAGATCACAAGGTCGTTATCTTTTTGCTAAGGCCCAAAGCCTTTAAGCTGAAAAGTCTCAAGAAAATATACTTCGTAAGAAAGATCAGCTGGGTGCCAGTGGCCCACACATATAACCCTATCTACTCTGGAGGCTGAGATTTGAGGATCGTGATTCAAAGCTAGCCCAGGGCAGGAAAGTCCATGAGACTCCAGTACACTACCAAAAACCTGTGGCTTTTCTGAACTGTGGCTCAACTAGTAGAACACTAGCCTTGAGCACAAAAGCTTAGAGACAGCATCCAGGCCTTGAGTTCAAGCCCCAGGATCACCTTCCACCCCTCAAAAACAATCAGTCATTGGAGAAAAACAGAGAAAAGAAATAATAGCCCCAGAATCATTTATAAATAGGTTTTCAGCTAATGGCTCTTTGGATTACTTAAAAATAAAAAAATTGCTGGGTGTTGGTGGCTCACACATGTCATTGTAGCCAGAATGCTGAGACCTGAAGCATTGTGGTTTGAAGCCAGCCGGTGTAGGAAAGTCTATGAGAACTCCATCTCCAAAACAACTAGCATAAAGCAGGACTGGAGATGTGGTACAAGTGGTAGAGCATCAGCCAAACAAGTAACCTGAGCAGGAGGTTAAGTTTAAATGTGGTACAGGCAACATAAATAAGTACATTAAAAAAAAAAAAAGGGATTCAGAAAACTTCATTTGAGAAAGCAATGAAGAGTGAGCAGGGATTTTTTTTTCCAGGGAGAGAAGAGGGGATTGAGGAGGAAGCTATGGAGGGAAGTCTTCGGGGACTGCACTTGTGGGCATCTGTGTGGATGGGTAGGAATGGATGGACTGGCCTGGGAGAGATGTGGGAGTGGAGCCAAGAGAGGTTGTTTGGGGCCACATGGTAAAGGCCATTTCGTTCTAGGAAAGACCACACAGCTGTTGTGAACTTAGTCCCAAGAAGACTCTGCCATGAGCACTGGGCCTAGAGTACTGGAAAAGGACTTGAACCAAATGGGGTCTGTTTGCATGCCCCCAGCTGTGTGTGTGTGAGGAACCCTGTGAATTAAAAAGTGACTGCTTGAGCTAGGCATGGTGGCCCATGCCTGTAATCCTAGCTACTGAAGAGGCTGAGATCTGAGGATGGAGCCAGCTGGGGCAGGAAAATCCATGAGACTTTTATTTCCAGTGAATGTTATCTCCAATGAACAGTGAGAAAAAGCTGGAAGTAGAGCTATGGCTCAAGTGGTAGAATGCTAGCCTTGAGGAAAAAAAAAAATCATAGCTCCCAGGACCTGAGTTAAAGCCCAGGACTGGCACCAAAAATAAAAATAAAGCAACAGCTTGTCAGGAGGCTCTGGTAGCTCACACCTATAATCCTAGCTACTCAAGAGGCTGAGATCTGAGGATCCCAGTTTGGATCACCATCTGCTGAGTTCAGCCTCCTGAGTAGCTAGTATTACAGATATAAGCCACCATGCCCAGCTCCTTTGGCTATTTTTCATTGGTCCTATGCAGATACCATAGAGCTTTATTGTAGTGGTTCTGGGTAGCTGTTGGAATCATTCTTATTTGAGGTGTCTGCTGTCCTGGCTCTTGCTTTGGAAAACTTGCCAGTTACAGTGGTGTGAAGGGGGGTTGTGGTGGGGAAGGACTGTAGGTTTATTTCCATTTCTGCTCTGAGCATTAAGGATGGTAGGGGGAAAGTTCTGGTGATTGTGTTAGGGGTTGTTTCTGTTTTTATAAGCAAAGCAGTCTGGCTCCAGCAGAACTCAGTTGTCTAATTAGATGTTGCCAGAAACCTTCCTGGGGCCTGTGATCTAGTTCTTGAGAAGTCATTTTTGGAGAAAAATAGCATTTATGAACGTGTGTGTACGCACTCATGCGTGCACGTGCGCATGCACCCAGCTGCCAGTCCTGGGCTTGAACTCGGGGCCTGGGCACTGTCTCTGAGCTTCTTTTCCTCAAGGTTACTGCTTTATCCTAGAGTCACAACTCCACTTCCAGCTTTTTGGATGGTTAACTGGCAATAGGAGTCTCATTGACTTTCTGCCTGTGCTGGCTTTGAACTCTGATCCTTAGATCTCAGCCTCCTGAGTAGCTAGGATTACTGGCATGAACCACCACCAGAACCTGACAAGTCATTTTTCTTCCTATGAAGTGAAGCAAACTAGAGCCAGACTTTTCTTTTTTTTTTTTTTTTTTTTTTTTGGCCAGTCCTGGGGCTTGGACTCAGGGCCTGAGCACTGTCCCTGGCTTCTTCCCGCTCAAGGCTAGCACTCTGCCACTTGAGCCACAGCGCCACTTCTGGCCATTTTCTGTATATGTGGTGCTGGGGAATCGAACCCAGGGCCTCATGTATACGAGGCAAGCACTCTTGCCACTAGGCCATATCCCCAGCCCGAGCCAGACTTTTCTTGTAACATGCTGTGAGATTCCCAATACTGTCATGAAAATAGATGTTGGCATTTTCTTAAGCCTAAGAGTAAAGAAAATTATTTATAGGAAGCAATATGTGTGCTCTTGATTAGGGCCATGGAGAACGGGACATAAATATGTCCTGGAGCTGGAATTAAAGGGGACAACAAAAGAAATATGACCGGCAAGAGTAGCAGCGCTCTCTCCTCTCTGGTGGGTCTTGGAAGACTTTGTAAACATCACTAGATCATAGTCTGCAAGAGTCAGGCATGCAGGTTGACAGGCTGGTTAGAAAGCTGTCATGGGAAGGTTCTGGTGGCTCATGCCTGTAATCCAAGCTATTCAGAAGGCTGAGATCTGAGGATCTTGATTAGAAGCCATTCCTGGCAGGAAAGTCAATGAAACTCTTATCTCCAATTAACCAGCTAAAAGCAGCAAGTAGTAGAGCCTTGAGAAAAAATATCTTAAGAGACAGCACCTAGGCCCCAAGTTCAAGCCCCAGTACCACACATTCATAAAAAATACTGGTAGCAAGAACCTTGTGGGTATGTGTCCGTTTCCAGAGTTTTCTATGAGGTCTCTCTTGCAGGTGGGAGCATTGGTACGATTTGGGCCTGTGTCTAGGATGGCTGTCAGCACCCACAGTCCCGGCTCACGGGAATTAAGTCAGCCACTGGAGGCCAGGTACAGCGACCTCTCCCCGCAGGGCAAGGGTAGAGCTGCCTCACACCACGCTGCTGTGTGCACATAGATACTTTACCTTCCTGCATGAGTCTTAGTTAACAATGGGATTCTCTGAGCTTCTTCCAAGAAGCTCCTAGTTTTCTTGAAAATAAATGGCAGATACATTTTCTTCCTCTCTGTCTCTCTGTCTCTCTTTTGCTGATATTGGGGGTTGAACTCAGGGCATGTGTACTGTCCCTTAGCTTTTTCATCCAAGGTTAGCACTCTACCACTTGAGCCACACCTCCACTTCTGGCTTTTGACTGGTTAATTGGAGATAAACATCCCATGGACTTTTCTGACCGGGCTGACTTCAAACTACTATCCTCAGATCTCAGCCTCTCAAGTAGTTAGGATTACAGGCGTGAGCCACCAGTGTCTGGTTTCAAACACCATAAATTTTCAATGTTTGTACCACACCAAAAGAAAAATTATTATGCCAAATGTAATGGCTGTGTTAATCAACTAAATTGAAGTATTCCATAATGACAGACCAGAACTTCACATTGCACCCCACAATGAGAAATAAGATAAAGACAAAAGAATATATTTTTTGTGGGGTGCCAGATGCTTAGCCCTATAACCTAGCTACTCAGGAGGCCGAGATCTGAGGGTCATGGTTCAAAGCCATGTAAGGTAGAAAAGATCCTTGAGATTTCATCCCCAGTTAACCAGCAAAAATCCAGGGTGGAGCTGTTTCTTAAGTAGTAGAGTGCCAGCTGAGTAAGCTGGAGGCCAAGTTCTGGAAAGGAGAATGTTGTGCGTGAATCTAAACATCCTCTTACTCTTTTTTTTTTCTATAGCTTGTGTTTCTGTCTCCAGCCAAACCTGCGCATCGCAGCTGCCATGTTCTGTCACTCTTCCTTTTTTAATTTTGTGCTGGTTCTGGGGCTTGAACTCAGGTCCTAGGTGCAATCCTTGAGCTTTTTTGCTCAGAGTTCCTGCTCTAGCACTTGAGACACAGCTCCACCTCTGGCTTTTTGCTGCTTAATTAGAGATACAAATCTCATAGTCTTTCCTGCTTGAGGTGGCTTTAAACTATGATCCTCAGCTCTCAGCCTCCTCACTAACTAGGATTACCGGCATGAGCCATCAGCACCTAGGTTTTTGTTTTTTCTATTGATATAGTCAAACCATTCTTCATCTATCATTGCTCTTGCCTTGCCTCTACTTTTTTGATTATCCTCACTCCCTGTCTATCCTGCTTGAATACTTCAGTAAGAAAGAATAGGTTTTAAAAATAAAGCAAGGTGGGATAGTGAACTTATCAGTAACTATTCTTACAAAGTGATGATTTTATTTCTTTAAAAAAATCTGCTTTCATAAACTTGTGTGTGTGTGTGTGTGAGAGAGAGAGAGAGAGAGAGAGAGAGAGAGAGAAAGAGGGGGGGGGAGAGGAGAGAGGGCCAGTAGTGGGACTTGAACTCAGGGCTTCTCACTCAGCCTGTTGCTCCTAGCTGGCAAGATGCCCCAACGGTGTAGTTTTTTTTTAATTTAATTTATTTTATTTTTTGGCAGCACTGGGATTTGAACTCAGGGATTGGGCCTTGCTAAGCAGACATCCAGCCACACCTTCAGAGCTTTATGATTTTATATGTAAATAAATGTGTTATCATGTTGGAACCTGGTATAACTAAATTGTACCTACAGAAGCTTGAGGCAGTAAATAACTCATTCCTGGGTAAATATTAACATATCACAGTAGCATTTTTTTTGCTAGAGAAATGTAAGATTTCTGTTTGCCCACCTATGAAAATATAGTAATCATTGTCAACAGTATAAACCACAGCGTGTTAGTAGCTCACACCTGTAATCCGTGCTATTCAGGAGGCTTGTGATTGGAGCATCCAGGTTCAAAGTTAGCCTGGGGAGGTAGACAAAGCTGGGAGACTCTTATCTCCTGTTAGCCAACAGAATTGGAAGTGGTGTGGCTCATGTTGCAGAGAGCCACAGCCTTCAGTGGAAAAAGCTAAGGGAGAGTGCAAGGCCCTGAGTTCAAATCCCTCTCCTATCACACACACACACACACACACACACACACACACACACCCCTCTGTGAATTGTAAATGTCAAACACTATGGTTTAAACTAATAAAATGTACCATTTTAAGCCGGGTGCCAGTGGCTCACGCCTGTAATCACAGCTACTCAGGAGGCTGAGATCTGAGCATCATGGTTCAAAGCCAGCCCAGGCAAGGAAGTCCTTGAGACTCTTATCTCCAATGAACCACCAGAAAACCGGAAGTGGTGCTATGGCTCAAGTGGTAGAGAGCTAGCTTTGAGCTGAAGAACTCAGGGACAGCACCCAACCCCATGACTGACATAAGAAAGTACTGTTTTAGATACAAGAAGCATATCATCAAATAGCCTCTGACATCATCTGTGCCAGTAGATGGCATAAAGAGAAATTATTCCACTTAGTGGTAACAGCACTTGGTAATTGCTTCCATTAATCAAATTAGGTTAATATACTGCCTACCTGTATATGAAAGTCATAAAGGTGGACATGTGTGCACACGTGTGTGTGTGTGTGTGTTTGTGTGTTTGTACTAAAGCTTTACTAAGGGCCTGGGATCTGTCTTGGCTTTTTCATTCAAGGCTGGTACTCTGCCACTTGAGCGATGGCTCTACATCTGGCTTTTTGGTGGTTCATTGGGGATAAGAGTCTCACAGCCTTTCCTGCCTAGGCTGGCCTTGAACCACAATCCTCAGATCTCAGCCTCCTGAGTAGCTAGGATTACAGGCGTGAGCCACTGGTACCCAACAAAAGAAGGATTTCAATGGTAAAGATGAATCCACAGCTGGGAATGTGGCTTAGCGATAGAGTGCTTGCCTAGCATGCACAAAGCCCTGGGTTCAATTCCTCAATATCACATAAACAGAAAAAGTTGTAACTGGCACTGTAGCTCAAGTGGTAGAGTAGCTAGTCTTGAGCAAAAGAAGCTTAGGGACAGTGCCCAGGCCTTGAGTTCAAGACCCAGGACTGGCAAAAAAAGAAAAAGAAAAAAAAGATGAATCCTCTCATCCCTCCAACATAAAACCTCTCAGTGGCTTTTTCCTTTTATTGGTGTATCAAATCCACGTCAAGGTCACTTCAGTGACCTCTAGCCGTGGGCACTCAATGGATGCAAGTGACATTGTGACTCCCTTAGCCTCCTTCTCTGTCCCTTGTGGGACCCGCCTCAGAAGCAAATCCACACATGTTGGAGTCCTACCCAAAGTGTTCAAGTATGCACAGTAATGTTCATGAAAACATTGAAAAGAAGGAAAGACAATTGCTTTCAAGAAATCCACATCTCCTCAGTCTCTGCATGTCTTCTGACCATTAGGAGACGGTTTTCCTAAGTAAGAGATGGCAGCTCATATGTGGGCTGGCTTTGACCCTTGATCCACAGATCTCAGCCTCCTGAGTAGCTAGGATTATAGGCTTGAGCTACCAGAGCCCAGCTGAATAGCATTTTTAAATTTTCAGTTCTGCTGCCAGAAAAGAGAAAGAACATGATGGATCTCTCTGGGCTCTGCAGCTTTCTGTGAGCCACAGAGAAAGATTTCTGTAACAGACATGGTGGCTGAGCCCAATCTTGAAGGAAAAAAAAGGTTCTGAGCCATATTTGAATAAGTTATCCTGTTTATGGAGTCATTTCTGTAGGTATATCATAACCTTTCATCTTTTTCTTGAACTCAGGGCCTGGGTGCTGTCTCTTGAGATTACGTTTTTTTCACTCTTGTCACTTGAGCCACAGCTCCACTTCCGGCTTTTTGGTGGTCTATTGGAGATAAGAGCCTCATGGACTTTCTTGCCCAGGCTGGCTTCAAACCATGATCTTCAAATCTCATCTTCTTGAGTAGCTAGGATTACAGGCGTGAGCCACCAGTGCCTGGCTCAATCTGTTTTGAAATTTCTTTCATCTACAGTGTGAATAGGGTTGTTGTTGTTTTTTTAAGTAAATGCAGACTTGCCCCAGCTGCACCCCAGCAGCCACTGTCATCTCACAGTGTTGTTGAAAGGCATAAGCAACCATTTGCACTCCTTTATTACCCAGGGGCATTTCAAACTGTGACCGAGAGGCAGCCAAGCCTGGATTTGCCATCTGTGCATGGTAAAACCAGAAGGTGGGGAGACTGAATCTAATTAACATGCAAAAGGAAGGATTTCAGCTGTCCAGCTACAGGGATTAAAATTCAACCTTGGCATACTGAGGGTATCAGCTTCATTTTTTTTTTAAACCTTAATTTAAGCATTCTCAAAGAGAAATAGAGCTCTCTTGTAAATGGAAGCAGAAATATCCCAAACTATTATCTTTTTATTTATTTATTTATTTGGTGCCAGTCCTGGGGCTTGAACTGAGTGCCTGGCATTGTCCCTGAGCTTTTGTTCAAAGCTGGCCTTCTACCACTTGAGCCATAGCTCAAAAAAAAACTGGCTTTTTTAGTGGTTGACTGGAGATAAGACTCTTACATGTGCTGGGAATGTGGCTTAGTGGTAAGAGTACTTGCCTAGCATGCATGATGCCCTGAGTTCAATTCCTCAATAGCACATAGACAGAAAAGGCCAGAAGTGGCGCTGTGGCTCAAGTGGTAGAATCTAACCTTGAGCAAAAAGAAGCTCTGGGACAGTGCCCAAACCCTGAATTCAAACCCCAGGACTGGCATAAAAAATAAAAAATCTCACAGATTTTTCTGCCCAAGCTGGCTTTGAACCATGACCCTCAGATCTCAGCCTCCCAAGTACCTAGAAGAATAGGCAGGAGCCACAAGCTTTGGGCAGCACTTATGACAGCAGTCAAGCAGTTCTCTGTGAGTGGTAGGACAAGCTTGTCTTGAGTATGTGAGTCAGCCAGGAAGGTGCCATGTCCTGTGTCCTTAGCGTCTTTCAGTCTCTGTCCTGGGATGAAGTGAGGAGACATGCCCACGCAGCCCCAGCTGGGGCTCAGGTTCACAGCTATCATGTTGCTGAGCTGTTAAGATGTGTTGATAGCCAGGCGCTGGGGGCTCACACCTGTAATCCTAGCTAACCACCAGAAAACTGGAAGTGGCGCTGGGGCTCAAAGTGGTAGAGTGCCCGCCTTGAACAATAGGAGCTCAGGGACAGTGCCCAGGCCCTGAGTTCAAGTTCCATGACAGATTTTTTTTTAAGTGCTGATGTTAATTGAAAGAAACTACAACCAGCTTTTATTGGCTCCAGAAGGGGCATTTGGGAGACACTTGCAATCAGAATTTGGGGAGAGGGGCTGGGAATTTGGCCTAGTGGCAAGAGAGCTTGCCTCGTATACATGAAGCCCTGGATTCGATTCCCCAGCACCACATATACAGAAAATGGCCAGAAGTGGCGCTGTGGCTCAAGTGGCAGAGTGCTAGAGAAGCCAGGGACAGTGTTCAGGCCCTGAGTCCAAGGCCCAGGACTGGCAAAAAAAAAAAAAAAAAAAAAAGTAATCCAGAATTTGAGGAGATACTTAAGTCAGAAAATGAGATTATTTCCTCTGCATACAATTTTGGATTTGAGGCGTCTAGTTTCACATTACTTTTTTGTGTGTATGCTGGTACTAGGGATTGAACTCAGGACCTCATGCTTTTGTTTTTTTCACCCAAGACTGGTGCTCTACAATTTGAACCACAGCTCTACTTCTGGCTTTTGTCTCGTTAATTAGAGATAAGTCTCTGAGATTTGTCTGCGCAGGCTGGCTTTGAACTGTGACCTTCAGATCTCAGTCTCCTGAGTAGCTGGGGTTCTAGCTGTGATCCTGTCAGTGCCTGGCATAAATCTTTGAGATTTAGTATAACAATGTGAGTGGCTTTGATATGCAGTGACTACTTGAAAATTGCTTTTGTGACCCATATTCCTTCATGCACTTGTTTAGGGCTTATAAGTAAAAGGTACTAATGTAGAGACACCTCTTGCTTGTTAATTTTGAAACATTTTTGTACTATTAGGATTAAATATTGTGTACATGCCCACACATATATCCCATGTATTAAAATTTAGATCAAATGAAAGTAGCCAGGTGCTGGTAGCTTACACCTGTAATCCTAGCTACTCAGGAGGCTGAGATCTGAGGATCAAGGCTCAAATCTAGCCCAGGCAGAAATGTCCGTGAGACTCTTATGTTCAATTAACCAGCAAAAAGCTGCAAGTTGAGCTGTGGCTCAAGTGGTAGAGCATCAGCCTTGAGTGAAAAAAAGCCAAGCAAGGCCCTGAGTTGAAGCCCCAGTGCCAACACACACACACACACACACACACACACACACACACCACACACACACACACACACGTAGATATAATTTCAGTTGTAGTTAAGCTCTAAATTGCTTTATTTGTAGCAAGGCAATGACATGTACTTACAAATATCTAGCACAATTGTTGTTATTATTAAGTAGTTACAATTCCATAAGTCAGGTTATGAGTAAAATGCTTCTTGATCAATGTCACCCTTCTACCATTCTCCCTTATTTCTCCCCTTCTGTTCTTACCCTCAACTTACGTAGTTCAGTTTTTAGATAATGTACATTGAGTATAATGTACATTATGTATAGTACTCTCCCCCGACAAAAATGTTTCCACCTGGGCTGGGGATATAGCCTAGTGGCAAGAGTGCCTGCCTCGGATACACGAGGCCCTAGGATCGATTCCCCAGCACCACATATACAGAAAACGGCCAGAAGCGGCGCTGTGGCTCAAGTGGCAGAGTGCTAGCCTTGAGCGGGAAGAAGCCAGGGACAGTGCTCAGGCCCTGAGTCCAAGGCCCAGGACTGGCCAAAAAAAAAAAAAACAACAACAAAAAAAATGTTTCCACCTCATAGTATTCATTTTGATAGTACATTAGTTGTTCAGAGGAGTTATGCCTTTTATTCCTCTAAGTATACCAGAGTTCAATGTATTTACACACACACACACATACACATACATACATATGTATATACACACACATACATGTTTTGTGCCTGTCCTGGAGATTGACCTCAGGGTCTAGGCTTCTTCTTTTTTATTTTATTTTATTTATTTATTTTGCCAGTCCTGGGGCATGGACTCAGGGCCTGAGCACTGTCCCTGGCTTCTTTTTGCTCAAGGCTAGCACTCTACCTCTTGAGCCACAGTGCCACTTCCGGCTTTTTTCTATATATGTGGAATCAAACCCAGGGTTTCATGTATATGAGGCGAGTACTTTACCACTAGGCCATATTCCCAGCCCTCTTTTTTTTTTTTTTAAGTGTTTTTTGTTTGTTTTTTTTGTTTCATTTTTTTTGTTTTTTTTGGTACTGGGGATCAAACCCAGGAAGTTGCACTTGCTAGGCAAATGCTTTGCCACTGAGCTATATCCCAGCCTCCTGAGCTTCTTTTGCCTAAGGCTAGCACTTTACCACTTGAGCCACAGCACCACTTCTGGCTTTTTCTGTTTAGGTGGTGCTGAGAAATCAAACACTGCTTCATGAATGCTAGTCAGGCACCCTATCACTAAGCCACATTCCCAGCCCTGGGCACTCTCTTTGAGTCCCTTTGCTTCAGATTAGTGCTCTGCTACTTGAGCCACAGCTCCAGTTCCAGCTCTCTCTCTCTTTTTTTTTTTTTTTTTTGGTTTTGAATTAGAATTAAGAGTCTCATGAACTTTCCTGCCCAGGTTGGCTTTGAACCTTGATCCGCAGATCTCAGCCACCTAAGTAGCTAAGATTACAGGCATGACCTTCCAGTGCTGGCACTAGCATAATTTTGAAACCATTCTTGACAGAGTAGATTTTCAGTGAGAAATACCTTAATTTTCTGCCTGGAAGGTGTAATGACCTAACAGTCCTTAGCATTGCCCATAATCAGTTTAGACCTAGCGCACAATGACTGAGTATTAATATCTTCAGACACCCACAAATCCAATCTTTAACACCACTTCCTGAGCCCCTCACCTGGTAAAAGATATCCTTGGCACATCGTTGCAACCATAACGCTGGGTGTCGCCCCACCCGAACAAGTGATGGCAAACTGTGATAACAAATGAAAACGCATTAGTGAGATCAATGATCAGCCAAGACACAGGCTCCATTACCGACCTGTCAATATGACCAAGTCCTTTTTTCAGTTCTGATGTCAGACTGGGCCTTCCCTGCATACTGAGGGCACAGCCGTTCTGCTTCCCGGAGCTGCTGGATGGGAGCCATAGTCAGAAAAAAACATTTGCATGTTTTCCCTTCTCATTACTCAGATCTCAATCTATCTTTTTTTTTTTTTTGGTCAATCATGGGGCTTGAAGTTGGGGCCTGAAGTTGGGGCCTGGGCGCTGTCCGTGAGCTCTTTTGCACAAGGCTAGCTATCCACCACTATGAGCCAATTTTCTTGAAATAAGAGTCCCACGGACTTTTCCTGCCCCGACTGGCTTTGAACACTGACCTTCAGATCTCAGCCTCATGAGTAGCTAGGATTGCAGGTGTGAGCCACTGGTGCTCCGCACAAAGTGGTATTTTCTATTTCTATATTCTCTATTTTCCTGCATATTTTCTTACTTTATATATGTATATTTGTGTGTGTATGTGTGTGTGTATGTGTGTGCGTGCTTTGAGTGAAAAAGCTAAGCAAGAGTGCAAGACTCTGAGCTCAGGCTCCAGGGATAGCACAAAAAATAATAAAATTAAATCATTGGGATTTATGAATTGGTCTGTTGAAATAGCTTGTTTTAATTATCTGATCATTGATACAATTTATCTTGTCTACCAATGGTATTGATTTTCTACTAAAAAAATCTTGGGAGGTTTAATAGACAGGCTATTATGCCCCAATTCTCATTCATGCACTTAACAATCATTTCTTTGTAGAACATAAACTTAAGATAAATTAGGGTATATGGTTCAAAACAGAAAGACTAGCCTGGGGCCAGTAGCTCACCTGTAAATCCTAGCTACTCAGATCTGAGGATCTTAGTTTGAAGTCTGCTGGGGCAGTAAAGTTTGTGACTCTTATCTCCAATTGACTAGCCAAAGCCAGAAATAGTGGTGTGGCTCAAGTTGTAGAATTCCAGTCTTAAGCCAAAAAGCTCAGGGATAGCACTCAGGCCCTGAGTTCAAACCCAGCATCGCCACAAAAAAATAAAATAATTGAAATCTCTTTTGATACCACAAGGATAGTTGAGAAAAAGAAAGATTATTCTTCAAGGGTCTTAAATGACAAATGTGAATCCATTAGCACACTAGTAGACAGTGTGCCTCCTGGAGGAGAGTTGAAAAGCAAAACGAATTTTAGAAGGTCACAGGAGCCAATTTGTCAGTGTTTGTGTTCTTTCTAAGTATTATTATTATTATTATTAATTACTATTAGTATTTTGTGTGCTGGTACTGGGGCTTGAACTCAGGGTCTAGGATCTGTCCGTTAGTTTTTTCAATCAAAGTTGACTCCCTACCACTTGAGTCACACTCCCACTTCTGGCTTATTGCTGGTTAATTAAAGATAAGAATCTCATGGACTTTCTCGGGCCTGGGCTGGCTTCAAACCAGAATCCTTGGCTCTCAGCTTCTTGAGTAGCTAGAAATACCGATGTAAGCTACTGGTACCTGGCTTGAAGTCATTGTTAATGACCACTGTGCACTGTGAGAGTGCAGTTGAACTGTTGAGTAGTGGAGGGTAGGGGTGTGATTAACTGGCACTGTCCTACCTTGGCTTTGGCAAAAGGAAGTCCCTGGGGAAAGTTTCAAGAGAGACCATACCAGCATGGACAGAGCCTTCCTGGAGAGGCCAAAATTCTTATTAGAGGTCAGAGAAATTACAGATGAATTAGGAACTGGGCATGCTTGCACCTGCCTGGAACCCCAGTGATGGAATTTTGCAGATCAAGTCAGGAAGCCCCAGGCCAGCCTGGGGTGCACAGTATAGCCCTGCCATACACAAAGAAGAACTCCCTTCCTCTGACAGTGGAAAGTACATCATTCTTTTCTTTTCTCTCTTTCCTTCCTTCCTTTCTTTCTTTCTTTTTTTTTTTGTGTGTGTGTGTGTGTGTGTGTGTGTGTGTGTGTGTGTGTGTGTTGGTCATGGGGCTGGATATCTGGGCCTGGGCACTGTCCCTGAGCTCTTCAGCTCCAGGCTAGTGCTCTACCACTTGAGCCACAGCTTCACTTCTGGCTTTTGGTGGTTAATTGGAGGTAATAGTCTCCTGCTTGGGCTGGCTTTGAACCATAATCCTCCTGAGTTGCTAGGATTACAGGTGTGATCTACTGGTACCTGGCCATCTGACAGTTTTCTTCCAAATGTATGTGGGTTTTGGTGTTTTTGTTTTTTGGGTTTTTTTTTTTTTGCCTATTTACTTGCAAGAAATATTTGCTTGGGTAAATGAATGTGAACTTTTTAGAGTTCTCTTATTCCATGAATTACTTCTTACTAAGATTTCCAGAAAGTACTTTTGGATTAAAAGAAAAAATGAAAATCTGGGCATGGGTGGCTCCCACCTGTAATCCTAGCTGCTCTGGAGGCTGAGATCTGAGGAGCATGGCTCAAAGCCAGCTTGGGAAGTAAGTCTATGAAACACTTATTTCCAATTAACAAGCAAAAAGCCAGAAGTAGTGCTATAGCTCAAGTGGTAGATCACTGGCTTGAGCATAAAAGCTCAGGAATAGTGCCCAGGCTCTGAGTTCAAGCACCAGAACCCCCGCTGCTGCCCCACCCCCCACCCAGACAAAAAGAAAAAGAACAAAAAAATCATTTTCTGCTTCTTGTGTAGTTTCTAAAATAGCTTTCCCATAATAATCTTGAACATATTTTCATCTTTTTTTTATGGCTGAAATGAAACACATCATCACATTTTTTTCTCTTTGGGCAGTTCATTGTTTCCCCTGTGAGTTTATAGGAGATCTTTGTGTTCTAGGAATTTCATCACTCTGTCTTGCCAATAGTTTTGCCTTCTTTACTGTTGTTTTTTTTTTTTTTAAATGATTCTGAGGCTTGAATTCAGGGGCCTCACCTTGAAATTGCTTGTTTATAGCTGGCACTGTGCTATTTGAACCATGACTCTACCCTGGCTTTATATTGGTTAATTGGACATAAGTCTCATGGGCTTTCCTGCTGGGCTGACTTTGAACTGTGATCCTCAGATCTCTGCTTCCTGAGTAGCTAGATTATAGGCATGAGCAACCAGTGCCCAATTGCATTGTTCTTCGAAGGCCACCGAAATGTGAATATAACTTGTTTGTTTTCTTAGGGGGGTGGTCTCTGCTTGGCATTCCTTTGGGTGAATAGATGGCTACAGCCTCATCTCAAGTGATGAAGCTATTCTATGGGAGAATCCATTTAAAGCAAAGTCTGATGTCCTCACTAGCCCCAAGTCCACATATGTTCCAAATCAATAAGAATATCAATTTTTTATGAAGAATGTCTTACAAAATTAGAAGCATTGCCTGTTGATACATTTACAGCCACTTTATATTAACTATTGAACGTGACAGAAAAATATTAATCCCTTCTTAAAATAAGTAAAACACATTTTGAACTAAACAGTTTGTTTACTTCTGACCAAGTGCTTAAAAATCAAATGACATGGGCTGGGAATATGGACTAGTGGCAAGAAAGCTTGCCTTGTATACATGAAGCCCTGTGTTTGATTCCCCAGTACCACATATACAGAAAATTGCCAGAAGTGGCTCTGTGGCTCAAGTGGCAGAGTGCTAGCCTTGAGCAAAAGGAAGCCAGGCATAGTGCTCAGGCCCTGAGTTCAAGGCCCAGGACTGGGGAAAAAAAAAAATCAAATGACATGATGGATATGAAATACTAAAGAATCGAAAGTTCTGCTTTTTATTTTTCTTCTGTTTTTTGTGCCAGTCTTTGAACTTGAATTCAGGGCTTGGGCACTGCTCAAGTTTAGTGCACTACCACTGGAGTCACAGCTCTACTTTTGGCTTTTTGGTGGTTAACTGGAGATAAAAGTCTGATAGCCTTTCCTGCCCAAGCTGACTTCAAACCATGATCCTCAGATCTCAGCCTTCTTAGTAGCTAGGATTATAGGCATGAGCCGCCAATGCCTGTCTAAAGATAAGAAAGCTTAAAAAAAAAAAAAAAGAAAGAAAGAAAAGAAACCTGAAAGCATTGTACTTATAAATTGACAAGTTGAATTGAAAAACCCTTTGTACAACTATTTAAATATAATATTTAAAAAATTAAATAAAAAAGCAAAAATAAATAAATAAATAAATAAAAAAGCAAAGAGCCTATGGCCTATAATCTTAGCTACTCCAGAGGCTGAGATCTGAGGATCACAGTTTGAAGCCAGCCTGGGCAGACAAATCCATGAGATTCTTAACCAGCAAAAAGCTGAAAGTAGAAGTGTGATTCAAGTAGTAGAGGGCCAGCTTTGATCAAAAAAAGGTTGTGGACAGTGCCCAGGCCATCCCCAGCGTGTGCGCACACACCTACCCACACCCACACCCATACCCACACATGAAAAATAAAGCAGTTCATGCCAGTAATCCTAGCTACTCAGAAGGCTGAGATCTGAGGATCAAGGTTCAAAGCTAGCCTGAGCAGGAAAGTCCATGACTCTTTATCTCCCACTAAACACCAGAAAACCGGAAATTGGGGCTGTGTCTTAAAGTGGTAGAGCACTAGCCTTGAGCTGAAGGGCTCAGGGGCAGCACCCAAGTCCTGAGTTCAAATCTCATACGGACAAATTTTTCCCCCACATCTGTTTGTAGTTTTGGGGTACACTTATTTTCCTCTCTTTCTTCCCACATGCTGCAGGCATTCGGGCAGTCCTACTCTGTCCACCGGAAAGTAGCCGAGGATGGAGAGAGCCGAGAGGAGACGCTGCTGCAGGAGTCAGCCTCGAAGGAAGCCTACTACCTGGGCAAGATCTTGGAGATGCAGAATGAGCTGAAGCAGAGCCGGGCTGTGGTCACCAACGTCCAGGCTGAGAATGAGAGGCTCACAGCCCTCGTTCAGGATCTGAAGGAGGTGAGGGAGCAGGTCCCGGGACAGAATGTGGTCCCCTTTTCTCCCCAGGAGACAGGAATGCAGATGTGGCAGTCCTTAGAAACGCTGTATTAAGCAGGAAGCCTGACTTCCCTCCCTGTCTCTTTAGAGAAATGAGGGTATTTTTCTGTGATGAGCTTTTCGTAATCTCTTTTTTTATTTTCAGGAGGGAGTGGGATGGCCTGGGATTTTAACTTAGCACCTGGGTGCTGTACCTGGGCTTTTTTGCTCAAGGCTAGTGTAGGGCTTTACCACATGAGTCACAGCTCCACTCTCGGCTTTTTGGCACTTAATTGTAGACAAGAGTCTTATAGACTTTGCTGTAGATCTCAACCCTCTGAGTAACTAGGATTACATACTTAAAACACTGGCTTAAAAAAGGTATATATATATATATATACACACATATATATATATTTTTTTTTTGGCTGATGTAATCACACAAGACTCTTTACGATCGTCATTGACACAGCAGGTTTGAATTGAGAGCCCCAATCCTCCATTCAGCAGGGTTTTTATAGGGTTTACAGAAACATTCCATGTCACATCATCACACAGCAAATCATGTCACACCACAGGAAAGATCATAAAACAGCATAGCAACTCGCAGCAAATCATTTCGTATCTTGGGAAGGTTATAAAATAATTCTTTTTTTTTTCTTTATAAAATATTCTTAAGAATGACTGTCCTGAGTCTGGGCGGTGATCCTGGCTGGTCAGTATAAATCCATTGTCTTACTTGAAAAAAAAAGAATGATTGTCCTAATCAATGGCGGGAACGGGCCTGGTGAAGGTGATTGGCTAGCTTATGGGGTTCGAAATGATTGGTTTAGACAAACGATCTGGGTTGGGTCGCAAGGTTGTCACCCAAGTCATCCTTAGCTTGAGGGGGCATCTGGAACTTCAGGTATTTCCTGTTATATAGAGAGAAATATTTATTTCTAAAAAAGTTTTTATGAATAGGTACCAGTGGCTCATGCCTAGCTGCTTAGGGGGCTGAGATCTGAGGATCCCAGTTCAAATCTAGTCCAGGCAGACAAACCTGAGGGACTTTTATCTCCAATTTACCAGCAAAAAGCTGGAAGTAGAGCTGTGGTTCAGGGGTAGAGTGCTAGTCTTCAGGGAAAAAGTTAAGCAAGAGCCCAAGGCCTTGAGTTCAAGTCCCACAATACGCAAAATAGCTTCTCTGAATTATGTACTTGAAAATTGGTCTTGTTAGTTTTGCCAAGGTTTTAAAATATACAGGTCTCTTGAGTCATTATCTCTCCATTACCCGGCTTATTACCAAATGCAGAAGACCACTGTGGTCTTCTGCCATGAAGTCTTAGCTCATGAGTCTTCTCCCTTGGGAATGACTCTGAGAATGTTCTAGAAGTGTATGATAATGCTTCTGGTAATACCTTCTGGGTATAGAAAAGCTAGGAGAATATAACTTGGATGAATTAGGTCTAGCGTGTTGATACTGGGGGTTTGAACTCAGGGCCTTGTACTCTGCTTGGCTTCTTCCCTCAAGGCTAGTGCTCTACACTTGAGCCAAACCACCATTTCCAGCATTTTGCTAGTTAATGGGAGATACAAGTCCCCTAGACTTTCCTGCCCAAGCTGACTATAAACTGTGATCCTCAGATCTCAGCCTCTTGAGTAACTAGGTACAGGCATGAGCCATAGGCCTGGCTTGTTTTTGTTTTTGGTAGCCCTGGAGTTTGTTTGTTTGCTAGTCTTGGGGCTTGAACTCAGGGCCTGAGCACTGTCCCTTGCTTCTTTTTTGCTAAAGGCTAGCACTCTACCACTTGAGCCACAGCGCCACTTCTGGCTTTTTTCTATATATGTGTTGCTGAGGAATCGAACCCAGGGCTTCATGTATGTGAGGCAAGCACCCTACCACTAGGCCATATCCCTAGCCTCTAGCCCTGGACTTTGAACTCAGTTGGTCTTCTGGTTACACAAGCACTCTACCACACTTTCATGTTTCTTGTTTTTTTAAAAACTCTTTTCCAGATTTTTTTTTCATTATAGACTCGGTTATATTTACTTTTGTACTCTGTACACTGACTGACATGTGGTGGTTGGAGAGAAAAGGTATAACTTAGAAAAATCAAGACATTATGGTCCACACAAGATGGACAAAGATAACCAAAATGTACTGGCAAAAATGTGTGTGGTTATGTGTTGTGTGCTATATGGTGGCTCTACACATATGTGTGAGTACTTTCCAGGTCAAATTCTCTTCCATACATAACTATCAGCTAGTAAAATAGAAAAAAGAAAAAATTGCCAAATAGTGTAGGAAATCAGTAGTTTTGTCTTTCTTCTGCTTGAACTCATGATATATATAATATATTTTTTTCCAGTCCTGGGGCTTGGACTCAGGGCCTGAGCACTGTCCCTGGCTTATTTTTGCTCAAGGCTAGCACTCTACCACTTGAGCCACAGCGCCACTTCTGGCCATTTTCTATATATGTGGTGCTGGGGAGTCGAACCCTGGGCTTCAGGTATACGAGGCAAGCCAAGCACTCTTGCCACTAGGCCATATTCCCAGCCCCGAACTCATGATATTTATAAAGTTTATTTTAAGGTTGTGTTGGTGTCTAGCAAACCCTTAATTTACATGTTTCCATCATTACTAATTTTCTACATCTTCCATGAAAAATATTGTGCCAGGTACCAGTGCCTCATGCCTGTAATCCAAGCTACTGAGATTTAAGAATCACCTTTTGAAGCCAGCTTGGGCAGAAAAGTCCATGAGAGACTCTTATCTCCACTTAACAACACACATACACAAAAAGCTAGACGTGGAACAGTGACTAAAGTGGCAGAGTGCTAGCCTTGAGCAAAAAAGCTCAGGGACAGCGCCCAGGACCCCTGAGTCCAAGAGGACCAGTGCATGTGCGTGTGTATACATGCGCACGCACACACACACACACACACACACATACACGCATACACAGACATAAAAACAAACAAAATAAAACACCAGGTAGAAAGAATTTAGGCCTTTATGCCGTTTTGCCCTCTGTGCTGTGTGAATACTTAGATAGCTAGAAAGCGCCATCTTCTTCTCTCCCCACTGTTGTGTGGGGACCAGGCAGCCCTCCATTCCGAGGTCACAGAGGGAAGGCACCATCTTGTTCTCCCTGTTGTGTGGAGATGAGGCAGCCCTGCATTTGGAGGTCACAGAAGAAGTGGTAACTATCATCTTCTCTCCGTTGTATGAAGTCACAGCCTCCATCCAGAGGACACAGAGGGAAGGTGCCATCTTGGATACAAAACCTAGATATTCTCCCAGACACTGAGCCTAGCTTTCAGGCTCCAGAGCTGTGGGGAATGCATTGCTGTTCTTTATAAATAAGCCAATCTGCTTTGTCCTGTTGACTGAGTTGAAACAGGTTAAAACAAGAGCCAAATCTCTTAACTTGTTAGAACACTATTAACATTTTTTTTCGGGGGGGGGGGGCAGTCCTGGGGCTTGGACTCAGGGCCTGAGCACTGTCCCTGGCTTCTTTTTGCTCAAGGCTAGCACTCTGCCACTTGAGCCACAGCGCCACTTCTGGCCATTTTCTGTATATGTGGTGCTGGGGAATTGAACCCAAGGCCTCATGTATACGAGCCAAGCACTCTTGCCACTAGGCCATATCCCCAGCCCCTACTATTAACATTTTAGCAGGGTTTCACCGTGTTATAGTTTTAAAGCTACTTAGTCCATTGATCGCTAGTGTGTGTGTATGTGTGTGTGCCAGTCTTGGGGCTTGAACTCAGGGACTTGGTGCTGTCCCTGAGCTTTTGTGCTCAAGGCTAGTGCTCCACCATTTGAGCCACAGCTCTACTTCTCGCTCTTTGCTAGTTCGTTGGAGATTACAGTGAGTCTCATAGTTTCCTACCCAGGCTGGCTTTGAACCATGATCCTTAGATCTCAGCCTCCTAAGTAGCTAGGATTACAGGTGTGAGCCACTAGTGTCCAGTAGTTCATTAATTTTTAATCACATGTGAAACTGTTTCCTTCAGTGGAATATACAATCAAATTTCATAATAGACCATTGACCCAATTCCTAGAAACCCATGATGTCAACATTTTAAGGATATATCACTTCTACCACAAGGAATCCATATACACAAAATCTTAGGATAGGGAGGCATCTTAGGGGTTATTTGGCAATCACTTCTAAAATAAGAATTCTTTTTCTTTTCTTTTCTTTCTTTCTTTCTTTTTTTTTTTTTTTTTTTTTTTTTTTTTTTTTTTTTTTTTTTTTTTTTTTGCCAGTCCTGGGGCAAGCCTGGGCACTGTCCCTGAGCTTCTTTTGCTCAAGGCTAGCACTTTACCCCTAGGCTACAATGCCACTTCCAGCCTTTTCTGTTTATGAAACCCAGGGTTTCATGCATGCTAGCTAAACACTCTACCACTAAGCCACCTTCCCAGCCCCTAAAATAAAAATTCTTTCTCCAATATCTTTTTGTTTTGGTCTGTCATGGGGCTTGAACTCAGGGCCTGGGTACTGTCCTTGAGCTTTCTTTTTGCTCAAGGCTGGTGCTCTACCACTTGAGCCACAGTTCCACTTCAGGCTTCTTTTGGGTATTTATTTGGAGATAAAGTCTCATGGGCTGGGAATAGGCTTAGTGGTAGTGTGTTTGCCTTGTATGCATGAAGTCTTGGGTTCAATAAATGGGAGAATTATGGTCCAGGTCAGCCTGGGCAAAAAGCTTGACATTATTAGAAAAATAAGGAAAGTCTAAAAAGGCTGGAGGTATTATTTAAGCAGTAGAACATGGGAAGGGGGTTATGAGTTACTGGGTTGTGAACTCAGAGCCTTGTACTTTACTGTTGTTATTGTTATTATGTGGGTGTGGGTGTGCCTGTGCATGCGTTTATGTATGCATATGCCAGTACTGGGGCTTGAACTCCAGGCCTCATTATCTGATTTATTTATTCATTCATTTATTGTGCTGGTTGTGGGGCTTGAAATTAGGGCCTGTGCACTGTTTGAGCTGCTTCTCCTCCTCTTCCTCCTCCCCTCCGTTCCCCCTCCCCATCCTCTTGCCCTTCTCCCTCCTTCTCCTTTTCTTCCTCCTCCTCCTTCCCCCCTCCTCCTTTTGTTCCTGTCCTGGGGCTTGAACTCAGGGACTGGGCTGTCCCTGAGTTGTTTTTTGCTCAAGGCTGGTGTTCTACCATTTGATCCATAGCTCCACTCTTGCTTTTTGGTCAATTGGAGATAGAATCTCATGGACTTTCCTGTCTGGGCTGGCTTCAAACTGCGATCATTAGATCTCAGCTTTCTGTAACTAGGATTACAGGTTTGAGCCACTGGCACAAGGCTTGATTTTTTTTTTTTTTAATGATAATACTGGGACTTGAACTCAGGGCCTCATGTTCTCACTTACATTTTTTGCTTGAGGCAGGTGCTCTACTACTTGAGTCACACCTTCACTTGTGGATTTTTTCTTGTTAATTGGAGATGAGTCTTTTGCGTTTATTTTATTTATTTATTTATTTATTTTTTGGCCAGTCCTAGGCCGTGAACTCAGGGCCTGAGCAATGTCCCTGGCTTCTTTTTGCTCAAGGCTAGCACTCTACCACTTGAGCCACAGCGCCACTTCTGGCCATTTTCTGTATATGTGGTGCTGAGGAATCGAACTCAGGGCCTTATGTATATGAGGCAAGCACTCTTGCCACTAGGCCATATTCCCAGCCCTCTTTTGCGTTTATCTCTTTAGGCTGGCTTTGAATTGAGATCCTCAGATCCCAGCCTCCTGACTAGCTAGGATTATAGGTGTGAGCTACCAGTGCTTAGCAAATGTTTTTAAAAGTGAGGTTACTATTTTTGTCCATGAGAATCAGCTTTTTAATAGATTAAAATGATGGTGCGTGATCTTCCTCTAAAAATACCTTTAATGTTTTTTAACTTATTGTGGGCAAGTTGTAAGGATCTGAAGCTCTGTAATTCTAACTACAAAGCGGGGAATGGTGTGTGTGTGTGTGTGTGTGTGTGTGTGTGTGTGTGTGTGTGTGTGTGTTTGTCAGTGTTGGGGCTTGAACTCAAGGCCTTAGTACTGTCCTCTAGCTTCTTTTTGCTCAAGGCTGGCTCTCTACCACAGGAACCACAGATCCTCTTGCAGCTTTTTGCTGGTTAATTGGAGGCAAGTGTCTCATGGACTTTCCCGGGGGCTGGCTTTGAACATTAGTTCTCAGATCTAAGTAGCTAGGATTACAGGCATGAGTTGCCAGCACTTGGCTTCCAAATTCTAAGCTATATTGAAAATATTCTCAACACTCAGATATTTGGGCATCATTTGGCTACAGCTTCAAAACCCTAACCTTGTTGTTGGTGGCTGCTTCAGACAATGAGAAGGAACATGGAGCTCTGGCTTGTTACAATGGGTCCATTGACTTCCTACCCCTGCCATGGCGACTGGAGAGTTCAAAGGGGAATCTGCAAGGCAAATCAGGATAGCCTTAGAAAGCATTACTCAGAATACAATGTAAAAATGGGCACTAGAGAAAATAGGTGTTTTTATTTATCTGTTAGTATATTTGTATAGTTGTTATTTTCTCAAGATCATGAAGTTTTCATGTGTTATCACTCAGCACTTACAAATATGAAGCAGTAAGAGATAGCTTACCCTTTATTCATTTATTTTTGTGCCTTTACTGGGTTTTGAACTCAGGGCCTGGGCACTATGTATTGCCTTTTTTGCTCAGGACTAGTGCTCTACCGCTTGAGCAACGGCTCTATTTCTGGCTTTTTTGTGTGGTTAGTTGGAGATAAGAGTCTCATGGGCTTTTCTGCCCAGGCTGCCTTTGAGCTGCGATCCTCAGATCTCAGCCTCCTAAGTAGCTAGGATTCCAGGCATGAGCCACTGTCACTGCAGCCAGGTGTCGTTAAGGATTTCTTTTCCCACTTCCTTTCCTCTTTCCCACCTTCCTCCTATCATTGTCTTTCCTTCCCTTCTGCTCCTTCTTCTCTTGTGGGTAGGGTTATTTCTACCTTTTGGAACAAAAGAAGGATCTTGTACCCAAGTCATTTTGCACACATTGATTTGGAAGCTAAAAATAGCTTTTAGATTTTCTCTCCCACCCCAAGCTCTGGTTTTTTGCTCCCTGCTCTGCCTGGGTAGATGGCGAGGTAATGCAGTCAGCACTTCAGCTAGAATGCTTAGTGGGCCATTTTAATCTTTTTTTCTTCTTCCTTTTAACATCTTGACCTCTATTTCCAGAGAACATTCTGGTTGACAGGTCCATCCTGATTAAGATTCTGTTCAGGCATTTAATTCTCCTAAGGCAATTGACAGCTTAGTCTCACAGCCAAGGGTACTGGAATCTACTCAGGACTGAATTTCTTCAAGGTTATAGAAAACTCACACTTGAGCAACTCAATGAGTATTATCATAAGGAATTTTCATGCACGTATTTCAAATTATACTTGAGCAACTCAATGAGTATTATCATAAGGAATTTTCATGCACGTATTTCAAATTATACTTTTATTTTTTGGTGCCTATCCTGGGGCTTGAACTCAAGGCCTAGGTGCTGTCCCTGAGCTTCTTTTGCTCAAGGCTAGTACTCTACCACAGCTTTGCTTCTGGCTTATTGATGGTTAATAGCAGATGAGCCTGCCTGCTTGAGCTGTGATCCTCAGAGCTCAGCCTCCTGACTAGCTGGGATTACAGATGTGAGTCAGCAGCCCCTGGTTTACAGCAATGTTTTATTGGTGCTGTAACAAAATACTACAGCTTAGGTGGCTTCAAAACACAGACTGATACTCTTACAGTTTTGAAAGCCAGAAGTCTACAGATTGAAGTTAGTTGGGCAGTTTTCCCTGTGCACATACCAGATGGATGGATGGACAGTCAAACAGACAGAAACACACACACACAAATACTGGTGTCAACTCCAGAACTGCCTTCCTTAATTCATTGGCA